>NC_053493.1:358086332-359583832 GCF_905171775.1 Rana temporaria
TCTTTCTATTGCATGTTTTTAAATGACAGAAAAAAAATCATCAGCATTGAGGCCTCATGCACACTGGACGTTAAAATAACGTTATAAAAACGCCAGTAGCTTTGTAGTGAGTTTTTCAAAGTTTTTGCAATAGCGTCAAACACTGAGTGGCCTTTTTTTTTTCTTCTGTGTTCTGAAGTCAAAAACCACTGCTGTAAAAACGTCCAGTGTGCATGAGGCCTTAATGTTAAATGAATGTTTTACTGTTTTTTATAAATATGCCCCTTTATTTAGAGTAAAAAGTGGATGAGAAGTGTTTTGCGATTTTAAAATTTGAGGAATATTTAACAATTTGCAAATTTTCAATATTTAAATGAAATGCTATTGCTAAGTTATACCTGTCACTGGTTTGTGACAACGGCTTGCTTAAGCTCTTGTTGGCTTCTAGCTTATGACAGGGTTGATCTGAGTCTAGAATGCCCTGTATGGCAGTTGCAGAATGTTCTGTTGGTCTGTGTTTGCATTATTTTCTTCTTACTTGAAAACAAAATACATTTTATTGTAGTAGCTATGGTAACAACCCATTCAAATCATACTTAACTTTACAGTTCTATTCTTCTGATTCTGTTTAGATGTTGCCTTGCTGTTTATTTTTTAAATGGTCAGGTAGCTGGATTCAATAGGTAGCTCAACTCGGAGAGGCAGAAAGGTTTATATTACAAGACTTCTGAACTGCCAGTTGGCAGACTAGAGCTGAAAAAGGTAAGTATGATTTCAATGGGTTCATCTTCACCCTGAACTAATGTTTTTAGTTTGGTGTGTGAACGTGTTTTACTGCAAAAAATATATAAAAAACAAAATGCTGGAAATCATCATGACTACAAGCGGAGACACTTGGAAGGACGAGACACTTGGAAGGACCACAGGAGACTTCATTGGAGCGCCATGTAGTTGCAGTCAGACTGAATCTCGATGGATCAAGAGGATTTTCAACTAAGTGTTGTGATGATGGAATGAAGCTGCGGTGGACAGACTACAGAGGGATGTGGCCCAAGGTAACAATTCTATATATGCAGTGTAGGCTTCTACCTGGAAGAGGATCAAAATATTGTAAAATGAATGCAAGTTGCATTATAAAGATCTTTTAGTACATGATTGTAGTTTGAGCTACCATCTTCGGGGAAATGTTAGTACACTATTTGTATGCTTTGGGCTGGAAATATGCCTTTACTTTTGCCTGATGTAGGTTCTATTCAAATCAATAGAAACACATCTCGGCACACATTAATATGTTGACCTGCAATGCAGAATGTTTTGCATTGCATGTAAACATGATGCCTTTCTACAGATTTGGGGAAAAAAAGTCAAGCGTGGTTAATGCCTTAAGACCCCTTTCACACTGAGGCGCTTTGCAGGCGCTATAATGCTAAAAATGGCTCCTGAAAAGTGCCCTGAAAGAGCCGCTCCTTTCACACTGGAGCGATGTGCTGGCAGGGCGGTAAAAGCCCTGCTTGCCGCATCTTTGATGCGCTGTATGAGCGGTGAATACACTGCTCCTAAAGCGCCCCTGCCCATTGAAATCAATGGGCAGCGGCACCGAACCCCTGGCAAAGCGATGCTTTGCGGGTGGTTTTAACCCTTTTTTGGCTGCCATCAGGGGGTAAAAGCGCCCTGATAGCGGGCGAAAATTACGCCAAACCGCCGTTTAAGATAGCGGCGCTTTACCGCTGACGCCCACACCGCCCCAGTGTGACAGGGCTCCTATTGAAAGCCTACAACACCTTTGCTTAGTATCTTTGTCTAAAATTGGATGCGTTAATAAACTGCCTAAAAAGCTTACTATGTAAAGTAAACCTGTCTGAAATAAAGCATAAAGGCTTTTCTCGGCACTCTATAACACCTGGTACTGTCGAGTAACCGCACATACCTTTTTCTTATTGTAAGCGGCTAGGGAACACAGATTTCAAATTCCGCCCCCCTCAGGAGCTAAACCTGTATGCATTCTTAAAGCGGGGGTTCACCCTATAAACAAAAAACAATTTTTTTTTTCTTCTAGCATAAAATTAGGCATAGTAGCGCGAGCTACAGTATGCCTGTCTTGATTTTTTTAGCCCGGTACTCAGTGTAATCGTACATTGAAGATACCGACTCCCCGCGGGGAATGGTCATTCCTATCCAGACGGAGGATGATTGACGGCCGGCTCTGGCTACTATGCCTAATTTTATGCTAAAATGTTGCTATGGAGGGTGAACCACCGCTTTTAAGGTTATCGGTGGCCTTTTGTTTTTTTAGTGAAATGCAGCACAATGAGGGAGCATATATGCCTTTTACTGGGTGCCTTGGGCCACTGAGCCATGATAGAAATATTCTTAAGATTAGACTAACTTGGCCTGTAATCTCACTATTGGAAAGTAAACTTTTAGCGGAACTTCACCCAAAACGGCAAGCTCTGCTTGTTGGCACCCTACTGCCACATTTGGCATCTTTTGGAACGGGTACCTGGTTTTGACAGGTACCCGCTCCCACTTCTGAGTAAGATCGTCGTACTGAGATTTAATTTATTTACGGCCCTCCTTCAACACACTGCCTTCTGGGACAGAGGTCCCAGAAGATGGGACCATTCAGAAAGCATGAAGCACGCACAGTAGGAAACAGGCTGTGAAGCCGCAAGCTTCACTTCCTGTTTCCCTTAGTACAGATGCCAATGCCTGCACCTGAAGCAGATTGCCTCATCAGCTAGGGGTGACTGACATTGTGGGATCCCTGGACCGGTAAGTGTTCCTCTATTAAGTCAGCAGCTACAGTATTTGTATCTGCTGACTTTTTTTTGGAACTCCACTTTAATACTTCAAACTTTTAAAGAGGACCAGTCTTTTAAATATTAAATATTAAACATTATGCAAACAGTATTGGAGTGGATAATTAGTTTTAAAGGGGCTGATTTTTTTTTTTTTTTTCTTTCCTGATAAAATACTGCTTGGTCACCCGATCTGTTACTGGGGAGATTTAGAAAAAAATCAAACAATCTCTACATTGTCATGCGACCAAGTGAATAGACATTGGGGCAGCATTTTTCCACAGTAGATATTCACTTCAGTCCCTTTACTGCTATAACACACCCTTAAAGATATTTTTCAATCCATATACCCTTCAGTGTGCATATTATATATTATCCAATCTGTGGAAATTATGTTCCCAGTGTGTTGGTGCTGCAGCTGCCCCTGCGTCTAGCCCCTCCCAATCCGTGCTGTGACAGCAGATGGGGGATCTTCTCCCCGTGTCTGCTGCCACAATTAAAAAAACTCAGTTTTCTGTGAATGGCCAACTACAGCCTTAATGGCTATTGTGTTGTAGTTCTCAATGAACTACCGCAGCGCTGTTCTTGTCAGTGTGTAACTAAAATACTTGTACAAGGTGCGGGCACATAGCTTACAGAGCCCTGCATAGCGCCCACAATCTGCTGATCGTGGGTGCATTGCTTTACAGGCTCCCAATTAAAAAAAAAAAAAAAAGAAATCGATAAATGCACATTTTACATTAGGTCTGTGTGTAGGAGAACCACATCCTATGCAGACTAGTCCTACATTTCTTCATGATTGGTATGCTCCGTAATCATGTACTCGTTTTGCTTTTTAGCGTTCTTGTATAATGCAACTTGCGATGTAGGTTTTTGATGCTATAACATCAATAACCTTACTGCTTGTCACTCTAATTCGTCAAAGTTTAGGCTATACTTTAAGAAAATGTATTTCAAGGTTTAAGATTGTGGCTTAAAATCACACTTTTTGTACATGTTTTTGGTTGAGATGAGGGATATTAATCTGCCACCAATTGGGTCAGTTAAACGCTGAGTACTTTCTTCTACAAGTCCTGTTGCTACTCTGCCCTGCACATCAGAAGATCCTCGGATTCCCCTTGGATGACTTCTAGGAAGCCACAGACGTGGAGACAGCTGGACCTGGAAGCATTACAGGACATGTGACCAGGAGTGTAGAGGTGAGTCAGATTAACACTAGTGAACAGTGCTTCACACTCAGAGGTGTGGACTCTACTCCCGAATCGCGCATCCCCGTTCTCTAATTACCAGCTAATTGTGATGTTAGAGGATATCGCTTTTTCTTTTTACAGTTTAATCATTTAGTTTTTCTATATTTTTCCGTGTCAATTTACTCCTAATGCTGGAGTTAGGCCTTTCTAAAGGGCATCTGCAAAATGGAACTGGTGATCTACATGGATAGACTTTGCTTTTTCAAGACCGTATGGCCACTGTAGCTGCTTTATTAAGATATTAAAGCTTAAGTTTGTGTTCCTGATGTTTGGTTGTGGACAACCTGTTTAAGTATAGCAAAACCATAACTGGAAACATCTGAATGTTCTTTATGTATACTATAAACAGGAAAACCATTCCAGTAGATCCATGCAAAGTCCATTTTACATATCTAAATTCTAGGACATGAGCTTTGAGGGGATCTGTGTTGTAGAACTTCGTTTGACTTCATTGAATGCCTCTTTTCTCCCAATTAATGCAATCCATGAGCTTAATTGCTGTCATTATTAAACTTGTATTTTATTGTGGAGAATAGCTTAAAAACATTTGACTATTTTAGGTTTTATTGGTACAAATGCATGACTTTTGATGCACTGTGAAGTTTGGTTAACTTGAAGGTTGTGGTAGAGTGCTGCATGGTTTATAGTTGTACAGGTTTGTGAACACTAAACCTACAGCCATGGACATGAACCTTTTGTACCTGCATTCGCACTTCCATTTAGTGCTGCCATATTACAGCAAGCAAGTTACAAATAACCTGTTGGCAGGTACTCCCTGCTTTAGGAGAATTGCTCATATTAGACACTTTCCCAATTAGAGTGCCAGTATTATGTAAACTACCACCAGACACTGCAGTCATCAGGCTTGGCCAATGTTTGAATTTTAGGAAATGCTTATAATGCTGACTGTGCATGGTATTTCTGCAAAGGAAATTCAGGCGTCAAAGTCAGTGGGTGATTAAGTTAATAAAAAAAAACAGGTACTATTAACTGAAAGACAATTCTATGGTTACATGTAGGGTTTTTGATTGCCAATATGAGAGAGAATGCCAGAGTACCCATAACGAATCACTAGTGGTAGGCTGCCAGAAATGACCCTATTTAGTCTGTCTGAGAGAATGCTACAGGCAGCCCACAATAGCATATCCATTAAGAGAATTGCCTCCATAAAATTGGTCTGAAGTCCCTGAAATTAACAATACACTTATTGCATTTTCAGTAGTGTTGATGCATTTTTTGCAAGGAATTGCATCTTAAATCTTATCAAATGTCTAGGAACTGGTAGGGAACAACAAGTGTTTGGTGTATTGATGCTTCTCATCAATGTTGTACACTGAAGCATCACTCTGCCAAGCCCAGGTATTGTGGATTCCCTGCAAACCTCTGCTGTGTAGAATAAAGGGACCTTGACACTATAGTAATGTGGTGGTGTCCTTTTTTATATTTTTTTAAGGCTGTGAAAGAATACTTTCCTTTTCTGACGGTTACACCACCCAGTTCTTGAAATCCTACTTCAAAGTCTGCTGAAAAACCAACACCAATCTCCTTGTTCTTTCACATCTTTCCCTGGTTCTTTTGCTGACCTTCACATTACCACTCTTTAGTGACTCGTAAGGGTCAGTAAGGGAGGTGGGCAATGAGATCGATTTAAAGTGTCTGTTTCTCAGCTTGCTTTTGGGGAAAGTTTTTTTTTTTTTTTTTTTCCCCCCTTCCTCGTGACCGGTTTACTTTTTTGCTGTTGCCACTGAGGCAAACGCGGTTGACTGCGTTCAATAGCAAAAGATTCATATTGGCAATTTTGTGTACTCTGTAACTCCATAGCTATTAGAAATTGTGGTCTGATCAGTACAACCATTCCACTAACACATAGTTTGCCTAATTCGTAATAGTACATTGGGAGAACTTGTCTCTCTCCCTGTTTGGTTATGTCATTTTTCAGTGGTCAGTTTTGGATGTGGGGCACTGGTGGTACTCATGCCCTTCACAAAGCACTGCTACTGAATAGATTTCCATAGAAGAAAACTTTCACCAGTTCTCAAGATGCAAAGATAAAACTTCAGATAAACACCATTTCATATGACTGCTTTAACTTCCCTTGGCTGAAATTGTGATATTTGAGAAACTTGATACATACAGTTAGTCTGTAAGTGTCGGTTCACACTATCGCGACTTGGGTTTCGACTTGTGTCGCGCGACATGAGAAATTCAATTGAATGAAGGCCATCTTAATGTACACTTCTGAAGTCTCTCAGACTTCAGAAAAGGGTCCTGTACTATTTCAAGGCGACTTCTAGGCAACTTGTACCCATAGATTTCAATGGAAGTTGCCTCCAAGTCGGATCTCTGTCTTAACTGAAGCAACTTTACAGGAAGAGAAATGTTTTTACTCAGGCAAACCCCTCCCTTCCATAGAGCTGATTATTCTGTGATTGGCCACAGCCAAAGTCGCCTGTCCTGGAGGCAACTTTAAGTCGCGCTGAAGTTGCCTTGCAAAGTCGCGCTGTAAGTCCCCTGTGTGAACTGACACTAAGCAATTGCCAAAGCATTCACTACTTTGATGCTAGCATGTTTATATAGCGTTTGTAAATCAAATTTGACTAGCCTCTGGTTGTTTTATTGTATCTTTTGGCCAAATATGTAAATTGCTTGTAGGTTCAGTCCACGTAAACTTTTTTTTTGTTGACGTTTAGTCAGTGGCTCTATCCACTGGTTTCATTGCTTAGGTAGCAACCAGTTGACAGTGCTGGCATACAGTGTTCTAGTTCACCATAGTGTACGTGTTCTATGTACAATGTGATGATAAATTACAGAAAAGGATAAACTGTGATCCATTGTTTTCATTTCTGTGATGTCCAGACTTCTCATTTTGTCTTCCCCCTTTTTATGTTGCAGGCTTTAGACTTGATGTTTGGATGCATGGAAGCTTACACAAAGGTAACAATAGGTAAGTCTTGTTCCAGGACCCTCTGGAAGGTAATACAATTCACCAAGGAACAAAGTACAGTTTTGTACTAAATTAACCACTTGTTGATCAGGCCTTTTCTGGAACTTTTTGTTTACAAGTTTAAACTTAGTTTTTTTTTTTCTCCTAGCAGAGACCCTAGAGCGGGGATATGCAATTAGCGGACCTCCAGATGTTGCAGAACTACAAATCCCATGAGGCATAGCAAGACTCTGACAGCCACAAGCATAACACTCAGAGGCAGAAGCATGATGGGACTTGTAGTTTTGCAACAGCTGGAGGTCCGCTAATTGCATATCCCTGCCCTAGAGAATAAAATGGCAATTGTTGCGATATTTTATGTCGCTGCATTTGCATAGCTGTCTTTCAAGCGCAATTTTTTGGTAAATGGACTTTAATGAATTAAAAAACCAAGCACAATAGTTATCCCTATTTTTTTGTAAAAGATGCTGTTACGCCAAGTAGATGCCTACATAACGTTATATTTTAAAATTGCGCACGCTCGTGGAATTCCAACAAACTTCAGTACTTGAAAATCTCCATAGGAACGCTTAAATTTTATTTATTTTTTTCAGCGTACCTGTTAAGTGATAGAGGAGGTCTTGTGCCAGAGTTATTGCTTTTGCTTTAACAAACGTGGTGATACCGCATGTGTGATTTGAACACTGTTGCAGACACGACTTGCGTATGCATTCACTTCTGCATGCGCGCATGGATGGTTTTGGGGCGCTTTAAAATATTTTTTTCTTTATTTTTACTTTTATTTTTATTATTTTTTACAAGGAATCTAAACATCCCTTGTAATAGAAATACGTATGACATGTCCTCTTTATTGAGAGATGTGAGGTCAAAAAGACCCCAGATATCAATAACTTACCTTTAGACCCCTTTCACACTGAAGTGTTTTTACAGCGTTTTAGTGTTAAAAATAGCGCTATTAAAACACTCTCCATGCATCTCAATGGACCCTTTCACAGAGCCCTGCAAGCAGCATTTTTGGAACAGCTTTTGGGCGCTGAAAAAAAGCTCCAAAAACGCCCCTCTCCATTGAAATGAATTGAAAGCGCTGTAAAAACGCCTTACCCTTTCACACTGAGGCACTGCAAAAACGCCTTAAAACGTTGGGATTACAGATAAGGCTTCGCTCGAAAAATGCCCCAGTGTGAAAGGAGCCTAATAAGCAAAAGAGAAACTTTTTTTTTTTTTTGCATTTTGAAAAAAATATGAAAATGTTTGTGATCTTTGCCAATACCACTAGAAATGTGTCTATTAAGCTGAATACACACTACACAACGTTTGTAGTTTGTTTTCCTTTTAATTTACCTTCAACTATGTAGTGCAGGGGTAGGCAACCCTTTGAGCACAGTGCTGAAAAATATTTTCAAAGACATTGAGTGTGCCGATTTTACAGGTGAAACTCAAAAAAATTGAATATCGTGCAAAAGTTACTTTTTTTTTTTTTTTTACTAATGCAACTTAAAAGGTGAAACTAATATGAGATAGACTCATTACATGCAAAGCAAGATAGTTCAAGCCGTGATTTGTCATAATTGTGATGATTATGGCTTACAACTCATGAAAACCCCAAATCCACAATCTTACAAAAATTGCATGCAATCAATAAAACAAGGATTGTACATAGAACATTATCGGACCTCTGAAAAGTAGAAGCATGCATATGTACTCCACTTGGTTTGAGTCCCTTTTGCCGCAATTACTGCCTCAATGCGGCATGGAAGCTATCAGCCTGTGGCACTGCTGAGGTATTATGCAAGACCAGGATGCTTCAATAGAGGCCTTCAGCTCTACTGCATTGTTCGGTCTCATGTCTCATCTTTCTCTTGGCAATGCCCCATAGTTTCTCTATGGGGTTCAGGTCAGGTGAGTTTTCTGGCCAATCAAGCCCAGTAATCCCACGGTCATTGAATCAGGTTTTGGTCCTTTTGGCAGTGTGGGCAGATGCCAAGTCCTGCTGGAACATGAAGTCAGCATCCCCATAGAGCTCGCCTGTGAAAAGAAGCATGAATGCTCCAAAATCTCCTGGTAGACTTCTGCATTGACCCTGGACTGTATGAAGCACTGGACCAACACCAGCAGATGACATGGCTCCCCAAATCAACACACTGGACTTCATTTTGCAGTGTGTGCGACTCTCCATTTGTCCTCCATATTCTGGGTCCTTGGTTTCCAAATGAGATGCAAAATTTGCTCTCATCAGAAAAAAAGGACATTAGACCACTTGGCAACAGACAAGGTCTGTTTTTTCTTTAGCCCAGGTAAAACTCTTCTGATGTTGTTTGGGAGTGGCTTGACAAGAGGAATACGACAGCCTTAGTCCAATCCTTGTGAAAGTCCCCAACACTTTTGAATGACCTTTTTCTGACAATCCTCTTCAGGCTGCGGTCATCCCCGCTGCTTGTGCACCTTTTTCTTCCACACTTTTCCTTTCCACATAACTTTCTATTGTGCTTTGATACAGCACTTTGGGAACATCCAACTTCTTTTGCAATTACCTTTTTTGAGGCTTTACCTCCTTATGGAGGGTGCCAATGATGGTTTTCTGCACAACTGTTAGGTTGGCAGTCTTTCCCATGATTGTGATTCCTACTGAACCAGACTGAGAGACCATTTAAAGGCTCAGAAACCCTTTGCAGGTGTTATGGCTTAATTGGCTGATTAGAGTGTGACACTTTGAGCCTAGAATATTGCACCTTTTCACAATATTCTAATTTTCTGAGATTGTGGATTTGGGGTGTTCATGAGCTGTAAGCCATAATCATCACAATTATGACAAATCACGTTGTGAATCATTTTGCTTTGCATGTAATGAGTCTATCTCATATATTGTTGGCACCTTTAAGTTGCGTTAGTGAAGTAAATGAACTTTTGCACGATATTCAAATTTTTTGAGTTTCACCTGTATAACAAAATATGTCAACTTCACACAATCGCGAAAATGATTTTTTTTTTATAAAGTAAATGGTTTAAACTTCTTGAGTAGTAGTGAGAAATTAACATCCTACACTCTTGCGCCTCGGATCAGCCCCAATTCCTGCACATTTCAGATCACTGCCCCACCAATGTACCTCCTGCACATCTGCCCCACCTCTGTTTCGTCTGCTCATGACCCACCAATGCACCTCCTTTCTCGTCTTTCCCCACCCGCTGTACCTCTGGCCCACCCACTGTACCCCCTTCTGATCCCTCCCATTACTATACCTCCTGCACATCTGCCCCACCACTGTACACCCTTTCTCTTCTGTCCCACCACTGTAAACCCTGCTGCTCATCTGTACCTCCCTGCACATCTGCTTCACCAACGTATCCCCATGCTCTTCTGTCTCACTACTGAATCCCCTTTTCATCTGTTCTAACACTGAACCCATCTGCTCATCTCCCCCACCACTGTAACCTACTTTTTAATTTGCCCCACCAATGTACCTCTTGCTCATCTGTCTCACCAATACACCTCCTTTCACATCTGCTCTACTGCCCCTGCTTTTCAGTACCACCACTAAACCCCCTTCTCATCTGCCCCAATACTGAACCCACTCCTGAAGCCCCTTCTTATCTCTTCTACCACTATACCTCCCTGCACATCTGCCCCACTGCTGTACCCCCCCCCCCCCTGCTTATTTTCTCCACCGCTTTTACCCTCTTATCTGTGATATGCAGAGTGGTGAAAGGAAGCAGAGATGAGACGCATCTACCCGTTCTGGCACACTCATCCTGCTGATCCACCTCTTGCATCCAGCCCATGTGCTTGTATGTGATGTCACATATAAGCATCTGGAATGGATGCAAAATGATGAGCTCAGGGGCATTTTCTGAAAGCAAGTGACCTGTGTTCAGGATCATAAGTTTGGCCCCCGCAGCTGAGAAAGTGTGGCCCTGCAGCAAAAGTTGGGTGTGATTTTTCATTGCGCTGAATACTGGCTCTGGCTTAAAGGGACAGAGTGCAGGGGGTTCAGTAGTAAGTGACACAGAGGTTCAGGAATAATTTCAACAAAGTTCCAAGATCATTAGTAATTCCACAAACTGTCAGCTAATTGTGGTTTTCCCAATTACAGTGAAATCCCTTCTTTCTGAGATTGGTAGTGGCAACCAAGCGAGTCCTCTTCCTCTCAGATGGTGGACGGGGATAGCAGGACTGTATTTGGCTTTAGCAGTGGCCAATGACAGTAGTTGTCCTCCCCCCCCCCCCCCCCCCCCCCCGCAAAACTGCACCCAATCTCTTCCCCATCACAAAAGCTGATGGTCGCAGCTACAACAAAGTTGGAGAATCAAACAATGTTTCCCATCTTTTACAGTGTGTGGGGGCTCAGTGCAGGAGCAGTGTGGGGAATTCTAAAATTGGAATGCATTAGTGTCTCATTGACATCTCCCAGGGCTGCTGGAGGAAGAATCGAGTGCCTGCAAAAGAGGCTTTTAGTGCCGGGGGTTGCCTGCCTAAATGCATACAAATTGAAAGTGTTTTAGGTTTGACCTTGTATTATATGGTTTTGGTAATTCGAAAGGAAAAAAAATTAAAGAAAATTGTATAGTGTGAGTGTGTATGCAGCTTATGGCTCCCACTGGCGATGTAGGCTGGTGCAAATTGTACCAGCAGGATTCCTGGTTGGGCTACCGGCTCCATTCACTCACAGGTTGCCACCAGCCACAGCTAATCGCTGCCTATGCAGAGAACCAGGAATTGCTGCAGCCTGTCATAGTGAATGTTGCCAGCTGGTTGAACCTGAACGTTTCGAGACGCAGCAGGAATCTGCTCTGGTCTATATCGCCAATGTGAATGAGGCCTTACTGTGTCAACATTGGATACATTTCTAATCTTCTCCTGTCCCAATGACATAATGGGTATCAATAAGGTAGTCTAGTCAGTGGTGACAAGGCAATAAAAATCAAGCGGAAATGACGAGAGTTTATTTTCAATTTGGCTATTCAAGGCTTGCAGTGACTTTTTTCCCCCCCTAGTAATTACGACATCTGAAGCACTGCTTCCACTAAATGATAGTTACTGCCTGTTCAACTGTGTCATACCTCAACTCCAGGCTTGCCAAAACACACCATTTGCAGCACTACTGCACCCATTTAAATCTATATACATTTGTTTTTCCAGGTGCCCGTGATGTCACAGGTCCCCTTCATCCGTCCTCAAGCAGTGAGTGGATACTGAATTCAACAGAAATCAGCACCATATAGACATGGTGCTGATTTCTGCTCATTCTTCTGCAAGTCCAGGGTGGGGGGTGGAGCCTTTAAAACTGGGCTTACAGTAATTGGGTTGAATAAGGCTGGTTGTCATTCAACCAGGAAGAGAATCGGTGGACCATCGCTGGATTGGTGAGATGGTGTCAGGTATGCATCCAGAGGTGTGTGTTTGTTTTTTCAGGCCCCCTACCTTTCTCTACTGGGGCTTGAATTTTTACTTTCTAGCATGAAAGAGTGGCAAGGTATCCTACATTTTTCATAAGCAAGACCACAGCTGTGAGCTTGTTTTTAACATCTTACTGCCAAGCTTTAATTGATAGAGGTGGGTGTAAAAGTGCTAACTATTTTAGCTTTCGTAATTACATGGAGATGGTGTCCCCAGTGACATTAAGATAAATACAAATGTATGAATGATGGCTCAATTTTCAGCCCTTATCTCAGTGGTTCTCAACCTTTCTAGTGTCGTGACCCCTTGATAAAATCCCCCAAGTTGCGGGGACCCCTAACGGTAAAATTATTTTCGTAGCGTGGGTTGTCCGCATCCAAGGCACGTAATTTGTGCCCCTAACCCACGGACATTTAGCGCTCCCTGAGTCCCTTCCACTAATACAGTATTAAAACCCCTTATGGTACATTTGAGGATGTACCCCTCTTTCTCTTTTCCTTCCCCTTTTTTTTCCCCCATCCCTCTCTAGCCCTTTTTCTTTGTTCCTTGCCCTCTTTTTCTCTCTGCTCCATGTAATCTCTATTTTTATTCCTTCTCTTATTTCTCGGTGGGGGTGCGGTTAATAGGATCAGTGGCAGTGCTGGGGGAAGTTCTGATCAGTCAACTTGGGTGCTCTTAATCAAGGTCATCTGCTGATCTGAGAACTGTAGTGGGGACTTTTAATGGCAACTATAATCACAGGTAGTGTTACTCCGCATTCACGGTGTCTCAGACTTTGTGGTGTCTCGTAGCAGTGACACCTATGCTGAAATCGGGAGAATAGGGTCTCCTCCAGCCTCTCCCACTTCACATTCCTCATGTCAGCTGACTTCTAGTCTCGGTCCCCCAGCCATGCCGTGAACTGAATGGGCGGCTGTGGGCTCCAGGAACAGCCCAGGGTTTGGTGACCCCCTGGCAAATCATCATTTGACCCCCAGGTTGAGAAACACTGCCTTATCTTAATAACTTGTGTTTATTTTCTTTGTCTCTGCTTTCCTGATGTGTTAATAAAAATGATATCCATTTTCCAGTTCTTGGTATTGGTCTTTTATTTACATATAAAAAATCTACCCTGTGTGGTGTCATGTATATTTTTTAGTTCTTGGTTATCTGCCCTTTTCTTTATAAAATTATACCTAAGGCCTCATTCACAGGGCATTTTACAGCCAGCTGTGGCAAGAATCCAGTATTTTCTTGTGGATGTGCTCACAGGTAGTTGCGGCTGTGCTGCCTTTACAGGGTAATGACAATGACCTGTGTTTGGGGACAAATTTCCCTTTGGACACAAAACAACTTGAATTCAGGGATGATTGTGTCTCTAGCCACAGGTAATTGCTTCATATGCAATTACATTGGAACACCGGTGGCCACTGTCAGACTTTCATTACTGTTATACAGGTTGCAACTACCCTGAATCCAGCTAAAAGAATCTGCTTGATTCTTGCTGCTGACAAAATATCATGTGAATTAAACACAAACTTTGTGGCTACAGATTAAGAGTTCACACTCCGCATTTTTTTCTTTGATTAGTGAAAAGCAACAAATACACGAGTAATGCTTTTAAATTGTTCATAATTTGTATACATTACATGTTTTAGCTTCCATTTGAAAACGTTTCCATTCACAGAAAAACAGAACAAAAACACACTTTGAAATTAAATGTGATGTACAGTAAAACATTGGTTTGCGAGCATAATTCGTTCCAGAAACGTGCCTGTAATCTAAAGCACTTATATCAAAGCATTTTTTTTTTACAGGGTATAAGAAGAGAGGCACCTAAGTGTAGCAATAAGTTGCTAAATGTTGTACCTTCATTAAATGTAACCGTATTGCTACACTTAGAGGCTCCTCTCTTCTTATTTTATACTCGGTTGTGACATGACGCTACTCTTATATCAAGACATTGCTTGTATACCAAGGCAAAATGTATTAAAACATTTTGCTTGTCTTGCAAACTGCTCTCAAACTTTTACTGTATTTGTAGTCTATAAAATTGTTCGATACTCGAACAATTAGAAATATCGTGCAAAAGTAAATTTATTTCAATAATGAAACTTAAAAGGTGACACTAATATGAGACTCATTACATGCAAAGCAAGATGGTTCAAGCCGTGCGTTGTCATAATTGTGATTATGGCTTACAGCTCAAAACCCCAAATCCACAATCTCAGAAAAATGTTATATTGTGAAAAGGTACAATATGATAGGCCTTAACCCAGGGGTCTCAAACGGGTGGCCCTCCAGCTCTTGCGAAACTACAAATCCCATCATGCCTCTGCCTGTGGGTGTCATGCTGGTAACTGTCGGCCTTGCACTGCCTCATGGGACTTGTAGTTTTGCAACAGCTGGAGGGCCGCCAGTTTAAGACCCCTGCCTTAACCACTTAAGGACCGCCTCCTGCACATTTACGTTGGCAGAATGGCACGGCTGGGCACAAGCACGTACTTGTACGTCCTCTAAGTGCCCAGCTGTGGGCCTGCCACCCGGTCCGAAGCTCCGTGGTCGCCGGTCCCGATTGCCGCTGGAGTCCCGCGATCGGTCCCCGAAGCTGAAGAACGAGGAGAGCTGTGTGTAAACACAGCTTCCCCGTTGTTCACTGTGGTGCCGGCATTGATCGTGTGTTCCCTGATATAGGGAAGCACGATCAATGACGTTGCACGTCCATCCCCGCCCCCTACAGTTAGAAACACACTGAACCCCTTCAGCGCCCCCTAGTGGTCAACTCCCAAACTGCAATTGTCATTTTCACAGTAAACAATGCATTTTTATAGCATTTTTTGCTGTGAAAATGACAATTGTCCCAAAAATGTGTCAAAATTGTCCGATGTGTCCGCCATAATGTTGCGGTCACGAAAAAAAACGCTGATCGCCGCCATTAGTAGTAAAAAAATATTAATAAAACTATCCCCTATTTTGTAAACACTATATAATTATTATTATATTTTTTTTAACAAAAATAGGTAGAAGAATGCGTATCGGCCTAAACTGAGGAAAACACGTGTTTTTATATTTGGGAATATTTATTATTTCAAAATTGTTGCTCTATTTTTGTTTATAGCGCAAAAAATAAAAACCGCAGAGGTGATGGCATTATTTGTGGGGGGGGGGGGGGGAGGACGCCAATTTTGTTTGGGAGCCAGTTAAAACGACGCAGTGCCGAATCGCAAAAACTGTTCGGGTCTTTTACCTGCATTTTGGTCTGGATCTTAGGTGGTTAAAGTGTCCCACTCTAATCCAGCTAATTAAGACATAACACCTGCAATGGGTTCCTGAGCCTTTTAATCAGGGGTCTCAAACTGGCGGCCCTCCAGCTGTGTCAGAACTACAAGTCCCATGAGGCCGACAGTTACAAACATGACTCCTACAGGCAGAGGATTGATGGGACTTGTAGTTCCGCAACACCTGGAGGGCTGCCAGTTTGAAACCTAAATGGTCTGTTTGGTTCAGTAGGAATCACAATCGTGGGAAAGACTGCTGACCTGACAGTTGTGCAGAAAACCATCATGGACACCCTCCATAAGGAGTTTCAAAATGTAATTGCAAAAGAAGTTGGATGTTCCCAAAGTGCTACATCAAAGCACATTAATATAAAGTTATGGGGAAGTGTGGAAGAAAAAGGTGCACAAGCAGTAGGGATGACTGCAGCCTGTAGAGGATTGTTAGAAAAAAGCCATTCAAAAGTGTTGGACTTTCACAAGGATTGGACTGAGGCTGGAGTCGGTGCATTAAACCGCCTGACCTGAACCCCATAGAGAATCTATGGGACATTGCCAAGAGAAAGATGAGACCTAACAATGCAGACGAGCTGAAGGCCTCTATTGAAGCATCCTGGTCTTCATAACACCTCAGCAGTGCCATAGACTGATGGCTTCCACGCCGCGTTGAGGCAGTAATTGCTGCAAAAGGGGCCCAAACAAGTACATATGCATGCTTATTTTCAGAGGTCTGATATTGTTCCATGTACAATCCTTATTTTATTGATTGCATGTAATCAACTTTTCTGACATTTGGGGTTTTCATGAGCTGTAAGCCATAATCATCACAATTATAACAAATCACAGCTTGAACTATCTTGCTTTGCATGTAATGAGTCTATCTCATATATTTCACCTTTTAAGTTGCATTAGTGAAATTAATGAACTTGTGCACGATATTCCAATTTTTCAAGTATCACCTGTAGATCTTAAACTTTGAAGGAGGTAAAAATAGCGAAAAATCCTATTTCTCTAATGTTCATTAATTGACATATTGCTTCTATTCTTGACCATAGGGGTGCAGCGGCATGTGGGGAGAGTGCCTGTCTGGAAACATGACAGATCTATTTGGTGGCTTAGGTCACCAAATAGACCTGCCATGTCCCCGGACAGGCACTCTCCACGTGCCCAGGCTCCACTATGGTCAGGAATAGATGCGCTAACTAAGGCTTCCCACAGTTTGCAAATTCTTTGTGGACAACCCCCTTTTGTACACATTTATTTTTTTCTTTGGTCTTCATCCCATAACAGTAAAATCAGTACACGCAGTAAAGCATGCATGTTTTCACTGTGGACTGCAAGGGATTAATCCTCTGCACTGTGTGAATAAAACGTGGATTTGATCCCAATTTTTCTGATCCACCCCTTCCACCATCCTCTATCGGCTGATAGAATATAGCCTAGGGGGCAAGCTGCACATGCTCAGTTTGTGTATTGCTAGAATGGATTCCCCCTATTTCAATTATATAAATACAGTGCCTTGAAAAAGTATTCACATGCCCTTGAAATTTTCCACATTTTGTCATGTTACAACCAAAAACGTAAATGTATTTTATTGGGATTTTAGTAAAGGTCCTTTTACTCTGGTACCCCTAACTAAAATCTAGTGGAACCAATTGCCTTCCAAAGTCACCTAATCAGTAAATAGAGTCTACATGTGTGTAATTTATTCTCAATATAAATACAGCTATTCTGTGAAGCCCTCATAGGTTTGTTAGAGAACCTTTAGTGAACACACCAGACAGGTCAGGGATAAATTTGTGGAGAAGTTTAAAGCAGGGTTAGGTTATAAAAAAATGATGCCAAGCTTTTAACATCACAGAGGACTGTTCAATCCATCCTCCGAAAATGGAAACAATATGGCACAACTGCAAACCTACCAAGACTTCCTTGGTAACTCTGGAGGAGCCACAGAGATCCACAGCTCAGGTGGGAGAATCTGTCCATAGGACAACTATCAGTCGTACAAATCTGGCCTTCATACAGTTTTTGGTGTACAAAGATTTGCAAAACAATGGGATAAAGTAATATTCTTGAACTTTGTTTTATCTCATGGTTATTGTGAAATTGTGTGAATGCATTAATGCAGTGCATGTTATCTCAGCTTGCAGAGCTTGGATCCATTGAATGAGTTTACTAATAATGTAAATGTTTCAGAATATACAGCTTCATGATTCATAACTAAGCTCCATTATATGCTGTATAAAATAGATTATTAATTTATTTTAAAAGAAAACTATATGTAGGTGGATTTTCACTCCACTTCGTCCGCACGAAGGGGAGGACGTCTATTGACGTCTTCCCGGCATTTGGGGTCCACGCTGTAGCCGTCATTCGGCTATGGTGCAGGCGCCAAGTGGTTAAAATAAAAAAAATCAGATTTTTTAGATTTTGAAACAAACATTTCTGTGTCCCCCACATGGCTTCTTGCCAGGGTGGATAAAAAATCAAACGTGGAAGAAGGTGCTCTGGTCAGATGAGACCAAAATTTAACTTTTTGGCCAAACGCAAGGTGTGGCGGAAAACCAACACTGCACATCACCCTGAATGCACCATCCCCACCGGGAAATATGGTGGGTGCATCGTTTTGTGGGTTTGCTTTTCTTCAGCAGGGCAGGGAAGCTGATCAGAGTTGAAGGGAAAATGGGTAGAGCCAAATACAGGGCAATCTTTAGGCCCCGTACACACGAGAGGATCCATCCGCTGGAATTGATCCGTGGACCGGCTCCAGCGGATAGATCCCCTGGTGTGTAGATCCGCAGATTTTTATCCCCTGGGATGGATTTCAAGCGGATACAAATTTGAAGACATGCTTTTAAATCTATCCGCTTGAATCCATCCCAACGGATTGATCCGCTGGTCTGTACAGACTCACCGGATCAATCCGTCCGAATGGATCCCCCGCATGCGTCGTAATGATTCGACGCATGCGTGGAATTCATTATATGACCACGTCGCCGCGTCGTCATCGCGATGGGATTTCCGCGCGGATTTCGATCCTATGGTGAGTACACTCCATCGGATCCAAATCCGTGGAAATCCTCGAGAGGATTTATCCGCGGATAAATCCTCTCGTGTGTACTAGGCCTTAGAAGAAAACCTGTTCGAGACTTGAGACTGGGAAAGAGGTTCACCTTCCAGCAGGACAACAACCTTAAACATACAGCCAGAGCTACAATGGAATGGTGTAGATCAAAGCATATTCATGTTTTAGAATGGCCCAGTCAAAGACTAGATCTAAACCCAATTGAGAATCTGTGGCAAGACTTGAAAATTAGTAAAAAAAAAGTGGTCCTTTGCGCTGCTACAAGAAATGTGTAATCCAAATAACCTTGTAAAGAATTGCTACAATACCTAATGAATTCACAACTGCTCAAGCATAAAAATATTTTATGGTCTTGCGCTATTCCCTAATGCGTAGGTGTATATAACATAAAATGAATAAATGGAAATAATGTGAATATTCAAAAACAACAATACTGCTCGTGATTCACAATCATGCAAATAAGCTGTGCAATATAAACTTGAAGGTCAAGTTTTCACAGAGTTGATAAATAGTCCTTTTGATAGAATAATCCCATAGAATCTTTCCGCTTCCACCAACACCTCAGTGATCACAGAACTCTTACCTCATAGATACAAAACACGAGCCTTGGATCAAGATCCAATATGGGTTAGGTTAGGTGGTCCATCCCTCCAGAGACTTATCATCAGATAGAGATCCTGACTCACATATGGGGATGAAGTAGACAAAAAGCCTCCAATAGTTTAGTACTATTAAAATAGATCATTCATTAACCACTTCCTTACTGGGCACTTAAACCCCCTTCCTGCCCAGAGGACTTTTTGCAATTCGGCACTGCGTCGCTTTAACTGACAATTGCGCGGTCGTGCGACCTGGCTCCCAAACAAAATTGACGTCCTTTTTTCCCACAAATAGAGCTTTCTTTTGGTGGTATTTGATCACCTCTGCGGTTTTTATTTTTTGCGCTATAAACAAAAATAGAGCGACAATTTTGAAAAAAAAAAATCCTTAGTCTAGGCCGATACGTATTTAACATATTTTTAGTAAAAAAAAATCGCAATAAGCGACTGGTTTGCGCAAAAGTTATAGCGCCTACAAAATAAGGGACAGAATTATTATTTTTTATTTACTAGTAATGGCGGCGATCTGCGATTTTTATTGCGACATTATGGCGGACACATCGGACACTTTTGACAAATTTTTGGCACCATTCACATTTATACTGCGATCAGTGCTATAAATATGCACTTATTACTGTATAAATGTGACTGGCAGGGAAGGGGTTAACACTAGGGGGTGAGGAAGGGGATAAATGTATTCCCTATATCGTTTTCTGACTGTGGGGGAAGGGGGGTGACTGGGGGAGGTGACCGATCTGTGTCTCTGTACAAGAGACACAGATCGGTCTCCTCTCTCCCTGACAGCCCCGCTGTCTGTGAGAGCCGGCAATGAGAAATGATCTCATATGTAAACATATGAGATCATCTCTCATTGGCCGCACAGATTGCCCCAGAGAAGTAGAACCACCCTGCGGCCGTATATAGTCGTACGGCTGTCGGGAAGTGGTTAAAATAGTAACTGCTTACATCTCAATACAGCAAGCTGTGCACAAATAGATAAAAACAACCCACACCTATTCACCCCAAAAAGCAGTGAAATGTAAAAAAAAAAACAAGAGCCAGCTTTTGATAAGCCATTTCTTAAAAAAAAAAATAGCTCACAGCCATCTGTCTTCCCCCGGTGCCGTCTTATCCCGCTGCTGTTTTCTTCCTCACGGCCGGTTACCTGCTAAAAAAAAACCCTGCTCTTCTTCTGTGGCTGTCTTCCTCCATTGTGTTGTCGCCAGCTGTCTGGCATCTCTTATATAGCCATGGGGCACAGCCATCCAATGACATTACCCAGAGAGAGCTCGCCCCTTGTAATGTCACAAGGGGTGGACTCTCCGGGTGATATCCTGACAGGTTGAAATGTATTGGTACTAGTGAGTTAGCGGTTGGCCTAGGCTGGGGGAAAGTGTTAAAGTAAAACTATAGGCAAAACTTTTTTTTTTTTCATGTTGAATAGAGCCAGTGAGAGTCGGTTCACACTAGGGCGACACGACTTTCAGAGGCGACTCCGACATGACTTGAGCATGAACCACAGGGCAATCTGGGGCGATTTACAACACAACTTGAAGTCGTCTCCAGGACAGGAGACTTTCCAGTGGCCAATCAAACAACAATCAGCTCTGGGAGAGGGAGGGGGAGGGAGAGGTTTGCCTGAGAAATGTATGTTATCTTCCTGGAAAGTCGCTTCAGTTAAGACAGTGATCAGACTTCCATTGAAATCAATGGGTACAAATCGCCTACAAGTCGGATTGAAGTAGTACAGGAACTTCTTTTGAAGTCGGAGCGACTCGAGTCGTGTGTATTAAAACCGCTCCCATTCACTTGCATTGTTTTTCTCGACAGCGCGACTTGAGGCGACTTCAAGTCGGATGCCAAGTCGCCCCAGTGTGAACCGGCTCTGAGGGTTATAACACATGTCAGATTTATTTATATTTTTGTCATCTATGTCTCATTTCCCTTCACTGCCTGGCCAAACAGAAAGTGAGAAGAAATCCCTGCAAATAAGGGAATTTCTTGGGTACCCCCTAGTGGTGCAACGGATCACCGTTGATCCTAACAGTCACCCCCTTCGGATCGACACACACTGTGACCCGCGGATTGCCGCCGCGGCCATAACATTTGGAAAGGCCATGGCTTCGGCCTAGCTCTGGAGCCGCGGCTATCTTGGTACACCCGGCGGCGGCCATCCTCTGTTTACAGGAGGAGGAGCCTGCACTCGTGGGACACACACACCGCTGGGAGTCATACTACTGCGGGGGTGTCTACTACTGCGGGGGTGTCTGTACTGAGAGGGGGGGTGTCTGTACTGAGAGGGGGTGTCTGTACTGAGAGGGGGGGTGTCTGTACTGAGAGGAGCGGGGGTGTCTGTACTGAGAGGGGGGGTGTCTGTACAGAGGGGGTGTCTGCATCAAAGGAGGGGGTTTTTTACTGAGGGGGGACTGTAGTTGGTGGGGGGGTGACACCAACCCTAGTGACGCCACTGCAGTGGGGGAGATGTGGATATTACAGTGGGGGGGGGGGGAGATGTGGATATTACAGTGGGGGAGAATTTTTTTTGCCGATCCGAAAAATGGTCCAATCCGTGACTCTGATCCGAGGAACAATCTGGACCGTGAGTTTTTTGATCCGTTGCACCCCTGGTCCCCAGAACTAGTGTCCCCATTGAAAGATTTCAGCTCTATTACTTTTCTGAAGGCAACCCAAAATGTGTGAATCTCCCTAACAGGGGTACAGACAGCAATAAAAACTGACAAGTGTTCTAATCCCTCTCCACTTGCCATGCGATTCAGGTGCGGATGCAATGCGATTTGAGCCATACGAAACATATGTCTCAAATTGCAAAGACATCACGTGATGTGCACAGGAATGCGGTGTGATTCCTGTACGAATCACATGTAGTGTTTTGGTTGAGTGGCCCTAAGTGCACGCTGTCTGTGTTCAAGGCCGTACACCTGCACTCACACGCCTGTCAAATTAGGACCTGCATCCCTATAGCATACCCTGCCTACACAGCTCTAGCCGCATCAAAAAACACTTATTCACACTGTACAGGCCACAGTACCCATATGAATGAAAGACCGACAAAGCTTTATTTATTACCCACTTGCCGACTGCCTTATAGCAGATTTACCATTACAGGGCGGACACGCTATGCAGGATCACGTATATATAGTGCGTGCCACCGGTGGCTCGCTCCTGCTGTGTAGCTTATCAGTGGGTCCCGGGAACTCGATGTCCGACAGCACCCGTTGATTGTTTTCAATCAATATACACTTATTGGGATATTTTTTTTTACCAAAAATATGTAGTAGAATACATATTGGCCTAAATTGATGAAATAAAAGGATTTTTCAAAAAATGTTATTGGATATGTTTTGTTAGTAGAAAAAAACAATTCTATAAAATTGTCGGTTGTCTTTTGTTTATAGCGCAAAAAAAAAAAACCGCAGAGATGATCAAATACCACCAAAAATAAAGCTGTTATTTGGGTACAGCATTGCACGACTGCGCACTTGTCAGTTAAAGCAACGCAGTGCTGTATTGCAAAAAAAAAATCTTGAGCTGAAGTGGTTAACTCAATACAGTTTTACCTTTAGCCCTGGTTCACACTGGGTACGATTTGGAACGATTTGAGATGCGATTTGACATGTCAAATCGCATCTCAAATCGGCGGCAATTGTCGGCAATGGCACTGTCCTAATCAGTGCGACGCCGCATCTGCGATTTCAAAAAGTAGTTCCTGTACTACTTTTTGCAATTTCGGGCCGCGATTTACATTAAATTGCGGCCGAAATCGCGGCCGCAAAATCGCGGTAAAATCGCGCATTTTACCGCGATTTTGAATTCGCAGCAGTGTGAACCTAGGCTGAGGGTCAGTTCACACCACATGCAGTCCAGTGTGTTTTTTTTTTCTGCATCAAAAATGCATAGAAAGTAGGTTATATGGTTTTCAATGGTATAGTTCACACCAGTGCTTGCAGTTCCAGTGTGTTCCAGAAAAAAAGTAGAACAGTGGACTGCAGTGGAACTAGGGTTGCCACCTTTTCTTCAAGCCAAACCCGAACACTTTATCGGCGCACGGCAAACTTTTTTGTGCTACACTCTATAAGATTTTAAAGACCTGGAGGAGAGAAATAATGCTGCAATGTCACCCACTTAATATAGGGGACAGTATTATGCCCTCCATAATACAGGGGCACCCCATAGAGGAACCCATTAGATCAGAATTTCCTTTATATCAGTGCTCCCCTTAAAAACCCAAAAAAATAACAATTGAAAAAATGCAGCACAACCTCAATAATTGTGAATGATGGTGGAAACCCCCAAGGATAATCCAAGTATTAATACACTCCAATCTTATTTAAACATACAATATATACTGTTCAATCTCCACACACATATAATAGTGTATGAATAGAGGTGTAAATCCATTCCACAATGTGTTGTGCCAATATCCATTTTATAATCATCTTTTGAGTTAGATACATTGCCCTGCACGCGAGTCCTAAATCGCGCTGTGTGTCACTGTCTCCTGAGGTCAGCCTCTCTCTCTCCTGCCCCCCTCCCTCTCTCTCCTGCCCCCTCCCTATCTCTCCTGTCCCCCTCCCTCTCTCTCCTGCCCCCCTACCTCCCTCTCCTGCCCCCTCCCTATCTCTCCTGTCCCCCTCCCTCTCTCTCCTGCCCCCCTCTCCCTCTCTCTAATGCCCCCCTCCCTCTAATGCCCCCTCTCTCTCCTGCCCTCCCTCTCTCTAATGCCCCCCTCTCCCTCTCTCTCCTGCCCCCCTCCCTCTCCTGCTCCCCCTCCCTCCTGCCCCCCCTCCCTCTCTCTCCTGCCCCCCTCTCCCTCTCTCTAATGCCCCCTCCCTCTCTCTCCTGCCCCCTCTCTCCCCTCTCAATGGCATAGTTCACACCAGTGCTTGCAGTTCCAGTGTGTTCCAGAAAAACACACTTTTCCAGAAAAACACACTTTTCCAGAAAAACACACTTGCATTAGACTAGAGAGAGGGAGGGGGGCAGGAGAGAGGGAGAGGGGGCAGGAGAGAGAGGGAGAGGGGGGCAGGAGAGAGGGAGAGCAGGAGAGAGAGGGAGAGGGGGGCATTAGAGAGCGGGAGGGGGGCATTAGGGATAACGTGATTAGGGGAAGGGGTAACGTGATAGGAGAAGGGGTAAAGTGATTGGGGGAAGGGCTAAAGTATTAGGAGAAGGGGCGGGTGGATTGTGTGAAATAAGCCAGACTAAATGAAAGCCATTTATCTGGAAGGAGGGTGGAGTGAAGAGGGAAGGAGGGAGAGTTGATGGGAGTGAAGAGGGAAGGAGGGGGAGTTGATGGGAGGGAAGGAGGGAGAGTTGATGGGAGTGAAGAGGGAAGGAGGGAGAGTTGATGGGAGTGAAGAGGGAAGTTGATGGGAGTGAAGAGGGAAGGAGGGGGAGTTGATGGGAGTGAAGAGGGAAGGAGGGGGAGTTGATGGGAGTGAAGAGGGAAGGAGGGGGAGTTGATGGGAGTGAAGAGGGAAGGAGGGAGAGTTGATGGGAGTGAAGAGGGAAGGAGGGAGAGTTGATGGGAGTGAAGAGGGAAGGAGGGAGAGTTGATGGGAGTGAAGAGGGAAGGAGGGAGAGTTGATGGGAGTGAAGAGGGAAGGAGGGAGAGTTGATGGGAGTGAAGAGGGAAGGAGGGAGAGTTGATGGGAGTGAAGAGGGAAGGAGGGAGAGTTGATGGGAGTGAAGAGGGAAGGAGGGGGAGTTGATGGGAGTGAAGAGGGA
Source organism: Rana temporaria (assembly GCF_905171775.1). NCBI lineage: Eukaryota > Metazoa > Chordata > Amphibia > Anura > Ranidae > Rana > Rana temporaria. Next base: position 358,111,382 of record NC_053493.1, read on the forward strand.
AGGAGGGAGAGTTGATGGGAGTGAAGAGGGAAGTTGATGGGAGTGAAGAGGGAAGGAGGGGGAGTTGATGGGAGTGAAGAGGGAAGGAGGGGAGTTGATGGGAGTGAAGAGGGAAGGAGGGAGAGTTGATGGGAGTGAAGAGGGAAGGAGGGAGAGTTGATGGGAGTGAAGAGGGAAGGAGGGAGAGTTGATGGGAGTGAAGAGGGAAGTTGATGGGAGTGAAGAGGGAAGGAGGGAGAGTTGATGGGAGTGAAGAGGGAAGGAGGGGGAGTTGATGGGAGTGAAGAGGGAAGGAGGGGGAGTTGATGGGAGTGAAGAGGGAAGTTGATGGGAGTGAAGAGGGAAGGAGGGAGAGTTGATGGGAAGGAGGGGGAGTTGATGGGAGTGAAGAGGGAAGGAGGGAGAGTTGATGGGAGTGAAGAGGGAAGGAGGGAGAGTTGATGGGAGTGAAGAGGGAAGGAGGGAGAGTTGATGGGAGTGAAGAGGGAAGTTGATGGGAGTGAAGAGGGAAGGAGGGAGAGTTGATGGGAGTGAAGAGGGAAGGAGGGGGAGTTGATGGGAGTGAAGAGGGAAGGAGGGGGAGTTGATGGGAGTGAAGAGGGAAGTTGATGGGAGTGAAGAGGGAAGGAGGGAGAGTTGATGGGAGTGAAGAGGGAAGGAGGGGGAGTTGATGGGAGTGAAGAGGGAAGGAGGGAGAGTTGATGGGAGTGAAGAGGGAAGGAGGGAGAGTTGATGGGAGTGAAGAGGGAAGGAGGGGGAGTTGATGGGAGTGAAGAGGGAAGGAGGGAGAGTTGATGGGAGTGAAGAGGGAAGGAGGGAGAGTTGATGGGAGTGAAGAGGGAAGTTGATGGGAGTGAAGAGGGAAGGAGGGGGAGTTGATGGGAGTGAAGAGGGAAGGAGGGGGAGTTGATGGGAGTGAAGAGGGAAGGAGGGGGAGTTGATGGGAGTGAAGAGGGAAGGAGGGAGAGTTGATGGGAGTGAAGAGGGAAGGAGGGAGAGTTGATGGGAGTGAAGAGGGAAGGAGGGAGAGTTGATGGGAGTGAAGAGGGAAGGAGGGAGAGTTGATGGGAGTGAAGAGGGAAGGAGGGAGAGTTGATGGGAGTGAAGAGGGAAGGAGGGAGAGTTGATGGGAGTGAAGAGGGAAGGAGGGGGAGTTGATGGGAGTGAAGAGGGAAGGAGGGAGAGTTGATGGGAGTGAAGAGGGAAGTTGATGGGAGTGAAGAGGGAAGGAGGGGGAGTTGATGGGAGTGAAGAGGGAAGGAGGGGGAGTTGATGGGAGTGAAGAGGGAAGGAGGGAGAGTTGATGGGAGTGAAGAGGGAAGGAGGGAGAGTTGATGGGAGTGAAGAGGGAAGGAGGGGGAGTTGATGGGAGTGAAGAGGGAAGGAGGGAGAGTTGATGGGAGTGAAGAGGGAAGGAGGGAGAGTTGATGGGAGTGAAGAGGGAAGTTGATGGGAGTGAAGAGGGAAGGAGGGAGAGTTGATGGGAGTGAAGAGGGAAGGAGGGGGAGTTGATGGGAGTGAAGAGGGAAGGAGGGAGAGTTGATGGGAGTGAAGAGGGAAGTTGATGGGAGTGAAGAGGGAAGGAGGGGGAGTTGATGGGAGTGAAGAGGGAAGGAGGGGGAGTTGATGGGAGTGAAGAGGGAAGGAGGGAGAGTTGATGGGAGTGAAGAGGGAAGGAGGGAGAGTTGATGGGAGTGAAGAGGGAAGGAGGGGGAGTTGATGGGAGTGAAGAGGGAAGGAGGGAGAGTTGATGGGAGTGAAGAGGGAAGGAGGGAGAGTTGATGGGAGTGAAGAGGGAAGTTGATGGGAGTGAAGAGGGAAGGAGGGGGAGTTGATGGGAGTGAAGAGGGAAGGAGGGGGAGTTGATGGGAGTGAAGAGGGAAGGAGGGGGAGTTGATGGGAGTGAAGAGGGAAGGAGGGAGAGTTGATGGGAGTGAAGAGGGAAGGAGGGAGAGTTGATGGGAGTGAAGAGGGAAGGAGGGAGAGTTGATGGGAGTGAAGAGGGAAGGAGGGAGAGTTGATGGGAGTGAAGAGGGAAGGAGGGAGAGTTGATGGGAGTGAAGAGGGAAGGAGGGAGAGTTGATGGGAGTGAAGAGGGAAGGAGGGGGAGTTGATGGGAGTGAAGAGGGAAGGAGGGGGAGTTGATGGGAGTGAAGAGGGAAGGAGGGAGAGTTGATGGGAGTGAAGAGGGAAGTTGATGGGAGTGAAGAGGGAAGGAGGGGAGTTGATGGGAGTGAAGAGGGAAGGAGGGGGAGTTGATGGGAGTGAAGAGGGAAGGAGGGAGAGTTGATGGGAGTGAAGAGGGAAGGAGGGAGAGTTGATGGGAGTGAAGAGGGAAGGAGGGAGAGTTGATGGGAGTGAAGAGGGAAGTTGATGGGAGTGAAGAGGGAAGGAGGGAGAGTTGATGGGAGTGAAGAGGGAAGGAGGGGGAGTTGATGGGAGTGAAGAGGGAAGGAGGGGGAGTTGATGGGAGTGAAGAGGGAAGTTGATGGGAGTGAAGAGGGAAGGAGGGAGAGTTGATGGGAGTGAAGAGGGAAGGAGGGGGAGTTGATGGGAGTGAAGAGGGAAGGAGGGAGAGTTGATGGGAGTGAAGAGGGAAGGAGGGAGAGTTGATGGGAGTGAAGAGGGAAGGAGGGAGAGTTGATGGGAGTGAAGAGGGAAGTTGATGGGAGTGAAGAGGGAAGGAGGGAGAGTTGATGGGAGTGAAGAGGGAAGGAGGGGGAGTTGATGGGAGTGAAGAGGGAAGGAGGGGGAGTTGATGGGAGTGAAGAGGGAAGTTGATGGGAGTGAAGAGGGAAGGAGGGAGAGTTGATGGGAGTGAAGAGGGAAGGAGGGGGAGTTGATGGGAGTGAAGAGGGAAGGAGGGAGAGTTGATGGGAGTGAAGAGGGAAGGAGGGAGAGTTGATGGGAGTGAAGAGGGAAGGAGGGGGAGTTGATGGGAGTGAAGAGGGAAGGAGGGAGAGTTGATGGGAGTGAAGAGGGAAGGAGGGAGAGTTGATGGGAGTGAAGAGGGAAGGAGGGAGAGTTGATGGGAGTGAAGAGGGAAGGAGGGAGAGTTGATGGGAGTGAAGAGGGAAGGAGGGAGAGTTGATGGGAGTGAAGAGGGAAGGAGGGGGAGTTGATGGGAGTGAAGAGGGAAGGAGGGGGAGTTGATGGGAGTGAAGAGGGAAGGAGGGAGAGTTGATGGGAGTGAAGAGGGAAGTTGATGGGAGTGAAGAGGGAAGGAGGGGGAGTTGATGGGAGTGAAGAGGGAAGGAGGGGGAGTTGATGGGAGTGAAGAGGGAAGGAGGGAGAGTTGATGGGAGTGAAGAGGGAAGGAGGGAGAGTTGATGGGAGTGAAGAGGGAAGGAGGGAGAGTTGATGGGAGTGAAGAGGGAAGTTGATGGGAGTGAAGAGGGAAGGAGGGAGAGTTGATGGGAGTGAAGAGGGAAGGAGGGGGAGTTGATGGGAGTGAAGAGGGAAGGAGGGGGAGTTGATGGGAGTGAAGAGGGAAGTTGATGGGAGTGAAGAGGGAAGGAGGGAGAGTTGATGGGAGTGAAGAGGGAAGGAGGGGGAGTTGATGGGAGTGAAGAGGGAAGGAGGGAGAGTTGATGGGAGTGAAGAGGGAAGGAGGGAGAGTTGATGGGAGTGAAGAGGGAAGGAGGGAGAGTTGATGGGAGTGAAGAGGGAAGTTGATGGGAGTGAAGAGGGAAGGAGGGAGAGTTGATGGGAGTGAAGAGGGAAGGAGGGAGAGTTGATGGGAGTGAAGAGGGAAGGAGGGGGAGTTGATGGGAGTGAAGAGGGAAGTTGATGGGAGTGAAGAGGGAAGGAGGGAGAGTTGATGGGAGTGAAGAGGGAAGGAGGGGGAGTTGATGGGAGTGAAGAGGGAAGGAGGGAGAGTTGATGGGAGTGAAGAGGGAAGGAGGGAGAGTTGATGGGAGTGAAGAGGGAAGGAGGGGGAGTTGATGGGAGTGAAGAGGGAAGGAGGGAGAGTTGATGGGAGTGAAGAGGGAAGGAGGGGAGTTGATGGGAGTGAAGAGGGAAGGAGGGGGAGTTGATGGGAGTGAAGAGGGAAGGAGGGAGAGTTGATGGGAGTGAAGAGGGAAGGAGGGAGAGTTGATGGGAGTGAAGAGGGAAGGAGGGAGAGTTGATGGGAGTGAAGAGGGAAGTTGATGGGAGTGAAGAGGGAAGGAGGGGGAGTTGATGGGAGTGAAGAGGGAAGGAGGGGGAGTTGATGGGAGTGAAGAGGGAAGGAGGGGAGTTGATGGGAGTGAAGAGGGAAGGAGGGGAGTTGATGGGAGTGAAGAGGGAAGGAGGGGGAGTTGATGGGAGTGAAGAGGGAAGGAGGGGAGTTGATGGGAGTGAAGAGGGAAGGAGGGGAGTTGATGGGAGTGAAGAGGGAAGGAGGGGGAGTTGATGGGAGTGAAGAGGGAAGGAGGGGAGTTGATGGGAGTGAAGAGGGAAGGAGGGGGAGTTGATGGGAGTGAAGAGGGAAGGAGGGGGAGTTGATGGGAGTGAAGAGGGAAGGAGGGGGAGTTGATGGGAGTGAAGAGGGAAGGAGGGGAGTTGATGGGAGTGAAGAGGGCTTGGTAAACAAGGAGACAGATTGATATGTTGCAGAACTCAGTAACAAACTGCGTTGTGGTGTGAGCATGACACAGAAAACTATTGTTAGCAATGCATCCAGGGAAAGTGCCCCTTTCTTGTGCCAGCCCTGAATATACACACAGCGAGGACTACAGACAATCACACGTGGATCTGTGTACACTCCTCCATCCATCCCTCCCTCCTCCTCCTGCATGTCTCTGCTTATCCCCTCTCCTCCCCCTCCCTCCCTCATTCAGCCATGGAGCCCGGGAAGAGGATCAGTGTGGGCTCCAGAGGCCTGTGCCTGTGTCTGGCCATTCTCTGCCTGCCATGCAGCAGCCTTCTCTATTCCATCCCCCTGCAGCGTCCAGAGCACTGCTCATTGCAACAATACTACGACCCAGGGATGGTGTCCTGTGTGCAGTGCCCAGACACCCAGCGGCCCAGCCAGGATGGTAGATATATAAACAGGGGGAATGGGGTGCACAGGGGTCATGTAACTGGTGCATGTATTTGCAAATGTATGCAAACTAAACCCGTTTATAATGCATACTGATATACACAAGTCCCCATTACAAGCCACAGGGGGTGGTAGAAGCAGCCAATGCTGTGTGAGATCAATGGAGGAAGGGAGGCTGTAACTAAAGATTATTCGATTTGTTGGCTGATTATTATTTTGATCAAGTAATAGGATAAAAACCTCCAAAAACTTTGTATAATTTAGTTAATATTCTTGAATATTTCAATGCAGTGGTAAATATAAATAAACACAGCTATATGGTTAGGGAACAAGATATCTAATCCACTCTGAGAATATCATAACACACACACACACATATATACAGTATATATATATATATATATATATATATATATATGTATGTGTGATATATATATATATGAAGCCAAAAGCTGTCACGGCCGGGTGCCCAGAGTGGCAATGGAGGAGAGGAGCGACGCTCCGGGCGCCGCATCGCTGGACAGTGGAACATGAAAGTGTCTGTTTATTAATAGTCAGCAGCTACACATTTTGTAGCTGCTGACTTTTAATAAACATAAAAAGCCTGGAACTTTTAATAAACATAAAAAGCCTGGAAAATTCAGGATTTTTTTAACCACTTCCAGACCGCCCACCGCACATTTACTGCGGCAGGGCAGCCTGGCTGCGTGAAACAATGTACCTGTACGCTGTTGTTTCTTCTGGGTCTAGGGCGTGTGTGTGCGCCACTGACGACCCGCTCTCGCTGTAATCAGACACAGCAGAAGCCAATCAGCGGGGCCAGCATCATTAGTACAGTAAGACCCTTTTACATTGGAGGCATTTTTCAGGCGCTTTAGCGCTAAAAATAGCGCCTGAAAAAAGCCTCAGCTGCAATCCCAGTGTGAAAGCCTCCAGTGCTTTCACAATGAGGCGCTGCACTCGTGGGGCATTAAGAAAAGTCCTACCAGCAGCTTCTTTGCAGCACTTTAGGAGCGGTAAACTCACTTTTAACCCTTTTTCGGCCTCTTGGGGGTTAAAAGCGAAAAGCAGCCAGAGTGCTTTTTTTTTTTTTTTTACCACTGATCACTGTATTAGTGTTACTCACCTCAAAAAGAGTCACTGAGCCCAGGTTCACACTGGGCTGTGGGAGTGAAGCCGTGCGAGTTCAGCTGAACTCGCACGATTTCACTCCCGCTGGCAGTCTCAATTTCGGCCGCGATTTCAGAGACATCTGTGCAAGTTTCTGCACAGATGTCAATGTAAATCATGGCCCCGAAATCGCAAAAAGTAGTACAGGAACTTCTTTTTGAAATCGGTGCAGCGCCGCAGATGCGGCATCGCACCGATTAGGACGGTGCCATTGCCGGCAAATGCCGCCGATTTGAGATGCAATTTGACATCTCAAATCGCATCTAAAATCGTACCAGTGTGAACCAGGCCTTGGTGTTCAATTTGTCTACCGCGATGTTGCAGTCCTGCTATAAATCGCTGATCGCCGCCATTACTAATAAAAATATTTCATAGTTTGTAGGTGCAATAACTTTTGCACAAACCAATCAATATACACTTATTGGGATTTTTTTGCCGAAAATATGTAGCAGAATACATATTGGCCTAAATTGATGGAAAAATTATTATAAACGTTTTTTTTTATTGGATGCGTTTTATAGTAGGAAGTAAACAATATTTTCTTTCATAATTGTTGGTATTTTTTTGTTTATAGCGCAAAAAATAAAAACGCAGAGGTGATCAAATACCACCAAAAGAAAGCTCTATTTGTGGGGGGAAAAAAAGGACAATTTTGTATGCGTACAGCATTGCATGAAAGCGCAATTGTCAGTTAAAGCAACGCAGTGCTGTATCTAAAAAAAATGGCCTGGTAATGAAGGGAGAGAAAGCATCCGGTCCCTTCTGCCTTCCAAGTGCCCCAACAGCAAGCTGCAAAGTATAGTATACTGGGGCCCATATAGCAAGGTAATAAAAAACCTTCTGCCTTTAGAATCGCTCACTTCCTTCAATTGCCCAGGACTACATGTCCCATGAGGCATTGCTTCTCACACATTCACAAGTACTTACTGACATGTATACACGGTGTGCTGCACTGTGTATGCTGACATGTATGAACGGTGTACTGAGGTGTATGTGTGTTGCACTGTAGTTTCTGATATGTAACAAATAATGCATTCTGTATGCAGGCCAACTAATCGTCTGACCAACTAATCGATTATGAAAATGGTTGACAACTATTTTCATAATCAATTATTACCGTATTTATCTGGGTATTGCGCGCTCCGGCGTATAGCGCGCACCCCTAAAGTGGACCCGACATTCCTGTAAAAAAACATTTTAGTACTTACAGTTTTGGTGTCTTGTGCGGCGTCCATCGGCGGCCTTGTCGGGTCCGGCGTTCGTCTACGGCTTCGGGTGTCCTCTTCGTCGAGTCCGGCGTCCTTCTGCGGCGTCCTCCCCGCTCGATCCCCGCTTTCCCGCGCCGAGTTTGAATACTGCGCCGGCATATACTGAGCACAGTACACTCGTGTATAGTCGGGCAGGCTCGGCTACTCTCGCACTCACGTCCTATACGTCCAGGACGAGAGGAGCCGAACCTGCCCGACTATACACGAGTGTACTGCGATAGGTATATGCCGGCGCAGTGTTCAAACTCGGCGCGGGAAAGCGGGTATCGGCGTATATCGCGCACCCACGATTTTGCCCTGATTTTCAGGGCAAAAAAGTGCGCGGTATACGCCGATAAATACGGTATGTTGTTTCAGCCCTACTGTGAAGAGCATAGACTAAGAATTAATACAATGACTGTCCACAGTGCAGTGTCTTATAGCAGCCACACTGAGATTCACTTTTTGGAATAACTACCCTTTGCATACTGATGATCAGTGCTCTATCAGTGTAAATGTCCCGTCACACTTGCCAGTTACCGGCGCTCCTCTCCTCACGCTGTGACAGCACATGAGGAAAGGAATGCCATTCCGGCAAGATTGTTTACGCTGTGATTGGCCATTTATCCCAATCTGTGATCAGCTGTGTCCAAAGAACACAGCATTCATGTTTTGGATTTCTGGGTTCTTGAAGGAACTGCCCGCGGTTAAAGAAAATTCCACAAACTTAGACCATATTCTACCGTACACTTTATTTGTGCTTCCTTTCCTTGAGCTCATAAGGGTAGAGATCACCCGAGAGGCGCAGCCAAGGGATTCTAGCCTTTCCCTTTCAAGAACCAGACCGCTAGTTTCATTTGAGCCGGACAGGGATGGAGGAGCGTCCCCTGGGAGAGAAGGTCTGGTCTGCATGGTATTAGAATTGGGTCCTGAAGACTCAGATGGACTAGAAGAGGGAACCATGGCCTGTTCGGCCAGAATGGAGCCACCATTGTAATTTCTACTTCTTCCGCAAGAAGTCTCTTCAGGAATTTCAGAATTATTGGGATCGGGGGAAAGGCGTACGCCCTCTGAAACCACCACCGATCCGTTAGGGCATCCGTCCCGATTGCCTGGCTGTAGTAACCCCTTGTGTAGAATTTTTTCAATTTGGCATTGTTCGGAGAAGCAAAGAGATCCACTTGGGGATTGACTCCCAGGGACAAGATCCAACGAAAGGACTGATCGTGGAGAGACCATTCGTTGACGTCCACCTGAGTTCGTGACAGGAAATCCGCCTGGGAGTTCTGAATGCCTGGAATGAAAACAGCCGTCAGGTTGACCAGGTTCACTTGGGCCCATTTCATAATGGGCTCTACTTCCTGGAGAAGGGATGAGCTCCGAGTCCCGCCTTGTCTCTTGACATATGATACTGCTGTGGTGTTGTCCATCCTTAGAATTACTGACTTTCCCTTCAGCAGTTGTGAAAAGGACTGTAGGGCACACCAGGCCGCTCGAAGCTCCAGGGTGTTCGAGCCTGGATTGTGGAGGCGAGCGTCCCACCTGCCTTGCGCCATGCTTGTGCCGCATAAGGCCCCCCAACCGGAGCCACTGGCATCTGTCGTCACTGTGACCCACGAAACTGGAGCGATGGAGTGACAATTCAGCAGATTCTTCGGTTGAAGCCACCAGAAGAGGCTGCCCCTCATTGACGTTGAAATGTGGATCCGCTGACTCATGCTCCCTGATTTCCACTGCCTGAGAAAGCCGGATTGGAAGGGACGTAGCTTCCAAAGCGCCCATTTCACCATTGGTGTTGTGGATACCATTGTCCCAATGATCTTCAAGCATTGATGAGCTCTTAGGTGGCGAGTACTCAAGGCCCGGGAAATCCTCCCCTGAATTACCGGAATCTTCTCTACTGGTAGGGAGATGGTCTTCCTTACCGTGTCGAATTGAGCTCCCAGATAGGTTAGACACTGAGTTGGCTCTAGGTGGCTTTTTGTCAGGTTCAGGAGCCACCCGAATTCGGACAAGGTCGAGATGACCTGATCTTTCTGTGCCAGGAGAAGGGTTTTGTCTTGGGACAAGACCAGGAGATCGTCCAGATAATGGTACAAACGAATCTTCTTCAGCCTGATGAGGGCTACCAGTGCCAAAAGAACTTTGGTGAAGACCCGTGGGGATGTTGTTAGGCCAAAGGGTAGACATACGAACTGGAGATGTTCCTGGTTGACATAGAACCTGAGGAACTTGTGCAGCTCTGCTGCTACTGGGACGTGGAAATAGGCATCCTTCAGGTCCACAGAAATCATCCAGTCGCCCGGTTGTATTGCTTGTTGGATGGTTGATAAAGTTTCCATCTTGAACTTTTTGTGTGTTATAAATTTGTTCAGGTACGTTAAGTCTATGACTGGACGCCAGGTACCGTTCTTCTTCTGTACTAAGAAGAGAGGGGAGTACACCCCAAGAAACTGTTCGTCTTTTGGGACGTGTACCACTGCCCCTTGAATTTTCAGGAGGTGAATGTAATCTAGAAGGACCTGTCTCTGTTCCAGTGACCCTGGAAGAAGGGTGGAGATGAACTTTGGACAGGGAGGACTGGAAAAGGACCATGTGTGTCCTGAGGTCACGGTCTTGATGACCCAAAAGTCCTTGATTGAGGCCGCCCAGACGTGCCGATAAAGGAGTAGACAAGCTCCAACACGATCCGCTTGGGCGGGCGTTGTCTCAAAAAGATTTCCCTTTGTCGCGTCCAGTTGACGCTTGAGTAGTTGGAGTAGGTTTGCGGTAGGAGCCTCTACCCCTGCTCCAATTCCTTCTGTAGTTTCCGCCAGGTCTGTAAGCGCGAGCTTCCCTAGCGCGATCCCGGCTGTATCGCCGAAATTGGGGTGTTTTTCTTCCTGTCTGGCGCTTGTCCTGAGGAAGGAAACCCGACTTGCCCCCCGTGGCTTTGGAGATGGCATCATCCAGCTTGTTACCAAACAGGGTTGACCCTTCGAAGGGAATCTTGCACCAGTTCTGCTTCGATGATGGGTCAGCAACCCAGGGGCGTAGCCAGAGGGCCCGTTTCGCGGTCACAGAAGAAAGCATAATCCTAGCTAACAGGCGGATTAAGTCAACGGAGGCTTCACCCAGGAATGCGACCGCCAGTTTTAGCTCTGCCGTGGCTGAGTTCTTAGCTAGTTCTTCAGAGACGCCTTTGAGGAAAGAATCAACGTTTTCCGTCCAGGCTTCCATGGCCTTTGATAATGCCGCTAAAGCTAGAGCCGGTTTGCACGCTGTGCCTGCTAGGCCATAAATTCTTCTGAGGTCCTGGTCCATTCTTCTGTCCAGGCCATCTTTGAAAGAGACGGAGTCAGCAATAGGTAAAGTGACGTGTTTAGCAAGTCTCGTTACCGCCGCATCTACTAGAGGAACATTCTCCAAATGTTTGACCTCCTCCTGTTTGAAGGGATAGAGCCTTGATGCTTTGTTAGCCATGGAAGATTTCTTGTCCACCTTGCTCCATTCCTCTTCAAAGATGCCCTTCAGTTCAGACAGAAACGGGAACGTAGGGCGTTCTTTTCCCAAGCGCTTAAAATATTTTTTCTGCTTGGCTGGAGAAGCGGGTTGTTTCTCCCATAAGAGAGCCTCCTTAATCGCTTTGACGAGTGGCGTCACCTGCGCGAAGTCAAATTCTAAGCCTTCTTCATCACTCTCTAGGTCACCCTCAGGAAAAGCCGGAGTGGAGGCTTGAGGCCGGGAAGGACCTGGATCCTCTAGGATCTCCAAGTTTGGGGAAACAGACCCGTCAGTGTTGGTCTGAATTTGCGTGTGGGGCATGTTCTCTCTTAGAGTTCGTTGAACCACACGTTCCACCAGAGACTCGATACAATGACCTTCAGTCTCTTTTTCCCTGACCGCATGGGCGTAGCATCGGTCGCATAATGACTTGCCCTCCGGGACACGAGTGTCACATCCCCAGCAGGCTCTGCGATCAGAGCGACTATCATGGTGGTGGGAGCGGTGTCTTGAGGAGGAATGTGAGCTTCTTCTCCGGTGGGAAGAAGTAGAAGGAGATCTATGTTTGGATCTCGACTTGGAAGAAGAGTGTTGCGGTCTGGCAAGGTCTGCGACATTCGGCTCTGGATTAGAAGGGCTAGAAAAACATTTAGGGAAAAATGAGTCAACACCCATGGATTATGACTAGCAACCCCTAGCCCTGATCCCTTTCCAGCACATACCTTGTGCGTGAGGGCTGGCCGCCTGTAGACGGTGACTGGTCCATATTTTTCAGGACCTGCGTACAGTGGATGACAATTCGGAACCAACAAGGAACCTATGGTGCCGAATAAAAAAGTATAAGAAAATAAAAGTATGCTGTCCCCTTAAGAAGAAATTCTCTGCTAATTACTGCTTTCTCTCTCTTTTTTTTTTTAAAAACACAAATAAATAAAATAAATGTAACTAATTAAAAGATAGTTCATTTAGATAAAACAATTGAATATAATTAAATAAATGCAGAAAGACATAAGTTAAATAGCAGAGCCTGGTAAAATCAATGTTAGCCAGAAGTAAAGAACCATTCACTGACCTGGCAACCAGAGGGGAGACACCCAGACACTCAGCTGCTCGTCTGAAGGGAAACCCAATGAACACAGGCGAGCAGCTGATTTTAAATCACCCGCCGGTGACGTCACGCGTCCTCCACGAACGCGCCTGCGCAGTGGATCGCGATCCCACGGCGCCTGCGCGGCCGCCGCGGGAACCAACGGACTGCGCATGCGCGACCAAGCCTCGCTCTGAGGGTGGATACGGCGCATGCGCGGGGCACTAGCGATGGGAATCAGGAAGTCAGAGGCGTGCTGGAACGCAGAAGCGCTCCAGCCGCCATACACACATAGACAGACAACACAGAGGCAAATATAAACCGCTGCCATGGAGGAATATAGAGAAAAAGGGACCTTGCCAGCCGATCCTAGATGTCTTCAGCACACGCCACAGCCACAACCAAATGTGCTGGGAAGCTCTCCACCCGCCCATGGCTGGGATCCGAGCTGCACCGCTTAAAGTGTGCCCTTTTCCATTCCTTGAAGAAACGATTTGGATCCATGGAGGAGGGAAAAAAAAGGAACACTGAGTCTATTGGTGAGTTAACTTTTATGGGTATGGGGTCCTATCACATTGGAGAGGAGGCGGGATTAACCCACACGTAGGCTGCCATGGAGTCAGTCAGGAAATGTTTGTTTTATCTTACTTTTTTTTCATGTTTGTCCAGGGGAAAAAACTAACACTAAAAACTAGAAGTTTTTCCATAATAATTTAATACTTGAGAGCTACACTCAGATCAGGAAATCAATGCACATGTAACTAAACATTTTCTGTTCATTAGGTCTATCCTGTGAATGCCTTCCTGGATACAAATTTGGTTCCAAGAATGGTCCCGTTATCACCTGCCACAAATGCCTGGACAGAATGGTAAGGATTTATTTATTTTTGCAAGCAAATTCTGACCTGCCCCATTTTATTAGGTATATGTTGGCAGATTTTAGACTGTTATTGATTTAGTCCCCTTGCACATTGACTCCTGTGTGTAAGAAATAATAGGTATTGTAAAATGCAAAAATGTATTCTCAGCACTGGAAATCCAATGCTTATAGTTTTTGTTGTGATGCTTATGCCATAGAGCAAGTTCTAGTTCGCATTGGGCAAAGGGCTGCAGTAAAAAAAAAAAAACAGGTATTCTGGTCATGATGGTGATGTCCACTTCTGTTGTTTACTGCTGAATACAGCAGTTAAAGTGATTGTAAAGGTTCATCATTTTCTTTCTTTTTTTTTTTTTAAATAACAAACATGTCATACTTACCTCCACTGTGCAGTTCGTTTTGCAGTGAGTGGCCCCGATCCTCCTATTCTGGGATCCCACAAGGGGATTTCCTTGCGAGCGCGCTCCGGTGTAATCTACTCGGCGTCCATAGCCGCCGAGTGTATAACTCGGCCCCGCCACCCGACTTAGACTGAACTCCAGGATTTTTTTGTATTGCATAGATACATTGGTCCTGCTTGGCACAATGGGGCAGATCCACAGAGATCTGCACCCGCGCAGCGTATCAGAGATACGCTACGGCGCCGTATCTTACCTGGCTTTAGTTCGAATCCTGGAAGAATTTGCGCCGTAAGTTACGGCGGCGTAGTCTATCTCTGGCGGCGGAATTCAAATTGGCGATTAGGGGGCGTGTTTCATTTAAATGAAGCGCGTCCCCGCGCCGAATTAACTGAGCATGCTCCGTTTCTAAATTTCCCGCCGTGCATTGCACTAAATGATGTCGCATTGACGTCATTTTTTTTAACTTAGACGTGAATTACGTCCATCCCGATTCACGAACGACTTACAAAAAAAAAAAAAATTCAAAATACACGCGGGAACGACGGCCATACTTAACATGGCAGGTCTAACTATACGCGTCGAAATACCAGCTTTAACTATACGCCGGAAAAAGCTGACTAGAGACGCCGTAAAAAAATGCGCTGGATCGACGGAAATAGCTAATTTGCATAACCGACGCGGAAAACGACGTGAACGCCACCCAGCGGATGCTGAAGTATTGCATCTTAGATCCCGAAGGCGTACGAGGACGTATACCTGTCGGATCTAACCCAGATGCCGTCGTATCTTGGTTTTGAGGATTCAAACCAAAGATACGACGTGGGTAATTTGAAAGTACGCCGGCGTATCAGTAGATACGCCGGCGTACTAGCTCTGTGGATCTTCCCCAATGTAAGTATGCATATCTCATACCTGTTGACTGCTGGGGAAGCTGACAATTGCTGTAGTAGTCAGGGAGCCAGTGGCTGCGCTGCTATCAATCTATCCAATCAACGTAGAGACTCTGTGGAGAAGAGGACGCCGGGGACGCACAGAGCAGGTGAACTGGCTCAGGTAAGCAAAACAGGGGGGCTGGTGCTTGCTACGTGTTTTTTCACCTTCATGCATAGGATGCATGAAGGTGAAAAAACACGAACCTTTACAACCCCTTTAAGGATCAATTCACACTATTGCGTTAAAATTCATGTCAACACCCGCATCCAATTTGCGTAAGTGTGAATTGGGCTTATTCACACGTGTGGCTGGGTGGTAGTAAAACCTAGGCCATTGAGATGTGGTTTTACTGCCCGCCTGAACACTAACATAGAGTCACTGCAAAACCTAGACAGCATGTCGCTTTCAGGGGGAAGTGCTGCAGGGAACACAACTGATGCAGTTCTATGGGGCCACCATGCAACCAACCCGTACACTGTATTTTGTGGTATTTTAAGGCTCAAACATCTCTGAAACGCGATCTGAGCATGGATAGCTTTTTAGAGAAGCAGCAGTCTCTTCTGCACATGTGCAGCTCTAAAGCACCCTTCTGACTACACCTAATCCTTAAAATGTACCCTAAACATTACACACTTAAAGATGAATTCTACTGTATGTTTGACCTGGTATCAGTCTCTTGCAGTCCCTGTATAGCAGGGCTGGAATGTAAGGTGAAGAAGCAGGGCAAGGAGCATGTCTGCTTGTCAGTGTGCTTCATATCCTAAATGGGAATATTGTTGACACTAAAGGGAGTCAAGGATACGCCACCATCCTTCCCCAAAAAGAAAAAAAAAAGAAAAAAAAATGCTTTAACAAAAAATAAGATAATGAAGTATGTTAAGTATTTCATATAACCCACATGTGTAATATATCTACATATTATTTTAGGGTGTAACCACTGATGGCTGGGATTGCATTAAATGCCCTGGTGCATTAACTGCAAGCGGCACGTGCCAGTGTTCTCCAGGAAATATACTGGGTGAGCATAATCTGTAATATTTCATAATGAGCTAATGTAAACACTTGCTTCATTTTCCTGCAACAACAGCATAGCCAACACATATGTTGCAGCGGTGCTGTATCCAGGGGTTTCACGCATATATTTTGGAACATTTTTTTTTTTGTTTTTACCTTTTCAGCTGGATTACAGAACAACAAATGAAGGAGCAGACCTGGAAGGTTTACATTATGTAATGAAAATACACTATATTACCAAAAGTATTGGGACGCCTGCTTTTACATGCACTTTAATGGCGTCTTGGTCTGTAGGGTTCAATATTGAGTTGGCCCACCGTTTGCAGCTATAACAGCTTCAACTCTTCTGGGAAGGCTGTCCACAAGATTTAGGAGTGTGTCTATGGCCATTCTTCCAGAAGTGCATTTTTGAGGTCAGGCACTCATGTGAATGAGAAGGCCTGGCACACAGTCTCCACTCTAATTCATCCCAAAGGTGTTCTATCGGGTTGAGGTTAGGACTCTCTGTAGGCCAGTCAAGTTCCTCCACCCCAAACTCGCTCACCCATGTCTTTATGGACCTCGCTTTATGCAATGGTGCACAGTCATGTTGGAACAGGAAGGGGCCATCCCCAAACTGTTCCCGCAAAGTTGGGGGCATGAAAGGAGGGTGGGATCATGTTGGCCCCATATATTTTCTTTATCGTACATCACGGGACACAGAGAAGCATAGTAATTACTATGTGGGTTATAGAGAGTACCTTCAGGTGTGGACACTGGCACGCCCTTAAGGCAAGAAGTTCCCTCCCCTATATAACCCCTCCCATACCGGGAGTGCCTCAGTTTTTTGCCAGTGTCTAAGGTGTTGGTCACGAGTGAACATGTGCTCCAAGGAGCTCCACTGGAGGGATCCATATTGGATGTAAAAAGCCTCCATGAAATCCGGATCCGTCCAAAGTGCTTCTGAGCCAAAGTGGACGGTACCCGGGCCCCGGTTAAGAAGAACGGGGTTTGGCCTGTAATGCTTCTCTTTGAGAGCTGGATCCTGGTTATTCAGTACTTTGGTCAATTTCCTAATACCAAAAGTTTACTGACAGGGTGCGATATGGGTCCAGGGGTGTGGTGTTCCTGTCCATGGACCCCGGTCCCTGAAGGTCTATAGACGCTGCTCTCCGTGATGGGTGAAGATTGGACTGTCTGTTATGCAGAGTCCTGCAGCGTTGGATCAGGTAAGTGAAGGTGCTTCAGGACTTGGTCCTAGGAGTAACCTTCCTTTATTTGAGCCATTATGTTTGCCTAAAGCTATCTGTCTGTGCTTCTCCTATATGGTCCTGTGTGTTGTGGGGAGGAGGGGTATCTCTAGTCAGGTAGTTAGCCCCTCCTGTGCAGGTTAAAAGCAGAAAAAAGTTGTCCAAAATGTTTGGCTTCACTTGGCTTACCTGGTCCTCACATGGAGCTGTGGTGTTCCATCCTCATGCATGAGCGCGTAGCGTCATGCGCGCGCGACATTGATGTGTCTTAGGCGCACGCGCGCGCACAAATGAATTTTTTGTGCGCTGCTTCGGTGCGCACGAATGTGCGCGGCGTGCTCCGTGAGATGCGTGTGACGACGTGCGCGCGTGCGGCTACGTGTGCGCGCGTAGCCTCGTGGTGCACGCCTAACAGCGGCGTGCGCATGCGCGCAGGGGGTCTATCTCAGCTGTTCTCTATGAGACTTGAGATTACAGGACAGAGCAGGTCAGGTGATTACACCTAGTCCTTATATGCTCCAGTCCACCTAACTGGTTCTGGCTGACGGTGGACACAGAGATCTTGTGCACATACTTTCAGTATTTAGTACTGGTGGTGGACAGTGACATCTGCTTAAGGCGCATAGTGGGCTCTGCACCTTGCCAACCATCAAATAGCAGCGTCAGTGCTGGTCTATAGGTTCGCAAGTAGTTGCAACTATTGTGAGTACCTCAGCTTTATCATGGCTAAAGGCTCAGGGACTAGAAGCAAAAAAGCGAAGGGATCGCCATCTGGCTCAGAGGATCTCAGGCATGCTCCTGCGGCTGCTTCCTCTCCTGAAAAATTGAAGGAGGCCCAGGGTGAACCATCAGGGCTGTCAGATGCCTGTTCTGCCCTTGTCCCACCTGCTCCAGTTTTTGTGACACAGGAGGCTCTGGCCTCAGCTATGGGGGGTCTGGAGCAGAGATTAGCGACCTTGATTGCATCCTCTCTCTCAAGGGAAAAACGCACAAGGTCCCCCTCTCCCTCTGAGGAGTCCCTCGATTTGGGGCATGCATCCTCAGAAGAGGTTGATTTACCCTCTGGAGATCTGGCAGAAGGTCAGCTGGAAGTAGTGGACTCTGAGGATTCCACTTTGGGAGAACCCTTTTCGGCATCGCAATCCGAAAAATTGTTGGTCCAGTCCCTCACTGAGATGGTCCGTTCGGCCTTCAAGTTGCCACTTTCAGAGCCAGCTTCAAGTGCAGTCTCGTCTTTAGGCTCCTTAAAAGCTCCTCAAGCTAATTATTCCTTCCTGGTTCACCCCCTGCTGGAAGGGCTTATCTACAAGGATTGGGAACATCCAGATAGATATTTTCTTCCTCCTAAGAAGTTTTCGGTTTTATACCCCATGGAGGAACAATTCACTAAAAAATGGGGCATCCCCAAGGTTGACGCAGCTGTGTCCTGCGTAAACAAATCTTTGACCTGTCCAGTAGACAACGTTCTGGTATTCAAAGATCCGACAGACAAGAGATTAGAGACTTTATTAAAAACCTCTTTTGCTTCGGCGAGAGGAATAACCCAGCCTGCAATTGCGGCTATTGGGATTTGCCAGGCCTTGAAAGACCAGTTTAAAGGGGTCTTAAAGGAATTGCCGGCACAACAGGCCCAGAATTTGGCTGAGTTTCCCAGAGCATTATGTTTTGCCATAGATGCTATTAAGGACTCCATTCAGCAGTCCTCACGTCTCACTCTCTCACTAGTTCATATGCGCAGGTTACTCTGGCTGAAGAACTGGTCTGCTGAAGCCCCGTGTAAAAAATTACTGGCGGGGTTTCCCTTTCATGGAGAGCGTTTGTTTGGGGAAGATCTGGATGCTTATATTCAGAAAATTTCCAGTGGCAAAAGTACACTGTTGCCAGTAAAGAAAAGGTTTAGGGGTTCCCCCTCCTTTAAGAGATCCTCCTCTCCTATCCCTAGTACTTCCGGTACCAGGCAGTTCCGACGGCCTCCTGGACGATTCAATGCAGGTGGGAAGCCACAGGGCCAGCCTCAGGCTTCCAAAAAGCCTTGGAACCGTAAGCCACAGGCCAAGCCAGCAACTAAGTCAGCATTATGAAGGTTCTCCCCCACTCAGCCGGGTGGGGGGAAGGTTTCAGCTGTTTGCGGAGGCTTGGCTAGACAGGATCCAAGACAGGTGGGTCCTCTCTACGGTCTCCGGGGGCTACAAGCTGGAGTTAAGCGAATTTCCTCCACCGCGCTTCTTAACCTCGAACGTCCCAAAGGACCTCGGCAAAAGAAGGTCCTTAGCATTGGCCTTAGATCATCTGTTATCCCAAGGGGTAATCGGAGAACTGCCAGTGGAAGAACAAGGTTTGGGGTTTTATTCCAATCTCTTCACCGTCCCCAAACCAAACGGGGATGTAAGACCCATCCTGGACCTCAAGGCCTTAAACAAGTTCCTAAAGGTCCAATCATTCCGGATGGAATCGATCAGGTCAGTGGTGGCCTCCCTGCAAGGAGGGGAACTACTAGCGTCCATCGATATAAAGGACGCATACTTGCACGTTCCTATCTTTCTCGACCATCAGAAGCTGCTTCGCTTCGCGGTAAATCAGCGCCACTTCCAGTTCGTGGCCCTTACCTTTTGGTCTGGCCACCGCTCCTCGTGTTTTCACGAAAGTATTGGCTCCACTGTTAGCCTATCTAAGGTCTCAAGGCATATCCATAGTAGCCTATCTAGACGACCTATTGGTAGTAGACCGGTCAGTGGCCGATTTAAACTCAGCGGTACACAGAACCGTAAAATTTCTGGAATCCATGGGTTGGGTTCTCAACCTGGACAAGTCAGCCTTAATGCCTGTGCAAAGGCTCGAATATTTGGGTCTACTCATAGACACAAAGCTAAAAAGGGTCTTCCTGCCCCAAAGGAAGTTCGAGGCTTTAAGAGAACTAGTTCAACTAGTCAAAGCAAAGCGTCAGCCTCCCATTCGCCTCTGTATGAGGTTACTGGGAAAGATGGTAGCCTCGTTCGAGGCCGTTCCATTTGCGCAGTTCCACTCAAGGGAGCTTCAACATGCCATTCTGTCCGCTTGGAACAAAAAGGTTCAAGCCTTGGATCTCCCTATGTCTCTCTCCCGGTCAGTCCGGCAGAGCCTTTGTTGGTGGCTGGTTCCCCGGAACCTGCTAAAGGGGAAGTCCTTTGTTCCCGTGACATGGCAGGTTGTGACCACGGACGCCAGTCTGCTAGGCTGGGGTGCAGTCCTGGGAGGTTTGTCTCTCCAGGGGAAATGGTCAGCCTCCGAGAGGTCTCTACCCATAAATCTGCTGGAAATTCGAGCAGTCTATCTAGCCCTGTCAGCTTGGTCAGACAGGTTGAAGGGTCTTCCGGTCAGGGTTCAATCAGACAATGTCACTGCCGTGGCATACATAAATCACCAGGGGGGCACAAGAAGTCGTGCAGCCCAAAGAGAGGTGAATCGAATCCTGACCTGGGCAGAGAAATATGTCCCATGCATATCTGCAGTGTTCATTCCGGGAATAGACAATTGGCGAGCAGACTACCTAAGCCGCCAACAGGTGCTTCCAGGGGAATGGACTCTTCACCCCGACATCTTCCAGAGCATTTGTCAGAGGTGGGGAACACCAGATGTCGATCTCTTTGCATCGAGGTTCAATGCAAGGGTGGGCAACTTTCTGTCCCGGACAAGGGATCCACTTGCTTACGGCACGGATGCACTGGTGTTCCCATGGGACCAGTTCTCCCTAATGTATGCGTTTCCTCCGCTGCAATTATTACCCCGTCTTCTTCGCAGGGTAAAGTCGGAAGGAAGACCAGTGATTCTGGTGGCTCCAGCGTGGCCCAGAAGGGCCTGGTTCGCGGACATTGTAAGGATGTCCGTGGGGCAACCGTGGTCCCTTCCGCTTCGGCCGGACCTATTGTCCCAGGGGCCAATATTCCATCCTTCCTTACCGTCTCTCAATTTGACGGTTTGGCTATTGAGTCCCATATCTTAAAGAAAAGGGGTCTCTCTAATGCGGTGGCATCTACTTTGATTAATGCCAGAAAACCGGCATCCAGACTTATCTATTACCGAGTTTGGAAATCTTATGTGGCCTGGTGCGAGACCAGGGGTTGGCATCCCCGGAGGTATCTCATTGGCAGAATTCTGGAGTTTCTGCAGTTAGGGGCAGACATGAAGTTGGCCCTAAGCACCATTAAGGGCCAGATCTCGGCCTTATCGATTTTTTTCCAAAGGCCACTAGCTACACATTCCCTGATCAAAACCTTTTTGCAAGGTGTGATCCGGCTTAGTCCACCAGTCAAGATTCCCTTGTGTCCATGGGATCTGAATCTGGTCTTTTCTGTCTTACAGAAACAACCATTTGAGCCCTTGGCTCATATTCCTTTGGTCCTTCTGACCAGGAAGGTGATATTTTTGGTAGCCATAACCTCCGCCAGGAGGGTTTCGGAGTTGGCGGCTGTGACGGTATTGGTATGATATCCCCGTCAAAGATTCCCTTCTTCCATAAGAACATCACCCCAATATTCCACTAGGAGGGATATTCCTGAGATCGCCCATTAAGCCACACATTAGTCCAGGCTTACTGCTAGAACAAGACAGACTTTAATGTTATATCACACAGCTTATATGTCATTTCCAAAACTGTTACAATGACAAATCTCCGCCCCCCTCACACTGGGGCTTCCATACAGATTATAGGCAGACACGACGGAGCCGATGCTGAAAACACATTTTCTTTAGACAATGACATCAATGACGCTGAGTACTGAATACATTAACTAGACAACTCGACCCCTCATATAGAGAGATAATTACCACAATGAAGCAATCAGCATAATTAACATGAGCCACTTATCTAATCACAGTAACCAGTAAACACAGGGCTAGAACAATTAACATTTGAAACAGGACTGGCTGCAGAAGGGTAAATACCATTACAGCCTTAAACAAGCAGGGAGGATTAAACTGAAGCATATAGGTAAAAAGTCCATCACAATGGCCCCCTTTTTCTCCCTGCTCCGGAAAACCCGGTTGGACCTTTCCTGGTCCAGTAGGGTTGACGGGTTCAGAGCTTTTAGTCCGAGGTTAACGTGACTGACCTCCCTTGGCAACTGCTTCAGACTCAGGTATGCCACCGGGTCGTCAGATCACACGCCGGTCAGTCCCCAAGTCTTTGTGCGATCTGCGAAGTCACCAGAAGTCAGTGTGAAGACGGCGAATGGGTCTGTGCGCCGCCATCTAGGTGTCCCGCTATGGGAGGGGGCAGGTTATGGCTCTGAAGTGACAATCACAGGAGATTCATAAAAAGAAAAAGTTATATTTGTTGAAATGCTGTAGCACTGGTGCTCAGAGTCCGGGGGGGGGGGGACTCAGAGCCCCATAAGGTCAGCCACCCCCTGCTCCCTCCGCAGCCGCCGGTTCTCCTCTTTGAGCTTCTCCAGCTCCATCTCCAGTTCATGGAGCCTGGGGGGGTCAGCCCGCTGTGACCTCAGGTGGTTGTTCTCCTCCTCCATGCGGCTTATGCACTCCTCCAGCTCTATGTACTCACAGATCAGATCCTGCTTGCTCATGTCCTGCAGGCTTTCCACGTGGTCCTTCATCATCAGGAACTGGGTGGTGGTGTAAGGGGCCACCGGTGGGCCCTTGGCGAACATCTCGGCCCGCATCTGGGACGCCCGCTGCGACTCCCTCTCCTCCAGTCGCTTCTTCTCCTCCCAGGTCAGCTTGTTATACGGCTTCCAGGACCTCTTCTTCTTGGGGGGTAGCCGGCGGTGCCTCTTTCTGCCCAGCTCCCTCCAGGGCCCCTCCGGCTCATGGCTGTCGCCCATGACCAGCTGACAATGGTGTTCCCTGTTGTCCGTAATACCAGATTGTACCGTGAGGACTTCGTAAATGGTGTCCAATGGTTCTTCCGGACCCAGCTCCTGGAGATCCCAAGCCAAGTCTACACAATGGGCTGCTGCTGGTGGGCGGTACCCCGGTTGAGACCAATTTGACCTGGTGTTGTCGTTCATGGGGCAATTCTGCTTGAAGTGACCCAGCTGTTTGCACCGGAAGCAGCGTTGTTCGTTGTCCTCCTGGCGTGGATAGCGAGGGCTAGATGTCACCGGTCTGTTAGGAGGTTGGTATCTAGCGGCTGGTGGGTGTGAGGGCACCGTTGGTCGTGGAGGTTGTACCCGTGATGTGACCTGGTTTGTCTTGCGAGTATCTGCATATTCATCCGCCAACTTTGCGGCCTCTGGTAGAGTCATGGGCCTGCGATCTCTCACCCAATCTTTGACGTCCATCTGGATGTGATTGTAAAATTGCTCCAGGAGCATTAGTTGCAAAATGTCCTCTGCGGTGGTGGCCTGGCTGCTGTTAACCCAGTTAGAGGCCGACAGGGACAACTGGCATGCCCATTCCGCATAAGAGTCTTTCGTGGTTTTGCGTGAGTCCCTGAACTTCTGTCGGTGGGACTCTGGGGTTACTGCATAACGAGCCAGGAGCGCTTCTTTAACCCTGGCGTAGCTATGGATATCCTGATCTGGCACGGTCCGGAAAGCATCAGAAGCTTTGCCTGACAGTTTGCCTGACAATATTGCAACCCAGTCTCTTCTAGCTATTCGGTGCAGGTTACATTGTCGCTCAAAGTCTGCCAGGTAGTTATCAATCTCACAGTCCTTTTCATCAAAAGCTTTAAAAGCGCTAAACGGAATCTTCCTTGCGTCTGCTGTGCTGTACTCACTGTTTGGAGAATGTGCGGCTGCTTGTTGGACTGCTGCCAGTTTTAACTGTAGCTCTGCGTCTCTTATTTGTTTATCCTTCTGTAGCTCTGCGTTTACTAACAGGTCCATCACTTACAGCACCACATCCGGCGTTGGGTTCGCGCCGAACCATGCTAGCTTCTCTCTCATTAGCTTGTTGGCTGGCGATTCCTCCTCCTGAATCACTGGTGTCTCCATCTCTTGTACTGCTGGCGTTGCTGCAATCCCGTCCTCCTGGTCTATCTCCATTGATTCTGCTATAATGACCCGTTCGGTTTTGTTGCTAGCAATCCTTCCAGTAGTTCTTCCAGTGTCTGCTTGGAATCCGGGTGTGAAGGGGAATAGAAGGGAAAATCCCACTGCTACCAACCAATTGTGACGGTATCGGTATGATATCCCCGTCAAAGATTCCCTTCTTCCATAAGAACATCACCCCAATATTCCACTAGGAGGGATATTCCTGAGATCGCCCATTAAGCCACACATTAGTCCAGGCTTACTGCTAGAACAAGACAGACTTTAATGTTATATCACACAGCTTATATGTCATTTCCAAAACTGTTACAATGACAAATCTCCGCCCCCCTCACACTGGGGCTTCCATACAGATTATAGGCAGACACGACGGAGCCGATGCTGAAAACACATTTTCTTTAGACAATGACATCAATGACGCTGAGTACTGAATACATTAACTAGACAACTCGACCCCTCATATAGAGAGATAATTACCACAATGAAGCAATCAGCATAATTAACATGAGCCACTTATCTAATCACAGTAACCAGTAAACACAGGGCTAGAACAATTAACATTTGAAACAGGACTGGCTGCAGAAGGGTAAATACCATTACAGCCTTAAACAAGCAGGGAGGATTAAACTGAAGCATATAGGTAAAAAGTCCATCACAGCGGCCTTGTCTTGTAAGGAACCGTACCTTATATTCCATAAGGATAGAGTGGTCCTACAGCCCCACCCGGCTTTCCTACCTAAAGTTGTTTCAAAATTTCATTTGAATCAGGATCTTGTTCTCCCGTCTTTTTTCTCAGAACCTAGTTCTGCAAGGGAGAAGTCTTTACATACGCTAGACGTATTAAGAGCAGTTAAGATCTATCTTAAGGCTACTGCTCAGGTCCGGAAAACTGATACATTGTTTATCCTGCCAGAAGGTCCCAGATGTGGGCAGGCAGCGTCGAAGTCCACTATCTCCAAATGGATTCGGCAGGTCATTACTCAAGCCTATGGCTTGAGGGGAAAGGTTCCCCCGTTTAAGGTTAAAGCACATTCCACTAGAGCGGTGGGTACTTCCTGGGCAGTGCATCATCAAGCCTCCATGGCTCAAGTCTGCAAGGCCGCGACATGGTCGTCTGTCCATACTTTCACTAAGTTTTATCAATTGGACATAAGAAAGAATGAGGAGAGCGCCTTTGGGCGCAGTGTGCTGCAGGCTGCAGTTTGATTCCTCATGTCTGATGCCGCCCGGCTTATTTCTTGGGGTCTCCCTCCCCTCATAGCATTGCTTTAGGACGTCCCACATAGTAATTACTATGCTTCTCTGTGTCCCGTGATGTACGATAAAGAAAATATGATTTTTATAACAGCTTACCTGTAAAATCCTTTTCTTGAAGTACATCACGGGACACAGAGCACCCGCCCCTCTTTTTGGGGTATTTGGGACACTTATTGCTTGCTACAAAACTGAGGCACTCCCGGTATGGGAGGGGTTATATAGGGGAGGGAACTTCTTGCCTTAAGGGCGTGCCAGTGTCCACACCTGAAGGTACTCTCTATAACCCACATAGTAATTACTATGCTTCTCTGTGTCCCGTGATGTACTTCAAGAAAAGGATTTTACAGGTAAGCTGTTATAAAAATCCTATTTTGCTGTAGATCTATAATACTATTTACTGACACATAGAAAGGGTTTACTACATCCAAAAAAAACATGCTCATATAATGTTAAACCTCTCATAAATTATCAAAAAAACTGGACGTGCTGCAAATTATACAATACATATATACATTCTTAATAATATTTACCTTTAACCACTTAACAACCCGCTGAACGTCAAATGACGTCCTGTACTTTGTGCGGTGATATCTGAATGATGCCTGCAGCTACAGGCATCATTCAGATAACACCGTATTCAGCCGGTGATTTTGTGCACAATAAGAACGATCAAAGTGGCAGTTCCGCCGCTTGATCGTACTTATAGGCAGCGGGGGGGGACGTCCCCCCTCCCGCCGCCATCCGGTGCTTCTCCGGGCTCTCCCGTGCCATCGGGGGCTGGAGAGCGAATCAGTCGGCGCTGGCTGGGGAAGCATAGAGATGACTGGTGACCAGATGGTCATCAGTCATCTCTATGACCGTCGGAGGCCCGGGCGTGACGTTATGACGTCACGCCCGGTACCCGGAAGTAAACGAAGCCGCAATCGCGGCTGTCGGCGTGAGATCGCTGAATTTTTTTTCACGATCTCATGCTTGTAAGCCTGGAGGAGAGATGTGGGGTCTTATTGACCCCACATCTCTCCATAAAGAGGATCTATCACACTGATTCCTATTACAAAGGATTTTATTTTATTTTTTAAACGCCCCTCTCCCCATTATCTCGCGCGCAGAAGCGAACACGCGTGCAAGTCCCGAACACATATGTAAACGCTGTTCAAACCCCACATGTGAGGTGCGTTAGAGCGTGTGCAACAATTCTAGCACTAGACCTCCTCTGTAACTTGAAAATAGTAACCTGTAAAAAAAACTAAAGCGTCGCCTATGGAGATTTTTAAGTACTGAAGTTTGGCGCCATTCCATGAGTGTGCGCAATTTTAAAGCGTGACATGTTAGGTATCTATTTACTCGGCGTAACATCATCTTTCACATTATACAAAAAAATTGGGCTAACTTTACTGTTTTGTTATTTTTAGATTTTTTCCCCAAAAAAGGCATTTGAAAAATTATTGCGCAAATACTGTGCGA
The DNA here is from genome assembly GCF_905171775.1 of Rana temporaria. Classification (NCBI taxonomy): domain Eukaryota; kingdom Metazoa; phylum Chordata; class Amphibia; order Anura; family Ranidae; genus Rana; species Rana temporaria. Next base: position 358,137,559 of record NC_053493.1, read on the forward strand.
GAAAAAAAGTTGCAATGACCGCCATTTTATTCCCTAGGGTGTCTGCTAAAAAAAATATACATAATGTTTGGGGGTTCTGATTAATTTTCTAGCAAAAAAAATGTGATTTTTACATGAAGGAGAGAAGTGCCAAAATAGGCCCGGTGGTCAAGTGGTTAAACACAACCACTCCACAATGTGGTATCAAAATAAATTCAGTACATTTGTCTAGCAATTTAGGTACCGGTATGTCAAAAAGTATTTTATTCGTAGCTAACTTCAATGCTTGGAAAAGATATTATTTTATCTTTCAATAAATTGTTAAATTAAAAACATTAGTCATTTGGTTATCTCTCCAAAATAGTTACTTACAAACAATTATATTCTTCTTTATTTCATCCATGAGGCAGTGCATAGTAAGGACTTCCTTATCACATCCAAATTAGAATTGTAAAACAATTTCAAATGTCCACCAAAATGTAACTCCTATAAAGATCAGGCAAATCTACTACATATTGAAATGTTTATCTGAAAGTAAGAAAAGTTTGATCCGGTTTGTTTCTGATAGAATAGGGAAGGGTTAGAGCAGCGGCCATGAAACTGCACCATGTGAGCTGGATGCGGCCCTTTGCTTTCCTTTATCTGGGCCTTATGCCACTATTCCTCCCACCAACATGATGGGGCACTATGCCTCCCACTAATGACAACTATAGGGCGTTATTGCTCCCGCTGACCTCATTGTTGGGGCACTATTCCTCCCACTGATAACAAGGATGGGGCATTAATTCCCCTCCCACTGATACCAACAATAGAGCACTATTTCTTCCACTGACACCAATGATGGGGTATTATTCCTCCCACTGACCCAACAATGGAGCACTATTTTCCACACTGATGCCAACGATAGAGTACTATTCCTTCCTCTGACACCAACCATGGAGCACTTTTCCTACCACTGACACCAATGATGGGGCACTATTGCTTCCTCTGACACCAATGATGGGGCACTATTGCTTCCTCTGACACCAATGATGGGGCACTATTGCTTCCTCTGACACCAATGATGGGGCACTATTGCTTCCTCTGACACCAATGATGGGGCACTATTGCTTCCTCTGACACCAATGATGGGGCACTATTGCTTCCTCTGACACCAATAATGGGGCACTATTGCTTCCTCTGACACCAACCATGGAGCACTTTTCCTACCACTGACACCAATGATGGGGCAATATTGCTTCCCACTGATACCAACAATCTGGTGCTATTCCTCTCACTGACATCATTGAAAGGGTAGTATTCCTTACAATACCACCACCTTTAGGGCACTATTGCTCCCACTGACTTCAATGATGGGACACTATTCCCCCCACTGACAAGGCACTATTCCTCCTCCCACTGGCCACAGGCGTTATGCATTTTTCTTTAAATCCCATTGACACCAAGGTATTTTCTACTTCCACTGCCCACAGTCTGGTTCACTAAAGTCTGAAGCACAGTGAACTGGCCATTGTTTTCAAAAGTTTGGGGACCCATCAGTTAGAACTTCTATTGATGAAACAAGAAAAGCCTCTCCAGGTGAGTGAGTCTCTGGTTAATCCCCATACACACACTAGTCAGGTGCTAGTCGAGCTCGCATGCTGTGTAACATAAGGAAATTATGCCGGACGGCTGCACTTCCAAAATCGTTTTATTAAAGCTTTAGATTACAAGAGGTAGACGTGTTTCGCACAAATGTTAGCACTTGATCATTAAATGGTAAGCCTTCTCGTCCACATCAGTGCCTGACCTTACAAATGCACTTCTGGAAGAAGGGCCCAATGTTCCCATAGACACACTCCTAAACCTTGTGGACAGCCGTTTCAGCAGAGTACAAGCTGTTATAGCCCCACAGGGTGGGCCAACTCAATATTGAACCCAACGGACTAAGATTAGGATGCTATTAAAGTTCATGTGCATGTAAAGGCCCAATACTTTTGGTAATATAATGTATATCAGCAAACCTAGAATAATATAAATTGAGTGAACTTTTTAATTTTAGTGCAGTGCAACGTTTTGGGACAGCATTAGTAGCTATTTCGCTTTATTTGAGTTTTTATCTTTAATCTTGTTCCATTTAGTTGAAAGGTATGTGAATGGCACACCACTTCATGAAGCTACATGCATTGACTGTGATGGGTCCGAGTCATCATTGACGGCTCCTGACAAGCTAGGACTACGGTAGCCGAACTCTGCAGATTTTAATTTTATTCTTTAAAAGCCAGTGCAAACATATTTATCATAGACTGTTCCTTATGTTTTAGGTGTGAACGATGTCCTCAAACAATTATCAGTCGGACCAACTCATGCAGCTGCTACCAGCCAAATACCATGGTAAGGACACAGAACATATCTCATATTTACATGTTTATGCTTTTTCCTTAAGGCCTCATTCACATGGGCGCACTACAGGGTACAACCGCACGAGGGCCATGCTAGCTCACAAGGGGATGCACAGGTGTTCCCTGCATCCCCATGTAGGCAGCCCCGTTCATGTCAATTGGGAAAAGGCGGTTTTGCACGGACGCAACTGCTGCTCTCAATTTGACAGCTTTGTGGGAGCAAAGTCCAGAATGCACTTTCTACGTTCGGGGATCATGATGATTCGACTTGCCGCACGGCTTGTGTACTGAGGATCTTGAAGGGAAACCCCTCGCCAAAATGGAAAAAAAAGGGACTCCCTCCCCCAAGATGATACCAGACCCTTCAGTCTGTTATAGATTTTAAGGAGAACCCCCCACACCAAAAAAATGGTGTGGTGTTCCCTCCAAGATCCATACCAGACTTTTGTCAAAGCATGCAGCCTGACAGGTCAGGAAAGGGCCCACCCCCGAACCGTACCAGGCCACATGCCCTCAACATGGGGGGAAATATGTGCTTTGGGGCAGGGGGGCCTGCGCCTCCCCACCCAAAAGCACCTTGTCCCCATGTTGATGGGGACAAGGGCCTCTTCCCGACAGCCCTGTCTGGTGGTTGTCTGGGTCTGTGGGCAGAGGGCTTATCGGAATCTGGAAGCCCCTCTTTAACAAGGGACACCCCCAGATCCCAGCCTTTATCCTATGTGTACCCATTCACCCAACAGTACACAGGTTTTTAAAGTAATTTATTAAGGCAGCTCCGGCGTCTCTTTCGATTTCTTCTCCCTCTGGCTATGTCTACATCCTCTGGTTCTTCTACCTCCTCCGCTGATGTCTTCTCCCCCTCTCAGGTTCTTCTCCTTCCTCTGCTGATGTCTTCTCCCCCTCTCCGGTTCTTCTCCTTCCTCCGCTGATGTCTTCTCCCCTCTCCGGTTCTTCCCCTCTCCCATACTCATTGATTTTGAATAGAGGCGTGAGAAACGCCTGACGAGGCTTAACGCGGCTGTATCCAATGTTAAGCCGCATTTAGCAGCTTTTACCAGCATCAGGCGTTTTTACGGCTCTAACGCCGGGCCTCAGAATGTGCTGGTCCTAGGGTTTTTTTTTGCAGCTTGAAAATGCCTATGCCACTTACAGCCCCTAAAAGCCTGTGTGCATGAGGCCATAGAATAACATGGAGAGGCGTTTTTAAGCTGATATAAGAGATAAGCACTTTAGATACTGTTCTTCTATTCCTCAACCTCCTACTCCATATGGACCTCGTCCTCCTAGGTCAAGATTTTTTTATTTTTAGGTATTTTATGTTATTTTAAGTTATTACCCTATCCACATTTGTTTGCAGAGTACTTGTCATGCTCTTGCCAACATTTTGCTGCCATTTGCAGCCCTCTAGCCCTTTCCATTACTTTTTTAGAGACATTTTAGTACTCAAAAGTTCGGGTCCCCATTGACTTCAATCGGGTTCGGGGTCAAGTTCGGTTCCCGAACCCGGACTTTTTTCCGAAGTTCGGCCGAACCCGTCGAACCCGAACATCCAGGTGTGCGCTCAACTCTACTATGTAAGTTACACAACAAAAGATATCTTAAAGATTCCTGCATCCATGCTAAATAGCGAAGAATACGAATATCCTGCTGTGGCTATTGTATTCTGACAGCCAGTGCCGCCAGCTGTCAGAACATTGCCTGTATCTGATTGGATGCAGCAATAGTTCAGTTGACAGCCTGGACAGAGGTGAGGATGCTGATTCACTAAGGAGGAGCAAGAAAGATGACAAAGGAAGCTAGACTGCTGAACCAAAAAGCTGAATTGTTTAGTTAGGAACTACGAGTTTCACCTGTTTATCTGTACAGTAGTGTGTGTAAATCACGTGATTGGCTGCACAGATTTACAAATTATTTAGCTGGTGGAACAACAAACTTGCAGCATGTATATTTATGTATGTCAAAAAAAGGTGATTCATGGTTATAATGTTGGTAGTATTTAAAATACATTTAGAGTAATGTTTATTGAATTAAAGTGGATGTAAACCCTCCATACACCCAGTGAAGTGAACAGCCTCAGATGATGCACAGTGATGAACCAAATCTCCCTACATAGGTTTTACATGTATGTCTTCACATTTATATACTATTTAGAAAGTTCAGATCGTGTTAGGAAGTTTTCTCTTCCTGTTTAACACAGAGTGTGATGTCTGGGCATACAGCCAAGATAGCTAAAATTGCCGATTTGGAGGAAAGGCACACACCCCCTCATCATAGGCAGAGACTCTCAGAGGTGTTTTGTAACAGGGCCAGCTCCCTGCTAATCTATAGCAACCTCGCCGACAGAAATTTCAGGCAGCTTTTATCTGATGTGTCCGAGAATTTGGCAGAAGTTATCAGACTTATAATAGAGGAACGGGTCAGGAGAGAGCTATGAGACTTCGCTCTTTGAAGACAGGTAACAAAATACTGCAGATATATGTGCCCAGCTCAAATTTAATGAATTGGTTTTACATCCACTTTAAGTCATATGTCTGATATAATGGGTAGGTTTTCATATCCAGTTGGTAACTGCATTTAAAGAAATCACTTTGTTTCTGTGTTCCCAGGCTGGAGGTATTTGTTTTAATGCAGTAGGTGGCCATATGCTGTCCAGAGTTATTTCGACTATCCGCTATGCACAACTGGTAAGCCTGTTTTACTCTGCAGGACAGATAATAAAACAACACATAAAAATAATTTCTCATTGTTTCCTATGTATTTTTGTTCCAGGGAGTTTTGCTAAGATCAGAATGGCTTTCCATTCACTTGCAGGCAGCAGCTGCAGCTTGTTTGGTATGTTTATCTACTGTTTTTATATGAATTAGATCTTATTGCATGTTTAAAAAAACATTTAAGGCTAATGTTAGAGAAAGAATAGGGGACAAATAAAAAGAATCGCCTAAAATTCATAGTTTAGCGATGGGTAGATGGCATTAACATGATGTTGCGGAGCAGTACATCAATTTACTGTCTATCTTCTCACTATTTTAGCTCATATTAAACAGCGGTCAGTACAAGAGCACTATTTGGGCTCATGCACATTGGCACAAAATATGTCACATCAGATCTGTAATACGTAAAAAAAAAAAAAACTCCAGATCTGAATTAAGATGTATGTTATGCTATGACTTCATGCCCACAGCTTTGTAATCTGGAGCTGCATAAAACAAAAGAAAAATCTGCACTCCCTGTCCTGAATATGGACCGAAATTTAAGGCTGTATGCATGGAAACTCCTGTGCCAACGTTTACATGCGTTTGGCCTTGAATATCAAGAATGCTATGTGACAGAAGCTGCATGAGTTGCCTGCATCCTAGCAACCAAGGACTCTAGGCAGGAGACGCTGCCTGCTTCCTAGCAACCAAGGATACTAGGCAGCAGGAGCCACCTGTGTCCTCGCAACCAAGGACGCTAAATATCAGGAGTCACCAGCATCCTCGTGACCCTGGATCCTAGGCCGCTGGGGCTGCCTGTGTCCTAATAACTAAGGACTCTGTGTGGCAGGGGCTGTCTGAATAGTAGTATTCAAAGATGACAGGTAGCAAGAGACTGCCTGCATTGTAGCAACCAGGGACAATGAAGAGCTACCTGGATCCTCATTAGTGCTGTATGTGTATAAACGTTAGCACAAATGTTACATGCATACAGTGTACAAACAAGGTTTTACATTGGAGTTTTCTGCCAGCAAGATCCTATGTAAAATCGTATAACCACTGAACAGGTGGCCAAATAGGCTGAAGTTCAGAAATTTGCCCTAATAGCCAAAGTTCACTGTAAACCTAGGTTAGGATCAAAGTGCCAGCTCATCCCTACAAGTGATATTAAAAGTTACATATTACAACACTGATGGCATGCCAGCTAGGTAGATAACGAATGTAACAGCTATGTTACATTTGAGTTCCCTCCCTTCAATTTGTCGCACATGCCATATATATCTACTCTATGGCCTCGTACACACGACCGAGGAACTCGTCGGAAAAGACACATCGTTATCCTTGGCGAGTTCCTGGTTAGGCTTGTCGAGAAACTTGACAAGCTTGCTTTGCGTACACACGGTCAAGACCAAATATGCTTGTTCTCGAACGCGGTGACGTACAACACATACAATGGCAGGGGAAGTTTGATTCCACTGGCACAACCCTTGGGGTTGCTTTTGCTAATCTCATGTTACTGCGTGTTACGTAAAAGTTTGGTAAGATATGATTTGCACTTTTCAGACTGTTACAGCGTGACAAATGTGCTATCTCCATTACAAACGCTACTTTTACCGAAGGTGCGCTCCCGTCTCATACTTTATTCTGAGCATGCGCGGGTTTTTTATAGCATACGCAACTTAATGCGAAAACAATATAAATAAATAAATGCATAAATGAATAAATGAATAAAGTGCTAGTGCAAAAAATAGCAAAAAAAAGGGATGATGCCCAAACAGTCATGGGAAAAACCTTTCGGGGTAATTACAACAATCTGCTATTTGGGACCAAACGCTTAAAAAACTTTGTTAGTCCATTAGAATTGCATACTAATCAATTGTTAGGCAGTCCAAAATGAGAGGGGAAATCAACAGCAGAACCCCAAAACATATGAATGTCCAAATAGATGGGCAAAAAACAGTTGCAGAGTAATAAAATGATCCAAATATTGAACAGCCTCTGGTCTCTGGTCAGAAGAAACATATATTCCCACCGAGAGGTAAGTAAGGGTGTGCTCTTACCAGATCCACGATCATAAAAAGCGTGTCGATCCACTCAGGTCATGGAGAAAACTCGGTCACAGCTGACAGGCAGAATATCCTCTCCAATGTGTTTAACGGCTCCACGTCCATCCGGCGAACCAGGGGAAGAAATAGGCTCAGAATGTGAAGTACCGTCAAATATTTATTAAAAATTGTGCAACATATACACAGCGGTACATATAATTTAAAATTGCCGGCTAAAACAAGCAAACAGATACAAATAAAAAACGTGCGCCCGTGCATCCGGGGTCACGTAAAACGCAATGACGTTCAGTGCGTGGCTCCGCCCTGATCGATTTCACCACAGATGGCGTTGTCAAAGGGCACGGGCGACGCACTGAACGTCAGCCTTATATGCCTACAGAGCAGGCAACCAAGCCTCTCTCTCAGCTAGCAGCCTCCAATCAGGAACGGCCGCAGGATCAATGAACCCGGAAGGGGAGGATCTGAATGACCCGGAACTTCCTACCAGTAAGACCGCCCTTGACATAGATAGGACTATCCTATGTCAGCAGGGTAAGGTCCTACCTCATGAGGATATTCTCAATGGTCAGCAGACATCCCACCATTCATTTCATATAAATGTTTTAGTTAAAGCGGATGTGCCACGGGAACAAAATATTAAAAGACAGCAGCTACAAATACTGCAGCTGCTGACTTTTAATATTAGGACACTTACCTGTCCTGGAGTCCAGCGCCGATCGCAGCAGAGCACGAGCGATCGCTCGTCACTCTGCTGCTCCCCCCGCCATCCACGCTGAGGGAACCAGGAAGTGAAGCGCTGCGGCTTCACTGCCCGGTTCCCTACGGCGCATGCGCGAGTCGCGCAGCGCCCGCCGATTGGCTCACACGCTGTGTGCTGGGAGCCGAGTGTTCCCAGCACACAACGGGCGACAGACGGGATGTGACGGAATGCCCGTCTTTCGCCCGTAGCGTGTGGCCGGAAGTGGGTGCAAATACCTGTCTTTAGACAGGTGTCTGCACCCCCCTCCCCCCTGAAAGGTGTCAAATGTGACACCGGAGGGGGGGAGGGTTCCGATCAGCGGGACTCCACTTTAGGGTGGAGGACCGCTTTAAAGAGTCACTGTCTGTCACATCGTATGTTCTTACTATACATAAACAGATAACGCCATATTAACCTAAAAACGGGTAAATTCATGTCACCACTTTATAGCATCTATTAAAAACGCCAGAAAGATAGCAGCATGAACATTATACCCAAATTAATATCATATCAGCCAAAACAGGGATTTTAATATCTGAAAGAGAAATCGCAGTTGGCTGACATCTGTATTCTCCCTATACATTAAAATCATAAAGGTCAAAACATAAAAAATCTAAAAATTAATAAATCTAATATATCACATTGAGAGCCCTCTAGTGGTTGATAAAAAAATTACATTGCCATTTAACCAGCATCTGTGAGTATTACAGGTAGGTAAATCCCTATTGGAGACAAGAACAATCCCCAGAAGGGTAACCTACCTCCCCAAGGGGTCCCACACGGATCTTAAAGGCAAAAAATTAAACCGATAATCGTATACTATCCTCATCTTTAGTATCAAATTTCAATAGTATACAATCCTCAGATGGACCCAGAAAATTGGAGTGGCAAGAAAGGGGGGAAGAAAATGAATAGTTCAGCAAGAGATCACTAAGAATTGTCTAAAAAGGCATTGACCTCTATGTCCACATTCAAACCCTGCGGTTTAAGACATTTCATGCGATATATCCAACTCATCTCGAGTTTTGATATCGCTATCCTTTTTGATCCACCTCTCCAGTGGGGTTTGAGGATGTCAATGGCAATAAAGGAAGTGCCACTAGGATCCCTGGCATGCACCTCCCTATAATGCCGAGAAACAGAATGTTCTCTAAATCCTCTCCTTATGTTCCCAATGTGTTCATTGACCCTTACCTGGAACTTTCTTACAGTACGTCCAACGTACTGTAACCCACATGGGCAGATAAGTAAATAAACTACATGGGTCATAGAGCATGTAATAAAAGATTTGATGTTAAACACTTGTGAGGTGCTATTTGAAATGAAATTCAAGGTCTTGCGTTCTTTAATGGCATTGATTTTACATACCGCACATTTTTGGCATTTATGGTAGCCAATTATATTTTGAAAGAACATGGGTTTATTCAATGGTGGATCCACGACTCCTGGAGCCAGAGAATCCCTTAATGAGGGGACCCCTCTAAAGACTACCCGAGGTTGTTCTGGTAACGCAGGGCCAAGGATAGCATCCTCTTTGATGAGATGCCAATGTTTCTTAACCAGTTTTTTAATTAGATAGTGCTGATTTGAATAACTAGTGATGAAAGGAGATATGTATTGATTATTTTCCTCACTAGAAACGCATTTATCCTGCAACAACACATTTCTATCGATAATTTTAGCTTCTCGCGTTTGTTTAAAGAGGTCTGTTTCCTGATACCCTTTTGAGGGATCTCGAAAAAATTGATGTTAGGAAAACCAAACTCAATAAACCCCTGCAGGCTGGTTTTGACCAACTTTGCGAAGAAAAAAGTATTGTGATCCGCCCCGCTGATAAAGGGGGCGGAATTGTGATACTTAATAAGTCTGATTACCTCGAGGTACTTGGTAATATAGTTGGAGATAGGGATACCTATTTACCACTCCCCAAGGACCCCAGACCATCGTATAGGAAAGTCTTGACTGGAATAGTAAAGAAAGGTTATACTTCTGGAGTTCTCAATAAAAAAGAAAAAGCTTTTTTGGTTCCAGCTTCTTCAAGGATCCCAGTGATATACTACCTGCCCAAGATCCATAAAGATCCGGTCCACCCTCCCGGGAGGCCGATAATTAGTGGAATAGATTCCATCTCTTCTAGGGCAGGTAAGTATATCGATGGGTTCCTTCAGCCGTTGGTTAGGGCCTTACCGGCCTTTATCCGCGACAGTAAACATGTGATTAATATAATGAACAACATCCCACATGAGGAAGGTTTATGGTTGGTTACAGCAGACGTCACGTCTCTGTACACCATCATACCCCACGATTGGGGAATTTCATCTGTGAAATATTTTTTGGAAAGGGATTCTGCTCTGCTGGAGATCCAGCAAAGATTCATTATGGATCTTTTACAGTTTGCAACCACTCACAATTTTTTTTGGTTCGGTGGCAAATACTTCCTACAAAAGAGGGGGGTCGCTATGGGGGCTAAATTTGCCCCTAGCCTGGCCAACCTCTTTATGGGGAAATGGGAGGAGGATGTCGTCTATGCTGACCGCAGACCAGAATTGGTCTTGTGGGCTAGATACATAGACGACGTCCTCCTCCTATGGAGAGGATCCAGGGAGTCTCTGGTTGACTTTATGGATTGTCTCAATACCAACAATAGGGGGATTGAATTTAAGTATGAGGCAGATCAGGAGAAGATCAATTTTTTAGATCTGGAAATAAGGGTGGAGGACAGTCAATTTGTGACGTCCACATACTTTAAATCAACAGATCGCAACTCCTTTATTCCCCGTGACAGCTGTCACCATAAGGCTTGGCTGGATTCGGTTCCTAAGAGCCAATACTTGAGGCTTAGACGCAATTGCAGCAAGATGGAAGACTTCGATGAACAAGCCAAAATGTTAACTGCAAGATTTTTAAATAAAGGGTATCAGGAAACAGACCTCTTTAAACAAACGCGAGAAGCTAAAATTATCGATAGAAATGTGTTGTTGCAGGATAAATGCGTTTCTAGTGAGGAAAATAATCAATACATATCTCCTTTCATCACTAGTTATTCAAATCAGCACTATCTAATTAAAAAACTGGTTAAGAAACATTGGCATCTCATCAAAGAGGATGCTATCCTTGGCCCTGCGTTACCAGAACAACCTCGGGTAGTCTTTAGAGGGGTCCCCTCATTAAGGGATTCTCTGGCTCCAGGAGTCGTGGATCCACCATTGAATAAACCCATGTTCTTTCAAAATATAATTGGCTACCATAAATGCCAAAAATGTGCGGTATGTAAAATCAATGCCATTAAAGAACGCAAGACCTTGAATTTCATTTCAAATAGCACCTCACAAGTGTTTAACATCAAATCTTTTATTACATGCTCTATGACCCATGTAGTTTATTTACTTATCTGCCCATGTGGGTTACAGTACGTTGGACGTACTGTAAGAAAGTTCCAGGTAAGGGTCAATGAACACATTGGGAACATAAGGAGAGGATTTAGAGAACATTCTGTTTCTCGGCATTATAGGGAGGTGCATGCCAGGGATCCTAGTGGCACTTCCTTTATTGCCATTGACATCCTCAAACCCCACTGGAGAGGTGGATCAAAAAGGATAGCGATATCAAAACTCGAGATGAGTTGGATATATCGCATGAAATGTCTTAAACCGCAGGGTTTGAATGTGGACATAGAGGTCAATGCCTTTTTAGACAATTCTTAGTGATCTCTTGCTGAACTATTCATTTTCTTCCCCCCTTTCTTGCCACTCCAATTTTCTGGGTCCATCTGAGGATTGTATACTATTGAAATTTGATACTAAAGATGAGGATAGTATACGATTATCGGTTTAATTTTTTGCCTTTAAGATCCGTGTGGGACCCCTTGGGGAGGTAGGTTACCCTTCTGGGGATTGTTCTTGTCTCCAATAGGGATTTACCTACCTGTAATACTCACAGATGCTGGTTAAATGGCAATGTAATTTTTTTATCAACCACTAGAGGGCTCTCAATGTGATATATTAGATTTATTAATTTTTAGATTTTTTATGTTTTGACCTTTATGATTTTAATGTATAGGGAGAATACAGATGTCAGCCAACTGCGATTTCTCTTTCAGATATTAAAATCCCTGTTTTGGCTGATATGATATTAATTTGGGTATAATGTTCATGCTGCTATCTTTCTGGCGTTTTTAATAGATGCTATAAAGTGGTGACATGAATTTACCCGTTTTTAGGTTAATATGGCGTTATCTGTTTATGTATAGTAAGAACATACGATGTGACAGACAGTGACTCTTTAACTAAAACATTTATATGAAATGAATGGTGGGATGTCTGCTGACCATTGAGAATATCCTCATGAGGTAGGACCTTACCCTGCTGACATAGGATAGTCCTATCTATGTCAAGGGCGGTCTTACTGGTAGGAAGTTCCGGGTCATTCAGATCCTCCCCTTCCGGGTTCATTGATCCTGCGGCCGTTCCTGATTGGAGGCTGCTAGCTGAGAGAGAGGCTTGGTTGCCTGCTCTGTAGGCATATAAGGCTGACGTTCAGTGCGTCGCCCGTGCCCTTTGACAACGCCATCTGTGGTGAAATCGATCAGGGCGGAGCCACGCACTGAACGTCATTGCGTTTTACGTGACCCCGGATGCACGGGCGCACGTTTTTTATTTGTATCTGTTTGCTTGTTTTAGCCGGCAATTTTAAATTATATGTACCGCTGTGTATATGTTGCACAATTTTTAATAAATATTTGACGGTACTTCACATTCTGAGCCTATTTCTTCCCCTGGTTCGCCGGATGGACGTGGAGCCGTTAAACACATTGGAGAGGATATTCTGCCTGTCAGCTGTGACCGAGTTTTCTCCATGACCTGAGTGGATCGACACGCTTTTTATGATCGTGGATCTGGTAAGAGCACACCCTTACTTACCTCTCGGTGGGAATATATGTTTCTTCTGACCAGAGACCAGAGGCTGTTCAATATTTGGATCATTTTATTACTCTGCAACTGTTTTTTGCCCATCTATTTGGACATTCATATGTTTTGGGGTTCTGCTGTTGATTTCCCCTCTCATTTTGGACTGCCTAACAATTGATTAGTATGCAATTCTAATGGACTAACAAAGTTTTTTAAGCGTTTGGTCCCAAATAGCAGATTGTTGTAATTACCCCGAAAGGTTTTTCCCATGACTGTTTGGGCATCATCCCTTTTTTTTGCTATTTTTTGCACTAGCACTTTATTCATTTATTCATTTATGCATTTATTTATTTATATTGTTTTTTCGCATTAAGTTGCGACTCCTAGCGCAACTCATCTTTTTTCTTTTTACTTTTTGTGTGTATATCACATGTTTAGCGTTGCTGCTGGAATTACTCACTATTTATTTATTCACTTATCCATTTGAAATTCATTTATATTCATTCTCCTAGCGCGATGAAAACCCCCCCTCTTTCCTTTTTATAGCATACACACGCTCGCGTTTCTCGTCGAAAACCAGCCCGACGAGGAACACGACGAGGAAATTGAGACTCCCATCGAGGAAAAAGAGAAATTGTTCTCTTTTTTCCTCGTCGAGTTCCTCGATGAAAAACGTACACACGACCGTTTTCCTCGGCAAAAAAGCTCTCCCACCAAGTTTCTTGATGGATTCCGTCGAGGAAAACGGTTGTGTGTACGAGGCCTATGACTTCTCCTTCTAGGGAGATATTTAAATTACTCACATGTTTATTGTATTTCCTAGCCCTGTGATTTCTTCTTGTTCTACAGCTGTACTCCAACCATACAGCATGCCAGGCTCTAGGGAACATGTGTGTAATGAACATGAACTCTCTGAGTCTGCAGAGCGCTGACGCCTGTGGTCTGTTCCGGTACAAATTCGCAAACACAGCCGCACGTGGAGTTGTCCATTCCATCTCTTACTGGTAAACTATGTAATACATTACGTAACCCTTTTAAAATATGTTGAGGTTTTTATAATGTCTTGAAAAAAGTTAAACGTTCCAGCTTTGTTCTACATGTCTTCGTTGAAATACTATTTGTTCCAGTCTTAGACAAAATCATTCTTGGAAGGAAACCTGTAATGAGAGAATTCAGGCTGCCATTGCTGTCTTCAGCTTCTGAAAATGCTATTTACCTGGTTGTAATGGAGGTCCTGTGGCTTCAGTGCATTCTGAGTCCCTTACTTGGAACAAATATGTAAATCGGACGTTTTGACACCACTCTGACTTTATCTCTCATTGTTCCAGATCCCTGGCTGAGAATGCACTGAAGCCAAAGACAGGCTTTCTAGAAAAAGATCAGTAAGGGCAATCTCCATAATTCTGTCGCTTCATGTTCCCTTTAAATTGGAAAAATGTTTTATGCGTTTTGGATACAATGAGCGAGGGTTATAAAGTTTTCTCCCTCACTTCCTGTCCCGTTCCAAAACAGGAAATGAGAGGAAATCCCCCAAAACTCTGTGGGGGGGGGGGGGGGGGTGATTAGTTGTAACCAGGGTTTAAAGAACTAGTGTTTCCATTGTAATATTTTTCTTGGATTGCTGTTCTAGGGACATTTTAAAATGTGGGAATTACTTTTACTTTCTTTCTGAATGATAATGGTAAACAATTACCGAGGGTAAATCTCCATAACGGGGGCAAAGACGGCAGAGGGCAAAAAGCTGAAAGGTGTTCTAATTCCTATCCAAAACAAAAAAAAGTTTGGTCTTTAGTTACATTTTAAGCCAAGCAGAAAGCATTGACATTTGAAAGATAATAAATGTTTATCAGCTGATAAGTAACCAAATATTTTTCAAAAGTCTTAAAAAGTATAATGTATACGTCTGATTGTAGTCTATAATTAATTCTCACAGTTTAAAAAGTTTATTTATATTTCGTCATTGGATGCCAGTGTTTTGAAGAGTCCAAAATTTAAGCACACCTTCTGTTCATGCCTCTTATGCCGCGTGTACACCGTTTTTCATGATGTGAAAAATTATTTTTTGTCATCAAAAACGATCGTGTGTGGGCTCCAGAGCATTTTTCATGACGTGAAAAATGGGCATTAAAAATTTAGAACATGCTCTATTTTTTCGCGTCGTTTTTCCGCATTGTGAAAAAAACTGCGCATGCTCAGAGGCAAGTTATGAGACAGGAGCACTCGTTCTGGTAAAACTAGCGTTTCGGAATGGAGATGGCACATTCGTCACGCTATAAGAGACTGAAAAACACGAATCGTCTCTCACCAAACTTTTACTAACACGAAAGCAGCCCCAAGGGTGGCGCCATCCGAATGGAACTTCCCCTTTATAGTGCCGTCGTACGTGTTGTACATCACCGCGCTTTGCTCGAGCATTTTTTTTTTCACGGTCGTGTGTAGGCAAGGCAGGCTTAACAATAATCGGGCTGAAAAAAACGTTGTTTTTTCTAGACCATTAAAAATGGTCCTGTGTACGTCGCATAAGACTATAGCTGGGGGTGCTACATTTCAACACTTCTCTGTGCCAGCGATTGAAAATAGCTGGCCTAGACACTTCAGATAAGTATTCAAACACATCTGCCTCCAGGGTGGACTTTGTGTTACATTAAAACATTAAACTGGATACAAGAGGATCTTACTGTCTAATCTAGAAATTGCTACATATCCTTGTGCAGTTTGGTGACCGACTCCTTTTAATATTATATTAAAAGGCCTTTTGCCTGCTTTGTACAGACAGACATGCATCTGATATAAACTTAGTGGCCTTACATTACTATTCAAAGGGGTTGATTTACTAAGTCTTTAAAGTTCAAAATCTGATGCAGCTCTGCACAGAATCCAATCAGCTTCCAGGTATCTTTGTCAAAGCTTAATTGAACAACCTGAAGTTAGAAGCTGATTGGCTACCATTAACATCTGCACCAGATTTAGCACTCTCCAGTTTTAGTAAATCAACCCCATAGTGTCTGTCCGGGCATTGCCATGAAGTTAAACTGGTGTGCTTTTTGTCAATAGTTGGGTAGAAAATGTCGACACATAAAAAGTAGATAAATATTTGGGGGCAGATCCACATACATCTGCGCCGGGCGCAGCGTATGTAAGATACGCTACGCCACTGTAACTTACTTTGAGTTGGTTTGAATCCTCAACGAATTTGTGCCGTAAGTTACGGCAGCGTAGTGTATCACTCGCGGCTTAAGGGCGCGGAATTCAAAATCGGCGGGTAGGGGGCGTGTTTCATTTAAATGAAGCGCGTCCAAGCGCCGAATGAACTGCGCATGCGCCGTCCGTAAAAACTCCCAGGGTGCATTGCTCCAAATGATGTCGCAAGGACGTCATTGTTTTCGACGTGAACGTAAATGGCGTCCAGCCCCATTCACGGACGACTTGCGCAACCAACGTAAAATTTTCAAAATTAGACGCGGGAACGACGGCCATACTTAACATTGAGTACGCCACCATATAGCAGCTTTAACTATACGCTGGAAAAAGCCGAATGCAAACGACGTAAAAAAATGCGACGGCCGCTCGTACGTTCGTGGATCGTCGGAAATAGCTCATTTGCATACTCGACGCGGATTACGATGGGAACGCCACCTAGCGGCCGCCGAAAAATTGCATCTTAGATTCGACGGCGTACGAAGACGTACGCCTGTCCGATCTAACCCAGATGCCGTCGTATCTTGTTTTGAGGATTCAAAACAAAGATACGACGCGCAAAATTTGAAATTACGCGGCGTATCAAGAGATGCGCCGGCGTAATTTCTTTGAGGATCTGCCCCTTGGTTTCCAACTTGCAGTATAGAAATTACAGCTGCAATCTGCTATGGACGAGGCTCCAGCATATTGAACCTTATATCATGCATTTTTCAATGTACTACAACTGTCCAATGAATGGTTTGTCTCACAGGAGGACCAATGTTCCATGGCTGTATTATGATGACCAGCCGGGATTAGCAGTCCGAGTACTTACAGCTTCTCCCTTCCCCGAAAACTTCAGCTTTAAGTGGGGTGAACAGGTGAGCCAAAATTACTGTATGCTGGAGGTATTTAGATCTAACCTAAGCCAGTAATTCAATACTGGGATTTTTTTTCACCTTCCATTTACTATAAGGGCGTTTTACCTACGGTACTTTTTTTCTCTGTTTTATTCATTTATGTGCCACAGTATAGTCCATAGCACCTTACAAATCATTTGTATCAGTTGGTGACGCACATAAGATTAGGATTATTACACACAGATAATTTGACTCCCTTTATAAAAAATCGGGAATGCACCTGAAACAAAGTGCAGACTATATCACTACCAATACCAAAGAAAGAGAAAACTATGAAAACTGAGTTTTCATTGGAAGAAATAACATTCCAGTTTAATCTAATCTATTCACATTGTTTTCAAGCTCTGGTGATGGAGGCGCCTTTGGATCTCCAAAACTGATTGGATACTTTTTGGATTATCCCCCTGGCTTTTCAGGGGGCAGACAGGTTCTTTTTGCAGAAATCATGCAATGCTTTTTCTGCAATAAAAGAAACCTACCTGTATATTCTGTTACAGCACAGCACCTTGTGTGCCAGGATCACTGCACTCCTGCACATTCGTAGGAGTGATGTCATCCCGCACCAGCCAATGACAATGACCACAGCCCAGCACCTGTAAGATGCAAGGTATAAGATGCTGGTGCCAGAGAGAGATGTCGGACTGTTAATAGGAGGTCAGTTTTATGGCGTTTAGCTCCGCTTTAATATTATATAAAACTCCCACATAATAGGCAACTTTGGCAAACAAATAGGCGGCCTTGTATGTGTGCTCTCCTTAATTATGTAATGTAATTGTGTAACAAATAAACATGATTTGGAACTCTCTCAGTCTGAAGGTAACTTCACAGGTTTCCTGTAGAATAAGGAATTTGAGATTAAATCTCTATTCATTGATTAAGACCTTTCAAAATGTGAATGCTTTTAAACTCTTGAATGAATATAATTTTGTTAATGGAAGGTGTTGTTGTATTGTATTTCAGGCACAGAACACAAAACTGTCATTTTTAGCAGCTGTGTATGATGTGCGAGGGAAGTTCATTGCATGGAGGTCACTTCAAGGAGGCTTACTGCAGGTAATTGGAAGTATTGCATTTTCCTTGACCAGGATCATGCCCAATAATGCAGTTATAGAGGACCGGACCTACGGTACAAAAATTCATTTAATAATGTATTAAGGTAAGAGAAGAATTTATGATCCAGTAATGCCTCCAAAAACTTGTTCAACGCGTTTCACTATAATATTGGCTTTCTCAGGGCAGATACTGGGTAGGTGCTGGTATATTTAAAAACAAGAGAGTACATACCAGCACTTACCCAGTATCTGTCATGAGGAAGCAATTTTTTTAGTGAAACATGTCGACGAGCAAGTTTTTGGAGGCATTACTGGATCTTCTCTTACCTTGATACATTATTAAATATTTTTTTTGTAAAGTAGGTCCAGTCCTCTATAACTGCATTATTGGGTAACTGGTAACTGTGTCCATACAGGGTATTGTTTGTATGTTTTTTTAAACTATGTTGTGATAAAATTTATACTTTTTTACTGATTCTCCCTTTCATTGTGTGCCCAGAAAGTCTGCGTATTTTAAAAGGCATTTTTTTTGAAAATCACAATTCAATGCTCGCCAAGCTTCCACTAACACGAAAGTAGCAGAGGGGGCCCAAAGGGTGGCGCTTGAGAAATTAACTTCCTCTTTATACTCTCATAGTATGTCACTACGTTGGTTTTTGTCAAACGACAATCTGCAGATAGTTAGTATGCTAGACAAAATCCTGCACACATGCTTTTGACAAAAATCGGTCATACAACAATGGAACTGTGTGTATGAGGCTTTAGGAACCCCCAATTAACCCCAATCGGCCCTAATTAACTATTTCCTCTCCTTTCCCCCTCTTGCATTTTTTCTACTATCAATATTCAAACGTTTTTTCCATTTGCATTTTTTTTTTATTATTCATATACAAAATTTGAAAAAGGCCTTTTACTTTAATTTGTGAATAACTATGATCTTCAATTGAAATGGGACACATTGTAGAATAAAGTGTGCATTTTTATCTACACTAACATAACACCAGTTGTTTTAGAACAAGTAGATTTTTTTTGTTTTGTTTTGTTATGTCTTTTGTCTATTGACTGCATAGAAAAAGCAAAGCATTTTTTGCAAGACAGTATCGCCAAAGGAAACACTTGTTTGTCCTCAAGAATGTATGTATTTTGTGTCCCTTTTGGCAGAGTTACTGCTGAATCAGTGGGTCTATAGCAGAAATGCATTGTGCATGTCCCTCTGCCATCTAATGTCTGTAGGGGCCTTTGAATACAGGATTTGTAGTACTGAACAAGCAACATCCAGACAACCAGGACTATTTCTATACTATAGCCATCTAGTTGAAAGGGTATTTTACATGGTACCAGTTCAGATGGCTGCTTGGTGCTTGCATTCATCATCTGGCTGGTATTGGTAAGAAATCACAGGGTTGATTTACTAAAAGAGTGTGAATATTCACTTCAGTTATCCAGTCATGTGCAAATAAATTAAACGGTTATTCGCTTTTCACATGATTGGATAATAGAAGTACATTTTCACACAATTTAGATTCTAAACTCCTTTGGTAAATCGGCATCCATATGACAGGTTACCTTTCAATAAAATCAATAGATCATTGATTTCGAATAGATTGTACCTCCTGGTATTACCGATCAAGGGGAAATTTATGGATTCAAAGGGTGTGAAACTCTATTTAATGGCTGGTTTCCTTTCTTTACAGCTGTGTCCTGACACTTCCAAACGGCTGAATGCTGCATATGAATTTGGAACAACATACGACCAAAATGTAAGAACTGGGTGACAGAACGTTTTACTGCTATAAAAATTTATTTTTATCCAGTTTTGAAAGGTGTTAAAAAATAATCTTAAGTTCAACCTTCCTAAAGGAGGAACACTAGTGGCTGTATTAAAGTTTCAGATGTTGTACATTCGAGGCATGCCCTCTAGCAAAAAAACATTGCAACCTTACAGTGATTTTACAGGTTTTTTTTTTTTTTAATAAAACATCTTTTACTTACCTGCTCTGTGTAATGGTTTTACACAGAGCAGCTGTGATCCTCCTCTTCTCGGGCCCCCTGCCAGCACACCTCTTTTCTGAGGGCCCCCATTGCAAGCTGCTTACTATAAGTGCACTTGTGTGCTCGCTCCTAAAACAATAGGACACACAGAACGGGGCTCCCCTCCCCTGCTCCCTCTTCACTGAATGTTATTGACAGCAGCTCCCGATGGTGTTTCTCAACCAATGAGGAGGCAGAGACCCAGGAGAGCAGCCACTCTCGTGCACATCGCTGGATCGTGATTTGGCTCGGGTAAGTATTAGGGGGGCTGTGGGGGGAGCTGCATACTGTATAAAATGCATGAAGGTAAAAAACCTTTAATGTTTAGAACCATTCGGAAAAAAAAAGAATGAAAATGAAGGCAGCACTAAACTTTAAAAAAACAAACAAAAAAAAAACAGCTCTCTCATTTAGCCCAGGTTCACACTGGGCTGCAGGAATGAAGCCGTGCGAGTTCAGCCGAACTCGCACGATTTCACTCCCACTTTTCAGTCCTGATTTCGGCTGCTATTTCAGAGACATCTGCGCAGGTTTCTGCACAGATGTCAATGTAAATCGCAGCCCGAAATCGCAAAAAAGTAGTAGAGAAACTACTTTTTGAAATGGGTGCAGCGCTGCAGATGTGGCGTTGCACCGATTAGGACAGTGCAATTGCCGGCAAATGCCGCCAATTTGACATGTCTAATTGCATGTCAAAACACACCAGTGTGAACCAGGGTTAAATGTGCATTAGGTAATCATGACCCTTTGTTTTTTAAGTGTAAAGTGAGGTGTTGTTTATTATTTTTTTGTTTAGTGGGTCTGTGTGCAAATCAGGGTGGGCCATACATGAATGCTTAACATCTGAAGAGAGGGAATGTTTTTGGCAGTAAATTTGGTTAATAAAAAAAGCTATGAATAAATAAATCTTACAGGCCGCCTGGCTGGTAATGCATGTACCGTATATGTTGACATGCAGTCCCAGCAGGAGCATACTTCCTATGGTAACCATTATTATTTTCTACAGGTATTTACATAGCACCAGCAATTTACGCATTGTAAACAGAAAGCTCTATGGTCTGCTGTGTAAAGGTGCGTCTGCTGCTCTGCAAGGAGCCCTAGGATCTTCTGTGCAAGATTCAAATTTAAAGAAAGTGAATACAGTGAAACCTTGGATTGCGAGCAACGAGGTTAACGAGCGTTTCGCAATACAAGCATTTTTTTTTTTTAATCCTGATTCGGTTTGTGAGTGTTGTCTCACAAAACGAGCAGGATTCAAGCCTCTGCGGTGTGCAGTACCGCATTTGGCCAGAGGTACGGGGGGGCCGGAGCTATTCGGAATACTCAGAAACAACGCAATGTACGCCGTCGTAAGTCCTAATCTGGGCCGTCGTATCTATGCGACTGATTCTTAGAATCAGTTACGCATAGATATCCATTAGATCCGACCGGCGTAAGGCTCTTACGCTGTCGGATCTTAAATGCAATTTTTTTTTTTTGCCGCTAGGTGTCGCCTCCATCGTTTTCCCCGTCGAGTATGCAAATTAGCTAAATACGCGAATTCCCGAACGTACGCGCGGTCGATGCAGTGAAGTTACAACGTTTACGTTAGGTTTGCGCGGCGTAAAGTTGCCCCTGCTATATGAGGGGCAACCAATGTTAAGTATGGCCGTCGTTCCTGCGTCGAAATTTAAAAATTTACGTTGTTTGCGTAAGTCGTCCGTGAGTGGGGCTGGACGCCATTTACGTTCATGTCGAAACCAATGACGTCCTTGCGACGTCATTTGGAGCAATGCACCCTGGGATATTTTCCGGACGGCGCATGCGCAGTACGTTCGGTGCGGGAACGCGCTTAATTTAAATGCTCCACGCCCCTACCCGGCTAATTTGAATTAGGCAGGCTTGCGCCGGGTGATTTACGCTACGCCGCCGCAACTTTACAGGCAAGTTCTTTGTGAATAAAGCACTTGCCTGTAAAACTTGCGGCGGCGTAAGGTAAATCAGATATGTTACGCCCGCACAGTTTTACGACCATCTACGAGAATCTGGGCCTCTGTTCCCGAATGCAGCCGAACAGTTTCCGAGATTTTTCTGAGTCTCTTCAGCGCCCCCCCCCCCCACCTCTGGCCACATGCGGTATTGCATGCCATAGAAGTCAACGTGGAACAATTTTTTTTCGTTTCAGTTGACTTCTATGGGGAAACTCGCTTTGATGTGCGAGTGCTTTGGATTACGAGCATTCTCCTGGAACGGATTATGCTCGTAATCCAAGGTTTCATTGTATAGGCATTACCCCATTACACACTGCAGTGCAATTCAGATGCCTCATCATCAATCACTGAGACAACTGGCATTGCATTGTTGGTATGTGGTGTCTCATGCAGACCCAGAATTAGAGGTTTCTTAGGGCACAACAGAGGCATTTTGAAGTTATTAAACACAGCCTGCAGATACCGAATAGTTTTGTGTGTGTGTTCTTTTTTGTTGTTCTAGTTTTGCTGTGAATTTCTGATGTTCATTACAATGGTTTGTTTGCCTTGCATAGTGTGAGCTGTCTGTGTCCAAGATCCTCCATGACTTTCCGGAACCTGTGTTTTATGATGTGTATCTCTCCTACCTTGGAAGTGACAGTCAGCAGAATATATGGCCTGTGCCCGTCTTAAACCTTAACCTTCAGTACAATGACCAGTTTGTCAATTTAGGTAAGCCTGTAAAATTCTGTCTGTTCATAACTGGCCTCACTTATTATTATTTATCTTGAGTAAGACTTGTTCTATCTCCATCACAGCCACCAGTCAGTGTCAAACTTTTGTTCTGAAGTTGTTTCTATAGAAGTTTGGATAGGCTTATTTGCTCTTTCTGTATCACAAGATCCTAACAAAGGTGTCTCTTTCTTTGAGAAGATTTTCCCACATTTTACATTTATAGAAAATCCATTGGAAAAATTTGGCAGAGGAAAGGCACCTGGTTTCTCATTCCACCTATACTTGGTGGCTCCGGGCCGGTAGACCATTATTCAGGCTTATAGTCTCAAGGATCAGTTTCCCCTTCCATTTTGGCCTTGTTCTACCTTGTTTCCCCAAAAATAAAACCTACCCTGAAAATAAGACCTAGCATAATTTTCCAGGAGGGCTACAATATAAGCCCTACCCTGAAAATAAGCCCTAGTTTTAAAATGCTTGTAAAATCCTATAACCCACTCTATTACAGTAGTATATAATGTACAATGTGTGTGTTTGTGTAATATAAATGCAGGAAAGAGAGCTCCAGCGGGTCAAGGAAGTGCAGAGTGGCGCTATAATGAAGGTATTAGGCACAATTATATTACAGAAACACACACATTGTACATGATATAATACTGTAATAAAGTGGATTATACTGTAGGATTTTACAAGCATTTTAACTCCGTTCACACTGGGGATTCCTGACAGGCAGGGGGGGGAGAGCTGGGAGCGAAGACAGCACATTACATGGTAAGACCTACCCTGAAAATAAGCCCTACTGTGTCTTTTGTTGCCAAAATTAATATAAGACCCGGGCTTATTTTTGGAGAAACACGGTACCAGGGCTGTGAGTGCTTCTGGGAAATGTTAGCATCAAGCTTCTGTTTTCCAGGTTTCAAAGGCTTCTATCTGGTTTTCTGTTCACACATTCTCAATGTTTTAACCAGGTGAATATTTCTGCCTCATGTGATGCCTCATGTGAAGCCTAGTACACATGGATCGAATGTCGGATGGCATCGGCCGGTTTATTAGAAACTGCCCGACATTTGGCCTGTGTGTATGGTAGCCAGTCTGACAGAAGCCTGCTGGTTGCACATACCCCTGTCACAACATAATAGGTCAGCAGGGGAGATTGCTGTACTAACATCAGATAGATAGTACAGCGGCTCCGACCTGAGCAGGTTGAACGAAAAACTAGTGGTGAGTACTAGGCTTAATTGTCCTTCAGGTTGCTCCTTGATTGAAGACGGTGGGCCGGATTCAGATAGCCTTTACGCCGGGGTATCTATTGATACGCCGCGTAAGTGCTACGAAGCGCCGGCGTATCTTTCTGTATTCAGAAAGCTAGATACGCCAGAATTTCCCTGAGATCCGACCGGCGTAAGTGTCTTACACCGTTGTATCTTAGGCTGCATATTTACGCTGGCCGCTAGGTGGCGCTTCCGTATATTTCCGCGAGGAATATGCAAATTAGGTAGTTACGCCGATTCAGAAACATACGTCCGCCCGGCGCATTTTGTTACGTCGTTTACGTTAGGCTTTTTCCGGCGTAAAGTTACCCCTGCTATATGAGGGGTATCCTATGTTAAGTATGGACGTCGTTCCCGCGTCGAATTTTGAAAATTTTACATCGTTTGCGTAAGTCGTTCGCGAATAGGGCTGTACGTAAGTTATGTTCAGGTCTAAAGCATTGACTATTTGCGGCGTAATTTCGAGCAGGCGCACTGGGATTTTTTCACGAACGGCGCATGTGCCGTTTGTAAAATACGTCAAATACGTGGGGTCACAGTGAATTTGAATAAAACACGCCCACATCATCCACATTTGAATTAGGCAGGCTTACGCCGGACCACAGACGTTACGCCGCCGTAACTAAGGGCGCAAGTTCTTTCTGAATACGGAACTTGCGCCCTAATTTATGGCGGCGTAACATATCTGAGATACGTTACGCCCCGCGGAAAGATACACCAATGTATCTGAATCCGGCCCAGTGTCTTGTTCTTGACAAGCCTGTTAGCTGTTTTTTGGCTGTATTGCCCACTCCTGTGTTAAGAAAAACCCCTGTTAGAAAATTGCGTAACTTACAAGGATCACAACAATCTTCAGAGTTCT
Source organism: Rana temporaria (assembly GCF_905171775.1). NCBI lineage: Eukaryota > Metazoa > Chordata > Amphibia > Anura > Ranidae > Rana > Rana temporaria. The sequence continues at coordinate 358,162,318 of NC_053493.1, forward strand.
ACCTGCTTCTGATGAAACTGGCGCATGGATTCCAATCCCTTCCTAGATTTGGAGTGCTCAGTGGAAGGGTCTGCCTATTACTAACACTTGATCAGTTCTATATTTATGTTAAGAGAACAACTACTAGGAAAAGAAGCAAGTCAGCTGCATAAGTTGTATGTTTCTGTAGGGATTCTTTATAGCAGGGATAGGCAACCTGGGGCCCTCCAGCTTTTGTAGAACTACAAGTCCCTTCATGCCTCTGGGAGTAATTGTAACTGCCAGCCTTGCAATGCCTCATGGGAAACGTAGTTCCACAACAGCTGGAGGGCCCCAGGTTGCCTACCCCTGCTTTATAGAGATAGTGTACAGAATGCCCCGGAGTCTAACAATATTACAATGTTATGTTGCAGATTGAAATTGATTTTTTTAGCAAAGTGACTTGTGTTGTAATCTGTTTTTTTATTTATTAATATATAAAATGTATGAAATAGTTAAAAACAGAGCCTTTCGCCTCCCCAGCTGAAAACAACAATACAGTGTGCATTCAACACAAGTTTATCACTCAACTTAAAGCGGGAGTTCACCCAAATTTTTTTTTTTAACATTAGATTGATGCTCATTTTGTCAAGGGGAATCGGGTGTTTTTTTTAAAATCGAAGCAGTACTTACCGTTTTAGAGAGCGATCTTCTCCGCCGCTTCCGGGTATGGTCTTCGGGACTGGGCGTTCCTATTTGATTGACAGGCTTCCGACGGTCGCATACATCGCGTCACGAGTAGCCGAAAGAAGCCGAACGTCGGTGCGGCTCCATACGGCGCCTGCGCACCGACGGTCGGCTACTTTCGGAAAATCGTGACGCGATGTATGTTCCTGTTGGAAGCCTGTCAATCAAGTAGGAACGCCCAGTCCCGCAGCCCATACCCGGAAGCGGCGGAGAAGATGCATCTCTAAAACGGTAAGTACTGCTTCGATTGTAAAAAAAACACCCGATTCCCCTTCACAAAACGAGCCTCAATCTAATGTTAAAAAAAAAGGTTTTTGGGTGAACCTCCACTTTAACTACAGGCGGTCCCCGGATTACAAACAAGAGTCTGTAGGTTTGTTCTTAAGTTGAATCTGTTTGTAATTTGGAACAGGTACTTTTTGTTTAAGTGTAGCTGCGGCCAAAAAAATAAAAAATGTAAGCTTTTTGGATAGCATAGGGAAGGGTTAACACCCCCATAACAATTGTTTTGCTGTCCTGTGCCCCTGTTCAGAAGATTTCACTTCACTTTCTGTCCCAATGTCAATTGGATTTTGAAAATGTTGGGTTGTTGTGGAAACAAGGCCTGGTGATAAAGCCTCAGTAGAGGTAACTTTTTCCCATTATAGCTCTTACAGGAGTGAATTTCCCTTCCTAGGGGTAGATTTCCGTTCACTTCCTGTTGTCTCCCTCCATTTGTAAGTAGGAGACGTTTGTAAGTCAGATGTAACTAGGGGACCGCCTGTATGTACAATGCAATTAATAATTGTTCAGTAGCACGAAATAGGAGGGCAACAGGAGACACAATCCTAGCTACAGCTCCATACAAATTTTTTAGGAGTAATTAAGAGAATGAGGGATGGGTACCCCCCCCTCCAGAAGCGGCCTGGGAGGATCAAACTAAAAAGGGGCAGCATCTTTCCTTCTGGTTTTCTCAAGCGGCAATACTGATAATTAAGGAGCAATTGGGTCATCTCCGACTGTAGTATCTGAATTGACCCACAGGTCCCACTCGTTAATACATTTTTTGTGGCAGCCTTGTAAAGGATACATTGCTTTATAAAGTGGGACTACAGGAATGATCAGAACCTTTAAAAAATTAAGGGTAGAAGCATGATCAGACTTCCACTTCAAAACTATGGTCTTCCTGGCATTAAATAACATCAAACCAAGAAATGCTTATGTAGCATGTGTAGCCAACGGGTTTACCAGCGCCAGTATACATACATCAACTGTCATTGGAACGGATATGGTAGTCAAAGAGGGTATAAAGTTGGTAACCTCAGATCATAAATACAAGGGCATGTCCAGAACATGTGGTGTCAGATTCTATGAAGAATTTTTAATCGGTCACTCACTGTAATCGGCTAAAAAAAAGGGATACTCCTCCCAATCCTCACTTTCCAGGACCGACACCTCCGCACGCCACCAAGTCTGAAGTTACTCCAACCCATCATAAACCAAGGGCATAAGAGCCTTGTAGATTTCAGATAATGTTTTGGTGAAAGAGTCATCCCATAGAAGGGATTACAACTCACGATTAGCTGGGAGGTACCAAATTGAGACTGATACAGTAGGTGTGATGGATCTGCAGATATTTGAAGAAAAGGAAATTGGGAAGATCAAAATGCAGTTTTATCCTTTTGAAAGTCATCAGGGTGCCCCCTGCACAAATGTGGTTTAACAGCTTAATATATTTTTCAACAAAAGTAGAATATTTTTCAGTTGGGTATAAGGCAAGGGGAGTTGGAAATGTAAAATGGAAGGATGTCTCATACCTATAATATTGAATTTGCACTTGCTTTGCTCCTAAATCTTGTCTTGCTGTTAAACATTTTTACAAGGAAACAATGTTAACAACTGGCTGCTGACTCGTCGAATATTCTTGGTTGACACCCTAAGTGGACGAGAAAATACTCTAAGCAGCTCACCGCGTGTGATTCGAATCGCCTCTAAAATCACTATCAGGTACATTGTAACTATGATTATCTGTAAAAGTGCCATAGTACATACTAAGAAGCAAACAAAATAAGCTTTCCTGAATTATATATATTGTTTTATAAATCCTATAGTACGGTATTTATTGAAAATGTTTTTCTGTACAAAAAGAGTACACCTCAATAAAGAGTAATATGAGCGAGGTACAAAGCATAGTGTATTTGCACAACGCATTAGTTTCCAATGCTAAAAGTATTGAGTAGTACAACAAACAATATAATAATACTAAGTAACTTAATATAAATTAAGAGAGAGAGAGAGAAGGAGGGTAAAGGAACAGAAAGAAAAGGAGGGGGTGGTTGTAGGAAAAGCAGTGGAAGAACCACATGTTACCAATGAACCACCACTTGGCATTACACATGATTTATTTTGTGTTATCTCTTACAGCATCAGCCTGGTTCCTGGCACCCACAAAGGAACAATTTACCCCCCACTCATGACTGTGGAATACGCAGATATACAAGTACAAAATCCAGAGAGCCAGACTGTGAAGGTATTTTTTTATTAAATAAAACTGAAAAGCAGTTATTTAAGGCTGGCTATACATTATACAATTTCCTTGTACGATTGTCCTTTTAGATTTTCCAAAACCATATAATATGCGGTCAAACCTAAGCATTTTCATTTTGTATGCAATCAGGCAGGCCCCTGCATCCTATGCATTAAGGTGAAAAAACACCTTGCTGTGTCCGGCTCCCCCGAGGCCCCCATTTTACTTACCCGAGACCCGAATTTCCAAAGGGCGTGATCCCCTTGGCTGATCGGCTCTTCATTGAATAGATTAATAGCAGCGCAGCCATTTTCTACCACCACTGTCAATCGAATCCAATGACATGGGAGCGGGGCCAAGTCATTTAATCGGCGGCTATGGATGCCAATTGCATGACACTGGAGTGCACCCGCAAGGTAACACCCTCGGGAGAGAGATTCCCAGAGGGGGTTGGCTCTTGCGGGGAGGAGCCGCGAGAGCCACTGTGGGACCCCAGAAGAGGACGATCGGGGCCACTCTGTGCAAAACGAACTGCACAGTAGAGGTAAGTAGGACATGTTTGTTATTTACAAAAAAAAAAAAATGAACCTTTAGTGTCACTTTAAGGAAACATTTGCTACTAATTAGATCCCATAATGTCTTCTTTACAATGGCAAATGTATAATGTCCATATAACAGTCCACAAGTGGTTGTGAAAAGGCACAATAAACGGCATGCAATGTGGATCAATCGTGGCCAAAAAATCCCTCTACCGTACACAGAGTGGCCGCTCACCTCACTAATTCAACCTATATTAGGTCACATGGCATATAACCAATATCATCCAATCGATCAGCATACCAGAATGATGTCAATCAAGATCCTGAGCTTTGTCTCCAACATGCATGGGAACATAAATGAAGACAATCTAGTGCTCTCTGTATATGAGGTGTTTTTATTGTAAAAACATAAGCAAAACTACTCACAAAAACGGCAGTAGCAGCGATGGCTGTGGGTGACGTCAGTCGTGACTCCCCCCCCCCCCCCCCTCATACGCGTTACATCCGTGGGCGGGACTTCATCAGCACGAGGTAGGATGACACAAAGACGTCCCCCATCATAACAACTAATATAGCGACATTGCAGCAAATCAAGCTCACTGATACAGTCGGCCAATCACGGACCTTTACTCAGACCGCAATAACATCGTATTAAACCAGAGGAGCAGATTCGAATAAAGAGAAGGTTGCCATGCATTAAAACAATAAAGATGGTTTACCCCTAAATACATAGACTGGCCACAATCTAAGTAGATCATAAAATAAACTATAAAGGGGAACACATCAATAGTTAAAACTATGTAGCTAAAAAGCCTTAAACATATTACTAAAAATATTTAAAATATATAATTTATGTATATATAAATATATATAAAAATATATGACGTCATCCACAACCACCATAATTAAACAATTAAACTCCGGTAGGTACCCACGTGGTGGGTGCCTACCCACGTGCACCCACCACGTGGGTACCTACCGGAGCATGATGGGACGGTGAGGCCTATATAAATGGGATGCAAGGCGCGCTTCCATCATTGCAGTGACAAGAGGCGTCGGGTCAACATCGGAAGAAGGGAGAAGAGAAGAGAAGAAGTTGACGTCACAGAAGACCGCGCTGGCTGCCTGCTAGTAATTGAGCTAACACACGAAGATAGCAGGCAGCCAGCGCTGAAGGAGAAGGCACCGGACAGCTGCAGAAGAACCGGGGTGCACCGAGTCAACAGCGGAGAGCGGCGAAGATAGAAGAAGACCCCCGGAGAGCGGAGAAGACCCCCCCCGGAGAGCGGAAGAAGAAACCCCCCCCCGGAGAGCGGAGAAGACCCCCGGAGAGCGGAAGAAGACCCCCGGAGAGTGGAAGAAGAAGCCCCCCCTGGTATTAGAGCTAAAGAAGACAGGGGGGGCCTCCGGAGCAGACTAATAAATGATTTTAAAAACCCTTGTGTTGTGTGTTTAATAACTATCACTTTGCCTCCAGGTGAATAGGTAGGGGTATGATGTACCCCATATCCATACACTTAGGGTGGGGGGCCGGTATCTGGGGGCCCCCTTATTTGAGGAGACTCCCAGATTCCGATAAGCACCCCGCCCGCAGACCCCGACAACCAACGGCCAGGGTTGTCGGGAAGAGGTCCTGTCCTCATCAACATGGGGACAGGGTGCTCTGGGGTGGGGGGGCCCGCAGTGCGCCCCCCTTCCCCCAGAGCACCCAACCCCCCCCCATGTTGAGGGCATGCGGCCTGGTACGGCTCAGGAGGGGGGGGGCGCTCGCTCGTCCCCACTCCCATTCCTGGCCGGCCGGGTAGCGTGCTTTGGATACGGGTCTGGTATGGATTGTAGGGGGACCCCCTACGTCGATTTTTCGGCGTAGGGGGGGTCTCCTTACAACCCATACCAGACCTAAGGGCCTGGTATGCTCCTGGGGGGGGAACCCATGCCGGTTTTTTATTTGAAAATTGGCATGGAGTTCTCCCTCAGGAATGCATGCCGAGCGACGCTGTCAAATTATTTTTTTTTTTTTCCCGACGCAACTTTTTTAAGCCGGCGCGATCCACAAAACTCGGCGTAACGTAACTTTGCGCATGCGCAGTACGGCCGGCGCGGGAGCGCACCTCATTTAAATGGGACTCGCCCCATTTGAATAGGAACGCCTTACGCCGGCCGGATTTAAGTTACACAGCCTGAAATTTCTAGGTAAGTGCTTTGTGGATCGGGCACTTAGGTAGAAATTTTAAGGCAGTGTAACTTAAATGGGATTTTTTAAGTTGCGCCAGGTTTTTGTGGATCTGGCCCACTATGTGTTTTTTCTATTGTTATATTATTTGAGGGATTTTATCTGAATTTACCTTGAGTGCTGGATGTCAACCATTTTTTATTGTGTTATTTTTCAGTGCTGAATCAATTTTTATTTTACTTACAATGGCAATTCTCTGTGTTTACTAGGGGCTCATTCATACATTCAAAGACATTCATACATTCAGTGCCTTCTGAAAGCAGTATGTGTTGAATTGCTCTTCAGAGGACATTTGACACGCAGTGAGAAGGAATTATGTTGCCTCCTCACTGCCTGATTTTATCCTGTAAATTCCGCAACACCACATTCATTGCATGTAGTTACAGTGTGGCCCCATAGATGTGAATTGGTTGAGTTTGGCGGCGGTAATGCCCATCAAATGCAACATGCTGTTTCATTTTGGTCACACATGTGCCTTGAAATGATGGCTTCCACAAAATGTTTGGAGGCTGTTTTGGGGAAAAGTGTTCAGTATTGTTGAAGTTAGGGCTTTGTGCAGGACATTCAAGTTCCTCAACACCCAACTGGTCAAAATGTATTTATGATCCTGATTTTGTACACAGGGGTACAGTCATTCTGACACAGAGAAGGGCATTCCCCAACCTGTTGGCAAAAGGTTGAAAGTGTAAAATGTCTGTGTATGCTGAGGTGTTAACAGTATTATACACTGGAAACACTTGAACTAAATTTTGAGAGGTATTCTCATACTTTTGTGTGATGGCCAGCTGTTCACAGATTTGTGACAGTGTCTTGTGAAAAGAAGAATACTGTTCTTAAAGTGGTTGTAAAGTCAGTGTTCACAATTACTGCCAGACCCTCTGTTATAACAAGCTATACTCCACAGTGTTTTTTTGTTTAAGTCTGCTGCTATCTGCTGCTATCTTTTTTCACATCGCTGATGTGCAATAATGTGCCCGCCAGTTGCTCTCCTTCCCCGATCTAAGGTCTACAGTGGAAGGTGCTAAGATTTCCTGATTATGTCAGCCAGGGGGTCACGTGACCACACAACGTTGTGGAATAAGGTATTTGGCTGCATAATTAAAAAAAAATACACTGTGTAGTATATCTTGTTATAACAGAGGACTAACTTTACTGCCACACACAAGAGGGGGCAGCTCACACACAAGAGCTAACAGGCTGGTAGGGAGCGGGAGAGACTGCGGGATGATGGAGGCACGTAAACTGACCACGGTATCAGGGCTCAGGAGCCATGAATACCAATTGTAATTGTCAGTTAAAATAACGCAGTGCCGTATGGCAAAAATGGCCTGGTCATGAAGGGGGTAAACTTTCCAGAACTGAAGTGGTTATAGTATGACATTGACATGTTGGGTATCTATTTAGGGTATATATTACGGTATGTTTTATTTTTTTTATTCATTACAGTGTATTTTTTCCAAAGTAAATGCAATCGAAAAACTGCCGCGGAATTACTGTGTGGCATAAAATATTGATATTCTAAGTAGTTTTCTATCAAAAAATATTGATTTAAACTTTTAAACAAAAAGTGCAACAAAAGGCTCGGTCTTCAAGTCGATTTATGGAAATGGACATAGTTGAAGTTTCTTTAAATTTTTTGATTATGCAAATTTTGCGTATCCATGTTTTATTAAAAATTACTATTTGAACATTTTGTTTTCTGTTTCAGGTTTTTTTCTCTGTTCAGTATGAAATGAATCAGGCTGATTCTGTCACTCAGACAGATGTAAGTTACCATAGATTTCACTATGTGTTTAATGTTGTGTGCTCAGCATATTTATGATGCCTGTCATGGTACTGCAGGTGGCGTTAGGTGTGCTCGGTGGGCTGGCCGTGCTGTGGTCCCTTCTCAAAACTGCTGCATGGAAAAGACGGATTGGTAGCCAGGTCATTGACTTGCAGGTGAGATGCATGCTGCCTAAAATACGGAGAACACCATAGTGTTATATCATTATACCTCAGGCTTTATTTAATACCACAGTGGGGAATTTGTTTTATTGTAGCTGTTATTTAAAGACCATCTTCCTTTATTTCTAGACTGTGATTCAGTTCTTGGTTATATATGCTGGAGTTCTGGCCAATGTGTTTTTTGCTGTGACTGTGGGGACTGGGGTTTACTGGCTTCTTTTGTTCAAAGTAAGTACAAATTTTTGTTAACTTTCTGTTGATATTTAGACCCCACATGTATCACTGCAGTGACAGTTTTATTGCTGTAATTTTTGTTTTACCTGCCAGAATTAATCACGGAAAGTACTTTAAAATACATTTTTTTTCTGGTCACATTATTCTAAAAATATTGTAGAGAAAAGGCACTGAATGTGTGAACATAAATAAAAATGAAATTCACCAACATGCTTTACCCTAGCGCTAGACTAATCTGCCTGTTACTTTAAATGGTTGATTCAGGCTGGTTGTAATAATGATCCCTGACAACCAGCTTCAATACAGCCTGCCTCCCTAAGTGACATCACAGGCATCTGGTCAAGCTAAGTGGTCAATGTCTCCTGTTCAATATGCATTTTTTTTTTTGTTCTATCCACAAACAATATGGCAGCCTTCACAATAGAACTGATTGGTATGAATACATGGATTGGCCTAGATGCCTTTATGTCATTCAGGCAAATAATGCCATCTCATTGTTGCTCATTAGGTATTGGGTTTCTTGTTGACAATCCTGAATTTTGACCCCACCATTCACAGAAACTGGTGCAATGGCCCGAGGTTAGTTGTAATAGGGCTGGTTATTGTGTTCAGGCATTTACTAACTCTTATAATAGGTTTTTAATGGAAAAGCACTGGAACTCTAGTGAAAGGGGTTTACATTTCTCACAGATTACTCTTCTACATATGTATGCTGAAACTCCAGGGAAAATCAGTTCAGTGTCTACTTATTAATGTTAAAAATAACAGGTTTTCTTTAAGATGGAGTATGATTTAATTTTAGTGTCCTGTTTGTTTTATAGGGTCAGCAATATGTCTCTGTGCTACTGCCTCTACCCAGTAATGAAAAAGACTTTATAACTTATGTGTCGTGTGCATTTGTTTTGAAGGTATGGCATTATCTTTATACATCGTTTTGACCCGCTAGTCCACATTAATCCAGTACAAGTCATGGTTTATTTTTTTAAGAATGTGTACATTTGAGTTTTACTGCTACCTACAGGAGGAATGGACACTGGCAAACTTATAAGCTTGCCCAAGATAACCATTTTTATTACCAGCATGCCTCAGTTCTCCTAGTGTCCTAGGAGGATGGACCTTTCCAGGAAAGGACTAACTTAATTTTACTAGTACTATTTTAAAAATATGTGTTTTTTTTTCTCAATTGAGATATACTGCTAGAGATGGTCCCCACGATAGAAGCTACCCAGTATTACCTATCCTCAGCTTGGCCTTTTGTAGGGCTGTGAATGGACTCCACTGGGGCTAGCCTGGAAGTGACCTTCGGGCACTGAGTTCAATTTAAATTGTTTTCTAGGCTGCATCTAGGGACAATTTAGTTGCAGAGCGCTTTCCATGTCCAGAGCTGTTTGCCTTGCCTCAGCGCTTGCTCTATGTTTAAAAATTCAGTGAGTAGACAGACACAGCACTAGGAGCTACCTCATTTGTTTAAATTGCTGGGTGCTTAAAATAATGCGGCTTGCTGTTGGTTCCTACTGAGGAAGACTTAATACTGATGCATTGAGCCCTGACAGCGTTTAATTTGCTTCTAGTCATTATCAAAGAATCTTCCTTCTGTTGTCCCCGCTTTGCCAAGTTAAACTCCAATAATTGGTCCATTCCTGCTGTCCACCTACAGTGACTTTGTCACTTCCGGCAATCCAACCCTCACCTGCTACCAATAGTTGGGTTTTGTGAATATCTGAGCCCTTGTCTTCTACCCTAAGCAGCATTGCTTCAGCACCACAAGTTTGCAACTGGTCTGATTCTTAGACACAAGGGGGACAGTCCCACTGTTTCAGGTGCCCCCTCTCACACTATAATAAGGGCTGCAGTGCTGCTTGCAGTGTGCCTACTGATGCCACTAATATAATATATAATATAATATTTGATCTAATAATATCAAATCTGCCCGAAGCCTCTGAGCCATCGGCAGCTGAAACTCTGATTCCGAATCTCTCCAGTCACCTACCAGATGAACTTGCCTCCAAAGAGTTTCAGCCTTCTGCCATGACCCCTTAACTAAACAAGAACCTTTCAGCTCTTATTGACACAGTATGCACCACTTTGAAGCTGGAGGATCAGACCATTACTGCCACTATTGCTGTTTCTAGTTTAGGATTGTTTAGAGCTCCTAAGACTAACAAGACCTTTCTTGTGCATCCACATTTCCTTTAAAGAGAAGGAAAATACCCAGACAAGATGTTTATTGAACCCTTGGCCATAGAACATATGGAACAAATGACTGTAGCCTGAAGTTATAGTTATGAAGGGTTGTTGGAGGTTTCCAGTCCCATTTCTCACGAGTCTCCTGTCAGTATACATGTGGAGGACACTTTGCTTAAAGCATTGGACTGTGGAACCAGCATCTAAGAAGTGCTTAGTCCGCATGGGCTTTGAGGGACAACATCTGAATGCCATCACCACAGATGGAAAGGGCACCTATCTTTCTCAGCAAATGAAGTCTAAAACTCAGTCTGGGAAGGCCCAGCTGCACAGTGCCCCAGAGGTGTCCTTTGGATTAGGATGTAATTTCCCTAGCCTCTGTGGAAGAATGGTTTTAGGGGGCTTTAGTCCGAACTGTTCAGCTTCCAGATACAAAGGGACATCTGCCCCATTTTGGATCTTAAAGCTCTGAATGTCTTCATTTAGGCCAAAAGTTGTTGTATGGAATCCACCAGGTCTGTTGTCACCTTTTTATTAAGGAAAATTACTGGCATTTTCAACACTTTGCTGTGGGTCATTCACACCTTCAATCCGTGGTCCTGCCATTTTGGCCTTTCATTTGCACCAAGATGCTTACCCCAGTATCAGTGATACCAATTGCTCCAGATTGGCCCAGATGAATGTTGTATTCCGACCTAATAATGTCATGGACATGCAATAATGTCTGGCAGCTTACCTTCTCCTTATGTGTCCATTAGAGGCCTGACTCTGTTATGGCTGCCTTTTTATCATCTCTCCTTCCTGTATGACCCCACCCCAGGAAGTCTATATTAACTGTTGCACTGCAGGTCTGCTTTGCTGTTCAACTTTGTTTGTTAGCTGTTCGTGTCTGCCGTGTGATATGATTAACATTTCTGTGTACCGATTTTGGCTCGTCCCTGACTACTCTTGTTTGCTTGTGACCCTGACCTTTTGGCCTGTACCCTGGTTACCCTTGTCTGCCTGTTGCCCCGACCTCGGCTAACCCATCACTATCCCTTGTGTTCTCAGTGGCTGCTTCCCCTCTCTCCCTACGGAGCGTGACCTGGGGGACCCCAGGGGTCGCGACCTGGGATCAGCTGCAGCAAAGGCCATCCTCGCAACTAGAGGCTCTGGTGAACACCTGCTGGACCTTAGACTCCGCGCCCTGGGGAATCTTGGGTTCACGTTTCCTGTCCATCTGCAGCAGTCGGCTATTAGGTTCACTAATTTGTGGTGCACTCCTGTCTCCAATGGGGTGCATCTGTCATCTGGCCACAGGTGACCTGACAGGTAAGACTGTTAGCAGATATTACATGTGCCCTGCCAGACCTTTATCCTAAGAGCCAGTTTGCCATCCTGCTTCTCAGTCTCTGGCTTTAATGGTAGGGCTGTTGAAGCCCAGATTCTGAGGGACGGACATGTGAGTCTGATTCTTACCATACTAGGGGCTAGGATGTTCACTTCCCACAAGGTTAGTCAATGGACATGTATAGCACAGAAGGAACTTCCACCCCAGAAGCTTCTCCATGGGAAAGATTCTCTCCGTCCGGCAGCTGGGTCTTGATCTTGACTGGATCTTGGCTCTTAGCACTATTAAGGGTCATGTCTCTGTACTTTCAATTCTTTCCATCTGTTTCAGAGATCATTGGCTTTGCACACTCAGATTTAAACCATTGTACAAGGGTCTCCTGTGTGGTTCCCCCAATCTCTGCACCCGTGACCCTTGAGATCTGAATCTGGTTCTCTCTGCACTTCAGAATCTGCCATTTGAATTCGTTACACATTCCTCTCTCTACTCTTACCCATGAGGTTTCATTTCTTGTGGTTATCACCTTTGCAAGGCGAGTGTCTGAATTGGAGGCCTCAAACTCTTTTTGGTTTTGCACAGGGACAAGGTCATGTTGTGGCCTGGGACTTCCGTCTTGCCTAAGGTAGTCTTTGCCTTTCAGCTTAACTAGGATACTGTTCACCTGTCCCTTTGTCCAGCTCTGTTTCATCAAATGGGAATTTTATTTCCATTGTCTGAATGTGGTGTGGCCTGTGAGAGTCTTTTTCTTAGCTACTGCTTCTTTTATCTTTTAAACCTAGTACAAACTATTCGTTTTTTTTTTCATTCAACCCAACATGCTGAACGAAAAAAAAAAAAACTGAGGAGCTTGAGAGAAGCTGCTGTACTAACTAGTTAGTACTACAATCTCCCCCACTGAGTTATTATGTTCTGACAGGGGGGGGGGGGGGCTGCCAGAACACACCAGTCAGCTTTTTTAGCCATTGGCTGCGAGCGCTGATTGGATGGCGATACAGACCTTTTTTGGTCATGCCCCTTTGGCTTCTGTCGGACCAACTGCTGTACACACGGGTGGAATGTGGGCCGGGTTCTATTTAACTGCCTGATGCCACCCAATATTTGGCCCGTGTGTACGGCCCTTTAGAAAGACTGGTTCCAATTTTTTCATTCTGAATATACCATTCCTAGGTGGCTCAGACATACAGTCATTCAGACCTATGGTCTCAAGGATAAGGATACCCCTTTTTTGTTAAGGCCTTCTCCACTAGGACTGTGAGCGCCTTTTTTTTTCAGAATTAGGTCTCTGCCATTATTTGCAAGACTGCCACCTGGTCTGTTCACACATTCTGCAAGGAAGATGTTTCGGCCTCATCTGATTCCAGCTTCGGGTGTAAGGCCCTTGAGACAGCTGAATGAGATGTAGACCGTCCCCAATTAATGTTGTTGTACATTAGTTTGTTAGCGGTTGTTTGCTGTCCCCCTCAACTTGCTTTTGGATATCCTGAAAGTTTAAAACTTCCCATGTCCTTTAATGGACAAGAAAGAAAATAGTATTTTTGTACTCGGTGTAAAAAAAAATTGGCGTTTATTGTGGGACACAGGTCCCACCGCTCTGTACTTGTGCACATGCAGGTGGAATGGGCTTTTCTGAAAATCTTTACAACATTTTATCTATCTTACCTGTTGTACATATTGGAATAGAACAATTTACATACCATGTGCCTATTCAATCATCAATAATAATGTAATTACCTACAATGGTGAAAAGGTGCCTATATTTCTTGGGGGAGGGGGCGGTACAAAAATAATTTCTTTAGGGGTATTATCATTTAAGAATGTGTTTATTTTTCTATAAACATTAAGGAAGAACTGTGAAATTTGCCACTGATAGCATATTTTCTAATAATGTTGTCCTCATGTTAGACCTTTTATCTTTGGCTGGCTTCAATTTCTCTTTTAAACTGCCAAGTGGCCTGACCACAAAGTAGTAATACTGGCACTGGTCTGTGGAAGGGATGTGATATAACATAATCACCATGCTACAATGCATGTTTTATTTTGGTCATAACAATCATCCATATGATTATTTTTACAATCACTGATAAAAATAAAGGTCACTATGAAAAATTGAGGATGATTTGTAAATGTAATGGTGGCTGCACTATTCCAACTCACAGGGCCTTCTGCAAACAGTGGCTGCAGATGTGAGCTGCCAATAGAGGAAACTGCAAGTGAATTCTAATACCAAGCCTTAAAATGTACATGTAAATATATTTCCCATTATAATTGGTCCTGCCCTCTGCGACTCCGCAGTTGCACACGAAACAGGATTGTGGGACATTTTAGAATTTACTAGGTACCTGGTATGCTCCTGGGTTATAATTGGCTATGACATTTGTTTATAGTGATTCTACAGATTGTTTTGTATTCTGTGTCTAAAGGTATTTGTATACATTTTGTTTTAGGCCCTTCAGTTTTTGCACACTCTTATTTCTCAGCTGACCATTGATATTTTCTTCATTGACTGGGAAAGACCCAAAAACAGAACTTTAAAATCTGAAGGTGAGATTATACTTTTTATGTGCAAGGTTCAATATCACTGCATTTCTAGTTTAAGAACAGAATATAGGCATTATAAAGCTCAGAGTGGTCAAATAGACTTGAGTGTTTGAACCTGTGACCCAGGTGTTGCAGGAAAAGTCCATATGGGTTCCATTAGGATATTGTTGTGGTAAGCATACGCTAGACTAGAGAGTTTCTGGATTAATAGCCGAGTTCCAACTGCAGCATTATAACTGACATTATGGAAGGGCTGCACATAATGTTTAGTATATTTAATGCTAGAGAAGATTGTCAGAGACTGCAGGCATACTAGAAAATGCTTATGAATAATAGTCAGACTGTGGACATGCTACAGGTTTGATTGGAGACTGGCGACATTCTGCAGAATTAGACACTAGAAACATGTTAGGCTAGTAGAGATCACTGCTTTTAACTTTTTACAATTCAGTGCTCTCACTTCCACTACTGCTGGAGTCCAGGGGCTCCACAACGAGTAATGGAAGGCTGCAGATTGGACAACCTGCATCCAGGGTTTCTAATGGACAGGAATACTTACTCCTTTTCTCCAGGCGTGTCGCTTCCCCTCTTGCCAACATTTTTATGTACAGTGAAGGACCAGCAGCCACAGCTGTTTCTGCATTGTATGTTATGATGTACAGGGTCTGCCAGCATTCTGGGGCAAGATCAAAGAAGTCGGAACGCCATCAGGACTTCAGTAAGTTTTCCTTTTTATTAGATCCTCATAGACCGAACAAGCATTACATTTTGCATATGCGGGGAGGGATCAGATCAGATTTTATGTCTTAAATTTATGGGCACCTCAAAACAGTGACACCTAATGCAATAGCATTTACCTTCGGGTGTCCATACAGTAGATATAAAAAGTCTACACACCCCTGTTAAAATGTCAGGTTTCTGTGATGTAAAAACATGAGACAAAGCTAAATCATTTCAGAACTTTTTCCACCTTTTTAATATGACCTATAAACTGTACAACTCAATTGAAAAACAAACTGAAATCTTTTAGAAGGGGGGAAGTAAAAAAATAAATAATAAAAAAATGTGGTTGCATAAGTGTGCACACCCTCTTAAAACTGGGGATGTAGTTATGTTCAGAAATAAGCAATCACATTCAAACTCATGTTAAATAGGAGTCAGTACACTCCTGCCATCATTTAAAGTGCCTCTGATTAACCCCAAATAAAGTTAAGCTGTTCTTGTAGGTTTTTCCTGACATTTTTTTCAGCTCCATACACGCTATGGCCTCGTACACACTGCTGCCAGATTTCTGTCTGATGGTTGTACACACCATCAGACAGAAATCCGCGCAGACGCGATACGCGGTGACGTGGCCGTGGCGACGTGCGCGGCCGTGGAAGGTCAATGCTTCCATGCCGATCGGACATGTCCGGTGAGTCTGTACAGACGACCGAACATGTCCGACGAACAGGCTTCCAGCGGACATGTTTCTTAGCATGCTAAGAAACATTTGTCCGCTGGAAAGTGTCCGGTCGGCCGTACACACGACCGAACATGTCTGCTGAAACTGGTCCGTCGGACCAGTTTCAGCGGACATGTTCGGTCGTGTGTACGGAGCCTATCAGTTTTCCTGCAGGTTTTTCTCTTCAGGTTTACCAAAACCATGTAGTGGAAGGGCCTGCCTGATAGCATACAAATTGAAACTCTTAAGGTTTGACCTCATTAGATGGTTGTTTTAAACCTGAAGAGAAAAACCTGCAGGAAAACTGATGGTGTGTATGGGGCTTTAGTCGCATCCTACAGCAAAAGCCATGGTCTGCAGAGAGCTTCCAAATAATCGGAGGAATCTCTTTGTTGGAAGGTATCAGTCAGGAGAAGGGTACAACAGAATTTCAAAGGCACAGTGAAGACAGTCATCATCGAAAATATGATGCAACAGTGACATTACCAAGAACTGGAAGTCCCTTCAAAATTGATGAAAAGACGAGCAGAAAATTGGTCAGGGAGGCTGCCAAGAGGCCTACAGCAACATTAAATGAGCTGCAGGAATATCTAGCAAGTACTGACTGTGGTAAATGTCACAACAATCTCCCATATTCTTCATATGTCTGGGCTATAGGGTAGAAGAAAAACATCCAAGCCCAGCTAAATTCTGCAAAAATGGTC
The DNA here is from genome assembly GCF_905171775.1 of Rana temporaria. Classification (NCBI taxonomy): domain Eukaryota; kingdom Metazoa; phylum Chordata; class Amphibia; order Anura; family Ranidae; genus Rana; species Rana temporaria. Next base: position 358,178,682 of record NC_053493.1, read on the forward strand.
TTCCAAAAGCATGTGGGGAAAATGGGTTATGGCCTGATGAAACCAAGGTTGAACTTTTTGGGCATAATTCCAAAATATATGTTTGGCGCAAAAACACTGCACATCACCAAAAGAACACCATACACACTGTGAAGCATGGTGGTGTCAGCATTATGCTTTAAAGCTGTTTTTTCTTCAGCTGGAACAGTGGACTTAGTCTAGGTAGAGGGAAATATGAACAGTTCCAAATTCCAGTCAATATTGGCACAAAACCTTCAGGCTTCTGCTAGAAAGATGAACATTAAGAGGAACTATCTTTCAGCATGACAACAACCCAAGGCATACATCCAAATCAGCAAAGGAATGGCTTTACCAGAAGAAGATTCAAGTTTTGGAATGGCCCAGCCAAAGCCCAGACCTGAATCCAATTGAAAATCTGTGGGGTGATCTGAAGAGGGCTGTGCACAGGAGATGCCCTTGCAATCTGACAGATTTGTAGTGTTTTTGCAAAGAAGAGTAGGCAAATATTGCCATGTCAAGATGTGCCATGCTGATAGGCTCATACTCAAAAAGACTAAGTTTATTTATTTCTACTTACCTCTACTTAAAATATTTCAGTTTGTTTTTCAATTGAGCTGTACAGTTTATAGGTCAGCTTAAAGGTGGAAAAAGTTCTGAAATTATTTATTCTTTGTCTCATTTTTTTTACATCACAGAAAGCTGTAATTTTAAGAGGGGTGTGTGGACTTTTTATATTCACTGTACGTTGCTTTGGATCTCCTTTAGAATCCTGGCCATGCTGTTATGGTTAGTAGGGCTGCCCATCACAGGCTTTGGGTTGGCTTTGGGTTGGTGATTCTGTTTATCACAGTGATAGGCCAGAAATAATGCAAAATGGGTAGGTTAGGATTGGGGCAAGGTCTCAAATCATGGAAGCTGGTCTAAGGTTTCTCTGCAGAAAACCCAAAGAAGTGTGCAGGCACCCGGCAGATGCCTTCACTTTAGCATGTCACAATGTTTTAGGGAATTTGGTTTGCTTAAAACTTAAATCTACTCCCATCCCCATTTTAATCCTATTCTATGTCCCCTGTAAAAGGAAAGATGCCTGCCTACACTTACCTATTCTCCTATGCTCCTCAGTAGCTGTGTGTACCAGGCATAAGGCCCCATTCACACTTGCTAATGGCATCATTAGCATTTCGATACGGGAGACCCAGCGGGGGTTCCCAGTGATTGGCCCCATTGAAAGCAATAGGTGGCTGGCAGCTACCACAGCTAATCGCAGCCACTCTCATATCATTGACTTATGAAGCGATTACCTGTAAATAATCAGCCTGGGACACAGTCTACAACAGCAATGTGTTCATTGTCAATTAACTCTTTTCTTCTTTTTTTTTAAGGTGGTGTAAAGAGTGGTCCTGCACCTGTCAGTATCTGGAGATCTTACTTCATTGCAAATGAGTGGAATGAAATCCAGACAGTGCGCAAGATCAACCCCCTTTTTCAAGTTTTCATTGTACTCTTTTTTCTAAAGGTTGATATGTTTTGTTTAATTTTTTTGTTCCTTTGACTTCAGAAAGCACAATTGTTGACTAAAGCATTTCAGACCATATCAGCCCACAATATAATTTCTCACTTAGGGGGTGAGGCCAAATTCTATCCCCAAAGGCAGCAATGTTATACTTCTGCAGCGTCGAAATTCTCCACTGGAGTCCCCTGAGAGACTGAAGAAGCTGCTGGCATCCTCATTCAGATAAAATAAGTGTTTTGCGTAGCTTTTATTTATCAGCTGTTATAGGATACAGACCTGTAACCTACTGTCATCAGTTGGCTCTCAATCACATGATCTCTGTGCTAGCCTGTGATTGGCTATCACAGCGATCAGTAACTGTACCTTATGCGCCTGAAGACTGTGTTAAAAAAAAAAAAGTCAGTGTCAAGATAATGGTCAAGGTCCATGTCAAATATCATTGGGTCTAATCAGACCCACCAAATTAAGGCCCAATTTGTTCTGAAAAGAAAAAAAAGGCATAATTCACCTGGATACAATGAATGGTTGCAAAGATATGTACGCATGCTGCAAGGCATTAAAAGTTTAGGGGTTAGGATATGTTTACGTCTTCATCCTAAATGGGTTAAACAGAAGGGTTTATTGCTATGGTGCTTTCACACTGGCCCTGTTGTGCTTTGGCCACAGTGTGGGTACAGCGCAGTGTACCCACATTTTTCGTGTGGGTTAGCTGCAATTTTCCATAGACTTCTATTATGTCTCATGGTTTTGGTGCGCTTTCTGAAAGTGCACCAAAAAACTCACCAAAATCGTGGTCCATAGGAAAGCTCAGTTAACCCACACAAAAACGGGGGGTAAACTGTGCTTCACCCTATCTGAATTCTACCTTTTTGTGATTGTGCTATTTCATTATGAGAGATTAGTTCTGATGTTTTTTATAATGGTTATATGCTTTTCAGATTGTTGGCTTTGAAAACCTGGCATTACGGGATTCATCCTCCAGTCTCTCCAGAGATCCACAAGATTACAGGGCACCATGGAGTTGTATTCTGCGCTATGGCGTGACCTCTGCATTGTGGCTTGGCTTTGGTTCTTTACAGGTAATGGTGAGGATGGGAAAGGCTTTCTCCCAAGATTTTTTCTCAAAATTCACATTTAAACACAATTTTTTTTTTTTGCTTCGTTTTTTCAGATTCTATTTTTTTCGGGAATTTATGAAAGATTTGTGGAAGACAAGATCCGACAGTTTGTTGATTTGTGTTCAATGAGTAATGTACGTAATCCTGATAATGTCTTGTTTTTAAAATATTTGAAAAGGTATCTATAAACCTTGTTGCCCAATTTGGCCAGATTTGATTGGATTGCACAGTAATCGTTGGATCTGTGAGTACCAGAGGACGCCACGTTAATCTTTCTTGCGGGTATATTCAGGGGCCAGTTTATATCTTTTCGGCAGATTACTCGGATGAGGCCGTGGCTGGGGTCTCTGCGTGCAATAAATATGCCCATTCAAGCTGTGCAAATTTATTTGTTTGCCATATCATGGTTGAAAAAAATATTCAGTTACAAAATATTTCATTGTGCCTGTATGGTCACAGTGCTACTTTAGGGCAGCAGAGGGAGGAATTTTTGAATCGAGCTGCAATTTAAAGTGGTTGTAAACCCCACTTTTTGACTTTTTTGACTTTTACCTACAGGTAAGCCTATAATAAGGCTTACCTGTAGGTATAAAGAATATCTCCTAAACCTGTACGGTTTAGGAGATATTCCCCTCGCAATGCGCCGCTGATTGCAGCGGCGCATGCGCAGGGGGGATCCTCGGCTAAAGGGCCGGCCGCCGCCGGCCCTTGCCGGAAATGAAATTTCCTGCGCGCATGCCATCTCGCTCGGTGTGGACCAGGTAAGTTCCCTACACCTCGTTTTAAGGTAAGTATTTCATAATGAGCTAGTATGGGGTGCATACTAGCTCATTATGGCTTTTACTTTTCAGGTGTAAAAAAACAAACAAAAAAAAAATGCGGGTATACAACCGCTTTAACGTTTTTATAAATCTGTCTTACTGATCCTGTTTAGAATTGCTCTGTTAGGCAGCGGTTTGTGAATGCCGATTGAAAAGGGGGGGCGGGGGGGATTAAAAACATGACACCAGTGATCAATGGATGTGGAGCAATATTTTTTATATAAAGAGATTGTTTTAAATATTTGCTTGTACATCTGGATAAAAAAAAATGTATAAAAATGATTTAGTTTTAAAAAAAATTATATTGTAGAAGAAACCATATTGAGGTTGAACCCCAGACATATATTCAAGTTACAATTAATGCAACTGTGTAATAATTAATATATTATTACATTTTTTTTTTTTTTTAATGCAGGCAATGTAAGTACCCACATTTAATCTGATATCAGTCTCTTTCATTCCTTGTACAGAGCTGGAGTCTGAGAGGAAAAAGTTGTATAAGCAGCCAATTTATCTACTGTATCTATTACAGGCATTTATATCGCACAGACAGTATGTGCAGCACTTTACATGTTATATTCACATCAGTCCCTGCCCTAAAAGAAGCTTACAGTCTAAGGTCCTCAATCAGTTCATGTGCTGGCAGGAAGCATACTGATAGGAGGAGAAAGCAGAGTGATAGAGGATAATCTCATCATTTGTGCTACTTCTTCTTTCATTGTCCAGTCACAGACTGGGGCAGTTCAAGGATGACCTAGGCTCAGAGCAAGTGGCATGAGGAAATGTAGTAGCAGTATAAAGTACTCTTTCAATGAGGTATTCATTTTATTTCATTGTTTTTGGCTGGAGTTCTGCTTTCGACAAATTGTCTGGGAAATGCTCCAATACAGTTCACGTCTATTACATATCAACTTTTGTTTCTACTGGCAGATTTCAGTGTTCATTTTGTCCCACAAACGCTATGGATACTATGTTCATGGCCGCTCAGTCCATGGGCATTCTGACACCAACATGGAGGAGATGAACTTGAATTTAAAGAGGGAAGCAGTAAGTAAATGGTGACACTTTCTGTTCAATGTGTAGAGCTATACAATTGTTATTTCAAAGTGCTGAACAACAAATCCAACCTGAACTGAGTGCCTTTGTTGATATAAATTGTATATCCAGTCCTCCAGAAATTATGTATACCGACCTGATTTTCCATAGGAGAGTAGAGTTTAGAGGCAGAAAATAAAACGTCACAAGTGCGTTTTCAAGCAGAAAAAACGCTCAGGAAGACGCATGAATGCATCTAAACGCAGCATTTAGGATCATTCAGCGATTGGTGTATATTGATTATAGTGAAAAATTAGACGAGGGATTGTTTTGGAAAAAACGCTTATAAAAGCAAATGCCGATAAACTCTCCTAAACTCCTGTACAATACGAGCTACTATGAGCATTTTTATGACTCTTTTTCTGCTAGAGGCTCTGGCATTTTTTTCTGCTCCTGGTGTGCATGGACCCTTAATCTATTTACCTTATCTATTGTATGTTTATTATGTGTCTGTCACACCCTCTTTGCAATCAATAAATATGTATACCCTAGCTGGTTCATTCAATTAGCAATGTGCTTCATTTAAAGTCCCAAAACATAGTTCTCGTTCTTGGACCCTTAATCTACTGCAGTCTCCCAAATGCAGTCTCTGAAAAAGAGAAAAACAATGTGCAATTCATCATACAGGTACCATTTTTGGGTCGAGTTGGCCTTGATTTGTAACAAGGTGACACTGTCCTTTTTTAACTTTGATTGTAAATATATTATGAATATTTAAAGGAGAAGTACAGCCAAAGCTCATTTGGCTGTACTTCTCCTGTGGATCACAGGAGTGTAGTTTGTTCTGCACTCCTGTGATGTCACAGAGCTGGTCCAGGCTCCGGCAAGAGTGCGATCATACGGTTGGGATCCGCCCACATGCCTGGACGGCACACGGCTCCGTCTCTTAGCAAGCTGCTGAAAGCCTGAGCTGGCCGCTCCTGCCCCCTCCACAGCCCAGGGCTCCATTGAGCGCCGGAGAGGGGGGGGCAGAGCAGAGAGCTGCTGACTGACAGTCACCAGCTCTCTGTTCAGGGAACCCTGAGAACCTTCTGTGTTAGAGCTAGCGGGGTACAAGTGCTGCATCCAACAAGGTATGTATTAGGGTTGTCCCGATACCACTTTTTTAAGACCTTTTTTTTCAAGTACTCGCCGATACCGAATACCGATACTTTTTTTTTAATCTCATGTGACAGCGGCACATGTGTCAGTAGTTTTTTTTTTTTTTTTTTTTTAACAATTTGTTTTTCATTTTTTACAATTTTTTTTATTTTTATAATGCCTTCTTTTTTTTTAAGGGGTGGACCGTGTCTGTGTGTTTTTTTTTTCTTTTATTTTTTAATTATTTTCTACAATAATTTTTTTTGTTCTTTTTTTTTTTTTTTTATTATTATTATTTATTTTTTCAGCCCTGTTGGGGGGCTTTGGTGAGATATCAGGGGTCTTAACAGACCTCTGACATCTCCCCTTTGAGACTGAGAAAGGGACTAGGGACACATGTTCCCCAGTCCCTTTCTCAGCAGCATCAGCTGCGCTGAAAATGAATGGAGTGAAGACAGCCGCTTCTCTTCATTCATAAACTGATACATTGTAATCACAGTTTACAATGTTTTGGTTATGTGAATAGACAGTCAGTGATCACTGACTGTCCATTCGGAGCAGTAAGGAGCCGGATTTACCGGCTCCTACCCCGCTCTCCATCCTGACAGGGGGTGGAGGAGGGAGAGAGAAACACAGGGGGACATGGAGGGATAAACGGAGGGAGAGAGAAACACGGAGGGATACACGGAGGGAGAGAGAAACACGGGGGGGGACACGGAGGGATACATGGAGGGAGAGAGAAACACGGGGGGGGGGACACGGAGGGATACACAGAGGGAGAGAGAAACACAGAAGGATACACGGAGGGAGAGAGAAACATGGGGGGAAACGGAGGGATACACGGAGGGAGAGAGAAACACGGCAGGGATACACAGAGGGATACATGGAGGGAGAGAGAAACACGGGGGGACACGGAGGGAGAGAGAAACACGGCAGGGGACATGGAGGGAGGGAGACTGCAGCAAAACGGAGGGGGGCTGGAGGAGGACAATGGACAGTCAGCAGTGATCGTGTGTGGGAGAGTTGCAAGCACCGATCTCCGCTGATTTTAAAGCAGCTGAAAGCTGGGGGGGGAGAGAGAGAAGCGGAGAAATTACTTTTAAATCTATACAGCGGTCATCTATACAGCGGTGATAACTTCCCCACGCACTGATCACCGCTGACAGTACAAGTATCGGGTGAAGCATCGGGAGAATTTGCCTGAGTACAAGTACTCGGGCAAATGCTTGATATCGGTCCCGATACCGATACTAGTATCGGTATCGGGACAACCCTAGTATGTATGATTACAAAATGTATAGATTTTTAAATATGTCATTCAATCAAGCCTTTAATCCACAATGATAGTTCTTTATATCATTGTGACCAGAAGATTGCATTGTCCAGCAATGGAAACATTTATATATCATACAGTATATAGAGTACTGTGTATTTAACATATACACATTATACAGGTAAAAGTGTAAAGTGTAACTAAAGGCAAAACTTTTTTTTTTTTTTTGAGAGAGGAGATGAATTAGAACACCTGTCAGTTTTCATTGTGGTCTGTCATGACTAAGCACTAACTGTGTGTGAAACGCGTCGGCTGTCCCCTTATGTGACTGTATCTTTGGATGTACATGTCTTACTTTCATTAATAAAGACAACTTTCTCAAGTTTATCCAGAGTGCGGCTGTCCATCGATTTCCATCGATTTCCATGTTTTCCACATGTACTCCAGAGAGTCTCTCAGATGTGTTCAGATGTAAATCTTCCTTTTGTTGTAAGCAACTTCTACATTACATAAAAATGATTCAGGAATTCAGTTCCCCGTATTGACAGCTGCTCCTCAAGGAACAGAGAAAAGTAAAACATTGAGAGTAGTTGTCTTTTCTAATAGACAGTCAGAAGAACCGGTAGCTTTGTAATCATGGGTATTTCTTTGTTTCCTAAGCTTCCTGTATATATTGGTATAAAATGCAAAACATTTCAGTGTTGCTTCCTTATTTTCAGGAGAACATGTGTAGTCAGAGAGGGCTACAACCAAACTCGGATATACAGACTTTTCAGATCTCTATTTCTGGCAGGGTCCGAACCCAGTTTGACCGGATACACAGCAATCTAACAAAGGTAGAAATGATCCAAGTGATTGGTGTTTTGCAAATGTCCCACTACGGTGTACACAGAGCCTGAAAGATTCTCTGTCTTTTTTTCAGAATCACGGACCTTCTCGTTTTCTACAGAACTCACCAACTGCATCTGAACAGAGCACAAAGGCTTATCACACCATGAATAAATTCCTCAGTGGCTTCATTGACCATGTATGTATCCTGTTGATTATTTTGTAACCCAATTTTCCAGCTTTATGCGAATGTGCTCTTAATGCATGTTAGTGCAGTTATATGTGTAGCACCCTCCTAGCTAGGTTGCTATAGTTGATGCAAATTTAGTTTTTGGCTCTCCTGCAGCAGAGGAGCAGTGTTCAATTGCTCCCTGGATTCTGGTAGGTTCCAATACTTAGTGGGTGGAGGAGGCAGACCCTCGCCTGCATATATTAATGCAGCCTCAGCCAATCCCTTTCAGGAAGAGTGGCCAGCAGGGTGCTAAGGTGTGCATAAATAATCTGGGGCCTGGAACAGCAGGGTCCTTGTTTCTATGGGAGAAGACCCAACCTGAGGGCTCAGGCCCTCTGGGCTGTTAGCTGCATAATAGAAGAAATTCATCTGGGTCCCAGCTCCCGCTAGAGCTCGGGGACCCACATCCAGAGTCCTTGAAGAAGTGCACGTGGTCTACAGAGGATCTGACATGGGGCCTCCAGTACAGATGCTGGCTGGTACTACAACAAAGCATTACAGTACCCAGGTCACAGTATGTACTAGCCTTAAGTATCCTAGAGACTGTCCTTGTCACCTTTGGGAAAGCGCACTACAGTTGTTAACTCAGGTGATACCTTCAAGGAGTTCCCTGAGTTGTAGTTCACCAAATACTGAATTCAAAACGATGGCTGCACCCTGAAGAGACAGAACAGATAGAGGTGTCATCCATTGTATTTCTGCCAGTTGTAGAGAATCCCAGGGCTCACCAGCACTCTACCCAAGTTAAACCAGCAAATAAACTGCAAAAATAAATGCACTGCCTGTTTTCTTAATTGAGTGAGTGGGGACTATCGTGTGTGCCTGGCTGCCGTGTACCTTACAGGCCTCTGTCTGTGTTACAAATGTGCTGTCACTTTCAATGTTAAAACGGTTGTAAACCGCTGGACTTTTTATTTTTTCTTACCTGCAAGATAAAGCCATAATGTTCTAGTATGTGCATCGCATACTAGCAAATGATGTGAAATTTACCAGAAAACGAAGCATTACGGCGATGTCATTGCTGCTGGCCGCTTTCATCTTCACCTGTCTAGTTTCGGGGTTCGCGGACTTCAGCTCTGTGACTGGCCAGAGCCATGATGATGTCACTTCCATGCATTTGCATGGGAGCCGCCATTCACAGCACAGGGCTCTAAATGAACGGCACGGGTGACCATTCCTTTAGCGTGCATGAAGCAGCGATGTCACTGGCTGCATGTACACTAAATATATACTTAACGGTGCACATTTAGGTTATATTTACAGTACCTATAGGTAAGCCTTATTTTAGGCTTGCCTATAGGTAAAATTTAATGTTGGAAGTTTACTTCCACTTTAAATGTATCGCATCAAACTCTTGAAGTGCTTTTTTTTTTTTAAACTGTAGTATCTAGAGTAGACAACACCAAAGATCCCTGAAAAAAAGTATGCCATTGGCTATTCAGGTCATGACCACTGGCTATACTGTATCTAGCACAAGCTACCCAGACAGAGCACGGCCAGAGTCAGGAAAGGCAGAATAGTAGGGTTTTGGTACCCAAGGACAAATTAAATAGAAAACATTCATCAAAATCACATTTCCATAATGAATCTAAGTTGTAGTACAAGGGGGCAAGGCTTGAGGCCCCGTACACACGTCCGAGGAACTCGACGTGCCAAACACATCGAGTTCCTCGTCGAGTTCAGTGTTGAAGCCGCCGAGGATCTCAGCGGGCCAACTTTCCTCATTGAACAACGAGGAAATAGAGAACATGTTCTCTATTTGGCCCGACGAGTTCCTCGTCGGCTTCCTCGCTGAAAAGTGTACACACGACCGAGTTTCTCGGCAGAATCCAGCTCCGATCGAGTTTCTGGCTGAATTCTGCCGAGAAACTTGGTCGTGTGTACGGGGCCTAAGACTTGTAGGAGAAAAGTTCAGGGATAACATTGTAAAGTAGTATATCACTGAAAGAGTATTGAATGCTTAGAATGGAATTCCAGGTAATTAATCAGTCCAACAGTAAGTGAATTGTAACATGCTTATAACTATCGATCTATCCTCAGACAAGGGGACTAGGGGAGGGCAGGAGGGGAAGCTATCCTAGGCGAGGTGAAGCAAGGGGGCAAAGAATAGATTTAGGGTGGTAGATTCCATTTTACAGCATGTATTAACAGTGGGGGAGGGGGGCGCATTTCTGGATCCTTGCCCTGGGCACTGTACGACCCTGTCCAAGTACAAACTAGGGCCACCTATGATAGAAAAACATACTTGGCAAGGCAGCTGAAACCATCCAGCCAGCAGGGGCACAACTGTTTTCTTTTTAATACAGATGCTCAGGGGCAGTCTTTGTGATCACACAGGATAGCCAAAGGAGCTTTACCCTGTAATTTGGTTCCATGACGCAAATAACCAAAAATGTAATACAAAAAATATATATATATATATATATATATATATATATATATATATATATATATATATATATATATATATATATATATATATATATATTCTTTACCTTTTGCTATAAACTGAGACAATATCTAATAAATAAAAAGGATGGCATAGTAATTATTTTGCCCTCTAAACAAATGAGTTTAGAAGCCACTGTCTCACCCTTATCCAAATTGTAGTTTTCCTCCTATGTCATGATGGAACCTGTAGAAGTTTTTTTTTTTATTGCTCTTGTTGTAGGCCTTTAAAGAAATGGATTACTTTGTGAAAGACAAACTGCTTCTGGAGCGAGTGCTTAGCATGGAGTTCATGGAGCCAATGGACAGAAGTATCTTCTATAATGGTAGTGTATCTTTCATTTACACAAATCTTATTCAACATCCCTTAGGAAACCGTTTTGTCCAAGTTTTCTATAATTCGTAACACAAGAATAGTGCAGGGTAACAGTAAGGGTGATGCTTTTCTTCTTTACCCCATAGGGGCAGGGCCATATTAAGAACATCATGGGCCTGGTGCTGAGGATTTTGGTGGGGCCTTTTAGGCTGCATTCACACCTCCGCGACAAGTAACGCCGCGTACGCAGCGTATTTTGCCGCGAATAGTGTAACTTTTTTTTTTTACAAATCCTTGCTATTGCTTTGTATGGCCGAACGCCAATGCCGCCTGAAAAAAAGGGTCCGGGACTTTTTTTCATGCCGCAGGTGTACGGCGTCTATGAGATGTGAACCATCTCATAGACAGCAATGGGAATTCTCCCCTCCAGCGGCACGAGAGGCCGGCGTCGGGCGTTTTGTCGCGGAGGTCTGTCAGGACCATTAAGGTAAGTACTCACCGAGACCGAGATGCCGAGGGTGGCTACCTTTGCGACTCTGTGCACCTCACTCACCGAGACCGAGATGCCGAGGGTGGCTACCTTTGCGACTCTGTGCACCTCACCCTCTGGAGATGGAGACAGCGAGGAGGGGCACAAAGAGGCACCGGCTGCCGGCAGCGGAAGATGATTAGCTGGAAGTCACTGAAGCTATGATTCGGAGACACCAAGGGAGCTGTAGCAGATGAGGTGAAGATGCCGGTGCAAGTCAGAGTCCACGGGTTTGAGAGCCTGATCAGGTCAAGCAGGAAGTCCAGGAAACAAGCCGAATGGTCAGGGGTTCCAGAAGGTAGAGAGTCCAAAACGGGAAGCCAGGGATCAAAGGAATGGAGACGGAAGCGGGTCCAGTAAACAAGCCAGGAGGTCAAAGCGTAGGAGAAGGCAAAGAGTAGTCAAGTCCAAATCCGGGTCAAAACAGGTCAGAATACAGGTAATCTTCCAAGGTACTTCAGGTAAAGCTGACAACGAACCAGCAAGGAGGAAGGGGCTGGCTTAAATAGGCCGCTCAGGCCACTGATTGGTCCAAAGTAACATAGGTTCAGCACCAGGCTCCAACGGACAGCAAGCAAAGTAACACTTGAGCAGTGGCTCAGAGGCAAAGAGCTGGACTTATAATGGATAGGTCCTAGGTTCAATTCCACCCAGAGCCAACTGGGGAATGTGACCGTAAAGGGCAGTGCCCTGACAAGGTCTGAATGGGGTGTAATAAATAATAAATAAATGCGTGGGAATGACATGAACGCAGCCCAGCCAAGGCAAGTGACCAAAGGCACAGAACCCAGAAGGAAGACCGGGTGAATTGATGGAAGCGCCCGGGCCCCGCCTGATTCATCGCAGCACTGGAGGGCTCAGTCTGAAAATTGAAGTGTACACTAATGTGCTAATATGCTGTGCATACTTGTACATTGTGGCATAACCTACCCCAGGGCCTCTAAAAAGTAGTAATGTCAGGAAAGTTTACTACCGCTTTATTATCACAGGATCCCAGGAGCCTCTCATGGGGCCCCCTACTGACCCGGTGGACGGTGGCCCTTGGGCAGTGCCTAAGTGCACAGCTGCCAACATTTAAAAAATATTTTCAGGGCCACTTTTTTATATAAGTGCTATATTTAGAGTAGCTGAGATCCCCGATGTTCCTCTATACATCATAGTAGTAATCACAAAATTAAATGAGTACTAATAATGGGGCAGAACAAATATGAGAACTGAGATTTCCTTTAGTTGAACTAACAAAAGTGTGTCCATTCTAGAGCTGGTAACATTGAGGATATTCAGTATAATTTTAAAGAACTGTTTTTGTGGGTAAGCGACATAGGGGAGGAGTATGGACGGTATATAAGTGGGAAGTATGTGCAGGTGAGGGAGAGGAATGTGGAGGGTCTAACAGTGGGCACTATATACAGGAGAGGAGTACAAAGGGTACAGAAAAAAGCACTATGTACAGGAGAGGAGTGTGAAGGGTATGACAATGGGCAGTATGTACAGGAAGAGTGAGGGGGTATGACAGAGGGTAGTACGTACCAGAGAGAAGTGTGGAGGGTATGATGGGGCAGTATGTACAGGAGAGGAGTGTGGAGGGTATGACAGTGGGCAGTATGTACAGGAGAGGAATGTAGACGGTATGACAGTGGGTACTATGTATAGGAGAGGAGTGTGGAGGGTATGACAGTGGGCACTATGTATAGGAGAGGAGTGTGGAGGGTATGACAGTGGGCACTATGTACAGGAGAGGAGTGTGAAGGGTATGACAGTGGGCGCTATGTATAGGAGAGGAGTGTGGAGGGTATGACAGTGGGTACTATGTATAGGAGAGAAGTGTGGAGAGTATGACAGTGGGCACTATGTACAGGAGTGGAAGGATATTTAGGGACTGAGTAGTGGTTAAGCGGGTCATACATGGATTGAAATTACGCCAATTATGCAGAGACCAGCCATAGTCAATCTATGTATGAGCTAGCTGGTTTTACACAAGTCAATCTATTAATCAACTTGAGTACAACCAGCCTGTTTTTTTTTTCTTAAAACAATCAGTGCTGCCAGCTAAAGTTAGCAACACTGATCATTGTACGCACTGGCAGAACACAATAACACTGCAGGAGTGATTCCCCCATCCACAGGTCAGCAGGTGAGAGGGTGTGTGGGGACAGGCTGGGGGGAGATACTAGTCAGTGGCTGGGTAGGCACTGGTAGTATCAGAGCCAGATACACACAGGTTACATACGCCACGATCGTTAGAGCGAGAACAATAATTCTAGTACTAGACCTTCTCTGTAACTCTAAACATGTAACCTAAAAAAATGTAAAGCATCGCTTAGGATACCAAACAAAATTGTGCTAACTTAACTAACTAACTGTTTTTTTAATGAATGAAATTTTTTTTTCCAAAAAAACATGTTTGAAAAATTGCTGCGCAAATACCGTGCTAGAGCTGCACAATTAATCGTTAAAAAAATTGTGATCTCGATTCAACCCCCCTGACGATCTCCAATGCAGAGTTTGCTGATTCTTTCATATAACAAGTGGAGAGACTTTCAGCTATCAAAAGAAAATATCTGGGCAGTCTGCCAAGTTTTTAACAGGAAACATTGTAACTGACACTTCCTTCTTAGATCAAAGGGATACACTTCTGTGTGTAAAGAACAAATCTGGGCAGTCTGCGAAGTTTGTAAACAAAATGAAACATTGTAACTAAATTTAACCACTTAAAGTCCAACACTTGTTTCTTAAGTTAAAAAGCAATATTATTTGCTAGAAAATTACTTGGAACCGCCAAACATTATATATATTTTAGCAGAGACTCTAGGGAATACAATGGCTATTGCTGCAATATTTTATGTCACACTGCATTTTCCCACTTCAATGAATAATAAAAACCATAAAAACAAAACGGTGAAGTTAGCCCATTTTTATTCATTATTTTTTTTTTTATGTGAAAGATGATGTTACGCCGCAACAATCGTGAGAGAATCGTGATCTATCTTCTAAGCAAAAAAATTGCAATTCTCATTTTAGCCAGAATCGTGCAGCTCTGTACCCTGCAACATAAAAAGTGCAAAGACCACCATAGAGTAATTTTCTAGCAAAAAACAAATGATGATTTTTACATGTAGTAGAGAAGTGTCAGAGTGGCAAGGGGTTAATTACCATGAGTAATATACAAATAATTATTATAAGCACTGTGATCCTATCAGTCTGCTGTAGTGTGTCAGCTTGTATTTATATTGGCCGCTCTGAATGTAGCTTCTGACAGGCTGTGCAAGCAGGCCCGTATCTCCGGAACCATAAATGATAGCCATCCCATATTTTAACCAGTTGTGGGGTAGCTCTTCCCATGCCTACCCCCAAATGTAGGGTTTCTGTGACCTCTGGTCATCGAGCTACAACCCCCCAAATTCGATCTTAGAAAAAAAAAAATCTTAAAAAAAAAAAAAATTTTTTTTTTTTTTTTTGGCAAATGGGCCTATCTTGAGAAAGGGGCCTGGAGCTGCAGCTCCATCAGCCCCATTGTTAATCCGGCCCTGCATAGGGGTATTCACCCCCCCCCCCCAAATCCCCCCCGCCCCTTTCCTGTTGCGGATATGTAGAAGTATTATTCACCTGCAATGATACAGAGCTTTTTGACCACTTTCTTCATTTAGCGATAAGGCGTATTACCTTCTGTATCACCTCACCCCCAGAGGACTTGATTCATACTGGGTGAGAGTTCATGCCATGTATGAGCTGTGCTTGATTGCCCTTCCCACTGTCATACTCAAACACTGCTGTCATCAACTGCAGCCAATCCTCTCCCTTATGAGACTGGACACTAGCCGGGCATCTCTTTCCCAACTGGTTCAGTTCAGCCAGTAAGTCCACTATAATACAAAACACTGGTCTCAATGGATGTTGTCAGTCTGCTCCCTTCCCTAACTGGGCTTTGAATCAGGATGTCTTCGGCCATTGTATTCCATACATATAAACTCTATTTCAATGGATCTATCAAGCCAAGTATTTTATTTGGGCTCTAATAAGGAGGGGGAATATGGAACACCGGTCATATTTTTTAAATAAAACAAATATTGTACTTTAATATTGTAACTTTGTTTTCCCTACCTTTTACCTTTTTTGCAGTCAAAAAAGTAATTGAGCCATTTTAAATGCAGGTGGAGTTTAGAGGACTTTGTCTTATGCAGCATAAACCTGTCTGTGTATATACCTTTCCTTTTTGTAATTGAAGAAGAATTTGTCTCCTGTTCCCACAGATGAAATTCATTCCTTCAGTGATGTTCTCTTCTACGGTCATGAATCAACGCTGCTCATCTTTGATACTTTGTTTTTCTGCATTGTTGATATAATGTCACAAAACTTTGTTCTGGCTGCAGTCATCACTTACCTGCAGCAAGAGGTAAGACGATTCTGTGTGTTGATATTCAGTTTATTTTTTTGTATTTTCACAGATAGAGTAAGCACAGCCTGCTATTGTCAGACTGCACAGCCTGATGTACTGTATATCTGTGTACTGTATATCTCTGTGCTTGCACTAACTAAATACTAAATACTCTTGTAAGCACGACTTGTCTCTAAATTGACCACAGAACATAATCCACATTACATTTCAGAAAAACAGGTTCCTATGATTCTAACAGTTATGTTGAAGAATTGACAAACAATTCATTATATGACCAAAAGTTTGTGGATGCCTGACACAACCTTTTGCAGTGCATCTGTGGGACTTTGTGCTCATTCAGCCACAAGATGTAAGCTGGTTGGTAAGAATCGGGGCCGGAAAAACGGCCACGGTGTCCTTAAAAACCGATGAGTCATCAGCTGTCAATGGGTTTCCCCAGCTGAATATTATTTAAAAAAAAAATACATAAAAAAAAACCAACGTGGGACCCCCCCCCAGTCCATACTAGGCCCTTTGCGTGTGGTATTTTTTTTAAGGGGAACCACACGCCAAAAAACAAACACAAAAAAAGGCTCCCCCCCCCCCTCAAAATCCATACCAGACCCTTATCCGAGCATGTAGTCTGGCGGTTCAGGAAATGGGGAAGATGAGCGAGCGCCCCCCCCCTCCTGAACCATACCAGGCCATATGCCCTCAACATATGCCCCCCCCCAATATGGACTGGGGGGAACCCCACGCTGTGTTTTTCTTTATTTTTTCAATATCCGGGTGCCAGCAATTGTAACCATGAGTCATTTTAAATGGGAACATGTTCTATGTACGCTACAGATGCGCCACTTTACAGGCACTGTTTTTAAAGTAATTTTTATTGTTGCACTCTGGGCATTAAAATCACTGCTCCTGAAAAAACGATAGTTTTGAAAAAAAAAATTGCATTGATGCATGTCCTCCAGGACAGTACCCAGATCCCCATACCCCTTTAATTGCCAATTACTTGCATATAAGCTTTCAAAATGGGCAGGTTTGATTTTTTTTCTGTTTAGCTCCCATAGACATCAGTGGAGTTCCTGTTAGAACATTTCCCCTATTCTGGAGTTTTTCTGCAAACCAAACGGGGGGGGGGGGCTGGGGGGTGTATGGCCCATGTCTACCACTTAGGTTTGATAGTCAGGTTTCCACAAATGTTTGACCATATAGTGTAGGTCCTCTGTCTTTGTGCCTCTCGTGCTCAACATGTCGTGGCCACAAATACAGGATCATGACTTTTGACTTCCTGCCTGGGAACAGGAAACACATTATCTTGAGTGTCTGATTTAGGACGCTAAATTTTCAGGTTAGCCACCCTCCTAATTTCAAAAACTAGGATGCATATATTCACAGGTTATATTTATAGAACTCTATTATTTAAAATTACTTTGCTTTGACTATGAGAACTATGTGTTTTTTAGTGTTTTCGGCACATCCGTGGAGTTGCGGGGCAGAAGAACCTGGCGTCCAAAATGCTAATAGATGAAAGATTTCTGATATGAGAATGCAGTTGTGTACCATCTGGTGATGTGTTTTGACCATTTTGTAAATGTTATGTTTTGTCCTACAAAGGAGATATATTTTTCTATCATTTTAATTTGTTCAGCCTGGGTTCACACTTTTGTGTTGCAGACACCGCATTGCACCTGAACCAAAATGGTGCAGGACCCTTTTTTTCCACACCTGAATCACATCTGCGTTTTCTGACAATCACGCTGCGTTTTGCGAGCTGTTTGAAGGTGTCGTTAATCCAACATTGACACCTGTAGCAGATTGCATGAATGCCGTGCGCTTGCAATGCGGTGAGGGAAACACACAGAATTTGTTTCATTTCTCACATCGTATCAGTGTGACCCAGGGCTAAAGCTGAATTCTGCAAAACAGTGTTTACATGTTAACTACTACACAAAATAACCACAGTGCTCTTTTCAGAGAAACAATCTCCTTTCTATATAAAAAATAAACTTTATAGGACCACCTTTGCCTCTAAAGAGATATGTAACACTTTCCTCAGTGTGGTCACATAAAGCTTGTAGTGCTGCTTAAAGCTGGTGGATAAAAGTTTCTCTGCCCGTGTTCAGGATCAGTGAACATATAGCTGCTCCCATACCCTGAAGTGTAGATACACCAAAGTAAGATGTCACTCAAACCAACCCTGTGCTCTAGGAATGTATGTAACAATGCCCTCTAATGCATTTCAGCCTGCCCACCGGTCTTTTGTTTTCTCTTCGTGACTAGGCCCCAGTGGGTGGGACGAAATGCGTCAGTAGCATAGTCAGAGCAATGCTGGCTGTGGCCACACATTGTTAAAAATATTCCTAAAGCACCAGATTGGTATGAGCGACGTCTTACTTTGGTCTATCTGTCTTTCCTCAGTGTGTTAGTGTTAACACAGACACATCATAGCTCCCAATGACACTCCTCAGACACCCTTCCTCTTTGCTCATTCAAGGCAGTGAAAGTGTTTCCTGATAGCCCACGTAATGATTTGATCACTGCTGCTTACCTGTTCCATTGCTGTATCCCAAGTAGACTTTAAGAGAAAATAGAATGACCTCCCCAATGTGACAGTTTTTGAGTCCGAGCAGTTAGTGGCAAGGGGCTGCACTGACACCATCCACTAAGTAAGCTCCGACTCAGCCAGGATGGACGTATGTAGTTGGGATACGACAAAGGAGCATGGATCGTTGGGTATGCCTTGTTGTGTGGATGTGCTATCCAGAGACAATGTCACTTTGAGATAAATGTGTAAAGTAAGTGTTTCTTATAATGCAAGGTGAGCAAAGACACCAAATTGTTCTGGATACCTGGTGTAGCGGATCACACCGGATTTATATCACCAGCCTTCCTAATTTCAGAAATGTACACAGAATTGCTACAATTACATTCACAGATCTAAATAACTCATGAATATAGATTTTTTTTGTTTTTTTTTTTTGGCTTATTTAGGAGTTTGTTTTGCAAAAGATAAAACTTTACCTTTCAGTATTATAAAACTTCAGTTTTAAAATAAAACAGATTTTTGAAGAATTACTCTAGAAAAGTGGTTCATGTCCTTATGATATTTAATTTAAAGTAAATCTGCGAAAAACCTAGGCAATCGAGATTGTATAAAATGCACTAAAAAATTTACTAGAAAATGCACAGGTAACGGTTATTATCAAAGGAAACTGCACGTCAAAACGATTGGAAATATCAGCAGATAAGGATATATGCAAATCTCAATTTTTCCTGTAAAAGTTAAACTTGGTCCTGTCCCATTATTCTCCTGAGCCCTACTATTGTTCAGTGAGGCTACCAGTCACAATAAAAGGGCTCATAGGAAAGAGTTGAAGTGGGAATCGGTTTAAATTTGATGAATACAAAAAATTATGTAAAAATATAACCGCAGCTGCCTATATCTCTGTATTTGTTTGTTTTAATATGCAGTTTTCACTCAAGGTAACCTTTAAACCTGGTACACAATATCATTTTTTTGTTTGTTGTCTGAACAAAAAAAACTGACAGCACGGGAGGAGCCGCTGTACTAACTACAGAACACACCGGTCAGCACTGACCGCCATTGGCTGCCAGCGCTGATTGAATGCTGGTTTTCCAGCATGCCATTCGACAGATCGACCGCCTTCTGTCAGACAGACTGGCGTACACATGGGCCGAATGTCAGCCAGTTTCTGTTAAACTAGCCGATATTCAGCCTTTGTGTACCAGGTTTTAGTCTCTCTCCTATGCTCTGATGTGTGGGTGAGTCTTTAGTATATTTAGGAGGAAAGATGGTACTGAAAACTGGGCACACTTAAGGTGGTTGTAAAGGATTTTTTTTTTTAAATAACGAACATGTCTATACTTACCTGCTCTGTGCAATAGAATTGCACAGAGTGGCCCCAATCCTTCTTATCTTGGGTCCCCTGCTGGTGCTCCTGGCTCCTCCTCTCTTGCTGCTGCCCCCAATAGGAAGCTGATTCCCATGGGTTCACTCGTGCGGGCTCGCTCCCCTCCGCTCCCTTGGCTCCCACACATGTCAAACAACTCCAATGAAAATGGCTCCCGCTGCTATCGATGTGCCCGGGGAGGAGAGACAAAGCCATGAGAGCCACAGCTCTTATGCACAGCGCGAGGATTGTGGTGGGGCTCAGGTAAGTAGAATACATTTTGCAGGCGCTAATGCGCTAAAAATAGCGCCTGCAAACTGACCCAAAACAGCCGCTGCTGTCTCTCCAGTGTGAAACCCCCGAGGGCTTTCACACTGGAGCGGTGCGCTAGCAGGACGGTAAAAAAAGTCTTGCTAGCCGCATTTTTGGAGCGATGTGTATACCGCTCCCGCCCGTTGAAATCGATAGGACACCGCGGCTATACTGACGGCAACGCGCCTCTGCAGAGGCGCTTTGCAGTGGTTTTTAACCCTTTCTCGGCTGCTAGCGGGGGGGTAAAACCCCCCGATAGCGGCCGAATAGCGCTGCGAAATTGGCGGTAAAGCGCAGCTAAAAAAAATTGCGACGCTTTACAGCCGACACCCCCCGCCCAGTGTGGAAGGGGCCTAAGCTAAAAAACTTTGAGGCTTTAGAACCACTTTAACCTGCAATTTATCATGATCTGATTCAGATACACTTTTACTCCCTATTTTCTGATCCCCAAGAAAATATCAGTTAGCAAGGGCCACTTTAGCCTTTTATCATATTGTTTTAGTACTGTAAATATTTGTATTTTAAAAATGTGTTTTTGTGGGGGGGTTTTTTTTACTTATTTTTTTTTATTGAAAGATTTTCCAATAAAAAAAGACGAAAACAAAATAGAATACCTGTCTTTTTCTTCATTTAACCACTTCCATACCAGGTACTTACACAGCTTCCCGCCCAAGCCAATTTTCAGCTTTCAGCACTGTCGCACTTTGAATGGCAATTGCGCGGTCATGCTACACTGTACCCAAACAAAATTGGCGTCCTTTTTTCCCCACAAATAGAGCTTACTTTTGGTGGTATTCGATCACCTCTGCGATTTTTTTTTTTGCGCAACAACTAAAAAAAGACTGAAAATTTGGAAAAAAAATTACGTTTTTATTTTTTTCTGTTAATTTTTTTGTAAATAAGTTTTCTCTTTCAATTACGGGCACTGATATGGCGGCACTAATGGGCACCGATGAGATGGCACTGATGGACATCGATGAGGTAGTACTGACGGGCACAGATGAGGTGGCACTGATTGGCGGCGCTGGTATGCGACACTGATGGGCACACATAGGCGGCACTGATGGGCACACATAGGCGGCACTGATGGGCACACATAGGCGGCACTGATGGGCACACATAGGCGGCACTGATGGGCACACATAGGCGGCACTGGGCACTCATAGGCGGCACAGATGGGCACTCATGGGCGGCACTGATGGATACTTATGGGTGGCACAGATGGGCACTGATAGGTGGGCACTGGGCATGGATGGGCACTGTGGGGTGGCACTGATGGACACTGGGGTGGCACTGATGGACACTGGGGTGGCACTGATGGACACTGGGGTGGCAGCACTGATTTTTGCCAGGTTGCCAGTCAGTGCCCATTTGTGGGCACTGACTGGCATCTTTTTTCTTTATGCTTTTTTTTTTTTTAGACTTTTTTTTTTTTTGCATTTTTTTTTTTTTTGCCCACCCTGGTGCTCCAGGGTGGGCATCCCTGGTGGTCCAGTGTGGCGATCCGAGGGGGGGCTGCGCTGATAAACAATCAGCGCTAACCCCCCCTGTCAGGAGAGCCGCCGATCGGCTATCCTCTACTCGCGTCTGTCAGACACGAGTGAGGAAGAGCCATCGACGGCTCTTCCTGTTTACATCGTGATCAGCCGTGGTTGGACACGGCTGATCACGTGGTAAAGAGTCTCCGCCGGAGGCTCTTTACCGAGATCGGAGATGCAGGGTGTCAGACTGACACCCCGCATCACCGATCGCCGCGATGCGCGCCCCCACGGGCGCGCGCGGCATGAAATCCTGCAGGACGTTCTAGAACGTCCTGTCAGGATTTCATAACCACTTCCCGGACGTAAATCGGCCATAGGCCGGGCGGGAAGTGGTTAAACCAGTGTTTCTCAATTCCAGTCCTCAGGCCCCCCCAACAGGTCAGGTTTTCAGGATTTCCATTATTTTGCACAGGTGATTTGATCAGTTTCACTGCCTTAGTAATCACCACAGCCTTTTCATCTGAGGGAAATCCTGAAAACCTGACCTGTTGGGGGGGCCTGAGGACTGGAATTGAGAAACACTGGGTTAAACCAAGTTACAGGGACAAAGAAGAAACAGAGTTGTTTATTGGTACACTGCTGTATATTCAATGACAATCTTTACCTGCAGCAAACAAAATAAACTCTGTTGTATATTTATACAAGTGTTCTGTCAAAAGCACTGATGTCCAACCTGTGGTCTTCAGGGCCCCTGCAAATAATAGCCTGTGCTTTTCTCACCTAGGTGAAGACCAGTGAAGATTTTTTAACCGCTTGCAGCCCACTGCCTGTCAAATGAAGCAATAAGAGTCCATATGCTATGATTCACATCGGTGCACATAAATAAAATGTGTGAAAAAGGAGTCTTCTTCCAACAGTGAAACACCCAAGGTAGTGGTAATGTAGTCTTCTTACCAGGAGTAGATGACCACTATTACAGCAGTTTCTCTGAGCACAGGGGTTTAAAGTCTCCCAAAAGACTCAATCCAGATGGTCAATAGGCACAGGGTGATGACTCAATGTCTCATAGGGTAGAAAACAAAAAGAGGTCCCATAGCGTAATAATGTTTAAAAGTGATTTAATGCTGCTAAAAAGTTGCACTTACATTTAAGCAGTCAAATTCTGGCAGTAAAAGCACCATGGAGGGCGTCTCCTCAAGATTTCCTCTGTCCGTGGAGCTCCGTAACTGTGTGTCTCCGTGTAAGGAGTGTGATGACATCGAATCAGCTAGGCCACACCTATGCGTTTCATCATCAAAGGACGTTGTCTGGGATAGGCTGCTGATCTCGCGTCATCACGCAGGCCCTTAAATAGCTCCGCGACTCCATTTTAACTGAGGGCGGAAGTATAGGGGCTAATAGAAGACACAGAACGTCAGCGTAGTGAACGTAAGACGTGATATGGAGCTGACAGGAGATAAAGAATTGGATGGATAACTGCCATCCTGTGGCGAAAGAGGAGAAAAACACTCGACAGGGCCCACACAGAGGAAAAAGCTGCAATCCTCAGATACATTAGGAAACTAAATGGAAGTTAAAAAACATACTATATAACAATTAGACATGTGCAATTCGTTTTTGTTTCTAATTAGTTTTTTTACGAAAATTCCGAAATTCGTTAATTATTGTAAATTTTTGTATTTCCGAAAATTCGAATTTTCGGATTTCCGTTTTTTTTTTTAATTTCCGAATTTTCGGATTTACAATTTTCGGAAATACGAAACATTTTCGGATTTTCGAATTTTTCTAATTTCGAATTTTTCTAATTTCGAAAATTCGAAATTTCGAAGATTGAAAAATGTTTCGAATTTTTCAATTTTCGAAATTCGGAAAAATTCGAAAATTGAAACATTTCGAAATTTCGGAAAAATTCGAAATTGGAAAAGTGAAAAATTCGAATTTTTCTAATTTTTCAATTTTCGAATTTTTCAGTTTCCGAATTTCGAATTTTCGTATTTCCGAATTTCAAAAATTGAAAAAAAAATTCGAATTTTGAATTTTTCAATTTTCGAAATACGGAAATTTCGAAAATTGAAAAATTCGAAAATCGAAATTAGATTTTTTTCACTTTTCCAATTTCGAATTTTTCAGAAATTTTTCAATTATCGAATTTTTCAATTTTCGAATTTTTCAATTTTCCGAATTTTGAAAAATTCGAAAATTTAAAAAATCGAAAAAATTGAAAAAAATATTTCAGTTTTCGAATTTTCGTATTTCCGAATTTTCCTATTTACGAATTTCGAAAATAGAAAAATTCTAAAATTGAAAAATTTCAAATTGGAAAAGTGAAAAATTCGACATTTTGTATTTCCGAATTTTCGTATTTCCGAATATTTTCGTACTTCCGAATTTTCGTATTTCGAAAATTGAAAAATTCGAAATTCAAAAATAGAAAAATTCAATAACTGAAAAATTCGAAAATTGAAAAATTCGAAAACTGAAGAATTCGAAATACAAAGTTTCGAAAATACGAAATTTCGAAAATACGAAATTTCAAAAGTTTGAAAATGTAAAAATTCGAAAATTTAAAAATTCTAAAATTTAAAAATTCTAAAATTTAAAAAATTGAAAAATTTGAAATGTCAAAAATTCGAAAATTTAAAAATTCTAAATTTCGAAAATTCGTAAATTTTCTGTTTCATTAGTTTTTTCCGTTTTTTTGCTTTTTCGGAAGTCCGAAAATTTCATGAATTTCCGAAAAAAAGCAAAAAAATTAAAAAAATATTTTTTTTCGAAATTTACGAATTTCCGAAAAAATATAAAAAACGAATGAAACAAAAACGTAAAAAACGAATTTTTCAAATTTACGAATAAATAAAAAAACCGAAAATAACATAAAGGAAAAAAACGATTTTTTTGGCAGTGCACATGTCCAATAACAATGATGTTAAATAATTAATGTATACAATGTATAAAAAAATTCTTATAAATTAATAAGAGAAAAATAAATAAAAATATAAAATCCAATGTGCAGCGCTCAAAATCAAATGGAAAATGAGTCCATATAAACAGTGTGTGTATAAAGTCCTCAAAAGTATATGTTCATCAACAATTGAAGATCTAGGACCTCCACCAAAGTTCCAGTGTGCAAACTTGAAAAAGAAAGGGATACACCACACCACCGTGCAAACAAACCGCTTACCAGAGCAATAACGTTATGGGCATGAAATCAAATAACTTGCAGGTAAATGGCGATCGCCCTTCCAACAGACTGTGCAGGTGAGAACGGCTATCCACAGGCAGCATTAATGATGGAATGACATCTC
This sequence comes from Rana temporaria, assembly GCF_905171775.1. Classification (NCBI taxonomy): domain Eukaryota; kingdom Metazoa; phylum Chordata; class Amphibia; order Anura; family Ranidae; genus Rana; species Rana temporaria. The sequence continues at coordinate 358,203,322 of NC_053493.1, forward strand.
GAATGTCATGAAGGTCCAAAAGCATACATTGCGTTCATCAGCAGATCATAAAATGCAGAGAAGAAATGGCAATAGTGAAGCCCGTAGGTAAAACCAACAAACAATTTATTGTATGGTACTTACAAACAGACAGGTAAAACAGGCATCAAAGAAAATAGAACTCCGTGGCTCTTACATGTTTCATCCTAATGGGATTTCTTCAGAAGTGTGGTAGTCACATCTCACATCTCTTATTAATGAAGGTTTCTCTTTGGGTATTCTCAATAAAATGGAGAAGACACATTTGGTACCTTCTGCTCCTAGAGTACCTGTCATCTATTATCTGCCAAAAGTGCATAAAAGCATGATTAATCCGCCAGGTCGCCCTATTATTAGTGGCATAGACTCCGTGATGGCGCGAATAGGCAGATATATTGACAAATTTTTACAGCCACTTGTTATCACCACCCCTTCCTATGGGATACGACCCAAGTTATCAACCTTTTGGCTGACTGTGGTTGGAAGGAGGGGTTTATTCTTGCCACGGCAGACGTTACCTCTCTTTACACGATTATTTCACACACACATGGTCTTGAAGCTGTCCGATTTTACCTTCAATTGGACAATACACTGTCAGTGGTTCAGAAGGATTTTATTATTAACTTATTAATTTTTGCAACTAGCCACAACTATTTTTGGTTTGGTGGGAATTTTTATTTACAGAAGTGTGGTGTGGCCATGGGAGCCAAGTTTGCTCCTAGTCTAGCAAACCTATTTATGGCCCATTGGGAAAAGGAGGTCATCGATGTTAATCCCCCTAGAGCAGTGGTCATCAACCCTGCCCTACAGGGCCCACTAACAGACCAGGTTTTATGTATTACCTTGGGGAGATGCAGTCTAGAATACTGCAAACACTGAGCAGCAAATGATATCACCTGTGATGTATTTCAGTTATCTTGCAAACATGGCCTGTTAGTGGGCCCTGAGGACAGGGTTGATGACCACTGCCCTAGAGAGTTGCGTCTATGGAAAAGATACATCGACGATAATCGATAAACCGATAAATCGATAAACCTATTTATGGCCCATTGGGAAAAGGAGGTCATCGATGTTAATCCCCCTAGAGCAGTGGTCATCAACCCTGCCCTACAGGGCCCACTAACAGACCAGGTTTTATGTATTACCTTGGGGAGATGCAGTCTAGAATACTGCAAACACTGAGCAGCAAATGATATCACCTGTGATGTATTTCAGTTTTCTTTATCGTACATCACGGGACACAGAGCAGCATATTCATTACTATGTGGGTTATATGGAGTACCTTCAGGTGTTGACACTGGCAATCTCAAACAGGAAATGCCCCTCCCTATATAACCCCCTCCCATAGGAGGAGTACCTCAGTTTTTACGCCAGTGTCTTAGGTGTTAGTCATGGTTTAGCTTGCCTCCGCATCCTTGGGATTAGGTGAGCTACCGGTTCTGTCCAAAAAAGCCTGAGCGCTAAAGTGGTCAGTAACCGGACCCCAAACCCTTGGGGTATAGCCCATAATGCTTTCTTTTTAAGAGAGCTGGACCCTGGGCCCAGAACTTAGAAAACCTTTGGGCGCCTAATGTTTTCTGTTTGCCAGGGTGCTATATGGGTCCAGGACAGTGGATCCTTCATGGAAGAAGAAGGTTCCCAGGGCCTGAAGGTCTAGACATCCCCACGGAGATGGGGGAAGATTGGGCCTCTTGCTTGGCAAAGTCCTGCGGCATGGAGCAGGTAAGTAAGGGGAAAAACTTGCGGAACTTGGCTCTTAGCAAGTTTTTTCTGGGAGGTCACAGGGGACATGCCTAAGGTTATGCATTGCATCTGGCAAACCAGTCACATATCATGAAGATAGGATGGCTCTATATGTTATCATTCCCCATAAAAAGTGACCTCCCTGGTAGTGTTGGAAAAGCTGTGAGTGGGGCCTTTTGTGTACAAATGTATGTGTGTGTCAGAGAGCTATGCTTACCTGCAAGCCTCCAGGCGATGCTCTATCCAGTCCTCTTCCTCATGCCTGCAAGGCAGGCAAAAAACGCTGACCTCCTCGTGTGTTCCAGGCCTGCGGCTGCAGGAACAGAGAGGCCCTTCCTCCCAACCCCCCCCCCCGTCGGCGGGCGCGCGCGCGGTGCGCGTGCACGTGTTATAGGCGCATTTGGCGCCGTTTTAGCTGGGGGGGAAGGGCGGGTCAGTGGTTTAAGGAAGGGGCGGCCCTTCCTTAGTGCCACAGCTCATTCAATACTTTGGCTTGAGGGAGGAAGGACTGGAGTGAAGCACGGGGCGCTGAGGACACACAGTGGCCAGAAAGAATACTACAGTCTTCAGAAGATTGTGGTTTAGCCTAGGAATAGGCTGTTTTTTCTTTTCCATCTCATAGTCTTTTCTTTGGCAATACTACTCAGGGGGATAGAATGTTTTTTCTTGCCTAGATTGAAAGAAAAAAAAAAAAAAAAAAAAGTGTCATCTGGGGTAGAGGAAACATTTTTTATTCCCCAAACAGGTGTTTGGGCATTTAACTATTTATAAGTCCCAGGTACCAATAAGTAGCAGGTGTGCCTCGGTATTGTACCATGGCATCAAAGAACAAGCCAGAGGGTACAAAAGGTGGGGATTCCCCCACAGAGTCTGAGGTCTCGGACAGAGCTATGCCGCTGCTTTCCCCACAGGGAGCCTTTGGGCCATCGGGATCTGGGGCTGGAGCTGACGCGAGTCAACCCAACCCTAAGATGGTCACGGAGGAGGTGTTGCTCACCTCTTTAAATGAGATGCGGAGAAGCATGGGAGAAATGATAGCCGCAGCTATGCGGGGTAGTAAGCGGAATAGATCTCCGTCACCCGTGCGCGGACCCTCGGAAGAGGAGGTCCTTTCCTCTGGGGAATTGGACGACCTCTTGGACAAAGACCAAGTAGGTTCAGGGATCGAAGATCCGGATACAGAGGAGTCTGGGGCAGTCTCCCTGAGGGAGAGCTGGTGGATTCAAGGCTTGACGGACTTGGTCCATAAGGCATTCAACCTGCCTGTACCAGATCTCCAGGTATCGACGATTTCAGCTTTGGTGGAGGGAAAGCAGTGCTGTGTTTCCGATCCATCCTCTATTGGAGGGAGTCTTGTTCCAAGAGTGGAACAAACCAGACAAGGTGTTCTTACCACCTAAGAAATTTTCTGTCTTATATCCTATGGAAGAAAAGTTTTCCAAGAGATGGGCTTCTCCTGCAGTAGACGCAGCCATCTCATGTGTTAACAAATCGTTAACATGCCCTGTAGAGAACGTACAGGTTTTCAAAGATCCAGTTGATAAGCGCTTGGAAGCACTACTTAAGAACTCCTTCACTTCTGCAGGGGCAGTAGTACAGCCAGCCGTGGCTGCGATTGGAGTCGCTCAAGCTTTATCAGATCAATTTAAGCAAATGCTTGAACTTATTCCTGCCGAGCAGGCAGAAGAATTTTCGGATGTCCCTAAGGCCATATGTTTTACGGTAGACGCAATCAAGGATTCCATCCAGCAAGCGTCACGTTTATCGTTATCCCTTATCCATATGAGAAGACTCTTATGGTTGAAAAGCTGGGAGGCTGAGCCCCCATGCAAGAAGCTCCTGGTAGGGTTCCCCTTCCATGGAGGACGGCTCTTCGGAGAGGACCTAGATAAATACATTCAGACCATTTCAAGCGGCAAGAGTACACTCTTGCCAACTAAGAAGAAGGTTCAGGGGCCTGCGTTTAAACGACAGTCCTCCCCTGGGCAGGGGCCCTCTAATGCCAAGCAGTATCGACGGCCTCCTGCAAGAGCAAACTTCGGCTTCAACAGCAGATCAGAAGGACAGGCTGTTAGAGGCAAGAGGCAGTGGTTTCGCAAGCCAGCAAAACCAGCCCCCAAGTCTACCTCATGAAGGGGCGCCCCCACCCACGAAGGTGGGGGGAAGGCTGCGACTCTTTTCAGAGATTTGGGAAGCCAGCATTCCCGACGAGTGGGTACGGTCTTCCGTGGCCACAGGCTACAAGCTAGAGTTCCTAAGGTTTCCTCCTCCTCATTTCCAGGAGTCGAGGATTCCAAACGATCTGGAGAAAGGAGCCGCATTAAGATCGGCTCTAGATCATCTACTTTCCCAGGGAGTAATAGTAGAGGTACCAGTCCTGGAACAGGGGCTGGGTTTCTACTCCAACCTAATGGAGGCTACGGCCCCCCGGGTGTTCACGAAGGTTCTAGCTCCAATCCTAGCCAAGCTAAGGATCCAAGGGGTCACGATCCTAGCATACCTGGACGACCTCCTAGTCATAGACCACTCGTCTCCCGGCTTGGAGCGAGCAGTGGCCCTCACGGTCCAATACCTCGAGAGGTTCGGCTGGGTCCTAAATCGAGAAAAGTCAGCATTCCAGGCCACAAGGCAGTTGGAATATCTCGGCATGAGATTAGACACAGAACAACAAAGGGTGTTCCTACCTCTGAGGAAGGTCAAAGCCATCAAGGAATTAATCCTACTGGTTCTAAGCAAGAAAGAACCGACTATTCGCCTATGTATGAGACTACTAGGCAAGATGGGGGCTACATTCGAGGCGGTGCCATACGCCCAGAGCCACACTCGCATCCTGCAGGCAGCCATCCTGTCAGCATGGAGCAGAAGGCCACAGGCCTTGGATATCCCGTTGCCACTCTCATCAAGAGTCCGGCAAAGTCTGTGTTGGTGGTTAGACCCTCAGAATCTACTGAAGGGAAAGTCTTTCAACCCAGTGGCTTGGAAGATAGTGACCACAGACGCCAGCCTGACGGGCTGGGGAGCGATTGTGGATGGTTCCACTCGCCAAGGTATTTGGGCAAGGCCAGAGAAGCTTTTACCCATCAACATCTTGGAGCTCAGAGCGGTTCGACTAGCCCTCAGAGCTTGGACGTCGAAATTGCAGGGGTTCCCGGTGAGAGTTCAATCAGACAATGCCACGGCAGTGGCATACATAGATCACCAAGGGGGAACCAGGAGTCAGGCCGCTCAGAGAGAAGTGAGCTTGATTCTCCTAGGGGCAGAGGCTCATGTGCCCTGCATATCGGCAATATTCATTCCCGGAGTGGACAACTTTCAGGCGGACTTCTTAAGCCGCCAGACTCTATTGCCGGGGGAATGGTCTCTGCATCCACAAACCTTTCAAGCACTCTGCCAAAAATGGGGAGTGCCGGACGTGGATATCATGGCATCGAGACTCAACAAGAAGCTAGACAGGTTCATGTCCCGCTCAAGGGATCCGATGGCCTGCGGAACCGATGCTCTGGTTTGCCCTTGGCATCAGTTCAAACTTCTTTATGCGTTTCCCCCGCTCCAGTTACTACCCCGCCTGCTGCGCAGGATCCGGGTGGAGCACATACCAGTCATCCTGGTAGCTCCAGCATGGCCCAGAAGGGCATGGTACTCACTAATCTTAAGGATGGTAGTGGGAGACCCTTGGACTCTTCCTCTACGGCCAGACCTGCTATCGCAAGGTCCGATCCTCCACCCTGCCTTACGGCATCTAAATTTGACGGCCTGGAAGCTGAATCCCTGATTCTCAGGGGTAGAGGTCTGTCTCAGAAAGTAATCTCTACCCTAATCAGAGCCAGGAAACCGGTCTCTAGGGTGATTTATTACAGGGTCTGGAAGGCCTATGTAGGCTGGTGTGAGTCCAAGCGATGGCTTTCTCGCAAATTCACCATTGATAGAGTTTTAAGTTTTCTCCAGCTAGGAGTGGATAAAGGATTGGCATTAAGCACAATCAAAGGACAGATTTCTGCTCTGTCAGTGTGGTTTCAGCGGCCGCTGGCCACCCACTCGCTGGTTAAGACCTTCCTTCAAGGGGTCTTACGTATTAAACCTCCAGTTAAATCCCCGCTTTGCCCGTGGGATTTAAACCTTGTTCTGTCAAGTTTACAGAAACAACCGTTTGAGCCGTTGGCTGAAATTCCTTTGGTTTTACTGACAAGGAAGTTAGTATTTTTGGTCGCCATAGTTTCCGCAAGAAGAGTATCGGAACTGGCGGCCTTATCCTGTAAGGAACCATATATTATTTTTCACAAGGACAGGGTCGTTCTCCGCCCTCATCCTTCCTTCCTACCGAAGGTTATATCCAGTTTTCATTTGAACCAGGATTTGGTATTACCATCCTTCTTCCCTAAACCTACTTCCAGAAAGGAAGGGTTGCTGCATACCTTGGATATCGTCAGGGCCATGAAGGCCTATCTTAAAGCTACAAAGAAGATCCGGAAAACAGATGTGCTGTTCATATTACCGGATGGGCCCAAGAAGGGGCAGGCAGCTGCAAAGTCCACCATTTCTAGGTGGATTAAGCAATTAATCACTCAGGCCTACGGCTTGAAAGGGTTGCCTCCTCCAGTATCATTAAAGGCTCATTCTACTAGGGCCATGGGCGCCTCCTGGGCAGCACATCACCAGATCTCTATGGCTCAAGTTTGCAAGGCGGCAACCTGGTCTTCTGTCCACACGTTTACAAAATTCTACCAGTTGGACGTAAGAAGGAATACTGATACAGCCTTTGGGCAGGCAGTGCTGCAGGCTGCAGTTTGAGACCCTCGGATTCCGGGGGCTCCTCTTTTTTGAGTTAAATTTAAAATTTAAGATTATTTTTCTCAACTAAGTTGGATTTATTATGATTTGAGTATTTCTCTAAATTAAATCATTTTGTCTTGGAGATGTTCTCCCTCCCCTCATTGTGAGCATTGCTTTGGGACATCCCACATAGTAATGAATATGCTGCTCTGTGTCCCGTGATGTACGATAAAGAAAAAGGGATTTTTAATACAGCTTACCTGTAAAATCCTTTTCTTGGAGTACATCACGGGACACAGAGCTCCCACCCCTCTTTTTGGGGACCATTTTGGGAGGCATACTGCTTGCTACAAAACTGAGGTACTCCTCCTATGGGAGGGGGTTATATAGGGAGGGGCATTTCCTGTTTGAGATTGCCAGTGTCAACACCTGAAGGTACTCCATATAACCCACATAGTAATGAATATGCTGCTCTGTGTCCCGTGATGTACTCCAAGAAAAGGATTTTACAGGTAAGCTGTATTAAAAATCCCTTTATCTTGCAAACATGGCCTGTTAGTGGGCCCTGAGGACAGGGTTGATGACCACTGCCCTAGAGAGTTGCGTCTATAGAAAAGATACATCGACGATAATCTACTCTTGTGGGAAGGTGACCTCCCCTCCCTTGAAAACTTATTCTAGGTTAAATTCTAATAATAGAGGTAGTATGAGGCGAGTCAGTCGCAGATTCACTTTTTAGATCTCAACATTTTAGTAAAAGATGGTGTTGTGACAACTACCACATACTTGCATACATACCTTCATTCCCCTTACCAGCTGTCATCACTCTCAGTGGCTTAATGCGGTCCCCAAAGGGCAGTTTCAAAGAATCAGGTGGAATTGTACCACTTTGCTTGATTATCAACAGCAAGCACTTATTTTGAAATCTAGATTTCTAGAAAAAGGTTACAATGAGGCTAATATAGACAATACCATAAAAATGGTTAATGATATGGACAAGCATCAGATACTGAATGGAGCAGGTAGGATTAATCCTGCTGCGGACAACAGTTTTGGGTGCTCTATGATTACCAGTTACTCAAATCAACACTTTTCTGTTAAAAAGATTTTGAGGAAACATTGGAACATTTAAAAAAATGATAGTTTTGGGTCCATATATCCCCGATCACCCTGTTGTTATTTTTAGAGGTGCACCATCTTTACGCCACAGGGTAGCACCCAATGATGTTGACCCTCCTGCTACTGTCCAATTTTTTCAGAGCATGAAAGAGTTTTATCCTTGTCGAAGGTGTAAAATATGCAACATTTTATTTTATTTCAAGGGCGTAAATATGAATCCTTTCAATCCACCCAGACTAATAAAAGTTATGATATTGATTCCTTTATCACATGCTCCAGTGAATGTGTTGTGTACCTCATCCAGTGCCCCTGTTCTAAACAGTATATTGGACGGACTAAGAGAGCTCTCCATGTGAGACTAGAGGAACATGTGGGAAATATCAGGCGTGGCTTTCCCAAACATAATTTATCAAAACATTATGCTAAATACCATAACATACAAATCAAAGGGACTCTTTTTGTCCCTATTGAAAAACTGCGCCCACATTGGCGAGGGACTAATAAAGTCCGTTCAATATCCAAACTTGAAACAAAGTGGATATTTGACATGAGATCCGATGTCACTCATGGGTTAAATGTCGATTGGGAGATAAAGCTTTTTCCTCTGTGTGGGCTCCGTCGAGTGTTTTTCTCCTCTTTCGCCACAAGAGTGCAGTTATCCATCCAATTCTTTATCTCCTGTCAGCTCCATATCACGTCTTACGTTCACTACGCTGACGTTCTGTGTCTTCTATTAGCCCCTATACTTCCGCCCTCAGTTAAAATGGAGTCGCGGAGCTATTTAGGGGCCTGCGTGATGACGCGAGATCAGCAGCCTATCCCAGACGACGTGCTTTGATGACGAAACGCATAGGTGTGGCCTAGCTTTTTCGACGTCAGCACGCTCCTTACACGGAGACACACAGTTACAGAGCTCCACGGACAGGGGAAATCTTGAGGAGACGCCGCGTCCCTCCACGTTGCTTTTACTGCCAGAATTTGACTGCTTAAATGTAAATGCAACTTTTTAGCAGCATTAAATCACTTTTAAACGTTATTACGCTATGGGACCTCTTTTTGATTTCTACCCTATGAGACATTGAGTCATCACCCATCACCCTGTGCCTATTGACCATCTGGATTGAGTCTTTTGGGAGACTTTAAACCCCTGTGCCCAAAGAGTACACTGTAATAGTGGTCATCTACTCCTGGTAAGAAGACTACATTACCCCTACCTTGGGTGTTTCACTGTTGGAAGAAGACTCCTTTTTCACACATTTTATGTGCCCCGATGTGAATCATAGCATATGGACTCTTATTGCTTCTTCTGTTTCTCATTTCCTATTCAAAAATTTGGAATTGTTTTACTTTTATTTTTCTATTTGATTTATCAGTTTTTTTTATCTAATTCATGTTTTCCCTGTTCGTCTTTCAGGACAGGTACTGTAGAGAGACACAGGCTCCTCCCCTCTTAGGAAACACCGCCTTCCAATTAAGGATTTAAGCCTCATCCTCCCTCAGCTCCTCAGTTTATGGTGTTTCCTCCGGCAGGAGACACCGCTGGGGCCGAGAGCCAGACAGCTGGGGAGGCTGGGGCTATGTTTTCTGAGGAGGGGGGTCCTGGACTCTCTATTTCTCAGTCCTGCAACTACCTGATTGAGCTAGTGAGCTCTAAAAATCGAAGGTACCTGTTGCGCTGCGTGCCTCGGCGTTCTTGGGGAAGTATTCGACCGAGGGGGTCCTTTTCCTTTCGTCCAGGGGGGCGCTGCAGGCGGCGTGTCGGCTCCCTGTGTAATCACACAGTTAGGTCAGGAGCTGAGACCGGCCGGATGACGGGTGACGTCAGATCCGGAAGGGGCGGGCACTTCCGCCGGATACGCGTCTCCTAGGCCCAGACGCGGCAGGGGATAAGGACCACACGCCAGGCTGGTGCGGCCTACGCTTTTCAGCCGTGGGGACGGCATTCGGAGCGTGTCCATCGACCACAGCCTAGACCGGAGATGTCGGAAGCAGAGGCTTCACACGCGCCTCCGGAGGACAGCAGCACCAGCCACTCTAAGGTAGGAACCCTGGGGTGGTGTTCCTTTACCTTCTTTCAGCTTCACTGGTGTATTCTCCTGGTGGTCGGGGGGTGAGGTAGTGTGTCCCTTGGTGATGGTTGGCTGGGGGAAAACACTCCTGGTGGTTTGCTGCTTTTAAAGAAACGCTGATAGCCTCTCATACCTGCTCTTGCTTTTTACTGTGTTTTACAGAAATCCACAGAAAAATCGGGTCATAGCTCCAAGAAGAGGTGTCCTTCCTGTAAAACTTCTTTAGGAGAGACCTGGAACAAAGCACTGTGCAGACGCTGTATTGAGGGGTTAATCAGGGAGAAAGAGGCAGAGCAGGGTTCTGAGCTAGCAACTACAGTGAAAGAGCTTACCAGCACTTTTCAATCTTTTAAGGATCTGTTTGCTGGTTTTCAGTTGCCACAGAGTAGCCCTTCTCCAGTGCAGCAGGTTATTCCACCTAGTCCTGTGGTACTTCCCTCCGTAAGTGGAGAGAACCCAGAGGACTTCAGAGAGGACGCTGAGGAAGAGCGAGATAGTGCCGCTTCTGACTCCCAAGGGGAGTCTGAGGGGGAAGGGAAGGAGGGGGAACCCTCAAGGAATTCCCGATATAAACTTTCCCTTGAAGAAGTGGATGACCTCTTAGGGGCAATCCACGCTACGTTGGGGATCCCTGAAGAGAAAAAAGCACTATCGCTCCATGACAGAATGTTCATGGGCTTAGGGGAACAAAAGAAAAGAGTATTCCCGGTCCATGAGGTCTTGGTCCAGACCATCAAAAAAGAGTGGCAGGATCCGGAAAGGAAACCCTTCTTTTCAAATGCCTTGAAGCGAAGATTTCCCTTTTCTGAGGAAGAAGCCCTAGTTTGGAACAAAATTCCCAAATTAGATGCGGCATTCTCACAGGTGTCCAGACACACTGACTTGGCGTTTGAAGACATGGGGGTGCTTTCAGACCCCATGGACAGAAGAATGGATTCACTTCTGAAGAAATCGTGGGATTCTTCACAGGGGAATCTCAAGCCTGCCATGGCAGCTACAGTGGTAGCTCGCAACATGGAACATTGGCTCACGCAATTGAAAGCGCACATTGAAGCAGGGACACCCAAAGAAACTGTTTTGGCCTCTTTTCCTACACTACTGAATGGGGTAGCGTATCTAGCAGACGCATCAGCAGAGTCTATACGCATGTCTGCGCGCTCTGCGGCCTTGTCCAATTCGGCAAGGAGAGCCTTATGGCTCAAGACATGGCAAGGGGATAGCGCATCTAAGGTTAAATTGTGCGGTATTCCCCTCACAGGAGACCTGCTGTTTAGACCAGGTTTGGAGGCTGTTCTTGACCGAACAGCCGACAAAAAGAAAGCCTTTCCCATAAAGAAAAAGTTTGGGGGACAGGCAAAGAAGAAGTTCTGGTCCCAGAAGAAAGTAGAAACCCCTAAACCAGAAGGGAAAAGGAAGTTTTGGGGGCCGAAAGGTAAGGGGCGCGGAGCAGCGATTTTTCGTGCTCCTGAACAGCCCCAAAAACCACAATGACGAAGTCAAAGTGGGAGGAAGATTGGGGGCCTTTCTCCCACAATGGGAAATGATCACCAGCAATCAATTTGTGCTGGGGATCATAAGGCGAGGATACAAATTGGAATTCTCAAAGCCTCCTCCGTTAAGACTTTTGATCACCGAGCTACCAAAATGCAAGGAGAAATCATTAGCTCTTCTTTCCTCCCTTCAGGAGTTGGAGGATCAGGAGGTAGTGGTTCGGGTCCCGACAGAAGAGACAGGCAGGGGCTTCTATTCCCACATTTTTGTGGTTCGCAAACCATCAGGGAAGTTCAGACTTATACTGAATCTGAAGCCCCTGAATCTCTCGGTCACTTACAAAAGATTCCGGATGGATTAAATTTACTCAGTAAGGACCCTTCTCCCCCCCAATTGCTTTATGGCATCAATAGATCTGAAGGATGCCTATTTGCACATCCCTATAGCAGAGGGTTATCAGAAGTTTCTGAGATTGGCAGTAAGGTCCAAGGAAGGGACATTTCACCTTCAGTTCAAAGCCCTTCCCTTCGGGCTCTCCTCTTCCCCCCGCATCTTCACCAAAGTTATGGTGGAGGTCTTGGCGTTCCTTCGTCTCAGAGGGATCTCAGTGATAGCGTACCTGGACGACCTGTTACTGTTTGCAGGGTCACCGGAACAGCTGTCCCAGGATCTCCGGGTAACAAGAGAGGTCCTGGAAAGCCTGGGATGGCTTTTGAATCTGGAGAAATCCAGTCTAGTGCCATCTCAAAGGGTCACCTTCCTGGGGTACGAACTGGACTCAACCAGACAGATGGTCTTTCTCCCAGCAGAAAAAATACAAAAAGTAGACAGGGCAATGCTACTCCTTCAGGGCAGCTCTCAGCTCACAATAAGGAAAGCCATGTCAGCCTTGGGTCTTCTAACTTCCACACTTCCGGCGGTACAGTGGGCAGGGTTGCATTTTCGTCCCTTACAACTTTACATCTTAAGTGTCTGGGATCGCAACCCGGGGTCCCTGGATGCTCTAATTTCAGTACCGATTCAGGTCAAGAGAGCCCTCTGGTGGTGGAGGAAGGGGGCGAACCTGTTACAAGGGCTGGAGTGGATTTGTCCAATATCCAGGACAGTAACAACGGACGCCAGTGGCACAGGATGGGGAGCACATCTGAATTCTTCTCTGATGCAGCGTACCTGGAAAATAGAGGACTCAAAGAGATCCTCGAATTGGAGGGAGCTGAAGGCTATAGATCTGGCCCTCAGAGCCTTTCAAAGAGATCTTCAGGGTCATCATGTCCGAATCCGTTAGGACAATTCCTCCGCAGTTGCCTATATCAACAGGCAGGGGGGCACCAGGAGCCAGTCCTTGTGGAAGCTGACAGAGTCCATCCTCAAATGGGCAGAGACCAACATTCTGTCTCTTTCTGCGATTCATCTGAGGGGGGAGCAGAATCAAGTCGCAGATTTCCTCAGCAGGAAAAAGCTGAGGGAGGGCGATTGGGTCCTGAACCAAGAGGTTTACGAAGTGATCACTCAAAGGTGGGGAATACCGGAGGTGGATCTGTTCGCCTCAAGGGGAAATACCAAGACACAGCTATTTTTTTCCCTGAACAGGTGGGACGGAGCACTAGGGGTGGATGCTTTAGCACAGACCTGGCAGTTCGTCAGGTGTTATGCTTTCCCCCCTCCGGTTCTGATTCCAGCAGTCTTGAGAAAGCTGCAAGGGGAAAACACAACGCTGATTCTGATTGCACCCCATTGGCCCAGGAGACCATGGTTTTCCATCCTGAAGAGTCTATCAGTAGAACCTCCTTGGATTTTGCCAATCCGGGAAGATCTTCTTACTCAGGGTCCAGTCTGCTGTCCGCAGGTGGAGAGGTGGAACCTAGCAGCCTGGCTTCTGAGGAGGAGATGCTAAGAGACAAGGGCTTTTCAGAACGACTAATAGCAACCCTTCTAAGCTGCAGGAAGAAGGAGACGCAAGCAATCTATCTTAAAGTTTGGAAGCGTTTTAACAACTGGTGCTTGGAAAGCTCTTTCAAGGTTCATAGCTCAATAGCAGTATTGGAATTTCTGCAGGCAGGAGCAGACAAGGGGCTGGCCATTAGCACACTGAAGGGTCAGGTCTCAGCTTTGAGTGTTTTCCTAGAAAGACAGTTAGCGTCTGACCCATGGGTTTCTAGGTTTTTTAAGGCCTTGAGTAGAAGAAGACCAGTTAGAGCCCCCAACTTCCCAGTATGGGATCTTTCATTAGTTCTACAGGCTCTTACAGAGGAACCGTTTGAGCCGCTAGAGAGTAGTACTTTAGAGGTGATCACACTCAAGACTGTGTTCTTGGTAGCGATCACCACCGCTAGAAGAGTGAGTGAACTCGAAGCCCTGTCAATTAGGGCGCCCTTTTTTCAGATTTTTCCGGACCGCATTATTTTTAAGACGGATCCGGCCTTTTTACCGAAGGTATCTTCTAATTTTCATAGAAGTCAAGAAATTACATTGCCTTCTTTTTGTTCGAATCCTGTGAGGGAACAGGAACACAAATTTCACAGTTTAGATGTAAGGAGGTGTGTCCTACAATACTTAAATAGCACAGAGCAGGTCAGGAAAACTGATTCTCTTTTTGTTTTATTTTCGGGGTCCAAAAAGGGGTCCAGAGCCTCTAGGCGCACGATAGCCAGATGGTTAAGATCGGCCATTATTCAGGCATATGTATCTAAGGGGGTGGAGCCTCCACAGGGTATTAAGGCACATTCCACCAGGGCTGTAGCAGCTTCACAGGCAGAGTGTGCTGGTGCTTCCCCGGAGCAGATCTGTAAGGCTGCAACATGGTCTAGTTTCTCGACTTTCGTGAAACACTACAGACTGGACCTGCTTTCGACCAAGGATCAAGCCTTTGGACGCAAAGTACTACAAGCAGTGGTCCCACCCTAGGGTAAGGTGCTCGCTTATCCTCTCTACAGTACCTGTCCTGAAAGACGAACAGGGAAAATTGGGGTTACTTACCGGTAACATCCCTTTTCCAGGAGTCTTTCAGGATAGCACTGGTACCCACCCTTTTTTTCTAGGGGTATTTCTGAAAAACTCATCATACAAGGCCGTCAGGTAAGATGAAAAGTGATATTTGTTTGACGTGTTCTTGTGTCTCCCCAGCTGGCCGGAGGTACTCTGGAAAAACTGAGGAGCTGAGGGATAATGAGGCTTAAATCCTTAATTGGAAGGCGGTGTTTCCTAAGAGGGGAGGAGCCTGTGTCTCTCTACAGTACCTGTCCTGAAAGACTCCTGGAAAAGGGATGTTACCGGTAAATAACCCCAATTTTTATTCACGCCTATGTTCACACATTAAGTATATCACAGTTTAGTTATTTAGTGCTGTACCTTGCTATACATAGCTATCTTGAGGCTGCCTTTATTTTGTACCTAAATGAGTTTGGTCATTCATCGAGCCCTTCTCACCATAATCCATACTGCTGCTGCTGGCCTGTTTCTCAGCTTTTAGCTTTCTCTTCTATCAGTCACTTTATTCCCAAGCATTATATGAAAGAACACATACCCGGCATCCCTTTAGGTGTGCAGAATCAAGCAACCTATCGGCAAAATGTACAGCTAAGCTCTTCAGCACCCAGTTGCCAGCAGGGAGGAGCATGCGTGTTTAAAGAGATGTTCAAGGATGTGTTCTCTAATTACAGTAATACATCGGATTGCGAGTAACGCGGCTTACAAGCGTTTCGCAAAACAAGCTATTTTTTTTTTTTAAACCCTGACTCGGGTTTGCGAGCGTTATCTCACAAAACAAGCATGATTCAAGCCTCTGGCAGTCCTGCATTCGGCCAGAGGTGAGGGGGGCGCCGGTGACACATTCGGATGCCTCTCAGAAACACTCCGGTCCCAAGTGTTTTCGGCGCCCCCCCCCCCCCTCAACTCTGGTTACATGCGGTACTAGCAGTGCCACTGGAACGGATTATGAGTTTCCATTCATTCCTATGGGGAAACTCGCTTTGATATACAAGTGTATATCGCATTATCACGCAGGCCCTCAAATAGCTCCGCGACTCAATTTTAACTGAGGGCGGAAGTATAGGGGCTAATAGAAGACACAGAACGTCAGCGTAGTGAACGTAAGACGTGATATGGAGCTGACAGGAGATAAAGAATTGGATGGATAACTGCCATCTTGTGGCGAAAGAGGAGAAAAACACTCGACGGAGCCCACACAGAGGAAAAAGCCGCAATCCTCAGATACATTAGGAAACTAAATGGAAGTTAAAAAACATACTATATAACAATTAGACATGTGCAATTCGTTTTGTTTCTAATTCGTTTTTTTTTACAAAAATTCGGAAATTCGTTAATTACCACTTTCTAAATTACGAATTTTCTAAATTACGAATTTTTCAATTTTCAAATTTTTTAATTTTCAAATTTTTCAATTTTCGAATTCGAAAGTTGAAACATTTTTCAATCTTCGAAATTTCAAATTTTCGAAATTTTTAACTTTCGAAATTCGGAAATACGAAAATTCGAAATTTGAAAAATTCGAAATTTTGGAAAAATTCAAAATTTTTAAAAATTCCAAATCTGAATTCGAAATTGGAAAAGAGAAAAATTCGAAAATTGAAAAATTTGAATATTGAAAAATTCTAAAATTGAAAATTTTCGATTTTTTTCACTTTTCGAATTTTTCACTTTTCCAATTTCGAATTCAGATTTGGAACTTTTCCAAATTTCTAATTTTTCGAAAATTGACAAATTTCGAAAAAAAATCGAAATTGGAAAATTTTGATTTTCAAATTTTTCGTAATTTCGATTTTCGAATTTTTCAATTTCCGAATTTCGAATTTTCGTTTTTTCCGAATTTTCGTATTTAATTGAAAAATTCGAAAATTTTAAATTTCGAATTTTTCAATTTTCGAAATTCGGAAATGCGAAAATTGAAAAATTCGAAAATCGAAATTTCGAATATTGGAAAATTCGAAAATCGAAAAATTCGAATTTTAGAATTTTTCACTTTTCCGATTTCGAATTTTTTAGAAATTTTTCAATGATCGAATTTTTCAATGATCGAATTTTTCAATGATCGCATTTTTCAATGATCGCATTTTTCAATGATCGCATTTTTCAATGATCGAATTTTTCAATGATCGAATTTTTCAATTATCGAATTTTTCAATTATCGAATTTTTCAATTATCGAATTTTTCAATTATCGAATTTTTCAATTATCGAATTTTTCAATTATCGAATTTTTCAATTATCGAATTTTTCAATTTTCCGAATTTTTCAATTTTCCGAATTTTTCAATTTTCCGAATTTCGAAAAATTCGAACATTTTAAAATTTCAAATTGGAAAAGTGAAAAATTCTAAAATTGAAAAATTCGAAATGTGAAATTTTTTAAAATTCGAATTTTTAGATTTTCGAAATTTCGATTTTTGAATTTCGAAATTTCGAATTTTTCAATTTTCGAAATTTTGTATTTCCGAATTTTCGTATTTCAGAATATTTTCGTACTTCCAAATTTTCGTATTTCGAAAATTGAAAAACTGAAAAATTCGAAATTGAAAAATTCGAAAACTGAAAAATTCGAAATGGAAAAATTTGAAAACTGAAAAATTCGAAATTGAAAAATTTGAAAACTGAAAAATTCTAAAACTGAAGAATTCGAAATACGAAATTTCAAAAATACAAAATTTTGAAAATTCGAAAATTGAAAAATTCGAAAATTCGAAAATTAAAAAATTCGAAAAATTCGAAAATTGAAAAATTCGAAATTTCCGAAACTTTTTTTTTCGTTTCATTCATTTTTTTCGTTTTTTGCTTTTTCGGAAATCCGAAAATTTCCCGAATTTACGAATTTACGAAAAAAGCAAAAAAACGGGAAAAATTTTTTTTTCGAAATTTACGAATTTCCGAAAAAATATAAAAAACGAATGAAACAAAAACGGAAAAAACGAATTTTTCGAATTTCCCGAATTTACGAAAAAAAATACGAAAATAACAAAGGAAAAAAACTAATTTTTTGGCAGTGCACATGTCCAATAACAATGATGTTAAATAATTAATGTATACAATGTATAAAAAAATTCTTATAATTAATAAGAAAAAAATAAATAAAAATATAAAATCCAATGTGCAGCGCTCAAAATCAAATGGAAAATTCGTCCATATAAACAGTGTGTGTATAAAGTCCTCAAAAGTATATGTTCATCAACAATTGAAGATCTAGGACCTCCACCAAAGTTCCAGTGTGCAAACTTGAAAAAGAAAGGGATACACCACCGTGCAAACAAACCGCTTACCAGAGCAATAACGTTATGGGCATGAAATCAAATAACTTGCAGGTAAATGGCGATCGCCCTTCCAACAGACTGTGCAGGTGAGAACGGCTATCCACAGGCAGCATTAATGATGGAATGACATCTCGAATGTCATGAAGGTCCAAAAGCATACATTGCGTTCATCAGCAGATCATAAAATGCAGAGAAGAAATGGCAATAGTGAAGCCCGTAGGTAAAACCAATAAACAATTTATTGTATGGTACTTACAAA
Organism: Rana temporaria; assembly: GCF_905171775.1. Lineage (NCBI taxonomy): Eukaryota > Metazoa > Chordata > Amphibia > Anura > Ranidae > Rana > Rana temporaria. Next base: position 358,221,049 of record NC_053493.1, read on the forward strand.
CAGACAGGTAAAACAGGCATCAAAGAAAATAGAACTCCGTGGCTCTTACATGTTTCATCCTAATGGGATTTCTTCAGACGTGTGGTAGTCACATCTCACATCTCTTATTAATGAAGGTTTCTCTTTGGGTATTCTCAATAAAATGGAGAAGACACATTTGGTACCTTCTACTCCTAGAGTACCTGTCATCTATTATGTGCCAAAAGTGCATAAAAGCATGATTAATCCGCCAGGTCGCCCTATTATTAGTGGCATAGACTCCGTGATGGCGCGAATAGGCAGATATATTGACAGATTTTTACAGCCACTTGTTATCACCACCCCTTCCTACCTACGGGATACAACCCAAGTTATCAACCTTTTGGCTGACTGTGGTTGGAAGGAGGGGTTTATTCTTGCCACGGCAGACGTTACCTCTCTTTACACGATTATTTCACACACACATGGTCTTGAAGCTGTCCGATTTTACCTTCAATTGGACAATACACTGTCAGTGGTTCAGAAGGATTTTATTATTAACTTATTAATTTTTGCAACTAGCCACAACTATTTTTGATTTGGTGGGAATTTTTATTTACAGAAGTGTGGTGTGGCCATGGGAGCCAAGTTTGCTCCTAGTCTAGCAAACCTATTTATGGCCCATTGGGAAAAGGAGGTCATCGATGTTAATCCCCCTAGAGCAGTGGTCATCAACCCTGCCCTACAGGGCCCACTAGCAGGCCAGGTTTTATGTATTACCTTGGGGAGATGCAGTCTAGAATACTGCAATCACTGAGCAGCAAATTATATCATCTGTGATGTATTTCAGTTATCTTGCAAACCTGGCCTGTTAGTGGGCCCTGTAGGACAGGGTTGATGACCACTGCCCTAGAGAGTTGCGTCTATGGAAAAGATACATCGACGATAATCTACTCTTGTGGGAAGGTGACCTCCCCTCCCTTGAAAACTTATTCTAGGTTAAATTCTAATAATAGAGGTATTTCTCTGAAGTATGAGGCTAGTCAGTCGCAGATTCACTTTTTAGATCTCAACATTTTAGTAAAAGATGGTGTTGTGACAACTACCACATACTTGCATACATACCTTCATTCCCCTTACCAGCTGTCATCACTCTCAGTGGCTTAATGCGGTCCCCAAAGGGCAGTTTCAAAGAATCAGGTGGAATTGTAACACTTTGCTTGATTATCAACAGCAAGCACTTATTTTGAAATCTAGATTTCTAGAAAAAGGTTACAATGAGGCTAATATAGACAATACCATAAAAATGGTTAATGATATGGACAAGCATCAGATACTGAATGGAGCAGGTAGGATTAATCCTGCTGCGGACAACAGTTTTGGGTGCTCTATGATTACCAGTTACTCAAATCAACACTTTTCTGTTAAAAAGATTTTGAGGAAACATTGGAACATTTAAAAAAATGATAGTTTTGGGTCCATATATCCCCGATCACCCTGTTGTTGTTTTTAGAGGTGCACCATCTTTACGCCACAGGGTAGCACCCAATGATGTTGACCCTCCTGCTACTGTCCAATTTTTTCAGAGCATGAAAGGGTTTTATCCTTGTCGAAGGTGTAAAATATGCGAAATTTTATTTTATTTCAAGGGCGTAAATATGAATCCTTTCAATCCACCCAGACTAATAAAAGTTATGATATTGATTCCTTTATCGCATGCTCCAGTGAATGTGTTGTGTACCTCATCCAGTGCCCCTGTTCCAAACAGTATATTGGACGGACTAAGAGAGCTCTCCATGTGAGACTAGAGGAACATGTGGGGAATATCAGGCGTGGCTTTCCCAAACATAATTTATCAAAACATTATGCTAAATACCATAACAAACAAATCAAAGGGACTCTTTTTGTCCCTATTGAAAAACTGCGCCCACATTGGAGAGGGACTAATAAAGTCTGTTCAATATCCAAACTTGAAACAAAGTGGATATTTGACATGAGATCCTATGTCCCTCATGGGTTAAATGTCGATTGGGATATAAACTGTTTTTTAAATAATGCCTAGGTGCTCTCTGCATAGTTTCATCTAATCATTTTTTAAGTTTTTTTCATGAATGATTTTATATTTTTATTTATTGTTCTCTTATTAATTATAAGAATTTTTTTTATACATTGTATACATTAATATTTTAACATCATTGTTCTATAGTTTGTTTGTTAACCTTCATTTAGTTTCTTAATGTATCTGAGGATTGCAGCTTTTTCCTCTGTGTGGGCTCCGTCTAGTGTTTTTCTCCTCTTTCGCCACAAGATGGCAGTTATCCATCCAATTCTTTATCTCCTGTCAGCTCCATATCACGTCTTACGTTCACTACGCTGACGTTCTGTGTCTATTAGCCCCTATACTTCCGCCCTTAGTTAAAATGGAGTCGCGGAGCTATTTAGGGGCCTGCGTGATGACGCGAGATCAGCAGCCTATCCCAGACGACGTGCTTTGATGACGAAACGCGTAGGTGTGGCCTAGCTTATTCGACGTCATCACGCTCCTTACACAGACACACACAGTTACGGAGCTCCACGGACAGGGGAAATCTTGAGGAGACGCCACGTCCCTCCACGTTGCTTTTACTGCCAGAATTTGACTGCTTAAATGTAAATGCAACTTTTTAGCAGCATTAAATCACTTTTAAACGTTATTACGCTATGGGACCTCTTTTTGATTTCTACCCTATGAGACATTGAGTCATCACCCATCACCCTGTGCCTATTGACCATCTGGATTGAGTCTTTTGGGAGACTTTAAACCCCTGTGCCCAGAGAGTACACTGTAATAGTGGTCATCTACTCCTGGTAAGAAGACTACATTACCCCTACCTTGGGTGTTTCACTGTTGGAAGAAGACTCCTTTTTCACACATTTTATTTATGTGCCCCGATGTGAATCATAGCATATGGACTCTTATTGCTTCTTCTGTTTCTCATTTCCTATTCACAAATTTGGAATTGTTTTACTTTTATTTTTCTATTTGATTTATCAATTTTTCATTTTTTTGATCTAATTCATGTTTTTATTCACGCTTATGTTCACACATTAAGTATATCACAGTTTAGTTATTTAGTGCTGTACCTTGCTATACATAGCTATCTTGAGGCTGCCTTCATTTTGTACCTAAATGAGTTTGGTCATTCATCGAGCCCTTCTCACCATAATCCATACTGCTGCTGCTGGTCTGTTTCTCAGCTTTTAGCTTTCTCTTCTATCAGTCACTTTATTCCCAAGCATTATATGAAAGAACACATACCCGGCATCCCTTTAGGTGTGCAGAATCAAGCAACCTATCAGCAAAATGTACAGCTAAGCTCTTCAGCACCCAGTTGCCAGCAGGGAGGAGCATGCGTGTTTAAAGAGATGTTCAGGGATGTGTTCTCTAATTACAGTAATACATCGGATTGCGAGTAACGCGGTTTACAAGCGTTTCGCAAAAAAAGGTATTTTTTTTTTTTAAAGCCTGACTCGGGTTGCGAGCGTTATCTCACAAAACAAGCAGGATTCAAGCCTCTGGCAGTACTGCATTCGGCCAGAGGTGGGGGGGCGCCAGTGACACTCAGAGCTATTCGGACGCCTCTCAAACACTCCGTTCCCAAGTGTTTCCGGCGCCCCCCCCTCAACTCTGGTTACATGCGGTACTAGCAGTGCCACTGGAACGGATTATGAGTTTCCATTCATTCCTATGAGGAAACTCGCTTTGATATACGAGTGCTTTGGATTTCAAGGATTGTTCTGGAATGAATTATGCTCGTAATCCAAGGTACCACGGTATATGCTTTTGAAAAGGATCCGAGATAGAATGCTGTGACATTTACTGGAGCCTACCAGGTCTTTTTCCACTAACCTCGGAGCAAAGACCAGAAGAAACACTCGGCGATGACATTACTGGATCACAGAAGAGGTAATTCTGGAAAAACAAAATGATTTATATTGAAAGTTTTTAATTACATGTTGAAACTACAGAAAAAAGGGAGTGGAGTAGTCTTCTACAATACAGCAAGGTGTGGGTGATGAGCTGCCCTACTCAGTAGGTGAGCCGTGTTCTCTGTATGCATCTCTGGGTAAAATTTTTGTTTTTTGATTGGGGTTTGTATGATTAACCACCTGCTGACCATTCACCGTTAATATACCGCAAGCAGGCAGAAGGTGAAGGCACAATAATGTACCTTTACATCGGCTGATTCCTCCAGGTTTGGCAGCACGCATGTGCAGGCACGCGCCCCCTGCCGACCTGTGGGGTGATTGGACACATCATTAGTTTGCCATTGGATTTCAGCCAATGATTCTGACTGAAGTCAGCAACTTGGCTGTGTCCAATCACACACTTTGGGGCAGATCCACGTACCTTTGCGCAATAATCCGCCGGGCGCAGCGTATCTAAGATACACTACGCCGCCGTAACTTATTTATTTTGTTTTGAATCCTCAAAGAATTTGCGCCGTAAGTTACGGCGGCGTAGTGCATCTTTGGCGGCGTAATGGCGTGCCATTCAAATCTCTGTGATGGGGGCGTGTTTTATGTAAATACGTTGTGACCCGACGTAAAAAACTTTTTTTTAACTGCGCATGCGCCGTCCGTGGGGGTATCCCAGTGCGCATGCTCGAAATTAAACTGGAACAAGCCAATGTTTAAGACGGTGACATCATTCTACGCAAATCCCTATTCGCAAACGACGTAAAAAATTCAAAATGCGAGGCGGGAACGACGGCCATACTTAACATTGAGTACGCCTCATAATAGCAGGTTTAACTATACGCCAGAAAAAGCCGAACGCAAACAACGTAAAAAAATGCGCCCGCCGGATGTACGTTCGTGGATCGCCGTAACTACTATAGCTAATTTGCATACTCGACGCGGAATTTGACGAAAACGCCACCTAGCGGCCACCGAAAAATTGCAACTAAGATCCGACGGCGTACTAAGACGTACGCCTGTCGGATCCATCCGAGATGCCGACGTATCTTGTTTTGTAGATGCAAAACAAAGATACGACGCGCAAAATTTTAAATTACGCGGCGTATCAATAGATACGCTGGCGTAATTCTTCTGTGGATCTGGCCAATAGAATTTTTTTGTTTACGAAAACACAGAGCTCTGTTTATAGGGAACAGTGATATGGCTGTTTCTTCTCCCTGCAAAACAATGTGAAAAAACAGCCAGATAGTAAAGTAAAAGCATTTACGCACATTATACATTGTTAGGCATATAGTTAACCCCTTGAATGCCCTAGATGTTAACTCCTTCCCAACCAATGTTATTAGTACAGTAGCAGCTCCCCCACTATGACCTAGGCCCCCTGGGAACATCGCCCCCACCCCACCCTACCCTCTCCTGCCCTTTTTTCTCTAACTTATCCCTAGTACACACGATCAGAAAATTGGATGATAAAAATCGCTTTCGGAAGGATCGTATGATAATCTGATTGTTAATACACAGCTCTCGAGAGACAATCATGACAGTTCATCCAACAATATCCGATGGGACAAGCACAAAAATATTTATTGCGCAACAACAGATCGTACGATTAAAAAAAAAAAAGCAAGATCAAGACCACGCATGCTCTGAAATGAAATTCTGTATTCTGTTTTACAAGAATTGTTGTAACTTTAGTAACCTCTTAATTTTCGATATTAGACTAGCATGCAACAAAAAACAGACAATCATTCGTCCGATAATCTCATTGTGTGTACGGGGCATTAGTCTACCTGCCTTTTACTTCCCTTCCTCTCTTACTTCCTTACTGTTATGCAAGGGACACATTATATTCTGTACAATATTGACGCTGTAATCATTGACTTTTGATCTGTTTTTATTGTGTGTGTTATCTGGGCCCAGTATGCACAGTCTCGGCCTACTGTGTTGTTATTTTAAAATTTTGAAATCCTGAATAAAAAATTTTTAACAGAAAAAGATTTGAAAAAAATGCTTTTAGGTAACTAGCTACTACCTCTAGTGCTTTCAGTCAGTTGTGATATGCCCTCTCCTAACAGCAGGTGGCAGCATAATTCCATTTTGGCTGTTTCCATTCATATTGCCCAGTATATCTGATGAAATGCTCTGAAAGCTCAAACTGGTTGTAAAGGTTCATAAAAAAAATTAAAATAACAAACATGTCATACTTACCTCCACTGTGTAGTTTGTGGCCCTGATCCTCCTGTTCTGGGGTCCCACAAAAAAAAAAAAACAATCTTAAGGGAAGCTAAAAAGCACATCATGGATTTTACTGTGCCGAGATGCGAAGCATTGCGGCCGTGGCCTGTGTCCATTGCCTTTGCAACTAAACAGGGAGCGGTTGGAGGCAGTAAAAACACGACTTAACCACATACTTTTACCGCCTCCCAAATGCATGTGTAAACCTAGCCTTAAACTTTTATCAGTAGTAAGTCTAGTGGTGGTGTGTCGATAGTGGGCGCAGGAGCGCCGTCCCCCTCTCTCCTGCACCGCCACTGAAACAATACATAGATTCATGCATTGCACGAATCTATGTTTTGTCGCCGCTGCCCACTATTCAGATGGCCGGCCCCCTGGTGAGCGCCGGCCATCTGAATAACAGCAGTTGGTTTGTTTTTGGAAGTGTCTATCAGAGCCAGCGGCTTCCCGAATAGTTAACCAGGGGACGCAGGGGGTTTGCGTTCCCTAGTTAACACCGACAGGCCTCTCAACCAATCAGGTTCACCAGGTCTGATTGCCGGTAACCGGATTGGCTGAAGCATCATCGAGGGCGGGAGAAGACATCGAGGGACAGTGGAAGGAGGATGGCTGACCCCAGAAAGGTAAGTGCCGGGCGGGGGGGGGCAATCTGGCAGCATTTTTCAGGGCACAGTGGCGACAATTGATGGGCACAGTGGCTGTATTTGGCATGGCACACTGGTGACAATTGATAGGCACAGTGGTGACTATTGATGGCACAGTGGCTGCATTTGATGGCACAGTGGCTCCGTTTGATGGCATGGCACAGTGGCTCCATTTGATGGCATGGCGCAGTGGCGACAATTGATGTCACAGTGGTGACAATTGATTGGCACAGTGGCTGCGTTTGATGGCATGGCACAGTGGTGACAATTGATGGGCACAGTGGCAACAATTGATGGCACAGTGGCTGCGTTTGATGGCATGGCACAGTGGCTGCGTTTGATGGCATGGCACAGTGGTGACAATTGATGGCACAGTGGCTGCGTTTGATGGCATGGCACAGTGGTGACAATTGATGGGCACAGTGGCGATAAATGATGGCACAGTGGCTGCATTTGATGGCATGGCACAGTGGCTGCGTTTGATGGCATGGCACAGTGGCGACAATTGATGGCACAGTGGCGACAATTCATGGCATGGCACAGTGGCTGAATTTGATGGGCACAGTGGCTGCGTTTGATGGGCACAGTGGTGACAATTGATGGGCACATTGGCTGCGTTTGGGCACAGTGACTGTAATTGATGGGCACAGTGAGGCTGCAATTGTTTTGTTGTTGTTTTTTTTGTTTGTTTGCGCCCCCCCCAAAATTTTTGAGCACTAGCCACCACTGAGTAAATCCTTTGTCCTCCTGTTAGTAAAAGAGATACAAGAACTCTGGCTTTTATAGGCCACCTTGTTAGAACCATAATGCAAAACGAATTGCCTTTAGGAATGATGTACCGTATTTATCGCGGTATAACGCGCTCCCGCGTATACCGCGCATCCCTAAAGTGGCCCCCAATCCTGTGGAAAACATTTTTTTTTTTTTTTGTACTTACAGTTTTGGTGTCTTGCGCGGCGTCCATCGGCGGCCTCGTCGGGTCAGGCGTCCTTCTGCGGCTTCGGGTGTCCTCTTCGGCGGGTCCGGCGTCCGTCTTCGGCAGGTCGGGTGTCCTCTTCGGCGGGTCGGGTGTCCTCTTCGGCGGGTCCGGCGTCCTTCTGCGGCGTACTCGCGTCCTCCCCGCTCGTTTCCCGCCACGAGTTTGAATACTGCGCCGGCATATACCGAGCGCAGTACACTCATGTATCTTCGGGCAGGCTCGGCAACTGTCGCGCTGACGTCCTGTACGCTCAGGACGTCAGTGCGAGAGGCGCCGAGACTGCCCGAAGATACACGAGTGTACTGCGCTCGGTATATGCCGGCGCAGTATTCAAACTCGTGGCGGGAAAGCGGGTATCGGCGTATATCGCGCACCCACGATTTTGCCCTGATTTTTTAGGGCAAAATAGTGCGCGGTATACGCCGATAAATAAGGTACTTTTTCCCCTTACTGTACAGGGTGGTGTTTCTGCTCTTGCTCTTTGAATTATAAAACATAATTAAATTTTCCCAGCTGGACAAGTCAGTTTATTTTACAGAAGCACTTACAGATGCAGCGAAGGAGAAATTTACTTTGATCATGGAGTGTTTATTCAGTAATGATCCTCTCTCTCTCCTGTTAGTTAGGGATCATCAGTCACGACTGTAGAGTCTGCTGGGCTGCCATGAAAAACACAGAACAGCCTGACAGATTGTGAGATTGACATTACTTGTGCTTACACAGACCTCATCACATCACTGATCAGTATAGGCAACTTCAACTCTGGAAGATTTACCCCCCTTTCTGACCAGACTATTTTTTGCGATACAGCACTGCGTTACTTTAACTGATAAATGCGCAGTCATGCGATGCTGTACCCAAATAAAATGTATGCCTTTTTATTCCCACAAATAGAGTTTTCTTTTGGGGGTATTTGATCACCTCTGCGGTTTTTATTTTTGGCCTATAAACAAAAAATAACAACAATTTCAAAATTAATAAAAAACAAAACAATTTTTTACATTCTGCTATAAAACATATGCAATAAAAGAATGTAAAAAATCAAAGGTCTTCATAAATTTAAGCCAATATGTATTCTGCTACATATTTTTTGGTAAAAAAAATCCCAATAAGCGTATATTGATTTGCGCAAAAGCGTCTGAAAAAAGTATGGGATACATTTCTGGATTTTTTTTGCGGCTGACAAATTGGACACTAACTGACACTTTTTTTTGGGACCAATGACACCATTACAGTAATCAGTGCTAATAAAATGCACTTTCACTATACTAATGACACTGGCTGGGAAGGGGTTAACATCAGGGATGATCAGTGTTAACCTGTGCCTAGATGGTGTTTTTGTACTGTGGGGAGGTGCTTTTACTAGAGGAAGAAATAAATAGATCTGTGTCCCTGCTTTACAGGAACACAGGATCGATGTCTTCCTTACTGACAGAACAGCGATCTGCCTTGTTTATATAAGCAAATCGCCATTCTGCCTGTGTAGAGAACAATCAGCGGGTGTACCGGACCTGCTAATCAGCTCCCGCTGTGTAGAGTCAAAGCAGAGGCGAGCCACCAGCGACACACACTCGTAGTCGATACCCGGAGGTGCAGGATCACATAAATATACGTGATCATGCACAGCGCGGCCACCCTGAAGCAGTAAAATTGCTATAAGGCGGTCAGTAACTGGTTAAAATGCGCATGTAGAGAAGGAATATAGAGCCTGCCATTATTACCATCTCTTGGTTATCTTGTGGTTTCAGTGGTATCAGTAGTTTAGTAAGCACTGACCTGGAACAAGTATGCAGCCAGGAGTCTGGATATTCTAACCTACAGACTTGGGCAGCCCACACATGATTCTTTTTATTTTCGTTCAACCAACGGATTGCATGGAAAAAAAAGACTTGATTCCACCATCCACATTGAATGAAACCTCCACGCTGAACCTTTGTATTCTGACAGCTGGAAGACCTCCCCAGAATACACTGATAAAAGCTGCAGGCCATAGCCAACGGTTCTGATCAAGTGAAAATTTTGCAACAGGGCGGGTAGTACAGAAGAAGATTGGTAGATCGCCTTCTGTACAACCAACCTGCCTGTACATGCATCAAAATGTAGCTGGTCCCTGCTGAACTGGCCAAATTTCAATCCATGTATGGCCAGCTTTATTCTCAATCATGCCTCGTACACATGACCAGTTTTCCCGTCGGGAAAACTGCCATGACAGCTTTTGGCCAGGAAAACTGACCATGTTTATGCTCCATGGCAGTCTTCCCAACAGGAAAACCGCCAGGAATCCTGGCAGGAAAAATGAGAACATGTCTTCTTTTTTTCTGCCGCGATTCCCGGCGATCTTTTTCCCGGCAGTTTCCTTATGAGAAACACTGCGGTGGAGCATACACACGGCCGGGATTCCCGGCCAAAGCTCTCACCGCAGTTTTCCCGACGGGAACCCTCTGGTGTGTACAGGGGGATAGTTATAAAGCAGGTTCTCGGTTTTCCCCCCCGGGATTCCAGGCTTTTACTGCCGGGAATCCCCGGTCGTGTGTACAGGGCTTCACACCAAAACTGAAGCCAGAGACAGACAAGAAGCTAGGGCCAGATCCACAAAAGGGATACGCAGGCGTATCTGTTGATACGCCATCGTATCTCTGTTTCTATCTATGTGGCTGATTCATAGAATCAGTTACGCATAGATATCCCTAAGATCCGACATGTGTAATGGATTACACTGTCGGATCTTAGGATGCAGTACCGCGGCCGCCGCTGGGGGCATTTCTCGTCGAAATCCAGCATCGGGTATGCAAATTAGCACTTACGGAGATCCACAAAGCTTTTTCCCTTCGTTATTTCTCCGTAAGTGTTAGTTTGCCGTCGCAAAATTAGGGCTGCTTTTACAAAGTGTAAACTTAGTACACCATGTAAAAGTATACCCTTCTTTCCCGCGTCGCTGTCAAATTTTTTTAAAAAAACATTTTTTCCCCGCCGCATCTCTTTTTTACCCGTCGCGATTCACAAAACTCGGTGCAACGTAACGTAACGCAAAGCACGTTGGGAAAATAGCGTCGGGAGCATGCGCAGTGCGTCCGGCGTGGGAGCGCGCCTAATTTAAATGGAACTCGCCCCATTAGATTGGGCACGCCTTGCGCCGGACAGATTTAAGTTACACAGCTGCAAATTTCTAGGCAAGTGCTTTGTGGATCGGGCACTTAGGTAGAAATTTTGCGGCGGTGTAACTTAAATCGGAACATTTAAGTTGTGCCCGCTGGTTGTGGATCTGGCCCCTAGTATTTTTTAGCAGCAGGTTGAAACAGAAGCTTCATATTTCTGTTGCTATAGGTTTTCCCTAAAAAAGGGCCTGGGATTGTGTACCAGGTACAGTGCCTTGAAAAAGTATTCATACCCCTAATGTAAATGTATTTTATTGGGATTTTATGTGATAGACTAACACAAAAGTGGCACATCATTGTGAAGTGGAAAGAAAATGATAAATGTTTTTTAACATCTTTTACAAATAAATATGTGAAAAGTGTGGCATTTGTATTCAACCCCCCTGAGTCAATAATTTGTAGAATCACTTTTCACTGCAATTACAATTTTTGGGTATGTCTCTACCAGCTTTGCACATCTAGAGAGTGACATGGAGAGCGTCTGTGAACAACAATTTCCAAGTCTTGCCACAGATTCTCAATTGGATTTAGGTCTGGACTTTGACTGGGCCATTGTAATACATGAATACAGTGACGTCACTAGGGTTGGTGTCACCTGGTGCGGTGTAACATGGTGTCACCCCCCCCCCCCAATAATCCCCCCCCCCTAATAACACTGCATATATTGGCAACAGTAGTGCCATTAATAACTATCAATCAACTAGCAAATCAATTGTCACCACTGTGCCCATCAATTGTCACCACTGTGCCATGCCAAATGCAGCCACTGTGCCATCAATTGTCACCACTGTGCCATCAATTGTCACCACTGTGCCATGCCAAACGCAGCCACTGTGCCATCAATTGTCACCACTGTGCCATGCCAAACGCAGCCACTGTGCCATCAATTGTCACAACTGTGCCATGCCAAACACAGCCACTGTGCCATCAAACGCAGCCACTGTGCCATCAATTGTTACCACTGTGCCATCAATTGTCACCACTGTGCCCAGCAATTGTCACCACTGTGCCATCAATTGTCGTCACTGTGCCCATCAATTGTCACCACTGTGCCATGCCAAACACAGCCACTGTGCCATCAATTGTTGCCACTGTGCCCAGCAATTGTCGCCACTGTGCCCAGCAATTGTCGCCACTGTGCCCTGTAAAATGTTGCCACTGTGCCCTCTAAAATGCTTGACAGCTTGCAATATCTCCCAGATTTGACAGTTTTAAACAAGCAATTACATAAGTTTCCTAATTGTATCTCATCGGGAGTCCATTTATACCCATGATTTTAACATGGAGGAAGTAGGAGGAGGCATTTGCCCTGAAACACATTGGCTTCCTTTGATTTGATACCTTTGTTCAGACAGTAAGTAGTACTTTGAATTTGATTACATCTTTTTGGCTCAGACCTGCTGCGGCTGGAGAGGAGACAGAGCACTGGCTGGGCAGCAATCATCACAGCAGGTGCAGCCGTTGAGCCGCGCCGCCCGGGCAGAGAAACTGAAAGTACTGTGTGTGTGTGACGTGACTGACGTCACATCATCACACAGGCACAGGCTGAGCTCTGCTGAGGCTCGTCTCGCCGCTCGCTTAGTAGTGGAGCGGACGAAGAAGAAGGACATGGGGGACAAAGTCGGACAGACACACACCCCACACGCGGCGGCGCTGGGCGTGTCAGCTAAAATGTCGGGATGGTGTCACCCCTCTAGCGGGTGTCACCCGGGTGCGGACCGCACCCCCCTAGCAACGCCTCTGCATGAATATGATTTGATCTAACCCATGCTGGAAGGTGAAACTCCTCCCCAGTCTCAAGTCTTTTTCACACTCTAACAGGTTTTCTTCTAAGATTGCCCTGTATTTGGCTCCATCCATCTTCCCATCAACTATGACCAGATTCCCTGTCCTTGCTAAAGAAAAGCAACCCCACAACATGATGCTGCCACCACCATGTTTCACGGTGGGGATGGTTTGTTCAGGGTGATGTGCAGTGTTAGTTTTCCACCACACATAGCATTTTACTTTTATGCCAAAAAGTTAAATTTGGGTCTCATCTGACCAGAGCACCTTCTTCCACATGTTTGCTGTGCCCCTCTAATGGCTTCCCACCAACGGTAAACAGTACTTCTCATGGCTTCTTTCAACAATGGCTTTCTTCTTGCCACTTCCATAAAGGCCAGATTTGTGGAGTGCACCACTAATAGTTGTTCTGTGGACAGATTTTCCCACCTGAGCTGTGGATCTCTGCTGCTCCTCCACAGTTACCATTACAATGGGCCTCTTCACTGCTTCTCTGATTAATGCTCTCCTTGCCTGGCCTGTTAGTTTAGGTGGACGGCCGTGTCTTGGTAGGTTTGCAGTTGTGCCATACTCTTTCCATTTTCAGATGATGAATTGAATAGTGCTCAGTGAGTTGTTCAAAGCTTGGGATATCTTTTTATAACCTAACCCTGCTTTAAACTTCTCCACAACTTTATCCCTGACCTGTCAGGTGTGTTCCTTGGCCTTCATGATGCTGAGGGGTTCACAGAACTGCTGTATTTATACTGAGATTAAATTACCCACAGATGGACTCTATTTACTAATTATATGACTTCTGAAGACAATTGGTTCCACTAGATTGTAAATAGGGGTATCAAAGTAAAGGGGGGCTAAATACATGCACGCCACACTTTTCAGACATTTATTTGTAAAAAAATAATAATTGAAAACCGTTTATCATTTTCCTTCCACTTCACAATTATGTGCCACTTTGTGTTGGTCTATCACATAAAATCCCAATAAAACACATTTAAGTTTTTGGTTGTAACATGACAAAATGTGGAAACTCTCAAAGGGTATGAATACTTTTTCAAGGCACTCTAAAGGACCAGGCTCAATGCAGGGGAACATAGAAAGCAATTATTTTTTGTATACCCTGATCACACCATACATGTGTGCATCACAGTGCATAAAGGTAAAGGTTTCTAAACCAAGTACAAAAATGTGATGTATTGCAGTTTACAGTTTTTAGATGTTTGCATATACACTCGCTCTGATGATTGGCAGGTCCTAGCCATAAATCATTGGCTGGGAACCACTGATCGCCATGTGCTGAAGCCAGTGACAGTATAGCCAGGTGGGCGGGTGCGCGCGCACCCCATACGCGGAAATGCTAAATTCTGCGCAGCTGGCCCGCACTTTATCAGTGAAACTACAGTGCGCGGTTCAGCAAGTGGATATTCCATTTTTGGTTTTGGATTTAGAAACACTTTAAAGTTAAAGTGGTCCATGGGGGAACGGATATACCATCCCTCAACCCCCGCATGAGACAGCTGCATCTGGATCACTTATTAAATCTGCTGCCGGACCTGGACTTAACTCACGGGTTGTCCCGTGAGTATTCTCTTCTTATGGTCCCTGTTGTTAATTCTGCATTTAAAATCTTAATTTGTACTAAATATTTATATTTATGCCTATCTTCTTAATTTTTAGAGTATATATAATTATACATCATACCCCTGATGATTGGTAGAAGCCAAGAAACGCATCAGGTTTTCAACTCATGATGTTTGATCCAGCCTTTTTTTTGTTTAATATTTGGTTGTCTACCTATGATGCTCAGCTCAGTTTCCGTTTTTTAATCATTAATTTTTATTATTTATTTGTATGTTGTCCCCAATTTGTGTTTTTTTGATTTCTTTGTGCCTATATGTGTATTAAAGCGGAGCTTCGCTGAAAAAAAATATTAAAAGCCAGCAGCTACAAATACTGCAGCTGCTGACTCTTAATTTTAGGAATAAACAAAAACCAAAAGGTTGACGCTGCGCTAAATTAAATATTGAATTATAAATGTAAATAGCTGCTAGCACTAAATTGTGTACAACAACTTGGTAACATAAAAAAGAAAAAAACAGTGCAGCGCTAGTGAGTGATATTGTGCTCATATAAATTAATAATAAACAAAAAAAGTCATTCTGGAATAAACTGAAAATTTAGCCAGAATAGGAAAAAACATAAAAATGCAGATGGATATATGAAGAAAAAGTCTTAAAAAGCCACGAAACAAAGTTCATATGACTCTATCCAGTAATTTTCCTTGTGAAAGAGAAGTGGATTGTGCAGACAATGTGAAAGACTCTTGATTGATGTGAGGTAAGCTGTCACCAATACACCCGTGAGGAAGGATAAGATTGCCTGCTTACCAGATGAAAAGACTGTTTTGCATCAGTCTAATAGGGCCTGTGGGAAGTCTGGTCTCCCAATACCTTAGCCGTCAAGATAACCACGGTATAGCTCAGCATACAATCCGAAGAGTCATAAACCAAAAAAAAGAGAAGAAGGACCTCTCATAGCGTATAACGTTTAAAAATAGAAGAGGGTTTAATAAAAATTGCACTTACAATTAGGCAATATAAATACAGCATGGATAGCAAAACGTCTCCGATCTCTTGTTCCGATGCTTCTCGCTACTCGGTCAGGAAAACACAGCCGGCGTTCAGGACGGAACGCGATGACGTCACGGCACCCTACGATCGTTTCGTCGCTAATGGACTTCAACGGGGGAGTAAGCCGGATGTTGACGTCAGCGCGCTAGGTGTTTAAATACCCACAGGTTCCATGTTTGATACTGGAAAACTCGGGGAGAGTCCTCATAGTGACTGAGGGCAAAATAATTGAGTAGCGAGAAATGGAAAAGTGTTCTAATCATGTTGTACATAACGTATTATATTAGTACAGAACGCGGGGGTGTTTAATAACTGGTAGCGGAGCATCGAATAATGAAAATAAGATCGGAGGTTAACAATATATGCAAAAAGATTGTATCATGAATTTGCATAATCATAAAAATCAATCTATATTTAATTAGAAAAGATCTATATCATAAAAATCATCTATATTTAATTAGAGAAGATCTATAAATTAATTTAAATTTTGATAATGATTATGATAATTAAAATTGGAATAAAAAATTAATAAAAAAAAAAAAAAATTTTTATTATGAATTATTTAAAAAGCAGTTTATATCCCAATCTACGTTAAGTCCGAACGGAATAAAAGATTTCATAGAAAAAATCCAGCGAGTTTCGAGCCTAGATATGGCCCGAACCATATTAGTACCACGCCAATGAGGACGAATGTTATCTATGGCAAAAAAACTTGTCCCCTTTAATTGTCTCCCATGGAATTTATCGTAATGTTTCGAGAGGTTATGTTTAGGGAACCCGCTTTTGATCCTGCCCACATGCTCACTAAGACGTATATGCAGTTCTCTCTTAGTACGGCCGATATATTGCTTTGAGCATGGACATTGAATCATGTAAACAACGTATTTTGTTGAGCAAGTCATAAATGAATCTATGTCATAAATTGTACCAGTAGCTGTTGATTGAAAATTAGTACATTTCCGTTCCCTAAAGGAATTTACCTTGCAGATATTACATCTGCGACATGGGAAAAAACCTTTAAGGGACTGGAAAAATGACATAGTTCTTGGTGGATCTATAGCATTTGGTGCAATTTTTAGCCTTAAAGCAGGTGCCCCCTTAAAAATCACGATTGGATTATCAGGGATAAGTGATCCAATAATCTTATCACTTTTAAGAATGTCCCAATGCTTTTTTAAGATTTTTTTAATTGAAAAATGCTGATTTGAATATTTGGTAGTTAGGGACCAGCTAAATTTTTCTGAAGGAATAGGGTTCTTACTACTGTTTTTTACCAATAAGGATTCTCTATCCATCTGTTCCACCTTTCTCATGGTTTCGTTAATCAAAACTTCTTGATATCCTTTAGTCAAAAATCTTTGTTTCAGAACGTGTGCTTGTTCGTGGTAGTCCTTAATATCAGTGCAGTTCCTCCTTATGCGTTGAAATTGACCTTTAGGTACTGCGGCTAACCATGAGCTATGATGACAGCTTGTGACAGGAATAAAAGCGTTCCTATCTGTCTCTTTGAAGAACGTGTTGGTAATCAGTTTATCTTCTTTTACATAAATGTTTAGATCCAAAAAATGGATGTGGGAGGTGCTAATATCATATTGAAGAGAAATACCCCTCGTATTGGAATTTAATTTAAAAAAGAATTCCTCAAGTGATGTTGTGTCTCCCTCCCATATGACTAACACGTCATCTATATAGCGTTTCCAAAGTCGTAATTGTGAGGGTGGTTGATCATCAATAGCTTCTCGTTCCCAATGAGCCATAAATAAATTGGCTAGGCTGGGGGCGAATTTAGCCCCCATCGCCACGCCACAGATCTGAAGAAAAAAGGTACCACCGAACCAAAAATAGTTATGTGTAGTTGCAAATCTTAACAACTCCAAAATAAACTCCTTCTGTAAGGGTGGTATATCAGATTCTTGCTGGAGGTAAAAGTCCACTGCCTGCAGACCATGTTGATGTGAGATAACCGTGTATAAAGAAGCCACATCAGCAGTGGCAAGGATATAGCCATCCTTCCATTGGACCTCTTTTAATAGATTCAAGACTTCAGTGGTGTCTCTAAGGAAAGCAGGAGTCGATTTCACTAAGGGTTGTAAAAAACTATCTACATATTTACCTATCCTGGCCGTGACGGAATCTATTCCGCTTATAATTGGACGGCCAGGGGGTTTAACTAAACTTTTATGAAGTTTAGGTAAATAGTATATCACCGGTACTCGCAGTGTGATGGGTATGAGATGGGCATGTTCTTTTTTGTTAAGAATCCCCTTATGTAGGCCTTGATCCACAAGATTGGATAACAACTTCCTATATTTTACTGTAGGATTCGAAGGTAGGGGGGTGTATGTTGAACTATCAGACAATTGTCGATTCATTTCTTCAACATACTGGGACTTGTCTAAAATGACAATCCCCCCCCCTTTGTCTGCAGGTCTAATTACTATCTCATTCCGCTGACAGATCTTCTTGATGTTAGTCTGAATAGGGAAAACACCTCTAGGTTTAGTAATTTTAAGAGACAGAAGATCTTTTGTAACCAGTTCTTTAAATACTTGTATCGCAGGAGCAACAAAGCCTGGTGGATTGAATAGTGATGCATTCCTCAGATTGCTATGTTGAATAGGAGCACAAATGGTAGGTGGAACGTCGTCTGAATTGACTCCAGATCGTCGAATAGAAGATGGGGGAATCCTATGGATAACCTGAGTGCCATTTCCAATTGGATTTAAAATGAAATGTCTTTTAATATTCATCTTGCGGATGAATTTGTTAACATCAATAAAGGTCTCAAATTTATTGAGTTGATGTGGGGGGGCCCCCCACATCAACTCAATAAATTTGAGACCTTTATTGATGTTAACAAATTCATCCGCAAGATGAATATTAAAAGACATTTCATTTTAAATCCAATTGGAAATGGCACTCAGGTTATCCATAGGATTCCCCCATCTTCTATTCGACGATCTGGAGTCAATTCAGACGACGTTCCACCTACCATTTGTGCTCCTATTCAACATAGCAATCTGAGGAATGCATCACTATTCAATCCACCAGGCTTTGTTGCTCCTGCGATACAAGTATTTAAAGAACTGGTTACAAAAGATCTTCTGTCTCTTAAAATTACTAAACCTAGAGGTGTTTTCCCTATTCAGACTAACATCAAGAAGATCTGTCAGCGGAATGAGATAGTAATTAGACCTGCAGACAAAGGGGGGGGGATTGTCATTTTAGACAAGTCCCAGTATGTTGAAGAAATGAATCGACAATTGTCTGATAGTTCAACATACACCCCCCTACCTTCGAATCCTACAGTAAAATATAGGAAGTTGTTATCCAATCTTGTGGATCAAGGCCTACATAAGGGGATTCTTAACAAAAAAGAACATGCCCATCTCATACCCATCACACCGCGAGTACCGGTGATATACTATTTACCTAAACTTCATAAAAGTTTAGTTAAACCCCCTGGCCGTCCAATTATAAGCGGAATAGATTCCGTCACGGCCAGGATAGGTAAATATGTAGATAGTTTTTTACAACCCTTAGTGAAATCGACTCCTGCTTTCCTTAGAGACACCACTGAAGTCTTGAATCTATTAAAAGAGGTCCAATGGAAGGATGGCTATATCCTTGCCACTGCTGATGTGGCTTCTTTATACACGGTTATCTCACATCAACATGGTCTGCAGGCAGTGGACTTTTACCTCCAGCAAGAATCTGATATACCACCCTTACAGAAGGAGTTTATTTTGGAGTTGTTAAGATTTGCAACTACACATAACTATTTTTGGTTCGGTGGTACCTTTTTTCTTCAGATCTGTGGCGTGGCGATGGGGGCTAAATTCGCCCCCAGCCTAGCCAATTTATTTATGGCTCATTGGGAACGAGAAGCTATTGATGATCAACCACCCTCACAATTACGACTTTGGAAACGCTATATAGATGACGTGTTAGTCATATGGGAGGGAGACACAACATCACTTGAGGAATTCTTTTTTAAATTAAATTCCAATACGAGGGGTATTTCTCTTCAATATGATATTAGCACCTCCCACATCCATTTTTTGGATCTAAACATTTATGTAAAAGAAGATAAACTGATTACCAACACGTTCTTCAAAGAGACAGATAGGAACGCTTTTATTCCTGTCACAAGCTGTCATCATAGCTCATGGTTAGCCGCAGTACCTAAAGGTCAATTTCAACGCATAAGGAGGAACTGCACTGATATTAAGGACTACCACGAACAAGCACACGTTCTGAAACAAAGATTTTTGACTAAAGGATATCAAGAAGTTTTGATTAACGAAACCATGAGAAAGGTGGAACAGATGGATAGAGAATCCTTATTGGTAAAAAACAGTAGTAAGAACCCTATTCCTTCAGAAAAATTTAGCTGGTCCCTAACTACCAAATATTCAAATCAGCATTTTTCAATTAAAAAAATCTTAAAAAAGCATTGGGACATTCTTAAAAGTGATAAGATTATTGGATCACTTATCCCTGATAATCCAATCGTGATTTTTAAGGGGGCACCTGCTTTAAGGCTAAAAATTGCACCAAATGCTATAGATCCACCAAGAACTATGTCATTTTTCCAGTCCCTTAAAGGTTTTTTCCCATGTCGCAGATGTAATATCTGCAAGGTAAATTCCTTTAGGGAACGGAAATGTACTAATTTTCAATCAACAGCTACTGGTACAATTTATGACATAGATTCATTTATGACTTGCTCAACAAAATACGTTGTTTACATGATTCAATGTCCATGCTCAAAGCAATATATCGGCCGTACTAAGAGAGAACTGCATATACGTCTTAGTGAGCATGTGGGCAGGATCAAAAGCGGGTTCCCTAAACATAACCTCTCGAAACATTACGATAAATTCCATGGGAGACAATTAAAGGGGACAAGTTTTTTTGCCATAGATAACATTCGTCCTCATTGGCGTGGTACTAATATGGTTCGGGCCATATCTAGGCTCGAAACTCGCTGGATTTTTTCTATGAAATCTTTTATTCCGTTCGGACTTAACGTAGATTGGGATATAAACTGCTTTTTAAATAATTCATAATAAAAATTTTTTTTTTTTTTTATTAATTTTTTATTCCAATTTTAATTATCATAATCATTATCAAAATTTAAATTAATTTATAGATCTTCTCTAATTAAATATAGATGATTTTTATGATATAGATCTTTTCTAATTAAATATAGATTGATTTTTATGATTATGCAAATTCATGATACAATCTTTTTGCATATATTGTTAACCTCCGATCTTATTTTCATTATTCGATGCTCCGCTACCAGTTATTAAACACCCCCGCGTTCTGTACTAATATAATACGTTATGTACAACATGATTAGAACACTTTTCCATTTCTCGCTACTCAATTATTTTGCCCTCAGTCACTATGAGGACTCTCCCCGAGTTTTCCAGTATCAAACATGGAACTCGTGGGTATTTAAACACCTAGCGCGCTGACGTCAACATCCGGCTTACTCCCCCGTTGAAGTCCATTAGCGACGAAACGATCGTAGGGTGCCGTGACGTCATCGCGTTCCGTCCTGAACGCCGGCTGTGTTTTCCTGACCGAGTAGCGAGAAGCATCGGAACAAGAGATCGGAGACGTTTTGCTATCCATGCTGTATTTATATTGCCTAATTGTAAGTGCAATTTTTATTAAACCCTCTTCTATTTTTAAACGTTATACGCTATGAGAGGTCCTTCTTCTCTTTTTTTTGGTTTATGACTCTTCGGATTGTATGCTGAGCTATACCGTGGTTATCTTGACGGCTAAGGTATTGGGAGACCAGACTTCCCACAGGCCCTATTAGACTGATGCAAAACAGTCTTTTCATCTGGTAAGCAGGCAATCTTATCCTTCCTCACGGGTGTATTGGTGACAGCTTACCTCACATCAATCAAGAGTCTTTCACATTGTCTGCACAATCCACTTCTCTTTCACAAGGAAAATTACTGGATAGAGTCATATGAACTTTGTTTCGTGGCTTTTTAAGACTTTTTCTTCATATATCCATCTGCATTTTTATGTTTTTTCCTATTCTGGCTAAATTTTCAGTTTATTCCAGAATGACTTTTTTTGTTTATTATTAATTTATATGAGCACAATATCACTCACTAGCGCTGCACTGTTTTTTTCTTTTTTCTTTTTCTTTCTTAATTTTAGGACACTTACCTGTCCTGGAGTCTAGCGCCGTCCGCAGCAGAGCACGAGCGATCACTCGTCACTCTGCTGCCCCCCCCCCAATTCCTCGGTGAGGGAACCAGGAAGTGAAGCAATCCGGCTTCACTGCCTGGTTCCCTACGGCGCATGTGCGAGTCGCGCTATGCCTGCCGATTGGCTCCTGCCTGTGTACTGGGAGCTGAGTGTTCCCAGAACACAATGGGGGGGGGGGGGGGGGGAGGTGACGTCATGCCCGCAGTCTGCCTGAGACTGTGTGGCCGGAAGTGGGTGCAAATACCTTTAGACGGGTATCTGCACCCCCCTCCACCCTGAAAGGTGTCAAATGTGACACCGGAGGGGGGGGGAGGGTTCCGATCAGCGGGACTCCACTTTAGGGTGGAGCTCCACTTTAAATTGTTCTAATTATGTCCTTTGATTATTTTATATAACATTTAGTACCATGATAATTTTTGTAAATCTTATATGATAGTCGATTTATTTTGTTAGCGATCTTCCTATTATGGACAACCCCTAGGGGTAGATGGTATGTAAATAAATTAAATTTTCATCAATACTCCCTTTCTTGTTTATTTACAGCGACATGCTTCATTTAAAGTCCCATTTCCTTCCCCCCTATTTTCATACATACTTTAAAGTTAAAGTTTAGTGTTTTTTTTTTTAAATCAGTACCAGGGATGATAATTTCACGAAAGAAGAATATCCCTTGTGCCGGGAGCTCTGTAATACTTTAAATCTTTCGTCTTCTGCCTCCTGGATACCCCCACAACTGTGATCCTTTGGTGCTGCAGGGAATATTATGAGCGGCTTCACTTGTCACAGGCTCTCATCAAGATTACTGACTACATCTGCCCTTTCTGCCCCCTCCTCCATTCATAGAAGTCGTACTATAGGTATCCACAATGAAAAGCGCTCTATGAATAAAGGAGGTGGACCTTTCATTCATCCATATCACCATCAGGGACGCTGCAATTTTATTACATGTTTGCTCTTATATCATACTAATTTACAGGACATGGGGGGGGGGGGGGGGCAGACCTCAGATCAAACACAGAGAAGCAGGCAAAACATAAGTAACATATTTTATCAGAGCATTAGAAGCTAAAACGTTTCATCTTTATAGTAGGTGGCAATTACATTGTTTAGAGTCAGTTTATAATTTACTGACAAACTGTAAAAGTAATACAAATCTGCATTTTCATCTAACAGTTTATACCAAATCTTCTGTTTGCACAGGATGTTATAAAAAGCATGCTGAGAGCCAGGGGCGGACTGACAACTCATGGGGCCCCCGGGCAATAGAAGATTATGGGGCCCCCGGGCTTACAGATGGCCACCAAGCCAGGAGGCATTACAGAGGCGGGGCAGCTAAAATCTCAGGATTTTCACATCAAAAGCATGTCAGTTTTGGACATATCAGGGACAGATGTAAAAAAAACACAGATTTTTACATACTGTCCCTGGTTTTAATGAGCCTGGCAACCCTGATGGGGCCCCCTAGTGGCATGGGGCCCTCGGGCAGTGCCCGAGTGCCTCAATGGTCAGTCCGCCCCTGCTGAGAGCTAACCTTTAACAGCAAAGAAGTAAATAACTGTGCTACTTTGCATTGTATTTTGATGTTGCATTTAATTGCTACATAAGAAAAGTACAGTGACATTATGTAATGCTATGAAAGATAATCAGAGTACTGTTGTCACACTTTCCTTTTTTCAAACAAGAACTACCACATATTTTCATAGACTGCTCGCTCTAAAGTGGTCCTACCATTAACCGCTGGCCTACCGGGGCAGTTTTTTCAATTTATACACATACAAATAAAAATCTGCTTTTTTTTTTTTTTTGCTAGAAAATTAATTAGAACTCCTATTATAACATTATATATTTTCTGAAAGCGGGGGCTCTGGAGAATAAAACAGTGGCTGTTGCAATTCTTTATGTCACACGAAATTAGCACAGCTGTATCAAATTTTCAAGAATTTTTTTTTTTAAAGTGGAGTTCCACCCATAAATATAACATTACATCAGTAGTTTTAAAAAAATATCATTAGTCCTTTAAGAATTTTTTTTTTTTTTTAGATGCCTTCAAAGTGTTGTTGCTAGGCAGAATAGTTAATCTTCCCTCTTCCTGCACCTAGGTGCTTAAGCTTCACCGCACAGACTCCTGGGAATGTAGTGGGTGTAACTTTCCAGGAGTCTGTGCACTCCCCAGTCTCGAAGAATCATGTGACTTGGACAGTACAGGTGCTGAAACCTGATCTGAAAACTATTACATTGCTTGTGCAGCACTGAGCATGTGCGAGATCTGCAAGGCTGAAATCCAGGAAGTCATACAGTCTGGCTTCATGATGCCCACACTTAAGATGGCCCCAGTCAATTTCTATTTTATAAAGTGTCTAAATGCTGTAACAACCTAACAAAATGGACCTTAGTTTACAGACTAACTTTACTAGAATACATTAAGCTTGTGTATTACAGGGGTATTTATATCTAAAAAGTGAAATTGTGGCCGGAACTCCGCTTTAGATGTATTTTAGTGCACACAAACACAATATAATACCTGTTTTTAGATAAAATATAATGTTGCTTCATGTAAATAGATTGTCGATTGATGACACTTTAACGCCTTTACAGGTTTTCAATTTAGAGTTAATCATGAGCTATGGCACTAGAATTATTACTCCAATGGTCATGGTGATACCTCACATGTGTGGTGCAATCACTATTTACATATGCGCGTTTCCGTGTGAGCATGGGGTGACAAGTGCGCTTTTCTTTTATTTATTTATATATATATATATATATATATATATTCCGGCGTATAAGACGACTTTCTGGATGCAAAAACATGCATCCAAAGTCGGGGGTCGTCTTATACGCCGGGTACAGTCTCAGTACTCACTTTTTTTCCCCAGCACTGACAGTCTAACATGCTGCGATCGCGAGCGTGAATGATTTCAAAGCCGCGCCTTCACTGCAAAGTGTTCTGTGATAGGAGGAACAAAAATCTTCCCAGCAGCGCCTCTGTTCTTTGTTCCTCCTATCACAGATGCCTTCTCATCCTCGGACGAGATGAGAAGACGTCCGTGATAGGCGGAAAACATAACAGAGGCGCTGCTGGGAAGATTTTTGTTCCTCCTATCACAGAACACTCTGCAGTGAAGGCGCGGCTTTGATATCATTCACGCTCGCGATCGCAGCATGGGGGACTGTCACCGCTGGGGGAAAAAAGTGAGTGTTATTGCACTGGGGGGGGGGGGGGGCAACAAGTTCAGGATTTGAAAAAGCCTGTTTCTGTCAGCGGTTCTGGCTCCCCCCTCAGCTTCCAGAAAGACTAGTAAGAAGGGGGTAGTCTTATACAGTGAGTATATCCCAAAATCAAAATTTTTCCTGGAAAATTAGGGGGTCGTCTTATACGCCGAGTCGTCTTATACGCCGGAAAATACGGTATATAACATTTCAATTTTTGATAAATATATAAAATTGTAATTATTTTTTTACACTTTTTTATGTCTTTTTTTTTGCTATCACGAAGGGGTGAACAAGCCCCCTTGTGATGGCTTTGGGCAGTGACAGGTATTCATATGGGGTCTATTAGACCCCAAATGTCTCCCCTGCCCTCCAAGGCAGCTGATCAAACATAAATCGTATTTGATCATCTGCTTCCTTGGCTGTAACTGCCATGAAATTATAGCTCTGAAACTGGAAGCGTCAAAATCCTTGTCACTTCTAGCTCAGGGTTGCCAACCGTCAGTAAATTTATGGACAGGTTGTAAAAATCTGTGATTTTTACAACTGGCTGTAAATATCATGGGCTGATCATTTGTCATGCTGTGTTGCAGTGGCGGATGGTGCTCAATATTTTAGGGTAAAACCACACCCCCCTCCCCACGTGGGAAACGCACCACCCAACCTGCGCGGGAGACAGACCTGAAGGCGTCGATCATTGTCGCACAACGGGGTGGGCTCAGGGCGCCGTGCTCTACACCCAGAGCCCTCGCTTTTTTGAAAGCCAATTAGAGCCACAGGCTCTAATTACGTGCTTAAAGGGGTTGTAAAGGAAAAAAAAATTCCCTAAAAAGCTTCCTTTACCTTAGTGCAGTCCTCCTTCACTTACCTCATTCTTCGATTTTGCTTTTAAATGTCCTTATTTCTTTTGAGAAATCCTCACTTCCTATTCTTCTGTCTGTAACTCAACACAGTAATGGGAGGCTTTCTCCCTGGTGTGGAGAAAACCTCTTGAGGGGGTGAGCAGGAGTGTCAGGACGCCCACTAACACACAGCTCCTTTCTCTATCTGCAAAGTAGAGAGTGTCCTGACACTCCTGCTCGCCCCCTCAAGAGGCTTTCTCCACACCAGGGAGAAAGCCTTGCATTACTGTGTGTAGTTACAGACAGAAGAACAGGAAGTGAGGATTTCTCAGAAGAAATAAGGACATTTAAAAGCAAAATAGAAGGATGAGGTAAGTGAAGGAGGACTGCACTAAGGTAAAGGAAGCTATTTAGAAAAAAAAAATTGTACCTTTACAACCCCTTTTAAAAAAAAAAAAAACCTTTGAAATCCATGTGTCCAAAGCCCTGCATGTAGATTAGGTGCTGGGCACATGGATTAGGAGGGGGGCAGTGCCCCTGCTCCCTGTATGGACGAGCCGCCACTGCTGTGTTGACTTTTGGCAAATTACTTGTTATAGGTATTGTCAGTGTTTACATATTGTGCTTATACTGTTTAAATATTTATTGTCTTAGTTTGTAATAGGAGTTCTGTAATTTTTCTGGTTGTCGTAAAAAAAAAAATGCTCTGTCACTAAATTTTCCATGTTTTGTAAGTAAAAAATGCTGCGGTTTGTTGGCAACACTGTTTCAGCTTTATACGTCACAGGGAAGATCAAGGGAATGGACGTTCTCCCGTCTCTTCTGTGATCAGCTGATCCAACTGCTTACCACAGTCTCAGGCTCCCTGGTGAAACAGGAGAGCCCAGGGACAGTGGCGGGCGGGGGGGGGGGGTTCATTGCTGCTGGCTTCTGCTCTTTTAGTGCTGCCTCCCTGAACTTCCAGTCTTCATAAGGAAGAGGGGTAACGGCAGGGTCGGCCCAATTCATTGTGCTGCCTGGGCCCAAAAAAAAATCACGCCCACCAAAAGACCCCCACATTCATTATTTAGTATATTGATAATTAACCACTTGATCACTGGGCACGTAAACCCCCTTAATAACCAGACCAATTTTCAGCTTTCGGTGCTCTCACAATTTGAATGACAATTACTCAGTCATACAACACTGTACCCAAATGAAATTTTCGTCCTTTTTTTCACACAAACAGAGCTTTCTTTTGGTGGTATTTAATCACCGTTTGGTTTTTTTATTTTTTGCGCTATAAGAGAAAAAAGACTGAAAATTTGGTTAAAAAAAAGAATTTTCCGTTGTTTCTGTTATAAAATTTAGCAAATTTAGTATTTTTTCTTCATTCTTTTGCATAAATGTGAAAGATGAAGTTACGTTGAGTAAATAGATACCCAACATGTCACCCTTCAAAATTGCACACGCCCATGGAATGGTGCCAAACTTTGCTACTTAAAAATCCCCATAGGCGACGTTGCAGGGTATTGTGGGGTATTGCAGAGTAGTGTGGGCAATTGCAAAGTAGTGTGGGGTATTGCAGAGTATTGCACAGTATAGGTGTGTAGTATTGCACAGTATGGGGCAGGGATGGCTGAGCAGGGATGGATGGCTGGCTGGATCTGTGACTGCATGTGTCACAGATCCAGCCCACAGCACTCGTGCTGCATCTGCTCTCTCCTCTCACACTGTACCGTTCGGTACAGAGAGGGGAGGGAGGAACCGGCGTCATCACATGACGCCGATTTGTTTACAAGTGATCGCTCCGTCATTGGACGGAGCGATCACGTGGTAAACCGCCGCTATCAGCGGCGATTTTCCGTGATCCGTGATGCACCGGGTCCTCCGGACCCGGCAGTCACGGACATTCCCATGTGCGCGCCCCAGAGGGCGTGCGGGAGCGCGATTCTGGGAGGACGTCCATGGACGTCCTCCCAGAGTTAAGCAACCGCTTTTCAGCCGTATTTCGACTGCAGGCGGTGATTAAGTGGTTAAAACTAAAATTGCATTTATCAGGAAGTCAGACTTGCAGCACCTTGTCTATATGCAAAATTATATGACATACCACGTGTTACCGCAACCCCATCTTGGCGCCGTAGGGCTTCCAAGGGTGCAGTGTGTGTCAGCACAGTGGGCCACCCACCCGTCAGGGCCTGTGTGCAGTGAACGCGTTGCACCCATGGATGATATGTCACTAGGCTAGGGCTGTATAGGGGTGGGCTAGTGCAGATATAGACAGGCTAGGGTAGTATATGGACAGTGTAATGTCCATCAGTGCCACCTCATCAGTGCCAATCAGTGTAGCCTATCACTGTCCATCAGTGCCCCCCCCCAATAAGTGTCCATCAGTGCGACCTCATCAGTGCCCACCAGTGCAGCCTATCAGGGTTCATCAGAGCCTATCAGTGTCCATCAGTGCTGCCTCATCAGTGCCCATGAGTGTCACCTCATCAGTGCCCACCCGTGCAGCCCATCAGTGTCACCACATCGGTGCCCATTATCAGTGTTGTTCTCCTTGCTGCAGGAGGCTCTGACATGAGCAAACAAAGCCCTGCCTCTACCAAGATGGCAGCCTCCATACAGCACCACAGTGCAGAACAAGGCATGGTAAATCAGTAATGGGGGAAAAGATCAGACAACAGGCAACATTGGTCCTGTGCCCCCTGCCTACTTCTTTTGGCACAGCTTTCAGAATGTAGTGCCTTTTAATAATGTAAGTTGACTATATCTGCCTGAAGTTCAGTTCATGTGAGTGTTTGTCTTGATGTGGCTCAATGTTTCATTGCCAAGTCAGTTGCTTGACACAGACAATGGCTTATTGTAGCCGGTACTGCTTCACCTGTACAGACAAACACGTAATCTTCAGAAAGCAGTCAGAAAGCAGTCAGTTCATGGAAGCAAAAAGATCTGGCCTTGCAGGCTAATCTATACCCACTCCTAGAACACAAAGAATACATTACTTATCCCAATCAGATACACCAAATTCCTTTTCTGAACAGCCTGCCAGGGGAATGCAGAACCAGAATCACAAATCCTAGAATCAGAATAATGAAGTAAAGTGAGTGAATTATAAAAATGACAAAAAGGATGTGAAGGTTAGCTAATAAGATATTTGTAAGTCCTTGCTGCCTCCTTCAACTCCGTCTGATCTCAGCTAGTTACCCACCAGCATGTTCTAGTTTTAAATAGCTTATCTTTATGACCTTTCTGTGACGCTGTACAAAGCGCAATGAGTACAAGACCAGAAGCATAGTTATAATTCTTTGTGCTCTGACAACAACAGTAAAAAGAATTTACAGTCTTTTAAACTGACTGTTTTGTATATATTTTTGCTTTTTATATATATATATATATATTATATATATAAACGGTCAGGACTATAAAAGAAAAAAGTATTTTTCTGAAGAAGAAATAAGTGCACCTTTGATATCAGAAGCTAGTATTGCCCTCTTTAGCTTCGTGTAGTAATTTTGTATAACTGCCTCTGTCTGTCTGTCAAATACTTGTGGATTTCATTGCATAAACAAAATAAAAAAGGTGTTGCACTAAGAATAGAAGCAATATTACAAATCTATTTAGATCATATAAGAGCCAAAATCCAATATTAATAAATTGCTCAATGTACAGTATAAATTGCTGCAACCAAAGACCTTGCCAATATACAACATCCACTAATTCAAAGTGCTCAAAAATCAGTGCAAAACGTTTGAGGTGCAAAAACGCAGTCCAAAATCCCATGTGCAGATACTATGCTTAAGGCCGGCCATAGATGGTTCAAACCAGCTGAGATGGCTATGGGCAGGCTGAATGTACCAAGTATCAATCGATCAACTTGGGTACAACCAGCCTGCCAGATTTTATATACGATTATCCATAGGCGTTTGCAGGCACACCCTTATCACCCTGTACAGCACAGATTTCCCCTACTGCCCTGGGCACCCCCCCCCCCCCCAGTGCTTCAAGCTTTCCTCCTCTCCCACCGGCTGCTGCTGCATGCACACAGAGGGGGATGAGTGGGGAAGGGGCTGGTAAATATGTGATTTACTGGCACCTTCCCTTTTTGAGTGAACACAGTGATTTGTACCCTGTGTTTGAGCTTTGGGTGCACACCCTAATCCAATAGGCTGTGCACACCTATGCGATTATCGCTAGCAGCTGGTATAGCTACTAGCAATAATCACTATCTTCTCCTAGCACGGATGGACGCCCCCCCCCCCCCCCCGGAAGCATACAATGGCTCAGCGAGAGGGATTTCCCTGTCAACACTGTCACTGACTCACGCCTGCATGCAGGAAATACATTTGCTCTGTGTATGGTTTGCTTAAGAGATGCTCTCCACGTGGACCCTTCACCTAGCTTCCTGGGTGCACTCTCACCTTTAATACCTGACCTTCATCAGGAGGGTCAGAAAACGTTTGGATTTAGGATATAAACCAGGTACTCGGGCTCCATATCAAAGACCTCCAGCAGAAATGGATTCCTCTCTAGAATGGACCCCAACTTGTAATCACAGGATTAGTAGGTGGAAAGGTCAAGCTCAGTCATTTACATAGGTCAGCCTCAAGAAAAACAAAATAGAGAATATAGTGCTCACTGCTGTATTTATTGATAACATTACCACAAATATTGCACTCAGATTCTTCAATCATAAGAACTGGACTCAAATATAGAATGCCAAACCACTGGATATGCTTGTATGTAATCCAAAACCTAAACTGCCAGTGGGTCGCTGTTTCTCTCCTGTTGACAGCCTCAGTATTTGTCCAAGATTGCAGGATTCCTCCCTACCGCAAATTACATCCCTGATGACCCTTTTTTGTCTATATCCTTTAAAATCCAACTCTACATCAATTTAACCCAGAATATTGAAGATATCCTGTAAGTGGAGAGTAGTATGGACCCACCCCATGAGTGGGCAACACCATAGTGCCCTGCATTCACTTACATTAAAGAGCAGGAGCAGTGCTAAAGTCATCAATTCAGCACCACTCTCTGCATCGGCAAGGACCACCTATTGCAGAGAGAATATCCAAAACCGAAGATGACCCTTTGTGTCATGTGAATGGCCTAATGACAATGGAAAAAAAAGGTATAAAATTAAAAAGTACACACATGGGCAGACTCAAGGGGGAAGGGGGTACCTAGAGGATGAACCCTGGAATTGGACCTTAAAGCGGAACTAAAGTCTTAGAAAACTGCGAGCAGGCAGGTGTTTATTACAGAAGAGCCATGCAATGTCTCCTAAATGTCTGTTCTGCAATAAAAGAAACCTACCTGCAGTTTACATTGGCACAGTGCCTGTGTGCCAGGATGACTGCACCCCTGCACATGCGAAGGAGTGATGTCATTCCCTGCTGGCAAATGAAGACGGTCACAGTCAAGCACCTGGAAAAAGACAGGTAGAAGAGGCCAAAACCAGAGAGGGACATCATTACAGGAAAGGTAGGTTTTGCAGTGTTTAGCTCCACTGTAAAACTGAAGTTGTATTCCACTTTAAAGCAACTATCTTTGTGATCCAAATGAAACTTGCAGTGCCGCTCTAAGCTGAAACAGAGATCTCCCTGATGGTTGCAGTGAAGAGAGTTGGTTTCAGAGGTGTAAGAGTATTATCAAAGAGAAGAAAGAGGGCTGCTTACCAACCCAGTGCATTAGTATTTAGATAAATGTGGTCTCAGTCAGCTCGCTCAAGCAACGCCCACCTGACATGTTTCGACCTGCTCTTGGTCTCTGTTACCAATCCTCTGTGAGCGGGACAAAACCTTTTAGAGGGATGTGGCTGGAGTGACACTGGTTGAGGCCACATTTATCTACATACTAATGCACTGGGTTGGTGAGTGGCACCCTTTATTCTGTTTGATAAAAATATCTTTGTGAGTTTTAGGTTAATAAATCACACAAAGCTCTCCAGATTCAGGTCATTAAAGGTTACTTAACTATTCAGAGGGTGGGATCATGTACAGTATATTTTTCTGTGGATCTATAATCCTATTTACAATTAGTACACAATTACCCCAGATCTACTGACACATAGAAACGCTTTACTACAAGGGTGTCAAACTCAATTTCATCGTGGGCCGCATCAGCATTATGATTGCCCTCAAAAGGGCCGGTTGTATCTATAAGATTAGATGTCAAGAGCCACCCCACCATCAGAAGTTGGGTCCCCTGCTCTCCGTTACATCACAGTGCACCCCCCTTCCCTTACGCTGCTGCTGGGAAGAAGCTAGATGCATTGATTAAAAGCAGAAAGTAAGGGTCTGGAGGAGGACAAGAAGAGGTTGGAGCTCTCCTGCAGCTGTAGGAGAGGTACGAGGGCCACGTGAAATGGCCTGGAGGGCTGGATTCTCCCCGCAGGCCTTGTGCTTGACACCTGTGCTTTACTACATACATATAAAAGATGTTCATATAATTTTAAACCCTTCATAAATTATCAAAGGAATTTGTATATAATATAATACAAATATACTTCTAATGTTTTCTTTAAACGCAACCACTCCACAATATGGTATAAAAAAAATCAATACATTTTACTAGAAATTTAAATACCAGTATGTCATAAAGTCTCTGGGCCAGATTCACAAAAGAGATACAACGGCGTATCTCCTGATACGCCGTCGTATCTCTGAGATACGATTGTCGTATCTATGCGCCTGATTTATAGAATCAGTTACGCATAGATAGCCCTAAGATCCGACAGGTGTATTTGACTTACACCGTCGGATCTTAGGCTGCAATTCTAGGCCGGCCGCTAGGTGGCGATTCCATTGCAGTCGGCGTAGAATATGCAAATGACTAGTTACGCCGATTCACGAACGTCCGCTTTGCCCGTCGCTCTAAATTTACATTGTTTCCGTAGAGATACGCGGCGTAAAACTAAGGGTGCCCTCTAGGTGGCCTAGCCAATGTTAAGTATGGCCGTCGTTTCCGCGTCGAAATTTGAAAATTTTACAAAAATTAAAATTTTACGGACGGAGCATGCTCAGTACGTTCGGCGCGGGAACGCGCCTAATTTAAATGTTGCCCGCCCCATTTGAATTAGGCGGGCTTGCGCCGAGCTGATTTATGCTTCGCCGCCGCAAGTTTACAGGTAAGTGCTTTGTGAATCAGGCACTTACGCTGTAAACTTGCGGCGGTGTAACGTAAATGGGATACGTTACGCCGCCGCAGCGTAACAGATTTCTACGTGAATCTGCCCCTTTGTGACTAAAGTAAAAAATATATATTTTATCTTTCAATAAATTGGTAAATTGTAAACATTGGTTATCAATTTATATTTCTCCCAAATAGTAACTGACAAACAGTAATATTAATTTTTATTTGATCATCCACGAGGCAGTGCATAGTACAGACTTCATCGTCACATCCAAATTAGGATTGTACAACAAAGTCAAATGACCACCAAAATGTTCCTTCTACAACATAAAGATCAGGCATATCCAATACATATTTCAATGTTTACCTGGAAGAAACCAATGTTTGATCTGGTTTGTTTCTGATAGAATGGGGAAGGCTTAGAGCAGTGGCCCCCAAACTGCACTACGTCAGCTGGATGCGGCTATTTGCTTGCCTTTATGCTTGCCACTATTCCTCCCACCAACATGATGGGGCACTATTCCTCTGATTGATACCAACAGTGGGGCACTATTCCTCTTACAATCATCATTGATGGGGCACTATGCCTCCCACTAATACCAACTATAGAGCACTATTCCTCCCACATAATGCCCCAACAATAATAAGGCATTATTCCTCCACCCACTAATACCAACAATGGGGCACCATTTCTTCCACTGACACTAATGATGGGGAATTATTCCTTCCACTGACCCAACAACAGGGCACTATTCCTTCACTGACACCAACGATGGAGCACTATTCCTTACACTGATTCCAACAATGCAACACTATTCCTACCACTGACACCAATGATGGGGCACTATTCCTTACACTGATTCCAACAATGGAACACTATTCCTTCACTGACACCAACGATGGAGCACTATTCCTTACACTGATTCCAACAATGGAACACTATTCCTACCACTGACACCAATGAATGGGCACTATTCCTTACACTGATTCCAACAATGGAACACTATTCCTACCACTGACACCAATGATGGGGCACTTTTTCTCCCACTGACAACATTTCTCCCAATAAAACCAACTATAGGGCACTAGTCCTCCCACTGACACCAGTGATGGGGCACTATATCTCCTCCCACTGACCACAGGCTTTGGGTAATGTTTGAAGCTCATTGACACAAAGACATTTTTTACTTCCACTGGCCACAGTCTGGCCCCTAAAATCCCCCTAAAATCTGAAGCACAATGAACTGACCATTTGCTTCAAAAGTTTAAGAACCCATAAACCCAAAGTCCTCCAGGACTTCTCCTGAGTCTCTCCCACCCTCTGGAATTCCCTACCCCAATCTGTCAGACTATCTCCAACTCTATCCACTTTTAGGCGATCCCTTAAAATGTTTCTCTTCAGAGAAGCCTATTCTACTTCCACCTAAGAACTGTACTTTCTTCATCAAATCATCCCCCACAGTTATTGCACTTTGTATCACTTGACCCTTCCTCCTAGATTGTAAGCACTAATGAGCAGTACCCTGATTCCTCCTGTATTGGATAATCTCTCTAATGGTGACTGTGACGGTATCGGTATGATATCCCCGTCAAGCATTCCCTCCTCTCCATACAAGAACATCACAGGATCCTCCACACATGAGTCAAGACTGAATGCTGGAACCAAGACTGATTTATTGGCAGCTTGCTGCTGGTTATAAATACAGTTTTACAAGCTAAATCCTTAATCAAGGAACAATGGGAGCTCCACCCCCTTTTCACCCACTCTGGAGGTTCTCATACAGAATATAGCCAGACAATTCGAAGCCGACCTGAGACACATTTTCTTTAAATAATGACATCAGGGAAGTTAATTACAAGGTGTACAGAACACATTAGCTGGGCAGCCTGGCACCGCATAATGAAGCAATCAGAATACATAACATGAGTCACCTCTAATCACAGTAACAGGATTAACATCCCTTTGAAATAAGGAGCTAGCTGCAGACGGGTCATTAACATGTCAATAGCTTGTAACACATGAATCCATTTTACCTCTAACCCACAATTTAACCAAGCAGGGAGATTTACACTGACATATCCTTCACAATGGCCCCCCTTTTTCTCCCTGCTCCGGCAAACCCGGTTGGACCTTCCCTGGTCCAGTAGGGTTGACGGGTTCAGAGCTTTTAGTCCGAGGTTAACTCCGTTTGGCGTGACTGACCTCCATTGGTAACTGCTTCCGACTCAGGTATGCCACCGGGTCGTCAGATCACACGCCGGTCAGTCCCCAAGTCTTTGTGCGATCTGCAGAGTCACCAGAAGTCAGTGTGAAGACGGCGAATGGGTCTGTGCGCCGCCGTCTAGGTGTCCCGCTATGGGAGGGGCAGGTTATGGCTCTGAAGTGACAATCACAGGACATTCATAAAAAGGAAAAGTTATATTTGTTGAAATGCTGTAGCACTGGTGCTCAGAGTCCGGGGGGGGGGAGGGGAATCAGAGCCCCATAAGGTCAGCCACCCCCTGCTCCCTCCGCAGCCGCCGGTTCTCCTCTTGGAGCTTCTCCAGCTCCATCTCCAGTTCATGGAGCCTGGGGGGGTCAGCCTGCTGTGACCTCAGGTGGTTGTTCTCCTCCTCCATGCGGCTTATGCACTCCTCCAGCTCCATGTATTCACGGATCAGCTCCTGCTTGCTCATGTCCTGCAGGCTTTCCACGTGGTCCTTCATCATCAGGAACTGGGTGGTGGTGTAAGGGGCCACCGGTGGGCCCTTGGCGAACATCTCGGCCCGCATCTGGGGCGCCCGCTGCGATTCCATCTCCTCCAGTCGCTTTTTCTCCTCCCAGGTCCGCTGGTTATATGACTTCCAGGACCTCTTCTTCTTGGAGGGTAGCTGGCGGTGCCTCTTTCTGCCCAGCTCCCTCCAGGGCCCCTCCGGCTCATGGCTGTCGTCCATGACCAGCTGACAATGGTGTTCCCTGTTGTCCGTAATAACAGATTGTACCATGAGGGCTTCGTAAGGGGTGCCCAATGGTTCTTCCTGACCCAGCTCCTGGGGATCCCAAGCCGAGTCTACACAATGGGCTGCTGCTGGTGGGCGGTACCCAGGTTGAGACCAATTTGACCTGGTGTTGTCATTCATGGGGCAATTCTGCTTGAAGTGACCCAACTGTTTGCACCGGAAGCAGCGTTGTTCAATGTCCTCCTGGCGTGGGTAGCGAGGGCTAGATGTCATCGGTCTGTTAGGCGGTTGGTATCTAGCGGCTGGTGGGTGTGAGGGCGCCGTTGGTCGTGGAGGTTGTACCCGTGGTGTGACCTGGTTTGTCTTGCGAGTATCGGCATATTCATCCGCCAACTTCGCGGCCTCTGGTAGAGTCATGGGCCTGCGATCTCTCACCCAATCTTTGACGTCCGTCTGGATGTGATTGTAAAATTGCTCCAGGAGCATTAGTTGCAAAATGTCCTCTGCGGTGGTGGCCTGGCTGCTGTTAACCCAGTTAGAGGCCGACAGGGACAACTGGCATGCCCATTCCGCGTAAGAGTCTTTCGTGGTTTTGCGTGAGTCCCTGAACTTCTGTCGGTGGGACTCTGGGGTTACTGCATAACGAGCCAGGAGCACTTCTTTAACCCTGGCGTAGCTATGGATATCCTGATCTGGCACGGTCCGGAAAGCATCAGAAGCTTTGCCTGACAGTTTGCCTGACAATATTGCAACCCACTCTCTTCTAGCTATTCGGTGCAGGTTACATTGTCGCTCAAAATCCGCCAGGTAGTTATCAATCTCACAGTCCTTTTCATCAAAAGCTTTAAAAGCGCTAAACGGAATCTTCCTTGCGTCTGCTGTGCTGTACTCACTGTTTGGAGAATGTGCGGCTGCTTGTTGGACTGCTGCCAGTTTTAACTGTAGCTCTGCATCTCTTATTTGTTTATCCTTCTGTAGCTCTGCGTCTCTTATTTGTTTAGCCTCCTGTAGTTCTGCGTCTCTTATGTGTTTATCCTCCTTCGCTAACAGGTCCATCACTTTCAGCACCACATCCGGCGTTGGGTTCGGGCCGAACCACGCTAGCTTCTCTCTTATTAGCTTGTTGGCTGGTGATTCCTCCTCCTGAATCACTGGTGTCTCCATCTCTTGTACTGCTGGCGTTGCTGCAATCACGTTCTCCTGGTCTAGCTCCATTAATTCTGCTATGATGACCCGCTTGGTTTTGTTGCTAGCAATCCTTCCACGAACTTCCAGTAGTTCTTTTAAGCAGGGTGTAGCAGCCTTCCATTCACTGTTCCCAGTGTCTGCTTGGAGTCCTGGTGTAAGGGAGAGTAGAAGGGAAGATCCCGCTGCTGCCAACCAATTGTGACGGTATCGGTATGATATCCCCGTCAAGCATTCCCTCCTCTCCATACAAGAACATCACAGGATCCTCCACACATGAGTCAAGACTGAATGCTGGAACCAAGACTGATTTATTGGCAGCTTGCTGCTGGTTATAAATACAGTTTTACAAGCTAAATCCTTAATCAAGGAACAATGGGAGCTCCACCCCCTTTTCACCCACTCTGGAGTTTCTCATACAGAATATAGCCAGACAATTCGAAGCCGACATGAGACACATTTTCTTTAAATAATGACATCAGGGAAGTTAATTACAAGGTGTACAGAACACATTAGCTGGGCAGCCTGGCACCGCATAATGAAGCAATCAGAATACATAACATGAGTTACCTCTAATCACAGTAACAGGATTAACATCCCTTTGAAATAAGGAGCTAGCTGCAGACGGGTCATTAACATGTCAATAGCTTGTAACACATGAATCCATTTTACCTCTAACCCACAATTTAACCAAGCAGGGAGATTTACACTGACATATCCTTCACAGTGACACACTAAATAAACTACATTTTTTAGTAGAGTGGGAAACATTGTTTTATTGCTGTCTGTACCTTCCCTACCCGCATACAACATACTCCCTATTTCTGATTCTAGTGTCACAGGGAAAGGAAATAAGGAAACATTGTTCTATTGGAGACGCAGTCCAAAATAAAAACCTGACCAAAATTTTTACTCATCCTCTTTATATAAAACAAAAAAAACAAATTGGTCTGAAGTTAGGCTGTAATGAATAATATATGTGGATTTGTTTCTTACTTATCAGTACAGTACGTTAATTGCACTTAGCTAGTCCTCTCACCAGATATCGGTCTGCTGAGGTTAACAGAAAAAAACCCATCCCCAGGTTTTCCTAGATGGTGATGAACTTTCTTTAATACTAAAATGCTGCATATGGCATAAATTGTTTAAAATGCTGTGTGATTTATTATTTAAAAACACTTGATTATTAACTTCAGCTAATTAGAGATCCTATCTGAACTTCAGTAAGACACTCAATAGACCATCATCACTCTAAAGCTTTGCTGCCATTAAGGAGCCGGTGAATCACTTGATAGAACCAGCCAGGGCTGGTGCAAGGATTTTTGACACCCTAGGCAAAACCTAATTTTGCTGCCCTCCACCCCCTTTGCCCTACCTTTTTAATGACTGCTACTATTTTGCATGCAAAATCTTGCTAGACCCATCAATGCAGCCTCGTCATTGCCCATCAAATACAACCTATGAGTGATCATCAATGCAGCCTCACCAGTGCCTATCAAATACAGCTTATCAGTGCCCATCAAATGCAGCCTCACCAGTGCCCATCAAATGCAG
Organism: Rana temporaria; assembly: GCF_905171775.1. Classification (NCBI taxonomy): domain Eukaryota; kingdom Metazoa; phylum Chordata; class Amphibia; order Anura; family Ranidae; genus Rana; species Rana temporaria. The sequence continues at coordinate 358,259,482 of NC_053493.1, forward strand.
CTTATCAGTGCCCATCAAATGCAGCCTCACCAGTGCCCATCAAATGCAGCTTATCAGTACTCATCAATAGCAGCCTTCCAATACAGTCTCTCCAGTGCCCATCAAATGCAGCCTCACCAGTGCCCATCAAATGCTGCCTCACCAGTGCCCATCAAATGCAGCCTTACCAGTGCCCATCAAATGCAGCCTACCGGGGAGGGGGGAGGGGGGAGGGACCCTTACATCCAGGCTATGTGCTTGGTACAAAGAAATGGACAGATCAGTCTATATACACTATATAAAGTAATACAATGTCAGTGAGCGAGTTTCACTCACTGGATCTGGGGCTCTGATCTGTATCCGATGATGTGACCCTGCCAGTGTGAGGAACAATTTTAAATCCTGCCTCTATGGGGCAGTGGACGGTGTCATTAAGGCAGTGGATGGTGTCAGTAGTTTTTTTCTTTTTTTTCACAATGCCTCCTTACATCAGTGTCCCCAGCAGAGCTCCTGCTTACATCTGGTGTCCCCAGCAGAGCCCTCCTTACATCTGGTGTCCCCAGCAGAGCCCCTCCTTACATCAGTGTCCCCAGCAGAGCCCCTCCTTACACCAGTGTCCCCAGCAGAGCCCCTCCTTACATCTGGTGTCCCCAGCGGAGCCTCTCCTTACATCTGGTGTCCCCAGCAGAGCCCCTCCTTACATCAGTGTCCCCAGCAGAGCCCCTCCTTACACCAGTGTCCCCAGCAGAGCCCCTCCTTACATCAGTGTCCCCAGCAGAGCTCCTGCTTAAATCTGGTGTCCCCAGCAGAGCCCTCCTTACATCTGGTGTCCCCAGCGGAGCCCTCCTTACATCTGGTGTCCCCAGCGGAGCCTCTCCTTACATCTGGTGTCCCCAGCGGAGCCCCTCCTTACATCAGTGTGCCCAGCAGAGCCCCTCCTTACATCAGTGTCCCCAGCGGAGCCCTCCTTACATCTGGTGTCCCCAGCGGAGCCTCTCCTTATATCTGGTGTCCCCAGCGGAGCCTCTCCTTACATCTGGTGTCCCCAGCAGAGCCCCTCCTTACATCTGGTGTCCCCAGCAGAGCCCCTCCTTACATCAGTGTCCCCAGCGGAGCCTCTCCTTACATCTGGTGTCCCCAGTGGAGCCCTCCTTACATCTGGTGTCCCCAGCAGAGCCCCTCCTTACATCAGTGCCCCCAGCAGAGCCCCTCCTTACATCAGTGTCCCCAGCAGAGCCCCTCCTTACATCAGTGTCCCCTCTTGACACACAGGGTGGAGGGTTGGCGGCAGCTCCATTTCCTGTCTTTCCTTATGTGTTCAATGGAGAGGGGAGGGGCCTCCGATCCATGCAGCCAATCAGCTTCAGTGTACAAGAGAATTGTCTACTTGTACACTGAAGAAAGAAGTCGATTGGCCACACGGTTTGGAGGCCCCTCCCCTCTCCACTAAACACACAGGGAAAGCTGGTGTTTGATCAGATTAGGCAACCCATCACATTCTGAAATGGAAGGGACGTTCTGTCACCACCATCTTGCTACACCCTGCACTCGTCCACAGTAAGAATACAGTGAGAAGGCGGCAAGCGGACATCTTGTTACACCCACCAAAGTCTGGCATTTGACACTTATTTTTACCACTAAACGGAGCTTGTATAGTGAAATTCAGTATTTGGAAATCCGTATGACTGTTTTGATGTTGAACTGGAAAATCAGCGTTGTTCTGTCAGATCAGCAAACCTATGAGATCCGGAGGCTTGCTGCAGCTTTTACAATCCAACTTTAAAACAGTCAGACGGATTTAAAAACACTGAATGTCACTATATAAGCTCCCTTATGGTTAACCGCTTGCCGACCGCCCACCGTAGTTTTACGGCGACAGGTTGGTTCGGCTGCGCAAAATCACGTAATATAACGTGATTTTGCATTGCAGCCACTAGGGTCGCGCGCCCCCCTCCTCACCCCCGGTGCCGATGTGAGTGCTTGGCGGGCGTGATCACCGCCGGGCACCCGTGATTGCTCGTTAGAGAGCGAGAACCGGGAGCTGTGTGTGTAAACACACAGCTCCCGGTCCTTACAGGGGGAGAAATGACTGATCGCATGTTCATACAATGTATGAACAGCGATCTGTCATTTCCCCTAGTCAGTCCCACCCCCCCTTAAGTTAGAACACAATGAGGGAACATAATTAACCCCTTCCTCGCCCCCTAGTGTTAACCCTTTCCCTGCCAATTACATTTTTACAGTAATCAATGCATTTTTATAGCACTGATCGCTATAAAAATGACAATGGTCCCAAAAATGTGTCAAAAGTGTCCGAAGTATCTGCCATAAGGTCGCAGTAGCGATAAAAATTGCAGATCGCCGCCATTACTAGTAAAAAAAAAAATATTAATAAAAATGCCATAAATCTATCCCCTATTTTGTAGACACTACAACTTTTGCGCAAACCAATCAATAAATGCTTATTGCGATTTTTTTTCATGAAAAATATGTAGAAGAATAAGTATCGGCCTAAACTGAGGAAAAAAAACTTTTTTTTATATATTTTTGGGGGATATTTATTACAGCAAAAAGTAAAAAATATTCATTTTTTTTCAAAATTGATGCTCTATTTTTGTTTATAGCGCAAAAAAAAAAAAAACACAGAGGTGATCAAATACCACCAAAAGAAAGCTCAATTTGTGGGGAAAAAAAGGACGCCTATTTTGTTTGGGAGCCACGTCGCACGACCGCGCAATTGTCAGTTAAAGCGACGCAGTGCTGAATTGCAAAAAGTGGCCTGGTCATTGACCAGCAAAATGGTCCGGGGCTGAAGTGGTTAAAATAATTGTGAAATGCAAGACTCCTGCGGGTGTAACAAGAGGTTCGCTTGCCGTCTTCTCACTGTATCCTTACTGTGGAACAGTGCGGTGTGTAGGAAGATGGCAGCGACGGAACGTCACAAATTCTGACAGGTCTTTAAATCTGACGAAACACATCGTGGCTGTCCTTTTTTTTTGTAGCCTGGTGCGGTCATTGCCCAAAACAGTCCGGATTCCCTGGTCAAAAGCAAAATCCTGGAATTTTCATTGGGATGAACTCCGATCGGGAGGAGAGTCAAAAATTGGGATTGTCCCGGGAAAATCGGGACTGTTGGCAAGTATGTGTGTATTCTCCACCCCGCCACCTCCACCGTATACATAGGCAAGGCAAAGGGGGTGGAGTCAGGGACGGCAAAATAAGGTTTGTGCAGGGAAATCTCCACAGTGGGGGGTCACAGATGTAAAAAAAAAAAACTGAATGGGATTTTAACCCTTGCCTACTCTATTAGAAACAATAAAGTTGATGGGTATACACACACAGTTTAACCACTTGCCGCCCACCAATGACAGATTGACGGCGGGAAAGTGGTTGCCTAATCCTGACTGGACGTCATATGACGTCCTCAGGATATTGAGCCGCTGCGGGCCCCCGGGGGCGCGCATCGCGGCGATCGTTGTTGCGGGGTGTCAGTCTGACACCCTGCAACACCGATCAAGGTAAAGTGTCTCTCACGAAGACACTTTACCACGTGATCAGCCATGTCCAATCACGGCTGATCACGATGTAAACAGGAAGAGCCATTGATGTCTCTTCCTCACTCACGTCTGACAGACACGAGTAGAGGGGAGCCGATCGGCGTCTCTCCTGACAGGGGGGGTTCGCGCTGATTGTTTATCAGTGCAGCCCCCCCTCGGATCGCCACACTGGACCACCAGGGAATAAAAAAAAAAATGGGATTTTTTTTTTTTTTTAAATATAAATAAAATAAAGACAGAAAAAAAAGATGCCAATCAGTGCCCACAAATGGGCACTGATTGGCAACATGGATCCATCAGTGCCACCCCTCAGTGTCCATCAATGCCACCCCTCAGTGTCCATCAGTGCCATCCCACAGTGCCAATCCGTGCCCACCTATCAGTGCCCATCTGTGCCACCCATAAGTACCCATCAGTGCCACCCATAAGTACCCATCAGTGCCACCCATATGTGCCGCCCATGAGTGCCCATCAGTGCCGCCTATGAGTGCCCATCAGTGCCGCATACCAGCGCCCATCAGTGCCGCATACCAGCGCCGCCTATCAGTGCCACCTCATTGGTGCCCATCAGTGCTACCTTATCGGTGCCCATCAGTGCCACCTCATCGGTGCCCATCAGTACTACCTTATCGGTGCCCGTAATTGAAAGAGAAAACTTACTTATTTACAAAAAAATTAACAGAAAAAAATAAAAACTTTATTTTTTTTTCAAAATTTTCAGTATTTTTTTAGTTGTTGCAAAAAAAAAAAAAATCGCAGAGGTGATCAAATACCACCAAAAGAAAGCTCTATTTGTGGGGGAAAAAAGCACGCCAATTTTGTTTGGGTACAGTGTAGCATGACCGCGCAATTGTCATTCAAAGTGCGACAGTGCTGAAAGCTGAAAATTGGCTTGGGCGGGAAGCTGCGTAAGTGCCTGGTATGGAAGTGGTTAAGAACATATATCATTTTTTTGGCTTAGAAAGTAGCCAGTGACCCCCCTGCCTTTATGTAGTAATTGGGGGGATTTCAGAGATCCCTCTCCCGATCCCCCAGGATCATTTGTATTCTGCTGCAGTGAGTCGGCTCTGCACACACACTGTCAGTCTGTCCCGCCCCCCCTCTCCATCATCCACCTATCCCCATTATCTCCGCACTTGGCAACCTCACTTCAAAGAGCCGCCTGGGGAGGGGCGGAGGCATCGTCGCATCACTAGCCACTCAGAACATAGCGGGGCGTGTCCCGGCTGACAGGCGGGTTCTGCCATTGGCGGGGAGGAGGGTGTGGTGAACGGGCCGCGTTCCACTTCCCATTCCACAACGTAGAAGCCTGTGAAGGACAATCGTTGGCTGTGACGTCACGGAGCTTTACGCCGCTGAGCGGAAGAAAGGGAGGGCGGCCGCGGCAGGCAGAGTGCTGGCGGCGGCTGTACCGAGCAGTGACCGGGCTTCGGTGAGGGGCCGCAGGTAGTGAGTGTCTGTGCGTCTCTCTGCTGCTGCTATCTCTTGTGTGTCTCCCATGTCGGGCTGTCCCTCTGTCTCTCCTGCGCTGCTCTGTCCTGGATGTTGGCAGCTTGTTGTGACGGGAGAATGTGTGTGTGCCCCGGGCCCAGGCGGATCGGTATGTATCCTCCTCCAGTCACAGCTCTCTCTCAGGGGAGGGACGGGGTGGTTGTACTCCGGGCTGGCGGGGTCACCTCACCTTTACATCAAAATAGCTTTAAATAAAGTTAGATAATGTCCTTCCTTGCTGTAGGCCCTTTATATAAGAAACCTGACTGAAAAAACTCCCAGTGGTGGTATCCTGGCCTGTTGCTAAGGTGTTGCTAAGACGCTCCCAGCCACTGCTGCCCCTCCCCCCTCCCATCACAGGAGTGCCTCTTCAATCCCTGCACCTGTGTGGTCCACTATCTCCTCCATTGCAGCATCACTGAGCTCAGAGCTACTGCAACAGGGGAGAGAGAGCACATGTAAGGGGGTTATCAATTGGCGCAGAGTGACTTGGCAACAAGGCGGGATGGGATGATGCCACCTTTGGGAGTTTTTTTAGCCAAGCTTCCAGAGGTAGGTAAATGACCTAAAACAAGGGCATCATTGCACCTTGCTCAGAGTGGCACGGTTTGCATTTATCTACAGAGGTTCCTTATCTGCCTAGGCCGTTTTGTGGAAAAGGTGAACTATCCCTTTAACACTGGAGGAAATTCTGAACTACGCTGTACTGCAAGGGTTAAATTCTGTATCTTATCCACTATGACAGCAACACAGGGAAGGGTGTGCGGACTTAACCTCTTCACGACCACGCTATGGACCAAATAATGGCTAGAGCGCGGCCGCACATTGCTGGGAGGGCGTCTATTGACGTCGTCCCCTGATCACTGCCGCGGCGTGCGGGAAGTGTGATCTGTGATCGCTGCTCATCCTCACTAAGGATGGGCTCCAGCGTGTTCGCATGGTACACGTACAGAGGCCGCCAGGAAGTCTGCACGGCGCTGCGCTAATCACAGCCAGGGAGACCTTTCCCGATCTCTGCAGCCGAGCATCAGGGCAATGTCTCCCTGGCTGTGATTACCGCAGCGCCGTGCAGACTTCCTGGCGGGCTCTGCACGTGTTGCATGCGAACACGCCAGAGCTCATCCTTACTCCTCACGCTGACAGCCAGGGAGACATTTCCCGATCTCTGCAGCCGAGCATCGGGACAATGTCTCCCTGGCTGTGATTAGCACAGCGCCGTGCACACTTCCTGGCGGGCTCTGCACGTGTAGCATGCGAACACGCCAGAGCTCATCCTTAGGCTGCATTCACACCTTGGCGTACCTAATCGCGGCGTTTTGTCCCGCGAATTGCGGCGACAAATTGCGGCATTTTGTACCGCGATTTGCGGCGACAAAACGCCGCAATTGTGAATGCAGCTTACCCCCAGGTCCACATCTCCTATGCCGAACGCCGCCTGAAAAAAGGGTCCGGGACTTGTTTTCAGGCGGCAGGCGTTCGGCGTGGAGATGTGAACCATCTCCATAGAGGGCAATGTAAAATCATCCCTCCAGCGTCTTAGGGGCTGCTGCAGCATCGTTCTTCAGGCGTATATACGCCTTGGTGTGAACAGAGCCTTACTCCTCACGCTGACAGCGCAAGAGGAGAGCCAGTAAGTGGCAATCCACATGGGGAACGTCTGATGATCAGGGCCCTGTTCATTTGTGTCCTGATGATCAGCGTACATCAGGGAAGGAGAAAAATGACTTGCTTACAAAATTTTATAATAGAAACTAAGGCTTTTTTTTATTTTTCCCCCAAAAAATGATTTTATTTTTTTCATAAGTAAAACACCCAGTTGCGATTTAATACCACCAAAAGAAAGCTCTGTCTCAAATAATGATCCATTTTGTTTGGGTACAGTGCTGTGCGATTGTCATTCAAAGTGCGAACGCACTGAAAACTGGCCTGGGCAGGAAGTAGCTAAAAGTGGCCAGTAGGAAAGCGGTTAACACTAATGCCGCGTACACACGATTGGAATTTCCGACAAAAAAAGTTCTATGTGAGCTTTTGGTCGGAAATTCCGACAGTGTGTGGGCTCCATCAACCTTTTCTGTCGCAATTTCCGACAGCAAAAATTTGAGAGCTGGTTCTCAGATTTTCCGACGGGAAAAGTTCTTGTCGGAAATTCCGATCGTCTGTATGCAATTCCAACGCGCAAGAAAACTACGTATGCTCGGAATCATTGAACTTAATTTTTCTCGGCTCGTGGTAGTGTTGTACGTCACCACGTTCATGACGGTCGGAATTTTGTGTGACTGTGTGTATGCAACACAAGTTTGAGCCAACCTTCCGTTGGAAAAAAAATCCACGGTTTTCTTGTCGGGATTTCCGATCGTGTGTATGCGGCTTAAGGATGAACTCCGGTGTGTTCAAACACCCCATGTGCGGAGCCCTCAAGGAAGTCGGTGCCACGCCAATCACAGGCACTAAGACGTTTCCCGATCTCTGCAGCTGTGCATCGGGACAATGGGGGTTATTTACTAAAGGCAAATCCACTTTGCACTACAAATGCAAACTAAAAGTGCAAAGTGCACTGAAAGTGCAGTCGCTGTAGATCTGAGGGGGACATGCAAGGAAAATAAAAAACAGCATTTTAGCTTGCACATGATTGGATGATAAAATCAGCAGAGCTTCCCCCTCATTTCAGATCTACCCCTCAGATTTACAGCGACTGCACTTCCAAGTGCACTTGCAGTGCAAAGTGTGTTTGCCTTTCGTAAATTACCCCCTGTGTCCCACTGCCTGTGATTAGCGCAGCGTCTTCCTGGCGGGCTCTGCACGTGGGGTGTGTGAACAAGCCGAAGCTCATCCTTGGTTAACACTCAGCTGCTAAAGTGTGTGTGTGTGTGTGTGTGTGTGTGTGTGTGTGTGTGTGTGTGTGTGTGTGTGTGTGTGTGTGTGTAATAAAAAAAATATATATATATATAATTTGAAAGCTGTCTCGGCTCATCCTGCCCAAAAACATAAAAGTGGTCCACTGTATGTCTTAAATTGGCAAACAATTTTATTAGATAGCCCACAAAGGTATGACTAAAACCCTTTCACACTGACCGTTAGCGCTAAAGTGCTGTCCGTTTTAGCGCCGTTTTTTGGCCACTAGTGGGATGCTATTAACACCAAAAGGGGTTAAAAACTCCCTTCTTGCAGCGCTTTTAAATCGATTTTCAGATGCCTTGAAAGCGCTGCTTTCAATGGGCAGGGGGTTTGGGAGTGCTAAATACAGTAAATGCAGCGCTCCCAACCCACCTCAAAGATGCTGCTTGCAGGACTTTTCCTAACGTCCTGCATGCGCACTGCCCCTGTTTGAAAAGTCAGACTGGAATGAATGGGAATGCGTTTTTCAGGCACTTAGCAGAGGCTAGTTCCAGTGCTAAAGCTTCTGGAAACCACCCCAGTGTGAGAGGGGTTTAACAGACACAAATGGTAATAAAAACAAGTCCAGTCCACCTCTTCCAGACCCATAAATAAGACCAGGATGACAGCGGCATGTGGCAATTGTGCAAAGATAAATCTAGTATAGAGGGTTAGACCCTCCAGTCCACAAAACCTCTTAAAGCGGAGTTCCACCCAAAAGTGGAACTTCTGCTTAATCCACTCCTCGCCCCCTTACATGCCACATTTGGCATGCAATTTTTTTTTGGGGGGAGTGGGGGCTTCAGGAGGAGTGGGACTTCCTGTCCCACTTCCGCCGAGGGGCTGCTAAGGCTAATAAGCCTAATCGCCTTTCTGCAGCCCCTTCCTGTAGGCGATCGCCTGGGACACGTGACAGGTCCCAGGTGATCGCTTGTCCAATTGCATGGCTCCACTGGTGCATGCGCAGTGACGCTCACGCATGCGCAGTGGGTGCAAGGCCGTGAAGCCGAAAGCGGTCACGGCTGGGTGCCCACACTTGGAATGAAGACGCCGGCCGGAGAGGCGGGGAGAGGAGCGGAGAGGGGTGGGGGGTGAGGGTCCCGAAAAGCGGAGGTTCACTTTTGGGTCAGGTTTCTGTGATGTAAAAAAAAAGGGACATTTCAGAACTTTATCCACCTTTTTAATGTGACATATAAACTGTACAACTCAGTTAAACAACAAACTGAAATATTTTAGGGGAGGTAATAATAAAATAATATGGTTGCATAAGTGTGCACACCTTTAAACTAATACTTTGTTGAAGCACTGTTTGATTTTATTACAGCACTCAGTCTTTTTGGGTTTGAGTCTATCAGCATGGCACATCTTGACTTCACTCTTACAATCTGACAGATTTGGAGCGTTTTTGTGAGGGCATCGCCTGTGCACAGCCGTCTTCAGATCAGCCCACAGTTTTTCAATGGGATTCAGGTCTGGTCTCTGGCCGGGTAATTCCAAAACTTTAGGCCGGGTTCACACAGTTGCTGCATGCAGCGCACAGCAGGGGTCCAGTGTGTGCTGGTCGCACTGCAGAGATATGTGAACCGGCTCCATAGAGAGCCAGTCACATTCTCCTGCTATGTGAATTGAATGTGGAGAAATGTGTGTTCAATTCACATAAGTGTGATTTGGATGTATGCTTTGGGTTGTTGTCATGCTCAAAGGTGAATTTCCTCTTAATGTTCGGCTTTCTAGCAGAAGCCTGAAGGTTTTGTGCCAATATTGACTGGTATTTGAAACTTCATAATTCCCTCTACCTTGACTAAGGCCCCTGTTCCAGCTGAAGGAAAAACGGCCCCAAAACGTGATGCTGCCACCACCATGCTTCACGGTGGGTATGGTGTTCTTTTGGTTTACTCCAGTCACAGTAATCATCATACTAAGAACAGCTTTCCTCACGATGTGCTGCCAATCATAATGTCCCCCGGCCAGAGGGTAAGTGAAAAAAGTATTCAAACAGGCAAAAAGTAGGGGATCCCCCCTAAAAGACAGCAGTGAAGCATAGAAACAATTTTAATCTTGCATATTCAGTGTCTGGAGGCAAAACCAAAGAAATAAAAAGTAAAAATAACTTGCTCAAGACTCACTCCCCCTCCTCCTGCGCTTGGCGTTGTAGAGATTGTTCGTTTCTATCCAGCCATGACATGGCCTTCTTTGCAGACTCAAAGAATTGGGCTTGACCCTGCACCACCACCCGGAGCTTCGCTGGGTAGAGCATAGCATATGGGAGTTGTATACGTCGCAGTCGCCTCTTTACATCAAGGAATTTAGCCCGGCGCCTTTGTACTTCCTGCGAAAAATCTGGGTAAAATGACACCCGGACGCCATTATGTTGGATGTTCGCTCGCTCCCGAGCCTGACGCAGCACCGCTTCCCTGTCCCGGTAGTGGAGTAGTTTTGCCAGGATGGATCTAGGGGGGCCCCCCTGCTGCGGTGGGCGCGAAGGTACTCGGTGGGCCCTTTCCACTGCAAAAAATGGTGACAACGTATTTTTGCCAAAAAGTTCAATCAGCCAGTTCTCCACAAACATGGTGGGGTCTTTACCTTCCACCCTCTCCGGCAGCCCTACTATACGGACATTATTGCGTCTCAGACGGTTCTCCATGTCTTCCACGCGGTCATAAGCGTCTCTAGCCATCTGCAGGGCAGCTCTAGTGTCTTGGGCCATGGGCTGCAACTGATCCTCCACCTCACTGACTCAGCTTTCCACTGCAGTAGTACGTTCACAAATCTTTTGCATATCCTGCCTTAGTAATCCAAACTGCTCCTTCAAAGTGTCCACAGATGCAGTACATTTATTAACTGCTTTAAGTATGTCTGCCAGCGTGGGTTGCACAGTATTCTCAGCTTGTGCGTCTGAGGCCTGCTCGTCCTCCGGTCCCGGGCCTGCTCCTTCTCTATCCTCCTCCTCCCCCCAGTAAAGTGGGACACTTTCGCCCTGTGCTGCAGGCCTTGACTGGTGCGCGGCACCCGATCGGGACGGCTGTTCTGGCCCCCCCGTTCCAGACATCTTTTTGGCGTAGTAGAGCATGTCCCTGGGGGGGTCTTTTCCCTGGGTCTTGGCAGGCTTACCGTGTTTGGGGCCTGTTTTGTCCGCTCCACGAGGCGTCCCTCTTACAGTTGGCGCGGCGGCGCCATCTTGGGCCTCCATCCCCGCGATCTCCGCCTGTCCTTTGCGGGTCTTTCCCCTGGTGCACAACGCTGGTGGTGGTACCGCTGTGGTCCCGGGAGTGCTGGCTTCCAGCATATGGCGGTCTCGAACCGGAATAACGGCCGGGGGAGGATCAATACCGGATCAGCACTGGGAGCTGTGAGAGATGCGTCCTCTCACATGCCTGTCCTGGCCACGCCCCATGGTGTTCTTTTGGTGATGTCAAATATATCTTTTGGAATTGTGGCCAAACAGTTTAACCTTGGTTTCATCAGATCATAACGAATTTTCCCACATTTTGCCGCTTTTGGAAGACTTCAGATGTGCCAGGCTTGGATATTTTTCTTTGTTAAAAAAAAAAAAATCTTCCGTCTTGCTACTCTCCCTTACAGCCCAGACATATGTAGAATACGGGAGATTGTTGTCGCATGTACCACACAGCCAATACTTGCCAGATATTCTTGCAGCTTCCTTCTACTTGTAGAGCTGTTTCACACCACAATTTCTGTGTTCCTGATGTGGTTTTGATCCATTCGGTGCGTTTTTTTTTATTTAATTTTTTTATTTATATTTTTTATTCCAATTGAGGACATGTTTGTTGCATTTTTAGTTTTTTTATTTTTGTGTTTTGTCACATTCCAGATGCAGTCCTTATAAAAATAATGCAGCATGTTCTACTTATGTAGCTCTTGCAGAGCTGCGAATGCTGCCGTTATGTGACACCTATGACTATTATTGTACAGGATTTTTATAGCACCAACAGTTTCCACAGCGCTTTACAGAATGAAGTGAGACACACTGTTGCAATACAATGCTAGAGTTCAGAGGGCTCTAGTTGTGAGAGCTTTCAAACTAAATGGGAGGAGCAAGTGATACAAAATGAATTAAATAAGTAAAATAAAAAAGTTGTTGGGCAGGCCATAGATGGTGTGAATTTCTTTCTTGCAACTTGTTGCAGGAAAGAAATTTACATGATTCCCCCATTAACACAGGCAGTGCTGACAGGGGAATTGGCAAATGTCTTTTCCCAGTGGGGGGAAACCATCCCCCACCAGGAAATGCTGCAGCCATGTGGGTGGAGCCCCACACAGCCTGCTTTTAAAAAAAAAAAAGTGACAGCTAGTTCAGGGAACTTCACCCTGTCTTGCTGTCACAGGGAGAGAGGAGGCCAGGGAGTACATGTTCCCAAAGGTAAAATTATCCTTTAAAGTGGATGTAAACCCCCCCCCCCCAATTTTTTAAATTAAGGCTTGCACTTTGTACAGTATAGGATTTTATGTCATCTGTGCTCAGTCTTGCCACAGTTAATCCAGCTCTGAGAAATCCTCTTATCAAAAATTTTTTTTTTTTTTTCAGTAAGATAAAAACTGACACACCGAGAAATAGGAGTTGGTTCTTCCCCCTTGTTTTGAGTGACAGGTGATTTACGTATCTCATACAGTAGCCTGAGAGACATTCTGTGTACTTCAGATCCCCTCCTCCTTTCTTCTCCAGCTCTCCCAGGATTGGCTGCTCCACACCCCAGCATGATTGGTCATGCTGAAGTCATGTGGTTACTTTTTAGGGTTTTGACTGGATGTTGGTGATCATAGCAGAAGTTCAGTGTAAGAAATACACAGGAGAAAATGCATGTTGACAAGGGGAGTGTAGAGGTGGGCAGAGAGTCTACTGACATCACGACTCCACCCACCGAGCTCCGGACAACAGACCCACCCACAGAATCTGCAGTTTTTCGGGTCTCGTACCAGACAGGGGGGAGACATTTGACAGGTAAGGCTCCATGTACATGGGATACTTTTACAACTGCTTGTAAATGATTAAACTTGACAGTAGCCCACGTTTACACCGTCCGTTTTGCTGTGTTTGCGGTTTTAGAAGCGTTTCAATAATAAAAAAAAAATGGGCAAAAATGAAAAATGCTGCTTACCGCTTTTAGCCACGTTTGGCGTTTGAAACGTGGAAATGTTCTGCGTCTGAACCCATTTTTTTTGCTTTCAAAGAAACGCAATAAACGAGACTGTGTACATGGTCACATAGGATAACTTTGAGTTCAGGGGCAGTTGGGGGGGGGGGGGGGGGGGGAAGTGTCCAACTGCCTCTGAACGTTATGTTTTAGCAGCGTCCCGTGTACATGGGCCTAAGGATACATGCAGGAGGTGTGTATAGCCTTGTAGATGACCACTATGGCAGTAGTTTGGAAAGGATGAAATTGGGGTTACATCCACTTTTAAGGAGAAGCAGAAGTTTTTTTTGTTTTTTTTTATGGCTGTAATTCTCCTGTGGGTCACAGGAGTGCACTTCGTCGTTTGCTCACATAAAGTCTGCTGCCGGCTGACCTCACTCAGCCGGTCCAGGCTCTGCAGGGATTCTGACAATAATGTCGGGATTTGACCACATTCCTGACGGGATGGCTGGTTCAGCCTCTCAGCAGGCCACAGGGATCCAAATACAGATCGCTGATTTAGAGACGTGGCAGTTTAGATGCTTGCAACATCTAGGCCAGTTCTGATACCGTGGGCATTGCTTTTCTAGCATGACAGCATTCCAAAGCTGGCACAATGTGGCCTAGAGTCGCACATTCCCAGGATGTCAGTGCTTATCTAATGCCTGGCAGCCAATCCGGGACAACAAAGAACATTCTGATAGTGCAGAAAGGAGATCATCTCCAGGGTACTTAGATGGCTGTGTATTGCAAGCACTTCAGTTTTATACATTGGCTCTGCATTAGATTCCTGAATGCAGTACATGGCAAACACGGGTTTCTCAATTATTTTACTATATGAATAAAATGCACATATTTGTAGAAATCACTGTGACGTGCAAACCATTGCCTTGAAAATTGAATTTGTTCTCATTGTATGTTCTAGGGATGCAGCAGATTTAAAGCTTTTGTTAACCCAAAAAGAAAAATACAGATCCTGTTCCCTTAAAGCATGTTATATAGTGCTTGTTCTGTGTCATATGGACCCCCGTATCACCTGAAATACCTGGCTGATCCGGCCTAGCTATGCCCTCCCCTCTGCAAACAGACCACAATAATCATGGCTGCTGAGCCCCTGACATCATGGTCTGTTTGCGTGCCTTTGCCATCTGCAGCCTGCTCTCCTGTGTCCTCCTCACCCCCCCCCTCTGCTCGTACAATGTGCCCCTCCACTCGTGCTGCTCTACATGCGCTCATATCTTCTATTACATCATCCAATCCTCACTGCGCCATTATAAGAAGTTTCCCTGTGTTCTGTAAATCGGGGTTTGACAAATTTGCTTGGAATCTAGGAGCTAGCTAAAAAAGTTAGGAGCCAGAAAACGCGCCCCGTCCCGACGAGCTTGCGCGCAGAAGCGAACACATACGTGAGCAGCGCCCGCATATGTAAACGGTGTTCAAACCACACATGTGAAGTATCGCCGCGATCGCTGGAGCGAGATCAATAATTCTAGCTCTAGACCTCTGGAGATTTTAAAGGGTAAAAGTTTGTCGCCATTCCACGAGCGGACGCAATTTTGAAGCGTGGCATGTTGGGTATTGATTTACTCGGCGTAACATTATCTTTCACAATATAAAAAAAAAAAAAAATTGGGATAACTTTTACTTTTGTCTTTTATTTTTTTTTATTAAAAAAAAGTATTTTTTTTCCCAAAAAAAAGTGCGCTTGTAACACCGCTGCGCAAATACGGTGTGACAGTATTGCAACAACTGCCATTTTTTTTCTCTAGGGTGTTAAAATAAAAAATTATATATAATTTTTGAGGGTTCTAATTAGAGGGAAGGAGATGGCAGTGAAAACAGTGTAAAAACACATTAGAACTGCTGTTTTACTTGTAATGCCAAGGCCACAACCAGATGGCGCCGGGTCACAGATGGAAGCTTGGGCCTTCACAAGGCGGCGGCCTCGGGGGAGGTGGGGGCGCACGGAGACACAGGGTTGGTAATTGAGGGCCTTGTAGGCCGCAAAGCCGCGGCCTCAGTTACCGACGGGCGCCAGGTCACAATTTCTTGTCGCAATTGCGACCGGGCGCCCGGATTTTGTCGAGCCCTGGTGTAGTTAGTTCTAGTTAACTTGTAAAAACCGAATTGTACCTAATTGAAGAAGGTACTTTGTAGATGTGCACTCTAGTGGCATAGAAAATCATTCATGAGGTGGTTTTTAGTAGGTTTGTGGTTTAGTCCTTTAGTTTTTGCTTGTCTTGTTTGCAGTAAAGTATACATTTTTTTTTTTTTTTTTTTTTTTTTTTTCTCGTTCTGCAAGGGCACAAAAAACAATTGTTCTCTATGTACCCTGTTTACATCAAAACACTGGTATTGCGTACAGATTTTTTTTTTCTGCGCAGGAATCTGCAACATGTATGCAGTTTTCTGCACATAACTGACACGCATGAAAACTTATGTAAACTCCTGTCTTTGCAAGTGAAATCTGCCAGGGTTCTCCCACCAGTTGTCATGCACGTATGGTGTGAACGAGCCTTAAAACATTCCTTGGAAATAGGCAGGACTCCAGATACAAATTCCTAATAGGCGTAATTCATACCAGGGTGGATTTGATTTAAATTGCTAGTAAAAAGACTTGATTTAAATAATTTTTAAAGAGCTACTGTCATCTCTGTCCCGCAGCTGTTCCTTTTCCTGACCCGCTGTTGACTCACCGATAGTCCCATTCACTTTAATGGGATGGCTGGTGATGCGGCAGTGACACAACAAGGTGAGGGACGTGGCGGCATCAGGTGAGTGGATGCCTCCTGATGGATCTGAAATGACAGGTGCTCTTTAAATGTGAGAACTTATTCTTGCTGATAATTAGAATCTTTAATATTTTGCAAACAAACCCTATAATGCCGCGTACACACGATCGGAAATTCCGACAAAAGCCTGATGTGAGCTTTTGGTCAGAACTTCTGACTGTGTGTAGGCTCCAACGGAATGTTTGTCGGGAAAAGTTCTGATCGGAAATTCCGATTGTCTGTATGCAATTTCGACGGAGAAAAATTCTACGCATGCTCTGAATCAAGTGGGCGCATGCTCGGAAGCATTGAATTTAATTTTTCTCGGCTTGTCGTAGTGTTGTATGTCACCGCATTCTTGACGGTCAGAATTTGGTGCGACCGTGTGTATGCAAGACATGTTTGAGCCAAAATTCCGTCTGAAAAAAATCCACGGTTTTCTTGACGGAATTTCCTCAGTTTAGGCCGATACGATTATCGATTGGTTTGCGCAAAATTGATAGAGTTTACAAAATAGGGGATAGTTTTTTTGCATTTTTATTAATTTTTTTTTTTTTTTTTTTTTTTTACTACTATTGGCGGCGCTCAGCCTTTTTTTTTTTTTTTTTTTTTTTTTGTGACTGCGACATTATGGCGGACAATTTTGACACATTTTTGGGACCATTGTCATTTTCACAGCAAAAAATGCATTTAAATTGCATTCTTTATTGTGAAAATGACAGTTGCAGTTTGGGAGTTAACCACAGGGGGCGCTGTAGGAGTTAGGGTTCACCTAGTGTGTGTTTACAACTGTAGGGGGGGTGTGGCTGTAGGACTGACGTCATCGATCGAGTCTCCCTATAAAAAGGATCACTCGATCGATACGCCGCCATGTTTACACACGGCTCTCCCCGTTCTTCAGCTCCGGGGAGCGATCGCGACGGAGCGGCTATAAACGAATAGCCGCGCCGTCTTCCCGGATCACTCCCCGCGGGAATCCGCACGCAGCGGGGGGGGACCCGATCGGACCCCCCCACCCGCTAGAAGGCAAGGACGTATATATACGCCCTTCTGCCTGTCCGTGCCATTTTGCGGACGTAAATAGTCGTGCGGCGGGCGTTAAGTGGTTAAACGGACACCATAGTTTGTAGTGTACATAGATTTGCAAAACAATGGGATAAAGGAATATTCCTGAACTTTGAACTTTGTTTTATCTTATGGTTCAATTTAACCACTTAAGGGCCGCCCAGCGCCGATATACGTCGGCAGAATGGCACGGCTGGGCACAAGCACGTACCTGTACGTCCTCTTTAAGTGCCCAGCCGTGGGTCGCGAGCGCCCGCGGCCCGGTCCGAAGCTACGGGACCCGCGGACCTGATCGCCGCCGGAGTCCCCCGATCGGTCACAGGAGCTGAAGAACAGGGAGAGGTGTGTGTAAACACGCTTTCACCGTTCTTCACAGTGGCACTGTCATTGATTGTCTGTTCCCTGATTTAGGGAAAGGCGATCAATGATGTCACACGTCCAGCCCCACCCCCTTAGTTAGAAACACATATGAGGTCACACTTGACCCCTTCAGCGCCCCCCTAGTGGTTTAACTCTCAAACTGCAATTGTCATTTTCACAGTATTCAGTGCATTTTTATAGCACTTTTTGCTGTGAAAATGACAATGGTCCCAAAAAAGTGTCAAAATTGTCCGATGTGTCCGCCATAATGTCGCAGTCACGAAAAAAATCGCTGCCATTAGTAGTAAAAAAAAAAATTATTAATAAAAATGCAATAAAACTTTGTTAACTCAACAAACAACCAATCAATAAACGCTTAATAGGTAGAAAAATAAGTATTGGCCTAAACTGAGGAAAATAAATGTGTGTTTTTTTAATTTATTTCTTTTATATATTTTTGGGGGATATTTATTATAGTAAAAAATATTGCATTTTTTTTTTCAAAATTGTCGCTCTTTCTGTTTATAGCGCAAAAACTAAAAAACGCAGAAGTGATCAAATACCACCAAAGAAAGCTCTATTTGTGGGAAAATACACCAATTTTGTTTGGGAGCCACGTCGCACGACCGCGCAATTGTCAGTTAAAGCGACCGCAGTGCCAAATCGCAAAAAGGGGCCTGGTCCTTGCATATTGATCTGGATCTTAAGTAGTTACTTTTTTTTTTTTTTTTTAATGATTGATTTTATATCCACCCTGATGCATACGTTTCTGTTTGCTGGAGACTACAGCTAACACTGTACTCTTGGGAAGGCTTGTACCATCACTTGGATCCATTTTATGATGACAAATAGGGGTTTTAGCATCATGGTGATTTATTAATAAACTCAAATGTGATGCCAACAAAATGTCATCCTATTCTTGCTGCCCTTACCTCAAGTTGGTTGGCAGCATGGATTGTAATATTCACAACCTACAGACCTGTGAACCTCTCCAGCAAGCTTTAGTTACGTAGTCTAAAAATACATGTAGATGCTTCTTCACAGGGCAGTCAGTTCATTCCTCCCTGCTGGTCTTGCATGTGACAGAGAAGCCCCATGTATGTCTTGCGTTTCTTAAAGGTTTTTCTTCAGGCATTGAAACCTGATGCCAGAAATGCATAGTTTTCTCCTTGTACTTTTACTATTTTTGTTTTTAGTAGATGCATGTCATTGTTTGGTGCGTCAGTGATGGGTTTGTGTAGATGGAACATAATTCTGCATCTTGTTGCTGTACTTTAGGCTAATGTTCAGCTTATTGTATCCTGCTGGGTTTAGAATGCTCTTGTATAGCAAAGTTCTGTCGCCATTATTCTATGAATTCTTATATGGTGGAACCTTGAATTGCGAGTAACACGGTTAACGAGTGTTTCGCAATACGAGCACTGTTTTTTTTTTTCAAAGTCGTAACTCGGTTTGCAGTGTGCAGTACAGAGTTTGGCCTGAGGTGGGGGGGGGGGGTGCCAGAAATGCTCGGAAAGACACGGAAATTCTCTGTTCCCAAGCCTTTCCGAGGTTTGTCAAGGTCAGCCCCTTGAGCCTTACCAGCTGTTTTCGAGGCTCTCCAGCGCCCCCCAACCTCTGGCCGCATGCGGTATTGCATGCCATTGAAGTCAATGCGGAACAAATTTTCGTTTCCATTGACTTCAATGGAGAAACTCGCTTTTGGCATGCGAGTACTTGATTACGAGCATTCTCCTGGAACAGATTATGCTCATAATCCGAGGTTCCACTGTAATGCAATTTATTGTTTGTAACATTTTTAAGCTGCCATGTACAAAGTTCCAGCACAGACCTGTCCCTTGGGCAGTTTTATATGATTTGAGTGTATTTCAAGTAGGGTCGATTATCGGTGCGGCCGATATTCACAAAAAATTACTAGTTAAAAAAAAAAAATTAATAAAAATGCCATAAAACTTCCCCTATTTTATAGACGCTATAACTTTTGTGCAAACCAATCAAACGCTTATTGCGATTTATTTATTTAATTTTTTTACCAAAAATATATAGAATACGCATCGGCCTAAACTGAGGATAGGTCGTACTGGGCACTCATGGGTGGCACTGGTGCTACACTGTACCCAAACAGAATTTTTATAATTTTGTTCCCACAAATGGCGCTTTCTTTTGGTGGTATTTGATTACCTCCTGTGGTTTTTTTATTTTTTGCTAAACAAATAAAAAAAGGCAACATTTTGAAAACTTTTTTTCTTTTTCTGTTATAAAGTTTTGTGAATAAGTATGTTTTCTCCTTCACTGATAAGGCGACACTGACAATGGGCACTGATGGGCATCCCTGGAGGGAATGGTGGTCATTGTGCCTGGGCACTGATTTGCATTTCCCTGGTGGTCTAGGGGGGCCTACCTGGTGCTCCAGTGTGGTGGCCATCCTGGTGGGTCCTGGGAGGGCATCCGAGGGGGGGCTGCGCTGAAAAACTATCAGCACAGACCCCCCCCCCCCCCATGTCAGGAGAGCAGCCACTCGCATCTGTCAGACACGAGTGAGGAAAACCCGATCAACGGCTCCTCCTGTTTACACCGTGATCAGCCGTGATTGGACACGGCTGATCACATGGTAAAGAGCCTCTGTTGGAGGCTCTTTATTGAGATCGGTGTGTCAGATTGACCACCCTACCGATCGCCGCAATGCATGCCCCCCCCCCCGCACGTGCGGCGGCTGTTATCCTGACTGGATGTTATATAACGTCCAGCAGGATAACCCAACTACCGCTCGGCCATCATTCTGCTATAGGCTGGGCCAGAAGTGGTTAAAGGACAGTGTAAAAATAATTATAAATCTACAGAATATTGGCAATCGGCCTGAAAGGCAGCCAAAAATCGGTATCGTATCAGCCCTGAAAAAATATCTGTCGATCCCTAATTTTAAGTATTCAGATGCTCCACTTGTGTACTGTATGTGTCTTTTATTACTGTTTCTGCTTATTCACTTTGCAGCCTGCCTTTCCTTTTTATATTATCTTGCATAAGTGATATATTTATTTATTAAAACGTATATATGGCTCAAAAGATGATTTTTTCTTTTCTTTTTTTTTTTTTTTTAGTTTAGAAAAGTTGCTAGACTAATCTCACGGATAGCAGAGTAGGGTAGTAAAATACCAAGAAGGTTGGGGATGGTAAAAACTGGCAGTCCCCCACCTCTTTAGGTGGAAAAGGCAGCCAGATGGGTTGTATGCATGCCAAGGCTATTATGCTTTGCGTGGCAACAATTTTATATCCTCTGTTGCGTTCAGGCAGTACCGCTGCTAAACATGGTGAACGCAAGTTAACATGGCCATGCTGCAACCACAAGACAAACACGAGTCTCCGATTCAAAAACCCAGATCGACTGTCAGAAGGCAAAAACAGGTATTTAGGCGGCGGCTGCATTGCCACCTGGAGGCTGTGCCTGCACTGCCATCTTACACTGGGGGGGGGACCCTGAGAAGGCAAATGTAAAGTGCACTTACCATCAGGCTGTTCTTTCCTCATTACGACTCTCCTGAAACTTCTAACAGCAGGGCACCAGGATCATCGGGAGACGGGTATAAGGCCATGGGGGCTGCCATCAGGAAGATGGATGTATGCCACAGCAGTGGAGCAGTTATTTGAATCTGTCAGATGGAATGCCTGGCAAAAAGTGTCTTGGGAGAACTCCTTTATAGGTTAACTGGGGTGAGAGGATTGCTTGAGAGGTCTTATGATGGGTAAAAAACTGTTTCTGTATGTCTATGAGAAATATATAGTTTTGCAGGCAAATATGGACTTCAACACATATATGGTCTATAAAATAGCTTTTTATTCGTGAATGTGTTTATTCAATTGTAATAAGTTGTGCCTCAATGGGTGCAGCGCTAAAACATCCCCTGAGGGATATGTAATGCATTCAATATATAAAGTGCAAAATGTGTTCTTGTATAAATCAAACTATACGATAAATGTTAACATTGCAATGTTGTCTATATAATGTCCTTATAAAAATCAATGGTGAAAAAATCATGCCAATCAATTGTATGTGCATAGATGGGCAAAGTAAATAGCAGGTAAAAAACAAGACTCGCCAGATCAAATGGACCCCTTGGCAGTACTGCATGTGGGTCAATCAGGCTTGTTGGTGAGCAGAGTGATGAGATGCCACTTCAAAAACAAATCTTCCTTTTGTAACCAAATTCGGACTTTCACTGGCATGATTTTATTTTTTGTTCATCGATTTGATTTAATTTTTAGAAGGGCACTAAATGGACAACATCTGCACATTGCACTTTAACATTTTATCATATTGTTTGATTTATATAAAAACACATTTTGCATATTGCATTTTATTTTTATATTTATTGAATGCATTCTATATCCCTCAGGGGATACTTTATATTTAGCTCCGCACTTATTTTGATTTTAGTCTGATTATTCACATGTTTAGGAAGTGTGTTTAGTACGGGCAGCTTTAAGTAGAGTAACATAGCAGCTCACAAGGTTTCACATATTTATGGGGCACTCTCTGTTAGGCTGCTTTCACACTGAGGCGATTTGCAAGCGCTATTGCGCTAAAAATAGCGCCTGCAACGCGCCCTGAAAGAGACGCTCATTTATATCCAGTGTGAAAGCCTGAGGGCTTTCACATTGGAGCGTTGCGCTGGCAGGGCGGTAAAAAAAGTCGCGCTAGCCGCATCTTTGATTCACGGTAGGATCTGTAAATATACCGCTCCTACAGCGCCCCTGCCCATTAAAAGCGGTGTTTTTGTCGGTGGGTTTAACTCTTTTTGCCTGCTAGCAGGGGTTAAAACCGCACCACTAGCGGCCGAAAAACGAGGCAAAAACTACGATAAAGTGCCGCTAAAAATAGCGGCGCTTTACCACCAGCGCATGAAGCGCCTCAGTGTGAAAGTACCCTTGCATGGATAATAATTCAGCGATGGCAAAAGGCTGATACTTAAAACCTGATGCTTAAAACCTATCATGTAACATGCATACAAATGTTCTCAACATGTTTTGCAGAAATATCCGCTTCTTCAGGAGTATTAGAGAGCAAACAAACTTATCTATAGGTAGATGACAATTCTAACCGGAAAAACTAACCTAAGATAAAGACAATATATGCAAGCATGGCGATCCATAAGGACTTTACAGATTCCTAACCCACCCAAGGAGCAGCAAGATGAGTAGGCGCCTGGAGGTCATGTTCCTATAAATGAGTGAGTTTGCTCTGTAATACTCCTGATGAAGCGGATATTTCCGTGAAACATGTCAGATTTGTATTCATGTTACATGATAGGTTTTAAGTATCAGCCTTTTGCCATCACTGCATTATTATTCATGTAATAGAGCGCCCCTTTGTGGCACAACTTTTATTCATGAATGTGTTTTTACTCAATTGTTGTCTTAGACTTTTTATAGACCATATATGTGTTGATGTTCTTGTATAGTACCATTAAAGTCCATATTTGCCTCCCAAACGATGGCTTTCTCAATTGATTTTAGGATGTGGGTACTTGCGGTATATACTCGAGTATAAGCCGAGGCGTCTAATTTTACCACAAAAAAATTTGAAAACGTATTGACTCGAGTATAAGCCTAGGGTGTCCATCTGCAAACCTCACTGTGCCCATGCCTAGACTGACAATTAACATGGGAGTCTACGGAAGGGGTGCACAGCTTTGAAAAATCGGTGCTCCCCGGCCGTAGGTCCCCCGGCCAACAAACGTTGCACAATTGTAGAGGAACAGTGGGGCTACAAGTGTGCCAAGTTTGGGGTCGAGGGGACCTACAGCCGGCCGGTACCGGGTCCCCAAATCCAGGAGATCAGGCGCAAAAAGGGTGACCTGAGTATAAGCCGAGGGAGGCATTTTCAGCACAAAAAAATGTGCTGAAAAGTCGGCTTATACTCGCGTATATACGGTATATTGTGATATATTTGTTGGCACACATCTTGTAGTTTCTGTATGTCTCCTTGCTGCGTATATACAGTAGCTGTTTAAATAGAGTTGCCCTTTATAAGTAGAACAGATGTGCTGCATGGACTTGACTTCTTTGGCTTGTGCTAGAAAATCTAATGTGCGATTTGGTTTTGAAAAGCATAGCAAGCAGTATATGCTTTCACACTATTAAACATTTAAAACCTTTCTTTCCTTTTTTTTCTTTCTGTGCATTTGTACTGCAAAAAGCTGATGTTTGTATTTATTTTTTTCTTTCTTTCTTTCTACCTTTTCAGGTTTTCCAGGCAGAAGCTGTTCTCCATCATTATTACTTGAGGCAATGTCTGTTCCTTCACAGCTCCTCTTTCCTCTCATAAGGAACTGTGAGATTGGCAGAATATGCAGTTCCATGTGTTACTGCCATCACAAGCCTCTCTGCTGTCGGTCTGCTTACCAGTCTGTGAAGCCCAGCCGATGCTTAGCAGATGGAAAGTTTGCTTCAACATTTTGCAGGCCCAACTTGCATTGTGCCCAACTGAGGAGATATGTAACGACACCACAGAGATTTTACTTGACTCCCCCTCAGGTCAATAGCATATTGAAAGCCAATGAATATAGTTTCAAAGTGCCAGAATTCGACGGTAAGAATATCAGTTCTGTCCTCGGTTTTGACAGTAATCAGTTACCGGCGAATGCTCCAATTGAAGACCGTAGAAGTGCTGCCACGTGTTTACAGACCAGAGGCATGCTTCTTGGTGTGTTTGATGGTCATGCTGGTTGTGCATGCGCTCAGGCAGTCAGTGAGAGACTGTTCTACTATATTGCTGTTTCATTGCTACCTCATGAAACTCTGCTTGAGATTGAACATGCTGTAGAAAGTGGTCGGGCTCTCTTGCCAATTTTGCAGTGGCACAAGCATCCAAATGATTACTTTAGCAAAGAGGCTTCCAAACTCTACTTCAATAGTTTACGAACCTATTGGCAAGAACTGATTGATCTTAATTCAGGTGAAAGCACCGATGTCAAGGAGGCACTAATAAATTCCTTCAAGAGACTTGACAATGACTTGTCGTTAGAAGCTCAAGTAGGGGATCCTAACTCCTTTTTGAACTACTGGGTCTTACGAGTGGCCTTTTCAGGAGCTACTGCATGTGTGGCCCATGTGGATGGCGTAAACTTGCATGTGGCAAACACAGGAGATAGCCGAGCCTTGCTTGGTGTCCAAGAGGAAGATGGCTCTTGGTCTGCTGTAACCATGTCCTATGACCATAATGCTCAAAATGATTCAGAGGTGAAACGCCTTAGGACAGAGCATCCGAAGGAAGAGAAGAGTGTTGTGAAACAAGACCGACTTTTAGGATTGCTCATGCCTTTTAGAGCTTTTGGAGATGTCAAATTTAAATGGAGCATCGACCTGCAGAAACGTGTAGTCGAATCGGGTCCTGACCAACTGAATGATAATGAATACACAAAATTCATCCCTCCCAACTACCACACTCCACCATACTTAACTGCAGAACCGGAAGTCATATATCACAAATTACGGCCGAAGGACAAGTTCCTTATTCTAGCCACGGATGGTCTTTGGGAGACCATGCACAGACAGGATGTCGTGAAAATTGTAGGAGAGTACCTAACTGGTGTTCACCATCAGCAGCCCATAGCAGTAGGAGGCTACAAAGTTACTCTGGGACAGATGCAGGGCCTTCTTGTGGATAGAAGGGCCAGAATATCTTCGGTGTTTGAAGATCAAAATGCAGCTACACACCTTATACGACATGCAGTGGGCAATAACGAGTTTGGGAGTGTTGACCATGAGCGATTGTCCAAAATGCTTAGTCTTCCAGAAGAATTGGCACGGATGTACAGAGATGATATCACAATCATAGTGGTGCCATTTAATTCTCATGTAATTGGAGCACATCAAAGCGTGTAAACCTACAAAGTTGAGCCTCTCTAGTTCAAACATGCAAAAAATGACTATTCAAAGCCAACCCATGGGAAGAAGTCTCATCTTGCCCCTTTCTAATATCATATCATTATTTTTTTTTTATTTTTTTACTAAGTTTACTTCATTTTGTGGTTCAGGATTGCCTGCATACTATGCACCTTACTGTGTTGAAGGTTAACGTTGAGATGTACAAGGAATAATCGTATTGACGTTTGACACTAGATTTGATTATTTCCTAATGTACAGAGGCCACCCCCAAACAAAGCATACTGAGGGCGATTTACACATGGTACATTTTCACCAAAGGCTATGTTCATTCAATGTACCCAGTTGAATTTGTGTTTTGAGTGTGTGGTGTGTTTTTTTTTTTTTTTTTCTTTTTTTTCCTGAGCCTGATTGGGTATTTTACACTGAACACATTAGGTGTTCTGGCTCTAGAGCATTCACTTGTTGGGTATGTACATCCGTTTACCTGTGCTGTTAACTTGTAGTGTGCTTGGCCATTTAATGTGCTTCTTTTAAGAGTGCCCTAGGATCCCCAAAACCCATAGTGCTCTATCATGCAAAGACCCACTTCAGCCCAGAAGTCTAAGGTTCATAGTCCAACTGAGACTACCAACAGGATCAGTTCATATAACAGCTACATCTAATCAGCACTCATAATTGCAGTTTATGTATATTCCCTAAACATAATGTTTCCAGGTTGTGGCATAAAATGTTGGATTGTTTTGATTTATTTGCTTATCAATGCATGAAGTTATCTTCTACTGTTTGCACTTTCGTCTGTAGTGGACCCCTTTTATGTGTAGAGTATCATGGAATCAGGTGGGTGAACACACATTCTCTTCTAGAGCAGTCATAATGCCCTGTGAAGCTCATATTTCAGCTCATTCTTGTCTACCTTTGTCATAACTGGTTTCAGGCATGGTAGTAGTTTGGGAGGCAATTCACTCAACCGCTCCTTACAGTGTGACAAATCTATTTTTCTCCTAAGCACCAGGTAGGCATACAATGAATCTGGCAGACACAGCTCAGCATTGGGCATGCCTACAAGGTTCCAGATGTTTTTTTTCACAGGTTCCATTAGTCATGGTGAATGGAGCTGTGATTTATTCTTACTATGAATAGGAACACTTGCTGCACTTGGCAAGCAAGGAGTTGTATTCTTTGACCTTCAATGTGTGTCATTTCCTTTGCTGCGTATAAATTACAGCTCTATCACAGTTGCAAATGGAAGATAATTTGCATAGAAATGCAGGATGAGGGGCTTATTCTGCCTGATCACCTATCTGAGGAAAAAAAAGCCAGAATTTGCATATTTTATGTGGGAGTGTGAACGAATTATGAGTACACAAGTCTTCATGTACACTGGACGTTTAAAAAAACATCTCCTGAACGATTTAACTTGACAGGTGGTTAACAATGTTTAACCACTTATGTCAACATAATGGCATGGCTGGGCACAAGGGCGTATATGTACGTCCCCTTTTAAGAACCCAGCCGCCAGCACGCTTGAGACCCAGTCCAAAGCTCCGTGATCGCAAGCGGGACCCGATCGCCGCTGGTGTCCCGCCATCGGTTCACAGGAGCTGAAGATCGTGGAGAGGTGAGTGTTAACAACCCTTCCCCGTTCTTTGTGGCTTGTCACTGATCGTCTGTTCCCTGTCATAGGAACGACGATCAGTAACGTCACACATCCAGCCACGCCCCCTACAGTAAGAAACACAATAGGACTCAGCCCCTTTAGCGCACCTAGTGGTTAACCCCTTCACTGTCATTTTCACAGTAATCAATGCATTTTCGTAGCACTTTTCGCTGTGAAAATGACAATGGTCCCAAAAATGTGTCAAGTGTCTGTGTCCGCCATAATGTCGCAGTCATGAAAAAAATCACTGATCGCTGCCATTACTAGTGTGGTGTTTTTTTTTTTTTTAAATAAAAATGCCATAAAAGTATCCCCTATTTTGTAAACGCTATAACTTTCGCGCAAACCAATCAAACGCTTATTGCGATTTTTTTTTTTTTTTTTTTTTTACCAAACATATGTAGACGAATACGTATCGGCCTAAACTGAGGAAAAAAATGTTTATATATTTTTGGGGGGATATTATAGTAAAAAATATTGCATATATATATATTTTTTTTAAATGGTCGCTCTACTTTTTGTTTATAGTGCAAAGAATAAAAACCGCAGAGGTAATCAAATACCACCAAAAGAAAGCTCTATTTGTGGGAAAAAAAGGATGCCAATTTTGTTTGGGAGCCACGCTGTACAACCGCACAATTATCAGTTAAAGCGACGCAGTGCTGAATCGTAAAAAGGGGCCAGGTTCTTTACCTGCATAATGGTCCAGGTCTTAAGCTGTTAAGTCAGTTTTGCTGCATTTTTGCATTTTAATTTTTTTGGGGAAAATAGTCAAAAAATGAAAACTCCTATAAACGAACCATTGCTCAATGCGAGTTACCGTGTTTACAAGGCGTTTCAAATGCCTCTGAACATTTAGGTCCTGAAAGCATTTATTTATTTATTTTCTTTCCAAAAGATGCCTTTTAAACTCTACTGCCTAGAAACGGCCCTGTGTACATGTACTGATAACCACATAGAGGGCTGAAAAAAACGCCCAACTGCTCCTAAATGTCGTAAATTGATAAACGTTTACCAGCAGCAGTGTACATTAAGCCTTAGGCCCCATGTACACAGGATGCTGCTAAACGTACTTTCAGAGGCAGTTGGGCGCTTTTTTCAACTGCCCCTGAACTCATTCAACGTTATCCTATGTGACCATGTACACAGTCTCGTTTATTGCCATTTTCAGGCTGTTGCGTTTAACAGAAAAATGGGTTCAGACGCAGAAGATTTTTGTTTTTCTTTTAACGCTTCTAAACACAAACATGGGTTACTATCTGTCAAGTTTAATCATTTAGGAGCAGTTGTAAAGACGTCCTGTGTACATGGGGCCTAAAAGTGGTTCTAAAGGTGTTTTTTCATTTAAATTTTTTTTTTTTATACTTGCCTCCACTGTGCAGTTCGTTTTGCACAGAGTGGCCCTGATCCTCCTGTTCTAGGGTCCCACAGCAACTCTCGCGGCAACTCCCTGCAATAGCTAACCCCCTCTGGGAAGCGCTCTCGAGGGGGTTAACTTGCGGGTGCACTCCCGTATAATACACTTGCGTTTTATAGCTGCCGAGTGTATGACTCGGTCCCACCCCCGGTGGCCACGTCATTGGATTTGATTGACAGCAGCGGGAGCCAATAGCTGCGCTGCTATGAATCCAATCGGCACCGAGACTCTGTGGAGAAGGGGACGTTGTGGACATACAGAGCGGGTGAACGGGCTTAGGTAAGTTGAACTACGTGGGGGGGCACGTGTTTGCCACGTGTTTTTTCACCTTAATGCATAGGATGGATTAAGGTGAAAAACGTGAACCTTTACAACCCCTTTAACCACTTAAGGTCCGCCACACGTCCCCTTTAAGAGCTCAGCCGTGGGTCGCGAGCACTCGCGACCCGGTCCGAAGCTCCGTGACCGTTGACCCGAACACAGTGGGTGTTCCGCAATCGGGTCACATGAGCTGAAGAACAGGGAGAGGTGTGTGTAAACAAACCTTCCCCGTTCTTCTCTGTGGCAATGACAGTGATCGTCTGTTCCCTGATATAGGGAACGACGATCACTGACGTCACACGTCCAGCCCCGCCCCCCCTACAGTTAGAAACACACATGAAGTCACACTTAACCCCTACAGCGCCCCCTAGTGGTTAACCCCCTTCACTGCCATTGTCATTTTCACAGTAATCAGTGCATTTTTATAGCACTTTTTGCTGTGAAAATGACAATGGTCCCAAAAATATGTCAAAATTGTCCGATGTGTCCGCCATAATTTCGCACTCGTGAAAAAAATCGCTGATCACTGCTATTAGTAGTAAAAAAAAAATTATAATAAAAATGCCATAAAACTATCCCCCATTTTGTAAACGCTATAAATTTTGCGCAAACAAATCGATAAACGCTTATTGCGATTTTTTTTTTTTTTTTTTTTTTTCCCCAAAAATTGGTAGAATACGTATCGGCCTAAACTGAGGGAAAAAAAGTTTATTTTAAAACGCATAAACGCAGAGGTGATCAAATGCCACCAAAAGAAAGCTGTATTTGTGGGAATAAAAGGATGCCAATTTTGTTTGGGAGCCACGCCACACGACCGCACAATTGTCAGTTAAAGCGACGCAGTGCAGAATCGCAAAAAGGGGCAAGGTCCTTAACCTGTGTATTGGTCCGGGTCTTAACCGGTTAAAGTGGCTTTAAAGGCAGAAGCTTTTTTTTTTTTTCTTCTTCTTCTTCTTTCTATGCATAAAAAAAAAAAAAAACTGTGTGCAGCAGCCCCCTCTATCCAGCGATGTCCATAAATGCCTTGGTCGTCCGGGACTCTTCCTCCTGATTGACTGAGACACAGCAGCGGCGCCGATGCTGTCAATCAAACTCGGTCAATGAGAAGATAGAGGGTGGGGCCTAGGCACAGCTACAAGTCTGAATGGACACACGAAGCTGCAGCTCAGTTGGGGTTCTCCCGATGGCAAGCTGCTTGCTGTAGGGGCACTCAACAGGAAGCAGGGGCCAGGAGCTCCAGCCAGGGACCCAAGAAGAGGAGGATTTAGGTTGCCCTGTGCAAAACCACTGCACAAAGCAGGTGTGTATAACATGTTTGTTATTTTAATTGGAAAAAAAAAAGACTTTTTACAATCTCTTTAACTTTCTCCCAGGAAACATGAATCTGATTGCTCTGGAGCTTCTACTCTCCTGAATTTAAACCATGTTATTACCTACCGACTTGATTATTTTTGTAATGCTTTTTTTTTTTTGTCTGATGTCTGGGTATTGGATGCATACAATTGTCTAGGTGCCTGGCTCATAACGTGAGATGAACAAGTTGGTTTGATGCAGATAGGGCAAGTCTTGCAGGATTTTCTTCATATGATTTTACATATACTAATCTGTAGTTTACTATACCGCTCCACTTGCATGCATGTAAGCAATTTGGCTAGCGTTCTCCTCATTTTTTTTTTTTTTTTTTTTTTCCCCATCTGGGTGAGAGAAAGTGGTAGCCAGGTGAAATAAAACTGCAGTAAATTCTGCACTACAGTGCATACAGGCCACAATATTGTATAAAACTGATTTCAGTGGAGAAAGTTAATCAGTAGAAGATAAACCTGAAGATGGGGAGATTTACTAAAACTGGTGCATGCAGAATCTGGAGCAGCTGTGCATAGTGAACATGGGCTGAACATCAGACAAGTTGGCCTGCGTGTACATCGGCCTGTCCAACAGAAGCCTATCGAATAGCCATGCTGGAAAACCTAGCATCTGATCAGCACTGGCAGCCAATGGCTCCCATAGTTGGTACAGAGAGCTCCTCTGCTTTTTTTGTTTCTGTTCAGCACGATGGATTGATGGTAAGCTTGACCAATTGGCTTCTATGTTTTACACTAGGTTCACACTGCTGCGAATTCAAAATCGCGGTAAAATCGCAAAAAATAGTACAGGAACTACTTTTTGAAATCGGTGCAGCGCCGCAGATGCGGCGTCGCACCGATTAGGACAGTGCCATTGCCGCCGATTTGAGATGCGATTTGACATGTCAAATCGCATTTCAAATTGTACCAAATCGTACCCAGTGTGAACCAGGGCTTATTGTCAAAGCGTGATTGAACAAGCTGAAGTTGGAATCTGATTACTCTGCACAGCTGCACCATATTCTGTGTGCACCAGTCTTTGTGTGCTCATGCACTAGATGAAAAAGCATTGAGCCCTGGTTCACACTGGGTACGATTTGGAACGATTTGAGATGCGATTTGACATGTCAAATCGCATCTCAAATCTGCGGCAATTGTCGGCAATGGCACTGTCCTAATCAGTGCGACGCCGCATCTGCGATTTCAAAAAGTAGTTCCTGTACTACTTTTTGCGATTTCGGGACGATTTACATTAAATTGCGGCCGAAATCGCGGTAAAATCGTGCTTTTTACCGCGATTTTGAATTCGCAGCAGTGTGAACCTAGGCTAAATCTGTTATTTGGACAGTTTGTTTTGTTTTTTGTTCAGTTAATGGACACAAATCAAATCGATTTGTTTTTGAGCCAAAAAAGTTTTGGAAAACTGCTGCCGAATAGATGATAAATTGAAAAGTTAATGCGTGTCTCGCCCATTTATACGAGAAATTGACTCTTGTGTCCATTGAGCGATTTACAGTTCAAAATTCGGTCATTACATGGTGGCAATATCAATTGCTCTCACGACTGTGTGCTTTTTGAAAACGGGTGTGAATGATTTTTCGACTGGTACATGGCTAGCATTAGTAAATTCCACCCCATATTGTGAAAGACGGTCGAGGATGAGGACATGCAATGGGAGATATGTAGACGCCACCCACTCTCGCACACCCTGAAGTTGCATGAATTGTGTGGTCTGGCCCTGTCCCTCGCAGGTGCAAAGTGCTGGACCACAGTGTAGAGGCTGCTCCTGAAGAACTTAAAGCAGAACGTCTGTAATCCTTTTTATTTTTTTCATCCTCCTATCTATTAAATCCCCCTGCCCTTGTTTTACCTTTTTGGATAGTAAAACATTTTTTTATTTTTCCCAGTAAATACCTTATGCAGCCCAATTCCTGTTTCTTGTCTCTCCCTCACTCCCCTAAGAGTTTGGGGGGGTTGAGTCATAAGAGGGCCAATCAGAGCTGACGGTGTGTATGTAAATCCAGGAAGGGAACAGGCTGCAGTTGCCCACAGTTAAAATGGTTGCAACCAGACTCGGTGGAGGGAGATTTCTGCAGCATATTTGGCGAGTGTGCAATCCTCTTGGGGGGGGGGGGGGGGTGTGCTGGTGACACTCGGAGCTGCTCAAACACTCCATTCCTGAGTGTCTCCAGTGCCCCCACCTCTGGCCACATGCGGTGGGAGCCGAGCTTATATAGGTACAATCCGGCAGATGCTTTACAATACACAGGGACAATTATTATGGTACAGAGGGGATGGGAGGATTTGAAATAAGTGGGTTAACAACCACTTAAAGATTTAAAATAAAAATTCTGCCTTTTTAGAATCGCTTTAACAACCTTAAATTACAACATGGCTTCTGCGCAATAGTTTATCTTGGATTTTTTCCATGAAAGTGCTCATTCAAGCGTTGATGGTCGGTTATGACAGTCCATTCATTAAGGATGGTCTGTCATCGATCCACAATAAACCTAAAAATGCTCATGACCCTTTTTATTTTTTTGGAACATGCCACAACTTGGCAGCTGTTACTACCAAGGCATAGGTTAAGATGGGTGGAGTGTGTACATGACTTATTTTCCTTGGGCTGATCAGTCAGCCGTCTTTAACTGGGAAAAACTTTGCTTTATAGACCACATTAAGGTGCTGGTTTTCAGCCAAGAATAGGCTTATTAAACACTTTCTGAAGGCTCTCTGACTAAATACTTGGACGTATACATTTTTTTTTTTCTCATTGCCCATTTTGATCCTTATTTCTTGATGACCTGACCGCCTTTCCATCTACAGGCCACACTCCTTTTAGTCTAACCTGGCCTAGAAAATGTCTTCCATGGAACTAGTGGCTACTTTAATATACTTGGAGGCATGCATGCAATATCTGGTTCCTTTTTTCCCTTTAGTTTGCCCCCCCCTCTAGCGATGAGAACCTGTGATCGAAAAGGCACAATAAGGAGCTGCATTTCCCTCAGGAAAGTGAAAGCGATTTTGTGGAAGAGGGTATTGACTCTAAGTAGCCATTTGTAAAAAACGGGGGATCAGACTACGGTCTTCACTCGGTCATTTACAAAGCCCTCTTCTGCGATACTACTTCAACTTTTGTGTTCTAAGTGTGTTTTTTTTTTAGTTTGGAATAATACAATTTTGAAGTTTGCTTTTTTCTTTGCGTTTATTCTTTGTCTAAGGCATGATTTGTAATGCTTTTAGATGTAGGTGCTTTTCAGAACTTTTTATATAGGCTTCTAACGCACGTGTATGCCTATAAGGGCGTCTGCTTTTAAAACGGAGCTTTCTACTGGCCAGGAAATAATGCAATAACTTTCATTTAATATTATTGTAACACTCCATTTATATATGTATTTGTTGTAAACTATATTACTTTTGTTACAAACTATTTATCATCAACACCATATAGCCTTATTTATAAGGCAGCACAACAAGTAAAGCAGTAACGCATGATGACAAATCAGAAATCCATTTTCAGGGTTTCACTATGGCAAACTGAAAATTGATTTCTCAAAGTGGGAACTGGTTTGTTATGGTTTATTGAATGAGCTTGCTAGTCTTCCTAGTTTTTAATGTCTGACTTCTGAGTAGAGTCTTGCTGTAAGGACCCTTTCACACGGGCCATCCAATTGGGTCTGCCTGTCGATAAATATGGCCTGTTTGAAAGGGGCTGAAGACTATGGGATTGTTTTTTACGAATACAGGAGAGTGAAAAATCTGGTGCAGCTGTGCATGAGAACCAATCGGCTTCCATTTTTTTTTTTTTGTCAAAACTTATTTGAGCAAGCTAAAGTTAGAAGCTGATTGGCTACCATGCACAGCTGCACGCAGTTGTAGAAAATCGACCTATGTATCTAAACTTGCTACAACTTGAGTATCAATGCTTAGTCAATTTGGTGCTGTTTGCAGGTTCTGACTCCATGATGTGTGTGCTTTTGATAGTGTTTGAATTGAGGGCTGCTTGGCTCCTGATTGGTTGGGCCAATCCTGACGCTGGGTTCACACCATTGCTAATTGGATGCAGGTTTCCCTGCATCCAATTCGCATTGAGCCAGTTCACACATCTCCAGGGCTGCTGCGGAACACACTGCAGAAGAGTCCTGTATGTCTTTGGCTCCACTTCATGTCTGTATTCAGCCATAAATTCTGACCTGAAACGGTGAACAGGGACGTGCCGGAACCCTGCTGCAAACCGTGCTGCACAGTGTGAACCCAGCCTAAGCTATATACCTCACAGGCACCCAAGCTTTTGTCACGGAAAGCAGGGAGTTGGAATATGAAATCACTGCTATTGCAACAGGTTTGATTAGGTAGCCCTTATAGCACGGCTCTTCAATGTAACCTAATTCTGTTGGGGGGGGGGGGAAAACCTCCAAAGATCCATTTGCATATTAGACAATCACATGATGCACAATCAAAGGCTCTGTTTGCTTATAACCATGTGCTGAACTTCATATATTATACAATATTGTAATTGTTAAGCATTGACTGACATACCGTGTCAACATTTTATGGCATGTTTTGAGGTTTTTTTTTTTTCCCCACAGGGCACCTTTAGGATATACCCTGCTGGTTACTGCTTTGTGTTACAATTCTGTTTTATTCCTCCTATGTATAACCAGGACCACAAGCTGTGGTGTCAGATCTGCAGGGGAATGCTCTGGTATTGCAGCCAAGCATAGAGATATGATGCTTTGTGAGCTCCTGGGGGGGAACACACTAACTACATGGATAGAGCCAGCCTTCAGTCTACCGGCATCGGATGTTGCTGAAAAACAAGGCTGATGTCTCCTTCAATGAGCTGTGTTCTAATATTTGCTTGTCTCGCAATGTCTGCCCTGCCAGCCTGCTTGGGGACAGATGCACTCAAGCAAGGTAACCCAGAATATCCAGGCAGGATGGGATTTTTAGAGTAGCAAATTCCATTTAGCCAAATGTCTTCTGACAATGTTTCACAGAAATCTGTACTATTCATCTGTACACATTGAACACTTCTGACACTGTAAATACTACAAGGTTCTAAAGGTGTTTAATAGCATGTCTAATTAGACTTGTCTTTTGCTCTGTAAAGGTGGGACTATTGATGCCCATAACTTATTGGACTTTTTAGGGACACTGTAGTTTAATATATTAAAGTTGAAACGTTTTAAATACCAGGGAGAGTCTGTAATGAAGCCTGGGTTCTTTGGTTTTAATAGCACTTATTTGTTTTTATATACAAAGTCCTATCTGAACTGTTACAGTATTTAAGTTGCATTATTGTATGTACTAAATGTAGTGTATATGCTGTAAGACAAAAGTTGTTGTGTTTAGTATATAACTGCTTGTATTATTAAAGATATATATTCTAAAAGCACTTTTAAAGTTTTTTTCTCTTGTCATTTGGTGAATTTTGATACGCCCAGCCCCCTTTTTTTCTTCACTTTGCTTTTGTCCTTTTCCTGTCTCTGTATACAGGGAAACTTGCGGCTGGAATCTTCTCATTTAAGGATCGTCCCGCTGACGTGCGGGTGGGTTTCAACGCCTAAGGTCACATTTATGTGGCTCTATATAAACCCTTTTCCTTTGCTGAGAGTGTGCAGCGTCGCCAGGGGTCTAGAAAGCTCTCAAAGCATGCTTGCAATTGGATATTGCTACTTTCCCATCGTGTGATGGCCAATCGCAGCGGTCACATGACTCAAATGGCTGCCTCAGTATTTAGAAATTCTTAAAGGGCCAGAAGGTGGCAGGAAGTATTTTTTTATTTTTTATGTGTTTTAGGAGCAAAACATTCGAACAATACACACCAAACTGAGCATGTGCAGAGTGCCCCCAAGGCACTGTACTATCAGGAGATATATTGGGGACAGTGGAAGATGGAGAGGAATAGAGAAGATGGGGTCAAACAGCCTTTTTACACAATTCAGAGGATCAACCCCTTCCACAGTAAATGTAACCCTCATGC
This sequence comes from Rana temporaria, assembly GCF_905171775.1. Lineage (NCBI taxonomy): Eukaryota > Metazoa > Chordata > Amphibia > Anura > Ranidae > Rana > Rana temporaria. The sequence continues at coordinate 358,295,319 of NC_053493.1, forward strand.
TTTACTGCATATTCAGACTGATTTTACTGTTGTGGGTTTAGTAACACTTTAACTCCTTTTAGAACCAGCTATCTTTTAAGTTGGTGTGCATGGACCATTAAAATGTCAGTTTTCTAAATTTCAGCTCATGGCATCCTTGCAAAAAACAAAAAAAAAAAACACCTAATTGGAGTTGGAGCAATAATTATGGGCTTGTGAGGTCACCCACCCAATAAATTATGGTTATAGGCAGAATCAGCCCTGACTTGCAGTGAGGGGGGAAAAAAAAGTATTTGATCCCCTGCTGATTTTGGAAATGTTCCCACTGACAAATGATCATTCTATAATTTTAACGGTAGGTTTTTTTTATAACAGTGAGAGATGGAACAGCAACAAATATCCAGAAAAACGCATCTCCAAAAAAGTTATAAATTGATTTGCATTTTAATGTTTGAAATAAGTACCGTATTTGATCCCCTATCGATCAGCAAGACTTCTGGCTCCCAGTTGTCTTCTATACAGGTATTGAGCTGAGATTCTTCTAAAGGGAGTGCTCCTAAGCTCAGCTTGTGTACCCATATAAAAGACACCTGTCCACAGAATCAATCAGATTCCAATCTCTCCACCATGTCCAAGACCAAAGAGCTGGATTGTAGACCTACACAAGGCTGGAATGGGCTACAAGACCATCGCCAAGCAGCTTGGTGAGAGCGTGACAACAGTTAATGCGATTATTTGCAAATGGAAGAAACCCAAAATAACGTCAACTCCCTCGTTCTGGGGCTCCATGCATGATCTCGCCTAGTGGAGTTTCAATGAACGGTGAGGAATCGGCCCAGAACTACACGGGAGAATCTTGTCAATGATCTCAAGGCAACTGGGACCATAGTCACCAAGAAAAACATTGGCAACACGCTATGCCATAAAGGACTGAAATCCTGCAGTACACGCAAGTCCCCCTGCTCAAGAAAACACATGTACAGGCTCGTTTTGAAGTTTGCTAATGAACATCTGAATGATTCAGAAGAAAACTGGGTGAAAGTGCTGTGGTCAGATGAGACCAAAGTCAAGCTCTTCGGTATCAACGCAGCTTGCCGTGTTTGGAGGTGGAATACTGCCTATGACCCCAAGAACCCCAACCCCCACGTCAAACATGGAGGTGGAAATATGCTTTGGGGGTGTTTCTGCTAAGGGGACAGGACAAATTTCACGGCATCGAAGGGACGATGGACGGAGCCATGCGCTGTCAAATCTTAGGTGACCACATCTCTCCCTCAGCCAGGGCATTGAATGGGCTGTGGATGGGTAGTCCAGCATGAAAATGACCCAAAACACATGGCAAAGGAGTAGCTCAAGAAGAAGCATGTTAAGGTCTGACCTCTGATCTCCAACAAGGTTTTTGCCACCAACTACTAAGTCATGTTCTTGAGAGGGGTCAAATACTTAATTCATTCATTTAAAATGCAAATTTATAACTTTATTAACAAAAAATGAGCAAAATGTGTACTATTGTTTCTTGGCCCTACTACAGGTACAAAGAACGCATTAACGTGTGTGTGTATACTATTTTGATTATGAGACAAAATCCATTGTATACCCATTAAAATTTGGCACCAAATGAAAGTCCAATCTGTCCTCACCTTTTTTTTTTTTAAGTTAGTTGTTATAACCCTAAAAACAAAAATTCTGTTGCTTTTTTTTTTTTTTTTTGAAGCATGATCTATATTGGTGGTCTCCAAGCTGCGATCTTTGCTTGCCTTTATGCGGGCCTTTGGGGCGCTATCTCTCCCACTGATGCAAGACCCTATTCTGCTATCTGACACCAACAATGGAGCACCATTTCTCCCACTAATGGGGCAATATTCCTCCCTATGATACCAGTAATGGGGCACTCCCCCCCCCCCCAAATACCTGATGTTTACTCCCACTGACGCCAGGAAAATTTCCAAAGTCCGGCCCTCCAGAGTCTGAAGGACAATAAACCGGCCCTTTGTTTGGAGACCCCTGATCTATATCGTAATGCTTCTGCTGTGTAATTTGTCCCATTCTATGCTGTAAAAATACCTGGTTGATCCTGCCTGTTCCTGTGTACTGACCACGATAATCATGGCTGCAGATCCATGATACCGTGGTCAGTTTATGTGCCTTCAACATCCCGCTGCATGTTCTGAGTCTTTCCTCCCTGCCTGTCATTTCTTAGTTGGTGTGAGAGCCAATCTCCTCCCTGCCGCTATTCTGCTACAATATGTAACACAAAGACTTTTGTATATAGTGTGTATATATATATATATATAATTTTATTTTTATTTATGCTAAATACATTTTGCTCACACTGCTGCTCCCTGGTCATGTGACTGCCCTCTACTGGCTGAGTGTCTGAGGAAAATCTCAGCCCCTACCACTGCTCTCCTTAGATCATGGGTGGAGGGGAGTCATGTGACCGCACAGCTGCAATGTGGGGAAAAGGTATTTAGCATTATCATTTAAAATTAAATACTGCTATAGGGTGGTTAATGTGTCGAAGTCAAAGCAGGTGTAAATGAGCCCTAAAAACAAATCTAAATTCCAACTATCCAACTGACCACCACCTTTTGTGGGCTACCGGGCTCCCAGTCCGATGACAGTTCTAAAATTTTCCGGAAAACCAGACATGTTATTTAGACCGGACTGTGGCTCCCTAAGATAGCTGGAGAGAGGATTGTGTGTACTCCTCCCTCCAGCCAGCGATAGAGCCAGCACAGCTCAGTGTCAGTGCGGCACTGCAGGGGAGTAAATACTGGAGATAAGAAGGAGCTGTAAGGTACCTGATGTAACCGGGGACTGTAATGGGGGAACCTAATGTAAGGAGTGACACTGATAGAGGTTTTTGATGTAAGGAGACTCTGATGGGGGCACCCGCTGTAAGGGGTCCTCTGATGGGGGCACCCGATGTAAGGAGGGACCCTGAAGGGGTACCCAGCTGTAAGGGGGCATCAGAGTACTCTGATAGGGCACCTGATGTAAGAAGGACTCTGATGGGGGCACCTAATGTAAGGAGGGACTTTTATGGGAACATCTAGGGTCACCACCTTTTTTAGTTTTACATACTACAAAAAAATGTTTTGTGCACCGCTAAAGTATTCGGGTTTGGCTTCCATATTAGTCCATTCAATGAACTGGCACGCAATGGCAATACAAAAGTGTATGTATAGAACTAATTTTTTTTTCCCCCTCTTTCCCTCAAATATTTAAATCAGGGCTGTCTCAACCGGTATACCACATGTGGCCTGCTGGACCCTCTTTTGCACACTGGTAGGGGTTTATTCCTGTTCTACCCATCTTTCCTGGTTTTATGTAGATTTTTATGGTTGTTGGGTTCAACACTACTGATCTAAAAATATACAGACATAGATGGTTAGGAATTCAGGGCTTTCATTCGGAGCAAAGTTTTCATCGGCCATAATAAATGAAAGCTTGAAAAGGTAAGTCAACCAGCATCTATTTCCCCCCCATCTTAAATACTTTTCTTGTTTGGAATGTGCAGACTTTGTCACTGTAACTTTCCCCTGTCCCACCCTTTGGCTCCTTTCACACTACCGCGACTTCAAAGTCACTCGATTTTTGACGTAATTTCAGGGAATAATGCCTGTGTAACTTGCATCAAAATCGGACCAAAGTAGTGCAGGGACTATTTTGAGGTCGGCGTGACTTGAAGTCATACTAATATGAATGGTAGTCATTGGGAACGACTTGTCGTACGCCTTTGCAGTCCCAAGTTGTCGGATAAGTCGTACAAGTGTGAAAGGGGCCTTACTGTTTCCTATTAAACCTGGTTGTTTTTGAAGCAATTTAGCTGCAACCAGTTCCTTTTAGAAATGAAAACCGGTGCAACTTGCCAAAGGCAGCATGTCCCGTCATAGGAGCCGGCAAACCCTTTTTTTTTCTTTAACTGTTGCTGTTTTAGAGGACCAGAGGCTAGCAAAATGTGCCTTTTATCCGTAGTGGGAATGAAAGTGTAACTAAACCTAGGAACACAATTCACACCAGGTGCAGTGAGACTGTTTGATGCCTATCCATAGAGTAGTTCCATGGCAAGACAAGGCAAAATGGCTGTGTGATATTTCAAAGTTTGTTACCAAAAAAAGTAAGCAGTGCGATGCATCGGGATTGGTGCATCTGCAATACACACCACTCACTGAGATGTAACGCAGCAGCTGGTTGCATTAAAAACAAAAATTAAGGGTTAATGCACAAGTACATTTTCCGTATTTACCATAAGATACATCTGCTGATCCCGTCTGTGATCTTGTGTCTTTAAGCCCAGGTTCACACTGGGTACGATTTGAGATGCGATTTCACATGTGAAATCTCATCTCAAATCGCCGGCAATGACACCGTCCTAATCGGTGCGACGCCACATCTGCGGCGCTGCACCGATTTCAAAAAGTAGTTCCTGTACTACTTTTTGCGATTTCGGGCCGCGATTTACATTGACATCTGTGCAGAAACTTGCACAGATGTCTCTTAAATCGCGGCCGAAATCGGGACTGCCAGCGGGAGTGAAGACGTGCGAGTTCAGCTGAACTCGCACGGCTTCACCCCCGCAGCCCAGTGTGAACCAGGGCTAAAACTTTTTCTGTGCACTGAACTGAAGTCTCAAACACTTATCAGTTTTTCTGGAGGGGGTTTGTGAACTACAGAACAATGTGATGGAGAAGGAGAGATGTTTATAGGTCTAAATTGTCACCATAGGAGGGTGCTACAGGGGCATCATGTGCTATCTTTAACCCATTCCTGCTCAGACCCAGTAGTAGTGACCTTGTCTTTTCAGCATACTAAAGTAATTATCGTACTCCCCTTGCATGTGGCAACTCCTTGATGATACGTCCTGGCTTAAAGCGGGGGTTCCAACCACATTGTGCAATTTTTTAAATTATGTTCTTTCATCATGCATTATAATTGCATAACTCGGTTCACTTACTATGTTCAAATCCGCCGCCCAGGGCCGATCCGCCCTATAGGCTCACTATGCAATACCTTTAATAAATATCTGTGGTGCTTCCATTCCCGTCTGCCTAGGTGATGACATTTAGGCGCTTCCCAAGTCCTCCTTGGATTCCGGCGTGGTCTGTCCCAATAGTTAAATATTACTGTATTTTAATACGAGAAATTACACTATCGGGGGGAGTAACCTGTTAACTGCGTAATGCAGTGTCATTACCGTGCAGATGTGCGATCGGGAGGTGCATGCTGGGTAGCCAGCTGCACCTAATCCCAGGAATACACAGGAGCGGGGTTCAGATGCCCACTACCTCCATGGCCCCTACCTGCTTCTGAGATCATGGAAGATATTACAGATTTAAAAGGAACAGGCGTGGAGACAATACTTGTACATTAATATTTGGATATTGCCCTAAGGGAGGGGGGGAGTTTATTAAAAAAAAAAAATTTGATTATAGGGACTGGAGCTCTGCTACCGATGCCTTAACCACTTCAGCCTGGAAGGATTTGCCCCCTTAATGACCAGGTAATTTTTTGCGATACGCCACTGCGTCGCTTTAACTGACAATTGCGCAGTCGTGCAAAGCTGTACCCAAACAAAATTGCCATCCTTTTTTATTACCCACAAATAGAGCTTTCTTTTGGTGGTATTTGATCACCACTGGGTGTTTTTCTGCTATAATACATATCCCCAAAAATTATATAAAAAACAAATTAATTCATCAGTTTAGGCTTATATTACAGTGGAACCTCGGATTGCGAGTAATGCGGTTAACAAGCGTTTCGCAATATGAGCACTGTATTTCCTAAAATCCTAACTCGGTTTGCAAGTGTTGTCTTGCAAAATGAGTGGGCGGGGGGCGCCATTCGGAAATGGCTGGAAAGGCCTGAGGACAGTTTGGCTGACCTCGGAAAGGCTCGTGAACGGAGTCTTTCCGAGGTTTACCGAGGTCAAGCGAACTGTCCTCGGGCCTTTCCGGCCGTTTGAGGCTCTCCAGCACCCCACCTCCTCTGGCCACTTGCGGTATTGCATGCCATTGAAGTTAATGCGGAACAAATAATTTTTGTTTCCATTAACTTCAATGGGGAAACTCACTTTGATATGCAAGTACTTTGGATTACGAGCATTTTCCTGGAACGGATTATGCTTGTAATTCAAGGTTCCACTGTATTCTTCTACATATGTTCGGTAAAAAAAATTGCAGTAGGAGTATATTGATTGGTTTGCGCAAAAGCGATCGTGTCTACAAACTATGGTTATAGATTTAGGGACTTTTATGAAACTTTTTTTTTTTTTTTTTTTTTACTGGTAATGGGGGTGATATGCGACTTTTAACGTGACTGCGACATTGCAGCAGACAAATCTGACCCCGAATGACACTTTTTGGGGACCAGTGACATTATTGCATTGATCAGTGCTATAAAAATGCACTGCTCAATGTAAAAATGACAGGGAAGGGGTTAAGTGTGTTCCCTGGGTATGTTCTAACTGTAGGGGGGATGGGCTGCCAGGAACATGACAGATCACTGGGAACAGAAAATCTGTAATTTCACTAGACAGAACAGGGAATTGCCTTGTTTACATAGGCAGTTCCCTGTTCTGCCACTGCTCGCCGGCGACCCGCAATCGCGGTGGACGGACTAACGTACAGGTACATCGATTCGTGCAGGAGAGCCGACCTGCCGCAGTATATCTGCGTGAGTTGGTCAGCTAGTGGTTAAAGCAGTGATTCTCAACTTCTGTCCCCAGGACCCACTAATAGGCCATATTTTTTAATTATTACCTTGGGGGGAGATGCAGACTAGAATAGTGCAACCACTGAGCAGAAAATGATATCACCTGTGATGTATTTCAGTTATTTTGCAAACCTGGCCTGTTAGTGGGTCCTGAGGACAGGGGTGAGAACCACTGCCTTTAAGCCCTGGTTCACATTGGTGCTTTTTGTCATACGTTTTTGAGATGTCAAATTGCCGGCAAAGGCACCATCCTAATCGTTGCGATGCTGCATTTGCGCTGCTGCACCATATTCAAAAAGTCGTTTCTGTACTACTTTTTGCGATTTCCATTGACATCTGTGCAGAAACCCACACAGATGTCTGAAATTCCTGCCGAAATCGGGACTGACAAGGAGTGAAATTTGTGCGAGTTTAGCTGAACTCACAGCTTCATTCCTGCAGCTCCGTGTGAACCTGGGCTAAAGAGATTTTCAATTTACTAATTATTGCTGAAGCGAACCCTGTAATGTTCCCACCCAAGGAATTAATGGACTATCTTGGTACTGATAAACTTTTTTACATTACTTTTGTATATTTTTTTTATTACAAATAAAAACAATAATACAGTTGACATTTAAAAAAAGGGGGGGGGGACAGAAGCTCAGGGTTCCCCCCAAGAGAGATCTGTGATTTTCAATTGATTGGTCAAGGTCTCTACTAGTTTTGCGGTAAACTGCTTCCTCAGGAGAGACAATCTATGGGACAAATAATACAGTAAGAAACACAAAATAGGGTTCAAAAATTAATAGGATTACAGCATATATTACATACATAGCAAGAATAGCTTACCCAATGAATATAAGGTCATGTGTGAACCCTAGCCGCCCAGATAGATTCCCCCCACGGTGGACAAGAGGGATTGTGCATAGATCACTGTGATAAAAGGTATAATATTGGTGGAAGACCAGGTAGAGCATATATGGCAAGTGGTAGGGCACGGGGCAATGGGAGATGAAGGAAAAAGGGGGGTGGTTACCTTTTGCCTCTCTCTTCTGCCCCCTTCCCTCGTTTCCCTCCCACCCCCCCCTCTATTTTTTACTACTTGCCATATATGCTATACCTGGTCTTCCACCAATATTCTACCTTTTATCATGGAGATCTACGCACAATCCCCCTTGTCCGCCGCGGGGGGAATCTATTTGGGTGGCTAGGTTTTACACGTGATCTTATATTCATTGGGTAAGCTATTCTTGCAATGTATGTAATATATGCTGTAATCCTATTAATTTTTGAACCATTTTCTGTGTTTCTTACTGTATTTGTCCCATAGCTTGCTCAAGGTCTCTACTAGTTTTTCGGTAAGTCGCTTCCTCAGGAGAGCCAATCTATCATTTGAAAATCGCAGATCTCTCTTGGGGGAACCCTGAGCTTCTGTTTTTTTCCCTTTTTAAAATGTCAAATGTATATTTGTTTTTATTTGTAATAAACTTTTTTACATTACTTTGTATATTATTTTTTTTATCCGTACCGAGATAGTCCATTAATTCCTTGGGTGGGAACGCTACAGGGTTAGCTTCAGCGACTATTCACTTGCCCCTACCCCATTCTGTTTCTATTTAGTTATCCGGATGATGGTACGTTGTTATGAACTATTATGTCTCTCTATATGAGACTATACTTTTTTTCTTTTAAATCTACAAGCAAAATACGTAGACTGATGTTGACTGTCTTCTGAGCATACTTGTTGCCTAGTTGTGGTCTTGATACTTTGTCACTGGCCCAAAACAAGCATGCTAGTTTAGTCAGAGGAAAGTCTGAATACTTGATCTGCATTCTTGTTCCAGGGCAATAGCTCAACACATTGGACCTTGCAGATCACAATGGCTGCCAATCAACTAGCATTTTCAAAAAAAGGGAGTTTAGCAGTGTAAGTATTGCTCATTGTACTTATTTATTTTAAGGTACTGCTGTCTTAACGAAGATGGTATGCTACCGTTACTGATGTTCTGTCTCTGTTTTCTCTATATCCGAGACCTGCAGATAAAGGCATGTAGTAATTAACGTGGAGTTCAACCCAAAAGGGGAACTTCCACTTTCAGCCCTCTTTACATGCCACATTTGGCATGTAAATTTTTTTTTGGGGGGGGGGGGGGGTTACCTGGTTTTTAGTGCAGCTATAGAAGTCTGACAGTAACAAGATCCTTGGACACATAAATGTGTCTACTGAATTATAGAATCTCTCCAGCACATACTCATATTTTTTTGGAAAAGGCTGATCTTTTCACTTGCTTCAGAGTCCAGGTAGCAGAATGATTTTACACTTTTAGATATATTGCATAGTTCGTCAGGTTGAAAAAAGGCACAAGTCCATCTAGTGCAACTATAAAAGAAAAAAAAATTGTACAGTCCCATATAACCAATTCTATACCCACAGTTGATCCAGAGGAAGGCAAAAAAAACCAGCAGAGCATGATCCAATTTGCTACAGCAGGGGGGAAAAGTCCATCCTGATCCCCCCCCCCCTGAGAGGGAATCGGATTTTCCCTGGATCAGCTTTACCTATAAATGTTAGTATCCAGATATATTATGTACATTTTAGGAAAGAATCCAGGCCTTTCTTAAAACAATCTACTGGGCTGGCCAGAACCACCTTTGCAGGGAGTCTATTCCACATTTTCACAGCTCTTGCTGAGAAGAAACCTTTCCATATTTGGAGATGAAATCTCTTTTCTTCTAGACAAAAAGAGTGTCTTCTGTGTTGACCGTAAAGTGAATAACTCAACACCAAGTTCACTATATGGACCCCTTATATATTTGTACATGTTGATCATATCCCCCCTTATTCTCCTCTTATCGAGTGAATAAATTCAGTTCCTCTAATCTTTCCCTTATATCTGAGCTCCTCCCATGCCTCTTATCAGTTTGGTTGTTCTTCTCTGCACTTTCTCCAGTTCATCGATTATCCTTTTTGAGAACTGGGACCAAAAACTGAACTGCATATTCCAGATGATTTGATGATTGAACAGAGGCAAAATTATATCTCACTCTGGAGTCCATCCATACCTCTCTTAATACAAGAAAGGACTTTGCTCGCTTTGGAAACCGCAGCTTGGCATTCATTGCATGCTATTATTGAGCTTATGATCTACCAAAACCCCCGGATCCTTCTCCACTATGGATTCCCTCAGTTGTACTCCCCCTAGCATGTATGATGCATGCATATTCTCTCCACAACACTCCCTATGTTTATTTGTATTCCTTTTCCTTGCCACAATCATGTATGCTATATGTTCAAAAGTGTGGGCACCTATTACACGACTATATGATTTTGTTAAAATAGTCTATTCCAAAACTGAGTATTAACATGGAGTTGACGCCTCATTGTAGCTATAACAGAAGAATGTCTCATTTCTAAAAGTCCTTGAAGAGTCCAACTTTCAGTCCAAATAACATTTGTGAGGTCAGGTACTGATGAGGGAGAGGACCCAGCCAACAATCAACATTCCAATTATTCCCAAAAGATATTATGTGGGGTTGAGATCAGGGTGCTTTACAGTCCACTCAAGTTTCTCCACAACCAACTTGTCGGACCCATGACTTTATGGACTTGAATTTATGCACAAGGACATGGTCATGCTGGAGGACAAAATGGCCTTCCTAAAACTGTTGTCACAAGAATGAAAGCCTACAATTGTCTGTCTTTGTGTGCTATAGAATGAACTATACTATTGGACACAGTTTGGAGTGTTGACTTTTGGCTGTATAGTGTACTTGGTTATAAGAATGGCCAATGTTGGGAGGTTTATATTAATAGGAAATACTGAAGTAGGTTCCTGCAGGTTGCTAAGCAAGCCAAGCTAACTTGATTAGTTATCTTGCTCTCCAATAACTGCAAACATTGACTTCCATTATGAGCGCAGTTATCTGTGAAGCAGCTGTTGTTTATTTCATAAGTCATGCCAGTATACTGTAATGCTTATGTATGAAATGTCAGACTTTACTTCGTGGCTTATTAGTGCTTCCCAGTCTGGCTTGTGAGGATGAGTAGGCTTTCAGAATTGCATTAATGAAGATTCTTCTGAGGTTCTGGATTCTGCATAAAGGATTTTGAATGTGTTGGTATTTATAATACATTCTCTAGGCGATGTTGTCTGGAGTGCAATGGCTATATGAATTTAGTTGTATGAATTTTCGGTGGCTGTCCACATTCTCTGCATTGGCCCACCAAGGATGCCAGAACCAGATCTTGCGCAGGCTGGGTATTTTGGGTATTTGCTCAGATGCTGTTGTGTAAAAAAAAAAAAAAAAAGAAGAGAGATTTTGCTCTTTACTTCTGAGCTCTTCTGAGAAAGGCATAGCCTTCCTATGGGTAGCTGTGAGGCCCTGGCTATGTTCCTAGTGTCTCAACATAACAGGAAGTTGCTAGAAGTAGTAAATATGAGTATCGGAGTCATTTTTATATGGAAAATTACTTTAAAGTGATACTAAAGGTTCACAGATTTTTATTTTTTTAAGTAACAGACATGTTATACTTCCACTGTGCAGTTCGTTTTGCACAGAGTGGCCCTGAACATCGTCTTATGGGGTCCCACGGCGGCTGTCTCGGCTCCTCCCTGCAATAACTAACCCCCTCTGGGAAGCTCTCTCCCGAGGGGGTTACCATGCGGGCACATCTCCTGTGTGATACACTCGGCGTACATAGCCGCCGAGTGTATGACTTGGTCTGCCGCTGAGTGTATGACTCGGGCCACCCCCGGCACCTGCGTCGTTTGATTTAATTGACAGCAGCTCGAATCAATAGGATGCATTAAGGTGAAAAAACATGAACCATTACAACCCCTTTAATTTCAAGGCCAGCCATACATGGGTTGCAGGAAAGTAATTTGCTTGATTTCCCCCAGCAGCACAGTGTTTAATGCGGGAATCCCTCCTGCTGAGCCATTCTCTTCTCCCAGTGTGGGTGCGGACAGAGAGGGGAACGCCGTCCCAGTGGTAGACAGTGATTATGCCCCTAATGATATTCGTAAGAGAATCCAGCAGGCTGGTTGTATCCAAGTTGATTGATCAATTTGGTACATTCAGCCTGCCCATTATCGGTTTGAATCTCGGCCAGTACCTGCTGAACCAGCTGAGATTCAAACTGTATCTGGCTCGCCTTTTGACTGTAAAGTCCACATGTAAGTAAGTTATGCCTTGTGGGAGGGGATATGGACTCAGACTAGTGTGAGGTGTTGTCAAGGTCACTAAGTAGGTACTTTGTGCAAATAATTGAATTGCTTTCACAAAATAAATTTGTAAACTTGTCTTTTCTGCAGCCAACTTATTAAAACTGAGATGTTGGCTATGTACCAATTAAGAATCTGATTGTTGTGAGCGCTGGCTCTGTAAAGGCCCATACACACGATCAGACTTTTTGATAACAACGATCCAACAGTTTTCTTTTTTTATCGGACAATCTCACTGTGTGTATGCTCCATCAGACAATTGTTTTTTCGTTTTTTTTAACAAACAAATGTTCGCTGTGAATGTTCCCAAACAAATGTCCAATAGAAGTTAATCCTATTGTGGTGTACACAAGTCCATCGGACTAAAGTCCAAAGTACAAACACGCATGCTTGGAACAAATGCTAAAGACCAGACAACAATAGCAGAAGTTGCCCAAAGGGTAACGGTAAAGAGCTGAAAAGTCAGATGGAAGTCCGATCGTGTGTATGAGGCTTTAGAGGGGTAATTTAAGGAAAGATGACCATTTAAATAGCTGCCCCCTAATGGCCCTTTATGCCTATTATCGTTGGGTTTGAGCTGAAAGGCCGGTAAGGAAGTAGAGATCTCCACCCTCCTTGTTTGCTCTTGCCCAATGCCATAGGGGTCTTCATGAGGTCCATGATGCCATTAGGGTGTGCTCACTGTGAATTGGTTCATTTTGTAAGAGAAATAAAGTACTGATTGGGGGCGAGAAATCTGTCTTTTGGGATTCATGAATCCTCTGTGTCACCTATGAGTGTGGACTCTGAAAGTGCAACGTTAAAGTCTTCTACAGAGCCACGGGTGGTGCAGAAGTTATGCTGCTAATGCTCCAGGGCCAAACGCATGGAAGGTCTGGCAACTGAGGGGGTGACTAGTGAGCATTCAAATGTTGGAGTCAAATCAGGCAGTACCTGGTGGTCAGGCCTAGGCTTGTAGCTCTGACCTTGCTTTTTAAGATCACTAATGTGAGTTGTATGAACCACTAGCATGGTCTTACTGCAGTGAAGATTGTCCAATGGATTGCAGTGAAGGACATTATCCAGCAACATAAGATCATACTCCAGAAAATTGAATATTAGCCAGATGAGACAATGTTCATGTCTGGCTGTGCAGTCTTATCATTCTGTGTTGTGCAGCCTCCCTCTAACATTCTCTCTGTGTTGCAGGCACAAGAACATCAGTGCTGAGGCTATGGGATCCATTGGTCAGCTGGAGACAGTTTGATAATCGGGTCTGTGTGATGGGAGATTGACAGCCATGAAGGTTGCAATCCAGCTCCAGATAAAATCAGTGCTATTAATCCTGAAAAATTGTTCTAATTCCTCCTTTTATTTAATTTTCTACTGCTTTAAGAGTTCTTCGTTTAATCTCCAGCTATTACTCTTATATTGTGTCTCACCTATTTTCAGTTGAAGGTGTCACTGGCGCATGGTCCGAGAAGGTCACTATTCCAATTTCAGGACTGCTTACCACTTCCAGCAACCTTTGCTCATTCAAGAAGAAATCTAACCTAGAGTATGTCTCATGTACAGGGGAGTGGAATGTATAGTCCCGCTACTTATTGTGTTGTATCCTCCACCCGTCTACAAATTGATGTTGATGCATTTTCTTTTTTAATTTATTCCTCAGGGCTATTCCGGTCCCCTGTATACGAGACGTACTATCTACCCCAGGATCTAAACACAAATTAAAATCGCTTGCCATTATAGCCCCTCCACTCTTGAACTCCATGAACTCTGTTCTAACCCCCATTAAATATTTTATTGAGTTTTAATTGGGCCGTATATGTTTGCCAATGAGACTTCGGCTCCATTCAATTTCTCTTTCAAAAACAAGTAGCGCCCTTCTGGATCAGCCCTTCTCTCTTCAAGAATGAACCTAATCTCCTTGGAAAACCCTATGGTCACTCCCTTAGCTCGACTGATGGGCGAGTCTCCATAATACCATAGGGCAAGGATATGCAATTAGCGGACGTCCAGCTGTTGCAGAACTAAAATTCCCATGAGACATAGCCAGGGCCGGCCTTTGCGGTGTGCGAGTTGTGCAACCGCACAGGGCGCCTTGGGCAATAAGGGCGCCGTGCGGCCATCACAGCTTGGCCGGCCCTGAGGCTTCCATCCTGTGCCCTCCATCCTCCGCTCTACTACCTGTCACCCCGCGGTGCCCTCCCTGCACTGCCAGGGCACAGGGTCAGGAACTCCACCCACAGCCAATCGGTGAGCTCGGAAGGGTGCAGAGGGGCGGGGCTATCACTGTTCCCTATTTCCCTCCTTCCAATCCGGAGCATTGGAGAGTGGGGCGGGTGACGTCATGTAGTGATAGTTCCCTGGCAGGGCCAGGTGGTACCATTCAGCACTTTTGGGGGGGGGGCGGCATTCTGACATCCCAGCCAGCCCGTTCCACTGCCTGTGAGGAGCACGGCGCCGGGCTGCCTATGAGATCACTCACAGCTGGAGGGAAGCAGTCAGCGAATGAAAGAGGAGCCCGGCGCCGCTGCTGTTTTTGACACGTGCGGGTTTGACACATGTGCAGGCTGGACTGTGTGTGATCGCGGCCACCCGGAGTCCCGCCCCCCTGCCTGGCGCGCTGTTTCTTCTATGACGAGGTCTGTGTGTCATCTGCTCATCCACCCACCCGTCTGTCAGCCTGCCCCTCTCTGTAAGCCACCCCTGTCAGCAACATCCCCCTGTCAGCAAGCCCCCCCCTCTGTCAGCAAGCCCCCCCCCCTGTCAGCAACACTCCCCTCTGTCAGCAAGCCCCCCTCTCTGTCAGCAACAGCCCCCTCTATGTCAGCAAGCTCCCCTCTGTCAGCAAGCCCCCCCTCTGTCAGCAACACTCCCCTGTCAGCAAGCCCCCCTCTCTGTCAGCAACAGCCCCCTCTATGTCAGCAAGCCCCCCTCTCTGTCAGCAAGCCCCCCCTCTGTCAGCAACACATCTCTGTCAGCAAGCCCCCCTCTCTGTCAGCAACACCCCCTGTCAGCAGGCCCCCATCTCTGTCAGCAAGCCCCCCTCTCTGTCAGCAACACCCCCTGTCAGCAGGCCCCCATCTCTGTCAGCAAGCCCCCCTCTCTGTCAGCAACACCCCCTGTCAGCAGGCCCCCATCTCTGTCAGCAAGCCCCCCTCTCTGTCAGCAACACCCCCTGTCAGCCCCCCTCTCTGTCAGCAACAGCCCCCTCTATGTCAGCAAGCTCCCCTCTGTCAGCAAGCCCCCCCCCCTCTGTCAGCAACGCCCCGCTCTGTCAGCAACACTCCCCTCTGTCAGCAAGCCCCCCCTCTCTTTCAGCAACACCCCCTGTCAGCAGCCCACTCTATGTCAGCAAGCCCCCCCCCCCTGTCAGCCCCCTCTCTGTTAGCAACCCCCCCATCAGCACCCTTTATGTCAGCAAGCCCCCCCTCTCTGTCAGCAACACCCCCTGTCAGCCCCCTCTCTGTTAGCAACCCCCTGTCAGCCCCCTCTCTGTCAGCAGCCCCCTCTATGTCAGCAGCCCCCTCTATGTCAGCAAGCCCCTCTCTGTCAGCAACTCCCCTTGTCAGTACCCCCCTTCTGTCAGCCTGCCCCCCTCTGTAAGCCATTCCACTCTGCCAGCCTGCCCCTCTCTTTAAGTCACCCCCTGTCAGCCCACCCTTCTCTGTAAGCCACTCCCCTCTGTCAGCAACCCCCTCTGTGTCAGCAACCCCCTCTCTGCCTCTGTCAGCAACCCCCTGTCAGCCCCCCCTCTCTGTCTGCTACCCCCCCTTCTATCAGCTACCCCCAAACAGCATGCAAACCCCTCCTTTCTTCCCCCGCACCAGCAGGGCTTATGTCCTGCAGGCAGGTCACACTGCACTGTCTGTCTATGCAGTCTCTCTCTCCCACCAAGCTGCTGGCGCCGATACCAGCAGAGACAGTGAATGGAGGGCCACTGGACTGATGTCCTAGCAACCAGCGATGCTTTTGCAGGAGAAAGCGTGGTATTACAGATCCCGCCCCCTAACAGGTTCACACACACATCTTTGCAGTGGCTCCTGGAAGGTAAGGTTTTTTTTTGTCTTGCTTTAATGGAGGTCTCTATTGGGGGGGGGGGGGCGCACAGGCACTGTCTGATATTTAATCTGTTATTTTCTATTTTTGGGCGTGCCTGTGTATTGCTTTGAATTTTTTTGGCCCCCTCTATGTCAGCAACACCCCCCTGTCAGCCCCCTCTCTGATGGGTGGGTTCCCTGATCTTATAATTGTGAATGATGGTGGAAAAACAAAGGATAATCCAAGTATTAATACGATTCAAACTTATTTAACCACTTCCATACCAGGTACTTACGCAGCTTCCCGCCCAAGCCAATTTTCAGCTTTCAGCACTGTCGCACTTTGAATGGCAATTGCGCGGTCATGCTACACTGTACCCAAACAAAATTGGCGTCCTTTTTTCCCCACAAATAGAGCTTTCTTTTGGTGGTATTTGATCACCTCTGCGATTTTTTTTTTTTGCGCAACAACTAAAAAAAGGCTGAAAATTTGGAAAAAAAATTACGTTTTTATTTTTTTCTGTTAATTTTTTTGTAAATAAGTTTTCTCTTTCAATTACGGGCACTGATATGGCGGCACTAATGGGCACCGATGAGATGGCACTGATGGACATCGATGAGGTAGTACTGACGGGCACAGATGAGGTGGCACTGATTGGCGGCGCTGGTATGCGACACTGATGGGCACACATAGGCGGCACTGATGGGCACACATAGGCGGCACTGATGGGCACACGTAGGCGGCACTGATGGGCACACGTAGGCGGCACTGATGGGCACACATAGGCGGCACTGATGGGCACTCATGGGCGGCACTGGGCACTCATAGGCGGCACAGATGGGCACTCATGGGCGGCACAGATGGGCACTTATGGGTGGCACAGATGGGCACTGCTAGGTGGGCACTGGGCATGGATGGGCACTGTGGGGTGGCACTGATGGACACTGGGGTGGCGCTGATGGACACTGGGGTGGCGCTGATGGACACTGGGGTGGCGCTGATGGACACTGGGGTGGCAGCACTGATTGTTGCCAGTCAGTGCCCATTTGTGGGCACTGACTGGCATCTTTTTTCTTTATGGTTTTTTTTTTTTTAGACTTTTTTTTTTTTTGGCTTTTTTTTTTTTTTTGCCCACCCTGGTGCTCCAGGGTGGGCATCCCTGGTGGTCCAGTGTGGCGATCCGAGGGGGGGCTGCGCTGATAAACAATCAGCGCTAACCCCCCCTGTCAGGAGAGCCGCAGATCGGCTATCCTCTACTCGCGTCTGTCAGACGCGAGTGAGGAAGAGCCATCGGCGGCTCTTCCTGTTTACATCGTGATCAGCCGTGGTTGGACACGGCTGATCACGTGGTAAAGAGTCTCCGCCGGAGGCTCTTTACCGAGATCGGAGATGCAGGGTGTCAGACTGACACCCCGCATCACCGATCGCCGCGATGCGCGCCCCCACGGGCGCGCGCGGCATGAAATCCTGCAGGACGTTCTAGAACGTCCTGTCAGGATTTCATAACCACTTCCCGGACGTAAATCGGCCATAGGCCGGGCGGGAAGTGGTTAAACATACAGCATATACTCTGCAATCTCCATACACATATAATACTGTATGAATAGTGATGTAAATCCATTCCAAAATGTATTGTTACAAATATTTTTTTTCCTCTTTGTGTATGTTTAGGTGACCGTGGGCGAGGGGTGAAGATGGGGGAGGGGGGGGGGGGCGCCACAGAAATTAGCTCGCACAGGGCGCCTGAACACCTAAGGCCGGCCCTGGACATAGCAAGACTCTGACAGCCACAAGCATGACACCCAGAGGCAGAGGCATGATGGGACTTGTAGTTTTGCAACAGCTGGAGGTCCGCTAATTGCATATCCCTGCCATAGGGGATAAGTCTGAGACATTCTTCTACAGCTTGAGCCTGCAAAGAAATGTTGTCTCCTGTAATAAGATTACGTCTGCCTTCATGGAACTTAATTCATTCATTATGTTGGCACGTTTAATAGGAGCTTTTAACCCTTGCACATTGTATGAAATTATGTTTAATTTAAGCATTTTTGCTCATATTCAGCTCTATCATGACTTCTCCTGGGATTCTCTCTTCCCACCCTAACCTCATCCCACCCCCTCCCTCACCCCCCTGCCCCCCACCCCCCCTCCCATGTAAGGGAAATTTGGCCTCCCCGAGTCCCTATGAACCATGGCCCTCCTCATTCCTCCCGGCCCCTGGTTCATCCCCCTAGAGGTTAAGCTCTGTGGTGACCCTTGAAACAGGACCAATGCTGCCCCCCGAGTTGGGGTCACCCGCACCCTCCCTCCCCGCACCATGTCCCCCCTCCTCCCCCGTCCGGTTCTTCCACGCCGCTGCCAGAACTGATGCTCTTCGACATTGTCTACGGGGGACTTCACTTAATTTCGAAATCAAATAATTTTTTTTTCCGTTTTCATGTTTGTTATTTTGCACTGATGAGTTGCACTGATTTTGCACTTTATTCATATTGAGCAAATTGTTTTGCACATAATTTCATAAGTTGTATTATTTGCACAGATTGTTAGCATATTCAGATTTGTGTTGCACAGACCTGCGCTGCGCTGACTATATCACATTATCTGGTTATTGCTGTCACAATAATTAGAGCAGCAGCAGTCCATCCGTTTTTGGTGCGTACACATACACCCGTGGCACGTTTTATAAAAAAAAAAAAAAAAAAAAAAATGTCTGTTTCCTTCTTTTCCCCCAACCATGATTTAGCTCTTCTAAAAAAAAAAAATTACCTGGACAAACTTGAAGGCAGAAAATTAACTGGCTTGCAATTTAATCCTATATCTGAAATATATTAACCCCCAAAGCAAACTTTAGGTATGGTTCAGTTCTGGCAGTTGGTATATACTGCCCTCTAGTGCCACACAGCAAATTAAAACTACCTTGTCACTTTTCTGAAGCTTTTCATGCCTTTAAAGATGTTTGTTTGTTTAAAAGTAATTAACATGGATGTGAATATCCTATTTGCTAGATTGTCTCTATCTTCTTCTTTTTTATTTTTTAAACTCTTTTTGAATAGGTCCAGGCTGTTCAGGATGGGTTTCACTGCCCTGAATGCCCACTGTCTGTGTCAAATTTTTGCATGTGACTGTGTCCACTTCTGTAGGCTGACTGCATGCAGCTTGGGGCAGATGCAGGCACAAAAACGAAGGCAGCCTGAGCGCAGGAAGGGTGCTAGCACCCATCTGAGCAATGCCTAAATAGACAATCCACTGATTGATTTTACCTGTCTGAATACATTGCTCATTAGCTTGCAATGAATGCTTCCACATGCTTTATCTTTGCTGTGCGTGTGTGTGTATGATGGGCAGAGTTACCTCTTAAGCGGGTGGCAGAGCAGGAAATGACGAAGCGTGTAAGCAGTAGACATGTGCACACATTGAAGGCTTATGGTGTCTGTCGAATGTTCTAAGAAGATTTGACGGAGCAGCTAAACTGTACGATGCCGCAATCGTACATTTCCGGTCGAATATTCCGCCTACAAGTTATAGAAGAATTCTAATGTATGACACTAGTAATAATTATTTATAAATATAAATTATTACTAGTCAACCAACATTCAAATTCTTCTATAGCCTATGGGTGGAGCATTTGACCGGAAATGTACTATTGCGGCGGCGTACAGTTTAGCTGCTTGACGAATCTTTTTAGAATTTTCGACACCAAAAGCGTTCAATGACAGAATCAACGTTTGTATGTTTTTCGCTGCTTCGTCGAATCTTCATCCATGTTGAATGGTCTACCTCAACACTGTCTCTATAATGTTGACTCTTTTCTCTCTATGTAGAATATTCTTGGACTAATTGCGTTAGGTTAGACACATTCAACCGCAGATTCGATAGACACAGATCGCTATTGTCACCGTCATGTTGAATCTCCTATCTATATCGAACTGTTGTAGCAACGAAAACGAAAATAAAGCATTTTTTTTTAATGTCAGATCTTTTAGATCCTGCGCATTCGTTTTCGTTTGTTAAAATAACGAAAATACATGAAATTCGCACGAAAATACATTCGGACGAAAAGGAATGCGCAGGTGCTAAGTGTTGTAACTTTTTGCCTATTGGTTGGGTTGTGTGTGACTACTTCTTCTACAGATGAGCCCCGTCTAGGGTTGCCACCTTTTTTATCAATCCAAACCCGAACACTTTAGAGACGCACAGAATTTTTTCTTTTTTGCATTATACAAAACAAATGAAAAACAAAATGTAGTACAAAGGGATGTAAAACCTGTACAGTGAGGGGAAAAAAGTATTTAAACCCCTGCTGATTTTGTACATTTGCCCACTGACAAATTAAATGATCAGTCTATAATTGTAATGGTAGGCCTAGTGGTAGGTTTATTTTAAAAGTGAGAGACAGAATAACAACAAAGATATCCAGAAAAATGCATTTAAAAAAAGTTATGAATTGATTTGCATTTTAACCACTTGCTGACTGGCTCACGCCGATATACGTCAGGCAAAATGGCACATTCTCGCAAATCGTGTATAGGTACATCTTCCCCATTAAGAGCCATAGCAGATGCGCGTGGCCGGCGGGCGCGATCACCGCCAACCACCTGCGATCGTGGGCACAGTAGATAGAACAGGGATTTGTGTGTGTGTGTGTGTGTGTGTGTGTGTGTGTGTGTGTGCGTGTAAACATACAAATCCCTGTTCTAACAGAGGAAAAGAGACACATCTGCTGTTTGTAGTATTTATGAAGAGCGATATGTCTCCTCCCCAGTCAGTGCCACCACCCGCCCCCCCCCCCCCCACATTAAGAAACACTCACGAGGGAACACATTTAACCCCTTGATCGCCCCCTAGTGTTAACCCCTTCTCTGCCAGTGACATTTACACAGTAATCATTGCATTTTTATAGCTCTAATCGCTGTATAAATATCACTGTGTGTCTGATTTGCAGCAGTTTATTTTAGAGGTGACAGGACATCTTAATGCCGCTGTGTGCAGGCAACATTAAGAGCCCTGTAACACTCACCTCTCACAAAACCTAAGACTCCTGATGTTCTGCCTGCCAGCCAGCCAGCCAATGAGGAGTGACTTTGTGTCCGCGCACGTCACATCTCCCATTCACCACATGAGGATCTCAGTCTGGGAAGGCCTGCTGCGAAGTTCAAGGGCATCGGTGGTGCCTCATGTCTAAGTTTTGCCTAAGGCTTCACAAAGCCTAGAACCGACTCTGGGTTCAGGTCTGGATATATGCTTGGCCAGTCCATCACCTTTACCCTCCGCTTCTTTAGCAAGGCACTAGTTGTCTTGGAGGTGCGTTTGGGATCGTTATGTTGGAATACTGCCCTGCGGCCCAGTCTCCAAAGGGAGGGGATCATGCTTGGCTTCAGTATGTCACAGTACATGTTGGCATTCATGGTTCCCTCAATGAAATGTAGCTCCCCGGTGCCGGCAGCACTTATGCAGCCCCAGACCATGACACTCCCACCACCATGCTTGACTGTAGACCAAATAAGTTTATCTTGGTCTCATCAGACCACAGGACATGGTTCCAGTAATGTCCTTGGTCTGCTTGTTTTCACCAAAATGTTTGCAGGCTTTCTTGTGCATCATCTTTAGAAGAGGCTTCCTTCTGGGACAAAAGGCATGCAGACCAATTTGATGCAGTGTGCAGCGTATGGTCTGGGCACTGACAGGCTGACCCCCCACCCTTTAAACCTCTGCAGCAATGCTGGCAGCACTCGTATGCCTATTTACCAAAGACAACCTCTGGATATAACGCTGAGCACGTGCACTCAACTTCTTTCTTTCTCTGAGTGGAACCTGTCCTGTTAAACCGCTGTATGGTCTTGGCCACCGTGCTGCAGCTCAGTTTCAGGGTCTTGGCAATCTTCTTATAGCCTAGGCCATCTTTATGTAGAACAACAATTATTTTTTTCAGATCCTCAGAGACTTCTTTGCCATGAGTGACCAGTATGAGAGAGTAAGAGCGATACCACCAAATCTAACACACCTGTTCCCCATTCACACCTGGGACCCTGTAACACTACGAGTCATATGACACCAGGGAGGGAAAATGGCTAATCATTTTCACTTAGGGGTGTACTCACTTTTGTTGCCAGCGGTTTAGACATTAATGGCTGCGCGTTGAGTTATTTTGAGGGGACAGAAAATGTACACTGTTATACAAGCTGTACACTCACCACTTTACATTGTAGTAAAGTGTGATTTTTTTCAGTGTTGTCACATGAAAAGATATAATAAAATATTTACAAAAATGTGAGGGGTGTACTTACTTTTGAGAGATACAGTGCATGCATAAAGTATTCGCAACACCTTCACTTTTTTCAATGTTATGTTGCAGCCTAATAATACAGTTTAAATGTGTTTTTTCCCCCCCTCCCCATGACAAAATAAAAACAATTTTAGAAATGTTTGCATATGTATGAAAAAGGAAAAAACTGAAATATCACCTTGGCATGAGTATTCCGACCCTTTGCATCAACACCATTTCTCCTGATCGTTGCTGAGATGTTTATACACTATAGTGTAAGTGGAATTTTGGTAAAGCCAAAAAAACATTTCATAGGGGATAGGGAATAGCTGGTGGACCAGATTTATTATAGGGCTGGGGTAGGCAACCTTAAACAAAAAAACATCATTTAAAATGATCGTGTGTGGGCTACACATAATTTTTCAGGTTCTGAAAAACTAAAAAATAAATAAATCGAACATGCTGCATTTTTTAACGTCGTTTTAAACAATGTCGTTTTTCGGGTTGTAAAAAATGATCGTGTGTGGGCTAAAATGACTTAAAAAAACCCCGCGCATGCTCAGAAGCAAGCTATGAGATGGGAGCGCTTGTTCTGGTAAAACTATAGTTTATAATGGAGTAAGCACATTCATCACGCTGTAACAGACAGAAAGGCGCGAATTGTCTTTTACTAACACGGAATCAGCTAAAGCAGCCATCCGAATGGAACTTCCCCTTTTATAGTGCCGTCGTACGTCACCGCGCTTTGCTAGATAATTTTTTTAAAACGATGGTGTGTAGGCAACGTCGTTTTAATGATGAAGTTGGGAAAACGTCGTTTTTTGGACATGCTGAAATACGTTTTTTTTCATGCCGAAAAATGATCGTTTGTACGCAGCATTAGAACTTCAGCTGGGACGAAGCTACAAATTTCATGAAATGCTGCAAGACTCTGACAGCCAGAGGCAGGCATGATGAGATATGTAGTTTTACTACAGCTCTAGAGGTTGCCTACCCCTGGTATAGAGTATAGTGGAACCGCTGCTGGGGGAAGACTTGATATAGGGGGTAGTGGAACCACTGGTGGCGCAGACTTATTTTAGGGCATTGAAGCTAATCTCCTAAATTCATACCTAGCATTAGTTTTTAAAAGTTTTAAAATGCTGCAAAATTCACTTTAACCACAAGTGACTAGCACAAATGCTTCCATTTAATCCCATTTTTACACTTTGTTCACCTGCTTTTGGCTAAGATTGCACCATTTGCAGTGTCTAGTGGTGCTCAGAACATGCGTGCGGAAACCTTTGTGTTGCACGATGGGTCACAGTCCAATGTTGTTCATTAGCATTTCTGTTAGAAAGGAAACAAAAGGAACAGGTAAGCAGCTAATCCTGTGACTTTTTTTATTTTTATATAAATATAATTTTGTCTGGACTAATATAGTAACATTGGAAAATAAACTTGAAACCACTTCATACAAGTTGGTCTAAAGTTTCTAAGCAGAGCAGGAAGTGTTCATGTGTTTTACCACTTGGTGGTGCTGTAATCTCTCTTATCCATGTTTCTTCACCTTGAATCACAAGAGCACTGAATCCCACCAGAGGGCTAAATGGCACATTATAGCTTCTGTTGTAAAGTACCAGCAGGCAGACTGATCCTTGCCAAGTGGCCGGCATTGCTGGTTGGACAGCATGTTTGTCTATACAGTCACAGCAGAGTGATGAATTGGACACTTGACTTTGAGCCAGGGTACCACTCAGTCCTCCATCATCCTCATCCAAACAGGCTTTCCCGGAGTAAAAGTTTATCCCCTTCTCTTTCCACCATTTCCCAAAAGCAATTTTTCTATTGTAAGGAGAAACAATCCTAATAGTGGTTGCTTCGCTGCAAATGTAAGAAAGATGGAGAAGAAGTGGTAATGAGAAGCAGACGTGCACTGCCAAAAAAAATCGTTTTTTTCGGGGGGTTTTTCCGTTTTTATTCGTTTTTTTGCTTTTTCCGTAAATTCGGAAAAATCGGAATTCCGAATTTTCGGATTTCCGAAAAAGCAAAAAACGAATAAAACGGAAAAAACGAAACTTAAAAAAAAAAAAAAACGAAACTTAAAAAAAAAAAAAAACGAAAATGAAAAAAAAACAAATTTTCGGAAATTCTAAAAATTCAGAAAATTTCGGAAAATTCGGAAATGAAAAAATTCGGAAGTACGAAAAAATTTTAATTAGAAAATTCGGGATTTCGAAATTAAAAAATGCGAAAAATAAAAAAATCGAAAATTCAAAATTTTGAAAATCGAAAATGAAAAATTCGAAAAATTAAATTTTCGAATATTCGAAAATTTAAAAAATGAAAAATTCGAAATTTCTAAAAAATGAAAAATTCGAAAATTCTGAGTTTTCTGAAATAAAAAAAACGAAACATTTTCGTATTTCCGAAATTCCTAAAATCAGAATTTTGGAAATTCGGAAATACGGAAATACGAAAATTCGTTAATTCAAACTTTCAGAAAACCGAAAATTCGGAAAATCGAAATTTTCGGAAGTCCGAAAATTCGGAAATAAAAAATTTGTTAATACGAAAATTCGGAATTAACAAATTTCCGAATTTTCGTTAAAAAACTAATTAGAAACTAAACGAATTGCACATGTCTAATGAGAAGGTAGGTTTTGAAGAGTGATGATAGAAGAGCATTAAAAGTTGTCAGTTGTGATTGGAAGCCTCTGCTCATCTCCTGTGCAAATGATTCCTTGGATCAATAAATAAATAAAGGGTCTTGGAGTTCCTGGCTGTCCTGTAAGCCTCCCTTTTGTGAAGGGCTGGTGCAAGGATTTTTGACACCCTACGTGAAACCTCATTTTGCCACCCCCTTTATCCTGCCCATGTACATCCCACCTTTTGAATGAAGCGCCCATCAAATGCAGCCTACCAGTGCCCATCAATCCAGCCTCACCAGCGCCCATCAAATGCAGCCTACCAGTGCCCATCAATCCAGCCTCACCAGCGCCCATCAAATGCAGCCTCACCAGCGCCTATCAATCCAGCCTCACCAGCGCCCATTAATCCAGCCTCACCAGCGCCTATCAAATGCAGCCTCACCAGCGCCCATCAATGCAGCCTCACCAGCGCCCATCAAATGCAGCCTCACCAGCGCCCATCAATGCAGCCTACCAGGTGGGAGGGTGGGACCCGACCAGGCCCGCGCGCCCTAGGTGGCTGCCTAGTGGTAGCACCGGCCCTGCTTTTGTGTGTTACATAAAGATAAGGTAATTTGCAGTCAATACTGTCCTTTATGCTGAAGGCTTTCCATCTTAATGAGAACATTTATTTTACGTGATTACAATTGCCCTAGGGTGGTAATCACACACCCTCTAAGAAATAAGTGCCACATCCTAGAATATATGGGTTAGAGAAGAAAACATTATAATAATGTTTTTTTCAAAAAAGATGGACTTTGTAGGCACATTGAGATAAGAAATTATTTTAATATTACATAAATACATACATGCATCTACAAAAAATTGTAACACAATACACAGAACAAAGGCAAAAAGGAAAATACTCAATAGCCTAGGGGCTTGATATGAAGCTGTAACGTGGTACAGATCTCACGCTGGGTGGAGTAGTGAATCCTGGATAAAACCGATTGAATCCTTGAAACATTAAAAAGCAGCTCTACATGTTTCGCGATTTCAAATATATTGCTTCTTCAGGAGCTTTTAAATTTTTAAACAAATGGACTTCAATTAGAATACATAGTACATTTAAACAAAAGAGCTACCAAGCTTGCATTTAATATGTAGATATAAAGACATCAAGTGCATTAATATATGCACACTCACCAAAAAGTGGTGCTTTGATGGGAGATAACGATGGTTGCCCCGATTCGCAGGCCAGCTACTGGCCAACAAATCACACCTCCTTCAGATGGTATTGAGGGAGGGGATAATGAATGCCACAGGTCCTAGACCACCAACCAGTAAGGTGCCTTGCACTGATAGAGAATAAGTGGGGGTACACCCGGTAATTCTAGATAGAGATAAACTTAATACTATACCAAACCATGGTGAATAAATAATATCACCATATTATTATGTTTACTATATACCTCTTCAAAGAAGAAGGAACTGCAAAAAAGCCCCTCACTGTTGTCTTATAATGCCCCAAGTGTGACGTGGAGTCTGTAGGTAAAGAACATCACATGGTATCCTTACTGTCATGATCGCCTTATTGCACTAAAGGCAAAGATTGCCGAACTTTAAATATAAACCGAGGTCAGGAACAACTTGAACGACAACTTCCCTATGTACAACTTGCAACAAAATAATTCCTAGACTATACTCCCTCCAGAATAATGTCAGTCCTTCATGGATCAGTAGCGAATATCCCTCACTTCTTTCAGGACCTCTACATCCCCTTAGTAGAAATAGAGCACCTTCATACAGTTGAGGCTTTGCTATGTCCCCTTAGTAGAAATAGCAAAATGCCAGCGCACCTGGCTTACTTGAAAATGTCCCAGAGCAAGGGGTTAGGGTAAGCTGTGACACAGTCCCTCTTAAAGGCTAGCTAAATATTGCATTCGACTGCCTTCTCCCTTTGTTGGCTCTGGGGCTGGTAAATAGAGGTACACTGTCCCTTGAAATCCTGCTGCTTGGAAAGACTGCTGTTCAGCCTCCTGCTGTCCTCCCTTGCAATACAGCGTGCCTCCTGGATGAGACTGAAGGGTGGTAAAGATCCCTCTGGTCAAACTGCTCCTTCCCTTCCTTCCCCAGCTCCTGCCTGGAGGCAGAGCCCGCCAGACCCGGGGTCCCCTCTAGGCCTCAATATCCTCGACTCATCACTCCATACTCCAATCAGCCCCAACCCCCTACTGGTCAGGCTCTTCAATATTTGGGCACATCTTGACATCCTGCCAGGTCTCCTCCCTGAGGATTGATCAAACTCCCATAAGTATTTAGATCCCCATCCCTGTACCTCCATCCACTAGCTTCTAGAAGTTTCTGGAAACTTCCAGAACCAGGGTTAGGGAAAGAGTCCTGACCTTTAGAACCCTCCAGCCTGACCAGAGCTTAAAGCGATTGTAAAGCTTCAAGTTTATTAATGAAAAATAAAATAAAATAAACTATCATACTTACCTCCACTGTGTAGTTCGTTTTGCACAGAGTACCCCCGAACACTCAGAGGCATCCCTAGGGGGGGGCCAGAGGGGGCCCTGGCCCCCCAACATCATGCTGTGCCCCACCATGTGCCCCCCCCAATTTTTGTATTTTGCTCCCCGAGAGGGAGAGCGATCCCAGTCAGCTCTGCGGGGGATTCCTCCCCCTCCCTCTGCTTGCCGACACTGCATAATGCAAGCACTCACACAACCAGATATTCTAGCCTGGACCGTGTTTAAGTGTGTGCACTGCAGACTGCAGTACACTGTAATCACTGAACTACATTATCTCCACCCCTTCTCTCCCCCCCATTTGTCTCCCTCCCCCTCTCCTGTTCTTTCAAAACATTAACAATTTACTCTCACTTTCAGTTAGGCAGATAATATATGGTGCAAATTTCTTTCCTGCATCCACAGATTGCAGGAAAGAAACTTGCATGATTCCCCCATCAACAGACAGTGGTGACAGGGGAATATCCCTCCTGCCCAGCAATTATATTCTCCCGACAAACAGTGACTATCACTAGTGACTATACAGTAACCACTAGTGATAATCATAAGAGAATCTGCTCATTAATGGTTCAAATCTCAGCCACTTTCTGCTGAACCAGCTGAGATTTAAACTGTCTATGGCTGGTCTTAGCTCTTAGGCAGCCCATACATTCATTAACACTGTGGAGTGTCGGCTTCCTGGCGTGATCGGGCATGTGGGATTTCAAACACACCCGAGCCCATCTCTATTGGTTGTAGACAGTTGAGCTCCCTGCAGGTTGCTTAGCAGCAGTGGACCCTTCTCTGACATGCTGATCGGGATGCAATCCAGGTGATGCTCTTAGTCAAATCCTAGTCATAAATATCAGTGATTTTATTGATCAAAGCCCACACTTTACAGGCATAGAGCCCACATGACTGCTGATCATACGGTTGATTATATTTATGTGGTTGTACTCTTGATGCTAATAAATACTGTGTTTATTAGATCTGACTGGGAGCATCACCTGGATCACATGCCGATCAACATGTCAACAGAGAAGGTTATACAGCATTACTGCTGCTAGGTGACCAGCTGGGGGCTCGGGTCTCTATAACCAATAGTGCCAGCCTTCCCCTGCATGCACCCATAATGTCACCAGCACTAGGTCCTAATAGACTGCCGCCGCTGCCAAGGAGACAGATGCCAGACCAGCGCTGTAAATAGCAGGGACAGGACAGCTGGGGAACCCCACAGTGGCAGAACACCAGGGCCCGGTGGCAAGACAACCTTTGCAACCCTGATAGTTCTCCCACTGCTTTGTACCCTTATATTTTCTCGGTGTGCTGGTGACATATATTTTGTTTTCTGCCACCCTGGGGGGCCCCAGTATAGTAGGAAGAGAGCTCACTGCAGAACATGTGAAAGGGCCCATAGTGGGATCGTAGTAAAGGGCCCCAGGAGATTATATATATATGTAATTGCATTTTATAGTTGGCCCCCCTACTTTTGTCCCTGTCCCCCCATGTGCCCCCCCTAAATAAAGCTGGAGACGCCACTGCGAACACTGTCTTCTGGGGTCCCTCGGCTGCTCTCGCAGCTCCTCCTCTCATCAGGTAACCCCCTTGAGCGCTCTCCTGGGGGGTTACCTTGCGGGCACACTCCTGAGTCCATCATTCGATGTCCATAGACGCTAAATGTAAGACTCGGCCCCACCCCCAGACGCCCACATCATTGGATTTGATTGACAGCAGCAGGAGCCAATGGCTGCGCTGCTATCAATCTATCCAATCAAGACCCAAGAAACCTGGGCATAGGAAGAGCATGTCTCCGCCGGGTGAAATTCCAGGGCTCAGTTAAGTAAAATGGGGGGCCGGTCACTGCCAGGTGTTTTTTCACCTTAATGCATAGGATGCATTAAGGTGAAAAAACACAAGGGTTTACAACCCCTTTAAACCCCACAGACATGCTCACTGTAGTTACTTGTGATCCAAAAAAAATTGCCTAGGCTACTTACACCGAACCTATTCACACTATGTACATCAGAGGGTGCTACATTTTACTACGTTTTACGAAACTGATGTGGCAGCATCTTTGTATGCTAGTTTTGGCTTCAAAGCTTTTCGGGCAGCAATTTAAGCATTGGGGTAAAGCTCATAGTTTTAGTTTGAACACCCCTCAATTTTCACTGCTTGTGGATGTTCCACTGATCGTGATCTAATGATCAGTGCTATGCTCCTAAAAAGAATGAAAGAGAAAACAGGATTTTACTTGATGTGAAATCATACATTCCTTGAAGGACAGAGCTTCTGCCCCTCTGGGTGTGCTAGGGCATTTGCCCTTACTTGAATTTTTACTTTCCTTGTAGTTGGGAACTATGGTCACCAGCAGAAACCAATCCAAGAGAATAATCTGCGCTGTGTCCTATGAATGCATTGCAGAGTAACAGATTTTATGATCTAGGAATGATCCTTCCCAGTTCTTCCTCCCATCTAAACATTGGTTCTTCTTCTAAACAAATTGAGGTGGGGCCGAAGCCCTCGGAACTCCGGGTGTTTTTTGGGAGAAGGTATTGATATATTACAGATAATACATGCGCTGGTGTTTGCTCCTGTATTAATAACTGCTCAAATTCTGTAACCGGTCTAATACCCCCTTTTTTAGTAATGTAGCGCCCTGCTCCTGTTGGGTAGGTGCTATTTGTAAATTTAAGTTATCTGAGCTGTAGTTTAGCTCAGAATGATTATGTCAGGTTTCTGTTCCAGTTCAGCTGCGTTGCACATTTTCCACTTGACTGAAGGTGTCGCTGTCACTACGGGACAAGGTTGGAAATGCAGTGGGCTGAGTGTATTGAGTATTCTTTTCCCAGAAGCAGCCCAGTGGGCGTGGTCCCCGCCGCTGTGCATTCTGGGAGAGGGTACTTAAGGGACAGACACCGTTCTGGCGGGGTCTTCCGATTCTGACCTGATGGCCCTCCTGGCCTCAGGGATGTGTTGGCAGTTTTTCCGGTCTCGGGGCCTGCTGGCCCGAGGCTCCGCTACTGAGAGTAGGCCCAGGAGTTTCTGGGGCCTACTGGTCCAGGGGTGGTCCTGTGCTGTCTTGCCTGCGGGAAGAAGCCGAACAATTGGGGACTCAAATGGCGGACGCATCCTGGCCAATCTACCTCACAGTACTGCCGGCTGGCTGAAAGATCCTGGTACTGTGTAGCTGTGTCTTTGGAACTTTGCAAAGTGTGTGTGTGTGTGGTTACATGTGTCTTGTGGCAGAGGACTGTGCAATGACTCAACTACACTCATCAAGTCTGTGGCAGAGACTTTTGAACGAGCTTCGCACCGGCTGCTAGGTCAGTGAGAGAGGCCTTTTCGGTGGTTGCTGAATCCAGTTTGTCCTCTGGATCCAAGATCATACCCGTGATCCGCAAAGCAAGGTACCTGAATCTCCCCTAACCCTCCATCCCTCTGTCTGAGTTTTGTTTAACCACTTAACCCCCGGACCATATTGCTGGTCAAAGACCAGAGCACTTTTTGCGATTCAGCACTGCGTCGCTTTAACTGACAATTGCGCGGTCGTGCGACGTGGCTCCCAAACAAAATTGGCGTCCTTTTTTTCCCACAAATAGAGCTTTCTTTTGGTGGTATTTGATCACCTC
The DNA here is from genome assembly GCF_905171775.1 of Rana temporaria. NCBI lineage: Eukaryota > Metazoa > Chordata > Amphibia > Anura > Ranidae > Rana > Rana temporaria. The sequence continues at coordinate 358,326,255 of NC_053493.1, forward strand.
TGTGGTTTTTAGTTTTTGCGCTATAAACAAAAATAGAGTGTCAATTTTGAAAAAAATGAATATTTTTTACTTTTTGCTATAATAAATATCCCCCAAAAATATATAAAAAAACATTTTTTTTCCTCAGTTTAGGCGGATACGTATTCTTCTACTTCTATTCTTCGTAAAAAAAAATCGCAATAAGCGTTTATTGATTGGTTTGCGCAAAAGTTATAGCGTTTACAAAATAGGGGGTAGTTTTATTAATTTTTTTTTACTAGTAATGGTGGCGATCAGCGATTTTTTTCGGTACTGCGACATTATGGCGGACACTTCTTGGGACCATTGGCATTTTTATAGCGATCAGTGCTATAAAAATGCATTGGATTACTATAAAAATGCCACTGGCAGGGAAGGGGTTAACACTAGGGGGCGGGGAAGGGGTTAAGTATGTTCCCTGGGTGTGTTCTAACTGTAGGGGGGTGGACTCCAGCGGCACGCCCCTATTGGCTGCTGGGCGAGGTGACGTTATACTACGTGCTCTCGCCCAGCAGAGCCGACCGGCGGCTGGTCGGCAAGCAGTTAATAAAACCTTGGAAGAAAAGAGACTAAGTGTTGGTGCAGACATTTGTGAATAACTCTTCAAGGAAGATCCATAAGACGAACGTGGTGAACGGTGAGGTAACGGCAGGCCCAAATTCAAACCAGCGGCCCTTTCGGGGGTATTGCTACACTAATGATTGAATATATATTCGAAGTTGTTGATATTGTATCCACATATTTCGATATTCTGAACACAGGGAGTCTCACTTAGGATGACCACATTTCCAAACTACCATTCAGGGACACCATCCATACCCAAAAATCAGCTTGTGCTGTAACGAATCACAGCACAGTGATTGGACACAAGAGGCGGAATTTATGATTTCTCCAATCACAAGCAGGGGTGGGATTGTGCTCCTCCAGGCATTCCCGGCCAGGACAAGTACTGTCAGTGAGTAAAGCGGTGATGTGGCGGCTTTTTTTTGGGGCATCAGATTGGCCCAGGGGGTGGCTGTGTCAGTTTCATTCCGGGACACTGTATTGTCCTGGAATGAATGTGCCCGGGACAGACCTGCAAAATGCGGGACTGTCCCGGGCAATCCGGGACACGTGGTCACCCTAGTCTTACTGTACTGTAGTTTGAAAGCTATCCCCTGTCATTCTGATTTTTGGTTAAATGTAGCAGTCTTTGCGTAAGCACCAGTCAAAAAATGGAAGACCATGTTCAACAGATAATAAAAAAAAACATTGGCATAACAAAAATACAAATAGGAATTTAATGCCACCAACTTAAAATATCAGTTAATATGCTGTGTTTTATTTAGCTTTCCATGGAAACTGAAACCGAATAGTCCCAGTGAAAACATTGTTAATCTCCTTTATGAAGAAATCTGTCCCAAACAAACACAGCAGGGGACTTTTTTTAGACTGCAGGAAAATTCTAAATTTCCATCAATGTGAAGTTCACAATAGTAATTATGTGCATGGAAGGCCAAACCGTTTTGAGTACTTTGTAAGGTTTACTATTGTAATAAACGTTCAGAATTATAATCATTTTTAGGTTTTAAAATTTTCTAGGTCCCCTTTAAGGCTGTTTTGTTATTCTTCTCACAACCTGACCTCTGAAATGGTCCTTTATGTTCTGTTAGTGTAAACATGGCCCAAACTCAGGCATTTTAAAGAGGAGTTCCACCCAAATTTGGAACTTCCTCTTAACCCACTCCTCTCCCCCTTACATGCCACATTTGGCATGTAATTTTTTGGGGGGGGGAGTGGGGGCTTCAGCACGAGTGGGACTTCCTGGCCCACTTCCTCCTTCCTGTAGGCGACTAAGCTTAATCGCCTTCAGGAAGTGGCTGCTGTAGGCGATCGCCTAGGACACGTCACAGGTCCTAGGCGATCTCCTGGCCAATTACACGGCGCGGCGCCGGGCCGCGCCGCTCGCGCATGCGCAGTGCCGCGCCGCTCGCGCATGCGCAGTGCCGCGCCGCTCGCGCTCGCGCATGTGCAGTGGGTGCCCGGCCGTGAAGCCGAAAGCTGTCACGGCCGGGTGCCCACACTGAAAATGAAGACGCCGGCCGGGGAGGGGGGGAGAGGAGCGGAGCCCCGGCCGGCGCGTCGCTGGAGCGCTGGAGCAGGTAAGTGCCTGTTTATTAAAAGCCAGCAGCTACACTTTTTGCTGCTGCTGACTTTTAATAAACATACAAATGGCTGGAACTCCCCTTTAAAGTGAGTATGTGATAACAAAAATTAAAATAAAGTGATATTAAAGGATCTTTTTTTGTTGTTGTTTAAAATTAAAAAGATGTTATACTTACCCCCTTTGTGTGGGGGTGGTATAGTAGGGAGTTCACCCCTAGAGGGCAGGTTGGAAGCCACAAGCCACTAAAGCAGACTTGACCTTTTTGCACCTGTAAGCAACAGACACCAGTGTTCCACTCTCCTGAGCCAGGCTGTGTGCATCTATAGCCACACAAAGCACCAGTAAGCCACTCCCCTGCACCCTCTCTGCAGGAATTGGAAAATTCCAAGCTTATTTACCGACCAGCCCCATTCTTTGATTTATACTTGGCTTTTTTTCTTCCATATGTTGCATTCCAATGCTGCTTGCTGCAATAGCCAGTTGTAGGTAGGGGCAGTGTACACCTTTTTTGTAATAAAGTGGAACTTTGGTTTACGAGTAACGCGGTTAACGAGCATTTTGAAAGACTAGCAACTTTTTTTAAATTTTGACTCGGTTTGCAAGTGTTGTCTCGCAAAACGAGCAGAATTCAAGCTAATGAACATAATTCAAGACATAATTCAAGCTAGTGTGCAGTACTGCATTTGGCCAGAGGTGCGGGGGCGCTGGTGACACTCTGAATGGTTCGGAGTAATTCGGAAATTCTCCGTTCCCGTATGTTTCTGTGCCTTTCCGAGAGTTTACGAGGTCAGCCAAGCTGTCCCCGAGCATTTTCGAGGCTCTCCGGTGCCCCCCCACCTCTGGCCACATGCAGTATTGCATGCCATTGAAGTCAATGCGGAACAATTTATTTTCGTCTCCATTGACTTCTATGGGGAAACTCGATTTGATATGCGAGTGCTTTGGATTACGAGCCTTCTCCTTGAATGGATTATGCTCGTAATCCAAAGTTCCACTGTACTGTTATATTGGTCAGGCAAAGCACTGACACCTTTGCAGCCATTGTGCTATGTGCTGGGTGTTCAGTGTGCCCCTTGTACCTTTAAGAAGGGATGGGCTCCGTTCAGTCCACCTGCCCTCCATGTGCTTCCATTGTGGAGTCACTCATGAGTTAGTGATTGGACTACAGATACCAGGGAGCCTTGGTGGGGCTCGGTAGCTTATGCATTTATTTGCTAGTGTTTGCAGACTAAACCCCTATTTTTAACGCATACTATTATGCCGCGTACACACGGTCGGAATTTACGATGGAAAAAGTTAGACCAAATTTTTTCATCGGATATTCCGACCGTGTGTATGCCCCATCGGACTTTTTCCGTCAGAAATTCCGACGGACTTAGAAAGAGAACATGTTCTCTTTTTTTCAGACGAAAAAAAATTCTATTGGAAATTCCGTTCGTCTGTATGGAATTCCGACGGAGAAAATAAACACGCATGCTCGGAAACAATTCAACACATGCTCGGAAACATTGAACTTCATTTTTCTAGGCTTGTCCTTAAGGCTGGGATCTCCTCACCCAAGATAAGAAACCCTCTGCTCTCAGTTTCACAGTATTTATGGTCCTTCACAGCCACCATCTGAGCATCTTTCCCCAGAGATTGGCCAGGGCTGCATATTCAGCTGCCAATTTGGCTCTACCATGACAGACGGGAGAGCAGTCAACCCTGCAGCCAGTGAAACTAAATTTACCTAACCTAGCATTACCTAGGAGGGTGCTACACCTGTAAAAGTTTTACTTGCCTTGAATTTACTGGTGTCCCTGCCCTGGCTAAAACCTTTTTGTTTTGGATAGAGTGGAGAAGGGTTAGAACACTAGTAGTAAATTTACTAAATGTAGTAGCTTTTAGTTATGGTTCCTGACCAGGGGCGGACTGACCATTGAGTTACTCGGGCACTGCCCGAAGGCCCCATGCCACTAGGGGGCCCCATCCGGGTTGCCAGGCTCAGTAAAACCAGGGACAGTATGTAAAAATCTGTGTTTTTTTTAGATCTGTCCCTGATATGTCCGAAAATGACATGCTTTTAATGTGAATATCCCAAGATTTTAGCTGCCCGCCTCTGCACTACCTCCTGGCGTGGTGATCTGTAAGCCAGAGGGGCCCCATAATCTTCTATTGCCCAGGGGCCCCATGAGTTGTCAGTCCGCCCCTGTTCCTGACATCCCCAAAGGGTCACACATATTATTTAGTATATGTAATGTTACACAAGATGGTTGGAGACTGCAGACATAATACATGAGATAGCCAGAGACTGGAAATATGCTTTAGGTGTGGTTGGGGACTGAATGCATAGTGTGGGAGATAGTGGGGCTGATTTACTAAAGCCAAATAGGCTGTTCACTTTGCAAAGGAAGTTGCACTTTGCAGAGAAATTTGCCCAAAGATGTAACGAACGTGTTGAAGTTTCACGTTGCAAAGAGTACCCAATCACATTGAAGGAAAATGAAAAGAAAATGCTAAGTGTCAGCTTTTCATTCATACCTAGCACGGAGATGGTTAACAGGAATATTCAAAGCAGCAGTACTGTATTTACCTGTGAAGGAGCAGAGAAGACGCAATGAAAAAGTCAAAGTTGTCTTAAAAGAGAAGTATGTTTTTTTTTGCATAATTATACTTACCTAGGTAGCTGCAGCATCAGAACGATGTTGCAGTTGTCCCCCGCCATCTCTGCACTGAGAACCGAGCCACCGAACATAGCCGATGGCTCGATTCTCACAGATTCCCGAGAGGAGAGCTGCTGACTGTCAGTCATCAGCTCTTCCAAACTCATTGGATCGCTTAGGTGTGGAGGGGCGGGGAGTGGCCATCTCAGCGGCTTAGCGGCTAGCTGAGACTGCCATCAGTCAAGGCAGATGGTGGATACAGACTTCGGAAGTCGGGATGATCCGCTGCCTTGACTGATGGCAGTGACGCCAGTGGAGAACGGACTTCAGACCGCTCTCCGCTGAAAATGGGTCCCAGGAGGGCAAAACGAATTGCACTCCTGTGACCCAGAGGAGAAGCCCATGCTCAGACTGGACTTCTCCTTTAAGCCCGGTACACACTAATGTTTTTTTTATTCAACCCAGTAGGCTGAACAAAAAACAACAACTGAGGAGCTCACTGTACTAACTATCTTATGTTAGTGCAGACATCTCCCTGCTGAGCTTTTGTGTTCTAACAGGAGCACTGCAGCCCCCCCCCCCTGCCAGAACACACCAGTTAGCACTCCCAGCTATTGCTTTTCTAGCATGCCCATTTAATAGAAGCCAGCCAGGCTGATTTACACACAGGCTGAATGTCAGCCAGTTTCTGTTAAACTGGCCAATATCCAGCACGAGAGCCCCGGCCCAAGGCAGTGCCAGAGCACCCCCCCTGACTAGGGGGTACCTCTGAGGGCCACCGACAGCTTCCTCAACACTGTATCTCCATCTTCTACCCCCACTGGCATGGCCCATGTCTATTTATGGAGTGGTCTCAGCCCCCTGCCAGCCTACCTCTGAGGATTGGCTGAGGCTCCATAAATATTCAAGGCATCGCCTTATAACCTCCACCCACTAATTCTAGAATATTCTCCAACCTTCTTGACCTGGGGGAGGCACCAGAGAGCTGCCAGGATGAGTTGCCAATCCCTGAATCTTAGTAAACCCTGACAATGATTCCATAGCTCAGACTTGGCCCTGAGCTAACAAAATGTTCCTACTCTCACTTCTAGCACACACTAGAGGATGCTACAGTTACTCATATATATATGAAAACCATTGTAAAATATTGATCCAGGGATCTATAAAAAAGCCTTTTGAAGATTTGGAAGATATCCACTTACACTTTTTAAGGTTTTCTTTTTTTTTTGCCTTCTACTGAATCAAATGCTGGCTTGTGATTTTTTATTGATGCACTTGATGGACTTTGTGTTTTTTTCCATATGTAACTGTCTACTGCTGTTTATTAGTTCTTTGTATAATCCCTTTGTGTTTTCTCCTATGTATCAACCAGAACATGTTTCTATTTCTAGGACCGCTTCTAACCCAGCCTATGGCCATTCCTTAACCAGGAAGTCCAGAATTAACTTTGCCCTGCTGGCCGTTCCCCTGCGCCTGGAATCATAGCAGTGATAGAAGAACTTTGCTCCTCAATGCTACACTTGAATCAGACACTTAGGATACAATGACATGCTTTTCTAACCTTTCCTCCAGATATTTTCTAAAAGCCAGCTGGGAAAACTCCAACAACTGAAAAGAACTGGCCAGGCAGATATTCGCTGGAGGCACTTCATTAAAATGTACATTAACATGATCCTGTTATCATGACTTGTATGGACGTTTTCCAATAACATAACCTTCATTTTCCACTGTGAGGATGCTTTAGTGAATATACTGGGTTTTTATGCAATATTGGAATGTTCCAAATATGTTAGGGAAAATCTCTATGTAGCCAAGTCAGAGATGGTTGTTTACTTTGAGATCCCTTACAGATTGTAAAAGACTTCCTCAATGCAATATGCCATTATTACTTTTATGTGGTCAGAGAAGACATAAACGCATAAAATGCATAGCGGGAGATAAATAGATCATTAATAATTATGTCAGTGGAAGAGTCTGGAATGACATCAAAGAGGAAAGTGCCTTTGTAAATGTAAAACGCGCTTTAATGGCGAACGGTCCTCTTGCCCCCTTTGTAACATAAAGTTCTTGTATAGGAGATTTTCCTAAACTAAGAAACATATTTTTCATGTTATGGATGACACTATTTTAGTAGTCAAGGCATTTTTTTTCCATCTGTAGCAATCCCTACCCCCAGTGTATTACATTATATTATTACTCTGCAGTTAGCATTCCTGATATATTAGAGACTAGACCTTGTTTTTGATCTGAGTAGGTAGGTCTTAGGCTGGATTCACACCTATGCATTTTTAATGCTTTTTGCATTTTGCAGATTTGCACTACAGAACGTGTTCCATAGGAATCCATGGTAAATGGACTGTAGTGAAAATCTGCAAAATGCAAAAAGCCCTAAAACTGCATAGGTGTGAATCCAACCGTATGGGCTGTAGAGATGGCACTGCAATAAAAAGTATAATTTCTGCCACTTACGGGGCCACCACGGTTCAGAGTGTGGACAGGAAGCGGAGCCCACCATTGCCCATACCTCCCAACTTTTTGAGACGGGAACAAAGGACACCTATTAGAAGCATTTTAAGGCTCGTACACACACGATCAGTCCATCCAATGAGAATGGTCTGAAGGACCGTTGTCATCAGTTAACGGATGAAGCTGACTGATGGTCCGTCAGGCCTACACACCATTGGTTAAATAACCGATCGTGTCAGAACGCGGTGACGTAAAACACAACGACGTGCTGAAAAAAATGAAGTTCAATGCTTCCAAGCATGCGTCGACTTGATTCTGAGCATGTGTGGGTTTTTAACCGATGGTCGTGCGTACTAACGATCGGTTTTGTCCTATCGGTTAGGAATCCATTGGTTAAATTTAAAGCAAGTTGGCTTTTTTTAACCGATGGTTATATAACCTATGGGGCCCACACACGATCGGTTTTGACCGATGAAAATGGTCCATCAGACCGTTGTCCTCTGTTTAACCGATCGTGTGTACAAGGCCTTAGAAGCGTATTACAAGCAAAATGCCTGCCATTTAAAAAAGTTCATGAACTTATTTTTGGCAGATTACAAGCGTTTTTGGCCCCACAGACTTCAATTTTTGTTTAGCCACTGGGGGGAGGAGACAGAGACGAAATTCGGGATGGAGAGCTGCTTTTTGAGCAGAAAACGCTCCTAAAATGCTCAAGTCAGGCGGTTTTATTGAACTCTGTGGGGCCAAAAACACTGGTAATCTGCCAAAAAGAAACTCATGTACTTCTTTAAATGACAGGCATTTTGCTTCAGGTGACAGAACGCTCAGATGTGAACAGGGGCCATTGAAATGAATAGGATTTGGCTTGTTGAGTGTTTTAGAGCTACAAGCTTCAAGCAGAAAATCGCTCAGGTGTGAATGGGGCCTTAAGCCTGATGCACACCTATGTAGGATGCAGTTTGCATATTGCAGGTGCATTTTGCGTTTTTCAATACACATTTCTGATCCATTGAAATCTTTGGAACCAAAAAGCAGAAAAAAGTCCCTGGCTCTTTCCATAAAATGCACAGATGTGAACTACATCCATAGGAAACCATGTTAAATGGACTGTAGTGTGTTTGGACTGTATGCTCCTAAAAGCTACTAAAACGCTACTATAAGCGGGCACAAAATTGCTATTATTATCATTTTTCAAACAGCGTTTTTTTCTAGCATTTCCGGGGGGGGGGGGGGGCACAGAAGTTTTTTTTAATTTAATGGAGGAAATGCATCGAGGTAAAAACCCTTCAGCCTTTACAACCACTTTAACCACTTAAGAACCGCGGCACGACGATATACGTCGACAGAATGGCACGGCTGGGCACGAGGGCATACATGTACGTCCCCTTTAAGAACCCAGCCGTGGGTTCGCGACCTGGTCCGAAGCTCCGTGACCGTGCCTACGGGACCCGATTGCTGCTGGTGTCCCCCGATCGGGTCACAGGAGCTGAAGTGAGTGTAAACAAACCTTCCCCGTTCTTCTCTGTGGCTCGTCACTGATCGTCTGTTCCCTGTCATAGGCAACGACGATCAGTGACGTCACACGTCCAACCACGCCCCCCTACAGTAAGAAACACACTTTAGGTCACACTTAACCCCTACAGCGTCCCCTAGTGGTTAACCCCTTCACTGCCATTGTCATTTTCACAGTAATCAGTGCATTTTTATAGCACTTTTCTCTGTGAAAATGACAATGGTCCCAAAAATGTGTCAAAAGTGTCCGATGTGTCCGCCATAATGTTGCAGTCACGAAAAAAATCAGTCATTAGTAAAAAAATAAAAATTATTAATAAAACTGCCATAAAACTATCCCCTATTGGGGCGCATGCGCGGCGCGATGCTGACCGGTCTAGCCTGAGCTACGCTCCACGAGACCCGGGCCTTCTAGGCGGATTTCCCAGGGCTATTTAACACCTCCATCGGCGTTTTCACTCAGCACCCCTGCGGGAACATCTAGTGCATGCCATCCACTAGGAAGAAACAAAATCGGAGCTCCGGACTCAACCTTACTAACTTTCTCCTCACGATGGAACAGAGACAGAGGAAAGAGTCCCAAGATGGCGCCGATCAGCACATGTGGACACAGCCCTGCACGGACAAGCATACTGTTGAATCTGTCCCCACACAGCCCCACAACAGTGAGTACAATCCACAGCTAACTAAAGCGGACCTGGATGAGAGCTTGACTGCTATTTTTAACAAATTAGTGGACAAAATTGAACATGAAGTTCACAAATCCACCGCGGCTCTGTCCCATGAGATTGCCAGCATTGGCAGTCGCACGGACCTTCTAGAAACTAAACATGATGAGCTATCCCTGGCTCACAACGACCTTAGGAAAGACTTTGAGAACCTAGCAGACAACTTTGCCTATATGCAAGCACAGGTCGAGGACCTTGACAACAGAAACCGCCGCCATAATATCCGGCTGCGCGGTGTCCCAGAGACAGTCACTGATTTAATGCCTGCAGTATTGAAGTTTTTCCAAAATCTCTTACCAGACAAACCCCCCTCTGCCTTTATCTGTGACAGAATTCACAGAGCATTGCGGCCCAAACCCCCCCCGGAGGGTCCCCCAAGGGATATAGTGATGTGTATGAGGGACTTCCTGATTAAAGAAGATATCATGCGTGCTGCCAGAAATTCTAACAATCTGAGCATAGATGGCAAGAGAATCCAGATATACCCAGATATATCTCCAGCGACCCTGGACAGGAGACGCAGGATGAAAGAAGTCACTGCGGTACTACAAGCAGCTAGAATCAGGTACCGGTGGGGCTTCCCCTTTAAGCTTACGATCCCACACAATGGGTCCACACATACCGTCTACAATGCCATAGAAGGAAAGGAACTATTGGCAAAATTGGGCTTGATAACCCAGGATCCTCCTGCACGTCCCCCTGCTACACCCAGGCCTTCCCCTATTTGGTCAACCCCATCTACCAGACGCAACCAGAGAGACCAAAGGAGACTGTTCTAACCTTCTCAAAGGTTATCGGTATTGACCCTGAAGATCTTTCCCGCTGTAAACAGTGGAATTGTTCTAAAACTTAACACTAGTCTATATGTCTCATAAAAGATGCCCAAAAAAAAGGAAAAAAAATTTTTTTTTTTTTTTTTTTATTTTTTTTTGTCAGAACTCTGGTGATTTTTTTCTTTTTTTTCCCTTCTCGGCTACATCTTTTCAGTGAGCGATATTAGCTCAAGATCATCAGTATGCCCATCAGACACCCGCCTTGCTTGTACTATGTAGAACTGAGAACTGACTGCTTGGCAGAATTGAACCTTCACAGTAGCAGATTTGTGCCCATCCTATTGGTATGCAGGCAGACCACTTCTTCCCATTACATACTGCTGAGAAACTAAAAACTCCATGTTACTCCCTGAGTACACATGTTTATTTCTGCCCTGCTGGATCCTGTTACACTCATCCTGGTTTGACTCTCGCACATATCAATACAGATATATTGGAATGGGGGCTCCCACCCGAAGTTATCTTTTTCAAGTTTGTTTTTCCTTCACATTATACTTTTTTTCTTTTTATGCTAAACTCCTTCCAGTTCATTGTCAATTTATACTGGTCTTTTAATGCACCATGTGTTTATTATTCTCAAATTCAAGATGCCTAGAACATCCGTCGTCGCTAGATTGCCCTCACTTCCACAAACGTTCTCGACTGCTGTTCTGTCCACGGATGGAGCGGCACCCGAGCATTTTGTGGTCCAGGGACAATTTGGTCCCATCTTATACAACTAATTGTTGTGAATTGTTTGACAGGGTACCTCCTGTCCCCAAAACATTTTCTACTATGCCGATAGCTATGTGGTATATGTTGTTGGCCTCTACGGCCCTTTTCACATTGGATAAGCTTACTAGGAGACAGTCATGTAGTTTTTTTGTTTACGCTATTCTCATGCATTGTACATATGATGATCTCATTGCCTTATATAGTTTAAGTATATATGAACCACTCACTTCACACAGCTATACCCAAACCCCCGGAGAAAATTGTTACTCTCATAAGATAATGGTGTTACAAAATATAACTCTGTGGTACACCCCTCTTACAAAACTTACTCAGATGATAGCAACTCTATTATTTAGCTATGGGTTTTAGAATAATTTCCCACAACACACAGGGATTCAACTCACCTCATAAACGTAAAAAAGCATTTCAACATTATAAAAGAATTGGCGCAGATATTATTCTGCTCCAAGAGACACATTTTGCCGCCGCGAATCATCCCACTTATTTCCACAGAACATATAGCCAACATCATTACACCACTTATACTAACAAAACTCGCGGAGTCGCAATTTTTATTCGAAACTCAATTGTCTTTGATATCCAACACATATATAAAGACCCCGATAGCAGATTTATAATCTTAAAAGGCACTATCAATAACAAAAGTATTACAATAGCATCCATTTACGCCCCAAATGAATCCCAAACAACATTCCTCTCGAATTTTTTTAATATCCTTGATAGATATCATTCCCCACACTTGATCATAGGTGGAGATTTTAACCTAACTGCACACCCAGCCTTAGACAGAAGCAACATCTCACCCCATTCTAAATCATTTTCTAAAACCATTAATAAACTAATCAACAAAAACCTACTAATAGACACATGGAGGGCTCATAATGTGGGAATCAAGGCTTTCTCACATTACTCGCATCCACACGATTGCTATGCCAGATTGGACTACATTTTTTGCACCCCTGTTCTACTAGCCAATTCATCCCAAGCCCATATACATCCTTGCCCATGGTCCGATCATGACATTGTATCATTTGACACATCTCACATAGGCCTTGCCCCTTCAACATATAACTGGAGACTAAATGATACCCTACTAACGGACCCTGTAAATAGAGACTCGATAGCATCTCATATAGACAATTATTTCGAAGAAAACATTAATGAAATTACACCCCCCACATCTATTTGGGTAGCCCATAAAGCAGTTCTTAGGGGCCATATCATTAAAATGGCCGCAGCAAAAAATAGAGAAAGAATTGCTGAAATTAGGAGTCTGACTAACGACCTGAATCAACTATATCATAAATTACAACACTCAACCACATTAGATATCACTCAGCAGATACAATCTAAACGTAAATCTCTGGACCTTATTTTATCAGCTAACACTGAAAGATCTTTGAGATTTTCGAAAGCCAAATTTTTATTACATAGCAACTCTCAATCGGCAATGTTTGCCAGAAAATTGAACCAAGACATTAACCCCACTCACATCTATAAACTACGTGACAACCAAGGTAACATGGTAACTCATCCCAAAGAGGTACTTAATATCTTTACCAATTTCTACAAAAAACTACTATCAGACCCAGGCACGAACCCAAACATACACGCCAACTCATGGTTAAATGATATTAGACTACCATCCCTTGACCCAAACCAAACAGAATCTCTAAACAGACCCTGTACTACAGAGGAGATTGCCCAGGTAATTAAATCTCTTAAAACTTCAACAGCCCCAGGCCCAGACGGTTTTACCACCACCTACTACAAAAAATTCTCCCCCCGCTTGGCCCCAAATCTTATGAAACTCTTTAATCACATCCTAGAAGGCAACCAATTCCCAGAAGAGATGCTATTGGCAAATCTCTCCCTGATCCCTAAACCTGATAAAGACCACACACTCCCCCAAAATTTTCGCCCCATTTCAGTATTAAACAATGATCTCAAGATTTTTGGTAGAATTCTTGCTGATAGACTTGCCTCCGTTATCTCCCCATTAATCCACCTTGACCAATCAGGATTCATACCAGGAAGACAAATAGTAGACAACATTAGGCTAGTGACTAACATCATTCAGGACACTAATCTAAATTCCAAACAAGCCTGCCTTTTAAGCCTTGATATCCACAAGGCGTTTGACAGCGTAAGCTGGTCCTATTTAAACAACCTTCTCCCTAAATTTGGTATCACAGGAAACTTCCTACAGGGTTTTAATGCCCTCTATCATGCCCCACAGACTCGGATCAAAATCCCGGGATATAACTCGGAATTTTTCCCCTTAGGCAGAGGAACCAGGCAGGGTTGCCCCTTATCCCCTCTCCTCTTCGCGCTTGCCATTGAACCCCTCGCTCAGGCCATTAGACATAACACGGACATAAGGGGGTATCCTGGGAGAGAATCAGAGTTTAAGATCAGTTTATATGCAGATGATGCACTAGTATTCCTCACAGAACCCCTCCTCTCTATCCCTGTGCTATTAAATACCCTAAATATATTCTATGCTGTCTCGGGCCTTAAAATTAATCCTACTAAATGCTCAGCCCTTTCTCTAAACCTACCTCCCAACCTTCTGGCTAGTTTAAACAGCAATTTTCCATTCATTTGGTGCAATGATTCCTTGAAATATCTAGGAGTCAATATCACTTCTACATATACACAACTATATAAAGCCAACTACCCCCCTATCATTGCACGTATTAATCACCTTATGAACTCTTGGTCCTCACACCACATTTCTTTTTTGGGTAGAGTCTGTGCTGTCAAAATGAGCATAATTCCTAAACTTCTGTATTACTTTCGCTCTCTCCCCATCTTGGTCCCTAAAACCAAGATTGAGAGTATTCAAAGATCAATCAACAAATTTATCTGGGAGGGTAAAAAACCCAGATACAGCTACGCACTCTTACACAGACCCCAATCAAAAGGTGGCCTAGGTCTACCTAACCTCTGGCACTACTACCTAGCCACTAAACTTTCTCAAATATCACAATGGTTCTCCCCCATGCTAAACATTCCCTGGAAGAGGTTTGAAACCTCCTCTATCGCTCCGTACCACCTTCAGGGCATACTTTGGTCTAAGGGTGTTCTCTATAGAAAAATATCCAAACTTAACCTAGTAGTGGCACATCTCTTCCAACTATGGGCGAAAACCAATAACAACTACCTCCTCTCCTCCCCTGTTTCCCCCCTTACTTCATTTTTAGGTGACAATAGACTCAATCTGGCATTCACCAACAAAAATCACTTCTCACTATGGATAGATAATAACCTAACTACCCTTTCCTCACTACAATCTAAATGGGAATTTAAAAGCTTTGAACGAATTCAGAGAGACCACAACCTACCCTACTCGGAGATAGAAAACTACAGACTTATAAAGTCTTTTTATGCAGAACATTTCTCACTGTCCACCCACCCTTCCAAATCTTTGTTTGAGAGGATTTGCCTCTCCTCCTCTCGGGACAAAGGGATGATCTCTCTTCTATATAGCTATCTCAATAACCTTTACCTGGATGAAAAATCCTCTCAGATGCTACATTGGGAAACGGAATTAGGCGTCACAATTCCCTCGGAAACGTGGTACTCCATGGTAGAAAATCTCCGTAAGTGCAATAAGGCTATCTCCTTTAGAGAAACTCCAATTAAAATATTCTCCAGGTGGTACCTCACACCCTATAAATTGCATTCCTTCTATGCAACTGTCTCCCCAAACTGCTTCAGAGGTTGCCATGAACAGGGCACCATGCTACACACCTTCTGGGGCTGCCCACTCCTCACGCAAATTTGGGAGACAGCAGCAACAAAATTTGAAGAGATATCGGGCTATAAAATCCCCTTCACCCCTCAAATCTACATTCTATATGCTGGTATCCCTGATATTCCCACACCATCCATCAGATTACTACATTCACTATGTAGCTCGGTACAGTGGATGATTGCACTAAACTGGAGATCCAATAACACATCTTGGCAACAGGTACTGGATAGGATGGAGTCTCTTAAGCTTACGGAAATAGTTTTTCACACTCTTAATGATAGCATGCACCTATATAACTCCAAATGGTCTAATTGGTCCTCTACTCGGTGATTATTACCCATATAAGTCGAAATATGCTGTGTCATGATTGATTACAATAATTTCTGAACGCCTAATATGTGAGTTGTGAGATCGTCACATAATGCTGTATTTGTTTGACTTTTGTTGATACTTTATTGTACACTGTACTGTCCATAATTCTCTTGAATTATATATACTTATCCACTTTTATACTTAAAATAAACTTTGGTAAACAAAAAAAACTATCCCCTATTTTGTAAACGCTATAAATTTTGCACAAACCAATCGATAAACACTTATTGCGATTTTTTTTTTACCAAAAATATGCAGAAGAATACGTATCGGCCTAAACTGAGGGGAAAAAATATATTTTTTTATATATTTTTTGGGGATATTTATTATAGCAAAAAGTAAAAAATATTGATATTTTTTTTCATAATTGTCGCTCTATTTTTGTTTATAGCGCAAAAAATAAAAACCGCAGAGGTGATCAAATACCACCAAAAGAAAGCTCTATTTGTGAGAAAAAAAGGCTGCGAATTTTGTTTGGGAGCCATGTTTCACGACCGCGCAATTGTCAGTTAAAGCGTCGCAGTGCCGAAACGCAAAAGGGGGCCAGGTCCTTAACCTGCATATTGGTCCGGGTCTTAACCGGTTAATGTGGCACAGTTTAAAACAGAATTTGCCTAAAATAGGTCTGAATTGGTGAAAAATGTCTTACATGTTTCTTCGTATGTTAATAGTTGTTATGTATTTCATCACATATAAATCTCCTATAAAAATGTAGCTTATACTGCATTTGCCTCTATGCAATTGTGCTGCTGGCTGTGTATGTAGTACAAGTGACAGTCAACCATCATATGCTGTAGTGCTCATTAGAGCTGAGAGAGGCTCTTCACCTTACACAGACATCTCACCAGCTTTTATACAAGCAAAGCACTATGTAACACTTGGCATGGCATCTGAGGATTGGACAGAATACAGCGCTGGGGCTAAAAGCAGAATACAGAACGCAGGAGACACACAACCGCTATGCATAAATACGTGAGATCAGAAAACAGAGCAACACGTGGATTGTGGAAGGGTATAGCAAGAGGTAAAGTAAGTTGAAAAACAACATTTACTTATGCCACAGACAATTCTAGAAGGAGCATTTAGCTTTAATTTAAAGGTATTTTCCAGGCATAAAAATAGAGTCGTTGGGGGGCCAGCAGGCTGGTGTAATCTTGCTAATTAATGTTCAGCTGCCTGGGGGCTACTTAAAGGGGATGTAAAGGTAAAGTTTTTTTTACCTTAATGCATCCTATGCATTAAGGTAAAAAAACATCTGACAGCATCGGCCCCCCCTGAGCCCCCGTTTTACTTACCTCACCGTTCGAAAGTCCCGGGCGCGTGCTTGTCATCTTGTTCGGTTCCCAGCCTGGCCGTTGATTGGCTAGGCTGGGCGGATTGATAGCAGCGCAGCCATTGGCTGGCGCTGCTGTCAATCACAGCGGATGATGCGGTGCGCCGGGGGGCAGGGCCGAGTGATACAGTCGGCGGCTATGGACGCCGCTGTATCACAGGAGCGCACTCCCAAAAGCTTTCCACCATGCGAGGGAGCTCGCATGAACGTGGAAAGGTTTTGCGAGGAGGAGCCGAGACAGCCGCCGAGGGACCCCAGAAGACAGGATTTGGGGTCACTTTGTGCAAAACGAGCTGCACAGTGGAGGTCAGTATAACATGTTTGTTATTAGAAAAAAAAAAATTCTGCCTTTAGTGTTCCTTTAAGGCTTCTCCTCCCTTCCCCCGGTGCGTCACGATTTTGTTCCCTGCCTTGCTTGCTCCTGCCTTCCTCTGTTCTGTCCCCAGCTGTGATCCCCCCATCCTTGCAACCCTTGTACCCTTGTCCCTAGCTTGGTCTGTACATATATGTATTTAACTTTTTAGGTTTAACAGCTCTTGTTAGCAGGGTTTTTGGTTCTGTTTGGGGTAGTTCGTGTTTACTGTTTGCTGTGTTCATTGTTTGCCATTTCTCACTGTAAATAAATTTCACTTTAATATATATATCCTTTGTTTGGTCTCAGTTCCCTTGTGTAGCTACATGTCTGGTCACCTTAGACGCTGATCCCTGATCAATAACTCCCAACTGTGCTCACTCACCAGCCCTCCAGGCTGCGACCAGTTGTCCTCCCTGAAGAACATTAGAAGTGTTCTCGTCCACTGTCCTCTCTCCTGCCCTCTTATGTGCCTCTCCTTCCAGGGTCTCTTCACTCCTCCTGGATGCACCTGAGCCCCGGCCCAGGGTCACCCCCCCCACAAAGAATTTACATTGATGTCTATGGCCGAACGCCAATGCCGCCTGAAAAAAAGGGTCCGGGACTTGTTTTCAGGCGGCAGGCGTACGGCGTCTATATATATATATATATATATATATATATATATATATATATATATATATAAAAACATAAAATGTGTTCTATAGCAGCACTCTGAGAAATGAAAGGGTCAACAGTCTGAAACAATGAGGGTTCTATTATTTCACCGGTGCTGAAGATGTTGACAGAAGTAGAATACAGAGTGATGACCTCATTAGAGTCACTGTTCTGTTCTGGCAGGGTTTTATATACAAATACAAAGTTGCATTATTTGTGTATTGTACTGTATATCTGCCTGGAGATGAGCTTTAATAACTGCTGGCTAGCTTGCTGACACTCGTATTACGGCTCCAGCTAGAGCGTTCCCCGTTAGCATTGTCTAATGGCTCTTTATGTATATTCTGTTTCTGTGGACTGTAACTTGTGATACAGCATTTGGGCTTTTTCTTGCAGATTTACACATCGGAGTCCTTTGTTAGCAGTTGTTTTGGAACTCTCGCCTAGCAACCGAAATGCTCTTGGCTGCAACTTCAATTATATTAATTTGACACTAAATCTTGAAATTACCATCTCTTCTCAAATGTTTTGACAAACTTCTCTGGATGAAAAGCACAGTGTTGTTTTGACTGGCTGAAACCCCGATGATTTGGTTTTCTTCAGCAGTCACCACTATTATAATTGTGAGAGCAGCCCTGCTATAGTTATCCATCAATTTAACATCACAATGGAGATTATGGTCAGGCAATAAACTCATATATCTCATCATTCCTGCTGATAGAAAGAAAAATCCATGTTATTAATGGTTGACACCAGCAGGGCCGCTGATAGGCAGTATAGCTGGTCCTCATGTACCGAGTCCCATCAGTTCAAAGGGGGGTCCAGGCCCCTGCCAGGCAGAAGGGCCAGCTGTACTGCCTTGTGACTATTGTGGATCCCCTGCAGCTCTGCTGGATTTCTTCCTTCCTTTCTTCCTCTAGTATCTGCCCCTTCCACCCACTGCCCAGGCCCCCCCCGTGTGCCCCCCATCCCCACAGCTCTGCCGGCTTCCCTCCCCTGTCGCTGGCTCCTGTTGCAGGCTTTTAGGGATCATTTAAAATGGAGAGCAGGGGAAGGGGTTTGTAAATATGTCATTTACTGGCCCATTCCTTTTCTGAATGAACACAGTGGCCCAGATTCACAACGGAGTTGCGACGGCGTATCTCCGGATACGCCGTCATAACTCTGAGTTGCGGGGTCGTATCTATGCGACTGATTCATAGAATCAGTTACGCATAGATTTCCCTAAGATCCGACCGACGTAAGTGTCTTACACCGTCGTATCTTAGGCTGCATATTTACGCTGGCCGCTAGGTGGCGCTTCCGTATATTTACGCGAGGAATATGCAAATTAGGTAGTTACGCCGATTCAGAAACGTACGTTTTCCCGTGGCGCAATTTTTTACGTCGTTTACGTTAGGCTTTTTCCGGCGTGAAGTTACCCCTGGGTCTATGAGGCGGAGGTATGGTTAAGTATGGTTAAGTATGGTAGTCGTTCCCGCGTCAAATTTTGAAAATTTTACGTTGTTTGCGTAAGTCGTTCGCGAATAGGGCTGTACGTATAGGTGTGCGCAGCCTATTGCATTAGGGTGTGCACACCGAAGCTCAAACACAAATGCGTGTGTAATATAACATATATGGCAGTGGGCAAGTCAGTAGGGCTTTGTCAGCAGGGCAGAGTTCGGTGTCAGTAGTTTATCTTTATTTGTATTATTATTATTTTATTTTACAATTTTTTTTTATTTTATTCTTTTTATTTTTTTTATATTTTTTTTAGGAGCCCTGTTTGGGGGCTTTGGTGAAATATCAGTGGTCTGAACAGACCCCTGATGTCTAACTTCTGAGACAGAGAAAGGGACTGAGGACAGAGATTCCCCAGTCCCTTTCTCTGCAGCCAGGCAGCAGGGGGAATCTGCACAGTACAGGGTGATTAGGGTGTGCCCAGGCACACCTTACACCCTATGTGCGCACGCCTATGGCTGTACGTAAGTTACGTTCACGTCGAAAGCATTGACGATTTGCGTGGCGGAATTTCGAGCATGCGCACTGGGATTCTTATATGAACGACGCATGCGCCGTTCTTAAAAAATGTCAAATACGTGGGGTCACACTAAATTTAAATAAAACACGCCCACATCATCTCCATTTGAATTACGCGGGCTTACGCCGGACCACATACGTTACGCCGCCGTAACTTAGGGCGCAAGTTCTTTCTGAATAAGGAACTTGCGCTCTAATTTACGGCGGTGTAACGTATCTGAGATACGTTATGCCCGCAGAAAGATACGCTGATCTTTCTGAATCTGGGCCAGTGAGTTATCAGTACCAATTGCTCCTGAGTCCATTCATAACTGAAGCATAGTAAACTGTGTTGCAGGATGGAATTTTTTTTTCTCAAAAGTACGAATTTCTTATAGTATATGCGGTTTTTGTTTGGTAAAAGTCCATTCATTGCAAAATCAAGTGTTAAAACCAAATAAAATCTTCAACTACTTTCGAATGACATTCAAATGTTCTGAGAATTTTCATACAAATTTTCCTAAGAATTTTCATTTGAACTTCTACTAGTGTATGCAAAGCTTAAACTTTACGTTTTTACTTTAACCACTTGCTTACTGGGCACATATACCCCCCTCCTACCCAGGTGAAATTTCAGCTTCCGGCACTGCGTCGCTTTAACTAACAATTGCGCTGTCGTGTGACGTGGCTCCCAAACAAAATTGGCGTCCTTTTTTCCCCACAAATAGAGCTTTCTTTTGGTGGTATTTGATCACCTCTGCAGTTTTTATTTTTTGCGCTATAAACAAAAAAGAGCGACAATTTTGAAAAAAATACAATATTTTTTACTTGTTGCTATAATAAATATCCCAATTTAAAAAAAAAAAACAAATTTTTTTTCCTCGGTTTAGGCCGATACGTATTCTTCTACATATTTTTGGTAAAAAAAACTAAAAAAACGCAATAAGCGACTGGTTTGCGCAAAAGTTATAGCGCCTACAAAATAGGGGACAGAATTATTATTTTTTATTATTATATTTTTTTACTAGAAATGGCGGCGATCTGCGATTTTTATTGGGACTGCGACGTTATGGCGGACACATCGGACACATCGGACACTTTTGACACATTTTTGGCGCCATTCACATTTATACTGCGATCAGTGCTATAAATATGCACTAATTACTGTATAAATGTGACTGGCATTGAAGGGGTTAACACTAGGGGGTGAGGAAGGGGTTAAATGTATCCCTGCATTGTGTTCTAACTGTAGGTGGAGGGGGGGTGACTGGGGGGGTGACCGATCTATGTCCCTATGTACAAGAGACACAGATCGGTCTCCTCTCCAGAGACAGCACCGCTGTCTCATTGGCCGCACAGATCGCATCGCAAACGGCCACTCTGATTGGCCGTTAGCGGCGATCTGTAATTGAGATCTATAACAGAGTTTCCCCGCTGCGCGCTCTGGAGCGCGCGCGGGGAACGCCCAAAGGGGCGGACGTCTATTGACGTCCTGTTGGATTTTGGGATCCGCGCTGTAGCCGTCATTCGACTATAGCGCGGGTCCCAGGAGGTTAAAGCTGAACTTTTGGATATAAAGGACATATTAAAAGATAAGTCAATCTTTCATGATACACCTATGTTTGGAGTTCTCGTACTGACCCGTGTCCATAGCCAAAAGTGCCTACAATGGGCATGCAGGATCAGAACTGTACCACAGAGCAAGGGAAAAGGTGGTCTGGTCTGATAAATCACATTTTATTTTTCATAGCTGGATAGCTGGGTGGGTGCATGTACGTGGCTTACCTGGGAAAGAGATGGCACCAGGATGCAGTATGGCTAGAAGGTCCTGCCATTAATGCGAATGTTACTTGCCACTTACCACCTACCTAAACATTGGTACTGACCAGGTATTCCCGTTCATGGTATTCTCCGATGACAGTGGCCTTTCAATGGGATATTATATGCTGCCACACTGCAGAATTGTTTCAAGAACCGTTCGAGGAACACAATGATCAGTTTGAGGTATTGATTGGCTTCCAAAATCTCCAGATCTCAATCTATTGAGCATTTGTAGGATTTGCTGAAAAACAAGCCCGATTCATGGAAGCCCCACCTGGCAACTTATAGGACTTAAAAGATCTGCTACTGACAACTTCATGCCAGATACCACAGCGCACCTTCAGAGGGCTAGCGAAGTCCATGCCTTGATGGGTCAGGGTTGGTTTAGTGGCAAAATGGGGACCTACTCAATATTAGGTGTATGGTCATAAAGCTATTGCTGATCGTTGCATATACAAACGTTGTTTTTAACCAGTTGCCGCCCGCCCACCGTTAAATGATGGCGGGGCGGTACGGCTCTCGTTCTTGGATGCCGTCATATGACGGCATCCCAGAATGGCCGCTCTTCCTTTCCGTTGGCCCTTTAACCATGTGTTTGGATGTGTGCAATCACAGCTGGTCACATGTAAACACTGAGATGCCGGTAATCAGCGCTCCTCGCCTCACACTGACAGAGTGTGTGGCGAGGAGAGCCGATCAGCAGCATCTCCTCGCAGGGGGCAACAAAACATGTAATCAGGGCACTGATCATCAGTGCCCTGATTACATTATAGCACCAACAGTGTCATCAATCAATGCCCACCAGTGGCAGCAATCAGTGCCCACCACTGCCCACAAGTGCCACCAATCAGTTGCTATTAGTGATGCCAGTTAGTGCTGCCCATCAGTGTCGTCCAGCAGTACCACCCTTTAATGCCCATCAGTACCACCTATCCGTGCTGCCTATCAGTGCCCACCAGTGCCGCCTATCAATGCAACCTATTATTGCCCATCAGTCCTGCCTATCAGTGCTCATCAGTGCCCATAAGTGCGGCATATTAGTGCCTCCTCATCAGTACCACCTAATCAGTGCCCATAGGTGCCGCCTCATCAGTGCCCATAAGTGCCACCTCAATGCCCACCAGTTCAGCCTATCAGTGCCCATCAGTTTCGCCTCATCAGCGCACATCAGTGAAGGAGAAAAATTACATAGTTACAAAATGTACTGACAGAAGTAAATAAAAAAATGTTTTCAACATTTTTGGTCTTTTTTTTTTGGTAAAAAATAAAAAACCCAGCAGTGATTAAATACCACCAAAAGAAATCTCTATTTTTAGTGAAGAAAATTATAAAAATTGCATTTGGGTACAGTGTAGAATGGCCGCGCAATTGTCATTTAAAATGCGCCAGTGCTGAAAGCTGAAAAATGGCCTGGGCAGGAAGGGGGTGTAAGTACCCTTTAGGCAAGTGGTTAAACAGAGCCGCAGAGACAAATGAAAACATTACAAATCTATTACTGTATTGATTTTGGTTTGTACTGGACAACTGATTGCCTTTGTATCTGCCTTAGGAACTTTCTGTATATAAACAATGGACACCCAACAAGCCTTTTTGTTAAGAGCCCTTTCACACTGGTGCGTTTTTGCGGTAAAAATTGCGCTATTAAAGCGCTCCAAAAACGCCCCTCTCCATTGAAATGATTTAAAAACGCTGTAAAAATTTGGTAAAAACGCGGTAAAATCGCGGTGTTTTACCTCTATTTTAACGCTCCGCTATAGGTGTTTTTGGTGTGAAAGGGCTCTAAAAGATGAGAATCTGTTGGCGTGTCCAGGAGCAGCAGCAGGAAAAATGCTTGTATGCATTTAGTGTTAAAGGGATTGTAAAGGTTTGTCTTTTAATTTTCTAAATAGGTTCCTTTAAGCTAGTGCATTGTTGGTTCACTTACCCTTTCCTTCAATTTCCCTTCTAAATGTTTTTCCGACAAGAAAAGTTCGATGTGAGCTTTTGGTCGGAAATTCCGACAGTGTGTAGGCCCCATCTGACTTTTTCTGTCGGGAATTTCCGACATCAAAAATACAAGAGCTGGTTCTCAAATTTTCCGACGGGAAAAGTTCTTGTCGGAAATTCCGATCGTCTGTATGCAATTTCGACGTGCAAAAAAAACACGCATGCTCAGAATCAAGTCGACACATGCTCGGAAGCATTGAACTTCATATTTCTCGGCTCGTCGTAGTGCTGTAGGTCACAGCGTTCCTGACGGTCGGAATTTTTTGTGACCGTGTGTATGCAACACCAGGGCCATCTTAATGAGAGGGCACACTTGGGCACTGCCCAGGGGCCCCAGCTGCATGGGGGGCCCCTGCACTTTTCCCAAAGAAGCTGGTCCTTAAGCCCACTTTGTCAGGAAATTGGGGGCCCCCATGATGGCACTGAGGGTGATGGATACACAGGGGAGGCAGGCTGGCAGTGGTGCGCCATGCTGTGCAGAACAATACCTATTTCACAGCCAGCAGGGTGGGGTGGGGCCGGAGCGCCAGTGATGCTCTGACCCAAAAGGGGAAGCTCCGCTTGTCTGCTTCCTAACTACTTGATGTCTGTTTACCTGCACTGTCTCCATTGTAGGGGCCCCAGAGCATTACTTTGCAAAGGGGCCCATGATGCTATTAAGACGGCCCTGTGCAACACAAGTTTGAGCAAAAATTCAGTCGGAAAAAATACCACGGTTTTCTTGTCGAAATTTTCGATCGTGTGTATGCGGAATAGTGGTAAAACTAGTAATCCCTGGTAACAATAGACTGAAACACATTGGGTAACCATGTCATAAACATCTCTAAAAAGGGCAAAAAGCGACAGTAGGGCACCCCCTTTGTAATTCTGGAATATCCTCTTGACTTGAGACAAAGAACAGCTGTGCTCTGCCTTTTGTACATTCCTACTAATATATACTGCTGAGCCAGTTTGGTTCCATCCCGGATTATTAAAGTGATTTTCACTATTGCAATTTTGGAAAACTGGTCATCACATGAAGCTGCACAGATGAGACAGGATCAGAAATGAAACAGTGAACTAAATGTATGCCTGTCTCTAGGCGACACATAAAGAAAACATTACAAACATAATTACACTTATCCACTATGAAATCTAGCCTAGGCCTCCATTGCAGCCCTGCTCCTTTATTGGTGTCCAGACGTCACATCTGATGACAATCTTCCAGTTCATGCAGCAAGGACACAGATGTCTTCAACTGACGTTACTCCATTAACTACTAAAAGACTTTTGGGATAAATATTACATGTGGTTCTTTTTGCTCTCAGCAACCAGTAAGATTTTCCCTTTAACCACTTCAGCCCCCCGGAAGAATTAACCCCCTTCCTGACCAGAGCACGTTTTGCGATTCGGCACTGCGTCGCGGTAGTGCAACGTGGCACCCAAACAAAATTGTATTTTTTTCCCCACAAACAGAGCTTTATTTTGGTGGTATTTGATCACCTCTGCGGTTTTTATTTATTTGTATTCATTTTTATCAGTAATGGCGGCGATTCGCGATTTTTATCGTGATTGCAACATTATGGCAGACACATCTGACACTTTTGACGCTATTTTGGGACCATTGTTATTTAGACCCCTTTCACACTGGAGCGTATTGCAGGCAGTATAGCGGTAAAAATAGCACCTGCAATCCGCCTTTAAAGTGCTGCTCTATTGTCTCCAGGGTGAAAGCCCGAGGGCTTTCACACTGGAGCGTTACGCTAGCAGGACGGTAAAAGAAAAAGTCCTGCTAGCCGCATCTTTGGAGCGGTGAAGGAGCGGTGTGTATACTGCTCCTCCACCACTGCTGCCCATTGAAATCAATGGGACAGCGCGGCTATACCGCCCGCAATGGGCTGCTTCAGCAGCCCATTGCGGGCGGGTTTTAACCCTTTCTTGGCCACTAGCAGGGGTTAAATGCACCCTGCTAGTGGCTGAAATGCGCCGCAAATCCGCCCATAGCGTTGGCGGTAAAAATAGCGGCATCTTACCGCCGACGCTTTGAGCGGCTCAGTGTGAAAGGTGTCTTATACAGCGATTAGTGCTATAAAAATGCACTGCTTACTGTGTAATGACACTGGCAGGGAAGGGGTTAAACACTAGGGGGCGATGAAGGGGTTAAGTGTGTCCTAGGGAGTGATTCTAACTGTGGGGAGGATGGGCTACAAGTGACACGACAGTGATCACTGTTCCCGATGACAGGGAGCAGTATTTATTTATTTATTTATTAAAATTCTTAAAAGTACAAAAAAAGTACAAAACGCAGTCAGTTACCCGTAGGCCTCGATGCGCCGAGAACAACAATACAGCAACAACCAAAAAAACACACACAGGCAGCGGAACAGGTCAAATTTAAAATAGTAGCAGATCAATAGTAGATCTCTATCCTGTCACTATGCAGAACAGGGAAATGCCTTGTTTACATAGGCATCTCCCAGTTCTGCCGCTCCACAACGCGATCGCCAGACACCGACGGGCATTGAGTCCACGGGTCCCGCAGGCACGTGCGCGCGCCCACATTGACGCGATTTAAAGGGTACATACCTGTATGCCCATTTGCCCAGCCGTGCCATTGTGACGACGTACAATGGGGATCGAAAGTTTGGGCACCCCAGGTAAAAATTTGTATTAATGTGCATAACGAAGCCAAGGAAAGA
This sequence comes from Rana temporaria, assembly GCF_905171775.1. Classification (NCBI taxonomy): domain Eukaryota; kingdom Metazoa; phylum Chordata; class Amphibia; order Anura; family Ranidae; genus Rana; species Rana temporaria. The sequence continues at coordinate 358,352,292 of NC_053493.1, forward strand.
TGGAAAAATCTCCAAAAGGCATCAAATTACAGATTAGACATTCTTATAATATGTCAAAAAAAAGTTAGATTTTATTTCCATCATTTACACTTTCAAAATTACAGAAAACAAAAAAATGGCATCTGCAAAAGTTTGGGCACCCTGCAGAGTTAATATCTTGTACTGCCCCCTTTGGCAAGTATCACAGCTTGTAAACGCTTTTTGTAGCCAGCCAAGAGTCTTTCAATTCTTGTTTGAGGTATCTTTGCCCATTCTTCCTTACAAAAGTCTTCCAGTTCTTTGAGATTTCTGGGCTGTCTGTCACGCACTGCTCTTTTAAGGTCTATCCATAGATTTTCAATTATGTTGAGGTCAGGAGATTGTGAAGGCCATGGCAAAACCTTCAGTTTACGCCTCTTAAAAAAAATCCCCCTGTGGATTTTGAGGTGTGTTTAGGATCATTATGCATTTGTAGAAGCCATCCTCTCTTTAACTTCAGCTTTTTCACAGATGGCATCAAGTTACCATCCAAAATTTGCTGAAATTGTATTGAATTAATTTTCTACTTTTTCCCTGTGCCACTGGTTGCAATACAACCCCAAAGCATGATTGATCCACCCCCATGCTTAACAGTTGGACAGAGGTTCTTTTCATTAAATTCTGTGCCCTTTCTTCTCCAAACGTAGCTTTGCTCATTCCGGCCAAAAAGTTATATTTTAACCTCATCGGTCCACAGAACTTGTTTCCAAAATGTATCAGGCTTTGTCTATATGTTCATTTGCAAAGTTCAAAAGCTGATTTTTGTGGTGAGGACGTAGAAGAGGTTTTCTTCTGAGGACTCTTCCATGAAGACCATATTTGTACAAGTATCTCTTTATAGTGGAATAGTGTACCACAACTCCAGTGTCTGCCAGATCTTTCTGGAGGGATCGTGCAGTCAAACGTGGGTTTTGAATTGCTTTTCTCACAATCCTGCGAGCTGTTCTGTCTGATATTTTTCTTGGTCTTCCAGATCTTGCTTTAACTTCCACTGTTCCTGATGACTGCCATTTCTTAATTACATTCCGAACAGAGGATATTGACATCTGAAAACGCTTTGCTATCTTCTTATAGCCTTCTCCAGCTTTGTGAGCGTCAACTATTTTCAGTTTCAGTTTTCTAGACAACTGCTTAGAAGAACCCATGGTGCTGATTGTTGGGGCAAGGTCAGATGAGTCTGGGCATTTAAAACCTTTGAGATTGACATCACCTGGTCTTCCCAGATGATGATTGAGAACAATCCATGACAATGGCAGGTCTCCGCTTTGCAAAGGGGCAGTGCATGCTATAAATTCTGCAGGGTGCCCAAACTTTTGCAAACACCATTTTTTTGTTTTCTGTAATTTTGAAAGTGTAAATGATGGAAATAAAATCTAACTTTTTTTGACATATAAGAATGTCTAATTTGTAATTTAAAGCCTTTTGGAGATTTTTACATCTTTCCTTGGCTTCGTTATGCACATTAATACACATTTTTACCTGGGGTGCCCAAACTTTCAATCCCCACTGTATATTGTCGTGCGCTGGTCGGCATGTGGTTAACATGCATGCTGCTTTGGTAAAATTGAAAAATCTTGTCGTCTAAAATGGGCAGCAAGAACCATGCTTTAGACTCTTTTTAATTAACCCAAAAACAAAATTGTGATATTGCAGCTTACCAATTCTTAGATTTGGTGTTTGTCATAAGACTATGATAAGAGATTTCCAGTTATACAATTGGCTCTGTGAATTTAGGGTGGATTGTATTACTAGTGTATATATAACCACTGCGATATAAAACAAAAAATCCAGTAGGATAAAACAACAAAAAAATATATGAAGGGAGCAACCAGTACAGAAATGCAGGATACACTATATCAGGGATATGCAATTAGCGGACCTCCAGCCAGGGCCGCTTATAGAAATCATGGGGCCCCGTACAGCCTACCTGACGGGGCCCCCGTGCACAAATTTCCAAACAAAAATCAAACAACAACACCCTATTTTTGGGCGGCACATTACCTCATGGCTCCTCCGAATTCCTAGGGGTGAATGATGCGTATTGCATATAGTAGAAGTAAAGGAATGTCCACGATAGGTGCTCTTTGCTGTGCTCTTTATTACCCAGCCGGGTAAAAACAGTAAACTTGTGGTGAGGAAAGTATAGTTGAAGGAGAACAGCAAATTCAGACGTGATAATAGGAAACAGTCCTGCTCCCAAACTTAATACTTTCTCTGCGCCACTCCCGCCGGAGTGTGCTTAGTGTACCCGGACAGGCCTCTCTCACTGACCTGGCAGCCGGAGTATCACTCGGACAATTGTAGGATAAAGTCTCTGCCACAGACCCTCCTTGGTGGACTTGAACTTGAGGAAATAGTCCCTGCCACAGACCTCCCTCAGTGAGCCTCAGATAGATACCTCTGCCACAGGCCCTCTCTGGATTGAATTCTTGTAGATATCCCTCCTTGGATAAGTTCCACCTGGATCTTCTTCAACTTGTCGCCCAGGTGCCGACTGACAGATGATCAATCCCTCAGTTTTCGGCTACCTTGATCCCTGGTGGTTTGTCAAGGTCCTTTTGGACCGCTAGCCTCTCAATGGCGCTCCTCAGACTGACTCCCCACCAAACAGCAGTACAGCTTGGGATCTTCAGAAGTGGGAACCCAGTCACTGGGTCTCCATCGCTGTTCAGATACTCTGGGCCAACATGGTCCCAGAACCAGGAACACCGCGTGGCACTCACGCCTAGGCCAGGTAGGCCATATCGCCGGGGCACCGTGATGTGGTTACCCTAAAGGTGGGTGCCACACTGGACGAAGAAGACCCAGAACCAATGGCGTCTGCCTCATAAATACCCCTCCCCAGCATGCACAGCAAGGACGAACCCTCCTGATTGGCTGCTGGGAAAGAGCACCCAAACCTTGACTCCACTGCTGCCACCTGCAGCACCGGGGCTGGAAGAACACCCCAGTGCAACAGAATAAGCCCACAGCACAGCCAAGCTGAGCCAATCTGGATCAGAGTTTAACTATACTCTGATCTAACCCTTAAATTTAACTAGCACCAGTACTATAAAGTACACAGGCGCTACAACTAGCAACCTGACAAAGTACAGAACTCCTATTGAAAACTATTACAGTGAATATTTGAACAGTATAGACATGATATGGAAACACTGACAATACCTATAACAAGGTAATTTGCTTGATTTACACTTAAAAAGTCAACACAGCATGAAATTATCAGCCCCTGATATTTACTGGCAGTTGACCATGTCTATCCCTTGACTACAGTGTACCCATCCTCTGATGGCTCCATGTCACAATTTGAAAGCTTAAATCATCTCCAACTGGTTTCTTGAACTTGACAATGAGGTCCCTGTACTCCAATGGCCTCCACAGTCACCAGATTGCCATCCAATAGAGCACCTTTGGAATGTGGTGGAGCGTGAGATTCGCATCATGGATGTGCAGCTGACAAATTTGCAGCAACTGCGTGATGCTGTCATGTCAAATCCCTTGTTGAATCTATGCCATGAAGAATGAAGGCAAAAGGGGTCCAACCTGGTACTAGCGTATGTATGTGTGTGTGTATATATATATTAATATATATATCTTCTAGATTGTAAGCTCTAACGAGCAGGGCCCTCTGATCCCTCCTGTATTGATTTGTATTGTGACTGTACTGTCTTCCCTGATGTAAAGCGCTGCGCAAACTGTTGGCGCTATATAAATCCTGTATAATATATATATATATATATATATATATATATATATATATATAGTGAGATCCCAGGCCTCCTTCGGACTAATGAGGACCTCCAGGACCAAAGACAGCTGAAATCCCTCTGTATGTGGTGGGTTGTGAGGCATGGTGGGTGCAGAATAATTAAAGTTATTGGGCGCCAGACACTTCTTGAATGCAAAATAAATTTTATTTCTTTTAACAAACTTTTTTGGGGGCGGGGGGGGGGGGGAGGGGGTTGAGAGGGTTAGAGGATTAGCGCCAGGACAGTGCAGTGTTTCCTGGTGAAGACTCTGAGGCCCCGTACACACGGGAGGATTTATCCGCGGATACGGTCCAGCGGACCGTTTCCACGGATAAATCCTCTCGAGGATTTGCGCGGATTTTGATGCGATTTTTGATGTGTACTCACCATCGAATCGAAATCCGCGCCGAAATCCTCTGGTGATGACGTGTCGCGCCGTCGCCGCGATGATGACGACGCAGTCATATAAGGAATTCCACACATGCGTCGAATCATTACGATGCATGCGGGGGATCCCTTTGGACGGATTGATCCGGTGAGTCTGTACAGACCAGCGGATCAATCCGTTGGGATGGATTCCAGCGGATAGATTTGAAGACATGTCTTCAAATATTTATCTGCTGGAAATCCATCGCATGGGAGAAAAATCCGCGGAAACAGATCCGCTGGATTGTACACACCATAGAATCTATCCGCTGAAACCGATCCGCTGAGATTTTTCAGCGGATGGATTCTATGGTGTGTACGGGGCCTGAGACTTCAACTGGAGGACAGCCATGTAGGGAAAGGCATCCAAATGATGCCAAATTTGCACATGCAGGAATGCTGTCTCCTATGGCAACAGTCTTTAACAGTTCCTAACACAAAGTTCTTTCACTTCTACTACAATCACTTCATGTAGTTCTTCCTCCCACTGAGCTCCCAGTCTCTCTCACTAGACCCACTGATTCACTACCACTGAATCCCTTGAGCTCCTTCAATCTTCACGGTGGTATCTTCCTCAAGCGTCACCCCCGCCTCTCTGCTGGGTCCCTAGCTTGGCACTCAAAATACCCCTCAAGCTTCACCCCACTGGCATACTTGGTCCCTGGCTTGACACACAAGACTGCTCTGCAAGCGTCACCTCCACTGGCTGGGTCCCTGGCTTGATACCCACTGAAGTGTCCCGATTCTTCACCGTCCCCGGTTGGTGAGAGTGCTGCTTCAGTTACTCACTGTGGTCCCTTGTAATTAGGCAGATAGTCCTTTACTGGCGACAGCTTCCCCTCTACCTCTGACCATGACAGGTTCTCCCGCCGGCAGAACTGTCACTTTTGGTTGGACTGCAAGCCGCAATCCCAACCCTATGATGCTCTCTTGCTTCTGGATAGGCCCTCAGACAGCCTAGCAGCCAGATGTGCACGGGATAGGTCTAATCTCCAGCCTTTGGAGGAAGAAATGTGTTGGGACTTTCAAAGGGGCAGTAGCTAAAATTAAATCACCGTCTCCATCCCTAATAGTTGTATAAAAATGGGAGGGGGAGGGAAAAAAAGAGGTGGGAAGGGACAAAGTGTAAAAATGTATCAGCGTAAAAAACAGCATAACATTGGGTCTGTAAATGAGACCACGGCTAGTAGTATATACCATGGTCTCTATCCCTAATGCTTGTAAAAAAGAGAAGGCATATGTAAGGGGAACGGAAAGAGGGGAAGGGGAGGGTAGACGGAAAAGAAAAGGAATGGGAATTGTGGGACTTTAACGTGAAACACACCACCGGAATATAATGAATCAATTAATAGGATAAATAATCTCCAGCCTAGCAGCCCGGCAATACAACACACGTCCACCCAGACAGCCGTCCAGGTTGCACAGAACATAGGTCACCTGACTCCATCCCAATAAAGGTTTTCCTAACAAGCCAAGGGATTAAAGAAAACCCCTGCCCATTGGCTAAGATGCCCCATATATCCATAATCTGCCGTTCTCGCATCAAGTACCACCAAGTACCCGGCCACCTAGTGGTAGAAAAGAAAAGTGCAACCAGGCCAAACTTAGGGAGAAATCAATGGATCTCTAACAATTAGCTGGGATGACTATTCCTGGCAAGTAAATTTCAAGGAGCAACCCTGACCAAACTCCAGGGTGCTACACATACATACATACATATTATATATATATATATATATATATATATATATATATATATATATATATATATATATATACATACACACACACACACACACACACACACATATATATATATATATATATATATATATATAAGTAAGAATGCTTTCAATATTATATAGTTTATTTGTTTATTTTTATCAATTTACCAAATGCAAAGTGAGAAAACAGAAAAAAACTAAAATTAATACTTGGTGTGACCACCCTTTGCCTTCAAAACAGCATCAAATCTTCTAGGTACACTTGCACACAGTTTTTGAAGGAACTCAGCAGGTAGGTTGTTCCAAACATCTCGGAGAACTAACCACAAGTCTCCTGTGGATGTAGGCTGCCTCAAATCCTTCTGTTTCTTGATGTAATACCAGACAGACTCAATGATGTTGGTGGCTCTGTGAGGGCCAAACCATCACTTCCAGGAGTCCTTGTTCATCATGAAGATTGATTCACATCTGTCCAGCTGTGTGCTGATAGGTCACTTGTTTTTGTTAATATATGGATGATATGACTGTATTGCTGCAAGATATGTTATCACACATGGCAACTAAACCAAACTTCTGTAACCGATAACCTTGAAATGTGACTCTGAAAATGTAATAACCTAAAAATGTCAAAAATGCAGTTAAAAAAATAAAACATCAATTAGCAAACTGTGTATAACAAGGATTGGTTAATAATGTCACCCTTGCTGATGGGTGCAGTGTTTACAAGTAGGAGTATGCTAATGGAATTGATAGCTGATTATAAATTTGTGCTTCAGCAGCCGCATGCCCAGATCATTTCCAGTAATATACAATGGTAAAAATACCTTTCATAGATCATCTCCAAGTTTTTTTGTCACTATGGTTTATACAGGCTCTCAGTATAATTGTTCTCTGTGATCACTGGATAACACAACAGCAGTGTATTTCAACCAAACCTATAAACACAAATTCATCTGAAATACCAGAAGGCAATAATTACAATGGATTAGATAAATAATATGTATTATGCAGCTGAAGCATAAAATAATCTCATGTTAGAGAAAACATTACGTGGTAAGCAGAAACTCACACAAACCTATGAGAAATCAATCTACAGCAGTTTAGAATGGGTAGACTAAAGATAATAAATACTGGCTGCTGAGATTTATTGAACTCTTCATATTATTTTTTTGACTTTTGTGGTATAAAATATAAACTTACATTGTTAATGGGATATTTTTCAAAAAAATCCCATTAAACATCGGGGCCCTGGTTCAGATAGATTCCTCTATCTATCTGCGGGCGTAACGTATCTCCGATACGTTACGCCGCCGTAACTTTGGGTGCAAGTTCCGTATGCAGAAAGAACTTGCGCCCCTTAGTTATGGTGGCGTAACGTATGTGTGGCTATTACTCCAGAGTATGGAGAGTATGGAGATACCACGTGTGTAAGACTTTTACACAGCGTGGCCACATACAGAGGCTCAACATGCAGGGAGCACCTTCAGGCGTTCTAGGAGCATAAATTACACATCTAATTTCCTGACTACCTCTTACACTTTTGAAGGCCCTGGAGCACCAGGACAATGGAAACGCCCCAAAGGTTACCCCATTTTGGAAATAAAACACCCCAACGTATAATCTATGAGGCATAATGAGTCTTTTTTTTCTACAAATTTTTGGAAAATGTGGAAAGAAAAAAACACAAAGTTGTCCATTAATACAATATTTCTAACACATAGCATGTGCATACCAAAATGAGACCCCAAAATAGATTCTCCTACTACTCCTGAATACGGCGATACCACATGTGGGAGACTTTTCCACAGCCTGACCACAAAGAGAGACTGAGTACGGCTGGGTATGGCTGAGTATCACCGAGCATCAAAGAGTATGGCTGGGTATCACAGAGTATGGCAGAGTATGGCTGGGTATTGCAGAGTATGGCCGAGTATGGTTGGGTATTGCAGAGTATGGCTGGGTATGGTTGGGTATTGCAGCGTATGGCTGGGTATTGCAGCGTATGGAAGGGTATGGCAGGGTATGGCTGGATATTGCAGAGTGTGGCAGGGTATGGCTGAGTATTGAAGAGTATGGCTGGGTATCACCGAGTATGGCAGAGCATGGCTGGGTATTGCAGAGTATGGCAGAGTATGGCTGGGTATTGCAGAGTATGGCAGGGTATGGCTAAGTATCACTGAGTATGGAAGAGTATGGCCGGAATATCACTGAGTATGGCTGAGCATGGAGGGATGGCTGAGTACTGGGTAGGCAGGGATGGCTGAGTACTGGGTATGCAGGGACGGCTGAGTACTGGGTATGCAGGGATGGCTTGCATGGATGGATGTGACTGCAACAGAGCAACGAGCAGCGCTGTGGGCACTAAAGATCCAGCCCACAGTGCTGCTGCCACCACCGATCTCTCCCCCTCTCCTCTCACACTGTACCGATCGGTACAGAGAGGGGAGAGAGGAACCGGCGTCATCACATGACGCCGGTTTGTTTACAAGTAATCGCTCCGTCATTTGACGGAGCGATCGTGTGGTAAATGGCTGCTTTCAACAGGACAATGACCCCAAACACACCTCCAGGCTGTGTAAGGGCTATTTCACCAAGAAGGAGAGTGATGAGGTGCTGCGCCAGGTGACTACCTCTTGAAGCTCATCAAGAGAATGCCAAGAGTGTGCCAAGCAGTAATCAAAGCAAAAGGTGGCTACTTTGTGTTAATTCATAGTTTTGATGCCTTCAGTGTGAATCTACAATTTTCATAGTCATGAAAATAAAGAAAACTCTTTGAATGAGAAGGTGTGTCCAAACTAGTAAAATTACTGGCCTCAGGTGATACACAGAGATGAAACAAATCCTCCTGCAGAAGTTGTACCTATGTATCTGCAGTCTTCTCTTCTCTACATCCGTTCAAAGTCTAGAATATATAAAGCTTGACTGGGCTGTCAGAAAAATGAGGGTAGAGAGCTGAAATTAGACTCTGCAGAGCTGAGAGAGTGAGGAGAGCTCTGAGAGCTGAATGGAGGGAAGGGACACACCCCCTTCACACAGCACGTAGGAACAAAGCTGAGGCTGTCAATCAGCTGGAGATCCCTCCCCTGTCACCATTTTTCTCTTGGTGTCAGGAAAACTTGTCAGAAGTGACTCGTGCTGATAGCAGAGGAATGAAGCAGCAGACTCAAATTACAATTAGTGTTCTTTATTGAGACAAGTACACTCTATAGAGGGATATGCTTTGGTCATATTTGGCAGGCAAAGTCCAGATTTTTGTGTTCAGGAACGGAGAAAGCTTTTGGAGCATTTTATAAAGTGAATCATGTTGGGGGACCTGTTTGTAGGAGGGGGAATGCAGGCCCTCCTTCTGTATCTGGTATAGTCACAGTTATGATCAATGTGACCTGTGCTACTCCTATAGTGCCATACTTTTTTTTTTAATGATACTTCAAAATTAGACATATAGCCGAAAATAAAGAAAAGTCCAGATTTACTGTACACTGTGAACTGACATTTTTTTTCCCTATGAAAAAATGTTCCCTTCCATTAGCTTTTCCTGCCAAGAGACACGCATATCTCTGGCTTTGGGTCATATGACTTAATTGTCAGTGACCCTTCAATGGAAAATGTGAGTCTGGAGCAGCTGAGGCAGATCTCTCCTGAATCCAGTTTGGCTCATTGATTTGCAGAGTCCATATCAGCTCGCTATATTGGCTTCATGAAGACGTAATACAGACCGGGGAATTTTATTAAGTCCACGACTTCTTCCATCATATTTTCCACCCGATGTTTGTTTCTTTTTGTGTGTGATGTTGCAAGAAAACACATGTCCAGACCTCAGGGTCACCATGACATTTCCCTTGTATGCCGCAGGGAACTGTAACTGCTGTCATGAGGCATACAATGGCTATTATTAATAAACCTACATTTTCCAAATTTGGCGCAGTTGTCATGTGAGATTAAATGTGACTGTGCTAAGACTATTCCATCTGTGTACAAATAAACACAGAGAACTATGTACAATAAATGTTTTATCAAAATTTTAAAAATAGACCTACAATGCAACCAGATTGATAGCGCACTAACAATCTATATTTGTATAGTCTTACCCAGCCAGGTAAAGCAGTAGTAAACTGCTGGGTGTTAAAAAAAAAAAAAAAAAAGGCAATGTCATAATGTGCTAGTATGCATTGCATACTAGCACATTATGTGAAACGTACCTAAAAACGAAGCCCTCCAGCAGCGTGCTACCCCCGTTGAAGGTTCTTCCATCTTCACCCATCTTCCTTCCGGGTTCACAGACTCGGGTTCAGTGGCCAAAGCCGCAATGATGTCACTCCTACACATGCACACGGGAGCCACCGTTTATGGCACAGGACTCTGAAGGAATGAAGCGGCACTCTGAACAGAACAGCTACTTCAAAGCGCATGTGCCAGTGATGCCAACGGTTGCATGTACAGTAAGTCCTTATGCACACAGGGCTAAGCCACTGCTAATGCCAGGAAAAAGCGGCTGTAAAAACGTGCTTTTAGTAGCTTTTTGCATTGGCGTTAATGCGCGTTTAGCTGCGCTAGCTTTTAGAAGCGTTTCTCTGCCCCTATTCAAAATCAATGGTTCCCTATGAGAGTCGTTTTAACTGATCCGACTTTTCAGCCCATTGATTTGAATAGAAGTCGCATCCAAGTCGGATCATCATAATCTGACTTGTGGTGCGATTTGTGCTAAAAAGATCTTGCAGGGGAACCCCACGGCAAAATGAAAAAAAAAATGGCATGGGATCCCCTCCCAAGACCATACCAGTCCCGTAGGTCTGGTATGGATTTTGAGGGGAACCCCCACCCCAAAAGAAATGGCTTGGGGTTCCCCCAAAATCCATACCAGACCAAAGGGTCTGGTATGGTCTTGGGAGGGGACCCCACGCCATTTTTATTTTCATTTTGGCATGGGGTTGTCTTTTAAGACCCATACCAGACTCAAAGGGCCTGGTATAGATCTTGGGGGCGGGAGCCAATCAGCGTGTCCTGGGGTTGCCGGCAACCCGTGATCACTCAATGGAGAGACAGAAGGAAGATCAACCTATGTAAACAAGACAGATCGTCCTTCTGTCAGACAGGAAGGGAGTCATCTATGATTACTGCTAATCAGGAAATGTGCATCTGTCCCCCACACAGTAAGGAAACACTAGCAGGGAACACGATTAACCCTTTAGCCCCTGATATTAACCCCTTCCATGCCAGTGTCATTTATACATGGATGGACTTGTGTCTTTTTTTTCAACCTGACTAACTAACTACCACATTTATCGGCGTATAACACACACTTTATTTTCAGGGGAAAATCGTGAGTGCGTGTTATACACCGACAGCATACCTCGGAGGGGAAGGAGGGGGACGAGCACCCGCCGGAAAGTACTGAGCCGTCATCTCCTCTCCACTCAGCTCTCTCTCGGCTGTCACGTCACACGCACACAGTCCCGCCTCGCCACCAGCATTGGACCAGTGTTCTGTCTATCACAGGAGCTGGTTCAATACCGATGGCAGAGGCGGGAATGTGTATGTGAGAGCCGAGTAAACAGGAGATGACGGCTCTGTGATTTTCCAATGTTCAGGCGGATTTGATGATAGATGGTGAGGCTGCAAATGAAAATAAAACGGCATAATAAAATAAAACTAAAATAAAACGGCAATAATCAGGCTGCATTCATGCATTGATGGGCTGCAGATGGACATTGATCAGGCTGCAGATGGACATTGATCGGGCTGCAGATGGACATTGATCGGGCTGCAGATGGACATTAATCAGGCTGCAGATGGGCACTGGCCCTTAGATTGCTTCAAAGTTGTTTATTTAAAAAATTTGTTTTTCCAGAAAATTTCCTCCTAAAATTGGAGTGCGTGTTATATGCCGATACATACGGTATGTATTGGTGTCACTGGTCCCCAAAAAGTGTCGCTAAGTGTCAGATTTGTCCGCCGCAGTGTCACAGTCCTGCTTAAAATCGCTAATCGCCACCATTACTAGTACAAACATAAAAAAAAAAAAAAGTCCCTAAATATATCCCATCGTTTGTAGACGGTAAACCAATCAATATATGCTTTTTGGGTTTTTCTATAGCAGAATACAAATTGCCCTAAATTGATGAAGATCATTTTGATTTTTAATTCAGAATGTTTTATAACAGAAAGTAAAAAAATTATTATTATTATTTTTTCAAAATAGTCTGTCTTTTTTTCTTTATGGTGGAAAAAAATAAAACCACAGAGGTGATTGAAATAAATATTGGAGTGTTTTTTGGATTCCCCCTATTTATTATAAATATGTATTAACTTATCTATTCCTATTCCTATAATTAGCTAGTCTATCAAAGCTCTGTTAACGGTGATGATATAACAACAATATTAGCTGTAGAAATAAATACACTGCTTAAATAAGCAAGGATCTCATTTATTTTAAAGAAAGTATAAATGCAACATGAAAACACTAAAAGTAGACTTCAGAGCAAATAAAACAAATGACATATGATACTTTACGTAAGAACATCCTCTGTATTCAGTATCTTCAGCTGGGCTCAATGGTCAAGAGAAAGTTACTCCAGTCGGCCAGTATTTTTAAACTGCACTCAGACACCACCCACACAACACCCAAGCAGCTGACCTGAGTGAGTGAGTAACTTGTATAGCGCTACAAATGCGAACTAAATCGCCTCAAGGCGCTTATTCCACCGGTTTCATCCTTATGCTTCAAAAGAGGTAAGTCTTGAGTTTTTTCCTGAAGGCCCGATGGTTTTCTTCTATGCGGATGTTTGTTGGTAGAGCGTTCCATAGCCGTGGTCCTTGGACTCCAAATCTTTGTTCTCCCTTCGATTTGTAGTGGGACTTGGGGATTTAGAGGAGGCTTTGGGTAGACCAGGGGTCCTCAAACTATGGCCCTCCAGTTGTTCAGGAACTACAATTCCCATCATGCTTAGTCATGTCAGTGAATGTCAGAGTCTTGCAATGCCTCGTGGGATGTGTAGTTCCGCAACAGCTGGAGGGCCGTAGTTTGAAGATCCCTGGGGTAGATGATCGGAGAGTGCGATTGGGCATTAACTGTTTTATTTTCTCGCATAAGTATTGAGGAGCCTTTCCTTGTGTGCATTTGTGGGTGAGGCAGAGGGTCTTGAATGTGACCTGATCCTTTACTGTTAGCCAATGAAGGGTCCTCAGGAATGGGGTGATGGATTCCCAGGTTTTTTTCCCGTTACCAGCCTGGCTGCCGTGTTCTGGACAACTTGCAGGCGCAAAATCTGGTATTTTGGTAGTCCTAAGTAGAGGGAGTTTGAATTGATGATTGTTCCGACTACTAACGCTGTATCCTCTTCTGGGATGAAGGGGATGAGTCTAGGCAGTAGGTGGAGAAGGTAATGGGATCCGCTGACTACTGATCCTATTTGCGCATCCATCGACATCTCTGAGTCAAAGGTGACCTTTGAAGTTTTTGTTTGCAGTGAAGGTAATCAGGCACTTCAATCTTCATTACACCAGGTGGTTTGAAGCCAAGCTCTCATATCCCATATTCCCCCGCCAGGGGGTATGCGTGACCCTTTCTTCCAGATGAAGGTTCTGATATGCATTCTTCAGTTACATAGCCCTGATGGATAAACCTGCTGTAACTGCATCCCAGGCTGCCCCCAACAGTGTCAAGGCTAGGTGTAACCAGATTTCATAGTTCAGAAACATCTTACATTAGGAAAATAAACATGCTGCCTTCCAACAGTGATCAAATACCACCAAAAGAAAGCTATGGGTGGGGGGTGGGATTTTCATTTAAGCAAATCTCTTGCTTTATTCTACATGGGCAAAGCACACAGTGCGATTTGACATGCATATCAAATTGGCGGCATTTGCTGGCAATTGCCGGCAATGGCACAGTCCACAGTGTGACACCGCATTTGTGTCACTGCACCGATTTCGAAAAGTAATTTCTGTACTACTTTTTGCGATTTCAGCCCACGATTTACATTGACATCTGTGCAGAATCTTGCACAGATGTCTCTTTAATCGTGGCCAAAATTGGGATTGACAAGCGGGGGTTAAATTGTCATTAGCAGCTATTAAAATTGTCATATTTCCCTAAATTACCCCCTTATAGAGCCAGTGCCCACAACAACCAAATTCTTAATTGGAAATATAGCCAATGTCTCGGTTTTAATAAGTTGGCTGCAGAGAAGGACAAATTCACAAATTAGTCTTTGAAAGCTATTGAATTACCTGCACAAACTATCAGTTTAGTGACCTTGACAACACCTCACTGTAGTTTGATTTCATAGCCCCTCCCTCAAGGCATAACTTACAGGTGGACTTCACACTCCAGTCATATGATGACACTGTACCTCTCCAGTTCTCCATAAACTCTTCCATCCTCTGAAACTTCTTAGGCCTAGTACACACGAGAGGATTTATCCGCGGATACGGTCCACCGGACCGTATCCGCGGATAAATCCTCGAGAGGATTTCCACAGATTTGGATCCGATGGAGTGTACTCACCATCGGATCGAAATCCGCGCCGAAATACCCTTGCGATGACGTGTCGCGCCGTCGCCGCGATGATGACGCGGCGACGTGCGCAACGCTGTCATAAAAGGAATTCCACGCATGCGTCGAATCATTACGACGCATGCGGGGGATCCCTTCGGACGGATCGATCCGGTGAGTCTGTACAGACCACCGGATCGATCCGCGGGAGCCAATTCAAGCGGATAGATTTGTAGACATGTCTACAAATTTTTATCTGCTGGAATTGGGAAATTTCCGCGGATAAATATCCGCAGGAATGTACACACCATAGAATCTATCCGCTGAAACCGATCCACTGAGATTTTTCAGCGGATGGATTCTATCGTGTGTACGGGGCCTCACCCAGTATGTTCAGTTAGTTCCTGCCCTGTTCGCTTTTAGGTTATGCTTAAAAGCTAATTTATTAATGTAAGCCTACCCCACCTTCACCATAAAAATATACTTGGGCCACTGCTATCAGATCATCCCATGCAGCCATTACCTTTTATACTACCTCCCCCTCCCTTTAGATTGTAAACTCCATGAGCAGGGCCCTCCTATTCCTCCTGTATTGAAGTGTATTGTAATTTTACTGTCACCCTTTATATTGTAAAGCACTGTTCAAACTGTTGGCGCTATATAAACCCTGTATAACAATAATTATAATTGTTTTATTTCTTAAATTTTCAATAAATTGTGACAAAAAATTACAACTTCAAAAACTCGCCATGCTTCCAACTAAATACCATGGACTGTCTACTTTCCAAAAAGGGGTCATTCGGGGAGTATATGTATTATCCTGCCATTTAGGCTGGGTTCACACTAGTGCGATGTGGGAACCCTGTGAATCCACTGCAGGCTCCCGCATCGCACTCGACTCGCACGGCAGTTCACACTGCCATATGCAAACTGCTGGGGAGTGTCAATGACACCCCCATTTCAGCTCGTATATCGCACTGCAAACTATCAGTTCGGACATGAATCGGATCGCATAGGTGTGAACAACCAATGCGATCCGATTCTGGTGCGGACCAAAAAAAGGGTCATGTGCGAGTTTAGTCCGAATGAGATGCGATTTCAGCCATACTAACTGTATGGCTTTAATCGCATCGCACAGACATCGCATGTGATTTGCACTGCAGTGCGGTGCGAATCACATGGAACTTTGCACCACACAGCAGTGTGAACCGGCCTCAAGAAATTAGATAGGCAGTCAGTACATCAGGATTGATTTTCAAACATATACGCCATAGTTTGCAGACTCTATAACTTTCACAAAGACAAAATAATATACAAATATTGTTGAATTATTTTTTTTACATAGCAAAAATAAATAAAAACCTGGTGATGATTAAATACCACCAAATGAAAGCTTTATCTGCCTCATAAAAATGATAAAAATTGAATTTTGGAACAATGTTGCATGGCCACATGCTGCAGTAACAGCAGTTTAAGCTGAAAATTGGCCAGGTCAGGAAGGGGGTAAAAGTGTCCAGTATTGAAGTGGTTAAAGATGGATGCTGCACTTCTGTGTTACTGAATATTCAGTTTAACCCTGTCCACTCTGCAGAAGGATAATACAGCAGCAACAAATAAAGAAGTTTTACAGCAGCTATCAACTATGGTCCAGGTTACATTCTGTATATGGTAGTTTTTTTTATTTGCCTTTATTTTATTTATTTTTACGAAGTGGAGTTACCCTTTAAGCAGTTGGCACCCTTCTACAACCAAAAATGGTCTGCAGAGGCACGGGGTATATTTTAGTGAAATGAGAACTTCTTTTCATTTGGTGATGTTCTTATTTCTTCCCTTCCATGAGATTCTCTTTAAAGCTCTAAAGTTCATACATTTTTCAGACAAGCAGCAAACTGATTATCTGTCTCTAAGTGCATTGGATTCTGTTGATCCGAGAAATTCTCTGATCTCACTTGCCAAATCAGCACTATATAAACATGGGAATTATTACACATTCACTTTAACTATTTCAGAGAAAAAAATGCTTCCATTAGAACAAGTGAACAGCATGTTGCATTTGTGTAATAAAAGTATATAGGTGAATGCTTTCATGTGTAACTGCTTTATTTTTCTTTTATATAGGTTCCTTATTGGAACTGCATCTATAATATGCTCTAAACTACATGTATCAAACACAAGGCCCGTGAGCCAAATCCAAGCTGCCAGGCCATATCATGTGGCCTTGCACATCTCCTGCAACTGCACGGTATCCTTCTCGGCTCAACCCCCACCATGTCTTAGTAGTAGGCAGCAGAGAGGAGGACAGAACTCTTCCACCAGACCCTGCAGCAGCAAAGAGGCTCTCTGCCACCCCCCCATCTCAGCAGTTGGCAGCAGAGAAGAGGACAGAACTCCTACAGATCCTGTGCCTCTCTGTGCAGCCACACCACCCCCTTGTCTCTATGTCCCCTGGTCTCAGCATTCAGCAGACTCCGGCAGCTGACTCCAGCCCTCCTCCGGTCCGCCTCCAGACCCTGCTTCCCAGCTTCCTTTCTGCTTCCCAGCTCTGCCCCCAGCTTCTTCCCAGCAGCAGCACAATGTAAAGAGGGTGCACTGTGAAGTAAGGGAGGGTGGGGGACTCACCTCAACTTCTGATGGTGGGGGGGCTATTGACACCTGATTTAAGGGCCGGGGAAGTGCTCTGGACATCTAGTCCTACTGTTACAACTGGCCCTTTGAGGGCGACCAGAATGCTGATGCAGCCCACAATGAAATTGAGTTTGACACCTCTGCTCTAGACTATGGTAGTGGAATTTGATGTAGGAAAGATATAGAAGGAAAAAAGGGAATGACTTCACTTGTCAAAATTGGTCTTGAGGCGGATA
Source organism: Rana temporaria (assembly GCF_905171775.1). NCBI lineage: Eukaryota > Metazoa > Chordata > Amphibia > Anura > Ranidae > Rana > Rana temporaria. The sequence continues at coordinate 358,369,564 of NC_053493.1, forward strand.
TTGTATATTTAACATCAGTTATCAAAATCCACTCCAGCCTCTAAAACTGTGAAGGGGACGGGGAAGGTATAAACATTGGAATCTTAACTTTGGCGCTGATAGCACATAAATATTTGGATTAGGGGCAGGTGGGCCTTGGCGCTGAGCGGCAGCATATTTTTGTGCAATATTGCACAAATAACTGTCACGAGAGCGCACGCCCTGCACACTCATGGCACAGTTAACACTGGCTAACGGAAAGTTTTCGATCGCTATTTGCGATCGGGAGCTTTCCGAACATGTAACCACTGTTGCATCCAACAACGGCGGTCACATGATCATAAACCCCGCCCCCCCCCCTCCAGCATCCTAAACCTAGCGCCAAGGGGTTAAATTAATATTAATATAGAGACTATTCTGAATCGGCTGCTAAGGCTATGAATGTGGGTTTCAGTAGCACATGGAGCTCATTGCCCTGAAGAGATTATCCATCCCAAATCACCTTTCCAGATAGCTTACTCAGTCACAACTCACATGAAAGAAGATCTGGCGATGTTTATTCGTCGTATGATCCGTAGAATGCAAGTTACAACAGGTAAAAGAACGATTCTTCCATGCAGGTATAGAAAAAAGACACAGGTCAGATGAATTACAGCATTAAAATGACTGATACAGCAAAGAGGGGGAGGAGACTGAGCAGCATGCAAACTAAGGAATGCCACAAGAGACAAAACTAAATAGACATTAAAGAGACAGTACACAATAAAAATAATATCATGTAACATGACACTCCCCGCCTGAAATCTTTAGATTTCAAAGTCTATTACATATATAAAGATAAGTCCAACTTGAACCTGTAGGGGAAGAAACGTTAAAGGTAAAACTGGTGTGTAAACCATATATACGAGATACCCGCAAACACAAGAAGGTATGCAGTAAATGAACAATGAAACATGACGTCCAAAAAACAGATGGCTTGAGTCCTGCAGTCTATCGTTCATAATCGTGGGACTTCAACAGTAGCACAGTCAATAGTGATAGTGATATTCTCCCCGCCATAACAGGTATAGCCGGTACTCCTGCCTAAGTCACTCACTTGGGAGAAGAAGCACCAATTCCGTGATTGGTCGTGAGAAAGTCCGAGCAGAACCTCCTTTAGTTATCTTAATTTCAACCTTTCGAACCTTTCCGTCATCGCTGGGCATTACGCTTGTTACAAGACCCATAGGCCACTCATTGCGACAGACTTCTCTATCTTTCAGAAGAACAAGGTCTCCTACTTTGAGGTTAGGCTTGGGTGTTTGCCATTTGGAACGGCTTTGAAGGGTATGCAGGTACTCCTTTCTCCAGCGGTGCCAAAACACATTGGCTAGGTGTTGCACCCGTTTCCATTGACGCCTATAGATATCCTTCGGGTCAATCTCGGCAGAAGATATCACGGTAGTTCCAACCTTCTGAGTAAGGAGTGTGGCTGGGGTAAGGATCATTGGAGCATCAGGATCGGAAGATACTGGTACTAGAGGCCTTGCATTAATGATGGCGGATACTTCTGAGAGAAAGGTACTCAAAGTCTCGTGAGTCAATAGTGAAGACTTGTGGTCCTGCAACATGGAATCGAGAATTCTTCGAGCGATTCCAATCATTCGCTCCCAGGATCCTCCCATATGCGAAGAATGTGGTGAATTAAACAGCCAAGTACATCCATTGTTCGTTAAGAAATTGTCTAGTTGAAGTTCTTTACAGGCTCCAACGAAGTTGGTACCACAGTCGGATCTTAGCTGTTTGACAGGTCCTCGGATGGAGAAGAATCTTCGTAAAGCGTTGATGAAACAAGACGAATCCATTGACTCGATCACCTCGATATGTACAGCTCGTACGCTGAGACAGGTAAACAACACAGCCCACCTCTTGCTATTGGCCGCTCCACCGCGAGTCCTACGAGTTACCACAGTCCACGGACCAAATACATCAACTCCAACGTAGGTGAAGGGTGGATCTGTACTTAGGCGATCAAATGGCAGGCTTGCCATTTGTTGTAGTTGGTGTCTACCTCTTAACTTGCGACACTTGACACATTTAAAAAGCAGGGAAGAAACACATCTCTTCATTCCAACAATCCACAAGCCAGCTGACCTGATAGCGCCTTCTGTAAATTGTCGGCCTTGGTGTTGTATTAGTTCGTGATGGTGCCGTATTAGAAGAGTGGCAATGTGGTGCTGACCTGGTATGATGACGGGGTTTTGTTCCTTGCTGCACAGGTCAGATTTCTCTATTCGACCTCCAACTCGTAGCAACTGATTGTCATCGACTACAGGGTTCAGATTAAATAGTGAACTACCCTTTGATAGAGGTATTCCACCTTTGAATCTGTGCAACTCTTCCATGTACACTTCTTGTTGTACACAGCGAATGATAACCCTTTCCGCCTGCTCAATTTCCGTTGCAGTAGGGAGGTTGGTACAGATATGCCAGCCATGACATTCTGAAGTTGAGCTCCTTTTAAAACAATGGGCAATGTGTATCAAATAAGCAACAGCCCTAACAGCTGATGACCAGGTTGAGAAACGTTCAAAACGATGCGACTTTAGTTTTTGTTCTGAACTCGCAGAGGTACACAGTGTGGTGTACATAGACCTGATTTCTTTATCATCGTCAGGATGTACCAGTTCATAGGTAGTGTCCGTGGAAATTGAGTAGGAGTTTTCAGAAAGAAATCTTGGAGGCGACAGCCACAAGCAGTCGAGGAGAGCTACTGGAGATATAGCTCTTGTCCCACAATCGGCAGGATTAAGGTCAGTGGGAATATGGTGCCATTGCTTTGGCAAGGAGAACCTTCTGATACGTTCTACTCTATTGCTGACGTACACGTAAAATTGTTTAGTTTGGTTGTAAATGTAACCAAGCACTATCTTGCTGTCTGTGTAAAATATGAAGGAATCAATGTTAATGTCCATTTCACTCTTTATGACTTCAGCTATTTCCACTGCTAGCACAGCTGCACAAAGTTCAAGTCTGGGTATGGTATGTGCGGGTTTTGGTGTTAGCTTTGTCTTGCCTAGAACAAAGTTGCAGTGTATGTCTCCATTAACTCCTGAGGTCTTCAAATAGGCCACTGCAGCTATAGCTTCAACTGATGCATCTGAGAAAATATGGATTTCCCTCTGGACAGCGGCTGAGATGGAGACTGGGGCATAGCAACGTGGAATTTGGAGCTGTTCTAATGTCTTCAGAGAACCTCTCCATTTCTCCCATCTTTGTTGTTTCTCAATAGGTAACGGAGTGTCCCAATCTATGTTATCAGTAGTAAGCTGTCTTAATAACATCTTACCTTGGATGGTGACTGGGGCTATAAATCCCAGTGGGTCGTAGATGCTGTTCACTACGGACAAGACTCCTCTCTTGGTGAAGGGTTTGTCACAGGTTGACACCTGGAAGGTGAATGTGTCTGCCTTGATGTTCCACAGCAGACCTAGACTTCTCTGTATAGGGGGTGTGTCTGACCCAAGGTCAAGGTCTTTCACACTGGCAGCATAGTCCTCAGGGTGAAATGCATTCATTAGCTCTTGGCTGTTAGATATAATTTTGTGAAGTCTCAAATTTGCTACAGCTAGCATCTCCTTTGTTCTGGTAAGAAGATTAATTGCTTCTTTAGCAGTAGGAAAGGATTTGAGCCCGTCGTCTACGTAAAAGTTCCTTTCAACAAATTGACGAGCATCGGATCCATACTCAGCTTCTCCAAGCTGAGCTGTCTTTTTTAGTCCATAGATTGCTACAGCTGGGGAAGGGCTGTTCCCAAAGACATGCACCCTCATTCGGTAATCAATTACCTCTTTGTTGATGTCGTTGTCCTTGTGCCATAGAAACCTGAGGTAATTCCTGTTATCTTCCTTGACGATGAAGCAGTGGAACATTTGTTGAATGTCGGCCATCACCGCTACAGGTTCTTGACGAAAGCGAATTAGGACTCCAATGAGGTTGTTGTTCAAGTTGGGCCCTGTGAGGAGCATGTCGTTAAGTGAGAAGCCTTCATGTTGGGCACTGGAGTCAAAGACAACTCTGATTTGGTCTGGCTTTCGTGGGTGATACACACCGAAGGAAGGGAGGTACCAGCATTCTTCTCCTTCTTTCAATGGGGGTGCGGGTTCGGCATGACCCCTGTCAAAGATATTCTGTATGAAGTCCACAAAATGTCTTTCCATCTCTGGCTTCCTGCTTAAGGTACGCTTTAAGGAGGAGAATCTTTTAACTGCTTGATGTAGATTGTTTGGTAGCTTCTCTCTCGGGAGGCGAAAGGGTAGGGGTGCTACCCAACTATTGGAATCTTCCTGAAAGAACTCATTGTCCATTACTTTAAGGAATTCTTTGTCTTCTGCCGAAGGAGCCAACTTGTCGTCTTCACTGCTTACATTGAAAACTGTAGAACCAAAGCTGTCATAGTAGGTGCGGGAAAGGTTTGTGTTGCAATGTTGCAACTTGCAGCTAGTTACCTTCTCCTTTACCCAGTAGTGATGTGGGCATGGCTCAAAGTGAGTATTACGACCATTTGGCAATACATTTGTCTTGAATGAAGAAATGTTAGTAGGCCTTTTCATTTTGCCTATACAGACGTTGCCTATGATGACCCAGCCTAAGTCCAGGTACTGGGCGAATGGGGCCTCTGGAGGTCCGCTGACCTGCCTGTGTACCTTGTGGATCCTTAGAATATCTCTTCCCAGCAGAAGAAGGATTTTAGCATCTTTGTCAAGTGGTGGGATTTCACTGGCTATTGACCTTAGATGAGGGTGGTAGAAGGCAACTTCTGGTGTAGGTATTTCTTCTTTGTTGGCTGGTATCTGGTTACACTCTACAAGTGTAGGTAAGGGTAATTGTAGGTTATTTTCTAGGGAGGACACAATAAATCCATGAGCCCTTCTTCCAAAAACCTCTGTAGTTCCACTACAAGTGCCTAAGGTGTAAGGGTGAACCTCTCCTTTTGTGCAAAATAGATCGAACAGTTCGGATCGTGCAAGCGATCGATTGCTTTGATCGTCTAAGATAGCATACACCCTTAAAGTCTTTTCTGGCTGATCCTTGTGATGAATATTCACTAGGCATATTTTAGCGCAAGATTTGTCACAGTGGTCTTCCCCACAGACTTCAGTGCACGAAGAAAATACCATGGTGGAATTAGGTACGTGATCTGTACTCTTCCCGCTGTGGTTCTGCCCAGGAGGAAGGTCTGCATGTTGTGAAGGATTGGACTCAAGGGGATGGAGTGCTTGCACATGGTCCTCGGAACCGCACTCTATGCACTTGATAGGAGTTTTACATTCCTTGGCAAAGTGATCGGTGGAAGCACAGCATCTATAACATACCCCAAAAGTCTTTAGGAGTTTCTTTTCGTTCGTGTAGGGGCTTCTTTCTGAAACCGATACATTTTTTGAGGGGATGAGGCTTCTTGTGGATGGGACATAATCGGTTTGGGTTTTCGATCTTGCCGCTCTTGTTTGGGGCGGGAGTGGGAATAATGTCTGTCTTCCTAACAGACACGGGACCTCTGCGGTTCCTGTAGCTAGTATGTAGGTTGTCACCTTTAGGTGAGGGAGTATTGAACTCGCTGAATGCAAAACTAGGATCGTTCTTGGTGTCAGCAATGTTCCTGACGAAATTGCAGAAGTAGGAGAACGGGGGAAAGGAAACCTTGTTTTCCCGTTTGTATGATGACCCAACTTGGATCCACTTTTCTTGTAGGCCATGCGGAAGCTTGCAAACGATAGGGTTAACTCCTCGAGCAGTGTCCAGGTAACTGAGGCCAGGTAGCTTAGGGTCAGTTTTGGCAAGCTGGACTTCGAGAAGAAGGTCGCTGAGTCTCTGGAACTCTATATTGTCCTTACCAGATATCCTTGGGAAATTTTCCAATCGTTTGAGCAATGCATTCTCTATGGCTTCAGGACTACCGTAAGTCTGTTCTAGACGCTCCCATGCTGCGGTGAGACCTGCAGTTGGATTGTCGATGTAAACTGACCTGAGGCTCTTGACACGTTCTGTAGACTGTGGGCCAAGCAACCCGATCAGCAGATCCAGCTCACGATCGGCAGTAAAACCGATACCGCCTAATGTATTTTTGAAAGCGGCTTTCCAGCTTCTATAATTTTCAGGATGGTCGTCGTAGTTTACTAGGCCTGACTTGGCGAGCTCATGTCGAAGTAAGTACTTTACTACCTCTGTTGTATCGGTTGCCTCTGACTTTACATAGGAGGTTGCTGGTTGATTGTTGTGGATTGCATTGTTTATGGTATCGTTGCAAAGAGACGTGGGAAGATATGGTGCAGCAAGGGCATTCAGCTGAATTGTTGGGTGAAGGTCTGGAACAGTACTGTTAGCAGGAGGCTGGCGACTTGCTTGCGGATTTGTGTGCCGTTTTGTGACATATGCGGGATCAGCATGACAGTCGGGAGCTGCACTGGGGTGGGTTTGCATGTAGGAAGTGGCTGGAACAGCTTTTACCTGATGATGTGGTGAAGTCCTTGCGTTGCCGTGAAACGTGGAGGTAATTGAGTGTTCACTGCTGTGGTTTAGAACATAGTTCTTAGTGCGTTCAAAAGGATCTTCTACATCTGCCTTGACGCTGACCCTTTCGCTAGCGTTTTCATCTGCACCGATAGCTTGTTCCAAAACCTTTAGTTTTGCTGCAGCTGCCTCGTAGTTGCTCTGTTCCTTTAAAGCTTCAATTGCTGCCCTTTGACGTGCCGTTTGAGCATCTATTGCTGCCTTTTGATGCGCTGCCTCGGCTTCCATTACTGCCTTTTGATGCGCTGCCTCGGTTTCCATTACTGCAACCTCGGCCTCCATGTCTGCTCTCTTTTTTGCATATGCGGCCCGTACTTTGATAGCCTCTGCTTCGGCGCGGGCATTTATTAGCTGTTCACTAAGCGTTGAGTGCCTTGAACTTCGGGATCTAGAGGAACCTTTAGAACGTCTGGTGGATACAGATTTGTGAGATACAGTGTCCCGTGGCAGCATTAATTTTGCTTCTGCCTTTGCTTTAGTTCGCTGGATAAAGCTTTCTCTTTCCTCATTAAGAAGCTGGGCATTGTTAAGTTGCTCTAAGGACTCCTCAGTGTTGATGCTTTGCAGAATAGTTTTATATTTGTTGCTTGTAGTCTGGTACAGTTCATATGAAGCAGAGAGATGCTTTATGGCGCCCTCTAGTTGCAGTACCTCGTGGCTGGGACATGAAATCACATCAATGTGGGTGAGGATTTTATCCCAAATCTGCTTCAAACTGGTTGCTAGTTCAGTTCTCATGGATTCATAGTTCTCTTTAACCTTCCAAGTGGGTTTCACAGAGCGTTTGGTCAATGCAGTGGACTCTGGGTCCTCATCCTGGCTTTCTCTGTGTGAAGCATGCTGTGGTGTTTCATCACACACTGAGCCCTTTCCACTCATGATGGCCTGCAGTACACAGGCTTGACTGTAGCAGTGAAGAGTGTCTGTATACTGTGAGGAGCTGTAACAAGCTGTGCTGGGGTTGTATGCAGAATTCTCATGCAATACACACAGTTACACTTCACTATGATCTGTCCTGTGACGCAGATATCTCTGTGCAGGCTGCTGGATACGTTCTTTTACTATTCTGAATCGGCTGCTAAGGCTATGAATGTGGGTTTCAGTAGCACATGGAGCTCATTGCCCTGAAGAGATTATCCATCCCAAATCACCTTTCCAGATAGCTTACTCAGTCACAACTCACATGAAAGAAGATCTGGCGATGTTTATTCGTCGTATGATCCGTAGAATGCAAGTTACAACAGGTAAAAGAACGATTCTTCCATGCAGGTATAGAAAAAAGACACAGGTCAGATGAATTACAGCATTAAAATGACTGATACAGCAAAGAGGGGGAGGAGACTGAGCAGCATGCAAACTAAGGAATGCCACAAGAGACAAAACTAAATAGACATTAAAGAGACAGTACACAATAAAAATAATATCATGTAACATGACAGAGACCATAAACATCTGTAGAGCTACCCCTGAACGAACTGTTTGGTAATTCTGGGTTCTCTGTTCTGCTCCCTGACTCCAAGAACAGCTTCAGCCCCTCTGGCACATCTGGTTGAATCAAAGTCACTGCAAGTACGTATGTGACGGAACCGATTCGGCACCCTGACTAGATGCTGTTTGGGGTTCTAAGTAATTTCCTAGCAAAAAATATTGATTAACCACTTCCCGGCCTATAGCAAAATGATGGCCGGACGGTGGTTCAGTTATCCTGACCGGACCTAACATGACGTGCAGCAGGATAACAGCCGCCCGTGTGGTGTGTCAGTCTTACACACCGCTACACTGATCTCTCCAATCACGGCTGATCATGATGTAAACAGAAAGAGCCATTGATCGGCTTTTGCTCACTCACGTCTGACAGACACGAGTAAAGGAGAGCCGATCGGCTGCTCTCCTGACAGTTGGGGTCTGTGCTAATTGTTTATCAGCACAGCCCCCCTCAGATGTCCGCCCAGATCCACCAGGATGTCGCCGGGGCCACCAGGGATGGCCATCCACACTGGACCACCGGGTATGCCCCCTAGACCACCAGGGAAATGCCAATCTGTGCCCAGGCAGCTGCCAACCAATGCCCAGGCAGCTGCCATACCATGCCCACCCACTATGCCTACCAAGGCCAGTGCCACCAGGGATGCCTATCAGTGCTGCATATCAGTGCCAAGTATCAGTGCCCATCAGTGCCATGTATCAATGCCCATCAGTGCCCAGCATTGCTGCCTATCAGTGCCACCCATAAGTACCCATATTTGCAGCCTTTCAGTGCCCATCGGTGTCACCTATCAGTGCCCACCAGTGCCACCCATGAGTGTTCATCAGTGCCGCTGATCAATGCCCATCAGTGCTGCATATCAGTGCCACCCATCAGTGCTGCCTACCAGTGCCTCTCAGTGCCACATATTTAGTGCCCATCGTCAGTGCCCGCTCATTGGTACCACCTCATCGGTGCCGCCTTATCAGTGCCCGTCAGTGCCGCCTTATCAGTGCCCATCAGTGAAGGAGAAAAACGTACTTATTTACAAAATTTTATAGCAGAAACAGAAAAAAAACTTTTTTTTTTTCAAAATGTTCTGTCTTTTTTTATTTGTTTAGCAAAAAATAAAAATTCTGTTTGGGTACAGTGTAGCATGCAATTGTCATTTAAACAGCGACAGCGCAGAAAGCTGAAAATTGGCTTGGGCAGGAAGGGGGGTAAGTGCCTAGTATTGAAGTGGGTAAACTTTTTAAAATAAAGTTCCAGAAAAGGCCTGGTCTTCAAGTGGATAATAAATGTACCTAATAAAGTATTTCCACTTTCCTGTAAAGTGCATAGTAAATCTTGCAAAGCATTATATCAAAGTAAAACCAAAAAAAGAAGTGTATAGTTTCTAGAAATAAGGTTTCCTGTTCTTCTCAAGGAACCACTGTGAGTGCTTTATGTACCAATGCTTGATACCTCGAGGTACGATTGGCTGATCATTAATGGAAATTCTTCATTTTCAGATCAAACTTCAAGCATTTTAGTATTTTAATGACAAGGATGTACCGCAGCGGAAAACTAAGAACCCAGCGTGAAGTGTATCATCAATAAATTATCCTGGGATTCTGAGAAGCGCTTTCTTCTAAATCACTGAACGCGTGCCATGAGCTATTTAGCATTAAATCTGCCAGATGCTTGGAAAATATACAGCCTATTTGTAATTATATTATATTCTCATTAATTTTAAAATATAAAAACAATTTCATGAAACAGTTTTACAGTTAAACCAGCTGGAGCTAACATCCAGGAATATTTCCAGGCTTATAAAAATGTTTGCACTTTCTATGTGGGCAATTTTTTTTCTAAACATGCAGTAAGCGCTCTTTCAAGTTGTAGCAGAAGGGTGGTAACAGTCGTTAAACATTGACAGATCATAAAGTTCGATTTACTTAGTTTATTGTAAGAAGCGTTAACAGAAGGTAGCCATGGGAGATGTGTAAAAAGCCCAGCTTAAAGTTGCAGGACTGACACATCAGGAGGGACTAGTTGTAGTTTTTGTGAACTTGTAAACCGCTTGGTCGATTGGCAAACTACCCACCACCCCCTCATTGCTCGCTCGTCCGCCCACCAGCCCCACACTTACCCCATCTAGGTCGCGGGCAGCTTCAGCGGCTTCCCACTGCATCTCCTTCTCCTCAGTGGCTTCCCCCTGCGTCTCCTCCTCATCAGTGGCCAATAAGGTTGCTTCTCCCCTCGACCAATCGGGTCTTAAAGCGGAGTTCCGGCCACAATTTCACTTTTTAAATATAAATACCCCTGTAATACACAAGCTTAATGTATTCTAGTAAAGTTAGTCGGTAAACTAAGGTCCGTTTTGTTAGGTTGTTACAGCATTTAGACACTTTATAAAATAGAAATTGACTGGGGCCATCTTAAGTGTGGGCATCATGAAGCCAGACTGTATGACTTCCTGGATTTCAGCCTTGCAGACCTCGCACATGCTCAGTGCTGCACAAGCAGTGTCAGATCAGGTTTCAGCACCTGTGCTGTCCAAGTCACATGATTCTTTGAGACTGGGGAGTGCACAGACTCCTGGAAAGTTACACCCACTACATTCCCAGGAGTCTGTGCGGTGTAGGTTAGGAAGCATTAAGCACCTAGGTGCAGGAAGTGGGAAGATTAACTATTCTGCCTAGCAACAACACTTTGAAGGCATCTAAAAAAAAAAAAAAAATTCGTAAAGGACTAATGACATTTTTTTAAAACTACTGATGTAATGTTATATTTATGGGTGGAACTCCACTTTAAGATTGGCTGGGAGGAGAAGCAGGAAGGCAAAAACCAGGGCCGCCATCAAGGGGGGTACAGCCGGTACAAATGTAAGGGGCCCTCGCGTCCAAGGGGCCCAGACCACAGGTCACAACCCAGGCCATCCAAATTTCTTTCCTGCAGCCATGGTTTGCAGAAAAAAAAATTGCTTGATTCCCCCATCAACACACACAGTGTTAATGTGGGAATCCCTCCTGTTGAGCCATTTTCTGCTCCCGTGGGGTAGTCGTCCCCACTGGGAGAAGACTTTGATTATTGCTAGACCCGTAGTCCGTAAATGAGTTGTGTCCTTACGTATCTAAAATCACCAGGTGTGGGTTAGCGTCCCCGAGCGCAGACAGTGTGCTCTCAGGACCACTCACCTGCAGCTGTAGGGCTGCCAAATTTGGATGAGCGGCTGTGTCTGTGCAACCTCTTAGCGGCTCCAGCTGCGTAAAGACATGTAATAGTATGGCATTTAACACCAACCTTTACTACAAAAATGATCCTGGAAATTCTAAAATACATTCACAGCCAGCAACACAGGTAGAGAAAGCTGTAGGTTTGTTAAGCAAAAAGTAATTAAAATGGAATATAATAGGTCACCATAGGTCAGATCAGATCAGATCAGATCAGGTATGTTTGCCAGATACCCAGATATAAAATTTGTTGAAGGGAACAGAGATTGGAAACTGAGAATGGCACTTTGGGGCGTCCTTCCTGACTTGTTTTGAAAAGTGCAATCTCTAGATCCAACTTTCTCATGCTTGCATTGTTACTTTGTTGTTTCACTGACATAAAATAAGTACTGTTTATAGGTCAGCATATCCGACTTCCACACCAACTGAACTTTGTATCTTTAGGATAAGTAATGTAATGTTTCTATCATGACAGGATCCATCTAAACCTAAACAAGCTATGATTTCCAATTCATTTATTTTAAAAACTTCAGTTTTTTTAGTTTAAGTTCACAGGTCTCCAGTACGGGGTTTCAAGCAGTATGTATTTAGGTTTTGTGCTGCCCTAGGCCTGACTAAACTCATGCATACCCTAATTTAAATATGCCCACCCCTTCCTGTTGAGGCCACATCCCTTTCTGTTTAAGACACGCCCTCAAATTTTTGCATGGGGACACTAGTTCTGAAGGCCTGGGGGGGCAATGGATTCCCTTAATTTGCATAGATTTCCTCTCACTTCCTGTTTGGCTATGGGGCAGAAAGTGAAGGGAAATCTCTGCAATGGGACAGGGATGGTAAAAAATAAACCGACAGGGGCTATAACCCTCCATTACTCTATCCAAAATGAAGAAAAAAAAGTGTTGCCTATTGTAACGGGAGAGCATGTGGAATCCAGAAGCTCTTACAAAGTATGAGCCAGGAAATAAAAGAAATCTTGGATTGCTGTAACAGGGGTCGGTAATTCACAATATATTCCAGGATATCTTGAACTATTACTGTTAGGTGTTAATGTCGTCTGGTGTGATGTAAATGAATCTAGTATGGCTTCTAAGGATCTGTCATTGTGTTGTGCTAATTGACTCTGTATTGTGTGAAGGTCTATTGACGATAATGTGTGTATTGCAAGTTAACAGACAGTCTAAAGGTCAAATGTCTGACTTATCAGCTGTAGTTAATTAGCTCATGTAAAGTATGTCAGAGCTGGAGTCATGATGTCTACTAAAATAATGTGTTTTGTATAGCAGGTGAGAGGAGCCAGGATGTCTACCTTGAAAGGTCATATCTTTGAGTCACCTTGTCTGGGTAAATGATTAGTCAATTAGCTCATGTTAATTTATGTTCTGGTTACCTCCTCTAACTGTATATAAGAGCCTGATTTTCTCATTAAAGGGTCTGTAACGGCTACCCAAGTAGTGTGAGGGTCTCAGCCGTTGGAGACGTCCTTTTCCCTGCATGCTGCGATATGCAGGTACCGCCGGTATATCCCATCGAACGCCCTTCCAAGAAACGAGACAGGCTACGTTTAAAGGGTCAAGCAGACTGACTTTATTTGGCATATTTCACCTGCTTATATCTGCTTACAACTGTTACAAGAACAATGACAGTTTCCACCCTCCCCTTCACCCAGTAGGGGGCTTCAACACAGACCCCCTGAAACAATGACATCTCCTTGAATTAATCACTTCACCAGTCTCTAGCCGCTTCGGCACCGCAACCACTTAACATTTTCTGGCCAGGCACATTCCTTTCTCAATAGAATTCAATTAACCTTTAAAACAATTATCACTCACACATAATCCCCATCAGCCTACACCTCACAGGGGGGCTGTTACCTGCACACAAGAGAGAGTTCATTAGCTATGCGAAGGGAACATTAGCATTCAGCAATGAAAGAGACTTGTCCAATTAACCCTTTGAGCTCAGAATACAATGTGGTACATCCAATTGTGACAAGCCATGCAGTTCCTTGTAGTCCTCCCTGCATGAGATTATAACTGTCCCGGCAGCATGCATATGTCCGTTACAGGGTCTATTCGTATTGAACCTCAAACAGAGCTGTGTCTCGTTACTGGGGGAATTCATATGGGTCGTGTTCGCCGGATTGTGGAGTGTCGATAGCTGTCTTGGGTTCGGAATGGAATATCTTAAACGGCGTTAACCCCTGTCCCATTTGGGGTTCCGTTACACCTATTGTAGCACTACCCCTGTAGGAGCTGCTGGTTAGTTTTGGGCCTTGCACGTTACCTCGTTCCTCGTCGACTAGGGGTTGAGATTCAGCAAAAAGTTCAATATCCACAAGTTATAGTTCCTTTTCTTATGCTTTTATTTTCAAACAGTGGTGAAGGATCAGGGGAAGGTTCAGGTGCACAAAACAGATCACTGGGGAATTGCTAAACTTCAAAGTCACACTCACAACTTTCTCTTAAGTGGGTATTTCTCACCCGGATAGACCCCTCGAACCTGGCCTAGCAGCCGGGATGGTGCACGGACAATAATAATCTCAGTCTCTGCCACAGACTGGTTGCAAGTTCAGATGAGGGATTCCGGAATCCTCTGCCACAGGATTTGATACCCGGAGATCCAGCCTTACAGTTCTAAAGCCTTTAAGCCAACCCGGCACACTGTAAGTTGTTGTAGACTACGGTGTATCCTTCAATAAGTTACCAGGCCTCTCCCAAAGTACCAGCCTTCCGCTCAGTCCTTTCCGAGACAGGTCCTCCCCTGGTTTCCTTCATTAAGTGACTTCCTCCTGCAGGACAGACAGCACAGGATCACCTCCATGGCGTAGGCCCCAGTCAGGGTAACTGGGCCTACCAGGCCGAAATGCAGCCTCGGGCCAGCATAGTCCGAGGCTAAAAATCACACAACACATACCTCGCGCCAGGAAGGCCACGAGGCGAAGAGCCCTAAAAGATGGCATCTGCCCCTTAAGTATCCCTCCCCAGGATGCCCAGCCCCCGAGGAAAGACACTCAAAACACCATGACCTGCCTTAGTTCCAACAGTGGCCTGTGGTGGTCCCGCCACCTACAGGCAAACAAAAGAAAATCTCTCCAAGCACAGCCATAGACGTAACAGAGGCTGATTTAACCTCAATTAACAAAGTCTGAGCTAAACTACCAGCTCAGACACCCTCTAAATTTGACATAGCACCTGGTCTTTGGGAGCAGGGCGCTACACTATAGTTTTACTTTAAGCACAAATTTCTGATAATTTTATGGAGAGGACTAAGAAGATATAACCATGCCAATGGTGCAGCAGAAAACATATAGCACAGTGAGGAAGGTTTGTGGTCCAGGATGATAGGGCAGTCAAAATTAGAAGCAACTTGCTTTACATTAACAGTGTAGCGCAAGCCGGAGGGGACTCTTTCCGTGCTGCCCCCTGCAAAGTGCTGCCCTAGGCCTGGGCCTTGTTGGCCTAGGCCAGGATATAGCGTTGGTTGCAGGTCCGCCCAGCAGGTTTGTACATAAATGGCACAGGTCTAATATAATCATCAACTGGGGATCACAAATCAATTTCTGTGTTGAGATAAAGAATTTGTAAGGAGGAAATCCAAGTCACTGCAGTCAACCACTATAATATATTAAGTATACATTCATAGTCATGTTTCACCGTACATCTAAGCATAACTTTGTTTTCTCATGCATTCCAGCTACGAGAACAATAATAAAAAGAACATGTGCGGTTCTATTTGCAACACTGCTCAGTAACATCCTGGCAATTATAGCAATACACAATGGGAAAATAACAGAAGCCACATGGAGTGTACTCCATGATTCCAAGCAGATATATTACCTAGTACGTCACAGTACGAAATACAGAGGATATTTTCATATTGCCTTAAGTGGATAAGATACACTATACCCAGCTGAGAAGAAATGTTAAAACACCATGTTCTCGTAACAAAACAGAACATTGAAAAAGTTTCACCAGTTCCTTGTTTTATGATGTTCTGTCACTATTGTCCCAGGAATTCATATGTAAGGCTTCCAGATAAAACTGAATTATTTCGAGGAACATCCAAGAAACAAAAACAAAAAAAAAATGGCAATAATGGATCCCATGTGTCTCCTCTATAGCAGCCAATGAGCTTGTCTCTTTCTTTTTCTTCTTATTCTTCTTATCCCTGAAACTTGAAAAGGTAAATTTGAGTCTAAATTAATAACAGCGCTGTGATCTGTTTAGGTCCATCCACCCTCCCCTTACCACCTATAATCACAAATAGCTGTGTCAAAGGCAGTGATTGGAAATCACCTCACATATTCTGTATGCTTATTTCAGGTGAAGGAAAGAAAATTCTTATTTCCAAATGATCAAATTTTGATCCCATGTTTCCAAACCCTCAGACTCTCCCACATATGGTGCTAAAACATTGTTATATTCATATGATCCAGCAAAAAAGTAATCAACTGGCCCATTGTGGTTAAACTATTTCTTTTTTTATTACAATGTAATAATGGAAATTATTAGGGATGCACAGATATATCGGTGCCGAAACATATCGGCCGAAAACAGCTGTTTTGGGCACATGCCGAAACAGCTTTAAAAATGCCGATAGGACTAGTGGCTGTAGAGCGGTAAAACACACTGAAACTGTCTCCACACGCTGCTAGCACACAGCCCCGCCTGCTCCTAACCCTACGCTGTGATAAACAGAAAGCCGTTCTAATGCTGAGATGTGCTCTGTCTATCACAGCGTGGGGTTAGGAGGAGGCGGGGCTGTGTGCTAGCAGCGCGTGGAGACAGTTTCAGCATACGGGTGACGGTGAGTTGCTTTTCCTTCTAGCAGCCTTCCGTCCACCCCGCCGCCCCCCCACATACCTCTCTCCTGCTAGACATATCTTCGGGACACTGTCCCCCCCCCTCCTCCTCCCTCCAGCTGGCTATATGTTCGGGACTCCCCCCCTCCTCCCCCACCCCGGCTGCCTAGTCTGGCGTCTGTGACTGTCCCTGACGCCAATCCACTCCTGAGGTGACAGGGTTAATAAAGAGAATCTGGCACCTCCAATTGTGTAAAAAAAAAAAAGAAATAATAATTCAATGAATAAAATAAGTAATTAAAAAAGTAAAGAATAAGAAAAATAATATAAAAAATAAGAAAATTATACAAAAAAAAAAAGTAAAACGACAAGCTTACAAAAAAAAAGTGATAAAGTAATAAAAAAAAAGAAAAGAAACAAAAGGCAGGCAATTGGGGGCACAGTGAGGCGGCAATTGGGGGCACAATGAGGCAGAAATTGGGGGCACAGTGAGTGTATGTTTTAACATACAATTATTTGAAAAAAAAAGGAAAGTCATTTTCGGTTTCGGTTTCGGCCTGACATTTTTTTTTTATTTCGGTTTCGTTTCGGTTCTGAAATTTCCATTTCGGTGCACCTCTAGAAATTATGCACTTCAATCATCCTGACACCATATCAACCATAGCAAACACCAGCCATTGCTTCAACAAATCGTGCGCAAATGATTGCTTACCCCGCGGGCCTTGGCATAATTTTCTTTCAAGAAGTCGGTCCCCAGTATCGCCCTCTTTTTGAAATCATCAGTAACCAGAAGTTACATTACCACTCTTATGCAGATGACACACAACTGTATTTTCGCATCTGCAACAAAAAGGATCATTATCTCGGACTAGAGAAATGCCTGACCTTGATAGATAATTGGATGACCAAGCGTTACCTTAAACTCAACGGTTCGAAAACAGAACT
The DNA here is from genome assembly GCF_905171775.1 of Rana temporaria. NCBI lineage: Eukaryota > Metazoa > Chordata > Amphibia > Anura > Ranidae > Rana > Rana temporaria. The sequence continues at coordinate 358,386,518 of NC_053493.1, forward strand.
TCTCCTCTTTCACGCCAATCAAAAGAATTATCCCACAACAACAAGGACACCCCCGCCCATTCTGGGTAAAACCATCACCCCTAGGGTGGGGGGTGCTGCCGCGAATTGAGAACCGGGGGGGGGGGTGCTGCCACGAATTGAGAACTGGGGGGGGCTGGGGTTGTCGGAAATTACACTGGCATCTCACGCACCATCTCACGCACCTCTTCCTCCGGCCGCAAACTGAAAGTGAAAGTGTTTTCTCTCCTCTCGCCGCGACATGAGAGGGAGAGGGGGGACTACAGAAATGAAAGTTTTCTCCCCTCAGCCGCGAGCTGAGAAGCGAGGGCAACCAGGCCCCTGGGAACATTCGGGCCCCTTATAGGTGTAATGCCTGTACCCCCTGATGGCGGCCCTGAGTGTGCCCTCTGTGGGTGTCTGTCATTGGACCAGGGTGTCATCTTTGAATGGTGGGTGGGCAGGAGAGACCAGACCAGAAGAGTCTTTTAAAAATGGGGGGTGGGGGGTCGGGGGGCAGGAATGCATTCAGTATAGCAGCAAATAAAGTACTGCATTTGAATGTAAGCTCTTCTGGTGCCCATTTAGGCTAAGCTACTCAGTCAGTCCACAAATGACCCTGTACACCTGCTACTATAAACAGCTGCTGCAGCAGCCATATACCACTTGTGAATGTGTATACATAAATCTTAGGATTGCTAAACTGTATACAATAAGCTTTAGTGATAATATCATTATTTTTATAAAAAAGAAAGCAAAACAGGAACCCCGTACCACTGAAATATTTTTTAAAGGAAATGGAAAATATTTCTCTAAAGTCCAGTTTAAACATCCCAAGGTTATCCAAAGGGCTGGCTTATTTCCAGATCTGTTCAGCCTTTTTTCCATTTTTGAGAGAGAAGCACAAAGATCCTCAGGGATAACACAATGTGATCTCTGTACATTCTGCTGAAATTCATTGTCGAAAAATTGAAAAACTGGTTAGAATGCAAAATACCCTGTGTAAAAAGGCTCTGGTTACATAGTTACATAGTTAGTCAGGTTGAAAAAAGACACAAGTCCATCCAGTTCAACCACAAAAAAATAAACAAACAAAATAAAAAAACACAATACAATCTGTGACGGTATCGGTATGATATCCCCGTCAACGTTCCCTTCTTCCCATAACGAAAATCACCCCAATATTCCACGAGGAGGGATATCCCTGGAATCGCCCAGAAAGCCACACATTAGTCCAGGCTTACTGCTAGAACAAGACACTTTATTGACACAAAAACTCAGCTTATATGTGGTTACAGCCTGTTAGGAACGCCCCCCCTCACACAGTGGGGTTTCCCATACAGATTATAGGAGACAAGTCGGAGCCGACCATGCAGACACGTTTCTTTAGATAAAGACATCACTGGAGTTAATTACTACACTGAAGCAATCAGAATAATTAACATACCACTTCTCTAATCATTTAGCCTGATGATACAATACACATCTTTTAAGGGTAAACACAGATCTTCTTTACACAACACAATAGATCAATTAACCTTTAGAATAGTGAGGGGACATTAGCACGTCAATAACCTGTCAGAGCAATGAATCACACATGAAATTCCTTTCTACCTCTAAACCATATGGCTAGCAGGGAGCAGTACACTGAGACATATAGGCAAATGTATCACAATGGCCCCCCTTTTGCTCCCTGCTCCGGCAAATCCGGTTGGACCTTCCCTGGTCCAGTAGGGTTGACGGGTTCAGAGCTTTTAGTCCGAGGTTAACTCCGTTTGGCATGACTGACCTCCCTTGACAATTGCTTCAGACTCAGGTATGTCACCGGGTCGTCAGATCACACGCCGGTCAGTCCCCAAGTCTTTGTGCGATCTGCAAAGTCACCAGAAGTCAGTGTGAAGCCAGCGAATGGGTCTGTGCGCCGCCGTCTAGGTGTCCCGCTATGGGAGGGGGCAGGTTATGGCTCGGAAGTGACAATCACAGGAGATTCATAAAAAGAAAAAGTTATATTTGTTGAAATGCTGTAGCACTGGTGCTCAGAGTCCGGGGGGGGGGGGGGGGGAAGGGGACTCAGAGCCCCATAAGGTCAGCCACCCCCTGCTCCCTCCGCAGCCGCCGGTTCTCCTCTTGGAGCTTCTCCAGCTCCATCTCCAGTTCATGGAGCCTGGGGGGGTCAGCCTGCTGTGACCTCAGGTGGTTGTTCTCCTCCTCCATGCGGCTTATGCACTCCTCCAGCTCTATGTACTCACGGATCAGCTCCTGCTTGCTCATGTCCTGCAGGCTCTCCACGTGGTCCTTCATCATCAGGAACTGGGTGGTGGTGTAAGGGGCCACCGGTGGGCCCTTGGCGAACATCTCGGCCCGCATCTGGGACGCCCGCTGCGATTCCATCTCCTCCAGTCGCTTCTTCTCCTCCCAGGTCCGCTGGTTAAATGACTTCCAGGACCTCTTCTTCTTGGAGGGTAGCTGGCGGTGCCTCTTTCTGCCCAGCTCCCTCCAAGGCCCCTCCGGCTCATGGCTGTCGCCCATGACCAGCTGACAATGGTGTTCCCTGTTGTCCGTAATAACAGATTGTACCATGAGGGCTTCGTAAGGGGTGCCCAATGGTTCTTCCTGACCCAGCTCCTGGGGATCCCAAGCTGAGTCTACACAATGGGCTGCTGCTGGTGGGCGGTACCCAGGTTGAGACCAATTTGACCTGGTGTTGTCATTCATGGGGCAATTCTGCTTGAAGTGACCCAACTGTTTGCACCGGAAGCAGCGTTGTTCGTTGTCCTCCTGGCGTGGGTAGCGAGGGCTATATGTCATCGGTCTGTTAGGCGGTTGGTATCTAGCGGCTGGTGGGTGTGAGGGCGCCGTTGGTTGTGGGGGTTGTACCCGTGGTGTGACCTGGTTTGTCTTGCGAGTATCCGCATATTCATCCGCCAACTTCGCGGCCTCTGGTAGAGTCATGGGCCTGCGATCTCTCACCCAATCCTTGACGTCCGTCTGGATGTGATTGTAAAATTGCTCCAGGAGCATTAGTTGCAAAATGTCCTCTGCGGTGGTGGCCTGGCTGCTGTTAACCCAGTTAGAGGCCGACAGGGACAGCTGGCATGCCCATTCCGCGTAAGAGTCTTTCGTGGTTTTGCGTGAGTCCCTGAACTTCTGTCGGTGGGACTCTGGGGTTACTGCATAACGAGCCAGGAGCACTTCTTTAACCCTGGCATAGCTATGGATATCCTGATCTGGCACGGTCCGGAAAGCATCAGAAGCTTTGCCTGACAGTTTGCCTGACAATATTGCAACCCACTCTCCTCTAGCTATTCGGTGCAGGTTACATTGTCGCTCAAAATCCGTCAGGTAGTTATCAATCTCACAGTCCTTTTCATCAAAAGCTTTAAAAGCGCTAAACGGAATCTTCCTTGCGTCTGCTGTGCTGTACTCACTGTTCGTAGAAGGTGCGGCTGCTTGTTGGACTGCTGCCAGTTTTAACTGTAGCTCTGCGTCCCTTATTTCTTTAGCCTTCTGTAGTTCTGCGTCCCTTATTTGTTTATCCTCCTGTAGCTCTGCATCTCTTATTTGTTTATCCTTCTGTAGCTCTGCGTTTACTAACATGTCCATCACTTTCAGCACCACATCCGGCGTTGGGTTCGGGCCGAACCAAGCTAGCTTCTCTCTCATTAGCTTGTTGGCTGGCGATTCCTCCTCCTGAATCACTGGTGTCTCCATCTCTTGTACTGCTGGCGTTGCTGCAATCCCGTCCTCCTGGTCTAGCTCCATTGATTCTGCTATGATGACCCGCTTGGTTTTGTTGATAGCAATCCTTCCACGAACTTCCAGTAGTTCTTCCAGTGTCTGCTTGGAATCCGGGTGTAAAGGGGAATAGAAGGGAAGATCCCGCTGCTACCAACCAATTGTGACGGTATCGGTATGATATCCCCGTCAACGTTCCCTTCTTCCCATAACGAAAATCACCCCAATATTCCACGAGGAGGGATATCCCTGGAATCGCCCAGAAAGCCACACATTAGTCCAGGCTTACTGCTAGAACAAGACACTTTATTGACACAAAAACTCAGCTTATATGTGGTTACAGCCTGTTAGGAACGCCCCCCCCTCACACAGTGGGGTTTCCCATACAGATTATAGGAGACAAGTCGGAGCCGACCATGCAGACACGTTTCTTTAGATAAAGACATCACTGGAGTTAATTACTACACTGAAGCAATCAGAATAATTAACATACCACTTCTCTAATCATTTAGCCTGATGATACAATACACATCTTTTAAGGGTAAACACAGATCTTCTTTACACAACACAATAGATCAATTAACCTTTAGAATAGTGAGGGGACATTAGCACGTCAATAACCTGTCAGAGCAATGAATCACACATGAAATTCCTTTCTACCTCTAAACCATATGGCTAGCAGGGAGCAGTACACTGAGACATATAGGCAAATGTATCACACAATCCCATACACCCAACTCCATACCCACAGTTGATCCAGAGGAAGGCAAAAAACCCCAGCAGAGCATGATCCAATTTGCTACAGCAGGGGAAAAAATTCCCTCCTGATCCCCCGAGAGGCAATCGGATTTACCCTGGATCAACTTTACCTACAAATCTTAGTACTCAGTTATATTCTGTACATTTAGGAAAGAATCCAGGCCTTTCTTAAAGCAATCTACTGAGCTGGCCAGAACCACCTCTGGAGGGAGTCTGTTCCACATTTTCACAGCTCTTACTGTGAAAAAACCTTTCCGTATTTGGAGGGGAAATCTCTTTTCCTCTAGACGTAAAGAGTGCCCCCTTGTCCTCAGTGTTGACCGTAAAGTGAATAACTCAACACCAAGTACACTGTATGGACCTCTTATATATTTGTACATGTTGATCATATCCCCCCCTTATTCTCCTCTTCTCAAGAGTGAATAGATTTAGTTCTTCTAATCTTTCCTCATAGCTGAGCTCCTCCATGACTCTTATCAGTTTGGTTGCCCTTCTCTGCACTTTCTCCAGTTCTCCGATATCCTTTTTGAGAACTGGTGCCCAAAACTGAACTGCATATTCCAGATGGTGGAAGCTGTAATCATGCTAGTTCCAGGTCACTAAAGCTGAAACTTTTTTCTACAATGTCCAAGTGTGAGTTACAACTACTGTAAGCAATCAAGAGGAACGTCACTTGTCCCTTGCTTTTTCTCCATCCCCATCACTTCTTACCTTTTATGGAAGGTCCGCTTCAAACATTTTACACAACTGCAAAGCACATTTAGTGTTGCCCTGTAGCTATCCATTGACAAGGTGTGACAGCTGTGTACCACACCACCATCTTGGTCCTCCTGAGCCAGATTTCCTTTTCTGGGTTAAGATAGCCAGACCCTTTTTTTTATCAATAGAAGATAGCCAGACCCTTCATAATGCGTCTAGTTTCACCCTGACCATTATGTAAATGGTGTCCCTCAGCCTCCTGGGATATGAAATGGGGATATCCCAGGCCAGAATGTATACCTCCCAACTACCCCTGATTTTGAAGTCCGTCTGTCCCTCTTTCCTCCTTATTTGTCCCTTATTTTGGTCTGATCTATATAATTGTATATAAAATGCCCTACTTATCTATCAAAAAGTGTTTTGCAGAGACAAATTCTAAATTGCTGCATCTATAAAAGCACTTGTGGCTTCAATCAATCTTTTTTTTGTACAGTTCTCCTTTAACCACTTCCCGCCCGTTCAATAGACAATTGACGTCCGGGAAGTGGTTCTGTTATCCTGACTCAACGTCTATTGACGTCCTGCAGGATAACATGCCCGCGCACACCCATGGGGGGCGCGCAGCGCGGCGATCGGTGATGCGGGGTGTTAGTCTGACACCCTGCATCTCCGATCTCGGTAAAGAGCCTCCTGTGGAGGCACTTTACCATGTGATCAGCCGTGTCCAATCACGGCTGATCACGATGTAAACAGGAAGAGCCATTGATCGGCTCTCCCTCATTCGTGTCTGATAGATAGATTGTTTATCAGCGCAGCCCCCCACGGATGCCCACACTGGACCACCAGGGAAGCCTCCAGGACCAACAGGGAAGCCCCAAGCATGTGGATGGCCAGGTACATGCCACATGGCCACATATGCAAATTGATGCCAAATATGTGCCAATCAGTGCCCACAAATGGGCACTGATTGGCACCATTGTGAAAGACCTTTAAATCTGTGATGCCCAGCAATGCCACCTATCAGTGCCCATCTGTACCCACCTATCAGTGACCATCAGTGCCCATCCATGCCACCTATCAGTGCCACCCATAAGTACCCTTCAGTGCCACCATAAGTACCCATCAGTGCCTATTGGTGCCCATCATCCCACTTATCAGTGTCCATCATCAGTGCCCATCAGTGCCACCTCATCCGTGCCCATCGGTGCCACCTTATCAGTGCCCGTCAATGCAGCCTCCATATCAGTGCCCGTCATTGAAGTAGAAAACATACTTATTTACAAAAAAATAACAGAAACAAAGAAAACCTTTTTTTTTTTTTCTTTCAAAATTTTCTGTCATTTTTTTATTTTTTGCGCAAAAAATAAAAACCGCATAGGTGATCAAATACCACCAAAAGAGAGCTCCATTTGTGGGAACAAAATAATAAAAAATGTGTTTGGGTACAGAGTAGCATGACCGCGCAATTGTCATTCAAATTGCGACAGCGCTGAAAGCTGAAAATTGGCTTGGGCAGGAAGGTGTATAAGTGCCTGGTATTGAAGTAGTTAAGGGGGGCGTGGCAGGGTGTGTCCTATACCTACATACTTTTGCTAATAGGTGTCCCTCATTCCCATTTCAGAAAGTTGGGAGGTAGGTAGAATGGCAGCAGGGGAAGGGGACACTGCCAACAAAGAATTAAAATAGCCATCAAAAGAATAATAACACTGCTAGTATTATCGTGGAGGGGAGAAGGCATGAACATAAAGTAAATCCGTGTAGTGAAGCTTCGCTTTAAACTAGATGTAGGTACAAACTGAATGATATTTATTTTACTTAAATCTGAACATAACTATATCTTAGCACCACAAACCAAAAACGCTATTTAACCACTTAAAGGGGTATTCCAGCCTTTTTTTAAGTTTATTAAAAGTCAGCAGCTACAAAAAGTGTAGCTGCTGGCTTTTAATAAACAGACACTTACCTGCTCCACGGTTCCAGCGACGCGCCGGCCGGGGGGTCCGCTCCTCGCCCCCCCTCGCCGCCGGCCGGCGTCTTCATTCCTAGTGTGGGCACCCGGCAGTGACAGCTTTCGGCTTCACGGCCGGGCACCCACTGCGCATGCGGGAGCGGCGCGGCACCGTCTGATTGGACAGGCGCTCGCCTACAGGGAGGGGCTGCAATAAGGCGATTAAGCTATTCGCCTTACCAGCCCCTCGGCGGAAGGAGGAAGTGGGACAGGAAGTACCACTCCTCCTGAAGCCCCCACTCCCCCCCCAAAAAAAATTACATGCCAAATGTGGCATGTAAGGTAGGGTGACCAGACATCCCCAGTTTCAGGGGACAGTCCCCTGATTGAGGACACTGTCCCCGGACCAAGTCTGTCCCTGGTTTTGTCCCCAGATTGGATTTAATAGGGGGCAGGGGCAATTTCAAAGACAATCAGTGCAGAATTAAAAAAATAATAATTGAATTACACACCCCCGCTCCGCCGTGCCTACTAGCATAGGGGGTTGTATGTTTCCCATTATCGGTGCCCCTTTCTGATGATCATGTGCTGGTCGGAGCGGAGGGAATATTTCTTCAGTTGCGGGCGCATGCCCATTCAGCTTCGCTCGCATGTTCTTCTGCCTTGGCTCAAATCCTTGCCAGCCACCTGCCTATCTCCTTGCCTTCCCTGGTGGAGTGATCTTCCTCCGCTCCCCGTCCAGTAGTAGCCGGGGCCCGAAGAGTAAGACTTGAGAGGCTGTGAGGCGGGTGGCGACGGGCAGAGAGTCGCGCTGATTGTTGCCATTACTAGTAAAGAAAAAATATGTCCCCGGATTTCATTCTAAAAATCTGGTCACCTTAATGTAAGGGGGCAAGGAGTGGATTAAGCGGAAGTTCAATTTTTAGGTGGAACTCCGCTTTAAGGACCGAGCCACTTTTTGATGAAGTTAAGATACATTTTTTTTCTAGAAAATTACCTAGAACCCCCAAACATTATATATATATATATATATTCAGACACCCTAGAGAAAAAAATGGCAGTCATTGCAATACTTTATGTCAAACCGTATTTGCGCAGCAGTCTTACAAGCGCTCTATTTCTGGAAAAAATACACGTTTTTGAATAAAAAAACACGACACCAGTAAAGTTAGCCCACATTTTTTCTATATTGTGAAAGATAATGTTACGCCGAGATAATTGGTACCCAACATGTCACGCTTCAATATTGCGGCCTCTTGTGGAATGGCGACAAACTTTGACCCTTAAAAATCTCCATAGGAGACGTTTAAAAATTCCTACAGGTTACCAGTTTTAAGTTACAGAGGAGGTCTTTTGCTAGAATTATTTTGCTCTCGCTCTAATGATCGTGGCAATGCCTCAAATGTGTGGTTTGAACACCGTTTTCATATGAGGGCGTGACTTACGTATGTGTTCGCTTTTGCGCACAAGCTCAGTGGGACGGGGCGCTTTAAATGTTTGTTTGTTTTTCTTATTTATTTTACTTCAATTTTATCTTAAAGAGGACCACCCGCCGTTGCAGAAAATACCAGGGTTATGGCAGCTATCTGCTGGCATAACCCCTATATTCTATGTCAAAGTACCGACATACAGCTATGGTGGTTTGTGGTCAACCCCTAGCATTTCTAGCAATGTCTATCTGGCGTTAGGCTGCTTCACACTGGGGCAGGCGAGCGTTAACGGTAAAACGCCACTAGTTTTAGGGGCGCTTTACCATCGTTGTAGTGTCGCTATTACACTTGCATGTTATGTGTACAATACATCCATTATATAAGGGTCGACATATGCATTGCAGATACACTGTAGGTTTCAAACTATTTTGGAATAAAAAAAATAAAAATAAACTTTCTATTGGGGTACAAACATTGGGCCAGATTCACATAGAAGAGCGGCGGCGTAACGTATCGTAGATACGTTACACCGCCGCAATTTTTCATCGCAAGTGCCTGATTCACCAAGCACTTGCGATGAAAACCTACGCCTGCGGCCTCCGGCGCAAGGCGGGCCAATTTAAATGGGCGTGTGCCATTTAAATTAGGCGCGCTCCCGCGCCGGACCCACGGCTCCGTTTCCAAACTCCCGTCGTGCATTGCGCGCCGTGACGTCATTTTTTCGAACGGCGACGCGCGTAGCGTAATTCCGTATTCCCGGACGGCTTACGCAAACGACGTTGATTTTTAAATTTCGACGCGGGAACGACGACCATACTTTAGACAGCAATACGCTTGCTGACTAAAGTTAGGGCACCTAAAACGACGACTAACTTTGCGACGGGAAAGTAGACTAGCGGCGATGTAGCGAACGCGAAAATCCGTCGTGAATCGCCGTAACTCCTAATTTGCATACCCGACGCTGGTTTACGACGCAAACTCCCCCCAGCAGCGGCCGCGGTATTGCATCCTAAGATCCGACAGTGTAAAACAATTACACCTGTCGGATCTTCTGGCTATCTATGCGTAACTGATTCTATGAATCAGTCGCATAGATAGAAACAGATTCTCAAAGTACTTGCCTGCTAAGTTACGGCGGCGTAGCCTAAAGTGGGCGGGCGTAAGGGCGCCTAATTCAAATTTGTCTGAGGGGGCGTGTTTTATGGTAATGAGGCTTGACCCGACGTGATTGACGTTTTTTTTAAACTGCGCATGCGCCGGGCGCCTACATTTCCCAGTGTGCATTGCGGCTAATCCGCCGCACGTGCCTATTGATTTCGACGTGGACGTAAACAACGTAAATCCCTATTCATGAACGACTTACGCAAACAACGTAAAATTTTCGAATTTCGAAGCGGGAACGGCGGCCATACTTTAACATTGGCTACGCCACCTAGGGGGCAGCTTTAACTATAGGCGGCCTATCTCTTACGTAAATGGCGTAAATGTACTGCGGCGGCCGGGCGTACGTTCGTGAATAGGCGTATCTACTGATTTACATATGCCGACCGCAATGGAAGCGCCACCTAGCGGCCAGCCTCAATATTGCAACCTAAGATAGGACAGCGCAAGCCGTCGTATCTTAGATATGTTTAAGCGTATCTCTGTTTGATAATACACTTAAACATAGGTCGGCGCAGATTCTGAGTTAGGTCGGTGTATCTACTGATACGCTGACCTAACTCTACCTGAATCTAGCTATCTGTGTCCAAAGGCCCTGTATTTTGGGGCAGGCCCAAATTAGATGGAAGAACGTGCCCACCTCTTGGTTACACATCAAGCAAGAGGTAGACTGCCCACGGTCATATCTAGCCACTCCCAGGGGGGTGAGGTATTCTCGATGAAGTATATAAATTTGGAATAGTCTATCTGAGAGTTTGGAGATACAGCCTTGCAGGACTCCAGTGCCTCATCAAATTCCTCATCCTCCATTGTCCCAGTCCTACCTCCCTCTCCCTGAGGGTTGAAGATCATACGCTAGTTTGGTAGAAGCAGGGGTAGAAAGCATACTGTAAAAAGTTAATATCAATTTTTGGGGTCTGTGCTTTGACTACTGCCATAATGGCATTGGGGGTAGGTTGTGAAAGGGATTGTGAAAATTGTGAATGAACAGCATGTCAGACCAGTTAAAATCTGAAAAACATGTGGTTCTGAAGCGTGAATTATTTACAAAGTGCATCAAATGTCTTAAGATTTCCATCTGACAGCAGGTGGTGCAAATAGCATATTCCCTGAGTGCTCCAGACCTCTGCATTCTGTATCTGGAGGAATTTGTAGAGCAGTTTGTTATGCCACAGTGGAGTATAATCATTATATTGTGGTATCCCTAGTTTATTAGAAGCAAGATCCCATATAATGATACAATAGGGTCTTTCTGTCTCCCCCTGATTCTGCACCCCCGGAACCTACTGCTATCACACATATCGGATCCCGAGTGCGCTGCACCAGGGCCGGGCACAAAGTACCAAATCTGTTGCTATCGATTTTGTCTATGTGGAATAATTGGGATAGCTGGGATGCGTGGAGTATAGGTTAAAATCAGGTAAGGCTGTACCCCCTAGGCCAGTTGGGTTCTTAAGTGTTTGCCAAGCAAGAGTGTGTGGGATAGCAAGATAAAATCTATGCGAGACATAGAATTGTGAGTGGGTGAGAAGCAGGAATAGGTATGGGTGTGTGGGAACTTGTATCTCCATGTGTCTACCAGGGTGAAGGCGGAAATGAGTTTTGAGAATCTAGTGCCACTGACTGTAGTTGGCAGTGATGGTTGGAGCCTGTCTTGGGGCGGGATTTAGCGTGGTATTAAAATCTCCCAGCCAAACTCCCTGTATCATGAGGTGGTGGGCCATAAACGAAAATCCCTTCATAATTATAGAAGAGCAGAATGGGGGAGGAACGGAGAAGCCTAGCAAAAGAAGGGGTTCACCATATAGTTTGGTGGATAGAAATACATAGTGCCCCTGTGGGTCAGTGGATACCTCACATAGTTTGAAATGCACTGACTTGGCTATAAGGACTGAAACTCCCCGAGCATGGGATGTGTGGGTAGAATGAAATTCCCACCCAACCCATGGGCATCGGAGAGCCAAGTGGGGCGCTTTTAACCCCCACTAGCGGCGAATAAAGGGTTAAATGCGGCCATGAATCGTCGGTGCCGAAATGCTTTGCAGGCGCTTCCGCAGCAGTGCCCATTCATTTCAATGGGCAGGAGCGGTGAAGGAACGTTGTATACACCGCTCCTCCATCGCCCCAAAGATGCTGCTTGCAGGACTTTTTTTAACGTCCTGCCAGTGCACCACACCAATGTGAAAGCACTCTGGCTTTAAGCCCCCGTACACACGACCGAGTTTCTCGGCAGAATTCAGCCAGAAACTCGATCGGAGCCGTATTCTGCCCGAGAAACCCGGTCGTCTGTACACTTTTGGCCGAGGAAACCGACGAGGATCTCGTCGGGCCAAATAGAGAACATGTTCTCTATTTCCTTGTTAGTCAATGAGGAAACTTGGCTCGCCGAGATCCTCGGCGGCTTCAGAAGGAATTCGACGAGCAAAACGATGTGTTTTGCCCGTCGAGTTTCTCGGACGTGTGTACGTGGCCTCACACTGGGACTGCGGGGAGGTGTTTTTTATGTGCTTTACAGGTGATTTTTTAAATGTAAAAAATAAAGATTTAAAATAAATAAATATAATATACCCTTATATCTATTTACTAATGTTAGCCCCATAAGGATTAAAATAGTTAATGCTTTAAAGCGGAACTAAACTCGCCTGTCCATCTTAGCCTCTGTTTGATCTGCAGTTACCATGGTGCTACACATCAGTTATGACACCAGCCAATGTTATAGCTTGACACTGCAATTGAGAGCACAAGCAACTGTGATAGTTATCATTAGGGATGAGCTTTATGTTCGAGTCGAACATGAGTTCGACTCAAACATTGGCTGTTCGCCCGTTCGCCGAACAGCGAACAAAATTCCTTTAAATTTCGTACCTGGGGGTGTCTATAGTATGCCTGTAAAGTAGAGCATGTTTCCGTGTTTACAACAGTCTCTGCATAAAATGAAATTTCTAAAGGAAAAAAAGTCATTCAAAACTACTGGCGGCTATAATGAATTGTCAGGTCCCAGAAATACAGATAAGAGTCTGAAAAAAAAACGGCATGGGTTCCCCCCCAGTCCATTACCAGGCCCTTTGGGTCTGGTATGAATTTTAAGGGAAACCCCGAACCAAAATAAAAAAAAATGTGTGGGGGTCCCCCCAAATTCCATATCAGGCCCTTCGTCTGGTATGGATATTAAGGGGAACCCTGCACCAATTTTTTTTTTTAAGTGGCGGGGGGTCTTCCACCAAAAATTCATACCAGACCTTATCCGAGCACGCAACCTGGCAGGCCGCAGGAAAAGAACCATACCATGGCCACATGCCCTCAACATGGGGAGAATGTCCCCAGCTGACATTTGGCCTGTGTGTAAGGCAGCCGGTCCAAGAGAATCCGGCAATTTGGCCAGCTTCTGTCGCACAAGCATGCTGGAAGACCAGCAGCTGACTGGCTCCCGATCAGTGCTTTCAGCCAATTATTTTAGTAAATATAAACAGCTAAATACCTTTTTTCATCAGCAGTGTATAGTCTTGTGACTTCTATCAGTGTCTGGTTAAAGCTTGTAGGAGAAGTTTTCATTCTACTCTGACTATCCTATTAAGCTGCATGACTCCAGACTCTCTGTCTGGACAGTGCTGATTGACCCTGTGCTGATCACATGCACCCTCCCCAAAAAAATAACTTTCTAACAATACACACCAAACTGAGCATGTGCAGAGTGCATCCTAGGTCTCTGTTCTATCAGATAGATTTGGGACAGTGGAAGAAGGGGAGGATCAGAGGAGGCAAGATCAAACAGCCCTTTTACACAATGCACAGGATTAACCCCTTAGGTTCCACAGTGAGTATAACAAGCATGCTTTACTGCATTTACTGACTGATTTTACTGTTGTCGGTTTAGTAACACTTTAACTTAGACCCCTCGCCCTAAAACAAAAATGTAAAAATTCCCCTCTCCTCCCCCCAAAAAAATCTCCCCAATGCTGAAATCCGCTTCTCATAGCTCAAAGCCTTCTTCCCTCAAATCCCCCCTCACAGGACAAATCTTTGTCCCCCCATATCTCCCCTTCCAACCCCAAAAAATTCCCCTCCCCCAAATCTCTCCTCCAGGAAAAAAAATATCTTCTCCCAAAACTTCTTGGTCCAGCACAAATCCACCCCTCTCCCCCCCCCCATATTTTCCCTCCCAGAATAAATTGTCTTCAACCTCCCCTAAACTGCCTCTCCTAGCACAAAATACCCCCCAAAAAATCCACCCTCCCAACAAAAATTTCCCCTTAACTGCCCTCCCAACTCATTCCCCATAAAAAGTCCCCCCCTTCAGCACAAATCCTCTCTGCTCCCAAATCCCCCTTCCCAGTAAAAATCATCTTCCCCTCAGAATCTCCTTACCTGGTTGAGGGGACACAGCCCCAAGGTAAATTGCAGGGGGAAAATGTAAATAAAAACTTAGGCACACTGGAGTTATTCGTCAGAGAATTGGAATAGATCCCAGTAGAGCCACCTGGTCCTGATTTGGCGGGGTGTTTTTATTACACATACTTCAATGTGATTTTAAATACATAAATTATTTGTATGTATATGGTTGTTGTCTATTTCTTCCTGCGAGCTGAACATGCCCACCTATGCCACATCTAAATATATAAACCTATACTTGAAGTTGTCCATCTTTGTAATTTCAGACAAATGGAAGGTATGTTATTGTCCTCTTATATGTCGGTTTTCAGTTTGTATCATTGATGGAAATGACTTCACATTTTATGCTTCCAGTGGAGGGGGTCCTAATGAAAAGCCAACTAGGCAGTGTTGCCAACCTACCAGATTGAAATTTACTGGCATGACACCGGAAATTTACTGGCGCAGCCACGTTTTACTGGCATTTCACAAAAGTTACTAAATTACATGTTTAGGTGCAAATTTCAGTATTTAGGCTACAAACAAGTACGCTAGGCAAATAGCAATGTGATTTAAGGTAGATATTAAGGTAAACAAAATATTTTTGTTATTTTCGATATAATAAGGGCAAATTATTTAGTCACATCACCCCCTGCCCCCATCCCCCTCTGCCACCAATACCCCCTGCCTTCACCCCCTCTGCGGTGCCACAATCTCCCCCAGGCCCCCTGCCTCCATCCCCCCTGCGGTGCCACCAACATCCCCTGTCTCCATCCCCACCCTCTGCAATGCCACAATCCCCCTCTGCAGTGCCACCAACAACCCCTGTCTCCATCCCCACCCTCTGCGGTGCCACCAGTACTCCCTGCCTCCAATCAGCCCTTGCCACTAACACCCCCTGCCCCCAATCTCCCCCTGCCTCCAATCTTTCTTAGGCCCCCTGCCTCCAATTACCCCCTGCCTCCATCGTCCCCTGCCTCCATCCCCCATTACGGTGCCACCAGCAACCCCTGTCTCTAGGGTGACCACATGTCCCGGATTGCCCGGGACAGTCCCGCATTTTGCAGGTCTGTCCCGGGCACATTCATTCCAGGACAATACAGTGTCCCGGAATGAAACTGACACAGCCACCCCCTGGGCAAATCTGATGACCCCAAAAAAGACCGCCACATCACCGCTTTACTCACTGACAGTACTTGTCCTGGCCGGGAATGCCTGAAGGAGCACAATCCCGTCCGCTGCTTGTGATTGGAGAAATCATAAATCCCACCTCTTGTGTGCAATCACTGTGCTGTGATTCGTTACAGCACAAGCTGATTTTTGGGAAGGGAGGGTGTCCCTGAATGGTAGTTTGGAAATGTGGTCACCCTACCTGTCTCTATCCCCCATCCTCTGCGGTGCCACCATCCCCCTCTGCGGTGCCTCCAATCACCCCCTGCCTCCAATCACCCCCTGCCACTAACACCCGCTGCCTCCAATCTTCCCCTGCCTTCATTGCCCCCTGCCTCCATCCCCCTCTGCGGTGCCACCGCAGCCACCATCACCCCCTGCCTCCAATCACCCCCTGTATCCAATCTCCAGGCGCAGTTCCAAGCCGAACCGATCTCGGCTATTTTTACTGGCACATCCCCGCAACCACTGACATTTACGAACGGGGAAAAAAGTGCCCGTTTTTACCTACTGTCTGTAAAAATACAGACGGTTGGCAACACTACAACTAGGCCATGGGTCAATGACAGCAAAAAGCTATTTAAAATAGGTGAGTATTGTGCCATTGATTTTATATCTTCATATAGCCAAACACACACACTGACTGCAAACCACAGAGCATAATATGGAGTTCTTCTTGAAAATGGAAAGCCCCTTTAATTTCATTAAACAAACAGAGCTGAACAACACAAAGTAGTGAGAAAGTTCAGAGTAGAATGCTTCATACTTTCCATAGGCCTCATCACTCCAGCAATTTGGCAGCCAGCATCTTGGCACGCGTCCTCACAGCAATAATTTGTTCAGCAAAAGAAAACTATCCAGGGTGTTTGAAAAGTTACAGTCTCATTTGTGAAAAATGATCTGTGGGACTGGTGGGAACATTTTCCACAACACAGAGATACAGTGATCTACTATACAGTGTAATGCGGGGGGATGAGGAAGACGTGCCTATCATCAGTTGTGTTTTCTCAGTGATAGCCATCTCATCTGTCATTGAATGTGTAGCACTACTTCTTCAGGAACTGCTGGAAAGGATAGGTTATATATAGGTATATATATATATATATATCATAAATACAATTGGCAAACCATGCTTGTACATAGGGTGTTTTTGCTATGAGTGATGTTCCATGTCTGTTTTTGTGTCGCACCACCTACATGTATGCTTCATTATTGTTCATTTGAAATTATTATTGTCTGGAAAAATAAATGATTTTTTACATTACTATACAAATTATCTGCTGCTAAAAAAAACCCTGGGGAAAACTTCCTGTTCTTCGTATGCATTTGGGTTATGCAGCTTTGGGGGGCTCCCCTATTGTGTTTTTTTCTTTTCCCCAGGTTATCTGTTCTTTGCCTCGACCTCCTGAATGACTCAAGACCCTCTGACACACACAAGGTTAAATGGACACAGCTTGCAAAATCACAGAAATTACTGAAGGCAATACCGATGCACAATAATGCTGCTTTGTTAGGAAACAGACACCAAGTTAGTAAAGACTAGTCTCAATATATTGTAGCAATAAATGCATGAGAGGGGATTAGCAATAGTAGAAGTGCAACTCAACATACAGTATGATCAATAGTTAGCAGTAGGAATAGGAGAACACTATTCACCAGGATCAGCACAAACAGTAGTAAGATCACTGTACGTGCAGCAATTGGCAGTTTTTGGACTAACTGGGTTCAGGAGACTATATTGCCAAAGTGCTTTCATGGTGACTATGTTTCAGGAACCATGCATGCGATGGAGACAGGAAAAGCAGTAAAAATCACACCATTTAATATAGTGGTAAAAATTGTACAAATTGTAAACATATTCAAAACATAGCCAGGGTTCGGTAACCAAGTCTGGTAGTCAGGACAAGCCAGGAAATCAGGGAGCCAGAGATCAGCTTAGTCAGAGAAGCAGACAGGATCAGGAACCAGAAAGGACATCAGCCAGGTAAGTCTTTAACAGGAACATAGCAGAAAGTCTCTAGATGTGTTGACCAAGGCGAAGGCACAGGAGATCTAATCCATGCAACCTAAATAGCCAGCAGGGCTTGTAAACAAACAGGATATGATCACCAGGTGAGTCACTGAGGAATGATCAGTGCTGGGAATTAACCAACAGCTGAGAAGCCTGAACTCTAAGAAGGGAGTGCTGAGCCCAGCCCTGACACTATGCTAGGCCTAGGCTAACTGAACAGAGGTACCCTTTAACCACTTGCCGACTGGCTAATGCTGATATATGTCGGCAGAATGGCATAGCTGCGCAAGGCAACATACCTGTACGTTGCTTTGAATTTGCCGTCGTGTCACTTGTAGTCCAGCCCCCCCACAGTTAGAATCACTCCCTAGGACACACTTAACCCCTTCATCGCACCTAGTTTTTAACCCCTTCCTTGCCATTTAACTAGTAATCAGTGCATTTTTATAGCACTGATTGCTGTATAAATGACAATGGTCCCAAAATAGTGTAAAAGTGTCCGACATAATGTCGCAGTCACGATAAAAATCGCTGATTGCTGCCATTACTAATAAAATAATAATAAAAATGCCATAAATTATCCTCCATTTTGTAGTCGCTATAACTTTCAAACCAATCAATATACGCTTATTGCGATTTTTGTATACCAAAAATATGTAGAAGAATACATATCGGCCTAAACTGAGAAAGCAATTAGTTTTTTTATATATTTTTGGGGGATATTTATTATAGGAAAAAGTAAAAAATATTGCTTTTTTTTCAAAATTGTCGCTCTTTTTTGTTTATAGCGCAAAATTAAAACCGAAGAGGTAATCAAATACCACCAAAAGAAAGCTCAATTTCTGGGGAAAAAAGGACGCTAATTTTGTTTGGGTGCAACGTCACACGACCGCGCAATTGTCAGTTAAAGCGACGCAGTGCCGAATCGCAAAAAGTGCTCTGGTCAGGAAGGGGGTAAATTCTTCTGGGGCTGAAGTGGTTAAATTAATAATAAATAGCGGCTAGTAGAATGGCTTTGTAGGGGCAGTGCTTTATTGTTTAGTCCTGCTGGCTATAGTTGGACCCCATAAGCAGTTTTGGTGCACTTATCAATAATCTTGGTGATTCAGCATGCAGCGTAGGTACAATTTACTAAGTAAAGTATCCTGCTTCCAGTAGCTCAGTCCCTGCTATCAGTGTGTGAATGGTGGGCAGTGAGCTCTGTCACGAGTCCCTGCAGTGCGGCTGTACACTCCCGCTGTAGGATAGGGGCCCCTTGCCTTTGCCCAGATAGCTCCAGTGATTAGAAGTGAAGCTCCCTGTAGCAAGGTTGCAATATATGGAATTGCCACCATCTGCTCATTGCTGCCCCTGTGTCACAGCTCTCAGGCCTCAAGCTCCAGTCCCCACCGGTCTGGTCTCCCATAGAGATGTGAGTACTTGTCCCCCACAGAGATGTGCTCACATAGATTCTTGTGCTGTCAAAAAATTCCTAGAGCAGTCCGATATAAGCTATTCTACCTCTTGCCCTCTGCCTCAGTGTCCTTCTTGAAATGTAGTGTAAGGGTCCGTGAATCCCATTCTATATGTGCAGTCCTGGACTTCAATTCCCATGATCCTCTGTATTCTGCATAGAAGTCCATAGGCTTTTCTCGTTATAGCTCTCCCCCGCTGATTGGAGGGGGTAGTGCAACACAGCATAGCAGTAAAAAGTAAAACTGACTGGCTACATATGGGAGGAGGACCTTTCCACAACAGTAGTTATGTATGTTTTCTTTCCACATAACCGTTGGTAGTGATACACAAATAGAACGCTAAGGTTTATTTTAAAGTGACAATAAATAAATAAAAAAATCCATACATATCCACTACTTTATAGCCCTGTAATCCATTTTACATTAAAATAGTTTTACTGTGTTTTTCTGCCTCCTTGTAATGTCTTCCATGAGTGCCTGAACTTTTCCCACTCTTTATGTCTGTTTGGAACAAGTAGTGCATGTTAGTTGTGGTCATGTGCACTGCTCTATGCACACTACAAATTCCATTGTCCCTAGTCCATCTCGGGAGCAAGCAAGATAGAGTAGCTACATTCATACATACAGTGAAACCATAGAGAACAAATGTAGTCGCCCTATAACAGAAAGTTGCTTCACAGCAGCAAAAAAAGGAATTCAGAGACTTGGAGGAGGCTACAAGCAATAGAAGGTATTTTTCTGAGTTTGATGCCGCGTACACACGGTCGTTTTTTGGCATGAAAAAAAAAAGAATATTTGTCACCACCTTCCCGCTCTATTCTAAACTCCCTAACCCACACACAAAAGGCCTATTTCTCGCAAATATTGTTCACAAATCTGTCTAAATCTGTGTTAGTGAGCACTTCTCGTTTGCCGAGATAATCCAGGCAGGAGTATCTTACCAAAAATGAAATTTCTGTTGCAGACCATGCCTAAAATCGAACTTGTATCTTAGTGCAGGTGGTGGCCAGGGCTTGAAGAGAATCATGTGACTGCCCTGAACAGCTCCCACACTCCTCACCCACACTCTTTCATAATGACTGTATAGTAAATGCTTTTTCTTTTTGCCTTAAAAATAATAAAACAATAGGTTCAATTAAATAATGTAAAAAACAACTAGGGTATCAGATACTTTATTTCCAAAACAACGTTTTTTTGTGGTCAGTACTGCACACAGACAATATAACAGCGCTCGTGAAACTTTTTATAA
This sequence comes from Rana temporaria, assembly GCF_905171775.1. NCBI lineage: Eukaryota > Metazoa > Chordata > Amphibia > Anura > Ranidae > Rana > Rana temporaria. Next base: position 358,406,499 of record NC_053493.1, read on the forward strand.
AGGTTTAATGCAAATTTTATATAAATGAATAAAAGTTGACCACTGTAAGCACTCCCGTCACTTGCTAGACAGCTTCATCTGTTAATCTGAAGTTAAAAAATAACAGACTGGCTAGCCAGATCAACAGGTAATAAAACAAAGTTAAAGGGAATAATCAGTAAAAAGAAAAACTAATGTGATACTGCCAGACTGTATCATATAGGTCTTTTTTTGCCCATAGCTACATTATAAAGGAGAATCTAACTTCCACAAGGTGAGCTAGTTTTCTTTAATCCCGCCCCCACCCCATTCCTTTTTTTGCGTGCTAATTTTTTTCTTTTTTTCCTTTACAGTTCCACCCCTGCCACCATTTTTCCCTAGGCTAGATCGACATGTCTTTGGTCCTGCAGCCCCCTAGAATACCTACAGTACATCACATCCCCCAAGAGCCGGATCGGGCACACAAAGCAGCTGGATGGCAGGAAGAGAGTCCTGGCGTGTCATTGGTAGCTGGCTGCCAGCTAAGGAGGACCATGATGGAAACACGGGGTCCCAGATATGTCACCTGAACAGCGAAGCTCGGTGGGACAATGCTAGATTAGTTGTGTGAGTAAGTATGTGTTTTCAGGAGGAAGCAACAATACGGGTAGGAAGGGAAAAAATAAAAATAAAATAAAGAGGAGGGAAATCTACAGGGTAGTCCAGGTATTAGGTACTCATTGTCTCTCGTTCTGCAGCAGTGCCGTCCTGCCCAGCTTGCTTCTTCTTCTTCATATTCATTGAGATGAAAACAGCAGAAATAATAATAGCTAAAGAAAAGAAAGGTCAATAAACAACTGGAAAATACATACCAATGCAACAAAGAGGCTAGTTCAAAATAAGCATATAAAGTAAATGGATGGATGAAGGAAAGGTGATGTGAGAAATGCGTAACCATGGCTGACTTCCTAAAAATCAGAACATTACCAAGTTTGCTATTGTGATCATAGGCGTGCGCAGCCTATTGCATTATGGTGTGCACCCCAAAGCCCAAGCACACTACCGATCACTCACGATGTTCATTCAGAAAGGGAAGGGGCCAACAAATCACATATTTAGTGGCCCCTTCCCCACTCCTAAAACATCCCAGCAGCAACAGCCAATAAGAGAGGAGGGAAGCTGGCAGCACAGCGGGGGGAAAGGAGGGAGCCAGCCAGGGCAGTAGGGGGGATCTGTGCTGCACAGGGTGATTAGGGTGTGCCTGGGCACACCTGGCACACCCTGTGCGCACGCCTATGATTCTGATCCTCTGCCTTTAGCACTTAGAGAGCCAATGACTGATGAATATGTTTGTTAATAAGTCTGCTGAGTAAGGGAGGGGGTTTCTGCCGTATGAATGGCATATTGGCACATTATGGCACACTTACCTACAAGTGTGCTTTCCTTCAGGGCTGGCAGGTACAGGCTTGCTTTTACTGCTATAAAAATAGGTAGGTATCTGCGCTACTGAAAAAGGTACTAATATTGGAAGAGGAAAGCAGCCAGCACTATTTGTTGATAAGCAAATATAAAAATATAAAAAAGCCACATGCGACACTCATAAAAAGCAACAGTCTTTGAAGTATTAAAAGAGGAAAAGATGATAGTCCTTTCACCAGTTTTCAGTGTGTATAGGAAAGCACACGGCACCACGTGAGAATCCAATCTGCTTACCAGATATCAGCAAGTGATAGGCATTGATTAACAACTTCCCAAGGGATTACATCGGAACTCGTCAATCACCAGTAAGTAGATGGTTAAAATACACACACCAATGACTGCAATCGTGCATTTAATGCGAAGGATTAAAATCTGAACTTACCTATAAAACCCAAGACTCCAAATAAGATACCAAGGGCCATTCCAACCGATGTTGCCTGCGTATTTTCTACAGGTGTCTTTTCACACTGATTTTTTGTGGCGCAAGTGCATATCCGAACTGAAAAAAAGAAATTTTTGGTTAAAATCTCATATTTTTCTTAAAAAGACCCAGCCCCTGCAGACTCAAGTGACACTCTATAGCAGACTTCCTCGACCTTTTCAATATAGAGGAACCCTTGAAATAACTTTCTGGTTTCAGGGAACTCATGCTAAAAATTAATAGAGCTACGACTCGTGATACTTTAGGCAGTGGGAAGAATGCGCCTTACGCTTGTGGTCATTTGGAAGAATTTCCCCCTTATGATAGGTAAAGAAAATGATTGGTGTCATCAGGGATAAGCAATTTTAGGTAGGTCACAGGGTCTCCTCAAGGACCCATTCACACCAGGGCAACTTATGTACTGCATTTGCGTTAATGCACAATATCTTGCGCTATTGCATTAAGGCAGGGCATTAGTTTGAATACATTGCCAAACTCACCACAACTGATCTTAAACCATACCTGCTGCATTTTTTTGTAACGCAGTGCACCAGCATTACAAAATGGTAAAGCAGTACCAGGGCTCAAGTCCTGCGTGGGAACGGAGTTCCTGCACTTTTTTCACAGCAGGAACGCCGTTCCCTTTGCAGGACTGGAGCAGCCGAGCCAATCCCTCACTAAGCAGCGATGCCCAGCTCGAGTCACTGTCAGGGGCAGGCGAACCTTAGTAATCCTTTATGTTACTGGCCGTTTCCTGTACATGGATTCATCGGGTAGTGTGCGGGTATTCCGTCACTTCCTCGATGCCGCAATGTCTCCTGGGAGCTTTTATCATTGTTCCAGGAGACATTGTGGAGGTCTGCCGCGAGTTATCGTGGGATTTAGAAAGAACTTGCTTAAAAAAAACATGCGGTTTAGTAATTATGCATATGAGCATATCATTTCTTTTTTTTGCTGGGGGAGTGGATCTTGGGTGGGAGTTCCCACACTTTTTTCCCCAGGACTTGACCCCTGAGCAGTACAATGCATTACAGTTCATTGCAATACATGTACATAGCCAAGGGTCGGACTGACAACTCATGGGGCCCCCGGGCAATAGTAGATTATGGGGCCCCCGGGCAATAGAAGATTATGGGGCCACACAGTTTACACACACATACAGTATACATACACAGTATACACACACACTGAAAAGATACTGGATAGGTGGGGCAGCTATAATCTTGGGAATTTTTTTAAAAACACAGATTTTTACATACTATCCCTAGTTTTACTGAGGCTGGCAACCCTGATGGGGCCCCCTAGTGGCATGGGGCCCTCGGGCAGTTCAATGTATGAACAGCGATCAGTCATTTCCCCTAGTGAGTCCACCCCCCCCCCCACACATTTAGAACACACCCAGGGAACATACTTAACCCCTTCCCCGCCCCCTAATATTAACCCCTTCCCTGCCAGTGGCATTTTTATCGTAATCAATGCATTTTTATAGCACTGATCGCTATAAAAATAACAATGGTCCCAAAAATGTGTCAAAAGTGTCCGAAGTGTCCGCCATAATGTCGCAGTACCGAAAAAAATCGCTGATCGCCGCCATTACTAGTAAAAAAAAAATATTAATAAAAATGCCATAAAACTACCCCCTATTTTGTAGACGCTATAACTTTTGCGCAAACCAATCAAACGCTTATTTCGAAAAAAAAAATACGAAAAATATGTAGAAGAATACGTATCGGCCTAAACTGAGGGAAAAAATAGTTTTTTTATATATTTTTGGGGGATATTGATTATGGTAAAAAGTAAAAAATATTTTTTTTTCTATTTTTGTTTATAGCGCAAAAACTAAAAACCGCAGAGGTGATCAAATACCACCAAAAGAAAGCTCTATTTGTGGGGAAAAAAGGACACCAATTTTGTTTGGGAACCACGACGCACGACCGCGCAATTAACAGTTAAAGCGACGCAGTGCCGAATCGCAAAAAGTGCTCTGGTCTTTGACCAGCAATATGGTCCGGGGCTTAAGTGGTTATTGACCAATTAAAAAAATGGCATTTTTCACATCATGAAAAACGGTTGCGTGTACGCGGCATTAGAATTCCAAACTCATCAATATAGAGTCTTTAAGGGCAAGGGAAAAACTGCCACTATTCCTGGCTATGATTTCTTTGTATTACACAGCAGGAATGACAACTCCTGTGTAAATTGACACTTACACAAATACCTAGATTCAGGAATTTAAGCTACGCCGCCGTAAGTTAGCGAGGCAAGTACATGATTCACAATGTACTTGCCTGCTAAGTTACGGCGTCGTAGCCTAAAGCGGCGGGCGTAAGGGCGCCTAATTCGAATGTGTTTGAGGGGGGCGTGTTTTATGTTAATAGTGCTTGACCTTACGTTCCTGTCGAACTGCGCATGCGCCGGGCGCCTACATTTCCCAGTGTGCATTGCGGCTAAGTACGCCGCACGGGCCTATTGATTTTGACGTGGACGTAAACGACGTAAATCCCGATTCACGGATGACTTACACAAACGACGTAAAAAATTCAAATTTCGACGCGGGAACGGCGGCCATACTTGACATTACTATTCCAATAGGGCCTAGCTCTGTCTTTACGCGGCCTATCTCTTATGTAAACGGCGCAAAAGTACTGTGTCGGCCGGGCGTATGTTCGTGAATCGGCGTATCTACTCATTTACATATTCTACGCCGACCGCAATGGAAGCGCCACCTAGCGGCCATCCGAAATATTGCAATCTAAGATAGGACGGCGCAAGCCGTCGTATCTTAGATATGTTTAAGCGTATCTCTGTTTGAGCATACGCTTAAACATAAGGCGTAGATTCTGAGTTAGGTCGGCTTATCTACTGATAGGCCGGCCTAACTCTTACTGAATCTACCTAAAAGTCTGCAAAAATGTATGTGTGCATTGGGTTTAATTTACTAATACTGGAGAGTGCAAAATCTGTTGCAGCTGCACATTGTTTCTATGCAGATCTGCACCAGATTTTACACTCTCCAGTCTTAGTAAATCAACCCTAGTGTAACAAAACATTATTTCATTGTATTTGTTATTTCATTTATATGTAGATCAAATGTGTGGTCTTTGATCTACATATGAAATTACAAGAATGAATCTTTACAAGTAAAAAGGCACTTTTTTTAATGTAGCAAAGTCCTGAGGAACCTGAAGCCCAATGGTGACCAGAGTTAGGGACAGCGGACATTCTTCTGTGTAGAGTGGGTTGCAAGGCATAGTGGGTGTAATGCAAGATAAAAGGGTGGGCGCCAGACACTTGTAATATGCAAAAAGATATTTATTGTCTCTTAAAGAAAACTGTGGGAGAGAGGTCAGGGCCAGGACACCCCCAGGCAGATGAAATGTTAAATAGCAGACTCTGAGGCCCCATACTCACGACCAAACATGTCTGCTGAAACTGGCCCGCAGGCCAGTTTCAGCAGACATGTTTGGTCGTGTGTGGGCGCGAGCGGGCCGAATTCCAGCAAACATTTGCCCGCCGGGCCTTTTCCCAGCAGACAAATATTCCTGGACTTGTTTTAAAACAGCCCGCTGGAATTCAGCCCGCTCGGACATGTACGGTCGTCAGTACAGACCTACCGTACATGTCCAGGCGCCCGCCGTCCCTCGCATGCGTCGAATGACTTCGACGCATGCGTGGAAGCATTTTAAAGGCGGGCCGCCCACGTCGCCGCGTCATTGTCGCGGCGACACCGCGTCATCGACGCGGCGACACCGCGGACACGCCCCGCGTATTGTTTACGCGCGGACTTCTGTACGATGGTGTGTACAACCATCGTACAGAAGCCCTCTGGCAGACATGTATGGTGAAAACGGTCCGACGGACCGCTTTCACCATACATGTTTGTCCGTGTGTACCCGGCCTGAGACTTTTCTAGGCAGACAGCTATACAGGTGACGGCCTCCAGCCGGACACCACTTCTGTATATGTAGGACGCTGTCTCCAATGGCAACAGTCTTATAAAAGTTGCTAACTGTATTTGTATCCAACTATTTGCAACTCGAATAGTTCTCTGCTTATCCAACAGTCACTCACTGTGGTTCTTCACTCAACGAGCTCCCAGGCTCTCTCACTAAACTTCAGATCCAATAGCCACTGGATCCCCTGAGCTCTTCCACTGGTAGCACTCAGTATCTTCCTCAAGCGTCATCCTTTCTCCCCTGTTGGGTCCATGGCTTGGTACTCACAGATACTCTTCAAATGTTACCCCTGCTGACACGCTCGGTCCCTGGCTTGGCACTCACTGATGCTTCGCAAGCGTCACCTCTGCTGTCCTGCTGGATCCCTGACTTGGCACTTGCTGAAGTTTTCCCACTTCTCCACCGTCCCCGGTTGGCGAGTAGTCTGCCCTGGTACTGGCCTCAGCTTACTCACAGTAGTCTCCAAGGTGTATGTCCCTTAGTGGCGACATTGTCCCCTCTACCTCTGGCCACAATTGGTTCACCGGCCGGCAGAACCGTTACTTCTGGTTGGACTACAAGTACACAGTCCCAACCCTACTCTGCTTTTCTGCTTATGGATAGGCCCTCAGACAGCCTAGCAGTCAGATGTCCCCGGGATAGGCCTTAGGTTTCTGGCCTAGCAGCCTGGGGCAATACGACACACGTCCACCCAGACAGTTGTCCAGGTGGCAAAGAACCTCGATCGCTTAACTCCACCCAAATATATAGGGTCTCCCAGCAGGCCAAGGGACCCAAGAAAATCCCTGCCCATTGGCTGAGATACCCAATTCATCCATAATCTGTCCTTGCTATGCCCTTGTCTCCTCCAATGTCACCAGCTACCAGGCCGCCTAATGACAGAAAAGAGAGGGAATTAGAGGGAAATCAATTGATCTCCTAAAAATTGGCCAGGGCAACTATCACCTAGTAACTACATTTAATATCAGGGTGCTACATCAAGTAAAATGTATTCATATTTACCCCTTATTAACCCTTAGTTAAACCCAATCAGCCTTTAAAGAGCAACTCCACTTTTGCTGAAACTTTTATTGAGAAAAAAACATTCCCCTCTGGGTGATCTATACTGCAGGGATTTTAACAAATTTTGTTGTAGATTCCTACCTTTTGTTATTCAGAAGAAATAGCTGTTTGTTTGTCTGTCTGTGTCCATGCACAGAGTGGATTTGTGTGGGAGTGGTTTTATAATTATCGATCAGTTGCTGCACCTGCAGGGCTCTGCTGAGGAAATTGGCATGGTCTGCATTTCCCTTTGGGAGTATCTCAACAAAAAATATTCTTGTTGCAGAGGATACTCAAAATCGGACTTGTATATTAGTGCAGACTTCCCGGAAAATTAGCAAGCCAATCACACAAGCAAGAAATGACATATATGGCGGCATTCTGTACATCTGTGTACACAATGCCCCCAGGCAGCCATATTGTATTTTACAGAAAATGACAACGCTGCAGATTAAAAAGGAAAGGTATTTTTTTTAATAACATTCATTTACAAAATGACTTGTGTCACAATTGTATAAGCTATATTACCGTGTTACTAAACCCAAGACCCTGAATTTACTATATCTGGCCCACAATACACAGAACATGGAAATGCAATTATTTTTGTAAATATAAACTGCTAAATAAAATACCTTTCTCATCAGCAGTACAGTATATAGCAGTCTTGTGACTTCTATCAGTGTCTGGTTAAAGGTAGGAGGAGTTTTCATTCTACTCTGGCTGTCCTATGAGGATGACCCCTGCATCTTTTCTCTATTTTTTACTATTAAAGGGTCACTAAAGGAAAACATTTTTTTGCTGAAATTACTGTTTACAGGGTATAGAGACATAATAGTTAACTGATTCCTTTTAAAAATGATTAAAAATAGATAGAAACCAATCATATAATGTACCTACAGTTTCCTGGTTCTCTGATGTACAGAGCCAGAGAGCCAATAGAGGGCAGTGATGGTTTGTAAAACGAAACTGGATTGGTGCTGAGGGGTTTTAGACACACAGTAATCACACCTCCTTGATTAGTCACCACAGTGAGAAATCTCCCAGTACTGTGGTGACAGGAAACAGACAACCAGGAAGTGTCCAGAACAGAGAGGAATTACAGCAACATCAAAGCAAAAATGAACAATGAGGACATGAAACCAGGACTGCAGCAAGGTAAAGGAAGCTATTTAGCTAAAAAAAAAATTCCTTTAGTGACCCTTTAAGTTTTAATTTCTTTTTTGTTTAGTTTTTTCCAGTGTCGCATAAAAAGAAAATGGACAAAAAAATGTTGTTGTTTTTTTAATTTGCAAATGTTTTTTTCATGCTTTATAACAAAATCATAATTTTAATGGTCCCATACCTGTATATTCCTTATAGACCACAGCAATTTTTATATTTAAACTATGGGCTTGTTTTTTCTGCGATAACGTTGATATTAGGTAAGATAACAAAGTAACACATAAATTGTGTTTTGTGGCCAGACTAGGCTTTCTTCTGCAAAAATTGTTTTACATTTTTTATTTTTTTTTTGTGCTGAACATAGCAAATGAGGAACAAATACTGTATATTCAAAAATATGACATATTCCCTGAAATAAGATAAATACAATTTTTTGTTTGTGCATCATACCTGGGACGTGGACGGTTGCTTCTATCGGAGGTTTCCCATTATCTGTGAGTTTTACCGGTACAGAGACACTTTCTTTTGGGAAATTTACATGCTTCATGGTCAGGCGTGCAGCAGTGCCTGTGGATTTACACAAGGAAATTAAATGGTGTTGAAGCTGTTTAAGAATGACCTTATAAATCACACATGCACACACAACACACTTGCACATATGCTGAATTTCTGCCCAGATACTGTCCCTACTCTCGTATTCCCTTAGGCCTCTTTCATACAGTCGGACCGGTCTGGTCCGCCTGTCAGTTTTTTTGGCGGACCTGAACGGGCCCTTCATTCTTCTCTATGGAGTGTGAGATGTCAGCGGTGACATGTCCGCTGACATCCGATCCGCTAAAATCAGACGGATGGCGATTCGAATCCATCCGTCCATGGCGGATCAGATCGGTGAGATCTGATCGAAATGGATATGCTGTCTGTTTTCGTCCGATCTCTCCATAGGAGACAGCGGCGCTCAACAAGCCCCTCCCTGCTCAGTGAGCAGAGAGGGACATGTCATCCGCCGCCTCAGCGGAGATATCTCCCGATGTGCTGACGGACCGCTGCAAGCGGATCCGCTCCATGTGGAAGGGGCCTTAAAGTAATTGTAAAGGTTAAAAAACGACAAATGTCATACTTACCTCTGCTGTGCAGCTCGTTTTGCATAGAGTGGCCCCGAACCTCATCTTCTGGGCTCCCTCGGCGGCTGTCTAATGACGGAGCGATCAGTTGTCAACAAACTGGAGCATGTTCAGTTCAGCTCCTCCCCTCTCCTCACACCGATCGGTAAGTGTGCGAGGAGAGGAGAAAGGCAGTGCAGCAGCGCTGTGAGCTATATCTGAAGTTCCCACAGCGCTGATCTGTGCCCATCAATGGCTCATCCATCCACATTCATGCTCATTCATACCAATCCATGGCTCATCCATCCATCCTAATTCATGCTCATGCATCCCCATTCATGGCTCATCCATCCCCATCCATGGCTCATCCATCCCCATCCATGGCTCATTCCTGCTCATCCATCATCATCCATGGCTCATTCATGCTCATCCATGGCTCATCTGTGCCACATCAGTGATCATCCGTGCCACATCAGTGATCATCCGTGCCACATCAGTGATCATCCGTGCCACATCAGTGATAATTAGTGTCACATCAGTGATCTTCCGTGCCACATCCATGCCACATCAGTGCTCATCTGTGCCACATTGTGCTCATCCATGCCACTTTCATGCCACATCAGTGCTCATCCATGCCATATCCATGCCACATCAGTGCTCATCCATGTCCCAACAGTACTTATCCATGCCACTACAGTGCCTCACAAAAGTGTAATAGGTAGTCAAATTACAATTGAAATGTATGTCCCTAGAAAACCTGACTGTGCTCCCTGCATGTTGGGCCTCTGTACATACAGAGGCCCAACATGCAGGGAGCACAGTCAGGCTGTGGAAAACTCTCACACATGTGGTATTGGTACGAGTAGCAGAATATATTTTGGGGTGTAATTTTTGCTATGCACATGCTATGTGTATAAATTGACAACTTTGTGTAAAAAAAAAAGTGTTTTAATTTTTCTTTACACATTTTCCCAAAACTTGTGGGAAAAAAAACTACGTTGGGGTGTTTGCTTTCCTAAATAGGGTAATGTTTGGGGCGTTTCATTGTCCTGTGCTCCAGGACCTTTAAAAGTCTAAGAGGTAGTCAAGAAATGATATGTGTAATTTATGTTCCCCCAAAACACCTGATGGTGCTCCCTTCATGTTGGGCCTCTCTATGTGAGTGTTTCTGCAGTGCTTTTTTGCTGTGCTTTCTGCATTTTTGTAACTGCATTTTTACTGCGATTTTACAGTGATTTGCGTTTTACGATTTGTGTGGTTATTTTTACATTCACTGTATATAGCTGGTTGCTAAGGAGCAGGTCGGAAAGCCGTCCGACGCGTCCTTAGCAACCAATGAGTCATCAGCTGCCAGCGGGCTTCCCCGCTGACAGCTGACTGTTAAAAAAACGATTGTCAGCTAAAAACATTCACAAAAAAAGCAGCGTGTGGTCCTCCCCAAGGACCATACCAAACCAATTATACCAGACCCTTTGGTCTGGTATGAAATTGGAGGGGACAACCCCATGCCGAAATAAAAAAAATGGCGTGAGGTCCCCCAAAATCCATACCAGACCATCCTCATTCATGCTCATGCATCCCTAGTCATGGCTAATCCATCCCAATCCATTGGTCATTCATGCTCATCCATGGCTCATCCATATCCATCCCCATCTATTGCTCATTCGTGCTTATCCATCCCCTTCCATGGCTCATCCGTGCCACATCAGTGATCATCCGTGCCTTATCCATGCCACATAAGTGATCATCCTTATCACATCAGTTCTCATCCATACCACAATTGTTGCCACACCAGTACTGATCCGTGCCACATCTGTGCCACATCAGTGCTCATCCATGCCACATCTATGCCCCATCAGTACTCATCCGTGCCACATCCATTCCACATCAGTGCTCATCCGTGCCACATTCATGCAAATAACCACTCATTACAACCAAGGTATGCAGAAAACCATATTTGAACGCACAACACATCGAACCGTGAAGATGGGCTGCAGGCAGTTCGGAAGGCAAAAGAGGGTCCAACCCAGTACTAGCAAGGTGTACCTAATACAGTGGCTGGTAAATGTGGATTGGGTATTTACAGGCATCCAGACTATTAAATCATAAAAATAGGATTTTTAATGTCACATATTATAACACATCAGTTAAAAATTACATAGACAAATGTTAAAACGATAAGTCATCATAGCTACAACTTTGGTATAGTAGTCTCATAAACTGATGCATTTCGAGACCCCCCTAAGGGAACAGAGAAGGTACAGAAATAATCCAAGGGATCACTTGGCATTCACTTACAGTGATAATGGTAAACAGGACAAAAATAGAAGACGAATCTCCCCAAGGGGGCATAGATAACAATACAGTGGAACCTCAGATTGCGAGTAACACGGTTAACGAGCGTTTCACAATACGAGCACTCTATTTGAAAAAATCCTAACTCGGTTTGCGAGTGTTGTCTCGCAAAACGAGCAGGATTCAGGACAAAGCAGTGTGCAGTACCGCGTTTGGCCTGAGGTAGGGGGGCTCAAGAGCCGAGCCGAGCCGAACAGCACCGATCGCAGCCGATCAGCGCCGTTCGGAAATGCTCGGAAAGACAGGAAATACTCAGTTTGCGAGCCTTTCCGAGCTGTCCTTGGGCCTTTCCGTATGTTTACGAGGCTCTCCGGCGCCCCCCACCTCTGGCCACATGCGGTATTACATGCCATTGAAGTCAATGCGGAACTAATTATTTTCACTTCCATTGACTTTAACCACCTGAGGCCCGCGCTATAGCCGAATGACGGCTACAGCGCGGACCTGAAAATCCAACAGGACGTCAATTGACGTCTGCCCCTTTCCTCGTTCCCCGCGCGCGCTCCCGAGCGCGCAGCGGGGAAACTCTGTGCTGGCCGTGTCCCTTGGACACAGCCAATCACAGATCGCCGTGAACGGCCAATCGGAGTGGCCGTTTGGTAGGCGATCTGTGCGGCCAATGAGAGATGATCTCATATGTAAACATATGAGATCATTTCTCATTGCCGGCTCTCACAGAGACAGCGTCCTGTCAGGGAGAGAGGAGACCGATCTGTGTCTCTTGTACATAGGGACACAGATCTGTCACCTCCCCCAGTCAGTCCCCTTCCCCCACAGTTAGAACACTATGCAGGGTACACATTTAACCCCTTCCTCACCCCCTAGTGTTAACCCCTTCAATGCCAGTCACATTTATACAGTAATTGGTGCATATTTACAGCACTGATCGCAGTATAAATGTGAATGGTGCCAAAAATGTGTCAAAAGTGTCCGATGTGTCCACCATAATGTCGCAGTCCCAATAAAAATCGCAGATCGCTGCCATTACTAGTAAAAAAAATAAAAAAATGTTGTCCCCTATTTTGTAGGCGCTATAACTTTTGCGCAAACCAGTCGCTTATTGCGAATTTTTTTTTTTACCAAAAATATGTAGAAGAATACGTATCGGCCTTGACTGAAAAAAATAAATGTTTTTAAAAAAAAAAAAAATTGGGATATTTATTATAGCAACAAGTAAAAAATATTGTATTTTTTTTCAAAATTGTCGTTCTTTTTTGTTTATAGCGCAAAAAATAAAAACCACAGAGGGGATCAAATACCACCAAAAGAAAGCTCTACTTGTGGGGGAAAAAGGACGTCAATTTTGTTTGGGAGCCACGTCGCATGACCGCACAATTGTCAGTTAAAGCGACGTAGTGCCGGAAGCTGAAATTTCACCTGGGCAGGAGGGGGGTATATGTGCCCAGTAAGCAAGTGGTTAATGGGGAAACTCGCTTTGATATGCGAGTACTTTGGATTACAAGCATTCTCTTGGAACGAATTATGCTCGTAATCCGAGGTTCCACTGTAAAAAACAGACATGGGTTCTAATTCCTCTCAACGCCATCCATAAAAATTTTTTTTTTGCCATTTCGTTATAATTTAAATATAATACAACGTAATAACAGGTATACTAGCTGTGATTCTACTCTATGTGGACAGACATCAGTGACACTTACGGTTAATGGAATAAATTTGCCAGTCCTTTGCAAAATTTTGATCATCAATTCGAAATTTAAGCGTCAAGCCACCAGGTGGATGGTCATCGTCTTTTCCCTGAAAATCAAATGTCGCAAGTGTGGAAAATGGATAGCAGACAGTGAAATCACCCCAATAGTCCTTGGCCAGGCGGGGAGGATTGTCATTGACATCGTCAATGAAGAGGGTGAAGTACACCCAGGAGCTCATTTCGGGGTTATCTGTAAAACAACATAAGGGGTCAATTTACAACACTTACTTGGTGCTTGGTACATCCATGTAGAAATATCACTTTGGGATTACCTTTGTTTTAAAAATACAAATACTTTATACAGTATTTCAGCTATATGCTGTATGTTAACACTTGTTAAAGTGGTAGTAAAGTCTGTTCTACTACTTGTACCTACAGGCAAGCCTATAGTAAGGCTTACCTGTAGGTACTGTGAATATCTCCTAAACACAGTTTAGGAGATATTCAGAGTGCATGCATCCGGTGACATTACCAGCGCATGCGCTCTGAAGGTCCGGTAAACAGTGCTGGACCTTCAGAGTACGTGCCGTAAATGGTGGTTCCCCCGCGCATATGCAGGAGTGACATCATCACGCCCCCGGCCACTCATGTAGTAGGAGGACACGAACCCGGAAGGGAGCCCAGGGGAAGATGTCAGCCCTCTCAACGGTGATAGTGCGGTGCTGGAGGGCTTCATTGTAAGGTAAGTCTCTCATTAAGTGCTAGTATGCATCGCATACTAGCACATTATGACATTGCCTTGCAGGGGATTTTTTTTTTATCAACTGAGGTTTACTACCGCTTTAAATTTTTTAAACATAATTACATCAGGAAAAGTGACAGGTTCTCTCAATAACAATACCACTGTCTCAGATACACTCCTTTACTATACTCCTCCGTCACTCATCTGTCTGAGCCCTTGGAAATATGGATGTAGAGCCTGAACAGCCAATCACCTGGCCTAATCAGAGTATAGGAATTGACTTGATAGCAGTCTGCTAAAACCCTGTCGGGTGAATCAAAGAAAATCCCGCCAGTGCCAACATTTTTCTTTAAAGTGGCCTTTGCTAGATTCAAAAGCCCTGCCGCCTGTTTTGGTAACATTACCAACACGTGCAGCAGATTCAGGTAGTTCTTAAAGCAGAACTAAGCTCATCGATTGTAGTGATTGTAAACCTCAGACATGAAATATGAATAAAGCATATCCTTCTATAGTGTGTACATGGGAAGGCATCCTAGCGCACTGAGAAGGACCAGTCCATCTGCGACTTTGTTAGGAATTCTGTGATTAACACCTTTCTGCTGGGCACATTCTGGGCGATCTATTGCAGGGTAGACATGTGCATTCGTTTTCGTCCGAATGCATTTTCGTCCGAATTTCAGGGATTTTCGCATTCATTTTAACAAACGATAACAAAAGTGCAGAATCCAAAATCCGAAAGATCAACATAAAAAATGCTTTATTTTCGTTTCGTTGTAACAACAGTTCGATATAGATAGAAGATTTGACATGACGGTGACAATAGCGATCTGTGTCTATCGAACCTGCGGTCGAATGTGCCTAACCTAACTCTATTAGTCCAAGATTTTTCGACAAGAGAAAATATTCGACATTACATAGACATGAAGATTCGACAAAGCAGCTAAAAAACATACGATCGCCACAAACGGACATTTATGGTCAAATGCTCCGCCCATAGTCTATAGACGAATTCTGATGTTGGTTGACTAGTAATATTAATTAATAAATATAATTATTACTAGTCATAAAACCTTAGAATTCTACTATAGGGTCGGAGCATTGAACCGGAAATGTACGATTGCAGCGTCGTACAGTTTAGCTGCTTCGTCGAATCTTCTTAGAACATTGGACTTCAATGACAGATTCAACCTTAATTAATTCGGATTTTCAGACTAATGCATTTAACGAAACAAAACGAATTTCGGGAGTAACTAAATACATTTATTTTTCGGATGAAAACGAAATTCAGAGACAAAATATTTCAGTGTGCACATGTCTATTGCAGGGAAGAAATAGGCTGTCCTGAAACAAGGGCTCAATCTTGGTTGTATTTCACTTGGCATAAAGTACACTGATTAGTTATACATAACAGATGCAGTGTTTCTGCATCCAGTGTGTGTTTGAAAATATTATCAATGAGATGGGTCACTGATTGATCACTGGGTAGCTGGGCACTGACCAGGGGCGGACTGACCATTGGGACTTTCGGGCACTGCCCGAGGGCCCCATGCCACTAGGGGGCCCCATAAGGGTTGCCAGGCTCAATAAAACCAGGGAC
This sequence comes from Rana temporaria, assembly GCF_905171775.1. Classification (NCBI taxonomy): domain Eukaryota; kingdom Metazoa; phylum Chordata; class Amphibia; order Anura; family Ranidae; genus Rana; species Rana temporaria. The sequence goes on from NC_053493.1 coordinate 358,421,957, forward strand.
AGTATGTAAAAATCAGTGTTTTTTTTACATCTGTCCCTGCTATGTCTTAAACCGACATGCTTTTGATGTGAAAATCCTGAGATTTTAGCTGCCCTGCCTCTTCACTGCCTCCTGGCATGGTGGCCATCTGTAAGCCCAGGGGCCCCATAATCTTCTATTGCCTGGGGGCCCAATGGGTTGTCAGTCCACCCCTGGCACTGACTGATCACTGATACCATGTGTATTCTAATTGTGGTTGTCCTTCTCAAAAACCAGAGGACCCTTGTCAATGCTGGCAATTTAAAGAGCTTAAAGCGGAAGTAAACCCATCGATCTAACAGCCGGAAATGCTAACTGCACATTGGATGTGCTCTCAACCAAATTGTCAAACCATCCAATGGCTGGTGTCATAACTGATCACATGTGCAGCACCATGGCAGTTGAAAATTAAACAGAGGCGAAGATGGCAGCTTCCTTGGCTGAAAGCGATAGGAGGGTTTACTTCCACTTTAATAAGCAAGTTATTGTCAAAAAGAAAAGCTCAGGAAGCTGTGCACTGCCGGAGGGACATGTAACAATGGCAAAAAATATTAATAAAAACAATAAATTAAAACAGTATCCTTCCCCACACAGAATTGCCAGCTTTCCCTAACAGCCGCGAGCTTACCCTTTCGTAAAAAGTGGTTAGGTTTCCCATTCTTTTAAATTATCACCTCTTGTAACTTAGCTGACTGTGGCCACAGGCTATGCACTGTGCAACAGATTTCTCTATAATTCTGGTCGCAAATCTATAAAGTTATCAAACAAGAGTTTGGGATTTGCCACAAACCCATGGAAACTCATCTTTAAGAGAAATATATAAAATATACCTTTGTGATGCCCTGAACCATCTCATGGCCCATTATACTGTATATAGCTGTGGTCAAGCAGTGAACATCACCTTTGTTTTCATCCCAAATGCCATCAAGAAGCAAAGGGAAAAAGCATTGGCCATGACTTCTATCAAGCATGAAGTGAAGAAGGTTATCAAAGTCAGACATCACTTGCATGGCTAGGCCTTCTTGAATAATACCTCATATTTTCTATCCTAATGCCGCGTTAAACCGATGAGAATGGTCTGATGGACTGTTTTCATCGGTCAAAACCGATCGTGTGTGGGCACGACCATCGGTTAAAAATCCACGCATGCTCAGAATCAAAGCAGGAACAAAAATTGTTTCTGGACAGCCGCACTCTGAACAAGTTGTAGCCTTTATTAAAAAAAAGAACAGCACTACAAGTCACAGCAACATAAAATAAAACCCGATTTCCGACACGTTTCGCACTGAAACTAGTGCTTAGTCACATGACTAAGCACTAGTTTCAGTGCGAAACGCTTCAGCAGTCAAGTTTTTTTTTATGTTGCTGTGACTTGTAGTGCTGTCCTTTTTTTTTAATAAAGGCTACAACTTGTTCAGAGTGCGGCTGTCCAGAAGCAATTTTTGTTCCTGCTTTGCTAAGTGCATTGCCTGCACCTGAGCTGTCTGCAACGGAGGATATTTATCTGGGTTCCCCCCTTTTCCCATGCTCAGAATCAAGTCGACGCATGCTTGGAAGGATTGAACTTCATTTTTTTCAGCACGTCGTTGTGTTTTACATCACCGCGTTTTGACACGATCGGTTATTTAACCGATGGTGTGTAGGCGCGACGGACCATCAGTCAGCTTCAGCGGTTAACTGATGAAAACGGTCCGTTCTCTTCGGATGGACTGGTCATGTGTACGTGGCATTAAAGTATCCTAATGCCTTGTACACACGATCGGATTTTCCGTCGGGATAAACTCCGACGGATTTTTCCGATGGAATTCCGTTCAAGCTGTCTTACATACACACTTTCACACCCAATTCCGACCGTCAAGAACGCGGTGACGTTCAACACTACGACAAGCCGAGAAAAATGAAGTTCAGTGCTTCTGAGCATGCGTCGACTTGATTCTGAGCATGCATGTTTTCTTCTCCATCGGGGTTCCCTACAGACGAACGGAATTTCCAATATAATTTTTTTTCCATCAGAAAAAAAGAGAACATGTTCTCTTTCTAAATTCCGACGGAAAAAAGTCAGATGGGGCACACACACGGTCGGAATATCCGATGAAAAAATTCTGTCTGACTTTTTCCATCGTGTGTACAAGGCATAAGAGAGCCAGGTCTACGTCTAGTATAACCGGGCTCTTATGTCTCAGAGGGCCCTTGTGTATGTGCACAGTCCGTACAGATAGCATGTCTACCCTTGGGGTCAGTGACTAACTAAGGACTAAAGATACTCAGAGCTTGCACCTTAAAAATAACAATCGGTAGTGGCAGCTTTCTATTTTAATTCTGACAGTACCCCTTTATATATTCATCTTACTTCTTTCTGTAGCGATCACTTTCACCTGGTAGTGGCTTTCTTGTTCACGATCCAGTTCATAATTGGTATAGATATCTCCAGTTTTTTCATCTATTCTGAGCCAATTCCTGGGGTTTTCTACCAGCGAAAACCTGAAAAAGGAGAAGCAATTTTGATAATCAAGGTCTACTGTCCCAATTGAGTGCACATGGAATAGAATGAACAAGCTAGAAAGATCAGAGCCACAGTATTTCCTGTATTCAGAGAAAAAGAGGAATTCTAAAAAGTTAATGTTCTATGCGTCCCTGGCTGCTGAGGAGCAAGACCTATGTTAATAGCTGAACTCATCTTTTTTAAATGGATTGACATAATGACGATTACATAAATACAAGTCAATTTGACCTGCAAGAAACTTACTTAATTTCATCTCCTTCAGGATCTGAGGCTGACACAGTAATTAACTTTGTTCCTATGGGAATATTCTCCTTTTGTTGTGCTTGGTATATTGCATTTGAAAAAACTGGCTTCTCATCCACATTGAGGATGACTACGTGTAAACGTGTGACGGAGCTTTCATTATAATGTACTCCTGTGACCAGAGGCTCAGGGTTCTTGGCTTCTATCACCAGGTCATGCACTTGAAATGATTCATAATCCAGTGGCTGTTGAAAAAGAAAGAAAAATAAAAATATTTGTAAGAACTAAGGCGCTTATATTCATTTATCTTACCTGCTGCCAACATTGCCAAAAAAACGTATTTTTCATCTGGGGGGCTGACCTACTCACTACACTGCTTCTCCTCTGATGTCCAAACAGCAGCTAGGGGGTTGAGGGGTGGGGGGGTTGTGTGGTGGAGAGAGCACACCAACTGCCATTCATAACTTCAAGAGGATCATTACCAGGGGGGCAGGACGTCTCCGTGTACTCACTATATCTGTGCATATTTTGTTATCTCAAATATCAGCGAGTTGCTAAATACTGAGCAGCATTGGTAAGGTTCACAGCCTAATATACCCTTGTATTTCTTTAAAAACCATGTATCTATGCCCTATATTTTGATAGTTGTCCATTTTTCTTGATACTTGTTGCATAAATCATTGTTATATATGCCAATTTGCAATGACATAATGTTTTTATGTTTAACATGAGTACTCATTTCATATCTCTGTTACCCATAGCATAACAGACGCCACAACTAAATCTCCTGAAGAAGCTCTGTTGAGTGAAACATGTAGACAAACTGGTATTGTCTGTTCAAATTGTATACCCAGGGAGCAATTGATGTATGAATTGACTATCAAATTGTCTCATGTTTTTAAATTATTTTTGTAATAAAGTTTTTTCATCTCTATATCAATCTATTAGGCCCCATACACACGATAGAATCCATCCGCTGAAAAATCCCAGCGAATGGGTTTCAGCGGATAGATCCTATGGTGTGTACACGCCAGCGGATCTGTTTCCGCGGATATTTATCCCCTGGGATGGATTCCAGCAGATCAAATATTCGCTGACATGCTAAACAAATCTATCTGCTGGAATCCATCCCAACGGATGGATCCGCTGGTCTGTATAGACTCACCGGATCCATCCGTCCGAAGGGATCCCCCGCATGCGTCGTAATGATTCGACGCATGCGTGGAATTCCTTATATGACAGCGTCGCGCACGTCGCCGCGTCATAATCGCGGCGACGGCGTGACACGTCATCGCCAGAGGATTTCGGCGCGGATTTCAATGAGATGGTGAGTACACTCCATCGCAGAGAAATCCGCTGAAATCCTCGAGAGGATTTATCCGCGGAAACAGTCCGCTGGACCGTATTCGCGGATAAATCCTCTCGTGTGTATGGGGCCTTAGTGATTCCATTGTTTCACATATGACACCTTTAAAGTCCCGAGGCCTGTGACCTCCAGTCCCTTAAATTTTGTCCCTGCAATTCATAACTGTAACAGAGAAAGTGGAGTCGTACACATAGCTGTGCTGTGGGGCAAGGCTGTGTAATTATTATGACTGGATAGGAAGAAATGAAAATATTTTGGCGAATAAAAGAGCTCCCTAAAGCCGCGTACACACAATCAGTCCATCCGATGAGAACGGTTTGATGGACCGTTTTCATCGGTTAACCGATGAAGCTGACTGATGGTCCATCGCGCCTACACACCATTCGTTAAAAAAACGATCGTGTCAGAACGCGGTGACGTAAAACACAACGACGTGCTGAAAAAAACGAAGTTCAATGCTTCCAAGCATGCGTCGACTTGATTCTGAGCATGCGTGGATTTTTAACCGATGGTTGTGCCTACTAACGATCGGTTTTGACCTATCGGTTAGGAATCCATTGGTTAAATTTAAAGCAAGTTGGCTTTTTTTTAACCGATGGTTAAATAACCTATGGGGCCCACACATGATCGGTTTTGACCGATGAAAACGGTCCATCAGACCCTTGTCCTCTGTTTAACCTATCGTGTGTACGAGGCCTAACACGTGTGTCCTCAGTGTATGTAGATGTTTGCCTTGAGCAAACCTATACTGTAATAAAGACTTGCACCTAACTTAACGATCATCAACATTTTGCTGATTGGGTTTAGGGGGCTTTTATTTAAACAAAGCGACTCTTTGAGCTATGGTCCTCCATTTTGGCTGAGATCCTGATCAATGGTGATAAATGCCTTTGAATCTAGTTAAATAATTGTCACTATGGATCAATTTTTCTCTTAAGCCGTGTACACATGATCGGTTTGTCCGATGAAAACAGACCGTTGGTCTTTTTTCCATCGGTGAAAAAAAATAGAACATGTTTTACATTTTTCCTATGGATAAAAAAACGTCAGAAAAATCTGATCGTCTGCGTGGAACTCCATCGGAGAAAAACACACACATGCTCAGAATCAAGTCGACGCATGCTTGGAAGCATTGAACTTCATTTTTCTCAGCATGTCGTAGTGTTTTACGTCACCGCGTTTTGTCACGGTCGGATTTTTGACTGATGGTGTGTAGGCAAGACTGACGAAAGTCAGCTTCATTGGATATCCGACGAAAAAATCCATCCGATTAGATTCCATCAGATATCCAATCGTGTGTACAGGGCTTTATAGTGCAGGATTGTTTTCACATATCACCAAAACGTTACAAATATATTAAAAATTCTACAAAAAAAATTGTGGGTGGAGACATAAAATCCTTCTTTTATGATCACATGCCCTACTTTATGTCCATGGTGTAGTTCTGGATGTGCAATTCCAGATCCACATGATTATGGTGGTTTCATGCTTTTACCATCACATCTAAAATCAGGTTGTGTGGAAGTGGAAATGTGAGTTGTTCAGATTGCTGTACTTAATGTCTACAAGATTGTCTTTTCATTTTTATTGACCCACCTTAGCATATCCATAATAGTTTTACCTTAGCTACTGTGATGTTTCCTCGATTTGTTTCAGGATTTGTCTCAATCTTAAACATATGATTTGGGTCTCCCTGAATGATCTGGTAAATAATGGCAGAGCTTCCAGTTTGTGGTTGGTCAGCATCCCAGGCCTGTATTTCCATCACCAAAGTTGACAAAGGAACGTCCTCTCTCATGGTTATGCTTCCATACTATAAGCACAAAAGAGTATATCCGATGAGATCACATTCAAAATTCAGAGCATATAACTTTTTTTTTCTTTTTACTTCTGCTTATGTCATTATCTCATGGCAAACCTATTTTGGGACAGATTTCAAGCCAATAACTAGAACAACTCTTTGCAAGAACATTATTGATATTTATATAACAAAAGACTGCTTAATGTATAACTAAAGACATTGGGGCAGATCCACAGACAGAGTACGCCGGCGTATCTACTGATACGCCGGCGTACTTTCAAATTTCCCGCGTTGTATCTTTTTTTTTTTAAAGTGTAAATTTTATTGTACATGTTCACAGCATAACACAGCAGCTTAATACAGTACATATTTTCACATCTCATGGAACATAAGGAGTTTCAGCGTCATTATAGTACATCATGTACACAGTATTCGACAAGCATATTCCTCGTACTCTTTTCCTTTTTTCACAACCTGTCCCTGTCAACCTTAACAGGGGATAAACCAAAACTGATACCGACAGAGCCAAAAAAAAAGAAAAAAAGAAGAAAAAAAAAAAAAACACCTCCTTTTATTATTATTCTAGTATTTGCAATAAGGGGGAGGGGAGAAGGGTTATCCCCCCCTGTATCCCCTAGGACCGAGTTCTATCTAATCCGGCCTCCAATCGGTCAGCCAGTTCCCACTGTATGAGTTTTGGCCTACAAATCACATCATACTCTTTAAACTTCTACATCTCCCGAGACCTTCTCAATCCATCCCGCCCACACCTTCTCAAACTTTTTTGGGCAGCCTCTAGCCGCGTATGTCAGCTTGTACATCGGCAGTGCATTATTCACTATTTTCAGCCAACCCTGCAGAGACGGGGGGGATGGTTTTCGCCAGTTCATGGCCAGAGCCTTTAGCGTAACAAAACAGTATTCTTAACAGTATTTTCTTTGATACAGATAATTCCTCCTCCTCCAGGTCACCTAACAGGCACCTAGCCGGGGAGTATATATTAGGTAGTTCCAGGTTAGCCTCCAGAAATGTCAACACGTCCTTCCAGAACCCCTCCACTCGGGGGCACGTCCAGACCATATGAAAAAAATCGGCCTGGCAGCGGGGGCACTCAGGTGAATCCCCTCTACCCATTTTGTGTAGCCGTTTGGGAGTGTAATACACTCTGTGTAAATAGTTAAATTGTGTAATTTTGTCTCTGGCCGAGATCATCGAGGGCACCAACGAGTCAAGGGCTTCAGACCACGACTCGTCAGTGATCGAGGGTATGTCCGCTTGCCACTGCGCCCTAACTCTCTCCATTCTAGGAGAGGAGGACGTCAACAGCATAAAATAGTATCTAGAGATCAACTGGGAATGATCCCCATCTGTAAGCAATTTCTCCATTTTGGAAGGGAAGAGCGCCACCACCCCCCCCCCGTATTGTGCCGTTACGGCATGCCGCAGCTGCAAGTATCGAAAAAAGAAAGTGTTAGGGAGCCCGTACTCCGTCTTCAGGTCTAAAAAAACTCCTAAATACCCCGTTCCTGAACAGTTGATGGGCATATTTGACCCCGTACTTTGCCCAACACGACCCGTCCGGTACCTTGGCTATTTCTTTAAGTCGGGGATTATGCCACAGGGGGGCGTTGGGGGAGGCCTCCAGACTAGTACCCCCTACCCTAGCGTTGCAGGCATGGAATATTTTATATGACATTTTCAGTATATCCCCTCCCTTCGCTGGGTATGGGCCATTTCTATATAGAACATTAATCAGCCCCTCAAACGAGTGGACCATAGCCGCCTGAGTGGCCACCGATGCAATATATAGGTTCGGGAACCCCCACCAGTGCACGTGCGTTAGCTGAGCTGCAAGATAGTAACAATGTAGATTCGGCATGGCCAGTCCTCCCTCCCTTATTGGCAGATAAAGTGTGTCCAGGGATACCCTTGCGGGTTTAAGGCCCCAGAGAAAGGAGGTTAGCATTGTATTTATTTCTGTAAACCATCTTTTAGGGATATAAATTGGGGCATGCCAAAACAGGTACAGAAACCTAGGCAAATAAATCATTTTAACTATATTAATTTTCCCTAGGAGGCCCAACGGTAGTTTAGCCCATGTTCTTAGGCTTTCCTTCAGGCGTAACTTCATAGGGGTCAGATTATTATTCATATAAGCACTGCATGGCAGCTGGACCTCCACTCCCAGATAGCGGAATTTGGACACCACTTTTAGTGGGACATCTGGGGGTAACCTCAGGGTGTCATCAGAGTTGAAGGGGAACACAATAGATTTGTTCCAGTTCACCTTGAAACCTGAAAAGTTCCCGAAGTCTGAGATTAATTTTAGAGCGCTGGTCAGTGATCCCTCTGCTTCCGCCAGATAAAGAAGCATATCGTCCGCGTAAAGGGAAGTCTTTTCCTCCAGCTCATTAACCATACATCCCCTTACATTTACATCTGCTCTTATCTGTGCAGCTAACGGTTCTATCGCCAGGGCGAACAACAGGGGTGACAATGGGCACCCCTGCCGCGTGCCCCTGGCGATCGAGAACGAGTCCGTGATGACGTTGTTAACTCTAAGCCTAGCCCGTGGGTCAGCATATAGAATTTGGACCCACTTCGTGAACCTGGGGCCGAACCCCAACCGCCCAAGGACTGCTATAAGGTAAGACCATTCAATGGAATCAAACGCTTTATGCGTATCCAATGATACCACCACCCTTTTATCCGGTGTGGATCCCTCCGCCTGTAGGATAGTGAAAAGACGGCGCAGGTTAATTGCGGTCGACCTCTCAGGTATGAAACCTGTCTGGTCTTGGTGAATAATGGATGCAATCTTTGGATTTAGACGTTTAGCCAGTAATTTAGCAAGGATTTAGGCGTCCATATACATTTTGAGCAATTGCGGTGCCAGGCTGTCAGCATATGTACTATACCACTCAGCCGGAAATCCATCCATTCCCGGAGTCTTATTCGAGTTCAGGGAATGTATGGCTGATACTACCTCCTCCACCGTAATGGGGAGATCAAGTTCCGACGCCGCCTCCCCAGAGAGTTCCAGGAGGGGTATCGGGGCCAAGAATGCCTGTACCACCTCCCCACCATAGTCCACCTTTGAGGCGTATAAATCTGAATAGAAATCTACAAATGCTTTAGCTATATCCTCTTGTGACGTGCAGATCTGCATCCGGGCATTATATATACGAGGGATAGATGTTGGTGCCTGTTGCGAATGGGCCAGGTAGGCCAGCAACCTGCTGTTTTTATCTCCAAATTCGAAGACACGTTGCGCTTGGTAAAGCAATTTTTTCTGCGTCTTTTCCACAAGCACCAAGTCTAACTGCCGTATACTCTCTCTCCACTTCATATGCGTGTCCGGGGTAGGATTATCTATGTATGCCACTTCGGCCTCTGTAGCCAACTGTTCTGATTCTCTAACTCTCCACTCCCTGTCGGATTGGAACCGTTTAACCTCCCCCTTAATTACTCCTCTAAGTGTGGCCTTGAACGCATCCCATGTAACCCCTACTGGGGCCTCCCCTCTATTTTCCACCCAGAAGTTATTAATGGACGTGGCAGTGGACCGTTCAAAGCACTCTTCCTTGAGCCACAGGGGGCTCAACCTCCATATTGTGTACCCTCGGGGCCTCTCCATATCCAGGGTGAGCATTAGTGGGGAATGGTCCGAAATAGCCCTTGGCAAATACTGTACATCTACCACTCTCGGGAGAAGTGCCTTAGACACAAAGCACATATCTATTCTGGATAGGGTATTAAACGTGGCAGAGAAGCAAGAGTAGGTTTGAGCATCAGGGTGCTTCCATCTCCAGGCCTCCTCCAGGTCGTACTGTGCCACACAGGCTTCTAGAGGGGAACTCCTCATTGCCGCCATTCCAAATCTATCCCTATCCGGGGACATAACTGCGTTTAAGTCCCCCGCTAGGATAATAGGACCTTCCGCCACCTGCATCACTTCCTTCATCACAGCCTCCCAGACCTCCCCCTTAAACGGGGGTGGAATATACACTGCTACGAACGTGTAGGGTTGGTTATTGATAGTCACTACTAGGATCACATATCTCCCAAAAGGGTCCAGTTTAACCGTTTTAGTTACACACAGGAGGGACTTAGCTACGAGGACCGAGACCCCCCTGGCGTAAGAGGAGTATGTTGAATGAAATGCCTTACCAATAAAGGCTCTATGTAGAGCCAGTGTCTTGGAACCTACCAGATGGGATTCCTGCAAAAATATGACCTGCGGTTTATGTCTCATGATATATTTAAATACTAGGGACCGTTTGATTTTTGAGTTGAGTCCCCGCACATTCCAAGACAACAACTTAAGGGACTGCGTCATGGGTCTTACGGGTAAATTGGTGCAGAGAGCTGTATATCTTGGAATGAAGGACTCCCCCTCCCCCCCCCACATACAAGCACACAGTTCCCTGCAGTGCCAACATCAAGCTCAATAGAGTATGATAAGAGATATAACTGAGGCATGTATATACAGTCCACATAATAATTTTAGATCCCGCCAAGAACCTTGTAGAGCCCGGATCCTTATGCAATGGAGGCATGGGGGAAAAAAAAATCAAAAACAAGAAAAACAAAAAGTGGTCGGTTAAAAAAGAGAAAGAAAAAAAAAACAACCAAACTGTTCCAGGTCCACAACCTAGGATTCCTGGATCCATACCCCCCACCCTGCCTGTAGCCCCGAACATCCCACAGGCTTTCCCCCCAAACAACATGTCACAAAAGGTCGTCCCTAAATGGGGGTCAGCTTCCCTCACCAGCCGGTTCGGAAAGTCTAGGGACAAGTACGTGGTTTCTCACAGAGCGTTAATCCGGGCCGTGGTTAGCTTTGGATGTACAGGAGTCTTTCAACAGTACTTGAAACCTGAAGGACCCAGGGGACCAGAGACGGTCAGTCAAAAACTAGCAGTAATGGGGATGTTGCGAGCGTATCTTTGCAAATTATTACAGTCATTAGTCCCTGGGGGGTCCCCCCCAGGTTCTCCAAATATAGTTTCAACTAATCAGCGAGGTACATATCTACCTTAACCGTGTCCCAAGGATTCCAACCAGCGATTTGCTTCCCTAGGGGACAGGAAGAACTGCGTTTGCCCCTTGTGCGCCACTCTAAGCTTGGCCGGGTAAAGCATACTGTACGGCAGGTTGCGTTCTCTCAGGCGTTGCTTCACGCTTTGAAATGCCGCTCGCTGTTTCTGCGTTGCTGCTGAAAAATCCGGGAAAATAGTAATACGGTTGCCATTAAACATTAGCTCAGGCATGTTGCGGGCCTTGCGCAGGATAAGTTCCTTATCTCTAAAATATAGAAATCGAGCCAGCATGGGCCTAGGAAACCTGCCCGGCGGGGGCGCCCTCAGAGGGATCCTATGTGCCCTTTCAATGGCAAATAAGTGAGAAAAGTCCGCTTCTCCAAAGGTCTGCTTAAGCCAGGCTAGCAGGAATTCCTCTGTATTTTTTCCCTCGGACCCCTCCGGGAAGCCAAGGAACCTGAGGTTATTCCTTCTCAGTCTGTCTTCAATGTCCCCCAACTTGGCCTCCTGGGACTTGTGGTCCGCCGCCATATCTCTCACCTGCACCACGAGGGGGTTAACCAGATCCTCCACCGATCCTATGCGCTGCTCAGCATGTGTAACCCTCTGCCTGATCTTCTGCACATCATCTTTTAGTATAGCGAAGTCCACTCTGATAGCATCCACCTGGGAGGACAGGGCGGCATGGCAGCTTTTTATAGTGTCCATTATCTCCATCAGCGTCGGTTGTCCGGGCTGCGCGCCGGAGCCCCCCTCCTCCCCACCTGGGTGAGGAGACGCCGCAGGTGAAGCCAGAGGGTCAGGTAGGCTCGGCCACTCACTATCTTCCTCAGCTCCCCCCCGGGCCGGGGGTACAGATAGGGCCCTGCGATCCGTGCGGGCGCCATTTTGAGACGCCACGTGAGAGAACTTCGTGGGCTTCCCCGCCGGGTTAGGGTCCATGCTGGACCCGTGTTTCACCATCCTCGGGATCCCGGGTCTCTCCCTCGCTGTTTTAGGCAATTTGGCAGGATATTGTCCAAGTCTGGAGCACGTCAGGATGATTCAGGATATTTCCACGGCCGGAGCTCTGAGCAGAAGCGTCTTCACATCCCGGAAGTCGGCCACGCCCCCCCGCGTCGTATCTTTAGTTTGAATCCTCAAACCAAGATACGACGGCATCTGGGTTAGATCCGACAGGTGTACGTCCTTGTATGCTTCGGATCTAAGATGCAATACTTCGGCATCCGCTGGGTGTCGTTCACGTCGTTTTCCGCGTCGGGTATGCAAATTAGCTATTTCCGACGATCCACGAACATACGCGCGGCCGTCGCATTCTCTTACGTCGTCTCTAGTCGGCTTTTTCCGGCGTATAGTTAAAGCTGCTATTTTGCGGCGTATAGTTAGAATTGCCATGTTAAGTATGGCCGTCGTTCCCGCGTCGAAATTTGATTTTTTTTTTTTTTGCGTAAGTCGTCCATGAATCGGGATGGACGTAAATCACATCTAAGTTAAAAAAATTACGTTGTTGTGAAGTCATATAGCGCAATGCATGGCGGGAAATTTAGAAACGGAGCATGCGCAGTTCATTCGGCGCGGGGACGCGTTTCATTTAAATTAATCACGCCCCCTAATCGCCGATTTGAATTCCGCCGCCAAAGATACACTACGCCGCCGTAACTTACGGCGCAAATTCTTTCAGGATTCAATTTAAAGCCAGGTAAGATACGGCGGCGTAGTGTATCTCTGATACGCTGCGCGGGTGCGGATCTCTGTGGATCTGCCCCATTATTTTAATAGCCTAGGTAGGTGTAGGAAAGGGTTGAATCTCCATTTTTTTTTAATTGTCTGTTTTGGGGAGATTTCCCTTCATATCCTGCCCTGGAGAAACTACAGTATGTAAGAGGAAATTCTCTAGACAACAGTCACTATCCTCCTGTCCCAGTGACAGTGGCCAATAAAAGAAATAGAGAGGGTGAATCTTCCCAGAGGGGCCACAAACAGCAATAAAAATCTGGAGGTAAAGATATAGGCGTTCCACATCAATCACCACAAGTTTAAAATGACAAGCCAACAGATTTCATGGGTTCTAATGGTCCCCCTTCCTCAGCACTAAAGCCCCGTACACACGACCGGATCGATCCGGTCGTGTGTAGGCCCGAGCGTCCCGCGGATCGGACAGTTTCCAGCGGATAAAAATTTCTTAGCATGCTAAGAAATCTGTCCACTGGAAACCTGTCCGTCGGACGTATTCGGTCGTCTGTACAGACTCACCGGACACGTCCGTCCGACCGACCACCATCCCTTGCATGTGTCGTACTGATTCGACGCATGCGTGGAAGCTTTGAACTTCCAGGGCCGCCCACGTCGCCGCGTCATCGTCGCGGCGACGGCGCAGCCACGCCCCGCGTATTGTTTACGCGCGGATTTTTGTCTGATGGTGTGTACAACCATCAGACAGAAATCCGGCAGCAGTCGCAGCGGATAGATCCGGTCATCTGTACGGGGCCTAAAGGAACATGAATACCGGTACTTATATACAATATTGTCTCAGTAATAAAAAACCTTAGACTACTAAAATGCAAATTGATGGCAAAATTGTATAAGAGGAAATTGTATTTTGTCCCTTTGAGGTGTTATGATAAAATGTGTTTGGAGAAATCAGGTTTAGTTCAATGTTATAGTATACACTTTATAGATTTTAGAAATATAATTACTTTGCAAGACACATTGCAACTCACTCCTTGAAGGACAGATCCTAATATTTCAGCTTTGACTGGGCATGAGACTATCATTTTGTTTTTTAATGGGACCCGCACTTGACCCCGAACCCCATTGAAGTCAATGGGGACCCAAACTTTTCAGTACTAAAATGTCTCTAAAAAAACGAATGGAAAGGGCTAGAGGGCTGCAAATGGCAGCAAAACGTTGGTAAGAGCATGGCAAGTACTCTGCAAATAAATGTGGATAGGGAAATAACTTAAAATAACAGGAAAAAAAAACAAAAAACACTGCAAAATAATTTTTTTTGCCCTAAATGGGTGTTTTTTGAATAGCAAAATAGAAGAACAGTATCTAAAGTGTTTATCTCACACGTACAGATATGGAGGAAACACTGCAAACACTGAAGGAAACACTGCAAAATATATATTTTTGCCCTAAATGGGTGTTTTTTGAATAGAACAATAGAAGAACACTAGCTAAAGTGTTTATCTCACACCTACAGATATGGAGGAAACACTGCAAACACGGGAAGAAACACTGCAATTTTTTTTTTCCCCTAAATGGATGTTTTTTGAATAGCACAATAGAAGAAAAGTATATAAAGGGTGTATCTCACACGTACAGATATGGTGGAAACACTGCAAATTTTTATTTTTTTTGCCCTACATTGGATGTTTTTTGAATAGCACAATAGAAGAAAAGTATCTAAAGGGTGTATCTCACAGTAACATATGCAGTGATGGTGTAATTTGATTTCTGAAGCAGGACTGACTCCTATATATTTCTCTCCCTACAAGCAAAATCAGGAACCTTTACCTAAAGTATCTAATGCAGAGTATCTCACAGGAACATATGCAGTGCTGGTGTAATTTGATTTCTGAAGCAGGACAGTCTGACTCCTATCTAATTCTCTCCCTCAGAAGAAGAGCAGCAGCAGCAGCAGCCTTTCCCTACCCTATCTAAAGCAGAGTGACGAGCTGTGCTATGTGCCTCTAGCTTATATAGAGGCTGGGTCACATGCTGGGTCACATGCTGCACTGGCCAATCACAGCTATGCCATTAGTAGGCATGGTTGTGATGGCTTCTAGGTCACACGAGTAAAACAAATGGTGATTGGCTGCCCTGCAGTGCGCCATTACATTGCCGAACACCGAACCTGAACCCGAACTTACAGCAAATTGTTCGGGTTCGGGTCCGGGTACCAAAAACCCAAAAGTCCGGTACGAACCCGAACTTTACAATTCGGGTTCGCTCAACCCTACTGATGAAGATATCTTGCCAACAGAGCCCCTGAGGTGTCAATATGGTTCAACTTGCCAACAAATTGACATGGTTTACATGTCTTTTGCTTTGAATGAGTTAGGTATGGGAGCAATCTTAATGGCAGAGCTTTGCTAGTATCATTCCAAGTTCTAATAGAGAGAGACTATCATTTTGTTTTTTAATGGCCCCAGCAAGTGGATGAGACAGGGATTTCTAAAGAAGATATCTTGCCAACAGAGCCCCTGAGGTGTCAATATGGTTCAACTTGCCAACAACTTGACAAGGTTTATATGTCTGTTGCTTTGAATGAGTTAGGTATGGGAGCAATCCTAATTGCACAGCTTTGCTAGTATCATTCCAGGTTCTCAATAGAGATCTTAGTAGCATGGAACGTTGGATAGTATAAGATATTATAGATGTCACATCAAAAGATATTATAGTGCCACATCAAATGTTGGGCAATCACCACCACCAAAACCTTAGACTACTAAAATGCAAATTGATGGCATCATTTTATAAGAGGAAATTGTATTTTGTCCCTTTGAGGTGTTATGATACAATAAACTCTTCCTGGTTTCAGTATTTGAACTGACCCTCCTCTGTTTTCCTGCACTTTAGGGATTTCACCTTAAGTGCCCTATGGTTGGCAGTTCATGGACACAAAGAGACCTCTAGAGTACTTGTGCATCTCAATATGCCTTGATCTAGTGATTAGCTTGGGTTTGGGCTTGGGTTCGGTCTGAACCCAGATATTAACTGGCATTGCTGTGCAAATGAGCTGTGGGTGGGCCATTTCCTGCCCCACAGCTGACGTACATTATGTGGGATGGGGATGCTATTGACATTAGTGACTTAACATGGGCACCTTATTAGGTAAATGTCAAAGACCTGATATGGCCAATAGGTCATATTAGATAAATGATGTCACTAGTATATATATGTGCAGCTGTGGAATGGGGAATTTCCTGCCCACAGTTCACTGGCCGAGAGGTTCTAAACCTTTCCCACGGTATCCCTAACAGAAATATTTTTTGCTTCATGTATATGTAGCACTACCCCCGAAAGAGGTGCTGAGTTGTTTTGGGTCCTGCCGTTACCCCACAGTTCACCGTGTCCCAAACTTAGTGTCTATGATTAGAAAAATGTCAGAACAGATGTGCGCATCAATCACTTAGTCTTTAAAATCCTTTTTCATTAAACAACTTGCTGAAGTAGAGGGATGGAGGGTTAGGGAAAGTTCAGATACCTTGTGCAGATCACTGAGGAACTTGAGATCCCGGAGACAAGTACACTCGCTGTCAACGGATCTTGCTCACCCAGATAGGTCTCTCTCACTGGCCTAGAAGCCGGAATGATGCCCAGACAAAAAGTCTCTGGCACAGACTTTGTGATAATACTAAACTGTTAAACAATCCTCTGCCACAGGATATGGTGATCAGTATATGACAAGTGAAACACAGCTGCACAGTACCAAAGTCCCTTAAGCCATCCGGCAGTACTGTGAGGTAGACTGGTTAGGATGCATCCTCCAATTGAGTCACCAGGCCCTTCTTGAGATACCAGCCATCCGCCTGGTCCTCTACAGGAAATGTCCTCCCCTGGAACTTCCAATTGCTCGGCTTCTTCCCACAGGCAAGACAGCACAGGACCATCTCTGAACCAGTAGGCCCCAGGCAAACTGCTGGGCCTACCTGCAGTAACGAAGCCTCTGGCCAGCAAGTCCCGAGGCAGAAGAGGAGTTGTCACATACCTTAGGCCAGGCGGGCCATGAGGTCAGAGCGCGAGAAAGATGGCGTCTGTCCCTTAAGTATCCTTTCCCAGAATGCACAGCGGTAGGACACTCCCACTGGGCTGTTTCTGGGGAAGGGACACCCAATACACCTTAGCCTGTTATATTTCCAACACTGGCCTGTGATGACAACAACACCTACAGGCGACATTGGGGAACTGCACACAACAGCCAAAGCTGGAACAGAAGCTAATTTAGCCATAACATTAAATCTGAACTATGTACAGTTCAGGTAACCCACTAAATTTACATGAGAGCGCCTGGTCAACAGGAGCAGGGCGCTACATATACTGTATGTGTAAAAGTGTTCTGGAGTTTAATGGTTTCATTTATTTCTGTAACAACTCAACATTTTGGACAAATAGAGAAGGTAAAATCCTCTCCGGAGGGACAAAAAATAAAATAAAAAACTTTTTGCTATCAGCATGCCTTGCACTTGTACTTCGTGAGCTTCTGTAACAGTGGGTGATTGACTTACAGATCATATTGCTTAAACCACAATGGACAGAAGATGGCCAGCACTCCTAATAATAGCATTTACTGAAGATCAATGTGAATCAGATACAAATCTACATTTTAAGGTCCATTTTAGAGAAATGTGTGTAAATATACAAGAATGCTAAGCTTAGAAAAGGCACTTACATTAGACCTTTCAAAAATGGGAATGTGGTCGTTGATGTCAATTACATTAATCACTATCCAACAAATTGTACTAAGAGCTGCAAAAGAAAAAAAAAGAAAAAGATTTAATTTGAACGCTAGCACAAGGTACTGCATGAAAAATGATATACCCAAAATGATTATACACTCCCAAAATGTGTGAAACTCACAGTAATGCCGCGTACACACGGTCGGACATTCCGACAACAAAACCGTGGATTTTTTTGTTCCCGACAGAAGTTGGCTCAAACGTGTCTTGCATACACACGGTCGCACAAATGTTGCTCGGAAATTCCGAACGTCAAGAACGCGGTGACGTACAACACCACGACGAGCCGAGAAAAATGAAGTACAATGATTCCGAGCATGCGTCGAATTGATTCCGAGCATGCATAGGATTTTTGTGCGTCGGAATTGGATACACAGGATCGGAATTTCCGACAAGAACTTTTGTTGTTGGAAAAATGGAGAACCAGCTCTCAAACATTTGTTGTCAGAAATTCCGACAGCAAATGTCCGATGGAGCATACATGCGGTCGGAATATCCAGCCAAAAGCTCACATGAAACATTTGTTGTCGGAAATTCAGATCGTGTGTACGCAGCATTACTGTGCAGCTGATGTTAGTGGTCCTGCTGAAACTGTACAGTGAAATACAAAATATAAACAGCGCTTGCTATTCCAACTTGATCAAAACCTGATAAAGTGACATATAAATGCAGTCTATAATATCAACCAAATATAGGGGGTAATCCACAAAGATCCGGCGTAACTTAATTTTTTCCATTTAAGTTATACTGCCTTAAAATTTCTACCTAAGTGCCTGATCCACAAAGCACTTACCTAGAAATTTTTGGCTGTGTAACTTAAATTCCGCCGGCGCAAGACGTTCCTATTTTCATGGGGGCGATTCCCATTTAAATTAGGCGCTCTCCCACGCCGGCCGTACTGCGCATGCTCGTGACGTAATTTTCCCGACGTGCATAGCGCGAAATTACGTTACGCCAAGCTTTGTGGATTGCGACGGGTCAATAAAGTTGCGTCGGGAAAAAAAAAAGATACGGCGCGCGAAAAAAAAATTCAAAACAAAAAAAAAATCGCGTCGCTGGACAGAAGGGTCTGTTTTTACAAGGTGTAAACAGTTTACACTTTGTAAAAGCAGCCCTAATTTTGCGTTTGCAAACTAAAACTTACGGAGAAAAAACGAAGCTGAAAAGCTTCGTGGATCTCCGTAAGTGCTAATTTGCATACCCGAGGCGGCATTTCGACACGAAATGCCCCCAGCGGCGGATGCGGTACTGCATCCTAAGATCCGGCAGTGTAAGTCCCTTACACATGCCGGATCTTCTCCCTAACTATGGAAAACTGATTCTGTGGATCAGTTCCATAGTTAGAAACAGGGATACGACGACGTAACAGCAGTTACGCCGTCGTATCCCTTTTGTGGATCTGGCCCTATGTAGTGAATATAGAACATCCCTCTAGTTCTAGTGGCTCACTTCCAGTCCGGCGGGTGGAATGCACGCTTGGTTACGAGCAGGGTCCATCTTAGATTACATACAGAATAATTGTATTACAGTGGCGTTATTTGTTTTTAATGTCTTAAACAATTTTTAATAAATACAGATTTTATACTATGAGATGTTTTCTCTCTCCTTTATTACGCCCATCCATTGCCCATTGAACTGAGTGGAGAAGCATTGGGGACCTTTCACAGGAAAGGACCGGATCCAAGCCAGGAGCCTTTGGGAAATCAGGAGAGGTCCCATGGTGACCCACAAAGCGATAATGACTCCTCTCTACTGTACAGTAGAAGGGTGACTGGAGTCTGGTGAGTGCGGTGTGTTAGGCTGCCTTTCTTTACCCCGCGCTGATAAAGTCCCGCCCATAGGGACGTAACGACGTACGAGGGGGAGGGGCCACGTGTGACGTCACCCGCGATCGCCGACCTACTGAGAAATCCATGCTGATATGGATATTTTAACCACTTACCCCCCGGACCATATTGCTGCCCAAAGACCAGAGTACTTTTTGCGATTCGGGACTGCGTCGCTTTAACAGACAATTGCGCGGTCGTGCGACGTGGCTCCCAAACAAAATTGGCGTCCTTTTTTTCCCACAAATAGAGCTTTCTTTTGGTGGTATTTGATCACCTCTGCGGTTTTTATTTTTTGCGCTATAAACAAAAATAGAACGACAATTTTGAAAAAAATGAATATTTTTTACTTTTTGCTGTAATAAATATCCCCCAAAAATATATAAAAAACCATTTTTTTTCCTCAGTTTAGGCCGATACGTATTCTTCTACATATTTTTCGTAAAAAAAAATCGCAATAAGCGTTTATTGATTGGTTTGCGCAAAAGTTATAGCGTTTGCAAAATAGGGGGTATTTTTATGGCATTTTTATTAATATTTTTTTTACTAGTAATGGCGGCGATCAGCGATTTTTTTTTTTGGTATTGCGACATTATGGCGGACACTTCGGACATTTTTGACACATTTTTGGGACCATTGGCATTTTTATAGCGATCAGTGCTATAAAAATGCATTAGATTACTATAAAAATGCCACTGGCAGTGAAGGGGTTAACACTAGGGGGCGGGGAAGGGGTTAAGTATGCCTGGGTGTGTTCTTACTGTGGGGGGGGGGGTGGCCTCACTAGGGGAAACACTGATCCTCGGTTCATACAGTGTATGAACCGAAGAAAAGCATTTCCCCTGCTGACAGGAACGAGAGCTGTGTGTTTACACACACAGCTCCCGTTCCCCGCTCTGTACCGAGCGATCGCGTGTGCCCGGCGGCGATCGCGCCCGCCGGGCACACGCACGGGAGTCGGGGGCGAGCGGGGGGCGCGTGCGCGCGCCTCCGGCGGCACGCGTGCGCCCCTAGTGGCGGCTAAAGGGTAGGACGTCATAATACGTGATCTCGCCTAGGAGAGCCACCTTGTGGACGTATTATGACGGTGCGGCGACGGCAAGTAGTTAATATGCTGTTTCGCTGCACTCGCCTGAGAGTGCTCTTACAGTGAGTGTAATCTTTTGTTTCTTCAATAAATGTGTTTGGCTTTGTGGCTTCAGAGAGCACTAGATTTCCTCTCCTTTGTCTTTTATGCCCTGATTGGCATGGCCTGCTTCTGAGTCTGAATTATATCGTGGTTCAACTGCTGCATTTGATTGCTGTCCTTTGAGAACAGGAGGTTCTCTGATCATGCTTTGTGACCTATTGTAGGTCGAAGTATTAAGGTGAGAGGCCATTCCTGCTATCTGGTGGAGGTTTCTTCTGGATATCACCCTTTGGATTTTGCACCGTTTATTCCGATTTGGATCTTATTTTGCACCTGAGCACTTTATATGGACTTTATTTATTATATATATTTTATATTTCTGTGTGTGATAGTTTACATATTTCTTGTTTTGCGCTGCACTATTATTAATATATGTCTACGTGAGGTGTTTTATTTGAATTTACCTTAGTGCTGGCTTGCATATTTTAGTTTAGTTTTTTCTACGTGAGGTGTTTTATTTGAATTTACCTTAGTGCTGGCTTGCATATTTTAGTTTAGTTTTTTCTACGTGAGGTGTTTTATTTGAATTTACCTTAGTGCTGGCTTGCATATTTTAGTTTAGTTTTAGTTTTTTTCCAGCGCTGAATAATTTATTTTTACGAGTGCGGTGTGTGTCACATAAGTGCCATTGTTGGGCAAAGGTGCATGGAGCACAGGTGTTGTCTACATCCAAGTGGACTTTTTCACATTCACTATATTTGGTTGATATTATGGACTGCTCGTTTTTTTTAGATGTCACTTTATATGTTTTTGATCAAGTTGGAATAGCAAGCGCTGTTTATATTTAGTAATACAAGGTACTGCATGTTTGTGGAAGCAAGGTTAATTACTTTAATACATTTTCAAAACAAATTATTCATAACATATTGTGGTCAGTATGATCCCAACAGGGGTGAATGGGTGCTTTGGTGGCACAAGCGGCCTCCCCAAATACTCTGGGCCGGATTCAGAGAGAATTTACGCCGGCGTATCCATAGATACGCCGCGTAAATTCAAATCTGCGCCGGCGTATATACTTTCTGTATTCAGAAAGCTAGATACGCCGACATTAGCCTAAGATCCGACTGGCGTAATTCTATTACGCCGTCGTATCTTAGGGTGCATTCTCACGCTGACCGATAGGTGGCGCTCCCGTCGTTTTTCGGCAGAGAGTATGCAAATTACCTAGATACGCCGATTCACAAACGTACGTGCGCCCGGCGTTAGTTTTTTAAGGTCGTTTGCGTAAGGCTTTTTCGGCGTAACGTTGTGCCTGCTTCTATGAGGCGCACTCAATGGTAAGTATGGACGTCGTTCCCGCTTCGATTTTTGAATTTTTCACGTCGTTTGCGTAAGTCGTTTGCGAATAGGGCTGGACGTAATTTACGTTCACGTCGAAACCAATACGTCGTTGCGGCGTACTTGAGAGCAATGCACACTGGGATTTGTACACGGACGACGCATGCGCCGTTCGTAAAAAACGTCAATCACGTCAGGTCATCACACATTAGCATAAAACACGCCCCCCCTTCCACATTTGAATTACGCGGCCTTACGCCGGCCCCATTTATGCTACGCCGCCTCAACTTACGGAGCAAGTGCTTTGTGAATACTGCACTTGCACCTGTAAGTTGCGTCGGCGTAGCGTAAATACAATACGCCGCCGTAACTAGGCGCGCAGCTACGTGAATCTACCCCTCTATTTTCATTTCAGAATACATCCTTGGCATTATGCATACACTAAATAGCATGTCCCTCATATTATACTCAGTCTACATATAGAGACATGCCTACAAAAATGCTTATTCTCACTATTGTTTTGTATTACCGTGTATGTACTCACACTGTATGTAACCGCACCTATGTGATCTGTTTTACATCTCAATTCTTGTACCAAGCCTTTCTTAACAATAAAAATCTTAAAACAAAAACATTGTGGTCATTGTCATCCTTACCATTTTCATCATCTCCAGTATTTTTTTTCTTTACCCACCAATGGTTACAATTATTAGTCCCTCTTTCCTATTTGCCCAATGATTACATGTATGTCTGGTTTTAGGTATGTTTGGCTTGTGTTACTGAGCAGCCAATTTCTTTGTAAATTGAATAGAAATTTGAAATTAGGCGATATTGCCTGAAGAAAAGGCTGGTATTCTTTGAAGGCATGCACTATAATCTATCTAGTTAGCCAATTATTGCTATCACACTAAATCCAAGCTTCTACTTGTATCATTGGTTAACATGGTAGAATACTGTCCTGCTGTATTTACACTGAGAAAAGATTTCATGGCTGTGGTATGTTTGCATGAAGCTCTTTTAAAAATAATGCCACCCTGGGGTTACCTTTGGTACTCAAACTCCCTTCTGCAGCAACATTGCTTGTGTCCAATCATGATAAGACCATAAGGGTTCATACACACGGCTGTAAAAATGTTACTGATGTTATTACACGTGTTTCCAGCAGAAAAGGTCCTGCATAATGATCAGTAAAATACTTACGTATAGATACGCTTAAACGCGTAAAGACACATAAGGACATTATGCGTACATAATGATGATTTATGTTTCCCCTTTACTTAGATCAGGCATGTCCAAAGTCTGGCCCGGGGGCCAATTGCAGCCCGCGTTTCGGTTTCATGCGGCCCCACTGGTAATTTGGATATATACCGTATTTATCGTTTTGCAGCATCGGAGAGGACAGGGAGGGGGCGGGACGAGTGCCGTCAGATTACATACAGGAGAATCTCCAGTTTACTCGGCAGCCTCTGTAATAGGAAGTCCTGTCTCCTGGGCTGGTATTGGACGACTATTCTGTCTATAATAGGAGGTGGGACTTTTTATTAAGGAGGTCCCCGTGTAAACAGGAGATTCTCCTGTATGTAATCTTTTGGTGCTCATCTCGCCCCCTCCCTGTCCCCTCCGAGAATGCAAATGGGCATGAATCAGGCTGCACTGATGGCAATGGTGAGGCTGCATTCAGAGGCTGCATTCATGGCAATGGTGAGGCTGCATTCATTGGCAATGGTGAGGCTGCATTCATGGCAATGGTGAGGCTGCAGATGGGCACTGATTAGGCTGCATTGGCAGGCACTGACCCTTATTTTGCTTTACAGTTCTCTATTTAAAATGTTATATTTTTCCTGAAATGTCCCTCTTAAAGTGAAGGTGGGTGTTATACACCTGTGCGCGTTATACTCTGATAAATACGGTATATCCAAATAACACGTCCAAGCTCATCCTTAGACTCTTCACCACACACAGCCACAAAGGCAAGAGAATTCTTGTTGGGCAGTGTATTAGTTAATTTGCATTTATTTTAATGGTTCGAATGTCAGGCAAATTGGTCGGCCCTCACGCATGTTCACTTCATCAAATCTGGCCCTCTTTGAAAAAAGTTTGGACACCCCTGACTTAGACCTAATTTATGTGCTTACAGAGGCATATAGATGTAAGTGCGTAAAGCGCATGTTCTTAGATGCAGATTTTTGTGTTACAGATGTGTATGCAGTGCATCTTCTTTTTTTACAGCTGTGTGAATGAAGCCTAAAGCCTAGTACACACTGCTAATTATTTACGTTCAATCCAGCAGGCTAGGGGAAAAAAAACTGACAGCTCAGGTAGGAGCCGATGTACTAAAAATCTGACGTTAGTACCGCGATCTCCCCTACTGTTCCATTGTGTTCTGACAGGGCGACTGCCCCCCCACCAGAACACTCTGGTTAGCACTCTCAGCCATTGGCTGAGAGCACTGATAGGGAGCCAGTCGGCAGACCCTTTTCAGCCATGCCCCTTTGACCGGGACATGTCGGACCGGCTGCAGAACACATGGACCGAATGTCAACCAGTTTCTATTGAACTGACCGATGCTGCCCAACATTCGGCCCATGTATACAGGGCTTAATTCTTAATGTATTTACTTAGAACACTTTAAAACTAGATATGAATGCTATAAACAGGAACTTCTCCCAAGGATCACTGGAATTTAAAATGAAAGTCGTCATCATATTTTTCTTTTGTCTCTAATAAAGTCAGTACTTTATCACTAATAGTATGAGCCCCTCTCCAGTCTCTAGGCCACCACTCGAGTTACCCCTATTATGATACAATGCAGAAAACAGTTTAATTTAAATGGTTCAACTTACCAGGCCTCCCTTCATCAGAAACATTCACTTTTAACCTGTACTGGTCGTTGTCTTTAATATTTAGCCCGCCAGTAATTAGCTGGATTGAACCACTGAATTCGTTGATTAAAAACCTGTTATCTGAAGGTATTTGTTCCAGTAGTTTGTAGATGATAGATGAGTTTCTTGTATTTGGCTCATCATTGTCAGTGGCTATAAACAAACCAATAGTGCTCGCTGGAAGACAAAAGTGTTGTATTTAGGAATCATCTTTGTGCACTATATAAGGCAATTATTCTCAGCTGATTTGATGTGCATCTAAAAGTTTTATAATGCATTATAAGTGTAAACTTTGCCATGTCTCTGGTTACCTCCATTAATCATGTTTATGGGTTTATGAATATGTGGAGAGGATTATTTATTTGTTAAGTTTAATAGGTCAAAGAGGGCGCCAAATGAAAAATACTTACAGTCAAGCCCTGTACACACGGCCGGGAATCCCATCAGGTATTTTTTTTGGTTTTCCTGACGAGATTCCTGGCAAGCTGGCCGTGCATACAGATGGCCATTCAACAGAACCGCCGTTCTTTTGAATGGCAAGAACGCGGTGACATCATCGACTACAACGAGCCAGCGCTCATCACATTCGATGCCGTTGCCACCATCTTGCTACACTCTACACATCCCTTGTATGCTACCGCGCATGCGTCGAAGTCTCTTCGCGCATGAGCGGGATTACCGGGACCAGGTAAGTATACACACGCTCAGTTTTCTCGGCAGGTAAACACTGCCGAGAATCCCGACGAGGAAAATAGAGAGCAGGTTCTCTATTTTTCCTCGTCGAGATTCCCGGCAGGTTTCCCGACGAGAAACCATAGACACGCAAAAGGCTCTCCCAGCAGCTTTCTTGCCGAGAAAACCGTGCGTGTGTACGAGCCTTCAGAGTCCAAAGCCTTTGGCTACAACAAGCAGGGCTAATGACAGCCAATGCATTTCGGGGGCCAATGTTGTTTATAACATCCTCTACCTGCAGCCCTGATGAAGGAGGATTGTGTGGCCCCCAAAATGTATTGGATGTCATTTGCCCTACTTATTGTAACCAGCCAAACAACAAAGACTTTCTTCAACCTACTCTCTTTGACCTATCATTTTTGAATTTCTTGATTTCAATGAATGTCCTCTCTGGGGGGGTTTCCAAACCTAGGCCAACTGGGCTCAAGTAATAATTTCTCCCACAAGTGCTTTACAGCTATAGGCATGTACCGTAGGTCTCATAAACTATAAGTGTATTTTCACATCGGGGGTTATGCTGTGGTACCATTTTTTTTAAAATGCGTTATGATTCTACCTCCCTCATCCATAGAATAGTTTGTTTGGATTTTTTCATGAACGCTTCCACTTTTCCCATAGTGTATTTTATTGTTCATTCTGTATTGTATCTTGTTAATGTTCAAACAGTATTGTCTCTGATATAACATTTTATTTTACCACGTGTTTATTATTGTAGTTTTCCACTGTCTCAAACTTTTTCACCATCACTTGAGATACACTATATTACCAACAATATTGGGAAGCCTGCCTTTGCATGAACTTTAATGGCATCCCAGTCTTAATCAGTAGGGTTCAATATTTAGTTGGCCCACCCTTTTGCAGCTATAACAGCTTCAACTCTTCTGGGAGGACTGTCCACAAGGTTTAGGAGTGTCTATGGGAATGTTTGACCATTCTTTCAAAAGCGCAATTGTGAGGTCAGGCAACGATGTGGACAAGAAGGACTGGCCAGCAGTCTCCGCTCCAATTCATTTCAAAGGTGTTCTTTCGGGTTGGGGTCGGGACTGTGCAGGCCAGTCAAGTTTCTCCACTCCAAACTCGCTCATCCATGTCTTTATGGGCCTTGCTTTGTGCACTGGTGCGCATTCATGTTGGAACAGGAAGGGGCCATTCCCAAACTGTTCCCGCAAAGTTGGGAGCATGAAATTTTCCAAGATGTCTTGGTATGCTGACACCTTAAGAATTCACTTCACTGGAACTAAGGGGCCAAGCCCAATCCCTGAAAAATAACCCCACACCATAATCCCCCCTCAACCAAATGATTTGAACCAGTGTACAATACCAGGTCCATAAAGACATGGTTGAATGAGTTTGGTGTGGAGGAACTTGACTGGCCTGCACAGAGTCCTGACCTCAACCCTATAGAACACCTTTGGGATGAACTAAAGTGGAGACTGTGCGCCAGGCCTTCTCGTCCACATCAGTGCCTGTCCTCACAAATGCACGTCTGGAAGAATGGTCAAACATTCCCATAGACACACTCCTAGATGAGATACTAGAAGCCTTCCATGAGTTTTATAGCTCCCTTTATACCACTAATATTCCCTCTGACCTTCGACCTAATGACTTGTCTACTTTGTTGGATCTCATGGCGCTTGGTTGACTGTCAGATGAGGAGCATGCAAAACTGATATACCCTATCTCTCCTAAAGAGGTGTTGACTGCCATACAATTCTTCCCTACAGGGAAGGCCCCAGGCCCGGATGACCTCCCTCTCGAGTTTTATAAGACTCATAGTTATCTCCTAGCCCCGATCCTTGCAGTATTATACACAAAATGTTTAGCAGATGGGTCTCTGCCAGCCTTGATGAGTCACGCCCCCATATAGTTCTGATCTACAAGTCACCCAATGACCCAAAGTTTTGCGCCTCTTACAGGTACGTTACTCTGCTTAAAAATTACTTTAACATTTTAACAAAATTGATCACCATTAGATTGCAATGCTTGCTACCTTTGATTATTGACTCGGTCCAAATGGGCTATATGGCTCAGGGCTACAGATATCAACCTTTCGCAGACTTTTTACCAACTTACATGCTTAACACTCTAATATAGGTTCCAGGACAGTGGCCTCCCTAGATATCGAGATGGCTTTCGATACAGTTGAGTGGCCTTTTCTATGGGAGGTTCTCTGAAGGATGGGATTGCCACTGGTTTTCATTACCTGGTTACTAAGTACTTAATAAAAATTCGACATCCTTGGTTAGATTGGGGGGAAGGCTGTCAGCTCCTTTCCAGCTACATAGGTGGATTCGACAGGGTTGCCATCTTTCTCCAGCCCTTTTTGCAATAGCAATTGAACCAGTGGCTGAGGTCCTTCATACCTCTCCCCACATCAAGGTTCTTCAGATTGGCTGGCTGGATAAGAGGGTGGCCCTGTACAGATTTTGAATGATGCTGGCCCCTCACTTCAGTGAGACCTCCAAGTATTAAACTCATATTCAGTAGTTATAAGGGTCACCGTTAATTGGGCCAAATCTCTATTGTTCCGAATAGATCCTGGGGCTTATGCTACAGCTTCTCCTAATATGCAGCTGCAATGGGTTGATGAATTAAATTATTTAGAAGTAGTCATATCCCACCAGGCTACTGATTTCCTCTCACTCAACTTGATCCCGGTATTACAGGAGGTTAGGGTAAAATTTAAAGCATAGGAGACCCTGCCTTTTTGCTTACTGGGTCATATAAATCTGATTAAAATTAAAATTCTTGCTAAATTTACATATTTTTTTTTCAGAATTTCCCACAATGGATACCCAAATCCTTTTTTACACATCTACACGGTCTTATCTCCTCTTTTCTGTGGGGCTCGCAATCTCCTAGGTATAAATTGTCCACCCTTATGTGCCCTACATCCCAAGGGGTATAAGCTCACCTGGATTGCTATAAATATTTCCTGGCTACGCAATTAGTTATGGCTGCATGGTGGGTGAACCCGGATAAATCCAATTCCTCTACGATGTTAGAGGTCTTGGTGGTTTATTCAATTGATTCTCTCCAGTTCCTACTACTTTGGGATCCTAAGTCTCCTTACCTCTTAACTGCTTCTATAATTGCCACTATCAGGGCCTGGAAGGCGGGTTTAGCAAGTAAGCATGCCCCCCTATGGTCCAACCCTTCATTATTCCTCCTAAATATGATCCCTGATCTGGCAACCTTGGTGAAAATATTAAATAAAAACGGTCTCTCAGGTAGTGCAGCGTGGTTCTCTAATGTCCCTACCACAACTCTACTCAGAATTTATTGTGCTCAGGATACTCCCATGATTGTGGAATCTGCGACTGAAACAGTTACTCCGAACGGACTTCACACCTCTTTGCCCACCTTCTTCTGCTGTCCTCCTGGGTTCTGGAGAAAGGTACTGGATATAATTGATACTGTCATATCTATCTCCCTGAGGCCTACTATTGCAATTTGCTTATTGGGGCATATGGAAATTGCAATCCTCACGGTAGATACCCAGCTTAGTTTGCTTCTCTTCTATGCTAGAAAGGCAATCACGATGCACTGGAAAAAGTCTGCCCCTCCTCTTCATTTTTGGAAACAGTTCGTGAACAATAGCTTACCATTGTAAGGATACTTACAGTATGCGAGCAATCAGGATTGTTTCCACCCATAGGTGGTTGCTTTTAAATTGAGGTCTGTGACCTGTGCAATGTAGTTACGATGAAGACCCTTTGAGGCAGAAACACGTTAGAGGATTGCTTTTTAATGCTCTTACAATAAAGGAAAGATTTGTAGGATTGTGCTGTGCTAGATTCTTGCTTTTCCCCCTCTGCCTGTACTCCCTTAGCTCTGTTAAGGTTGTTATTAATCACAAAAGTACATATTTGCCCAAATCAGGCAAAAATAAAATAAATATTTGTAAAAGTAGGTATTACCTTACAAGGGCCTTTTATTAGATTCCAGAAAATTGGCATTTATTCTGATAAGTTGGTTCAATTAAACTAAAGATTCTAAAGGAAGAACAATTTATCAGAAATTTTTAGAACGTACCAGCGCCTTCATTTTCCTGTACTTCAAATGTAGTAATTTCTGATGGACACACTGGCGGGTTGTCATTGACGTCAGCAACATTTACCACAATTTGCAGGGGTCTAGCCACACTAGCTCCTACAATGTTTTTTGCCAAGGCAAAAAATACGTACTGAAAAAAAACAAAAACAAAACACTGTTTTGTCAAATTTGGTACAAAAGAATTCATGTAGTTAATGTCAATGCTTTTACATGACTTTAGCTAGAAAGTCTTTTTAAGAGACATAATTAAAGTAGAACGAAGGCAAAACGTTGTATTCCATTTTGGATAGAGTAAGCAAGGGTTGTTTTTGCCATCTGTGTTCCATTGGGGATATTTCCCTTCACTTCCTCTCTCTTAGCCAAAACAGGAAGAGAGAATTCCTCTAAAGTGAGGGAATCCCTGGTTCTCACCGGGGTCACCGGAACTAGTGTCACCATTGGAAGATATCCCCACTGTTCCTAATCTAGGGACAACACAAAATGTGTGATTTTCGTACTTTCACTTTTGGCGATAATGGCAAACAGGAATAATAGAGAGAGTGATCCCCCCTAACAGGGGCACAGGCAGCAATAAAAACCTGACAGGTGTTCTAATACATCTCCACTCCAACCAAAACTTAAAAAAACTTTTTGCCTTTATAAGTTTATGTAAGACTGAATATACATTTTTTAAACTCTTTCCAGATATGAGCTTTAAATATGTAGCAATGAGGTTGTTGAATACTTCTCAATTATTGAAATATTGCATAGAAAATTGTTTAAGTATAACATCTAGGTGCCATTTATTTATTTTTAAATGTTTTTTAAAATGTTATATTTTTTTAGATAAAACAAATAAATAAAGATGTTTTAGAGTCGGTTCACACAGGGGCAACACGACTTCTAGCACGACTTTGGGAGGCAACTTGGACACGACTTGAGTATGAATCATCAGGCAACTTACAAGGCAACTTCAAGTTGCCTCCAGGACAGTACAAGGCAACTTCAAGTCGCCTCCAGGACAGGAGGCTTTCCAGTGGCCAATCAAACAACAATCAGCTCTGTAGGAGGGGGGGGAGGGAGGGGTTTGCCTGAGAAATGTATGTTATCTTCCTGTATTGTTGCTTCAGTTAAGACAGTGATCAGACTTCTGAGGCAACTTCCATTGAAATCTATGGGTACAAGTTGCCTACAAGTCGGATTGAAGTAGTACAGGAACCTTTTCTGAAGTCGGAGCGACTTCAGTAGTGTACAATAAGACGGCTCCATTCACTTTCATTAATTTTCTCAACTGCGTGACTTGGGACGACTTGGGGACACTTCAAGTCGGATCCCAGGTCGCCCCTGTGTGAATCGGCTCTTAGTGTGTGTTGATTGTTTTGATAATATCTATGCCAGTTACTTTGGAATATAATAAGATATGATTTATATTGACAAGCAACATTTTTTTTAAAGGGCCAACAGAAACCCCTTACACATTATTATGACTGCATAAGATGCTATGTTCTTCTTCGAGTGGAAGTGGGAGCTGGGTACCTGTCAAACCTGTCAAAGTCCTTAAAGCGGAAGTTCCACTTTTGTGTGGAACTCCACTTTAAGCAAGGGGCCAGGTGAACTTAACAACCATGACTCATCATCTGTCAGCTGGTTTCCCCACTGACAGATGAATGTAAAGTAAAGAATGCTGGCATTGTCCGGCAATAGAAACAGCGTGGCTTCCCCCTCAACATCCATACCAGACCCATATCCGGGCATGCAGCCTGGCAGTTTAGGAAAGGGGGGAACAAGTGAGCACCCCCCCCCCCCCGAACCATACATGGCCACATCACTTTAGGGGGGTGGGAGGGGGGCTCTGATACCCCTAACTAAAATCTAGTGGAACCAGTACCCAGTTGAATGAGGAAACTGGAAAGGTACTTTGTTAGAAGCTAGATTTGTTTTAAAAGGGCTTTTATACATGTGTCTGTGCATGTAAGTGTCTGTCTGTCTGTATGTGTTTGTGTGCATGTGTCTGTATGTGTGTGCGTGTGCGTGTGCATGTGTCTGTATGTATGTGTATGCATGTGTATGTATGTGTGTGCATGTGTCTGTATGTGTGTGTGCATGTGTCTGTATGTGTGTGCATGTTTCTGTAGGTGTGTGTGAGCGCATGTGTCTGTATGTGTGTGTGCATGTGTCTGTGTGTCTGTATGTTTGTGTGTGCATGTGTCTGTGTGTATGCATGTGTCTGTGTGTTTGTGTGTGCATGTGTCTGTGTGTGTGTGTGTGTGCATGTGTCTGTGTGTGTGTGTATGCATGTGTCTGTGTGTGTGTGTATGCATGTGTCTGTGTGCGCGCATTTGTCTGTATGTGTGTGTGCACATATGTGTATGTGTCTGCATGTGTCTGTGTGTATGTTACTTTTCATCCGGACCCCCCCATTCCTGTATCTTTAGAACTGCTTTTGTAGGGCTTGTTTGTAATAGCAGCCAGGACTGCTGCTCCTCTTAAAAGCAATCCATGCACTGATCGCTTTTCAGAGGCATTTGACAGGCAGTAAAGCGGCATTATGTTGCCTCCTCACCACCTGTTTTAAGCCTGGAAATGCAGCATCACTATACCGCAACAGTGCAATGCACACAGTTGCGGGGTAGTTGCAGTGCAGCCCCATTCAGCCTGGGCATACCTCCAGCTGCAGCCACAGCAGCTAAAGGGGGTGGTAAAAACAGCTCAACCATGTGGTTTTACTGCCCCTCCAACCTGACATGTGAACAAGCCCTTGGTTCACATATGTGTGGCTGCGTGCTGCGTGTAGGTGTAGGGTAGCATATTAATTTCAATGGGCTTCCCTACCCACAAAAATGTAGGGAAAGAAGTCCCCAACCTTTTTTTTTTTTAATTGCACTGCACCAAAAGAACCCCACATTTTCCAATGTGTGGGGTACCATTAAGAATTACCTGTACTCCTAAAGAGCAGAGCATTCGTCTGTGTGAGGGGAACGAGGCAAGATAATTGTTGTTGGGCAGTGTATTAGTGCTCGAACGAACACACTTAGACAGAATTTTAATGGTTAAAAAAATGTCAGGCAAAATGGTCGGCCCTCACGCATGTTCACTTCATCAAATCTGGCCCTCTTTGAAAAAAGTTTAGAAGCCCCGAGATACAACGACATTTCAGAGGCACATGCCGCCCTCTTTATTAAAGGTGATAACTGGTATGCTGCAATATATAATTTTTTTCTTGGTTCAGATATCATTTAGCATTCTTTACATATTGAACCATCGATCAGTCATGGATATTAACCCCCTTGGCGGTAAACCCGAGCGTGACTCGGGGTTGGTTTTCCATGTTAGGATCGGTATCCCCGAGTCACGCTCGGGGTGGATGTGCAGAGTGTGCAGCGGCGCGGCTTACCTTCTCGCTGGATCCACAGACAAGTTACTTACCTTGTCCCTGGATCCAGCGATGCCACCCCGCTGTGTGAGCGAGCGGGTCCTCCTCACTCGATTCACAGTGTCCCCGTGTGCCGCCGATCTCCGTTCCCTGCGACGTTACGACGCACGGGGGCGGAGAACGGCGCCAAATTCAAAAAAGTAAACAAACACATTACATACAGTATACTGTAATCTTATAGATTACAGTACTGTATGTAAAAAATACACACCCCCCTTGTCCCTAGTGGTCTGCCCAGTGCCCTACATGTACTTTTATATAATAAAAAATGTTCTTTCTGCCTAAAAACTGTAGATTGTCCAAAAGTGTCCCTTTATGTCAAAAATGGTTTTAGATCAGCTAGAAAACAGCGATAATAAATTATAATCACTTGCAGAAATGTGCGATAGCGATTTGTGGGGAAATTCGTCATAAAAAAAAATAAAAATAATGACAGAGACAATTCTGCAACTGAGCAAATTTCAGTGATTTTGAGTTGATTACATTATTGAATCATTTTTATTATAATTATATTATTATTTGTTATAATTATTTATAATTATTTATTATATTATAATTTATAATTTTGTTTTAAAAAAAAAATCATACCCGGGATGCCTACAAGACTCTTGCTTGGTCAGATTTAAGTGAGTTATTTCTAAAAAATACAGGCCTACAGTATAAAACTCCAAATTTCCTTGCAAAATAATTGTACCGCTTTTGGTACGTAATTCCAGACAGAATCATACCGCCAGGGAGGTTAAAAGAGTAATTTGACCACGGCAAGAACTATGATCTTTTTGTATGGACAATGTTTGCTGTTTTGGACATACTGTATATATTATGAAGCCTTCTGATTAAATAATCAGCAGTTGTGTATATTTCCACTTTTCTACGCTGAATTAATAGGTTTGGTTTAATTGAGTAGTATACCTTGTATATTTAGTGTATATGTTGACGTCCCCTTACCCTCTTTGTTCCTAGCATTATAATAATTACTAAAAAACAGGCGCAGAAGCATTATATAGGAAATCTTTCTGACATTTAGGGCCAGATTCACGTAGATCAGCGGATCTTTAGATCCGCACGATCTACCTGATATAAGATCCGCTCCCGCAAGTTTGAGAGGCAAGTGGGTAATTCACAAACCACTTACCTCCAAACTTGCGGCGGCGGATCGTTAATCCCCCGGCAGAATTCAAATTCCGCGGCTAGGGGGAGTGTACTATTTAAATCAGGCGCGTTCCCGCGCCGATTTAAATGAGCATGCTCCGTCTGCGGAATTTCCCAGCGTGCATTGCTCCCACTGACGTCACTAGGACGTCAGTGGTTTCGACGCTTACGTGAACGACGTCCATCCGTATTCGAGAACGACTTACGCAAACGACGTTAAAAAATTTAAAATCGACGCGGGAACGACGGCTATACTTAACATTGGCTGCGCCTCATAGAAGCAGGGGTAAGTAAACGCCGGGAAAGCCGCTACGGAAACGTCCTAAGAACACTGCGTCGGGTCCGCGTACGTTCGTGAATTCGCGTATCTCGCTGATTTACATATTATTCAACGTAAATCAGCGGGAACGCCCCTGGCGCCATTTTCAAATTGAAAATAAGATCCGACAATGTAACACAGTGTAACACTGTCGGATCTTAGCCATATCTATGCGTACCTGATTCTATGAATCAGGCGCATAGATAGGACCAGTTTAAGTCAGAGATACGATGGTGTATCAGGAGATACACCATTGTATCTCTTTGTGAATCTGGCCCCTTATGTTTAGAATTCAGACAAAATGATAGGAACCGTTTTAACTACAATGGAGTCAAAAAAACAAGGTCAAATACACTATCTTATGTAAATACTGAGGAAGACAAATTAATTGCTTTATCTTCACCGTTGATTCATCTTGACCTCACCCATACATACATTTTGCTCTTTCTCTAGTTTCAGTTTCAAATATTTTTTTTAATGCTTATACTATGCATTCTTTGGTTACTATATTACAATGAAGGTAATAATTTAACGGGTCAAGCAGATATTATCTAATAGGTTCACAGGAAGATAATAAAAGCCTCCAGGCATAGGGTTGCGTAACTTTACAATTCTTTAACCACAAAAAAAAAAAAAAAAAATACATGGTTCTAATGTTTTAATACAATTTTAGATATACATACAGTATGCCATATTTTATAATTGCTTTGGTTGTTTAATTACTTTTCTAAAGATAGGGTTTACCTATCTTTAAACTTAAGCTGGCCATAGATGGATTAAATCTTGGCCGGTTAAGCAGGGGCTACCCATAGATGGATTTAATCCATCTATGGGTAGGCTGATTGTACCCAACACTGTTCGATTTGGGTACAACCAGCATATCAGATTTTTAGAATGCGATTATTGTCAGTGGCTATAGCCACTAGTGGTAATCACTGTGTTCCCCTGCTGGCAGAACACAATAGCTCCACAGGAGGGATTTCCCCATCAACACTGTGTTTATAGGGGAATTGAGCGGTTTTCTTTCTTGCAACCCATTATTGAAATAATGCATAATCTATGGCCTGTTTTAGATGTAGGGCACTGGTGCATGAAAATGAAGGTCCTAGAAGAAAAGCTGCATGGGCTTCAAGTTAGGTCGTTAGGACGCCGTATATCAAGGGAATCGGAGTGAAAAGTGGGATGGGCCTAAGATGGGACTGGAATAAATAGATGGACAAAGAACGTTCTTTGTCCATCTATTTATTCCAGTCCCACCTTAGGCCCATCCCACTATTCACTCCGATTCCCTTGATATATGGCGTCACTTGGTACTATCCCTATGTCTGTTGAGAAAGGAGCGTGGCTAGCCAGGACACGCTTGCTCACGAAACGCGTCCACCAGCAGTGACGTCATCTCCCACAGCCCCGTCGTCTTGTGCGTCCCAGGCCTCGTTCTGAATCCCTTGGAGTTTCCGTCCATGAAGCCGGCCTCATACATCTGCTGACGGACTCTTCCTGGATCAAGACCCTTGCGTCAGAGGACACAGATGGCCGTGGACTGATGATCGACACGCCTGACATACCTACCTTACTGTTACCTTTCTGCAAAATGTGAGTTTTACTTACTATGTTCATTAAAGCTTGTTAAAACTACTGCACTCATAGGCGCCTCTCTCCTTGTTTTTTTTTGTTGTGTTCTAATCCCTCTCCACTCAACCCCCAAAACTAAAATAAAAAGTTGTGCCTTTAGTTATACTTTAAGTATTATATGCCATGTGGTTCTTATCTTACCCCTCTTTCTGAATCTGCCAAAAAAATTGGTATGACTGATACTGTCTATCTGTTGTACCCTCAGCATTCTAGCTGGTAAAAAAAAAAGTTAAATTATCACTACAAAAAAAAGTAGTTTGTTGCTGATATTGCAAACACCTATTTCAATCCCTATTTTTACTTTACACATGCATTATATATATATATATTACCTGTTCGCGCTCCTCTCTGTCCAGAGGCTCTGTTACATTAATATTTCCATTCTGATCGATGACAAAAGGGAACCTTAGATATCTCTCTCTCTGGTGTAATTCATATATGACACTGTCATCATTCCATCGCACCTATAAGACAAGAACCGGTCAGCCAAATTTATTGTGCTTCATTCTGGAATATAGCTGTAATGGTTACTGGTCTCTCCCAATGTCAGCTCCTTCCAGTATACTGTATGTAAAGTTTATAATAGACCACTGTGTGACATATTTACTCACTATGTGTCTAATAACGCTCTCTGACGAATATGCAGGCAATTCAGGAAAGCACCAAAGTATTGAATATGTGGTGTCTAAGAATGAAGGATCTAAAAACAGTTCTCAGAAAATGAAAAAACAGAATCAGCATTTAGTCATCCTTGGCTCTTGAAACTCAAAAGGTCAGCTTACATTTTCCATTGCATAGATTACTGTACAAACTTGGCGCTTGAATACCAAAACATTGCTTTAACCCTGGATGTCACCACACTGGTTCCACAACTGCACCTCACAGAGCGAATGCCCTTTGTGTCATAGGCTTTTATAATGGCAGTTGCGGTGCTGGACTTTGACACATGGTGCTGCATTTATCTATACAGAAATGTAATTAGGAATATTTTAAAGACCAAAGTGCAAGCTATCCTTGTAATTCTAATATTGTTCAATTACTATGGATTCAGCTGAAAGCAACATAGAATCCCCTGTGAGGCATCTGACAATGTATTTTCAGAGAAGATTAACTTTTTCTTGACTCCATCGATGACAATAATACAAATTCTCTGGATCCCTAATAGAGCTGCATGATTCTGGCTAAAATCAGAATCACAATTTTTTTGCTTAGAATAAAGATCATGATTCTCGTGGTGTAACATCATCTTTCACATTATACAAAAAAAAATTTTATTAATAGAAGTGTATTTTTTTTCCCAAAAAAATGCGTTTGAAAGATTGCTGCGGAAATACAGTGTGACATAAAATATTGAAACAATCGCCATTTTATTTCCTAGGGTCTTTGCTAAAAAAAAATATATAATGTATGGAGGTTCCAAGCATTTCTCTAGCAAAAACTACTGATTTTAACTTTGTTAGAAAAAAATGTCAGAACAAGGTTTAGTCTTTAAGTGGTTAAACTTCCCTCATTTACACACATAAGTTCATTCCTTTGATCTAAGAAGGAAAAGTTACAATGTCTATACTGTACTTATCTACCAGCACAGACAATGTTGTGATAAACTTGGAAGACTGCCCAGTTTTTAGTTTTTCTGAAAGCTGAGTGAGCAGAGAACTCTCTACACTTGTTACATGAATCAATCAGGAAATTCTGCATAGAGATCATGAGGGGGGCTGAATCTAGATCACAATTTTTTAATGATTAATTATGCAACTCAAAATCCCTACTTCTAAATGCTAGAAGCTGGAAATCACATCTAAACTAATTTATTCTGCTGCCCATCATCAATGTTGCAGTATGACCATTCTAACACTGAACAATTCCTTTCTCAAAGTACCCATTTTTATTTATTTTTAATGTGCAGTATACAAAAAGAATTAGAGCCCTTTCACACTGGGGCGGGCAGGCATTGATGGTAAAACGCCGCTATTTTCACTGTGCCAACAATGCAGCCTCGCCAGTGCCTTCATTACACACAGCGGTATGTAATTCCCACTGTGTCACGGAACTGGGGTCTGAACTCTGAGCTGATCGGCGGCCGTCCACTCACTGTAACAAAGCTCCGCCTCCTAGATCGTGATAGACGGAACACCATTGAATCAAGGAGGGAGAGGAGGCACTTGGATCAGCCCTGGGCGCTGCTGCAGCCGCAGCTCAAAGCAGGCCCAGGGCAGGTGGGCTATGGGGAAATATCATGGTATCCCGGCAGGCCAGTCCCGCCCTGGTTGCAAGGACCTGTGACACTCTTTGCTATTCCATCATCCCTGTCAGTGGAGGCTGCTGAGAGGTCATGAGGTATAGGGGGGTTGACATGAAAGGTGAGGTGTGAGGATGAGAAGAATTGTGTCCCTTTTATGTGCTTTTCCGGTGCTCTTGCCAACGGGCTGGGTGGTGGGAAGTTAAATGCCTTTGCAGGCATATGGTACCAAAATGGCTGGTGTTTTTGCCACACTTGATCTGCTTGAGGCAGAGATTACAAATTGTAACATTGCGATCAGCTAAGGAAGGCCCACACAGCTGAGCTGTGGGAAGTGGGCCGGTAGATAACAGCTCCACAATCTGATGAAATAGAGTGGGTGCTCTTTATTGTTCCATGATGGCTACCTCTGGGGGATATTCTGCCTCATTGGGGTTGTGCCTCCACCTTACTTTCCTCCTTTCAAGGAGATATTAGTGAAACCATAAAGGAGAGTACCAAAATCCCACAAAGGCTTTCTCAGAAATGGTTTCACTAATATCTCATTGAAACACTCTCCTGATATATGAGCCACTACACTGATTTTATCATATACATACTGATATTCAGGTAAGGGGGTTCTTTGGATGGTCTTCAACCGTATGCATTTTTGAGAAATTTTACATAAGTATCACTATTGTTATGGCTTATTTTGTACAATCTACCGGTTTGTGCTGTTTGGCACTGGTTTTATAAAATGTTAGTTGCATGATTGACTAATATGCTATTCTTAACGTCTAGCGATTATACATGCAGTACTTATAAAAGTCTCCTTAAGAAGTCACAGTCTGGCGAAACATGCAGAGTCAAAGTCACTGCATCTGACCTATAATCGCATGGATACCATATGATGATGATACATATAAAATGTTGATTTTAACAAATGTCGAAATAAAATGTTGCTATATTTATAAAATAATTTCTCTGTTTGGCACTTTAACAATCCCACTTTCCTGTTTTTATCAAAACACACTACACTATACTACACTGACATTACACTATACTCATACTTTACTCACACTATACTCAGTCTACACTAACACTACACTGACAACCTACACTCACAATAACACACAAACTCGCTAGCAGTAAACAGAGCCATGCTCTATCTATCTCCACTCCAACAACACACTGCAAAAGGTTTCTGTGGTAAGGAACTTTTTATAGTGTGGGGTGGGACTATGAGCACTGAGCGATGATTGGGCAAAGTCATCATGACTTTGTACAATCATGGCTCTGACTGTGCTCTGTGCTGCCTGATTGGACAAAGCCTTGCACATGACCAGCATTAAGCTGCATTGCTTTATCCAATTAGGGCCCTAAAATGCACTGTGTAATTCACAGTGCATTGTGGGGCACTCTACGGGCAAACATCCCACCGAGCGCCCCGCAAATTCGGGTGTTCGCCAAACAGGCAATGTTCAGGCCCAACTTTTGTTTTGGCTTAAAGTGATCGCCCAACTCTACCCGTAAAAGCTGAAAGACAAAGAGCAGTGATACAGCCTGAGGCAAGGGGAGGCAAGTATTTAGGGATGGGGACACAGGTAGTGGGGCATTTTTTACCTTAATGCATAGACTTTAGAACCACTTTAAGCATATTAATTTAATCTCTTCTTTTTGTAGAGTAGAGAAACCAAATTGTTTAATCTTTTAGTATGGCAGACTCTCTAGACAAAATATATAATAAAATAAATAATCCATCATTAAATCCTCTGAAGCGCCACTTCAATTTTCTTGTAGAATGTTCATGGTAATGCTTTCAGTTATTGTCTTCATTTTAAAGCAGTAATAAACCTAAAACCAAAATGTCAAAAGGCTTACAAAAAGCTTTTAGTCTTGTTGCTTGCACTGAAAGAAACATGCTATTGTTTCCTATCTTTCTAATGTTTGACCTAATCAAAACCAATTTATTCCATCCATGCAAGGAAAATATAAACCAGTTGACTATTTTAGTTTCCCAAAATATTACCTGTGTTATAAAACGAGGATGGGGCAACACAGAATTTTCCTCAATAGTGACAGGTATGGGCTCTTTCCATAGGTTCTCTATCACTGTAATATAGACCTTTGCATTGGAGCTGAAGGATAGTTCAGCCGTGTCAGAAACACTTAAACGAAGTTCGTATTCAGTCGCGTCTTCTGCCTTTAAATGGTAAGTTCCTGCAAGTTAGATAGAAAAAACATTACACCTGGCTACACAGAACATGCAATAAATACTGTATGTCAGCCTACCAAAAACTGATATTTTGTCTATGAGTAGGCACTAGAAGAACTCCAAGAAATATCTCTGGAAAGAATAGTGAGAGGTAGGTGTAATGTGTTAATTACACATACCACTGCGCTATCTTTTCCCACATACAACACTCAAAACATTGCATCGGGAGCACAGGGATACCATAAACTGAATAAAATAAGTCACTGCAAATGTGGGCTCTAATGAATACTATTAGCACAATTGATTGTATTAAAAAAAGTATCAGGGACCAAGAGTAGAGAGCACACAAACCTTTTCAGTTTTGGATAAAATTTGCAAAGGTTAGAACTTCTGTCAAGGTGTTATTGCTCTCCATGTCCAGTCCGTCTCTACATGTGGCTGCCCCCAGCTGTTCTGCCGGACACAATATAAAGCATCTAAATAGGATATGTTCCTATTGAAGTCTTGCAGTGGTCTCAGCAAAACAGCCATACACATGTGCACACTGTATTACCACTACTCATAGGGTTAATGGACCCTATAAGCAGCAAATGGAAAGGCCACTCCAGTTTAACTAAGCACGGCAGGCTGTACTTTGGTAGACTCCCAAAAGGCCATCTACACATACTGTAAACCAACTGTAATAAGCGGTATCTGCATTCTCTATATAACAAAATATTTGTAATATGAGATGCATGATATTTTGACCACAACGTGCAACATGTTCAGCGTTCACCATGACCTGGCTGTCATGGTGCAGGCTGGCACCAATGACAAAGTCAGAGGCAGATGGAGTATCCTAAAAAACGATTTTAAGAACTTAGGAGCTAAATTGAGAAAAAGGACCTCCAAGGTAGTATTCACAGAAATACTACTGGTACTTCGAGCCACACCAGAAAGACAGAGGGAGATTCGGGAAGTAAACAAGTGGCTAAGGAGCTGGTGTAGAAAAGAGGGGTTTGGGTTCCTGGAGAACTGGGCCAATTTCTCAGTCAGTTACCAGCTCTATAAAAGGGACGGACTGCACCTAAATGAGGAGGGTGCAGATCTGCTGGGAGTGAAGATGGCCAAAAAATTAGAGGGGCTTTCAAACTAGACGATGGAGGGAGGGTCCAGAGGTAGAGACAGTCAGCGCGGAACAAATTCCAGAGGGTAGTACTAATGGGGGCATTAGTGGTAGGTTGACTAAAGTACCTCAACCTGAGGTAAGGACAGTAACAAGTCCTATTTGCAACCTCAGAACACCCAATAAGGAGACAGTATGCGACCGGTCTAAACAACGTGGCACGTTCACCAATGCTAGGAGTCTGGCGGACAAGATGGGAGAACTAGAGCTACTGTTGTATGAGGAGTATTTAGATTTTGTAGGAATTTCAGAGACTTGGTTCAACAGCTCTCATGATTGGCTGGCAACCATTCAAGGGTATTCCCTATATCGCAGGGATAGAGAGGGTAAAAAAGGAGGAGGGGTATGCCTGTATAATGATGTACAAGTGAATGTGAGAGCCAACATCACTAAAGGAGCCAGGGAGGAGGTGGAATCATGTGGAATCCTTATGGGTAGAGCTACAAAGGGAGGAAACTAAGGGGAAAGTAATAATGGGAGTATGCTATAGGTCCCCGAACCAAAGGGAGGAGGTGGAGGCGGACCTACTATAACAATATGGATTAGCGACAAGGACAGGAAGTGTCATTATAATGGGGGATTTTAATTATTCAAAATACAAAAAGAACCTGGGTGAAAGCCCTAGAGAAATAGGCTTACCCCAGAAAAGAGGTTACTGTTGGCAAGTGATGGACTATACTCAGTTGATACAAATGTATAAATGATTTATTAGTATCTACAAAACATCAATAAAAATGAGTCTGCGATGTTACATAGACCACGTGGCAGAACAAATGCTAGGAATGGTATGCTACCGCGTGAGCGGTGTAGCTAGTAAGACTCACAAACATAAAGACAACTAACAAACATGTAACATGAACCCAGACTATCCGGATACTGTAGTGCTACTTCTGTGGTAGTTCACCTGGGGCAGAGACCCCGATCGGTGCGATCTGTGAACATATATTGGTTAATAAAACCTGATATTGGTGAGCAAACCACAGGAGTGACACTGCGGGGAGGGGGAAGCAGGTAGTGCTGGAATTGCCCTGAACCTGGGGTACATAACGTGTGTGTATATGAATTCCTATCTGGTGTGATCGACATAAATGAAGTCCATCAATCTGGTGGATTCTATCCTGTGTGGGGAAATGTCAGCATCCACCAATAAGAGAAGTTCAGGGTATCGAGGAACAAGAGGCAGTGACTTCTGCTTATTTTTTCCTAAAAGGGTGTTTACACCAGACTGGTAATATCCGTTGGAAATCCTGCTCTCATGATTAGTGTATTGCAGAGAAGGCACGGCAAGGCACGGTAGTCACGGGAGTTCCCAATAGCACACACAAGGCTTGTGTGTGAATTTCTGGATGGGCCAATCTGTATATGTCAGACAAACCACCGTATCAAGATACAATTGGAACGGGCTTACCGGATGTGCGGGTTGCTGGTGGAATTGAACCGGTGTCCTCCCGGCTGCTTGCACTAGTTATAGCTCAGTCCTCTGGTAATCCTGTGGAGTTAAGGGATATGCCAGTCGAGTAGACGCCTTTGGATCGCCAGGTAACTCCGCTTGTGATTGAACGGCTGATGCCGTGTGATGCCGTATGCAGGATCGTATACAGTAATCTGTACCGATGCACATGGAGCCAGCTGGTCTCCGAAGCGGATCCTCCAGTCACAGCTGCTTCCTCTGTCATCCGCCCCCAGGTGGAAGGAGGGGTGTGCCACAGTGTCCGGGGCCCGAGCGTGATGACGTCAACGCGTTTCGCAGATGACTTGCGTAGCTTCGTCTGGAAGCTTCGTTTCGCAAGTCATCTGCGAAACGCGTTGACGTCATCACGCTCGGGCCCCGGACACTGTGGCACACCCCTCCTTCCACCTGGGGGCGGATGACAGAGGAAGCAGCTGTGACTGGAGGATCCGCTTCGGAGATCAGCTGGCTCCATGTGCATCAGTACAGATTACTGTATACGATCCTGCATACGGCATCACACGGCATCAGCCGTTCAATCACAAGCGGAGTTACCTGGCGATCCAAAGGCGTCTACTCGACTGGCATATCCCTTAACTCCACAGGATTACCAGAGGACTGAGCTATAACTAGTGCAAGCAGCCGGGAGGACACCGGTTCAATTCCACCAGCAACCCGCACATCCGGTAAGCCCGTTCCAATTGTATCTTGATACGGTGGTTTGTCTGACATATACAGATTGGCCCATCCAGAAATTCACACACAAGCCTTGTGTGTGCTATTGGGAACTCCCGTGACTACCGTGCCTTGCCGTGCCTTCTCTGCAATACACTAATCATGAGAGCAGGATCTCCAACGGATATTACCAGTCTGGTGTAAACACCCTTTTAGGAAAAAATAAGCAGAAGTCACTGCCTCTTGTTCCTCGATACCCTGAACTTCTCTTATTGGTGGATGCTGACATTTCCCCACACAGGATAGAATCCACCAGATTGATGGACTTCATTTATGTCGATCACACCAGATAGGAATTCATATACACACACGTTATGTACCCCAGGTTCAGGGCAATTCCAGCACTACCTGCTTCCCCCTCCCCGCAGTGTCACTCCTGTGGTTTGCTCACCAATATCAGGTTTTATTAACCAATATATGTTCACAGATCGCACCGATCGGGGTCTCTGCCCCAGGTGAACTACCACAGAAGTAGCACTACAGTATCCGGATAGTCTGGGTTCATGTTACATGTTTGTTAGTTGTCTTTATGTTTGTGAGTCTTACTAGCTACACCGCTCACGCGGTAGCATACCATTCCTAGCATTTGTTCTGCCACGTGGTCTATGTAACATCGCAGACTCATTTTTATTGATGTTTTGTAGATACTAATAAATCATTTATACATTTGTATCAACTGAGTATAGTCCATCACTTGCCAACAGTAACCTCTTTTCTGGGGTAAGCCTATTTCTCTAGGGCTTTCACCCAGGTTCTTTTTGTATTTTGACTAGTATTTTTGGTTACGGCAAACACCCCCTCATTTGGGGGAGCGTCTTCTCAGAATAGTAAATACCTCACATCATTTGGTTGTCATATGGGACACTTCCCCCTTTTTTTTGTTTCCTACGGGATTTTAATTATCCAGACATAGACTGGGTGGAAGGAACTGTGCATTAATCTAAGGCTCGCCAGTTCCTAAATGGCTTGCAGGACAATTTCATGGGTCAGATGGTAAATTCACCAACTAGAAACAAAGCGTTACTAGACCTACTGATTACCAACAATACAGACCTGATCACAGATGTGGAAATACGGGGCAATTTAGGGAACAGCAATCACAAGTCAATTAGTTTCACTATAAATCGCACAAATAGGAAACATAAGGGGAATACAAAGACACTGAATTTCAAAAGAGCCACGAT
Organism: Rana temporaria; assembly: GCF_905171775.1. Taxonomy (NCBI): domain Eukaryota; kingdom Metazoa; phylum Chordata; class Amphibia; order Anura; family Ranidae; genus Rana; species Rana temporaria. The sequence goes on from NC_053493.1 coordinate 358,466,839, forward strand.
CCTTGCTAGAAGATACTAAATGGGATAACATCTTAGGAACAAAGAAGAACAAAGAAAATAGGTATGCTTTAAGAGCATATAAGGGTATTAGAAAGTGCATCCCAATGGGAAATACATTTAAAAGAGCTAGGCTGAGGGATCATCATCAGCATTCTAACTTTACAAAGAATGCAACAAGAAATGTAATGCCGCGTACACACGACCGTTTTTCGGCATGAAAAAAAACAAGGTTTTTCGGCATTTAGAAAAAACAACGTTTTTCCAACTTCATCATTAAAACGACGTTGCCCGCACACCATCGTTTTTAAAAAATGCTCTAGCAAAGCGCAGTGACGTACAACACGTACAACGGCACTATAAAGGGGAAGTTCCATTCGCCTTTGGACTGCTTTAGCTCATTCCGTGTTAGTAAAAGACGATTCACGCTTTTCTGTCTGTTACAGCGTGATGAATGTGCTTACTCCATTATGAACGGTAGTTTACCAGAACGAGCGCTCCCATCTCATAACTTGCTTCTGAGCATGCGCAGGTTTTTGACGTCGTTTTAGCCCACACACGATCATTTTTTACAACCCGAAAAACTACATCGTTTAAAACGTTGTTAAAAAATGCAGCATGTTCGAGAAAAAAAAATTGCCGTTTTTCAGAACCCGAAAAATTATGTGAAGCCCACACACGATCATTTTAAATGACATTTTTTTAAAACTAAGTTTTTTTCATGCCGAAAAACGATCGTGTGTACGCGGCATAAGGGTGCAATCAGGGCAGCTAAAATAGAACACAAAAGGCACATAGCGGAGGAGAGTAAAAAAAATCCCATGAAATTATTTAAATATATAAATAGTAAGAAAGGGAGGTCAGATCATGTTGGTCACATACAGAATGATTAAGGGAATCAGGGTACTAAGGATGGAGAGATGGTGAAGGTATTGAATTTATTCTTCTCTGCAGTCTTCACTAAGGAACTGGGGGGCTTCAGTAACCAAAACTGCAGTGTTTGTCCCTATGACACATCACAGAAAGCACCATCATGGCCAACAGAGGACAGAATTAGAATTAGACTTGGGAAACTTAACATTAATAAATCACCGGGACCAGATGGCTTGCACCCAAGGGTACTTAGGGAACTCAGTCAAGTAATTGCCAGACCATTGTTCCTAATTTTTACTGACAGTCTACTGACCGGAATGGTACCAGCTGATTGGAAAATGTAGCGCCAATATTTAAAAAAAGGGCCAAAATACATCCCTAAGAATTACAGCCCAACATCAATAGTATGCAAGCTCTTGGAGGGGATGGTAAGGGACTATATACAAGTAATGAAAACTGTATCATTAGCAGTAATCAGCATGGATTCATGAAGAATCATTATTGCCAGCCAATCTATTAGCCTTCTATGAGGAGGAGGTGAGCTGCCATCTAGATAAAGGAAGGCCCATAGACGTGGTGTATCTGGACTTTGCAAAAGCATTTGACACAGTTCCCCATAAATGTTTACTGTACAAAATAAGGTCCATTGGCATGGACCAAAGGGTGAGTACATGGACTGAAAACTGGCTACAAGGGTGAGTTCAGAGGGGGGGGGTGATAAATGGGGAGTCATGAGTGAAAAATGGGGTCCCCCAGGGTTCTGTGCTGGGACCAATCCTGTTTAATTTGTTCATAAATGACCTGGAGTATGGGTAAACAGCTCAATCTCTGTATTTGCGGACAACGCTAAGCAGGGCAATAACATCTCTGCAGGATGTGGAAACCTTGCAAGAAGATCTGAACAAATTAATGGGGTGGGCAACTACATGGCAAATGAGGTTTAAGGTAGAAAATGTTTAAATAATGCATTTGGGTGGCAAAAATATGAATGCAATCTACTCACTGGGGGGGAGAACCTCTGGGGGAATCTAGGATGGAAAAGAACATGGGGGGTCCTAGTAGATGACAGGTTGAGCAATGGCATGCAATAACAAACTGCTGCAAGCAAAGCCAACAGAATATTGACATGCAATAAAAAGGGGATTAGCTCCCACTCTCCCACTCTCTGGTCCGGCTGCACTTGGAGTATGCCATCCACTTCCTCAGAAAGCATTTGCTGGAGCTGGAAAGAGTCCAGAGAAGGGCAACAAAACTAATAAAGGGACAGGAGGACATTAGTTATGAGAAAAGGTTACAAGCACTGAACTTATTCCCTCTGGAGAAGAGACGCTTGAGTGGCAATATGATTTCAATGTACAAATACCGTACTGGTGACCCCACAATAGGGATAAAACTTTTCTGTGAAAGGGAATTTAATAAGACACGGGCCATTCACTAAAATTAGAAGCAAATCGGTTTAACCTTAAACTGCGAAGAGGGTTATTTACTGTAAGAGCGGTAAGGATGTGGAATTCTCTTCCACAGACAGTGATTTCAGCGGGGAGCATCGATAAATTAAAAAAACTATTAGATAAGCACCTGAAGCACCACAACATACAGGGATATACAATGTAATACTAAGATAATATCACACACATAGGTTGGACTTGATGGACTCGTGTCTTTTTTCAACCTCATCTACTAACTATGTAACTAGTTCCCAAAAGCTATTTGCTGATTCAAGCTGAAAGCATCTAACAAAAAAATGAAATGTCAGCTTTGGGTGAAGCTATAAGTACACAATGCAAACTTTCACATATACACATATGTTTTTTCTTATGTTACTAACATAACTTTGACCTTTTTAAATTTCATTAGAGATCTGGTAGTTAAAGTAAGCCAGATTAACCCCTTCCCGACCGCCGCATGTACATTTACGTCGGCAGAATGGCACGTACAGGCACATTGGCGTACCTGTACGTCCCTGCCTTTCCGCGGGTCGGGGGTCCGATCGGGACCCCCCCCCGCGACATGCGGCGGTCGGGTTCCCGCGGGGAGCGTTGGGTGTAGAACGGGGAGAGCTGGGTGTAAACGCGGCTTCCCCGTGCTTCACTGTGGCGGCTGCATCGATCGAGTGATCCCTTATATAAGGGAGACTCGATCGATGACGTCAGACCTACAGCCACACCCCCCTACAGTTGTAAACACACACTAGGTGAACATTAAATCCTACAGTGCCCCCTGTGGTTAACTCCCAAACTGCAACTGTCATTTTCACAATAAACAATGCAATTTAAATGCATTTTTTGCTGTGAAAATGACAATGGTCCCAAAAATGTGTCAAAATTGTCCGAAGTGTCCGCCATAATGTCGCAGTCACAAAAAAAATCGCTGATCGCCGCCATTAGTAGTAAAAAAAATAAATAATAAAAATGCAATAAAACTATCCCCTATTTTGAAAACGCTATAAATTTTGCGCAAACCAACCGATAAACGATTATTGTGATTTTTTTTTACCAAAAATAGGTAGAAGAATAGGTATCGGCCTAAACTGAGGAAAAAAAAAATTGTATATATGTTTTTGGGGGATATTTATTATAGCAAAAAGTAAAAAATATTGCATTTTTTTCAAAATTGACGCTCTATTTTTGTTTATAGCGCAAAAAATAAAAACCGCAGAGGTGATCAAATACCACCAAAAGAAAGCTCTATTTGTGGGGAAAAAAGGACGCCAATTTTGTTTGGGAGCCACGTCGCATGACCGCGCAATTGTCTGTTAAAGCGACGCAGTGCCGAATTGTAAAAACACCTTGGGTCTTTAGGCAGCATATTGGTGCGGTCCTTAAGTGGTTAAGGAAGGGATTAAGTGTGTCCTAGGGAGTGATTCTAACTGTGGGGGGGCTGGGCTACGAGTGACATGACACTGATCACTGCTCCCGATGACAGGGAGCAGTAGATCACTGTCCTGTCACTAGGCAGAACAGGGAAATGCCTTGTTTAATGCCCTGTTTTAGGCATCTCCCTGTCATGTATCTCCATGACACGATCGTGGGACACCAGCAGACATCGAGTTTGCGGGTCCCGTGGGCATTGGCCTGGAGCTCGCGGCAGGGGCGCGTGCGTGCCGCCGTGGCACGCACACGCCCGCACAGTGGCAGATTCAAAGTCATTTACAGGTACGTTGCTTTGCGCAGCAGTGCCATTCTGCTGATGTATATCTACAGGCGGCAGTAGTAAAGCGGGTTAAAGAGAGTTAGCTGAACTTTGGCTTTAATTTGTTAGTCACTTATGTGATGTTCATCCAAGTCTTCCAGCTCTTCTTGCACTCTCTAGCCAGTGCTACTGTTTAAGTGTATATTCTCTGCTTCTCCATAAATAGAGAAGCCACTAGGCATGTGCATTTCGTTTAGTTCCAAATCGAAATTCAGACAAATTTTTCATTATTCGGATGCATACGAATTCCCGAATTGTAATATTAACAAATTTAATCGAATTAGAAAAAAAATTCTATTCGAATCGAATTCGAAAACAATTCGATTCGAAAACAAATTCGAATGAAAATTGAAAGCAAATTTGAATCAAAATCTAAAAAATATAAATCGATTTCTAAAAAAGAATACAATAAAATAGAATATAAAATAATAAAACAATAGAATGAAAATCAAAGAATAGTAAAGAACAGAATAAAATTTAATAGAATGTAATCAAATACAATAGAATATGACCTGGCTTCTTCTATCTATCTTCTATCTATCTTCCTATTTCTGAAATTCGAAATTCATATAGAATGAACTCAAATTCGAATATAAAAATTTTAGAAGAGTAGAATAATAATAATAATATATATATATATATATATATATATATATATATATATATATATATATATATATATAAATATATTTTATTCTACTCTATTCTAATATTTTTCTATTCGAATTTTAGTTCATTCTATATGAATTTTGAATTTAAGAAAATGGTTATATATCCGGTTGAAATATCATCGAATTTGGTTGAAATATTAACGATAGCGGATGAAATATTATTGAATTCTGTTAAAATATTTTCTAATCCGATTGAAATATTATCAAATCCGGTCGAAATATTATCGAATCTGGTCGAAATATTTTCAAATTCGACCGGGTTTTTTGAATTCGGTCGAAAACAAACAAATTCCGAAAACACATTTTTGACACATGTAACGAATCTAACTTAAAGCGGGGGTTCACCCTATCGACAGGAAAAAAAAAAAAAAATTTTCTTTTACCTTTAAATCAGGCACTGTAGCGCGAGCTACAGTATGCCTGTCCCGAATTTTTTCCCCCCATACTCACCTTGTAGTCGTCCATCGAAGATACCGGGGAATGGGCGTGCCTCTGGAGACGGAGGATGATTGACGGCCGGCTCTGGCGCGTCACGCTTCTCCGGAAATAGCCGAAATAGGCTTGGTCTTCACGACGCGTGCGCATAGCCTGTGCGCACGCGCCGTGAAGAGCCGAGACCTACTCCGGCTGTCTTCGGGGAGAGTGACGTGCCAGGGCCGGCCGTCAATCATCCTCCCTCTCCATAGGCACGCCCATTCCCCGCGGGAGCCGGAATCTACGATGGACGACTACGAGGTGAGTACGGGGTTAAAAAAATCGGGACAGGCATACTGTAGCTCGCGCTACAATGCCTGTCTCGATGGTAACATCATGTGGGTCAGGGTGAACTACCGCTTTAACGAAATTAATTAAATAACAAATTAAAACGAAACTAAACTAAACAAATTTTTCCCTTTTGCACATGCCTAGAAGCCACTGACTGGATCAATAGGTAAAAATTAAAAACATTTATACAGAAAACAAATTCAGCCACCACATCTAAGGATTGATAAGCTGCAATAAATTACATTTATATTTTTGAGCTTTAAGAATCCTTGCCATTTCTCTTCTAGAGTAAAACAAATCTTCATGCTCACACATTTTAACTGCAACAGAGAAAAATCATCTCTCCTGCCCTGCCAGACAGGAATGTGTAAACCTCGGGACTGGTTGGACAGAAATACAAATCTTTTCCCATGGTATAGCAAATCTCATAAATGTATTTCATCTGTTAATTTATCTTTTAAGTTGGAGAAAAGTTTTAGAAATTATACAGGAAATTTAGCAAAAAAGAGGATGAAAGTTTAAATTATAATTATGCTAAATCAGGGAACCCTTTATTCGAGACACTGAAATCACTCAGAATGTATTTCTGTACAATTGTGCTATTTCACTCAGTTTGGTTACTAAAAGATTAACTTTTTTCATTGAGAAATCTAAGAGGATGATCTGGATTATGAGCCACAATCTACTGTACAATTTATCAATGAAATGCCTCCTTTTGCAGCCTTAGCATCTAAGCCAGCTGTTGGCTGGGTTATTGGTAATCTGCAAGGATTGATTTGTTCTCTACGTACCGTTTAGTGTTGTGGATATTTTTCCAGTAATGTTGTTGATTTGGAAGAACCGTACTTTGATTGGGTCTGGGATCTGCTGCTCGATTTTATAGACTAGTTGGGCATTGGGTGTCGATGGATCATCCTCATCAGTGGCATAAACAGTGAGAAATGGTATGCCTGTAATTAAAAAAATATATATATATATTTATATGGGTCTAAAGCAGGGGTCTCAAACTGGCGGCCCTCCAGCTGTTGCGAAACTACAAGTCCCATCATGCCTCTGCCTGTGGGAGTCATGCTTGTAACTGTCAGCCTTGCAATGCCTCATGGGACTTGTAGTTTCGCAACATCTGGAGGGCCGCCAGTTTGAGACCCCTGGTCTAAAAGGTGTTAACAATATCTTTTTTTTACTGAAAGATCAATTATAATCAGTAGGATTGACATAGTATTAACAACCTCCATTTTAATGCCGCATACACACGGTCGGAATTTCTGATGGAAAAAGTCAGATGGGAGCATTTCGTCGGATATTCCAACCGTGTGTATGCCCCATTGGACTTTTTCTGTCGGAATTTCCGACAGACTTAGATAGAGAGCAGGTTCTCTATTTTTCAGACGGAAAAAAATTCTATCGTCTGTATGCAATTCCGACACACCAAAAACCACACATGCTCGGAATCAAGTAGACACATACTCGGAAGCATTGAACTTAATTTTTCTGGGCTCGTCGTAGTGTTGTACGTCACCGCGTTCTTGACGGTCGGAATTTCGTGTGACCATGTGTATGCAAGCCAAGCTTGAGCAGAATTCCGACGGAAAAAATATCCGTATTTTTTCCATAGGAAAATCCATTCGTGTGTACGTTGCATAAGCCCTATTTTCCAGTTACAGCAAGTGTGTGGAGTATCTACATATGACGCCAGAAAGGCTGCTCTATGGAATGTAACAAACCCAGTCAGATGAACCCCTCCCTATCTCTACAAAACATGTGTTTGAGAGGGCACTTGTTATGATGGAGGGGGGGGTACTTGGGTATTACTCAGCTCTACCAGCACAGAGCATTGGAGAAAAGAACAGGGAGAAGTATTTTCATTAAGAGAGGCGTTTTAAAGCATTTCCAGATAAAAAGATAAGCAACAACCATAACAAAGATAAATGGAGTGATACTTCAAATGGACATTGATAGGTTTGAGTTAATAACCCAGATCCAGGGCTTTTTTTCAGCGGGAACACGGGGGAACGCAGTTCCGGCACCTTCTGGACTGACTGTATGTAATGGCAAGGGATGCTGGGGTGTGCTGCAGGGGGGGGTCTATTGTTGCTGGTGGGGGACCTATTGTTTCTAGGGGGTGAGGGGGTCAGTTGTTGCTGAAAGATCTACTGTTGGGGGAGGGGTCTATTGTTGATGGCAGCCAGAGAGTAGGGTGACCAGACCAACTTCATTCCAGGACAATACAGTGTCCCGGAATGAAACTGACACAGCCGCCGCCCCCCCCCCCCCCCCGGGCCAATCTAATGCCTGCAAAAAAAGGCTGCCAGATCACCGCTTTACTCACTAACAGTACTTGTCCTGGCCGGGAATTCCTGGAGGAGCACAATTCCCGCCCCCTGCTTGTAATTGGAGAAATCATAAATCCTGCCTCTTGTGTCCAATCACTGTTCTGTGATTCGTTACAGCACAGGCTGATTTTTGGGAAGGTGGGTGTCCCTGAATGGTAGTTTTGAAATGTGGTCATCCTACCAGAGAGTCTATTAATGCTTGCTGTACGGAGATCTGTTGATGCTGCTGTGAGTCTATTGTTGCTGGCGGGGAAGTTTTGTTGTGGGTGGTCCATTGTTGTTAGGGGGATCTATTGTTGCTGGCTGCAGGGGATCTATTTTACTGCTTTTCTTGATATCATTACCAAATTCCATATAAATTACTTAGCACCACAAAATGATACTTGGTTCTATATTATCTAAAAGGGGCGGTACTGGTAGGTGGGTAGGGGATCGAAGAAAAGGGGTGATTTGGAAAGGGGGAGTTCCTGCACCTATTGTCTGAGAAAAAAAGCCCTGCCCAGAACAAATATGCAGATGAGGTGTAATGATTCCCTCCGACTTCATTTGCAGCAAACTTCTTCTAGATCAATGCCACAGAAAAGCGTTAAAACCAGATGATCAGCATGGGAGCCAATAACATAGCATTTCTAGAAGGTGGTTAAGAATGGCAGCCCATGTGTTTTTCTGGTACCAAAAGTTTTTATTATTTCAAGGTATATATTTCTACATACATAAACAGCTCACGTATACAACAGTTAAAAGAAAGGCAAAGAAAACATTATGCAAGGACCATATGGTCATATAGAAAAAAAGGTTTTGAACATAACCTTCAAAGGTTTTTAAGATAACATCCAATTAAGATCCAACAGATACAAGTACATTTAATGTAATAAGGGAGTTAGTCTGTACATCAGGGGAATACAATCCAGTAATAGTACTTGTTAAAGGGGTTGTAAAGGTACATTTTTTTTCCTAAATAGCTTCCTTTACCTTAGTGCAGTACTCCTTTACTTACCTCATCCTTTCGATTTTGCTTTTAAATGTCCTTATTTCTTCTGAGAAATCCTCACTTCCTGTTTTTCTGTCTGTAACTCCACACAGTAATGCAAGGCTTTCTCCCTGGTGTGGAGTATCGTGCTCGCCCCCTCCCTTGGACTACAGGAGAGTCAGGACGCCCACTAACACATAGCTCCTTTCTCTATCTGCAACGTAGAGAGCGTCCTGACTCTCATGTAGTCCAAGGGAGGGGGCGAGCTCGACTCTCCACACCAGGGAGAAAGCCTTGCATTACTGTGTGAAGTTACAGACAGAAAAACAGGAAGTGAGGATTTCTCCGAAGAAATAAGGACATTTAAAAGCAAAATCGGAGGATGAGGTAAGTGAAGGAGGACTGCACTAAGGTAAAGGAAGCTATTTAGGAAAAAAAATTACCTTTACAACTGCTTTAAGTAAAAAATAACATTCAATGTACCAGGTGCATGTTGCAAGGCAGTAGTATCCAGTGAGTGGTTATTATAATGGAGACTGGAAGAAGAAAAAAGAAAAGAAGCCAAGTTCCCACTGACAAGAAATTGTACAATGAGTTCAGAGTATATTAGACAGGACAGGAAGAGTAAATAAAAAGAGAAAAAAAAACAGAAAAAAAAAAGGGAAAGGGAAAGAAAGGATGGGGAGAGAAAGGGGACAGGAAAGGAGGGATGAGGAGGGAAAGGGGGGGGAAACAGCCAGGAGTAGGGGAAGGTAGAAGAGGGACCATGGAGGCCACCCATGGGAGTGTGTAAGGGGGTGCCAATACAGGGAGACTCTCCCTTTCATCAAAGCTGCACAAGATGTGGGTCACATTAAGAAAGAGGGGAGTACTCAAGCCAAGGTTACCAACTGAAATGAATGTATCATATCTAGGATGGCAGTCAACTTTTCATTGACAAGTGTCCTAAAGATCCTTGAATTAACCTCTTCAAATTTAGGAGATAGAGATTTCTTCTAATGGGCGATCCTTTGATTTGGTAGCTGTAATTATATGTGTTATTAAGGATCAAGCATATTAAAGTGATTGTAAAGTCTTGTCTTTTAAGTTAAAAATAACAAATATGTTATACTTACCTGCCCTGTGCAGTGGATTTTCACAGAGCAGCCTGGATCCTCCTCTTCTCGTGTCCCTCTTCAATGCTCCTGGCCCCTCCCTCCTGTTAAATGCCCCCACAGCAAGCAGCTTGCTGTGGGGGCACCTGAGCTGAGCCACAGCTCCCTGTGTCCATTCAGACAGGGAGGTAGGTGCGGCCTGGCCCCACCCTTTCCTCTCCTGATTGGCTGACTGACTTTGATTGACAGCAGCGGGAGCCAATGAGAAGGAGAGTCCCGGGCAGCTGAGACACTCCTACAACATCGCTGAATCTAGATGGACCTCAGGTAAGTATCAGGCGGGCTGAGGGGGGGTTGCTGCACACAAAAAGCTTTTTAACTTAATGCATAGAATGCATTAGGATAAAAACCCATCTGCCTTTACAATCACTTTAACCTCCCTGGCGGTATGATTCTTTCAGAAAAAACATGCTGAAAGTGGTACCATTATTTGCAAGGAAATTTGGCGTTTTATACTGTAGGCATGTAATTCTTAGGAATAACTCACTTAAATCTGACCAAACAAGATTCTAATAGGCATCCCGGGTATGACATTTTTTTTAAAACAAAATTATAAATTATAATATAATAAATAATTATAAATAATTATATCAAATAATAATATAATTCTAATAAAAATTATTCAATAATGTAATCAACTCAAAATCACTGAAATTTGCTCAGTTACAGAATTGTCGCTGTCATTATTTTTTATGACGAATTTCCCCACAAATCGCTATCGCACAATTCTGCAAGTGATTATAATTTATTATCGCTGTTTTCTAGCTGATCTAAAACCATTTTTGACATAAAGGGACACTTTTGGTTGCTATGGACAATATACAGTTTGCAGGCAGAAAGAACCCTTTTTTATTATATAAAAGAACATGTAGGGCACTGGGCAGACCACTAGGGACAAGGGGTGTGTGTATTTTTTACATACAGTACTGTAATCTATAAGATTACAGTATTGTATAGTGTTTGTTTACTTTTTTGAATTTGGCGCCGATCTCCGCTTCCGTGCGTCGGAACATCGCAGGGAACGGAGATCGACGGCACAGGAGGACACTGTGTGAATCGAGCGAGGACCCGCTCGCTCACACAGCGCGGTGGCATCGCTGGATCCAGGGAAAAGGTAAGCCAGCGCGCGCTGCAGGCTCTGCACAGCTACCCCGAGCGTGACTCGGGGTTACCGATTTTGGCAGAAAAAATCAACCCCGAGTCACGCTCGGGGATACCGCCAGGAGGGTTAAGAAATGTCCTGTACCTGTTATGAAGAAGAGCCTCCCATTGATCTTTGCAGACGTTTTACCTGGAAAGCCAGCCATAGATGGATGGAATTCAATCCATCAAGGGCAGGCTGATTGAACCCAAGTCGATCCATTGATCAACTTGGGTACAAGCAGCATGTTGGATTTTTAGCATGCAATTATTGCCAGCGGCTATAGTCGCTAGCAGCAATTGCTGTGTTCTCCTGGCAGGGACGGCTCCCTGCGTCCCCCACCAGGAAAACACAATAGCTCAGCAGGAGGACTGAGGCGGCGTACACACGATTGGTCCAAACCGATGAAAATGGCCTTAAGTCCAGTTTCATCGGTCAAAACCGACCATGTGTAAGGCCCATCGGTCCGTTGTCCTTCGGTCCAAAATTTTAAAACATGCTTTAAAATCGAACCGATGGACTGCTGCCCGATCGGTCCAAACCGATGGTTAGTACAGAAAGCATCGGTTCAAAACCCGCGCATGCTCAGAATCAAGTCGACGCGTGCTTGGAAGCATTGAACTTCGGTTTTTTCAGCACGTCGTGTGTTTTACGTCACCGAGTTCTGACTCGATCGGTTTTTGGAACAATGGTGTGTACACACATCAGACCATCAGGCCACTTCAGCGGTGAACCGATGGAAATGGCCCGTCGGACCATTCTCATCGGTTTGGAACGACCGTGTGTACGCGGCCTGACTGTGTTGATGGGGGAATCCAGTACAGTACATTTCTTTCACACAACCCATGGTTGCAGAAAAGAAAGTTGCATAATCTATTGCATGCTTTAGTCCAAATATTTTTCAGACACTGTCCCAGACCAAGCTTGCAGATCAGGGATTTTTTCTGACTTTCCTGATCTGCATACAGTACATGTTCCTGGTCAGGATAAGAATGATAACCAGGCAGTTAGTGTAAGGATTTCAGTAATGGCAGTCCTTGTATTGACAGGTTTACATTCATTTATTAAATGGCAGAAGAAGAAATTACCTGGTCTGGACAGTTCCCGTACCGTGGCAAAATATTCAGACTGGTTAAAAGTTGGTCTATGATTATTGATGTCATCAACAATAATAGTAAGAAGATATGGACCTTCAATTACTGATCCACTAGTGTCTACAGTTTTAACCTAGAAAAAAAAAAAGTGAGAGATCAGTATGAAATGGCAAGGGAAAAAGGCAGAAATCTCAGCATAAGTTTAAACTCACCTTTTTAAACACACTTTGAGGACAGGTAAGTGTGTTGATTTTTTTGTTACTCGACATAAAATCCCTTTCTCTGAGTTCATTGACAGACACAGCTGCTCTGAATCTCGACCATAAGGTTAAATGGCCACCTACAGAAGTAGGGACCTAGGCAGAAAAAAGAACACAGCACTGCCTATGGGCAGTCTAGTGGGTTTACAACCCCCTCTATGCTATAGGCTATAGCCAGTTAGTTACAAAGCAGTGTAAGAAGTAAAAACTCCAACAGAGGGGTGGGTGCTGTGTCCATCAATGAACTCAGAGAAATGGATTTTACGGTGAGTAGAAACAGACAAACAAACAAATGCCGTTGGATACAATGGAAACAATAAAATATTTGTCAGGAAGGGCATGCCAGCAGCCAAGATGGTGGCCCCAGAAGATGTCCTGAGTGCTCTATACCAATGAGGAGAATGCCACAGGTGCGTCTGCACCCACTGGTGCGCGAACGCGATCGCACTTTGTGACTGGTCATAGCGCCATAGCTATCAGCACCCAGACTCAATGCCATCTGGTCTACAGCATTCCCTGTGTGCCCTGCTATCTGTTACCTATTCCCGTTGACTAACTCGGCTTTTTCCTGCTATCTGCCTGCATCTGACCCCGGCCTGTCTCTGACTTTGCACCTGCCGGCTCTGGCTACTACCTCGCTGCCAGCCTGTCATCGACCCGGCCTGCACTTTGACTCTGCTCCACCCTCTGCATCAGTTCCTAATCTCCCCGCCTGTGTATGACCCAGCCTGCCTGTACCCATCTGTGATCCGGTCCTTAGGAAGCATGCATTCCACTAGCTGCCGCACCTGCTTCTCGGTCCTCAGCATCAAAGCACCAGCCTGTTCCAGCTTCCAGTCTACCTGCTGTTTCTGATTCTACCACTGTGTCGGTGTTCCTCCACAACTTCGCCAGAAGTTCTGGTCCAGCACCGCTGCTAGCAACCCTGCCAGGCACTCGTGCGACTCTGCACTACCACACCTCCTGTCTACTCTATCAGGGACCTTGGGTCAGAGGTGTAAGAGAGGTCGTCCTCTGCCTATCAGGAGCTACCACCGGGTATGTGACAATATTGTTGTATTTCAGTTGACAGATGTTTTTATTGTCTCTGTAACTACGGTAAACAAGCCTGTAACCTGTTCAAACAATGGCTTGACTTTTTTTTAACATACAGTTGTGCTCATAAGTTTACATACCCTGGCAGAATTTATGATTTCTTGGCCATTTTTCAGTGAATATGATAACACAAAAAATGTTTCTTTCACTCATGGTTAGTGTTTGGGTGAAGCCATTTATTATCAATAAACTGTGTTTACTCTTTTTAAATCATAATCAAACAGAAACTACCCAAATGACCCTGATCAAAAGTTTACATACCCTGGTGATTTTGCCTTGATAACATGCACACAAGTTGACACAAAGGGGTTTGAATTGCTATTAAAGGTAACCATCCTCACCTGTGATGTTTGCTTGTAATTAGTGTGTGTGTGTGTGTGTGTGTGTATAAAAGGTCAATGAGTTTCTGGACTCCTAACAGACCCTTGCATCTTTCATCCAGTGCTGCACTGAGGTTTCTGGATTCTGAGTCATGGGGAAAGCAAAATAATTGTCAAAGTATCTGCAGGAAAAGGTAGTTGAACTGTATAAAACAGGAAAGGGATAAAGATATCCATGGAATTGAGAATGTCAATCAGCAGTGTTTAAACTTTAATCAAGAAGTAGAAAATGTGGGGCTCTGTTGAAACCAAAACACTGCCAGGAAAATTGTTCGGGATGCAAAGAAAAACCCATAAATAAATAACAGAAGAAATACAGGACTCTCTGAAAACATGTAGTGTGGCTGTTTCAAGATGCACAATAAGGAGGAGGCACTTGAAGAAAGATGGGCTGCATGGTCAAGTCGCCAGAAGAAAAATATTAGTACGCAAATGCCACAAAGTATTCCGCGTACAATACGCCAAACAGCATAGAGACAAGCCTCAAACTTTCTGGCACAAAGTCATTTGGAGTGATGAGACAAAAATTCAGTTTTTTGGGCACAACCATAAACGCTACATTTCGAGAGGAGTCAACAAGTCCTGAATGAGGAAAGGTACACCATTCCTACTGTAAAAACACGGAGGTGGATCACTGATGTTTTGGGGATGTGTGAGCTACAAAGGTACTGGAAATTTGGTCAAAATTGATAGCAAGATGATTTCAGTATGTTATCAAAAAATACAGGAGGAACATTTGCATTCATCAGCCAGGAAGCTGCGCATGGGTCATATTTGGACATTCCAACATGACAATGATCCAAAACACAAGGTCAAGTCGACCTGTCATTGGTTACAGCTGAATAAAGTGAAAGTTCTGGAGTGGCCATCTCAGCCTCCTGACCTCAATATCATTGAGCCATTCCGGGAAGATCTCAAACATGCAGTTCATGCAAGACAGCCCAAGAATTTACAGGAACTGGAGGCTTTTTACCAAGAGGAATGAGCAGCTTTACCATCTGAGAAGATAAAGAGCCTCATCCACAAATACCACAAAAGACTTCAAGCTGTCATTGATGTTAAAGGGGGCAATACACAGTATTAAGAACTGGGGTATGTAAACTTTTGATTAGGGTCATTAGGGTAGTTTCTGTGATTATGATTTAAAAAGAGTAAACACAGTGCCAGGGTATGTAAACATATGAGCACAACTGTATATGAAACAACAGTGCCATCTAGAGGTTAAATTGGAAAATGTTTCCCCCATTGAAACACAGTATTAAGAAAAGGGCCACACCCATGGGAATGGTAAAACTTTTCAAATAAAAAGCCAACAATAGAGACTGAAAAGGGGGACTCTATAATGACTTACCAAGGAAGGTCTGTACCAGCCAAAAAAGTTATACCTGAAGACACTTTCGTCTGATCTCCAGCAACCGCTTATAGGTTAAGCCTGGTGTACTCTTTGCCTACAGAGATCGTGAACCCACTGTAACCTGAGTTGAGTAACTTTTCAGTGCATTTCTAATGTTTACAGACCATAGTTTCTGCATATTTGCTAGGAAGTAGTAGTCATGTATTGTATTCCTATAATTGTTATAGTTTTGTATGTACAGCATTTTTTTAATTTAGTGAAAGCACATTAATATACTGCACCAAACAAAACAGTAACAAAAAATCTAGTTTTCTATTAAATGTTCATTGGCGGACACAGCTCTTCTGAATTTCGTCCATAGGGACGTCCCAAAGCAGTGCCTCGTAGTTATGCACAGACAACCAGCAGCCACCTGTAAACCTGAGACACTCAGGCCCTGTACACACGGGCAAGAATCTCGTCAGGAAAAAAACGTTGTTTTTCCTGACAAGATTCTTGGCAAGAATAAATGGGAGGAAAGAAATTTTGGACAGCCGCACTTCAATAAAAGGTAAAAGGGTGTTGCCTTTTATTCTGGTAAAAAATACTACAAAAGCAAGAAAAAACAGCAAACAGTGTGGTAATAGAGCTAACTAGTTTCACATTGATAACCAATGCTTAGTCATATCTCTTGGCAAGAATCTCTTGCCGCCCGAGTGTATACACTGACCTTTTCAAAAGAACCGCGGTTCTCTTGAAAGGCAAGAACGCAGTGACGTCATCGCGTACGACGAGCATGCGCTCGTCACATTCGATGCCGTCGCCGCCATCTTGCTTCATCCTACCTACGCCGTGGAAGCTACCACGCATGCGTCAAAGTCATTTCGAGTATGCGCGGGTTTCCATGGCGACAGGTAAGTGTACACCCTCTCAGGTTTCTCGTCAGGGAAACAGGCCGACAAGAATCTCGAAGAGAAAAAAGAACGCAGGTTCTCTTTTTTTTCTCATCGAGATTCTGGCCAGATTTCCTGCCGAGAAACCTGAAAGCCTCGTACACACAAACAATTTTCTCAGCAAGAAAGCTCTGCCAGCAGTTTTCTTGCTGGTTTTTGCTGAGAAAAACGGTCGTGTGTATGAGGCCTCACACCTGAAAATGGAACATCCAGGAGGCGCTAGGCTCCCTGGTAGAGAATGCCACAAAGGGCAGATGGAGCACGACTCTCACGGCGTTAAGCTGCCAAATCCAATTAAAAACAGCTGCACTGGAGGCCACCGGGTCTTGTCTCGGGCCATCCGTGAGTCAGGGACGTGAAGTCAGGGTAGGCAGGAGAGGCAGAGCCACATATCAGCCAAAAGAAGCCTACCAGGCACAAGGACACCCCTTCCAAAGGATAGACATGCTGCAACCTGGAGGGGGATCACTGATTCATCAATCCCCAGTCCCACAAAAAAATTGCGTGTAATAGAAATGCATCCAGCCAGAGACAGTAATAAAAGTGGTAAACCGAACCTGGGGCAAGAGATCCTCCCGAGCAAACAACCGCCAGGTAGTGTCCATGACCACATCCTGGCTGTGTACCAAAGATGGTGCATAGGCATAGCCGCTGTTCCCAATTTGACACCCATGTGGGTGCATGTCCCCAAGCTCACACAGTATATCTTTAGTAACTCAACCACAATGTGTATAACATATACTTTTAAAGCAGTAGTAACCCGCATGAAAAAAAAAACAGGCAGTTTAAGTCATAATGTGCTAGTATGCATCGCATACATTCATATGTAAATAAAGGTGGCATTCATATGTATATCATGCCCCTCTGCAGTGAAGAGATGATGTGCTGTAACCTCTAGCAACCAATCAGTGAGCAGTATTACTGTACAGTAATCTCTAGAAATCATGCGCTGTAACCTCTAACAACTAATAAGTGAGCCGTAATGTGTGCTGTAACCTCTAGCATCCAGTCAGTAAGTGGTAATGATATGCTGTAACCTCTGGCAATCACTGCCTGATCTGATACAGTAAACTGATTTTAAGTCTAGCTGATATTTATTGTATGTCTCAGAGCAGGTGGAGAGCAAAATTGCATGGGGGGGAGACTTTTTTTGCCCAGGGTCCAATCAACATTATAGATGGCCCTGGCGATATGAATGGCCGAGCCAGCAATGATGTCACTTCCGCACATGCACTGTTTACAACACGGCTCTGAAGAAACGGCACGGGTCAACCTCTCTGACTTCATCTAAACAAGTACATATCTCCAAAACGGTGCATGTTTAGAAGATATGAACTGTACCTATAGGTAAGTCTTATTAAAGGCTTACCTATAGGTAAATATCATACATCAGAGTTTACTCCCACTTAACTACAGATGTGACACTATATGGCCATATCTAGTGAAGTGAAAAACTTTAAAACTAAAGATAGTGATTTTATCATAAAGTAAATGTGGCATAAATCTGGTATTACCTGCAAACTGTACAAAGGTTTTGTTGTCCAGTCAAGTGGTCCAGTTGTCTGCAGAATCCCATTATCATGTTGAATTTCAATTAAACCGTCTGTTGTTCCTTCCAGAACAAACATGTGTGATCTGGCATCGCTTTTCTGAAACTGTTGAAGCAGATGAAGCAATTAGATATTATTTTTTATGGTATATGCAAACATACATATAAGTAATATATTACTGTGACACTCACACTTTTGTATTACTTTTCAACAGGATCACAGTACTCCTCCTGACAGTGACTGTACTTTGCTTTTTCTCCAGAGGGGCCATATCTATTCCGGTTGAAAAACAGGGGGGACGTAAAACACGATGTGCTGAGAAAAATGAAGTTCAATGCTTCTGAGCATGCGTCGACATGATTCTGAGCATGCGTGGATTTTTAAACGATGGATTTTCCCACAGACGATCGTTTTTTTCTAACGTTTTTTTAACCATAAGAACATTTTTAAACAGGTTCTATTTTTTTTCACCGATGGGGAAAAAAAACGATGGGGCCCACACACTACCGTTTCGTCCGAGGATAACGGTCCATCGGTCCGTTTTCATCAGACGAACCAATTGTGTGTACATGGCGTTAGACTTCTTTACACTGGATGTGATGTCAAAGGGGGTTATTTACGAAAGGCAAATCCACTTTGTACTACAAGTGCACTTAAAAGTGCAGTAGCTGTAGATCTGAGGGGAAGATCTGAAATGAGGGGGAGGCTCTGTTGATTTTATCATCCAATCATGTGCAAGCTAAAATGCTATTTTTTTATTCCTTGCATGTCCCCCTCAGATCTACAGCGACTGAACTTCCAAGTGCACTTGCAATGCACTTGTAGTGCAAAGTGGATTTGCCTTTCGTAAATAACCAACAAAGTGTTAGAATGCAATATAATTCACTGAAAAATATTATATTAGTCAAAAGTCACTCACTATAATACTGGACTTTTGACTAATATAATATTTTTCAGTGAATTATATTGCATTCTAACACTTTGTGCAATACTGAATGTGTTGCAATTTACCCTAACTATTGATCACTATTTTAATATATGTGTTTCACTTCATCAATTATGTTGGACCAGCACGGCTACAACCCTAAAATCTAATGGCATCAATTGCCTTCAGAAATCACCTAATTAGTAAATAGAGTCCACTTGTGTGTAATTCAGTGGCGTCTCCAGCTTTCATATTTAGGGGGGGGGCACATGGGGGGACAGGGACAAAAGTAGGGGGGCCAACTATAAAATGCAATTATATATATATATATATATATATATATATATATATATATATATATCCTGGGGCCCTTTACTACGATCAGACTATGGGCCCTTTCACATTTTCTGCAGTGAGCTCCCTTCCTACTATACTGGGGCCCCCCAGGGTGGCAGAAAACAAGAGATATGTCACCAGCACACCAAGAAAATATAAGGGTCCAAAGCAGTGGGAGAACTATCATTGTTGCAAAGGTTGTCTTGCCACCGGGCCCTGGTGTTCTGCCACAGTGGGGATCCGACACTGTCCTGTCCCTGCTATTTACAGCGCTGGTCTGGCATCTGTCTCCTTGGCAGCGGCGGCAGTCTATTAGGACCTAGTGCTGGTGACATTATGGGTGCATGCAGGGGAAGGCTGGCACTATTGGTTATAGAGAGCTGAGCCCCCAGCTGGTCACCTAGCAGCAGTAATGCTGTATAACCTTCTCTGTTGACATGCTGATCGGCATGTGATCCAGGTGATGCTCCCAGTCAGATCTAATAAACACAGTATTTATTAGCATCAAGAGTACAACCACATAAATATAATCAAACGTATGTTCAGCAGCCATGTGGGCTGTAAAGTGTGGGCTTTGATCAATAAAATCACTGATATTTATGACTAGGATTTGACTAAGAGCATCACCTGGATTGCATCCTGATCAGCATGTCAGAGAAGGGTCCACTGCTGCTAAGCAACCTGCAGGGAACTCAACTGTCTACAACCAATAGAGATGGGCTCGGGTGTGTTTGAAATCCCACATGCCCAATCCCGCCAGGAAGCTGACACTCCACAGTGCTAATCAATGTAGGGCTGCCTAAGAGCCAAGACCAGCCATAGACAGTTTAAATCTCAGCTGGTTCAGCAGAAACTGGCTCAGATTTTAACCATTAATGAGCAGATTCTCTTATAATTATCACTAGTGGTTGCTGTATAGTCACTAGTGATAATCACTGTTTGTCGGGAGAATATAATTGCTGGGCAGGAGGGATATTCCCCTGTCACCACTGTCTTTGTTGATGGGGGAATCATGAAAGTTTCTTTCCTGCAATCTGTGGATGCAGGAAATAAATTTGCACTGTATATTATCTGCCTAACTGAAAGTGAAAGTAAATTGTGAATGTTTTGAAAGAACAGGAGAGGGGAGGGAGACAGATGGGGGGGAGAGAAGGGATGGAGATAATGTAGTTCAGTGATTACAGTGTACTGCAGTCTGCAGTGCACACACTTAAACACGGTCCAGGCTAGAATATCTGGTTGTGTGAGCGCTTGCATTATGCAGTGTCGGCGAGCAGAGGGAGGGGGAGGAATCCCCCGCAGAGCTGACTGGGGACGCTCTCCCTCTCGGGGAGCAAAATACAATTTTTTTTTTTTGGGGGGGGGGGGGGGCACATGGTGGGGCACAGCATGATGTTGGGGGGGGTCAGGGCCCCCTCTGGCCCCACCCTAGGGACGCCTCTGGTGTAATTTAATCTAATTATAAATACAGCTATTCTGTGAAGTTCTCAGAGGTTTGTTAGAGAACTTTAATGAACAAACAGCATCACAAAGGCCAAGGAACACACCAGACAGGTCAGGGATAAAGTTGTGGAGGAGATTAAAGCAGGGTTAGGTTATAAAAATATGTCCCAAGCTTTGAACATCTCACGGAGCTCTGTTCAATCCATAAACCGAAAATGGAAAGAGTATGGGACAACTGAAAACCTACCAAGACATGACCATCCACATAAACTGACAGGCCGGGCAAAGAGAACCACCAAAAGCTATAAATGATATTTTCTTACAATATAAACGTATTTATTGGATGGCTAACTTCCTGTCTAGTTCCCCACTGAGGGAGAAGTACTAGTCAGTACCAGTGTGCGAAAATGTATTACTCTGTAATAAAAAATCAGAAGGTCAATAGAAAAGAATGTAAAAGCTGCGCTAAAATATCAAATACCAGTAGCAAAAAAAAAAATACCAAAAATATCATGTACCAATAATGAATTGAATGCTAGTGGTAAAATTATGGATTGAATAAAAAATAAATAAATAAGTGAATATGAGAAGTCCATGGAAACCAGTGAGAAGTATAATGGATAGGGAATAACCATACAAATGATGAAAAAAAATCCACATTCTTATGACAAGAAGATCAGGATACACCCGCTGAGGTGACGATGGAATCAAAAAAGGGGGATGGCACCCAAGATGAACACCACAAACGCTAATGCTCCACCACCGACAGAAATGGCTGCTTACCAAAGGCAGGTATTGCCGAGCCTATCAGATATCACTCTGTAGTAATCCGATCGTTATGGATAGAAGTGTCCTGGATCCCATGGAGGTATGCACGGTCAACCACTTATATCCTCCAGCTTATGTTGTGACCGTAATGGATACAGCCACAACATGAGCTGGAGGATATAAGTGGTTGACCGTGCATACCTCCATGGGATCCAGGACACTTCTATCCATAACGATCGGATTACTACAGAGTGATATCCGATAGGGTGTAGGTGGTGGAGCATTAGCGTTTGTGGTGTTCATCTTGAGTGCTATTCCCCTTTTTTGATTCCATCGTCACCTCAGCGGGTGTATCCTGATCTTCTTATCATAAGATTTTTTTTCATCATTTGTATGGTTATTCCCTATCCATTGTACTTCTCGTTGGTTTACATGGACTTCTCATATTCCCTTATTTATTTTTTATTCAATCCATAAGTATACTACTAGCATTCAATTCATTATTGGTACATGATATTTTGGTATTTTTTTTCACTACTGGTATTTGATATTTTAGCGCAGCTTTTACATTCTTTTCTATTGACCTTCTGTGTTATCTCACGGCAGAGCTGCTGCTGTTCATCTTGTTCACATATTTTTAGTTAGCGCTGTATTTTTCTTTATTTTTACTTTGTACATCCACACTTGTAAATGTTTGACTTTTTAGGAAAAAATACATTTTGGTGTCCTGGCTCTATAAAATGTAAATACTTAATGTATCGACTCTTCAGAACTCTCATCTTTAAAATGGTTTTAGCCATGAAAGAAAGTATATGGGCAGGTGAACAAACACAGGAATTTTATAGTTCCTCTTTCACAAGATCATTGCAGTATTAACCTGTACCTAAAGATGGCACACCCAGCCTTTACTGCGGCAATAAATGAGCCTGGCGTTGAGTAAGCATGACCTAACTTTCACAGTCGTAAACTACTGAGTTGGCTGGACTCACCTTTAACATTTATGTATATTTGGGTCACAGTGAAAAAATATAGTTTGGACAGAGAGTGATGAGATAATCCCTATGCTATGTCATTCCCGCTTCTAAAACGTACGTGCAGTTTTCTCATAGGTCAATAACTAGTGCATATTAGGCATATCGCCAATAAGGTGGAAGATATAGTAAAACTATGAACATACTTTATACGGCAACTGGCCATGCATGTGTGATTCAACCTCTGAATTATATTTCTTACAAAAGATGGTTGAAAAAACATGTTCACAGCGGGTGTGTTACACATATGCTGAAAGTATGGTCAATTGCAAAGGGAGCGGGCCGGGTAAAACCAGAAGTGTTTATATCAAAAAGTTTCTGCAATGACACAAACACATGACCTTTAGACGGGGCTGCTTTTAGAAATCACGTGGCCCCTTACAGCCTACCTGGCAGGGCCCCCCCTCAAATATATCAAAATAAAACTTTCACTAAAAATGTACTCAAATCATTCTTAGGCCCCGTACACACGTCCGAGGAACTCGACGGGCAAAACACATAGTTTTGCTCGTCGAGTTCCTTGTGAAGCCGCCGAGGATCTCGGCGAGCCGAAATTTCCGATTGAACAACGAGGAAATAGAGAACATGTTCTCTATTTCCTCGCCGAGATCCTCGTCGGCTTCCTCGGCCGAAAGTGTAAACACGGCCGGGTTTCTCGGCAGAATACAGCTCCGACCGAGTTTCTGGCTGAATTCTGCCGAGAAACTCAGTCGTGTGTACGGGGCCTTAGCGGACACAAAGATAACAGAGAAGCTGTGTAAATTAGCCCTTTTTTAAATCGTTTTTTTTACATTTTTAATAAAAACATTTTATAATTTTTTTTAAAAATGTTTAACTGTTTAAAAATTAGTTTATTTTACAATTTTTTTTTTTTACAATTTTTTTCCCCCAAGAATTGTATTGAGTTGTACAAGGGATTAAAACAATACAGGGTTACAATTCGTTATTTTTTTATTAGGACAGGGAAGCCGGCAGCTGCGTATGTGTCTCTCCCGTGCAGCAGCTGAAAGTCAGCTGAAGCAGGGAGGAGCAATTACAGGGAGGCCTGTAATTGCCCCTCCGTCCGACCACACTGATTCCCTGTGCTGTTTGGGCCCCCCTGTGTAACCGGGCCCCCTACAGGAAGACTGGTGGTCCCCCCCTATCGGCAGCCCTGCCTTTAGACTGATAAACTGCTATTGTGTTCATACAAAATAATACATATCTGTAATGATAACATTTACATATACAGGAATAATGTCCTCACTCCTCATAGAAAATAATAAACAACTGTACATGTGTTGATATGTTAATTAATCACACAGCAGCCTTTACCGATCAAGGGATGTAAATTAAATCACTTTCACCCTGTTTATAGCCTTAAATATGCTCTGTGAAGGACTTGTATGCAATTGCCTATATGCTTCAGTCTAATTCTCTCCCTGCTATTTTAATGTCTGTGTGTTATGTGTAGAAGGTGATTTCATGGGGACCCGAATGACTCATTCCTCTGCATAACAGACTGTTGAAGTGCTAATGTCCCATCCCCAGCCAGCTCTCTATTCTAAAGGGTAATTGATCTATTGTGTTTGTGAAGAAGACCTGTGTTTACCCTTAAGAGATGTGTATTGTATCGTCAGGCTAAATGATTAGATAATTGGCTCATGTTAATTATTCTGATTGCTTCGTTGTAGTAATTAACTTCACTGATGTCATTATCTAAAGAAATGTGTCTGTCAGGGTCGGCTCCAAAGTGTCTACCTATAATCTGTATGGGAGCCCCCAGTGTGTGGAAAGGGGGTGGAGATTTTTTCTTTGATTGATGATTAGCTTGTAAACTGTATATAACTAGCTGAATACTGCCATTAAAGTGTCTCTTGTTCCAGCATTAAGCTTTGGCTCATGTGTGGATTATTGGGCGATTCCAGGGATTTCTACTCATGGAATACTGGGTGATTTTCTTTTATGGGAAGAAGGGAATGCTTGACGGGGATATTTTTTACTACCGTCACATGCTCCCTCTTACCTGCAATGACACAAACACATGACCTTCAGACTGATAGACTGGGTAGCAACTGCTATTGTGTTCCCACCAGAAATAAAGGTCAGTCTTTTGGTTCCCCTGCTATTAGCAATGGTCCCATTAGAATGTGCTTTAAGTCATTCAGGCTTTTCACTCTATACTGCCATCTACTGGAAATGCAATAAGTTTTACTTTCTCTATTAGCAGAACTATAATTGCTTTTTTATGGGGTGCATGGTTTTGACATCCCTTACAGGTGCATGTGTATGTTTTGGTCTGTATAAGAAAATTATCCGGGACTTTTTCCTCTTCCATGAAATGCACTACTGTGTAACATATCTGAGTAGAAAATGCAGATTGTTGACAAGGCGGTATTAAACACCAGGGTAACATGGTGTAGCACATCTATGGCTGGTTATTAAGCAGAACCTGGGTTGCCTGGATGTACACACTGTATACAACACAAGGCTCAATGTTCAAATATGACTGAAGTGTTAATAATTGTAGCATGATTACACAGAGATTGAAGAACATCTCATAATATTACCTGATAGATAGTTGTTTTAGTTCCTTCTTGAACATTGAATATCTTTTCTCCTAGAGGTCCCTGCTCTAATTGAGCTTCCACAATTATCTGAAATAGAAAAAAAATAGAAATTCACCCTCAGCATATGACAAGCAAAAAATGTATATCTGACAATTGAACTGTTATGGTTTTATTAGTGTTGTTTTAATTAAAGAGTAAGCCCTTCAAATCCACAGTTTAGTTTTTGGTGAATCGTGGCATGTTTAACCATTGATTGACTTCATAGAGTTCTGAAATTCTGCCCTTTCTGGTGGGGAATGCCTCAGCCGCTTATGAATGGCAGTGTGCAGTGACAGCTTCCTGGCGGGATAGCTCCAGGGTTTGGTGTGTTTGTACAAGGATACATACACACCTGAGATCATCACTGTTTTGTAGCCTTTTCAGGTGGATGAATGTTCACATATGTAAAGACTGATATTTTCAAAACTGTGTATATTTATGATAGCAGCATATTTCTCTCAGTACAAATTTACTTTATTATAGAGAAATTCCTTGCAAGAATGTTCCTGGTTTCCAGTCTTGAGATTTAGGCCCCTTTCTCATGGGGCAGACTCCGCACAGTGGGGAATGTGTCCGCTGATCCCCACTGAGCAGGCGGATGGCTGGTCTGTGTCTGCTCCACTTATGCAAAGCAGGAAACAAGGAAACAGACACAGCCACTCTCCTCTATGGGCGGTTGGACGTAAACAAACCACCTGTCCGTTTACACCTGGCTGCCATTTGATCCGATTCGCTAGACAGATTGGATGTAAGCAGGTGTAAACAGACAAATGTCCATTTAGTGGCAGCCTGTCCATAAGGGGTGTAGGGGCACCCCCTAATCCATGCACCCAGCCCCTAATCTACATGCAGGGCGCCAAATGCATGGATTTCAATGGGTTTCAAAAGTACATGTGTAACGGTCAGGGGTTAACACCGTTTACGATATTCCATTCCATCGCCCACGACAGCTTATCCGACAATCCAGCTGACAGGACCCATTCCATTCCCCAGAAGCAAGACGAGACACAAGCTCTGTTCTTTCTGGTTCAAACGAATGAATGAATCTTTTATAGGTAAAACTCAGGTTTTTATACAGTTCACAACCAAAAAGCATGTTACAGGGACAATGAAACTCTCCACCCCCAACATCACACAATGGGGGCTTCAATACACATTCAGACGGGCTAATTACTAATCATTATCCAGACGGTCTGGCTCTGCGATAAGTGATCCCCACCTGTTACACAAAACACATTCCTTTACTAAACATAGATGACATGCTAATCCACTAAACCTGAGAAGTCAGACATCTGACCGTTCAGACTGCAAACACATATCTATCATCAATAGACTTTTCACACAAAACAGTGTCATTAGCATACACAATGAAAGGGTCTGTAGAAGCAGACCAAATTAGCACAATGGACACAGAATGCAATCACAGCAAGAAACTTAAACATCCCACAATAGGCAGCCTTAATTAGCATCTCAACAGTCTATGAGACATTCTTATTGACCTGTTGGGGGTCAGAATAAGCAACCTGTAATATTCCAAGATCCTGCAATACATGAATTATCATTAATGTCCCATCTCATGTAATCAGAGATATCAGTTCTCAGTCATCCTATGCCCCTAATGAACATAGTATGACCCTAGACCCAGGAGTCATTAGTGCAGCTGGCACAGGAGTACCCCCCATCCTTCAAAAGTCTCTGGGTGTCACGGGCCATTCCTTTACAACATGATTAGAGCCTAAAGCTTTAATTGGCTTCAAAAAGGGTGGGCTCCTGGCACAGAGTCCTGCCTGGAGCCCACTCAGGTGTGTGACAATAGCAAATTAATATTTGCTATTGTCTTCCTGATTCTCCTCCCAGCCAACCAGCAAGCGGTTCTTAAGACCTGATTGACCCAGAGGAGAAGCGACCGTATTGGCCGCGGAGGAGGCGGAAGAGATGCAGGGTGAAGCCGCTGAGGAGAAGATGCAGGAAGCAGCCGAAGAGAGGACCTAATCCTTCTTTGCTGCAGTTTCATTTTCACTTACAAGTGTCCTCTCCACAACTACCCTGTGACTGGACATAAAAAAGAGGAGCAGCGCACTGATGAGCTTAATCACCCTGTCAGCTCTCTTCTCCTATCGGCATGCTACCTGCACTGTAGCACAAATGATTGGTCTCTAGTGCTACTGCTTCATTTACTTCTTTGAGCTTTGCTGAACAGTGGACTTCAAGTGCATTGCATACTAGCCCATTATGTTGCACTTACCTGGTAAATGTAGCCTGCAATGTCCCGGCTGGTGGCCGCATCCATCTTCACCCCTCTTCCTTTTCGGGGCCACCGGTCACAGCACTGGCCCTTTAGAAACGGCACGATTGCCCTTTCTTCAGTGTGCATGCGCCGACGATGTCGGCGCAAGAGTACAGTATATGGTAAATATCTCCTAAACCGTGCAGGTTTAGGTGATATTTACAGTACCTACAGGTAAGCCTTATTATAGGCTTACCTGTAGATAAAAGTGGTGTAACTAGGTTTACAACCACTTTGATTAATGAACAGCTGCATTCATTTTTTTATTATTTTATCTGCATGGTGTTTAGCTTTAAATAGACAACAATATACCTGTGCATAAAGCACCTAAAGGATTGGTTTTGATAGACGTAACCTGGTGGTTACACCTCCCTGGCTTTACTACATTGACCTTGAACACTGAGGCTCATTTACTGAAGGTGTTGAGAATCTTCACACAGTTAATTGTGTGAATATACATTTCAGTAACTCAATCATGTAAAAAGTACATATTTTTTATTTATTTTTTAAACTGCACATGACTGAATCATTGAAAAGAAAATTCATACAATTCATTGTGTGAAGATTCTCAACTGTTTTAGTAAATCAGCCTCATTGCGTATGCAGCATCGCAGGCTCAACACCACAGCCAGGCATCCAGCTATTTTAGGCAAGGTCAACAATGGCAGCCATCACGTTTCTCTCCATGTAGGGTTCCAAATTTACCTTTCAGTGATTTTTTATGGTTATAGCCTTATGCCTCGTACATACGACCATTTTTCTCGTCAGGAAAAAAATAAGTTTTTCCCGAGGTGATTCCTCTCCAGCCTGACGTATGCCGCGTACACACGTTCAGTCCATCCGATGAGAACGGACCGATGGACCGTTTTCATCGGTTAACCGATGAAGCTGACTGATGGTCCGTCGCGCCTACACACCATCGGTTAAATAACCGATCGTGTCAGAACGCAGTGACGTAAAACACAACGACGTGCTGAAAAAAATGAAGTTCAATGCTTCCAAGCATGCGTCAACTTGATTCTGAGCATGCATGGATTTTTAACTGATGGTTAAATTTAAAGCAAGCTGGCTTTTTTTTAACCGATGGTTAAATAACCTATGGGGCCCACACACGATTGGTTTTGACCGATGAAAACGGTCCATCAGACCAGTGTCCTCTGTTTAACCTATCGTGTGTACGAGGCCTTACATACACACGTTCATGCAAAAAAACATCTGACCAAATCACAGTGGCATACAACACGCACAATGGGACTATAAAGGGGAAGTTCCTTTCAAATGGCACCACCCTGTGGGCTGCTTTTGGGCTGCATACTTTATTCTGAGAATGCGCGTTTTTTCCTCTCGGAAAAGCATACACACGCAACGAGAAAAAAACTGACGGGAAACACGACGAGAAAAAAGAGAGCTGCGCGAGAAAACTGCTAGGGTGCATACACACGACCGGTTTTCACGACCAATATAAAAAATGGCAGTTTTCTTGTTGTGAAAACCAGTCGTGTGTACAAGGCATTACATTCTGCACATCTTTCTCCTATCAGAATTTTATTGTATATTACTGAGAACACAACAGGAATGTAGCAAGTTAAACTCCAATGCATGGGCTGAATAACAGCAGGCAGATGTTGCTTCTTTAGCCACCAAAAGCTATAAGAGACCTGAAGGTGTTTTGATCTACCAAACTCTGCAATTAAGTCCTTAAAATGGAACTTCACTCTCTCAATCAACATTGACTATTTGTAATCTGTATGCTGCTGGGATTGGTAAATAGATAGGAAGATATATCATATTTGCTTGTTTTAACCACTTAAGGACCGGGGCATTACTATATACGTCGGCAGAATGGCACGGACAGGCAAATTAATATGCACTGCATACTAGCTGATTATGAAATACTGACCTTGGAACGAGGTGAGAGGAACTCACCTGGTCCACGCCAAGGGAGATGTCATCTTTCCTCGGCGTGTTTTTTCCGGGTATCGCCGATCCAGCGCTGTGATTGGCTGGAGCGGCAATGTCGTCACTCCTGCACATGCGTGCGGAAGACTTCTCTCCGGCAAGGTCTGGCGGCTGGCGGCCCTTTAGCCGAGGATCCCCGCTGCGCATGCGCCACTGCAGTCAGCGGCGCATTGCGGGGGGAATATCTCCTAGACCTGTAAGGTTTAGGAGATATTCTTTATACCTACAGGTAAGCCTTAGTATAAGCTTACCTGTAGGTTAAAGTGGTAGTACAGCAAACAAACCTTTATTACAGAGAAAAGACATAGAGCATACCATAGATGCAGCTATAAACTTATAAACACTGCCATCTACTGGTTGAAGAAAATATCTCTACTAAATACTTATGTACAGTAGTTGTTGCACAAAATACCATTTTGTCTGCCAACACCCCCACTCAACAACTACTCCTTATATTAGTCCCATTTTGGATCTCAATTCTCAAAATTTGTTACTTGTAAGCGGCTTTGTCAAATGATCTGATCCACTTTTGTTTCCCATGAGTTGGAAGTCTTTGCATCTCATCCCATTACTCTGGCCCTGGCTTTAATGCTATGTGAGAAACATAGGACAGACGTTTGGCTGAGATGCCTTTATTGCTTCTGAAGGATTTCCTGATTGAAGCCTCTTGAGGCCCGGTTTCTTATTTTACAGCATTTGGATTGTCTGCAATTATTTCTATTTCTGTGTCACTTTCTTGCTTATCTTCATGTGACACTGATGTGGAATTTCCCCTCAGTTTGAAGTGTTCATTAAACTTTGAACACACTGAAGTTTCATCAACAATTATACTTCTACTGATGGTTACCTTGTTTGTGTCTGATACAGATTATAACTCCCTTTCCACCTCCCTGTTTCAGTGAAGCCCTCACTCAATCACTTTAACAGAGGGGAGCTTCTGGGAGGGGAGAATGTGGCCATAAAATTTGATGGTGCTACCAATGGTCACATCATTGGTGTGCACAGACTATTGCTATAGGGTGTGCACCCTAAAGCTCAATAACATGTGTGTATATATATATATATATATATATATATATATATATATATATATAGCGCAGTAGGGCAGTAGACACTGTCAGAAGAGCAGAGATTGGTGTCAGTAGTTTATTTTTATCTATTTTTTTATTATTACTTCTTACAATTTTATTATATTTTATTATATTTAACCACTTCCGTACCGTAGGACGTCATATGACATCCTGGACTTCAGTGGGGGATATCTCAATGATGCCTGCAGCTACAGGCATCATTCAGATATCCTTCTTTTAAGGCAGCGATTGTGCGCACCATAAGAATGATCATAGCGGCGGTTTCGCTGCTTGATCGTTCTTATAGGTGGCGGGAGGGCACATCCCCCCTCCCGTCGCCATCCTGTGCTTCTCCATGCTCTCCCGTGCCATCGGAGGCCCAAAGAATGAATCGGCCACCGACGAATGAATGACCGTCGGAGGCCCGGGCACAGCGTTATGACATCACGCCCAGGTACCCGGAATCAAACAAAGCCGCAATCACGGCTGAAAGCATGAGATCAGTGAATTTTATTTCTGATCTCATGCTTTCCAGCCTGGAGGAGAGATGTGGGGTCTTATTGACCCCGCATCTCTCCATAAAGAGTACCTGTCACACACTATTCCTATTACAAGGGACATTTACATTCCTTATAATAGGGATAAAAATGATCAAAAAAAATAAAAATGTAAAAAAAAGTGTAAAAATAAAAAAAATTAAGTACAATAAACAAAATATAATTTTTTTTATTTAAAACGTCCCTGTCCTTGAGCTCAGAAGCAAACGCACACGTGTGAGGTATCGCCTTGTGCGTTAGAGCGAGAGCTGGTAACCTGTAAAAAAATGTAAAGCGTAGCCTATGGAGATTTTTAAGTACTGAAGTTTGGCGCCATTCCATGAGTGTGCGCAATTTTAAAGCGTGACAAGCTAGGTATATATTTTACTCTGCGTAACATCATCTTTCACATTATATAAAAAAATTGGGCTAACTTTACTGTTTTGTTATTTTTGAATTCATGAAACCGTTTTTTCCCCCCCAAAAAAGGCGTTTGAAAAATGATTTGCGCAAATACCGTGCGAGATAAAAAGTTGCAATGACCGCCACTTTATTCCCTAGGGTGTCTGCTAAAAATATGTATAATGCTTGGGGGTTCTGAGTGATTTTCTAGCAAAATAATTATTTTTACATGAAGGAAAGAAGTGCCAGAATAGGTGCGGTATGGAAGTGGTTATCAACATTTAACAACAATTTTTCATAATTGCCTTTTACTTTTTTTAGGAGCCCCATTGGGGGTCTTTGGTGAAATATCAGAGGTCTAAACAGACCCCAGATGTCTCACTTTTAAAACAGGGAATAGGACTCAGGACAGAGATTCCCTAGTTCCTTTCTCTGCAGCCAAGCAGCAGGGAGAATTTCCCCAGCACAGGGTGATTAGGGTGTGCCCAGGCACACCTGGAACACCCTGTGCGCACGCCTATGGGTCACATGTTGAGGGAAGTGACATCATGCTTCTGGATAAGCTTCGACACCATAAGGCCTTCCATACGTTAGACAATATTTTCATAGGATGTGCCTGAATCTAACCATCATTTGTGATGATTGTATGGATTAACAATTTAACAAGCATGCATTAGTATCAGATGTTGTTTCTTCTGCAGGTTTCTCAGCATGTTGTTAGAGCAAGCCTACAAGACTAGCAGATATTCAGGTATTGCATTTTAAAGGGAGGGATAGAGAATAAGGACATATGAGGCCACACTGATATATGCACAGGGGCGGACTGACCATTCGGGCACTTGGGCACTGACCGAGGGCCCCATGCCACTAGGGGGCCCCACTGTGCTGCCCCGCCTCTCCAATACCTTTTAAGTGTGTGTATGTGTATTCTGTGTGTGTATACTGTGTCTGTATGTATACCAGGGGCGGACTGATCATTGGGAGTCTCGGGCACTGCCCGAGGGCCCCATGCCACTAGGGGGCCCCATCAGGGTTGCCAGGCTCAATAAAACCAGGGACAGTATGTAAAAATCTGTGTTTTTTTTTTACATCTGTCCCTGATATGTCCAAAACCGACATGCTTTTGATGTGAAAATCCTGAGATTTTAGCTGCCCTGCCTATGCAATGCCTCCTGGCGTGGTGGCCATCTGTAAGCCCAGGGGCCCCATAATCTTCTATTGCCCGGGGGCCCCATGAGTTGTCAGTCCACCCCTGATGTATACTGTATGTGTGTGTTTACTGTGTGGCCCCATAATCCGTATGTCATAATCTCCTATTGCCCGGGGCCCCATAATCTCCTATTGCCCGGGGGCCCCATAAGTTGTCAGTCCGCCCCTGTATGTGCATATGATTCTTCTATAAGTACATCTTCTGTTCCAGGTATATCCAGATCAGTCATAAACGGCCATTACCCCAAAGTTGTCTCTGGTCACCTCGTCTGTCTGTATATTGCCTTGTTTAGTATCAGGGTTTCTCAGAGAACCACCAACTCCCTCTCACAGTCCAAACTTCAAAGACAGCTCCCTGTCAGACAGGAAATGTTGTCATGGCAACATAACATATAACTATTGTTGAGTAAGCCACCCTTTTTATTTTGATCTGCTTCCAGTTTGACTGCCATTTTGTTTTATTGCTGATGATATGAAAACTTTTATTGCTGGAAGACATTAACTTCTTGTGACTATTTTATGACAGCCTACCTTCAGCTCCAAGCCACTAAATATACTTGATTGTGTTGTAGATTTACAAGGCTCAAAGTCTACGACTGGTTTCAAGGCAACACATCTTCCTCCCCTCCTGCATAGTACTGTCAGGCTGTAAACCCATAACTGTTCTGTTTACCTATGGCTCGCCATAAATTTTCACAGATAAAAGGCAAAGCTTCTACAAGCACATACTCATTTCTGATCCTCTCAGGAGTGGAAATATTCAGTACATTGTATTTCATTTTATATTTTGGGGTCTTTTTTTTTTTTACGCATCTGCATATATTGTGCAGAATTTGGCGCAACAACTTGAATTGTAGTCGGGCAGTCCATTCATTTTGGATGGGGTACAACACACTACAAAATTTTTTAACTGGCCAGTATCATTTTTCCAAACCAAGAGCACAGCAACCTACCTTTATGGTTCACCAAAACACACGTGTTATAATATGTTGGGGCACTATGCAAAAAAATGGCACTGCACTCAGTTATGTTTGCCATGTGTCAACATCCCTGTAGGCCAATGGGGGGGGGGGGGGGAAGGTCAGTACTTATACTACTAATTCCAGTCGTGTAAGTAGAAGTTTGGTAAGAGACAATTCGCGCTTTTCAGCCTTGTGCTTTTCAGTCCTGATGGGAAAAAAAGAGATCCTGCTCTCTTTTTTTGTCTGGCAGTTTTCCCGTCGGAAAAACTGCGATAGAGCATACACACGGCCGGGATTCCTGACGAAAAGCTCTCATAGCAGTTTTCACCTCGGAAAAAACACTTGTTTGTACGGGGCAATAGGCTTTTTTATACCTGCCCCTGGCGCGCACATTGGCTCCTCCCCAACAGCTTGATTCTCCTGTAGTGAAGTACAAGCTGGTCAGAGAAAATACAGCATGTGGTGGGAGAAGCAGGTACTAACACACCCTGAAGTATAGAATTACTGCAGCAGCCAGGGAGCAGCAATGTTGTGTGATTTCCAAGAGGCAGGTCACCAAAATGGATACATGATATTCTTTTACAGCCCAGGCTTCTTTCACTAGTCACCACGTGGGGATAGGATCACTTTAAGCAATTGTTAGCAGTAACATCATTTGTAGCACACTGAAATCAATGTACTGCTAAACTTCCTGTGTAGCTCAACCTGCAATATTGCGTACGTCAGCTGATTCATGTGTAGTCAAAAATAGTAGCAAAATTATATAAATTGATTAAAAAAAGGTCATTGACCATGTAAATGCACCAGGCATGCAGGCAGGAGGATGTGCTTAGCTGAGAACACCCCCCCCCCCCACCTCCTCCAGTTGCAAACAGAAATGCTTATAAAGACTCCTGGTCCTGGGATGTATGACATAATTTTTGACTAGGCCAGAAACCCGAAAGTAACTGAAGATTTTTTTTTTTTTTTATAACAAGTAATTATAATATGCCTTCCTATCTATTTACTAATGCTAGCAGCATAAGGATTAAAATACTGTAGTTCATGTTACATAGTTACATAGTTGGTAAGGTTGAAAAAAGACACCAGTCCATCAAGTTCAACCTGTACAATACATTGTATTGCCCTGTATGCTGTGATAGTTTTTTAAACTATCGACGCTCCCTGTTAGTACCTCTGCTTGTGGAAGAGAATTCCACATCCTTACCGCTCTGACAGTAAAGAACCCTCTACAGTCCACACAGTTTAAGGTTAAACCACTTCTCTTCCAATTTGCTGCAAGCAATGCCAACAGAATATTGGCATGCATTAAAAAAGGGATTCACTCCAGAGATCAAATAATTCTCCCACTCTACAAGAATCTGGTCCAGCCGCAGCAAGGGGACGGAAAGGACTTTATTTAGACAGGTTTTTTTCTGGAAGTCTGTTAATTTTCACTGAACAATAAAAGTGGAATGATAGAAAAGGGGGAGAAGTTTCAATCCCCCCTTTTCCCATGGTAGAGTGGGAGAATTATTTGATCTCTGGAGTGAATCCCTTTTTTAATGCATGCCAATATTCTGTTGGCATTGCTTGCAGCAAATTGGAAGAGAAGTGGTTTAACCTTAAACTGTGTAGACTGTAGAGGGTTCTTTACTGTCAGAGCGGTAAGGATGTGGAATTCTCTTCCACAAGCAGAGGTACTAACAGGGAGCGTCGATAGTTTAAAAAACGATCACAACATACAGGGCAATACAATGTATTGTACAGGTTGAACTTGATGGACTGGTGTCTTTTTTCAACCTTACCAACTATGTAACTATGTAACATGAACTACAGTATTTTAATCCTTATGCTGCTAGCATTAGTAAATTCAAACCAGATGTATGCGACCGTCGGAAGCCTGTCAATCAAATAGGAACGCCCAGTCCCGCAGCCCATACCCGGAAGCGGTGGAGAAGATCTATCTCTAAAACGGTAAGTACTGCTTCGATTTTAAAAAAAAACACCCGATTCCACTTGACAAAATGAGCCTCAATCTAATGTTAAAAATTAAGTTTTTGGGTGAACCTCCACTTTAAAGTATAACCAATGGCAATTTTCTTTCTTTCCTTTTGGAAAGAGAGAGATTAGAACCCCTGTCAGGTGTCCCCATTAAAGAGATTCAACCTCTCTATTTGTCCAGTTTACCATTATCATTGAAAATGGAAGTAAAAGAAAATCCCAAATCCCAAATTTTGGGCTGTCCCTAGAAAAGACATTAAAGGGGAAATCTTCCAATGGGGACACTAGTTCTGATGAGCTGGGGTTTCCTTTAATTTGCAGGGATTTCCTTTCCCTATTTGGCTATGGGACAGGAAGTAAAGGAAAAAGAAAGAAGGAGAGCGAACAGTTTTTTTTATGTCTCTCTTTTTCTACTGATCGTTCTAAATGTACAATGAACTGCCTTACCCTGGTAGTACCAGCGCACTCCCCTATGTGGCCTCTGGGGGCAGTGTTCTGCAACTTCTACCAGCGCAGAAAGAAAAGACTATTGTACATAACCATGTTTTCTTCCTTAGCCTTGCAGCTGGGAGAAAAAAAAATACATAAATATGGTTATGGGGCAAAGACTTTATCCCACAACTGTCCGAGTGATACTCTGGCTGCCAGGTCAGTGAGAGAGACCTGTCCGGGTACACTAAGCACACTCCGGCAGGAGTGGCGCAGAGAAGTGTTACGGTTGGGAGCAGGACTGTTTCCCTATCATCTGCTATTCTCCATTCTTATTCAACTTTACTTTCCTCACTACAAGTTTACTGTTTTTACCGGGCTCGGTAATAAAGAGCACAGCAAAGAGCACCTGTCGTGGACATTCCTTTACTTCTACTATATGCAATACGCATCATTCACCCCTAGGAATTCGGAGGAGCCAAGAGGTAATGTGCTGCCCAAAAATCCATGCTACACTAGTAATGATGGCGATCTGCGATTTTTAGTGGGACTGTGATGTTGTGGCGGACAGATCGGACACCTAACTGACATTTTTTTAATTTTTTGGGGAACCAGTGACATTAATACAGTACTAAGGCACTGATGTTGTACTAATGGCACTGGCAGGGAAGGGGCGATCAAAGTATTAGATGTGTTTCCCGGGAGGTGTTTCTAACTGCATGGGGGATGGGCTGCCTGGGACAATACACAGATCGCTCACAGATCTCCGTGTACTAGGCCGACATACACCTATGGCAATTCGTGCAGCTGAGCCAGCCTGCCACAGTATAACTGTGTGGCTGGTCGGCAAGTGCTTAAAGTATAACCAATGGCAATTTTCTTTCTTTCCTTTTGTAAAGAGAGAGATTAGAACCCCCTGTCAGGTGTCCCCATTAAAGAGATTCAACCTCTCTATTTGTCCTGTTTACCATTATCATTGAAAATGGAAGTAAAAGAAAATCCCAAATCCCAAATGTTGGGCTATCCCTAGAGAAGACATTAGAGGGGAAATCTTGGGGACACTAGTTCTGATGAGCTGGGGTTTCCTTTAATTTGCAGGGATTCCCTTTCCCTATTTGGCTATGGGACAGGAAGTAAAGGAAAATCTCTGAAATGGTACACAGATGGCAAAAATAAATCTGTCAGGGGTTCTAATCCTCTCTTGCTCTATCCAGAATGAGAAAAAAAAAGTTTTGCCTATATTTCTACTTTAATTTAAATTTCTAAGGACTATGGGCCAAATCCTCAAAAGAGATACGACGGCGTATCTACTGATACGCCGTCGTATCTCTGTTTCTAACTATGGAACTGATCCACAGAATCAGTTTCCCATAGTTAGGACGAAGATCCGGCATGTGTAAGGGACTTACACTGTCGGATCTTAGGATGCAGTACCGCATCTGCCGCTGGGGGCATTTCGTGTCGAAATGCCGCCTCGGGTATGCAAATTAGCACTTACGGAGATCCACAAAGCTTTTCAGCTTCGTTTTTTCCCACGTAAGTTTTAGTTTGCAAAAAAATTAGGGCTGCTTTTACAAAGTGTAAAGTTAGTACACCATGTAAAAGCAGACCCTTCTGTCCAGCGACGCGATTTTTTATCTTTTTTTTTTCCCGACGCAACTTTATTGACCCGTCACGATCCACAAAGCTCGGCGTAACGTAATTTTGCGCTATGCACATCGGGAAAATGACGTCACGAGCATGCGCAGTACGGCCGGCGCGGGAGCGCGCCTCATTTAAATGGGAATCGCCCCCATTTGAAGAGGAACGCCTTGCGCCGGCGGAATTTAAGTTACACCGCTGCAAATTCCCAGGTAAGTGCTTTGTGGATCGGGCACTAACTTGGGAAATTTGCGACGGTGTAACTTAAATGGAAAAAGTTAAGTTACGCCGCCTGGCTGAGGATTTGGCCCTATATATCCTTTGGTACCTTGCTGCCGGCAAGCTGTGATTCCTTTACTGACTCCACCTCCTGAAACTCCTCCTATTAGCTACTTTATTGTTCAGAAGGCTGGCTCTGTGAAATGTGTAACACAGCAGTGCCTACTCACAGGGCTTGGTGAATACGTGTCACAAAATTCAAGGAAGTAAATGTGTGGGGTCTTCACAAAGTAAGTTTACAAACTTCAAAATCATTCAGAGTAATAGGAGTAGGCTACAAATAATTGAAATACAATGTCAAAATGAATATATGATTTTACATGTTGCCCATAAATGCACTTTAACAGATTATTTCTGTTTGACTAATATAGTGATTGACTGATCTGGGTTACTGAAGTGTGCACGGCCATATTGCACTTTGTACTGTTTCATTAATTGTCCCAGACAGTATCAGAAAAGGGTGTCTGCTCTGACGTGAACGGAAGCAGCAGCCTTTTCAAAAATTACATTTACCCTGAGTTATAGAAGTGAAATAGTTCATTTTCACATGGGGGCTTGAGATTCTTTAATGTTTAAAGTCCAGAGCTTAAAGCGGAGTTCCACCCAAAAATGGAACTTCCGCTTTAAGGGAAGGTGACCCCCTGACATGCCACATTTGACATGTAATTTTTTTTTGGGGGGGAGCAGAAACCCTCTCTTTACTGGGTCCTAGCTCCCACTTCCTCCCGGTGTTCCGCGGCGCCGGAAGGAAGTTCACCCCTCCCCCCCCTCCCTCTCGACAATCATCTGGGACACGTCACAGATCCCAGATAATTGCTCTGCCAGTCACAGTGCGCAGCACAGCTCACGCATGCACAGTGCGTGCCCGTCTGTGAAGCCACAGCCGGGCGCCCACAGTGACAATACCGGCGCAGCAGACAGGAGGGGGAGAAGAGCGGGGCTTTGTTCCCCCGCATCGCTGGACCATGGGACAGGAAATTTTCTGATTATTAAAAGTCAGTGCCTGCAGTATTTGTAGCTGCTGACTTTTAATATTTTTTTTGTAGGAACTCCGCTTTAAGTTTAGTTCAAAGTCAGCAGCACAAGGGATTAATAAGAAGTGTTCCTTGTGCTGGTGGCTGCTCTGTTTAGTAAAATCTTCCTTTTCCTTCCCCCACCCCCCCAAGTACCCCCACAGTACCCCTACAGTTTTGTTCTTCTGGTGCTGTGGGGGTTAATAAAAGTCACTGGATCTGTTACAGGCACCCATCAAAAGTGGAAGCTATTCTCGTCCTTTCTGCCCTCATACTCCATTCATAAAGCTGTACTATTATTTCCTGCAATAAAAAGCATTCCATAAATGGAGGACAGATGAATGCATGAAATGGCCAACCTTCTCCATTCCTATGCTTCGTACACATGACCGGTTTTCCCGACGAGAAAACTGCCATTTTTTAGATTGGTCGGGAAAAACGGTCGTGTGTATGCTCCATAACAGTTTTCCCGAAGAGAAAACTGCCCAAAAAAAAATTGAACGTCGTGTTTCCCGTCAGTCTTTTTCTCGTTGCGAAAACTGCTCGTGTGTGTGCTATTCCGAGGGGGAGAAAAAACCTGCATGCTCAGAATCAAGTATGAGACGGGAGAGTTTGTTCTGGTAAAACTTGCGTTTGTAATGGAGATAGCACATTCGTCACGCTGTAACGGACTGAAAAGCACAAGGCTGAAAAGCGCAAATCATCTCTCACCAAACTTTTGCTAACACGAGGATCAGCAAAAGCAGCCCAAAGGGTGGCGCCATTTGAATGGAACGTCCCCTTTATAGTGCCGTCATACGTGTTGGACGTCACCGCGCTTTGGTTGAGCGTTTTTTTTGCCTAAACGTATGAATGCAAGGCAGGCTTGAGAGGAATCACGTCGGGAAAAACGTCGGGTTTTGGCATGTCAGGAAAACCGGTCGTGTGTACAGGGCAATAGAGTGTTTGTTATTACAGGAAGCAATAGTACCCTGCAGCACCATGAGGTCACTACTGCGGGGGGATGGGGGGCGGTGCAGCCATCAGCACAAGGGACACTGCTAATTCTATTTAAGTACCATCCCTGGTGCTGATTTAAAAAAAAAAATCTAAGCTTTATTACCAGGCAAAGATAAAGAACACAAATTAGTTCTCCACAACCAATCATATATCCTTTAATGTATTTTAAAACTCATATTAGTGTCCGAATTTAACATGGTATCAGCCTCTTGCATTCTACTATACAGCAAAATTCATAAAGGAAGAGGTAGAAGGTGCATAAGGAGCAGGGTTTCAAACCTCGCAAAGTGAACATTTAAAACTTACTGACACGACATGAACAATTAACTGACAGTGCCAATTTTGTACTTGCAGTTCAAAAAGTTTGCCAAAATTGACTGTTTTCAGTGCAAGTATCAATATTTAATCTACAAACATGTAGCTAGAGCAATTAGCAATGTGTTTAACCACTTCAATACAGGGCGTTACAATACCTAACATGTCATGCTTTAAAATTGTGCACACTCATGGAATGGCGCCAAACTTCGTTACTTAAAAATCTCCATAGGCGACGCTTTAAATTTTTTTTACAGGTTACCAGTTTAGAGTTACAGAGGAGGTCTGGTGCTAGCTTCCCGGGGACAGGGGCGTTTTTAATATTTTTTTTTTATTATTATTTTTATTTTATTTTACGTATTTATTTATTTTTCGATCGTTTTTATTCCTATTACAAGGAATGTAAACATCCCTTGTAATAGGAAAAGTGTGTGTGACCCCACATCTCTCCTCCAGGCTGGAAAGCATGAGATCGTGAAAACAAATTCACAGATTTAATTCTTACTAGCCGCAATTGCGGTTTGTTTACTTACTGGTACCCAGCGTGACGTCATCACATCGCGCCCGGGCCTCCGACGGTCATAGATGGTCACCAGTCATCTCTATGCTTCACATCCAGCAGACGGCGGAGCCCGGAGAAGCACCGAAAGGCGGCAGGAGGGATGTCCCCTCCTGCCGCCTATAAGAACGATCAAGTGGCGGAACCGCCGCTATGATCGTTCTTATTGTGCGCAGGATCGCCGCCGGAACGTCATACGACGTCCACCCAGGATAAGAGATCCCCTTTTTGGACGTCATATGATGGCGTGCGGTATTGAAGTGGTTAAGGTATAACAAATCGCAAAAAAACATAATGTATTTGCTGGCGTATAAGACTACCTTTTACACTTAAAAAAGCTGGCCAAAAAGCAGGGGTCGTCTTATACGCCGGGTCAGCTGCTCGGATGCCTGCTGGATGTGCGGCAATACTGTATGTAGCTTCAGTATATACCACTTAGCCAATCTCGATGTATTCAAATGAATACAGAGCCTGCTTGGATTGGAGTAACAACCTCTGCCAATCCAAGCAGGCTACATACAGTAGCCGGCTCGGATTGGCTTTGAGAGTCAGAGAGGCGTGGGCTAATGATGTTACAGCCTCTGGGAATCCAAGCAGGCTTTGTATTCATTAAAATAATACATCGCTTGCCGTGATTGGCTCCAGCTCCATCAGGAATGAAGAAGGTCTCTGGTCACCCTTCCCCTTTACACAAGAGCCCATAGAGTTCCCGATTCACATCACAGTCTGCAAAGTTCTTCCTTACATCAGTGGAGGACTGATGTGGGCTCTTGAGGAGAACTTGGAGAAAAGGACAGGAGTGGTGATAAGAGGAGTTACTCGAAGGACAGCATCTGACTGTCCTGTGTGACCCCACTCTCCCACAAACTTTGTGTAGCAACTGTAGGATGGACCTCCTCTATTGCTTGCTCGAGTGCAGGGCAGCCAGATGCAGTCCTCCGAGCCACTCCTCTTATCACCGCCTCTTCTTCAAGTACTTCTCCAGAGTCCACGTCCAGTCCTCCAGTGAGTGACACAGTCCCAGGCAGGCGATGGGTGGCAGCCAGCAGTGCTCTAACTCCTAAGTCCTGGTTCCTCCTCCAGTAGTTCTTAAAAGGCGCCAAGCAGTGTCATGACATCACCATGCGCCCCCCCCCCCCATCTGAGCCCAACCGAGCCCTGCCCGATCCCGCCCAAAGCTAGCCCCTAACCATACTTATTATTGGTAGCTGCTGTCTGTAATGGACATTTACAGACAGTTTGTAAATCGGACTATATTTACTGTAAATTTACAGACAGTTGGCAATGGCAACCCTGACAAGGAACCAGTCAGGTGCGCTGTAGTGAAATAGGCATACTGATAAGAGAGCAGAGTAACAAAATTAGCTTATCAGTGTGCTGCTTCTGTTTTCCCTGTCCAGTCACAGGGATCCAAAGGGGATACAGCCCACCTTACACCCCCAAGCAAAAAATGTATTAACCTTACATGAGTTTTAAACCATTCCCTGATCTATGTAATATTAAAGAAAAATGTATTTGGGCTACAGATACACTTTATGGCCCAGATTCTGAAAGGGCTTACGACGGCGCAACGCCATGTGCACCGTCGTAAGTCCTAATCTGGGCCGTCGTATATATGCGACTGATTCTTAGAATCAGTTACGCATAGATAACCATTAGATCCGACAGGTGTAAGGCTCTTACGCTGTCGGATCTTAAATGCATTTTTTTTTTCTGGCGCTAGGTGTCGCCTCCGTCGTTTTCCCGATCGAGTATGCAAATTAGCAAAATATGCGAATTCCCGAACGTACGGCGGTCGACGCAGTGAAGATACGACGTTTACGTTAGATTTGCAATGCGTATTTGTTTGAGCCAACATTCTGTCGGAAAAAAATCCACGGTTTTCTTGTCGGAATTTCCGATCGTGTGTACGCGGCATAACTTAATGAAGTGTCAGCGACCGGTAGGTTTCCAACCTTATCGTAATTGACCATCCAGTGAGAGAAAGACATCAAACCCCAATTAAGTCAAGCTAAAAGTTATTCTATATGCTTTTAGCATGTGATGGCACAGATGTTCTCGAAATACAGGGAAAGGTGAGTATCCGGAATTGGACTAAATTAGTGTTAGGCTTAGGGGTTCTGTGTTTTAGGGTTTAAATGTTGAAAAGTTTAGTAGGGGCCGGATTCAGATAGCACTTACGCCTGCGTATCTCGAGATACGCTGCGTAAGTGTCAATGTGTGCCGTTGTATCTGTGCGCCGTGCCCATAGAAATGGATACGCCTGAAAATAGGCTTTCTACGACCGATGTAAGTTTCCTACGCCGTCGTACCCTGGGCGCATATTTACGCTGGCCGCAAGGGGCGCTCCCATTGATTTACGATTCGAATATGCAGGTGTAAGTCATGGTAAGGTATGGTCCATCGTAATTTACGTTGTTTACGTAGTAGTACGTGAATTGGGCTGGGCGTAGGTTTCGTTCACGTCGTAGGCATTGAGCCGTCGTATCTTAGGGAGTATATTCATGCGCCGTTCGTTCGGCCCATCATTTGCATGGGGTGACGCTTCATTTAAATGGATCACGCCCACTTCCACCTACTTTGAATTAGGCCGGCTTACGCCTATGATTTTACGTTACGGTGGCGCAACGTTGGGAGCAAGTGCTTTGTGAATACTGTTATTGCCTCTCTGTGTTACGTCGGCGTAGCGCATATGAGATGCGCTACGCCGGCAGAAATATGCGCCGATGTATCTGAATCCGGCCCTTTGTGTTTAGGTCTCATGTTAAAGTTCAGGTTAAAGGGGTTGTAAAGGTAAAAAAAAATTCCCCTAAATAGCTTCCTTTACCTTGGTGCAGTCCTCCATCACTTACCTCATCCTTCGATTTTGCTTTTAAATGTCCTTATTTCTTCTGAGAAATCCTCACTTCCTGTTCTTCTGTCTGTAACCACACACAGTAATGCAAGGCTTTCTCCCTGGTGTGGAGAAAGACTCTTGAGGGGGAAGGGGGCGAGCAGTAGTGTCAGGATGCCCACAAACACACAGCTCCTTTCTTTATCTGCAAAGTAGAGAGTGTCCTGACTTGCCTGCTCGCCCCCTCCCCCCTCAAGAGGCTTTCTCCACACCAGGGAGAAAGCCTTGCATTACGGTGTGTAGTTACAGACAGAAGAACAGGGAGTGAGGATTTCTCAGAAAAAATAAGGACATTTAAAAGCAAAATCGAAGGATGAGGTAAGTGAAGGAGGACTGCACTAAGGTAAAGAAAGCTATTTAGGGGGAGGGGGGAATTACCATTACAACCCCTATAAGTGTTTGGGTGGAAATAAAGGTAAAGAACTGGGGATTGTGAAAAATCTGTTTAGATCACGCGGGAATGTCCAATCTCTTGAAGTCCAAAGCTCAAAGACATTTTTAAAACAGCAATAGATAAAGATCAGCCAGCACTAGGAACATAGCAACTCAAGTGTTGCAATGTTATTCTCTACAATATCCGGTGATCTATCTAGGTGTCTAAAGCCCCATACACACTATCAGTTTTCCTGATGGTTTTCTCTTCAGGTTTACCAAAAACCATCTAATATGAGGTCAAACCTTAAGCATTTCAATTTGAATGCAATCAGGCAGGTCCTTGTACTACATGGTTTTGGTAAACCTGAAGAGAAAACCATCAGGAAAACTGATAGTGTGTATGGGGCTTAACTGTCTATGTCAAGCTCCTTCCTTTATAATTGATGACTCTGTTGTAACTTAATAAAAGAGTTATATTTCCATATGAAGGGGTGGCCACACTTAATCTGTGATTTAAGTTCAGATGTACCCATAGGTTGACCACTGTCACTTTGGCCATTATGACTATATATCATATTACCGGTAATCTATTTTACCACAATCCGATGTAGTTGTGTGATAAAATATACATTATTCGTTTTTCAAAAGTTATTTTCAAAATATTATTTATGTAGAGAGATCATTCTGTATGGGGTCTTTTGTATTGTGATGTTCCATAGCAGTTGATTGTAGTGCCAATCAGTACTGCAACATCTGTTGATTCTCTTTTTGTGTATGGACTGAGAGTATGT
Source organism: Rana temporaria (assembly GCF_905171775.1). Lineage (NCBI taxonomy): Eukaryota > Metazoa > Chordata > Amphibia > Anura > Ranidae > Rana > Rana temporaria. Next base: position 358,511,393 of record NC_053493.1, read on the forward strand.
TTTTAAGGACAAACCATTGAGATCTTATGTCGCAAACGTACTCTGTGCTGTCCCAGTACTGGGACAAGGCCCATTAGCACCCAAGAAGAAAAGGCCACTCCCATGAGCCATACTTCAACAGAACATGTTTCATGCCCTTTTGTGTCGACTTCCTGCTGAAGAGCGCAAATTGGACGCCTCTACTGCCTAGTCCTTAACCCACATTTGTACATTTTTATTTCTATATGATTGCTGAGGTCTAAACATCTATTTTAATTATGTTATTTACAAAGAACCAGCGCATAGGCAGTCTCCATTGACCTCCCTCTTAAACTGCTAGTTTTCCAGCTTTCTCTATTTGAACATCAGAAACAACGACCAGAAAACAAAACGTGTGACCAATGAAGTCATAAAACCATCAGGTGTTGTCTTCCATGCTCATATAATGCTGAAGCCATTGGATTAGAAAAACAGCCAGGAAACTAGCGTTTTTAGGAAATCAGCATGCAACTTATGCAAAGTTCTCTCAGTACAAATTTCCCTTATTGTCTAACTTCAGACACAACCTTTTTTAGTTTTGGATAAAATGGAGAAGGGTTATGCTGGCCATACACGCACAGAATTTCGTCCGTTTGCAGACAGAACGATTATTCGTTGGTCGAAAATTGCCCACTAACTGACAGAATAAACTCACTTACATGATCGTTTCCATGATCATAGACAGTGATCGTTGGAGAACAATAAAAACATATATAAATTATACAAGACAGAATATTACAACATACACGTATACATTGTAGTTGAGTATAGTTGGGTCCACTAATGGCATGATTGTCGAACGATCTTTCCGAAAATGACCAGTTTTGGCTGAAATTCTGTGTGTGTATGGTCAGGGTAAGACTGAGCCTATGTCAGGTTTTTTATTGCTGTTTCTGGAGGGCAGTTTCCCTCAATTTCCCCCCGACAAAGCAGGGGATCTACACAATACTAATAGGCATATTTATAAAGCAGTGAATATGACTTTCACCCATAGGTGTGCACAGCCTATTGCATTAGGGTGTGCACCCCAAAAGCTCAAACATATTTACATGTGTCTGCATGTATATATATACTGACAGGAGAGCAACAGAGGGTGTCAGTAGGGTAGAGAATGGTGTCAGTAGAGTAGAGAATGGTGTTAGTAGGGTAGAGAATGGTGTCAGTAGGGCAGTGGACAGTGGCGATAGTTTTTTTTTTCTTTCTTAGGAGTCCCATTAGAAGGCTTTTGTAAAATAGCAGGGATCTAAACAGGGGGAACCTGCACCACACAGGGTGATTAGGGTGTGCCCAAGCACACCTGGCACACCCTGTGCGCACGCCTATGCTTTCACTAAACATTCTCTGGTGGTGAATCCATCACCGTCATGTAAAACAAAACATATACGCCTTGGAGATTCACCTGCAGTGAATATTAGGCAAATATCAGATACTTTGCTTTATAAATATGCCCCTGAAACAGACAGGAATAAAAGCAAACAAAGGTTCTAACCCTTCCTAAATCTGTCATAAAATAGACTGTTGGTAATGAATGTCTCAGTTACTTCTAAATTATACCCCTCTTCTCTTCTACTCATTTCATAACGCTATATTAAAAGTGTCTTTAAAAGTTGATCATTTTGCAGATCAAACATCTTGTAACATCTTTATAAAAAAAAAACACACACACAAAAAAGAAAAAGAAAAAAAGAAAGCCACATACAATATTACTTGAATTAAAACGCTCAATAATTAATGGCAACCAATCAGAAAAGCCCTTTTTCTACCCCCTTCTGAATAAACCAGTAATTTACATTGTACAGATTAATAAAGACTTTTATCCACATGATCAACTACTAAGACATGAATATATATTACCTGTGCCAGTATAAAACATAGGAAAATAAAAAGGTATTTGAATTTCATTGTTGAAACCGTCCTTGTACAAGTCTTTAAGAATGACACATAGATTAGCAGTAATCCAGGGTAGTTTTCCTTTGGGCTGTGACTCAAATCTGGAAGAATTACATGAAACCAGGTTTAGAAGTCAAGTCAAGAGACAGGCTGGGTTAGGAGATGAAAAGGAAGAAGAAGGTGGGGAGGTGACAGTAAATCAATTGGAATGAATGGGATAGCAGCTATGTGCCAACCCTATATCTGCTAGTTAAGTATTAATTCAGTGGTGGGTGTGAATCATAGACTGCACCTAGCAGTACTGTGCAAATCTACGTTGGACCATAAAGACTGAGTGCACTTTGACACAAGTGACTTATGCTTTCCGGTCCTCTCTGACTTAGACCAACCCACCCTCCCCACACCAAGATGTGTACTTACCTTCATCTCATGGCTGCTGCTGCTGCCCTATAAGGCTGGGTTCACACTATTGTGAATTGGATGCGCATCCAATTCGCAAAAGCAGGAGATTGTGACTGTCTCTCTATGGGGCCAGTTCACATATATCTGCTGCAGCTCAGGTGCGAATTTGCACAGGGGTCCTGTATGTCTTTGGGTCTGTTTTAGGTCTGAATTCAGCCAAAAAGTAACCAGCGGCGGTCGTCCATAAAGGGCGCAGAAGTGCCGCCCCCCATCTCCTGGCACCGCTCTAATCACCATAGATAGATTTATGCATTGCATGAATCTATCTATTGTCGCTGCCGACACCCTCTATTCAGGTGTACGCCCCCTTTTTAGGCACCACACACCTGAATTACGGCGGTGGGGGTGTTTTTTGGAAGCCCCTGATTAGAGCTACAGGCCCTAATATGCACCCAAAAATGTGAGAAGCGGGCACAACGCTTTGCGTTCGCATCTCACTCTGTATGTTAGCAAAGCGGAGGAATTTGCTTTGCTAAAATTGAACCGCCTCTCAGCCAGTTACCCGCTGCCCACCTGAGACAAGGTAAGTGCTGGGCAGACAGCGGGTGGGCGGGGAGCACAGTGGCAGCACTTGGGGCACAGTGGCAACATTTGGGGCACAGTGGCAGCACTTGAGGTACAGTGGCAACATTTGGGGCACAGTGGAAGCATTTGGGGCACAGTGGCAGCATTTAATGGGCACAGTTGCAACATTTGGGGCACAGTGGCAGCATTTGGGGCACAGTGGCTGCGTTTGATGGGAAAAGTGGCTGCGTTTGATGGGCACAGTGGCAGCGTTTGGTGCAGTGGCTGCGTTTGATGGGCACAGTGAGGCTGCAATTGATGTTTTTTTTTTTTACATTTTTCAGTTTGTTTGCGCCCCCCCCCCCCCCCAAAAAAAATTTGAGCACCAACCGCTACTGAATGTAACCCTTATACAAAGGTGTTCAACACTGTTATATTGACTGACAGTATAGCCTTGTACACACGACCGGTTTTCTCTGCAAAAACCTGCAAGAAAACGGCATCTTGGCGAGATTCCCGTTTGTGTGTACGAGGCATTCAGGTTTCTCGTCAGGAAATCTGGCCAGAATCGCGATGAGACAAAAAGAGCTCTCTTTTTTTCTCGTCGAGATTCTTGTCGGCCTGTTTCCCAACGAGAAACCCCGAATGACTTTGACGCATGCGCGGTAGCTTCCAAGGCATAGGTAGGGTGAAGCAAGATGGCGGCGATGGCATCGAATGTGACGAGCGATGACGTCACTGCATTCTTTCCTTTAGAGAGAACCGCGGTTCTTTTGAAACGAAAGTCTGTACACTCGGGCGGCAAGAGTTTCTTGCCAAGAATCTCGTCAGGGAAAACGACAGGTTTTTCCTAACAAGATTCTCGGTCGTGTTTACGAGGCTTATATGTTAGATCTGTTTTTCTTTGTAAAACTCATTAAACTTTACTGTTTAAAAAAAAAGTCTTATTGGAACGACTGCACCAGCATGTGGAATGAAGTGAAATTGTGTCAAAGTGCCCTTATAATTTAGGCTGGCTAGAAACCATTGAACATGAAAAGAGTTAAAATGTGTATGATTAGAATCCTGTACTATTGTACACATAGGACTTTGTCAACTCCTAAATGAAACCTGTGCTGAAATCGATATGTAGGCGGCCATTTCTGACCTCATAGTGAAAATGCTAGTTTCATGAATAGCATAATGATCCAATAGCTTGAATGTACACCTTTCCCTTATTGATTGATGACCTCATCCAGTCCTGTCTGGGTTCTAGTTTTATTCCCTCTTATAGTTCGCAATAAAGCAGAATTTAGAAATGCTTTTCATTTTTTATTTTAACCTACTGTAGCACTCTCACAGTTGCTAGTGTAGGTAAATTTAGTCTGGCTTCCTTGTAGGCAGAGCAGCATTTGTTAATTGTGTTTTGGAGACTGGGTAGTGCTTCACAGGCTGTCGTTCTGTTACCTCCCCCTGCCTTTTGGAACTCACTGGAAACTTCCAGAACATAGTGGGTGCAGGGGACAGAGGCTGCAGTTCGAATATAGATTGAGCTTACACCAATCCCAGGGAAGGTGGACACAGAAGGTGGGGAAGCAGCCCATAAATATTCTGAAGCCTGGGAGCAGAGTTCAGGGTCCAGCCATCTGGAAGCAACCCCTGTGCTGGGGGCTCTGCCCCTGGAGGCAGAAGAGAAGGAGCTAGGGAGAGAGTGGACAAAAGCTTCAGGACATCACTAAGCTACAGTCTCAGTTAGGCTTAGCTGCAGACTTCAAGCCAAGCCAGAAGCAGCCTGTTTAGCATAAAGTCAGTACAGCAGCTCTCTGGATTCTAGGAACTACTAAAGGGACTGAATGAGTACAAACCAGCCATCACACCAAAAGGAAAAAGAGGACAGTGTAGTGTAACGCCTCACATGTCTGGGACCAAGGGGACAGCTTGAGTGCAGTGCAAAACATCCAGGAGCACACTAACATCTCTAATGTTGGGCCTAGAGCAGCCATGTGCTATGCAATATGGCCAGGTGCTGTGTCCTCAGTGTTACTTTTTAGGGACTTGTATTCCTTGTTTCAGCTGCAACATTACTCCCATTGTTGTGCAGCATAGTTCAGTTTGGATTATAACAGCCAGAAACTTTAGCAGGTCCTCAAGAGGTCCTTGGAGTTTATTTATTCAATTCTGGGCATTCTATATACTGTGTGAAGGAAAAAAGATGCGCTAATTAAATAAATAAATGAATGTGTTATAAAATTCAGTGAATCAACATCAAACATCTGAAAGTAATTATAAAATAAATAACGGTGGGATAGAAGTGAATATATATACAATAATAAATAAGTGTCCAACAAATAAATAAGACTCCTAGTAGAGGAGATCAAACAAATTGTTGTGCAAAACAGTCCAAATGATAGTGAAAAGAATTATGCAGGATAAGTCCATAAATCTGTGTAGACTTCCTCCTCCACCAAGGAATAGAAATAAATCACCGCAAACAAGTGCTCATGGATGGCACCTTACCACAAAAAGTTGATCTCCTTAATCAAAAGGGGATCGCAATAGGCATGGGTTCATATATCATCAGAATCCTTTTAGGTCGATATCAGCAGATACAGCATACAGCCTCATAAAATAAGCCAAAAAAGAGGAGATCGCCATAGTATAATAACGTTTAATAAAATCAAAGTTAAAAGACAGGCAACGCCAAATGGCCCCTTACTTGCAAGGTGCCTTAACCCGGCACTGAGGCTGGTCTGCGTTGGATGATTTGGGGGAGAGATCCCCCAAATCAGATCCCCCAAATCATCCAACGCAGACCAGCCTCAGTGCCGGGTTAAGGCACCTTGCAAGTAAGGGGCCATTTGGCGTTGCCTGTCTTTTAACTTTGATTTTATTAAACGTTATTATACTATGGCGATCTCCTCTTTTTTGGCTTATTTTATGAGGCTGTATGCTGCATCTGCTGATATCAGGCCCGGACTGGCCATAGGGCAGACCGGGCAAATGCCCGGCGGGCTGACCGGGCCAGGGCCACCAGCTCCATAGCCTGTTGTTGTTCAGGCCGCACAGCAGGAGGTAAGCGGCAACCATGGCCTGGACATGGTTAACACAGGCCGCCGCTACCGCTATGCGGCTGTGCGTGTGTCTCCGCGGAACTTTCGGCTGCATGGGCTGAGCTGTGTGTCTCTCTCACACACAGCTCAGCCTCTCAGAGCCGCGCGGATATTTCCGCTCTCTGCTCCCAGGTGGAGTCCTCCTCCACCTCCAGCCAAGGTGTCCTGCACGGTGGGGCAAGGGGGGGAGCTGCGGGCTGCTGTCAGGACGTTTTCCCCCACTTCCCCCCTCCCCTCCCCTTCTCTTGTCGGCACTCGGCAGGACTCGAGAAAGCTGTGAGGAAAGCTTCCTGCCTATTCTTTACTCACCATTGGCCACAACAGAGGACCAATCGGAAACTAGATAGGCATTATGGGAAATGTAGTCTTAGAGATAGGCCCATTTGTTCTCAGCAGGGAGCTGCTCAGCTGACTACACTCCCCAGCATGCACTCTGCCTGGGGGGGACCGAAAACAAGCTGAGGAGTGCTTGTAGCAGCATTAGAGGAGACATGAAAAACGAAAGACAGGACTGTGCTGGAGGAACTAATAGCCCCAGCACCACCTGATAGAGAAATGCTGAACCACACCACCAGAGAGAGTCATGCTGTGTTGTACCTCACCACCAGAGAACCACGCTGTACCACACCACTAGAGAACCACGCTGTACCGCACCACTAGAGAACCATGCTGTACCGCACCACCAGAGAGAGAGCCACGCTGTACCGCACCACCAGAGAGAGAGCCACGCTGTACCCGCACCACCAGAGAGAGAGCCACGCTGTACCCGCACCCCAGCGAGAGAGCCACGCTGTACCCGCACCACCAGCGAGAGAGTCACGCTGTACCCGCACCACCAGCGAGAGAGTCACGCTGTACCCGCACCACCAGCGAGAGAGTCACGCTGTACCCGCACCACCAGCGAGAGAGTCACGCTGTACCCGCACCACCAGCGAGAGAGTCACGCTGTACCCGCACCACCAGCGAGAGAGCCACGCTGTACCCGCACCACCAGCGAGAGAGCCACGCTGTACCCGCACCACCAGCGAGAGAGCCACGCTGTACCCGCACCACCAGAGAGAGACAGCCACGCTGTACCGCACCACCGAAAAGAGAGCAGGTCAGTGTCACTGGGCAGTGTGGGCACAATAGGAGACAGACAGTACTAGCATTGTATGGCCACAATAGGACTGGGATACTGTAATATAAAGGGGACTGCACTGTAAAGGGGTACTCAAATCATTGCAGTGCCCCTTTACAGTGCAGTTCCCTTTATATCACAGTGTCCCTGCACATTACAGTGTGGAGGACCGACACCAGCCACCCCCGCGAATGTCTACCGCCCGCACCCCCCCCCCCCCCGGTCCCTGGAAAAGTTGGCTGCTCAGTCTAAAATGCCCGGGCCTATTTTTTGTCCCAGTCCGGGCCTGGCTGATATCGACCTAAAAGGATTCTGATGATATATGAACCCATGCCTATTGCGATCCCCTTTTGATTAATGAGATCAACTTTTTGTGGTAAGGTGCCATCCATGAGCACTTGTTTGCGGTGATTTATTTCTATTCCTTGGTGGAGGAGGAAGTCTACACAGATTTATGGACTTATCCTGCATAATTCTTTTCACTATCATTTGGACTGTTTTGCACAACAATTTGTTTGATCTCCTCTACTAGGAGTCTTATTTATTTGTTGGACACTTATTTATTATTGTATATATATTCACTTCTATCCCACCGTTATTTATTTTATAATTACTTTCAGATGTTTGATGTTGATTCACTGAATTTTATAACACATTCATTTATTTATTTAATTAGCGCATCTTTTTTCCTTCACACATTCTCAAATACTGGGGTTGCTCCCCAAATTTGTATGCAGCTTTTTTATATTTTTATATTTATTAATTTAGATATTGGCGTGAAAATTTACCCCCCACATTCTATATACTGTACCCCCAAATCATATCCAAGCTCTACTTTATCAAAATAAACACCAAAGACCAAAACCCTTTGGCCGCGTACACACGGTCGGTCAAAACCGATGAAAACGGACTGAAGGACCTTTTCATCGGACCAAACCGACCGTGTGTGGGCCCCATCGGTCAGTTATCCTTCGGTCAAAAAATGTAGAACTTGCTTTAAAATTTAACCGATGGACGCCTAACCGATAGGTCAAAACTGACGGTTAGTATGCAAAAGCATCGGTTAAAAATCCACGCATGCTCAGAATCAAGTCGACGCATGCTTGGAAGCATTGAACTTCATTTTTTGTTAGCACGTCGTTGTGTTTTACGTCACCGTGTTCTGACCCGATCGGTTATTTAACCTATGGTGTGTAGGCACATCAGACCATCAGTCAGCTTCATCGGTTGGACTGATCGTGTGTACAGGGCTTTAGACTTTTTATTGAGCCGTCGGAGAGAATGTGGTTGTGGGGGCTGTAAGGGGGGAAAATGGGCCCAAAGTTCAGCGGCTCCTTCAGAGGTAGCGCTACCCTACTATAATAAAAAAATAAGTGTGACAATACCAGATTTTGAAGTTCAGGTATGCATCAGTTTACTTAAAAATAACAGTTTAAAGTAATTGTAAACCTTCATTTTTTTTAAATAATAAAAATGTTATACTTACCTGCTCTGTGAAATTGTTTGGGGGAGCAGCCCAAATCCTCCTTTTCTGAGGAACCCCGCCAGCACTCCTGGCCCTTCCTCTTCCATGGGCCACCATAGGAAGAGGAAGAGCCACTGGCAGAGGAGAGGGAGTTTCACACTGAGCTAATATTGATACGTATTCAAACTGTGTGGATAGGAGAGAGGAGTTTGTGGGACTTTAAATGAGGGAACACCATGTCAAAAGAGAATAAGAACATAAAAATGAAGTTACAGTACATGATTTATTTATTACAATCTTGAATACATATGAGATATTTTGTATCAAATAGATAGGTAGTCACAAAACTTACTCTAAATATGCTGCTACATAGCATGCAATACAAATAAAATATAGACATGGCAGATATACATGGTAAAAGAAATCAATTGAAGAACATATGTAAAAGAGACAGGTAACTGTTGGCATCTGGTGGCACTCTATGCGTTTCCTGGTATTTCAGCCATTCATCAGGAGTGTTATAAAGTAATATACTGGAAAGAAAAATAGATAAGGGTAAATGATAATGCCTTAGGAATAGGGGAGGACAGAGACTATGTCCCAACAAGGTGGAGACTTACTGTACAGCCTCAAGGCCAGGTCCGGTATCTGCCAAGGACAGCGGAGGTACAGGCATGATGTCTCCCACGGGGTTGAGATGGGGGAACCCTCCAGAGACGGAGAACAGAGCCCAGAGCATAACACAGTGGTTACAGCATGATCCAAAATACTATGGGGCAGATTCTCATACATTCGCGCTGCTCCTTGGCAGCGTAATATATGAGATCTACGTTACACCGCCGCAGGTCTACAGGTTTACATCCTGATTCGCAGAACACTTACCTGTAAACTTGCGGCGGTGTAGCGTTAGATTGCTCGTCGCAAGCCCGCCCAATTCAAATGGGGAGGGCACCATTTAAATTAGGCGCGCTCCCGCGCCGAGCGTACTGCGCATGCTCCGTCGGGTAAATTACCCGACGTGCATTGCGCTAAATGACGTCGCCCCGACGTCATTTGCCTAGATGTATACATAAATGGCGTCCAGCGCCATTCGCGGACGTCTTACGCAAACGACGTAATTTTTATTGAATTCGACGCGGGAACGACGGCCATCGTTAACATTGGTTGCGCCTGCTAATTAGCAGGGGCAACCTTACGCGTCGGGTACGCTACGCAAACGACGTTAATTCGCTGCGTCGACCTCGCGTATGTTCGGGAATCGCCGTACTTACCTAATTTGCATAGACGACGGGGAAAAGCGACGATGCGACACCTAGCGGCGGGAAAAAAAATTACTTTTAAGATCTGACAGCGTAATAGCCTTACGCTTGTCAGATCTAATGGGTACCTATGCGCAACTGATTCTGAGAATCAGTTGCATAGATACCCGGGGCCAGATGAGGTGTTACGACGGCGCTAATGGTGTTGCGCCGTCGTAACGCCTTTGAGAATCTGGGCCTATGTGTGCATGATAAGTGCATAGTGTTCCTAAAACAAGTAAGTAAAAAAAAAATATATTAATACAAAATGTAAAAATAGTGTAGCGAAATATCTATGTGCTCCCATAAGGGGACTGCATGGGGGAAGAGGTGGTAGCTAAGTAGCTAAGCTCACAGCGAAAAAGGGTTACCTGGGTGTAGGATCGGTGTGTGGTTCCTTGTGATTGAGTCAAGCAAATGAACCATCGGCTGCTCCAAGGCTACTATATACCTCCATTTCCAGGCGGGCCCCATCAACGTCATGCCTAATTGGTCACTCTACACAAGGTAGAGGATTCCCAGCTGATTCCCAGCTGCGTGTGGTGGAGCCATCAGCAGTGGGTCCCCGCCCATCTCGAGTGTGGTCAGAGATGGAAAAAAATACATCAATTGACATCAATGATGCCAGTAAGAGTAGCATCAAAGCATGATGCTGATGCAAAGGAGGCCAGGCCCCGCCCCCACCAGAGGGTGTGGGAGGGCTGGGTTGCTGCGCATCGCGACCCCGGAGCCAGAGAAAACACCCGAGCCCCCTCAAACCCAAACTGAACCGGACAAGGGGTTGGGAGATGGTCTGAAAAAACTAGGGATGGAGGCCACTATGTGTTTTATTAGTGTGTGTGTTAGGTCACATCCATTTACTGTATACTAAATATTTGTGTGGAAGACACCCATTTACAGTGACCTGTCACACCTAACATACTTTATCAATTTCTGTTTATCGCCCTTATACTGAGCCATAATAGAGTTCAACAATATTGTTATTAGATTCATTCCCTATTTCCAATAGATCCCTGTGTCATTATTTCCCTCTGTATTACCTTCGACCCACTATCCTTTTCAGACCATCTCCTAACCCCTTGTCCAGCCCTGCCAGTAGTCCACCTCCTACCGAGGACGTCTTTTGACTATGGCACGGTTGGCAAGTGGTTAACAATGATTGTAATAAAATGTACAACATAAGATATTTTTAGAGGGTTTTGTGATATCCAATTGGGTTTGTAGTTTAAATGGCTGTAGTTCCATAATTTTCACATTATGTTGGTACATGTAAACAGTTTTATAACATTTGTATCTGTATGCTATGCACTTAATGTATTACACAAAATATCCTGGCATATATTTTGAAGCTGGGACCCTGGAGGCCTACCCTTGCTGTGTTGTACTATTATTTATACCATTTCTTTTTCATTTTTAGTATTACTGATAAGTAGGATTAGTCCCGATGTTCGAGTCAAACATAAGTTTGACTCGAACATAGGGTGTTCGTTTGTTAGTAGCTCACGTGAAGTTCGCCCGCTGCGGAGCTCCCCATAATGCACTGCAACATGGCCCAGGGGCTAAGTCCACGCCCCACAATATATAAGGCTGCTGCGTACACAGCGGGCGTATATAGTGAATGAATAGAGATTAGGCAGGTAGTTAGTGTATACAGTGTAGTCATATAATACAGTTCAGAGTATATAGTGTAGTCAATGTAGTATATATAATACAGTTCAGAGTATATAGTGCAGTCAGTTTTTCCAAATGTTGTCATGTTACAATCAAAAACATAAATGTATTTTATTGGGATTTTATGTGATAGACCAACACAAAGTGGCACATAATTGTCAAGTGGGAAAAAAAAATGGTTTTCAACATTTATTACAAATAAATCTGTGAAAAGTGTGGTGTGCATTTGTATCCAGCCCCCCTGAGTCATTACTTTGTAGAACCACCTTTCTCTGCAATTACAGCTGCAAGTCTTTTTGGGGATGTCTCTACCAGCTTTGCACATCTAGAGAGTGACATTTTTGCCCATTCTTCTTTGCAAAATAGCTCAAGCTCTGTCAGGTTGGATGGAGAGCGTCTGTGAACAGCAATTTTCAAGTCTTGCCACAGATTCTCAATTAGATTTAGGTCTGGACTTTGACTGGGCCATTCTAACACATGAATATGCTTTAATCTAAACCATTCCATTGTAGTTCTGGCCAGGGCCGCTGTTAGGAATCATGGGGCGCCGTACAGTCTACCTGACTGAGCCCCCCCCCCCCACACACACACACACACCTGACGGTATTCTATACAATATTTTCACAAAAAAATACTTGAAAATCATTTCAAATTATTAATAGACACAAATGCCACCCCAATTCCCCCTCCTAGTACAAATCTCCCCTCTCTGCACAATTCCCCCAATCCCTCCTATTAGCCCCGAATTCCCTCATCGGCTCCTGGTACACAATCATCTGCATCTCCCCTTCCAACACAAATCTTCTTTCTTCAATCCCTCTCCTAGGACACATTCCCACAAATTCCTCCTCCTAGCACAACCCCCTCTCGGGGCAGGGGAAGAAGCTCAGCGGGGGCTGGCCAGGTTCATTATCCCTCTATGTCTCTCACCCAGCAGCTAAAAGCTGGCAGGAGGGATAGGGTGAGAAACCCGGGTGAGATACACGGAGGGCATTGTTCTCCACCAAACCTCCTGCTGCCTGGGCCCCTCTGAGTGCCCCCTACAAGAGGGCTGGTGGTCCCGCCCTATCAGCGGCCCTGGTTCTGGCTGTGTGTTTAGGGTAATTTTCCTGCTGGAAGGAGAACCTCCCAGTCTCAGACTTTAGCAGGTTTTCTTCTAAGATTGTCCTGTATTTGGCTCCATCCATCTTCCCATCAACTCCGACCAGCTTCCCTGTCCCTGCTGAAGAAAAGCATCTCCACAACATGATGCTGCCACCACCATGTTTCACAATGGGGATGGTGTGTTCAGGGTGACATGCAGTGTTAGTTTTCTGCCACACATAGCGTTTTGCTTTTAGGGCAAAAAAATTCAATTCTGGTCTCATCTGACCAGAGCACCTTCTTCCACATTAAAAAGAAAAAGGTAGGGGGCGCTCACTGACTGAATAACTATGTAACTAAATGAGTGAACAGAAGAATAATTGATAAGATAAAAACTGATCAATTAATAAAATGTCCAAACAAATTCAAAACATGCAATTCCAGTGCAAAAATAAACCAAGTGGACAAGTGAAAAAAAAAAAGGTGAAATAGGCAATCAGTAACCCATATAAGATAGGTGGATAAAAATCCAGTAAATAAATAAATAAATAGATAAATGTGCAACTGACATCAATCAATGTGCATAAAAGTGCAAAAGTGGAAAAGTCTGCTACAAAATAAAGTCTTCAAAAAAGTTCATATTTCATACTCATGTGTAATAAACTCCAAAAGTGCAAGCAGGCAATCTTCACAGGATCACAGTGATTACAAAAGTGCAGGTGCTGTTTTTCTTCCAGTGCAGGTGCTAAAAACAGTTTCCCCCAGCCCCTCACCTTATTAGGCTTAAACTAAAAGCCTTGCTGCAATATCTCTTTAGGACTGGTTACTGCTCTCTTCTCATTGCCGTCCCACCTCTTGATTTCACATGCACAGCAGGCTTACACACACAAGTTCCTGATGAGATCCAATAATCCACAGATCCAAAGCTCCAAACATGGTCAGCCTCCTCACATCAGCTCACAATAACATAGAGGAGAGAAAGGAGGTTAAAAAAAGGGGGATTTATTAAACATAAAAATCACACTTACAATAAAACAGAGAACCGTCAGCGTTATAAGCATATGAACTCCTAGTCTCAGCCGCGGCCGGGAGTGCGTCACCACGGCTTCCAAGTTCTTCACGCGTATCGTGACAGACTACGTCACTTTCTCAAAAGGATGGGATTTTTTAATACCTTCTTCCACATGTTTGCTGTATCCCCACATGGCTTCTGGCAAACTGCTAACAGGACTTCTTATGGCTTTATTTCAACAATGCCTTTCTTCTTGCCACTGTTCTACAAAGGCCAGATTTGTGGAGTGCACGACTAAAGGCCCGTACACCCGATTAAAAAATCTAAAGGAAAATTTCATCCAAAAAACGATCTGCCAGTTTTCAAGGTGTCTGTCTGTCTGTCTCTTGGCTTTGACAGAGGTTTGGCTTGGCATGTGACGTCAGAGGGGGTGGGGTCACTTATTTAAGTCAACGGTGGCCCCGCCCTTGCCTATATAAGAGCAAAAAGACAGCAGTTGCCAGGAGGCCTTCCATGGAGGCATAGTTTTTTTCGTTGTTTTTTTTTCCAGGTCCGTCAGGCAGCGTGATTGACGGTGGATGTACATTGCGGAACAGGGTTGTCGGGAAGAGGCCCTTGTTGCCATAAACATGGGGACAAGGTGCTTGGGGGGCACCTCCAAGCACCCTCCCCATGTTGAGGGCATGTGGCCATGATTGTACCCGGGTCCCCATACACTTTTTATGGCAATAACTTGCATATAAACCTTTAAAATGAGGACTTTTGATTTTTCATATTGGGGTCATATAGACTTTAATAGGGTTCTCATGTTCGCTAGAACTTTTTGCCTGTTCCAGGTGTTCTGGTGCGAACCAAACCGGGGGGGGGGGGGGGGGGGGTTCGGCCCATCCCTTCTGATAAGTGACTTGGTATCTAACCAGAGTTCTAGTAAATGAAATAAGGCAGACAATGTATTCTTTGATAAATGCTGAAATAAATCAATGAAACCTGCAAATAGTTTACTTGTTGGACAGAAGACATGATTTCAACGCTAGGAATCAGATTTGGGTCAAACTTGAAGTTTAATTAGATTCTCCAAGATTTAAATGCTATTTGAACTTGTTAACATCAGACAAATTTGTAATCTGTCGTGTATGTCAATGTTCAGGCCTCTACATTTGTCATTGTACAAATGTGTTTGCCTTTCTTTTGTCACGGTTCTGTAACTTTTGAAAACAAATTATAAAAAGAGTTTAATCATATACAGTATTTATACAGAGGGGCCCAAAAACTGTATACACACTTCAACAGTTGTTATCTATGCTCTATTTTAAAACCTGAATGGAATTATGGCAGCAATGTGTAGTATTATGTTTCCCCTAAACATGTCAGTAGCAACACCATTGTTATGGGCCATTTGTGCGGTTTATGTGGATGACCAATTTTACAGCAAAATAGAGCACCTCCTCACTACCACCAAAACGTGAGAGCCTATCTCAATAACATTCTGTCAGGATGCTGGATAGGAATGGTTGAAATCTCTTCATGTTCCCCAGATTTAACAACCCTCTTATTCTGTGGATAAGACTAAAGGATCGGGTGTATCATAGAAAACCACCTACCCTGTCTGCACTGAATCAAAGAAAAGACTGGACGGCCGCACTGACCCCTTTATTGAAGATAGTTTAAAAATTCTTCTGGTACAAAGACATCAGAGGCACAGGATCAATGAAAAACTGACATGTTTCACAACACTATGAGTGCTTAGTAGAGCTGCACGATTAATCGAGAAAAGATTGCGATCTCGATTCACACCATGACCCCCCCCCCCCCCCGCGATTTCCAGGCTGGGTGACCCGCGATTTTTGGATCTCCCCGTCGGTTCCACGTAACCAGCGTGGAACACAAATGGCGCAGATCGGAACTGACGTCAGCAATAGGAACTGACGTCAGTCAGCAGACAGCGTGATGTGCTGCTGTGAGAAATGCTGTGCACTTAGTCCCCTTTGCCGGAAAAATGGTGTTTGCATGCCGGGCTACGTCATTTCCTTTGCCTGCCAGCTCCTAGATCACGCAAGACTAGTTTCCCATTCACAAGCTGAGCCTTAACCCCATGTGACTTGCTACATCACAGGAGCGCAGAACAGGACTAAGCCAGAGAGAGCAGCAATGCATTACTGCGCACACACAAGATTACGGAAAGAGAGAGGGAGTAAGGGTGCCGCCGAAGTAAGAGTCATATTGAACGTGGAAGACAGCAGTCAGTATGGGGCCCAGACCTTGCAGATGACAGTCAGACAGCAATTAAAGGGGGGCATGTGAGGAGTGGACTTAAAATACCGACAACCACTGTCCCTTATAATATATTATGAATATTACTACAGCACAGTCTGAGGCCGCTACCCAGACTTTGCAGACAGGCTATTAAAGGAGGACTTAAAATACCAACCACTGTCCCTTATTGAGACATGTTTAGAGATTGTAAATCTGTAAAATATTTTTTTTTTTTGAGAATCGTGATCTTCATTTTATGCAAAAGAATCGTGATTCTAATTTTTCCCAGAATTGTGCAGCTCTAGTGCTTAGTCACATACACTGTCTTGCACTACAGGAAGAAATTGAAACATCACGCAAAGCCATTCCTGTGGACTCTAGTCAATGTTGTTCCTGCAGTAGTTTACCAAAATTAAAAGTGTCTAATTCAAACATGACTTACAGCTACCCTTTGATGTTTATATGAATCTAGTATTAACATTTTTATGCATATATTTTTTATGTTGAACTGTGTATACACTTTTTGGGTCTCTCTATATGTATATAATATATATATATATATATATATATATATATATATATATATATACATACACACAAGGAATTCCATAGAATTGTTTGTTATTCTTACAATGCGCATAGAACAATAATAGCATGTATATATCATAGACCAGTATACGGTATAAATAAGTACCAATGAATACTGGCATTCTGAGTTAGTGTTTATTTCCAATAATTACAGATGTAACAAGTGAAGAAAGAATATACCATACAATAAGAGAACCAGTGAAAGAAAGAGAAAAGGGAGTAAAAGAAAGAAGAACAGATGGAGAATCAAGTAAAGAAATGAGCAGGTAGATAAAGTTCTGACTTGGGAACCCAATGTTGTAAGGATTAAAAGATTGGTCGTGGGTAATATAGCAGTTCCTAAAATAGTTATAACACTTTATTTTAATTTAATTAATTTATCCAGTATGTCAATTGCAGGGAAAGGAAAAAGGGGAGTTAGATTTTTTTGTTTCATGGAGTCAGAGGAAGAGAAATGGATCCAGATTAACCACAAATCTTTGAACTTTTTCCGAGAATTTGAGTCTGAAGCTTCGTACACACGACCGGTTTGGCCGGTGATCATTTGGCCGGGAATCCCGGCCGTGTGTATGCTCCCTAGCAGTTTTCCCGTCAGGAAAACAGACAGGAATCCCGATGGGAAAATAGAGAACCCTGCTCTCTATTTTCTCGTCGGGTTTCCCGGCAGAGTGTTTCCTGCCGAGAAAACCGGTCGTCTGTATGCTTACCTGTCCTAAGTAAACCTGTGCATGCTTGATAAGACTTTGACGTATGCGCGGTAGCATACAAGGTTAGTGTGGGTTGTAGCAAGATGGCGGCAACGGCATTGAATGTGACGAGCATCGGCTTGTCGTAGTCGATGATGTCACTGCGTTCTTGCCATTCAAAAGAACGGCGGTTCTTTTGAGTTGCCGTGTGTACACAGGGCTTGGCAATGCAAGCTTGCCAAGAATCCCGTCAGGAAAACCAAAGTTTTGGGCTTAAAGCGGAGCTCCATCTAAAAATGGAGCTTCCGCTTTTTGGAACCCTCCCCCCCTCCGGTGTCACATTTGGCACCTTTTAGGGGGGAGGGGGGTGCAGATACCTGTCTAAGACAGGTATTTGCACCCACTTCCGGGAATATGGTACTGGGGCAGACACGCCTCTACTCGCAGCCCCCGCTGTCTTCTGGGAAACACACTGTTCCCAGGAGAGAGCGTGCATGCGCAGTAGGGAACCGGACAGTGAAGCTGCAACACTTCACTTCCGGATTCCCTAACCGAGGATGGTGGCAGGTGCAGCCAAGAGATGAGCGATTGCTCATCCTCGACTGACGACATCGCGGGGGCGCTGGACAGGTAAGTGTCCATTTTTTAAGTCAGCAGCTGCAGTATTTGTAACTCCTGGCTTTTTAAAAAAAAAATTGCCGGAACCTCCGCTTTAAGGCTCCATGTATACTAGCAGCTCCTAAACTTGAGGTAAACTGACATTTAGGAGCAGTTGTGCATTTTTTTCAGCTGTCACTGAGCTCTACTCTAATGCCCTGTACACACGATCGGTTCGTCTGATGAAAACGGAGCGATGGACCATTTTCATTGGACGAACCGATCGTGTGTGGGCCCCATCAGTTTTTTTCCCATCGGTGAAAAAAAATAGAATCCGTTTTCAATTTTTCTTACGGTTAAAAAACCAAAAGAAAAAAACGATCGTCTGTGGGGAAATCATCGGTCAAAAATCCACGCATGCTCAGAATCAAGTCGACGCATGCGTGGAAGCATTGAACTTCATTTCGTTGTGTTTTACGTTACCGCCTTGGACACGATCAGATTTTTAACCGATGGTGTGTAGGCAAGACTGATGAAAGTCAGCTTCATTGGATAACAGATGAAAAAATCCATCGGTTCGTTTTCATCAGACGAACTGATCGTGTGTACAGGGCATAAGTCATCATATCATTACATGTACACAGGGTTATTTATAGTCGAATCTAGGCAGTTGAGTTTAGAAGATTTTTTGGCAAACAAAAAAAATGCATTCAGGACGTATGTTCAGAGGCAATTGAAATGGTAAACGGCTGTAACAGCTTGTAAATACGTGTAAGGCCTCATGTACATTGCTGCTGGTAAACGGAGGTCAACTGCTCCTTAACTCTCCTCTATGTTATCTTATCAGTACAAGTACAAAGGGTCATTTATAGTCTCTTCTAGGCAGTTGAGTTTGGAGGCTTTTTTTTGGAACGCAAAAAAATGGGCTCAGAAGCTGAGTATAGAGGCATTTCAAGCATCAAACGCTTCTAACTCGCGTTTAGCCGTGTTTTAAATTTTTTACTATTTAAAATGCAGCATGTAAATGGGGCAAAACAGAAGTTTCTAAATGTCGGTTACTATCTGTCAAGTTAAAACGTTCAGGAGAGGTTGTAAAAAGTCCCATGTACCTTTGACCACCGGCCGCAAAATGCACAAAATCACAGTGCATTTTTTGTTTACTTGTGGCCGGTGATCAAAGTAGTTCAAGTGTACATAAAGCCTTATGCCAGAGGTTCTAATGGTATATGTAATCTGTAATTTGTGGGAACAGCATCCTGGTACCTTTGCACTCATGTATGTAGGAAAGTTCCAGGTCTCATATGTGGCATATTTGGATAACACAAGTAACTTTTGTATGTGTACTGTTCTTGATGATCTCCTGATGAAGCAGGCTATGTGCTACCTGAGAAACATGTAGTGATATACTTTTCTCACTGGCCCATTGGGATCAATTATAAGAAAGTCTATATCTCTCTATATAACAGCTACATTGGGATTTATATTATATTATACTGTGATAATAATAATTGGTCAGTGGGAAAAATTAAGTATGACATCCAGTATTAATATGTGCTTATCAGAGAACATGCACAAACTGATATGCCAAATGTCATAATTTTATTTTAATTGTTAATTTCAAACAATAAATTCAATATGTTTCTATATTTATTGGTGCCTCAAAAGTCTGACAACTTGTTTTGTTGTTGAAATAAATGTATGCATATCAAGTAAAGAAAATAGAAATGGATGCTTCACAGACCTTAAAAAATATATGTATTTAAGCATTGCTAGTGGCCCGTTTATAAAAGCTTTGCTTTTCTGTGCCGTCTTTTCTTAGTTCTACTGATGTTTCCTAATACCAATATCTACACATTTTTAAAACCAAATTTTAATGCTTACAGTGATCTTGTCCTCTGCACTGGGAG
Organism: Rana temporaria; assembly: GCF_905171775.1. Taxonomy (NCBI): domain Eukaryota; kingdom Metazoa; phylum Chordata; class Amphibia; order Anura; family Ranidae; genus Rana; species Rana temporaria. The sequence goes on from NC_053493.1 coordinate 358,531,036, forward strand.
ACAAATTCTCACATTAACAGGTCTAAGCAAAACAGCTCTGAGATCCCAGCACTCAAAGTCATTCTTCATCCTTCTCCGGTATTAGGGGCCTGATCCACAAAAACCATGCGTAACTTAACTTTTGACATTTAAGTTACACCGCCGCAAAATCTCTACCTAAGTGCCCGATCCACAAAGCACTTACCTAGAAATTTTGAGCGGTGTAACTTAAATCCGTCCGGCGCAAGGCGTTCCTAATCTAATGGGGCGAGTCCCATTTAAATTAGGCGCGCTCCCGTGCCTGACGTACTGCGCATGGTCCCGACGTTATTTTCCCGACGTGCTTTGCGCGGTTTTACGTTACGCCGAGTTTTGTGAATCGTGCCGGGTAAAAAAAGTTGCGTCGGGAAAAAAAAAGGATGCGGCGGGAAAAAAAAAATGTAAAAAGAAATTTGACAGCGTCGCGGGAAAGAAGGGTCTACTTTTACATGGTGTACTAACTTTACACTTTGTAAAAGCAGCCCTAATTTTGCGACGGCAAACTAATACTTACGGAGAAAAAACGAAGCGTAAAAGCTTCGTGGATCTCCGTAAGTGCTAATTTGCATACCCGACGCTGGATTTCGACGAGAAATGCCCCCAGCGGCGGCTGCGGTACTGCATCCTAAGATCCGACAGTGTAAGTCCCTTACACATGTCGGATCTTCTGCCTATCTATGTGAAACTGATTCTGTGGATCAGTTCCATAGATAGAAACAGGGATACGACGGCGTATCAGTAGATATGCCGGCGTATCCCTTTTGTGGATCAGGCCCTAGGTGTATAATGCTAGGATATGCATCCCATTTGTATAACAAGTAAATCAAACCGCAAGGGGTGTCTCAGCACAGGTTGGTGTGGTGCGCCTGCTTGGTGACTGTATACAGAGGCCCTAAATGTATTTTACAAATATATTTTCCTTTTTTCAAAATGTGCATCTAGTATCAATTTAAATATTATTTTCTGAACTCTGAAGGCTTATTGTTAATCCTTGGTACCATCTGCTGCACACATTCCATATACGTTATCTTATACAAATTATTAACTTACCTGCCAGTAGAGATGTGTTATCTTACATTCAATTCTCACAGTCAGTGGATCCAGGCTCCTTCAGTAAGTGAACTATGACTTGCAATGCAGAGTTCCTGTCTGTTTCCCTCAGCTAACCACTGCCTTTTATGTGTTGCGTGTCAGAAGTTGATTTTCTGTCTGGTTGCTCTAACAGTATCTATCTATGCGGTAAAGAGAGACATTACACAACATGAGTGTTCTTCACCTCTAAGCTAATGAAACAGACAGACTGCAATATTTGTGTCTATTTGGCCGTTGTTCGGATGTAGAACACACACAGTGAAAGACTTCTTTAATTTTTTCTTTTACTAAGAAGGGAAAAATTGCTATCCAGTAACATTGGCTATTGTAGCCCTACTTTCACAATCAATGCTCCTATCTTTCATATCACTGGAAAATACCATGATGCAAGCCCAAAGGATGAAAGATAAAGTACACAATGTAAAGGATCTTCTTTATTTTTATTTTTACTTATAAAGAACAATATAAAAATCTGAAAAAACATTATTAAAATATTCATAGGAAATTACATAATAAATATGCATATTTTTCTGTACAGCCCGAAGCGAGCAACACAAATTCTGATCATGGCAGCTGGTCAATACATATTTCAATGTAGTCTTTTGTAGTCCACAGGTTTGGGTGGTCTTAATAAGGATAAGTCTTACTTATTTTTAAATAGATAGTAAGAAAGCCTCCAGGTCACCATTTAAAAGGCAAACTTAATTTCTTTTATGTGCATATTGACAACCTTTTGACCCCTGCCACCCCATTATTGTTATACTTATGTACTTTGTGACTAAAACATTAGCAATATAATAAAAAGGTAAATTAAAAACAAGTTCATTATGTAAGATGTCTACTATGAACACGTAACTGTTAAATATGACTAGGCAAAGGTGACCTGGATATTGAATATAGAGAGCAGACCATAATCCCTGTGGATTAATTTAGCCCATTAACAAGTCCACCATGACTACAAGGCTTATTCAGTAAAACAGTACAAGGAACAAAGCACTAAACAAAGGAACCAATCAGAATGTCCTTTAACTGTATTCAGTCCAGCACAAGGTGGATTCTGATTGGTTGTTTTTGATACTGCACCTTCTAATTAGCACATAGCACTTTCCACTGTTTACCCCAATTAACCAAAAACGTCTACAGTGAAGTGTTACATTCAGTAGACAGAACATTAAAGGTAAAATGGTGTTACATGTTTTTGTGAAGTGTAGCTAAATTAAAATATTTTTTTTACAGTTTTATACCATGTAAAGGTAAAGATTTGAAGATTGGAAAAAAATGATGCTGTGGTGGGATACAAAATAGCTTATTGAGATGATCAGATGGCTGTATTATAAGGATATATTTTGTGCTTGTTTTCTTTCCTTCACATACACTTGGGGTCTTGTAATTTTATTTACAAACTCATGATTTACGTTTGGAGAAACTGTGGCAAAGAAGTTCCTGAAAAATGTTCTTTGGGCGTGATTTTTAACGGACAGCATATACCACAAGAATAAACATCTTCTTATTAAAACATTTTGGTGATCACAAGACATTTAACTCTATGTTCTCTGTAAACTTATTATTATTTTATTGGTAAATATTCTGATACAACCTATGTAGTTCTGTATATGTAATACAAAAATGCACAAAAATAAACAGAATGTCTTACTCATCATTCTTGAGCCTGACTGCTCCCTATACGGCTGTAAAAAAATAACTTGTATTAGGTATCACGGACTAAGTGAGGTCAGGTATCTGTAGCTGAGCTGAAAAATCCAACAATGCTAAAGCACCAACATATTTCTGCCCACTTTCAATGGTTGAATTGTAGTTTTTTCTCTGTATTTATATATTTAATGGCAAAAACCAGGAGGTATTCTATTCATATGAATAAAATCCATGCAAATGATGGCTTTCAAACCAGTTAGCACTATATGTCTCAAAATGTTTTATAATTATGAAAACTTTACACTATTATGGGTCTTCTTTATTAAATTAAATTAGGAGACATATTTAGTAATAAAGCACAAAGTGCAAATATGATGTCCAAATGCAGTAACACACAGTATTCATTCAGAAATGACTTTTTATAAATTGCAGTAAACTGTTATTGACTGGCTACTATGGGTTACTGCACTTTGCACTCAACAGTAAGTCTTTGTACTACCTTACTCCAAAAGCCTTAAGTTGTGTAAAATTATACATGATGCGGAAACATATAAAAGCCAGTCCTAATCTGATAGCCATTCTATTATTGAAGATGGGAATAAGAAAATTGACAGCTCAGAACAGCTGGTATGAGCTAGCTATCCATTTCTTCTGATCTTTTTGTCTGGGAGGCCCAGTACTCTGTGCAAGAGCTGTTTATCCCCTCCTTTGTCATTAATTTCTACTCCAGGCAACAAAATGCACAGTATATTTACTGTAAGGCTGGCCGTTATGGTGAAATGTTCTTTCCTGCAACCATGATTCACCCGATTCCTCCATGAACACAGTCAGTTGACTAGCTATGGAGAATGGAAGGAGAGAAGGTTGGGCACAGTGGCAACTTCACATGGCAACTTCCCATAATGGAGCACTGTGGGTTTTTTCGGGACTTCATGGGAGCACTAGAAGAGTGAAGAGGCTTCAGCTATTAGATTTGGAAAGCACTTTATTTTAGTTTAAGTCATGGAAGGTTCTAAAGTGAATTTTTGCACTCTCTAAAAGTAAAATGAATTAAGATTCTAACTCTCTTAACATAAATCTAACTTAAAACTAAATCCAGCCTAGTGAAAAACAAAAAGCTTTTGATGTAGGTACCTAAAAATGCTTACAATGGTATTAGACATTTCCAGGCTCATTTATGGCAAAGAGCCAAGTTTAAAGCCCAGTAAGCCATAACAACTAGTCAAAATTGATCTGATCTGACATCTGAGAAATGTGCTTGGTTTCTATGGGTTACTGAATTACGCACTTTAGTTTTGCTCTTTGCAAATAAAAGCGTAATATTTGAAGTCTTGCCTTCTGCCTTAGGGGCTACGTCAACAGACGTTGTCAAATGGCTTTTGTACTCCCATATAAATCTATGGGAATACAAAACAGGAGGAAGTCAAATGCTCAGAAGTGTGTCAGACTGATCCCATCTACATGCACAAAACCCTTCAATACAAGCCTATAATCTCATAATTTTCAGCAAGACCACATTTATTTTTCTATGGTCCACTCCTTTAGAAAACGGAGACCGTCCTCCTGAAATAGGGATGCTCAGAGATTTTAGAACTTCAATTCAATATCAAACTCAACTACATTTCCCAACCTGTATAGTATAAGTCTTTACATAAGGAAGTCCAGTCAACTAAATTGTACATTTCTGGTAAGAGAATCAATAAAATATTATATTTTATCTTGGTGAAATTTCAATTTAAAGGTTTGAAAGGAAACATTTATTGCTGGTTTTTAGAATAATATTAGATATTAGATGTGAGACATGTGTTTTTCTTGAGTAACTTTTACTGTATCTTTAACTGAAGGTTTAAAGTGGTTGTAAACCCTTACAGACCACTTTTCCCTACATGGTTTAGGAGATATTTTCAAAAGACATGCACTATAGACAATGGCGCGGAAGGCGCACTGAGCATGCCGTTACTAACGGCGATCATGCCGTTAGTGGCGGCACCCGTGCGCATGCGCGGGAGTGACGTCATCGCGGCTCCAGCCGCGATACGAGGAAGACATTCGGGGGAAAGATGCCGGCGGCGGAGGTGAGGAACGAGCACCGCTGCTGGGGCTTCGATCTCAGGTAAGTAATACATAATGAGCTAGTATTCTAGGCATACTAGCTCATTATGCCTATTTCAAGCAGGTTTTTTTTTCAAGAGGGTTTACCTCTTTAAGTGGTATTACTTTATATACTGTATAAGGTAATATTTAATATTAGTATATAGCAGGGATCTCCAAACATTCTTAAAAAAGGGCCGTTTTATTGTCCTTCAGACTCTAGGAGGGCCGGACTATGGCTAGCGGGAGTGGAAATTTTCCTGGCATCAGTGGGAGTAAGCATCGCCACATTTGGTATTAGTGGGAGGAATAGTGTCCCATCATTGGTATAATTGGGAGGAATAGTACCTCAATTTTTGGTGTCAGTGGGAGAAATGGTGCCCTGTTGTTGGTGTCAGGTGGCAGAATAGTGTCTCGTACCAGTGGGAGGAATAGTGCCCCAAGGTAAGCAGAGGGCCACATCCGGCCCTCGGGCCCCAGTTTGGAGACCACTGGTATATAGAGTATTAACAATGATTCTGTTATACTATGTCCCCCAAAATCAAACTTTATTGCTGGCTTTAGCTTGATCTGTTAATGAGAATGAAGTTACACTGCGCACAAATGGAGAGGAGCCACAAAATGTTCTAAAAGGATTTTCCACTTTATGCTAAAATTGCATTCATAGCAGAAGAGATTGTCTTTCCTTTGGCTAAGGCCCCATACACACGGGAGAATTTATCCGCGAATACGGTCCAGCGGACCGTTTCCACGGATAAATCCTCTCAAAGATATCCGCTGATTTCGATGGGATGGAGTGTACACACTATCCCATTGAAATCCGCGCGGAAATCCTCTGGCGATGACGTGTCGCGCCGTCGCCGCGATTATGACGCGGCGACGGGCGCGACGCTGTCATATAAGGAATTCCACGCATGCGTCAAATCATTACGACGCGTGCGGGGAATCCCTTTGGACGGATGGATCCGGTAAGTCTGTACAGACGAGCGGATCCATCCGTTGGAATGGATTCCAGCAGATGGATTCGTTGTGCAGCACAACAAATATTCGATCTGCTGGAATCCATCCCAGAGGAGATTTCTCCGCGGAAAGAGATCCGCTGGCGTGTACACACCATAGAATCTATCCGCAGAAACCCATTTGCTGGGATTTATCTGCGGATGGATTCTATCGTGTGTATGGGGCCTAAGAGTTGGAAAGGAACTGCAAGAAAAGAAGCAAAGGCAGGAATACTAGGTTAGAGGGTCAGTCTGCCCCCAAAAAGTTTAATGTTGGGTAGAAGCAAGTTAGGCAACCCACTGTCTTATTTTTTCTCCCATATCAAAATTTCCACAGCTGCATTCCAAGATCCACCCACCTTAAAAACTGAGGTTTTCTCTTAAGCCCCATACACGCTATCAGTTTTCCTGCAGGTTTTTCTCTTCAGATTTACCAAAACCATGTAGTGCAAGGGCCTGCCTGATTGCATACAAACTGAAACTCTTAAGGTTTGACCTCATATTAGATGGTTTTGGTAAACCTGAAGAGAAAAACCTGCAGGAAAACTGATAGGCCCGGATTTACAAAGCACTTGCGCCGACGTATCTCGAGATACGCCGCGTAAGTGCAAATATGCGCCGTCGTATCTATGCGCCGGACTCAGAAACTAAGATACGCCTGAAAATAGGCTTCATCCGACCGACGTAACTTGCCTACGCCAGCGTAGAGTGGGCGCATATTTACAGTGGACGTATTTGGCGCTCCCATTGATTTTCTATTCACATATGCAAATGAGGGAGATACGCTGATTCACGAACGTACGTCTGTCCGACGCAGTGCGCATAAAGTCATACGTCCGGCGTAAAGTTATGCCCCATAAAGGAGGTGTAACTCAGCAGCATCCATGCAAAGGGCTGCACCAGGGAACACAAGCCGACGTATTTTACGTAGGATGTGAATATGACTAGGCGTAGGTTACATTCAGGCCGTAGGCAGTGATGCAACGTATCTTAGGCAGTTGTTCTGACGTGATTGTGAGCATGCGCACTGAGATGCGCCCACGGGACGGCGCATGCGCAGTTGGCGATTCGTATCTGTCTGGCGCTCGGCCCATCATTTGCATGGGGTCACGCCTCATTAGCATGGCTCACGCCCACTTCCACTTACGCCGACTTACGCCTTGGAAACCCAGCGCAGATTTGTGAGGAAGTGCTTTGTGAATTCAGTGCTTGCCTCTCTGCGCTGTGTCGGCGTAGCGTAAAGGAGATATATAAAGGAGATAAATATGCGCCAGTGTCTGTGAATCCGGGCCATAGTGTGTATGGGGTTTAACAGAAGGCTTGGGACTCTTCGGTCAAGTGAAGCAAAACCAGGAAAACTAGCAGGGAAATGTTGTCACTAGAATCACCAAGAAGCAGCCCTAAGAACTGTGATTTCAGTTTTGGATAGCCCTTAAAGTGGAAAACCCCTTTAAAATATATGAAACATTGGAGTATTGCTCTAAGCATAATGAAAAAAAATGTTTGTACATTATAATGAATGACTGCATGAAAGTTTTTAAAGAGTAAGCAAATTATCTTAAAAAAAAGTCAAATAGAGTGGAACAAGCTAGAAATACAAATTTGGCAAGCAAGGCCAGTTTTGTTTTTGGCATATAAATAATAACAGTCAATAATATTCAAGTTTACCTAATAAACTGAAACATTTTCATTATGGCTGTGGAAAACACAAGTAATTTGTGTCATTATCCAATCTAATATAGATTGCTTACTGTCCCCAAAATAGCCAAATGACGTCTATCAAGAGAACATATTTTGTAAATATTGGCCAGTCCAGTGAATTCATAGTACAGAGAGATCATGGCAAGACTTGGACTTAAGTTTAAAAGCCATGTTTTTGTTTTTCTTGGCCACAATTTTTCCCCAGAACCTTCTGGCTTTCTTTGGGATGCTCTCCCGCCTCTTCAGTAAGGCCAGCCTCTTCTCGTTTTTCTCTTTGCTGTCCCTCCTCAGACGCACTTGCCTGACAATGCCCTCAAACAGTTCCTTCACATTGTGCTGAACAGCTGCAGAAGTCTCAATGAATTTGCAGTCGAATACTACGGCACAAGCTCTTCCCTCTGTGAACAGAAAGTCATAGCTAAGTATTTCTATCATCTAAAATTGTAAGACAATTATAGAGGTTGATGTACTAAAAGAAATTAGGGGGTTCACTTTCGCAAAGGGAATTTTCACTTAGCTTAGTAAATGAGGCTCTGCTGACTTCGATTATCCAATTATGTTCAAACAAAAAATACATTTTTCTTCTTTAATATTCTTGCATGTGACTGAGTATTCTTTGTAAAGTGAATTTTCATTACATTTTATAAGCTAAGGGAAATTCCCTTTCTAATACTGTATATACTAAAAGCTAAATAAAATTTGTATGAAAACTGTACTATTTCCTAGTAGTCTTTTCCACTAAATACAAGTATTGTTTTTTAGGCTCAGACAGAAAAAAGGTAATTATACTTGATTTTGTCATCATTTGAGATATTAAGTTGTATACACTGGGCTAGATTCAGTAACAGTTACAACGGGCGTATCAGTAGATACGCCGTCGTAAGTCCGAATCCGCGCCGTCGCAACTTTAAGCGTATGCTCAAACTGAGATACGCTTAAATGTTGCTAAGATACGACCGGCGTAAGTCTCCTACGCCGTCGTATCTTAGGGTGCATATTTACGCTGGCCGCTAGGTGCCGCTTCCGCTGATTTCCGCGTAGAATATGCAAATGAGCTAGATACGCCGATTCAGAAACGTACGTGCGCCCGGCGGATTTTTTTAAGGTCGTTTTCGTAAGGCTTTTTCCGGCGTAAAGTTATGCCTGCTATATGAGGCATAGCCAATGTTAAGTATGGACGTCGGGACAGCGTTGAATTTTACGTTGTTTTCGTTGTTTGCGTAAGTCGTTCGAGAATAGGGCTTAGCGTAAATTACGTTCACGTCGAAAGCATTTTACATAAAACACGCCCACCTCATCACAATTTGAATTAGGCGTGCTTACGCCGGCAGATTTATGCTACGCCGCCGTAACTTAGGGCGCAGGTTCTTTGTGAATACAGAACCTGCCTCACTAAGTTACGGCGGCGTAGCGTATCTGAGATACGCTACGCCCGCACAAAGTTACGGTGGGCTATCTAAATCTAGCCCACTGTTGTTGTTCTCCTTCATATTTGATATCATGTCCTCCTCATTGAAGCTTCTGGGCCTTATGGGTGACATTGATTATTATGTAGTTGATTTAATAAAGGCAAATAGGCTGTTCACTTTGCATGGGAATTTTCATTTAGCTTACCGGATGTAATGGAAATTCACTTTGCAAACCCAATCACAAGCAAGTAGAATAAAAAAAAAAATGTTTTACTTGCACATGATTGGATGACGTAAGTCAGAATGGCTTCACTTCCTTCACTAAGCTAAGTAAAAAATCCCTTGCGAAGTCAACAGCGGATTTACGTTTGGTAAATCATCACCCCCTGACTTGAGTAATCTAAAGTTATAAAGGGCAGTACCTGATATAGAAACTTCTCTGCATCGAACCAAGTCACTTTTGTTTCCAACCAGTATAATCGGAATGTCCTCTGTCTGTCGTGCCCGACGTAGCTGTATACGTAACTCAGAGGCCTTCTCAAAGCTTGCTCTGTCTGTGATGGAATATACTATTAAATAAGCATCTCCCACTTGCATACAATGATCGTACATCCAGTTATCTTGACTCTGCAAGCAAAAAAATAAAATAATATGTCATGTATTTTCCCTTTTGTTACATTGTGTTTCAATAATAAAAAAGAAACTGCTACTTCAGTCTGTTGCTACGATGGGCTGTACTTCACTTACAATATCAGTTGTTGCTGCACTGTTATACCCTTTCGTTCCAGAAATTTCACCAGGGAGCAACATAAAGTAAACCCTAACTAAGAAAATCCAGAGGGTTTCCAATATTCAAACCTCACCTTTAATAACCCCTTTTAAGAAAAAAAAAAAATCCTAATGGACAAAACCTGATATTAAAGTGGAAGTAAGCCCTGATGGATTTTACTTTATTCCCCTGCAAAATAAAAGCATAATGGGCTAGTATGCATCGTATACTAGCCCATTATGTTGCACTTACCTGCAAATGAAGCCTGCGATGTCCCAGAGGCCCCCACTGGTGGCCGCATCCATCTTCAGAGGCCTTCAATGGCAGTGGACTATGGCTCTGTGACTGTCCAGAGTCACGTGACGTCACTCCCGCGTGCATGCGCACGGGAGCCGACAGTCACGGCATGTGCCCTACAGAAACGGCACGATCGTACTCTTTAGTGCATATGTGTATATGGTAAATATCTCCAAGCGTACATAGTAAATATCTCCTAAACCGTGCAGGTTTAGGAGATATTTCAAGTACCTACAGGTACCATTTATTATAGGCTTACCTGTAGGAAAAAGTGGTGTTTAAGGGTTACAACCACTTTTAGTAATATAATCAGACATGCTTTCTTTTATCCTAGCCCCAATTAAAATAAAATTGTACTTAGAGAATGAATCAGCTATGATTGTTGACCTCTCCTCCTGAAAATGTTATTTTATGTATATTTGACTGGCTGTTATTCTGACACAAATATTAGTTTTCACAAAGTTTGCTGCTAAACTGCTTTTAGATCTTTGTTTCAGTTGTTTCTGTGATGTAGTGAAATATAATTACATGCACTTCATACGTTTCAAAGGCTTTTATCGACAATTACATGACATTTATGCAAAGAGTCAGTATTTGCAGTGTTTGCCCTTCTTTTTCAGGACCTCTGCAATTCGACTGGGCATGTTCTCAATCAACTTCTGGGCCAATTCCTGACTGATAGCAACCCATTCTTTCATAATCACTTCTTGGAGTTTGTCAGAATTAGTGGGTTTTTGTTTGTCCACCCGCCTCTTGAGGATTGACCACAAGTTCTCAATGGGATTAAGATCTGGGGAGTTTCCAGGCCATGGACCCAAAATGTCAACGTTTTGGTCCCCGAGCCACTTAGTTATCACTTTTGCCTTATGGCACGGTGCTCCATCGTGCTGGAAAATGCATTGTTCTTCACCAAACTGTTGTTGGATTGTTGGAAGAAGTTGCTTTTGGAGGGTGTTTTGGTACCATTCTTTATTCATGGCTGTGTTTTTGGGAAAAATTGTGAGTGAGCCCACTCGCTTGGATGAGAAGCAACCCCACACATGAATGGTCTCAGGATGCTTTACTGTTGACATGACACAGGACTGATGGTAGCGCTCACCTTTTCTTCTCCGGACAAGCCTTTTTCCTGAAGCCCCAAACAATCGGAAAGAGGCTTCATCGGAGAATATGACTTTGCCCCAGTCCTCAGCAGTCCATTCACCATATTTTCTGCAGAAGATCAATCTGTCCCTGATGTTTTTTTTGGAGAGAAGTGGCTTCTTTGCTGCCCTTCTTGACACCAGGCCATCTTCCAAAAGTCTTTGCCTCACTGTGCGTGCAGATGCGCTCACACCTGCCTGCTGCCATTCCTGAATGAATGAATGAAAAACGTATATAGCGCGGCACATGCGAACTGAATCGCCTCTGGTACGCCTTTGCACTGGTGGTACGATCCCGCAGCTGAATCCTCTTTAGGAGACGGTCTTGGCGTTTGCTGGACTTTCTTGGGCACCCTGAAGCCTTCTTCACAAATGCAGTGGAATTTTTTTTATGGGATTTAGTTAATTTTCATGGCAAATAAATTCATGGCAATTAATTGCAATTCGTCTGATCACTCTTCATAACATTCTGGAGTATTTGCAATTTCCCATCTCAAAAACTGAGGCAGCAGACTTTGTGAAAATTAGTATTTGTGTCATTCTCAAAACTTTTGGCCATGGCTGTACTGAAGACAGAGACAGCCAGGAATCCAGCATTTTTAGAAAGAGGTCAGTAATTATAGCCTTCCTTATTTCTCCCAGTTCAGTCTCCATTAATTGGTCTAGCATTCTAACAACACAATCTCTCTTACTCCTAGACAAATAACAATATCATTATGATGTCTTCATAGTAGCTGCCTTCACTATGCAGATACCAAAGGAAAGCTGTCAAGAGATGGGATTGTCATTGCTGACCACTTTGTAAAGATGTGAGTTCCCTGGCTTTTATGCTGATCCCATTTGCTTCATTATTCTGAGTCACCAAAAACAAGTACTGTTTGTAGTTTAGAAAAGTCAGATTGGCATGCTTACTCTAGATCTCTGACTCAAAATATTGAAGTTAACCAGCAGCATGACATAATGACAACTAGGATCTCATGACTTTTAATACATTTTAATTATCATAGTATTGTTCTGCATTAAAACTATTGGTCTTATTAGGTAAAGCAAAGGCCAAAGTGCCAAGTGCAGTAACTGAATCACAAAAAATAATTCCCAGCCTATCTCAACCTGATTGGTCACTACGGACTATATGGCACATTGCACAAACCACAAATGTTATTTTTTTTTTCTTTTTTGGCGCTGCATTATTAAAAAAGCCTTTATGTAAACATCATGGGATAAATTAAGACAATGTTTAAGAATACAATACCTTATTTTCCCACATGTCAATAAGTATAAGTGTGGCGCTCTCTCCATCCACCATCAGGGTCCTCTCATATGTGTTCTCTTAAGAAAATGTAAAAAAAAAAAAAACATTCAATAAATCATCATTCAATAAATGTAAAAAGTTATATATTATATTTGTTTTGCAATATAAATCAAACAAGTGTCACTTTAAATAAGAACACTTTTATTTTCCATGCTTGTCAAGTTTACATAAGTAAATGTATGCCTCGTGCGCGCATTTATTTATTTATAGGACATTTTTACTATTTCTCATTTTTATTTTGTTTAAATAATCATGCCAGATTAACATTATTGATTGGTATTTTTGTGAAATGCAATTATGTCTTCTCCCGTTGTCATTACAGCAATATATCACATCATAAGGGACATACTGTATTTGGTCTTGTTTAGTAAAATTGCAAATGAAAAAAGTGTACTAATCAGAAAGCTAATTAGCAAGTGATGAAATCAGAGTATTAGCTTCATTTCCTCCCCATGTATGCATGTTTTGATCTAAAGGCAACATTTTGGTTTGTAGTTTTCGCTAATGGTGTGAGCCATTAGAAACTCTGTAAGGTTTTTATTGCTGTCTGTGTTCCAGCTGGGGAAATTCACTTCTCTATTTGTTCTGTACCCTATGTCACTTGGACTGAACCTGGGGGAAAACCCCACAATTTTTATTGTCACCAGATCAAGACTTATAGATAACTCCAGTCAACCATTTTTCGACCAGGCAACCAGCGTTCTATTTATTCATTGCTATGTCTGGGAGCTCAAGCAGCTTAGAGTTAAGGATCACACTTTACGATGGTGCCTTCATGTGGCTTCACATGTATTTTCAAATGTATGTAACAAACCCCTTTTTAACCTGAGATTCTAATGCCCTGTACACATGATCGGAATTTCCGATGGGATAAAATCCGATGGAATTTTCCGGCGGAATTCCGTTCAAGCTGTCTTGCATACACGCTGTCATACCAAATTCCAACCTTCCAAAACGCGGTGACATAAAACACTACGACGAGCAAAGAAAAATGACGTTCAATGCTTCCGAGCATACGTCGACTTGATTCTGAGCATGCGTGATTTTTTCTCCGTGGTAGTTTCACACAGATGATCGGAATTTCCGATAGGATTTTCTAAACTCCGACGGAAAAAAGTCAGATGGGGCCCACACACAGTCGGAATATCCGATGAAAAAATTCCGTCAGACTTTTTTCATCGGAAATTCCGATCGTGTGTACAAGGCATACAAGTTTTGTTAATTTTTTTTTGTTCTAACCAGCTGGAGAGTGTGCTGATGATTTTTTGTTTTAATATATTTGATAATGTAACACAAAAACACTCATCTTCTATAACCCATAGAAACCAACTACTAGTCTAAGGCCCCATACACACGATAGAATCCATCCGCAGATAAATCCCAGCAAATGGGTTTCTGCGGATAGATTCTATGGTGTGTACACGCCAGCGGATCTCTTTCCGCGGAGAAATCTCCTCTGGGATGGATTCCAGCAGATCGAATATTTGTTGTGCTGCACAACGAATCCATCTGCTGGAATCCATTCCAACGGATGGATCCGCTCGTCTGTACAGACTTACCGGATCCATCCGTCCAAAGGGATTCCCCGCACGCGTCGTAATGATTTGACGCATGCGTGGAATTCCTTATATGACAGCGTCGCGCCCGTCGCCGCGTCATAATCGCGGCGACGGCGCGACACGTCATCGCCAGAGGATTTCCGCGCGGATTTCAATGGGATGGTGTGTACACTCCATCCCATCGAAATCAGCGGATATCTTTGAGAGGATTTATCCGTGGAAACGGTCCGCTGGACCGTATTCGCGGATAAATTCTCCCGTGTGTATGGGGCCTAAGGCCTCGTACACACAACAGAGAAACTCGACAGAATCCATCAAGAAACTTGGTGGGAGAGATTTTTTGCAGAGGAAAGCGGTCGTGTGTGCTTTTCATCGAGGAACTCGACGAAGAAAAAAAGAGAACACGTTCTCTTTTTCCTCGACGGGAGTCTCAATTTCCTTGTCGTGTTCCTCGTTGGGCTGGTTTTCAACGAGAAACTCGAGCGTGTGTATGCTAAGAAACCCTTGCATGCTTAGAATAAAGTATGAGACGGGAGTAAAAGTAGCGTTTGTAATGGAGATAACACATTTTTCACGCTGTAACAGACTGAAAAGTGCAAATCGTCTCTTACCAAACTTTTACTTAACACGCAGTAACATGAGATTAGCAAAAGCAGCCCCAAGGGTTGTGCCAGTGGAATCGAACTTCCCCTGCCATTGTATGTGTTGTACGTCAACCCGTTTGAGAACAAGGAAATTTTGTCTTGACCGTGTGTACGCAAAGCAAGCTTGTCGAGTTCCTCGACAAGCCTAACAAGGAACTCGTCGAGAAAAACGATGTGTCTTTTCCGACGAGTTTCTCGGTCGTGTGTACGAGGCCTGACTAAATGTATAAGCTGATTTTGTTTATTACTAATTGTCATTTTGTAGTATATTAGCAAATATCCCCAAATTCTCACCTCGAAGCATGTACACATATACCTCTACAAACTTTTCTGGTGCCCTATTAAAAATCGTTTTTATAATCACGTTGTCTCTACTGGACATTCTCTCTAGAGGAATGTTTTTTTTCCACAGCACCCCAGCTGCAAATCTCCTGTGAGTTTTTAAAAAAAACTTTTTCCACATCTTCTAAAAATTAATCCAGCACATGGAATAAAACATCATGATGAAGATTTGCAAAGTCTCCTACTGTGGACTGTGATAAACTCCAGATTTGTTCTGTAATGGAAAATATTTCCTCACAGCACAGTTAACCTTGCACTCACCAAACAAACATTAATGCACAGTCTAGCAGTTTCTGGTGGAACACGCTTTATGCTGTATAGTGCTTTTCATGCGTAGCTAAAAAAAATAAATAATTTTAAACTATTTTTTTTTGTGTAGTTGAGTCAGGTAAATATCAAATAATATATATGAATATTTTATGCTTGGGATTTCCTCCTAGCAGGAGTTCTAAGCTCCTTTTCATAAGTTTACCAAGATAATCTAACTGCTTAACCACTTAACCCCCGGACCATATTGCTGCCCAAAGACCAGAGCACTTTTTACGATTCGGCACTGTGTCGCTTTAACTGACAATTGTGCGGTCGTGCGACGTGGCTCCCAAACAAAATTGGAGTCCTTTTTTCCCCACAAATAGAGCTTTCTTTTGGTGGTATTTGATCACCTCTGCGGTTTTTATTTTTTGCGCTATAAACAAAAATAGAGCGACAATTTTGAAAAAAATGAATATTTTTTACTTTTTCTATAATAAATATCCCCCAAAAATATATAAAAAAAAATTTTTTTCCTCAGTTTAGGCCGATGCGTATTCTTCTACATATTTTTCGTAAAAGAAAATCGCAATAAGCGTTTATTGATTGGTTTGCGCAAAAGTTATAGTGTTTACAAAATAGGGGGTATTTATATGGCATTTTTATTAATATATTTTTTTTTACTAGTAATGGCGGCGATCAGCGTTTTTTTTCGGTACTGCGACATTATGGCGGACACTTTTGACACATTTTTGGGACCATTGGCATTTTTATAGCGATCAGTGCTATAAAAATGCATTGGATTACTATAAAAATGCCAATGGCAGTGAAGGGGTTAACACTAGGGGGCGGGGAAGGGGTTAAGTATGTTCCCTGGGTGTGTTCTAACTGTAGGGGGGGGTGGCCTCACTAGGGGAAATGACTGATCTTCTGTTCATACATTGTATGAACAGAAGATCAGCATTTCTCCCTCTGACAGGACCGGGAGCTGTGTGTTTACACACACAGCTCCCGGTCCCTGCTCTGTAACGAGCGATCGCGTGTGCCCGGCGGCGATCGCGCCCGCCGGGCACGCGCACAGGAGCGAGCGGCCTGCGCGAGAGCCGACGTTATATTACGTGCTCTCGCGCAGGGGAGCCAACTTGCCGTCCAGTGGGCGGTCGGCAAGCAGTTAAAAAAAAACTTGTTCTTTACAGAGTGGGATAGCTGAAGCTCAGATTATGCACATAGCTGAACTCCTAGGTATTACCATTTTCCCTGTCCTTTTCTTTCCCTGTTCAATTCAACCCTATACAGGCCTTCAATTAGAGAGACACATCCTGAAAGCAAACAGCTAGCCTCATTTGATATTTTTTTCAGCTGACATGTTGGTTACTGTTTTTTTTGTTTTTTTTGTTATCCAAAATAAGTTTCAATACACAGTCTGGGAAAAATAGATTCACATTGCTGAATATCGTATTCATTTGCAATCTGATTTACTTTACGATTCAAGCAGAACTGATGAATGATAGGATTAAATATAAAAATTATATTTGATACACAGGGGGTTATTTACGAAAGGCAAATCCACTTTGCACTACAAGTGCAAACTACAAGTGCAAAGTGCACTTGGAAGTGCAGTCACTGTAGATCCGAGGGGGACATGCAAGGAAAATAAAAAACAGCATATTAGCTTGCACATGATTGGATGATAAAATCAGCAGAGCTTCCCTTCTTTTCAGATCTGCCCCTCAGATTTACAGCGTCTGCACCTCCAAGTGGCCCTCCAGTGCACTTTGCACTTTTAGTTTGCACTTGTAGTGCAAAGTGGATTTACCTTTAGTAAATAACCCCTACTGTACACAATAAAACTCAATTTAAAGGTTAAGAAATATATGAAGCGCTTCTAATTTCTTTTTCAGTCAGAACTAAAATAGTGTTGAAATGTGATTAAACTCAATTTGCACAAAAACATATTCTTTAATTTTGTCATAGATTTGCACACAGGCAAATCTGGTCACACAATTTTCAGTTTTAATCAAGTCAGATGAGCAACACAAGTTACATAATTCGAAAAGGTTTCCCAAAGCGCAATCACTATATTAGAGTTAAGTACTGCTTGCAAAAATCAGGCCATGTAGGGCTGATGAACTCAAAAGATTAGAAGAATAAAATGCAATTCAGCCATATTCAGCCTAGATTCTCTTTTCTTACAGCCAGTTTAATGTTATGAGTCAGTTTACCCAAATGTAAAATTTTCATTTTTCAATATATATGGAGCTTAGTAGGCTCTCATCACCTTGCATCCAACAGGACTTGGATATTCCAACAGCAAGATCTCCCTGTCAGGCCTTGTACACACGACCGAGGAACAAAACGCTACTTTTACCGAAGGTGCGCTGCCGTCTCATACTTTAATATGAGCATGCGCGGGTTTCTTAGCATACACACGAATGTGTTTCTCGTCGAAAACCAGCCCAACGAGGAAATTGAGACTCCCGTTGAGGAAAAAGAGAACTTGTTCTCTTTTTTCTCGTCAAGTTCCTGGACAGTTTCCTTGATGAAAAACATACACACGACCGTTTTCCTCCGCAAAAAAGCTCTGCCACCAAGTTTCTTGGTGGATTCTGTCGAGGAAAACAGTCGTGTGTACGAGGCCTCACAATAACTGACTCTGTTTCTGTCCAACTGGGAGTTTGGGTGTTCTTGTCTTATTATTCCTGCACCTTGTTGCATTCTTCATTATATAAATATTTTTTAAAATATTACGGAGAGTGGGAACCACACAGGATGGCCACAGCAAGAGTGCAGACCCAGGAGCTGAAGTGCAGATATCTTACCAAGAGAGTAACCAATAAATACAAAACAAAACTGTCAGGTGTTGGAACTCTCTAATATTTAATACAATCTGTGATATCAGTTTGGGGTGGACTGACCCTTTAAACTTCCAAGGTCAGGCTACTACTGCTCTACTACAACACAAATCATATTATAATGCCGCGTACACACGGTCGAAATTTCCGACAACAAAATGTTCGATGTGAGTTTGTTGTCGGAAAATTCGACCGTGTGTAGGCTCCATCAGACATTTGCTGTTAGAATTTCCAACAACAAATGTTTGAGAGCTGGTTCTCAATTTTTCCGACAACAAAAGTTCTTGTCGGAAAATCTGATCATTTGTAGCCAATTCCAACGCACAAAAAGTCCTACACATGCTCGGAATCAATTCGACGCATGCTCGGAATGATTGAACTTAATTTTTCTCGGCTTGTCGTAGTGTTGTACGTGACCACGTTCTTGACTTTCGGAATTTCCGACAACATTTGTGTGACCGTGTGTATGCAAGACAAGCCGGATAAAAGTGAGCAAAGGGCTACATCTGGCCCCCGGGCCGCAGTTTGGAGACCACTGCTTTAGAATATTAATTTGGGGTCAGGGAAAGTTTCCAGCTTTCCTATTCAATTCAAGGGGGTTTGCAATTTCAGTTAAGATGGTGGTGGTCATGGGTGGTCATACACCCACTGATCAGCTGTCTCAACTGCTACATGTGGAGTATTACTTATTACTGGCCAGACCTTTGCATCTCCAAATTAACTTTTCTCTTATCTCTAGAGGCCAGGTCTACCTGCCACTCTTTTCAGACTTTCTTTTGTTATTTCAACTTCCTATTGACCTTAAGGTTTTTCCACTGCTCCTGTTATATTCTTCATATCCTAAAAATCCAGCATTGGTAGTGGGGTACCTTGAAATAACCATGGCAGGTTAGAACGTAGCAACCACACAACAGTGCCCAAGAGATATATGCAATATAAACTGATAATTTTACAACAAATACCGCAATTTGATATATCTCTGTGAAGGTTCTCTTTTATCTGGAGCATGGTAAAGCTAGTAGTAGTTATTACAGGATCAGTCCAGTTGAATGTGACTATTTGAAATATCACTTTAGAAAGACTTATAAAGCAGTCCTGCAGCTGCTCGAAGCTGCTATATCTTTTTTTTTACTACAGTGCTGGCATGAAAAACCAATCAAAAGTCATTGGTATTTTGAGTTAGGAGCTGGGTTGGGGTAAAAATGTAGAGCACTCAAGCAACCTCATAACTCTGCTGACAGACACCAGAAACACCCGATTGGTGGGAAAACTGATGACTCAGCCCTGATAGTCATAACCACACGACAAATGGAGGTGATTTTCCACTTTACTAATGTGCTCATAGGATTACCACAAATACCAGAGGGTAGTGGTCACTTTCTTAATGAAGGCTTTACTAAGTAATGCAAAATGGACAGTGTCTCACAAAAGTGAGTGCACCCCTCACATTTTGTAAATATTTTATTATATCTTTTCATGTGACAACTCTGAAGAAATGACACTTTGCTACAATGTAAAGTAGTGAGTGTGAGTGTATAGTGATTTGCTGTCCCCTCAAAATAGCTCAACACAGCCATTAATGTCTTAACCATTGTCAACAAAAGTGAGTACACCCCTAAGTCAAAAAAGGCCCACTTGGGCCCAATTAGCCATTTTCCCTCCCCAATGTCACGTGACTCCGTGTTACAAGGTCTCAGGTTAGAATGGGGAGCAGGTGTTATCGCTCTCACTCTTTCATACTGGTGATTAGAAGTTCAACATGGCACCTCATGGCAAAGAACCCTCTGAAAAATCTGAAAAAAAATTGTTGCTCTACATAAAGATGGCCTAGGCCAGTGATGGCGAACCTTGGCACCCCAGATGTTTTGGAACTACATTTCCCATGATGCTTCACTACACTGGAGAGTGCAAGAGCATCATGGGAAATGTAGTTCCAAAACATCTGGGGTGCCAAGGTTCGCCATCACTGGCCTAGGCTATAAGAAGATTGCCAAGACCCTAAAACTGAGCTTCAGCAAGACCGAACAGCTGTTTAACAGGACAGGTTCCACTCAGAACAGGCCTTGCTATAGGCAACCAAAGAAGTTGAGTGCACATGCTCAGCGTCATATCCAGAGGTTGTCTTTGTGAAAAATACATATAAGTGCTTCCAGCATTCCTGCAGAGGTTGAAGGGGTGAGGGTCAGCCTGTCAGTGCTCACACCATATACCGCACACTGCATCAAATTGGTCTGCATGGCTGTCATCCCAGAAGGAAGCCTCTTCTAAAGATGATGAACACGAAAACCCACAAACAGTTTGCTGAAGAGAAGCAGACTAAGGACATTGATTACTGGAACCATGTTCTGTGTTCTGATGAGACCAAGATAAACTTATTTGGTCCAGATGGTGTCAAGCATGTTTTTAGCAGCAACCAGGTGAGGAGTACAAAGACAAGGACCGGGGAGCTACAGTTCATTAAGGAAACCATTAATGCCAACATGTACTGTGACATACTAAAGCAGAGCATGATCCCCTCCCTCCAGAGACTGGGTCACAGGGCAGTATTCCAACATAACAACCCCAAAGACACCTCAAAGACAACCACTGCCTTGCTAAAGAAGTTAAGGGTAAAGGTGATGGACTGGCTAAACATGTCTCCAGACCTAAACCCTGTTGAGCATCTGTGGGGCATCCTCAAATGGAAGGTGGAGGAGCGCAAGGTCTCTAACATTCACCAGCTCTGTGATGTCGTCATGGAGGAGTGGAAGAGGACTCCAGTGGCAACCTGTGAAGCTCTGGTGAACTCTATGCCCAAGAGGGTTAAGGCAGTGCTGGGAAATAATGGTGGCCACACAAAATATTGACACTTTGTACACTGGGTGTACTCACTTTTGTTGCTAGCAGTGCAGACATTAAAGGCTGTGTGTTGAGTTATTTTGAGGGGACAGCAAATTTACACTGTTACACAGATAACCCAGATAGCAAGCAATTGTGCTGCAATGAAAATTACCTGCTAAGCTATTGCTAGACTTGCCAGGCTTCACAAATGTGGTGCACAATTTCAACAAATCCGCATTGCATGACTTTCTGTCAAACTTTCTGCAAGTCTGCTGCAATTTCTGATTCAGTTATGTTGTGCAATAGTCATCCCACCACAGGGGTCACTGACTGGCAGAGCTCTTGTTGTAGACTCACCACTACAACTTTGCTCTTGCTAGAGACTTGCCGTGCAAATTTGCTACAATTTTGAAAAGTGTAAACTAGAACTTGTGCTTCAAGTTCTCTGCAAGGATACAACTTGCCAGTGAAAATGTGCAGAAAATGGCCAAGACTTACAATTCAATACTGCCACAAATTTGTGGCAAGTTATCCTTGCTGTCTGGGAAGCCATTTTGAAAAAACTTTAAATTCTGAAAGCGATGGGATATTACAGGGACAAATCTTCAAAAACTCTAAACTGTTCTTAAAAAACAATGGCTAGAAACAACATATTTTTATTTCAGCTATGTAAGTTGAGCTATGATTCCATAGTGCACTCCAGTCAGCTGGGGTTCGATAAAAAGAAACAGAAGGATGAAGTGGCAGTTTCCAGCTTTCAATTTTTACAGCACAATTCAAAGCTACACACCAGGTATGTATAAAACACACAATTTCATGATGTTATATATATATCAACAAATGTAAGTACCCTAATCTTTCTGGACATCACAGTCTTGTAATCTCTTTACAGTATAACTAAGAACGGGAGAGGTTGAGTCAATACTCTAAGCCAATTATCTGTATCTGTTGCCTGTCTATCTTCGTTTCATAATTTTTAAAAAAATCCTTTGTAAACAGAATAAAAAAATATATATATGTACAGTATATCCCATTAATATCTCAGGTCTGGCTTACTTACCACCTAGCATTTCACTGTCCAGAGAATCAGGCACTCCTGCAAATATACTGGCCAGTGTAGACTTTCCAACACCATGCTCGCCAATAAGAACAACGCGATAGTAGGTATTCCCAGATTCTGAGGAGATGACGGAATCTGAAGAATCTGAGGACCAGCTGCACCTGTAGTAGTCCTCTGGCCTCACTGAGTGATGGATGGTGTGGTTGCGATTAAGGTTCACATTGGGATTCTTCTGCACGTGAATATTCTTCCCATCGGCGGCGATACTCCATCGCTGCTGGCTCTGCACCACTGTGCTGCTACTGCGCCGCATGGTCACATTGAGAGTCATTGTGGCTTCCCTGTAGTTAAAAAAGACAAAGAATTTGGCAACCCCAGGAATACATTGAAATTTGTTAACTTTACATATGATATATGTATCCAGGAAGACCATAATAACGTGATAGATAGATAGATAGATAGATAGATAGATAGATAGATAGATAGATCAGACTTGTTTAGCCAGGGTTCCTCCAGAGGTTGCTACAGGTTTCCCAAACCATGGTCAGTTGCAGACTGATCTACCTACAATATCCACCAATATAAGGGGGACATTTCTTACTGATATCCACTGTAAGGGGTACGTTCTACACTGATCACTGATGCAAAAGGGATTTTGTCCACTGATAACCATGTATGTTCTGAAAAAAAGGCAAGCTGTGACTTGGCTTGGGTGCCCCCCATAGCAAGCTGCTTGCTGTGGGGGGACTCAACAGGAGGGAGCACAGAAGAGGGACCCGAGAAAAGGATGATGTGGGCTGCTCTGTGCACAACCACTACACAGAGCAGGTAAGTATAACATGTTTGTTATTTTTAAAGGAAAAAAATTTGACTTTACAATCACTTTAAAGTAGCACCAGATGTTATTATTATCTTATACCAGCCTTTCTCAGGGGGAACCCTTGAATAAAATTTCAGGTTTCAGGAACCTCTGCTAATAATTACTATAGGTACAGCTTACAATATATTAGTATGAACTAAAAAAAATAACTTTTTAATACTAAAATAAGGGTTGCTTTAACAAAATGATTTTTAGTATTTATAATGAAAGGAAACAAATATTAATGGCCTGGAAATAAAATAGTGTTTACTCACATTGATAGTCCTTCCAATTGTACAATCTCCTTTAGAGCTGCCTACAATTTTGTTATGTAAGAGCCTGCCTGATTGGATACAAATTGGATAGTTTAAGTAAGGGCTCATTTACACTTGCTTCGGCTTCAACAAGGCTTCAGACATTCTTTGTTAAAGCTCTCTGTACACTAGTCAAAGCACATGTCACTAAATAAAATGGCTAGCTTAGTCCTGTTTACACCTGCTTTTGCTTTTCTTTGCCTTTGCTTCAAAAATTATACCTCATGTAGTCAGTGGTGTATCTAGAGCAGGGATATGCAATTAGCGGACCTCCAGCTGTTGCAGAACTACGATTCCCATGAGGCATAGCAAGACTCTGACAGCCACAAGCATGACACCCAGAGTCAGAGGCATGATGGGACTTGTAGTTTTGCAACAGCTGGAGGTCCGCTAATTGCATATCCCTGATCTAGAGTATGGCAGCCATGGCAAGTGTCATGGGCGCCATATGAAGGGGGCGCTGTTGAGTGGCTGGGCAGCAAGGCACTTACCAGGGTCTGAGAGTCTCTTCTTCCCTCCTCCCGAGCATAGGCAGGATCTCCTTTTCAGTACCTTTGCTAATGGACAATGGCAGCCCTATCCCTGCTGTGTTAAGCCTCCCCTGTTCTCCCAGGCTCTCCCGTTCCATCTGGTCGGATTGACAGCGCACAATGAAGAAGGAGGAACATTAGTTTCTCCCTCTCCTCTGTGAAAACTGAGGCCTTAAGTGATGAAGATTTTATCACTCCCAGTATTGGTTCTGCATTTACCTGGCCTTGGCGGGCAGAGAAGGGATCAGGGGTCTAATAAACCCTAGATTTCTCCATAAAGAGGATATGTCACTACCCAAGGTATCACAAGGGATGATAAATATCACTAGCTTTGTTAGCTGTTTTTTTGTTAAGGTTATCTGAAAGATGGGTTTCAAATGTTCCGACAGGGTCACAGTTTCAGTGCTTGCCATAGAAGCCATTTTCACTAGATACGCCTCTGCATGTAGCTTCAGTGTTGTTTCAAAGTGTATTCAATGCCTCCATAGAAGTCTATGGCAAAGCTCGCTTGAAGCCCCACCAAAGCCTCATCAAAGCCCCACAAAGCCTAACCGAAGCCCCATTGATGCCCCATTGAAGCTTCACCAAAGCCCTGCCGAAGCCTCATCAAAGCCTCATCGAAGCCTCATCAAAGCACCAAGCAAAATCAGGTGTAAACAGGACTGTAAGCTAACCATTTTATTTAGTGACAGGAGCTTTGACTGGCATTCAGAGAGCTTTAACAAAGCGTGTCCAAATGCATATTTTGAAGCAAGTGTAAACTAGCCCTAAGTGTATATTACATAGTCTTGGTAAATCTAATGTTGATTGTACAGATGTTGTTCAGTCAGATTTTAACACGTATAGTGACCCTTACATTGGTGATCATTGAAGAGTTCCTTACTTTGGTGGGGAGTGAAGAAGGGCCTACTTATATTGGTGGTCTTTGGGAGAAATACCATCTTACATGGGTGATCAGTGGCAGAGAGACACCAAAACATTGGTGGTCAGTGGAAAGAATGTCCCTTACATTGGAGGTGAATAGATAGCTAAAAAAAAAAGTGGTGACCATTGATGTTAGTGTATACTTATCTGAGACTCAGAAATTGTAAATTTCTCAAGGAACCCCTAGCAACCTTTAAAGGAACTCTAGGGTTCCACAGAACACGGGTTTAGAAAGGCCTGTTGTATTGCATATTAGAAGAAATTGCATCTATAGTATTAGGTCTCGTATAGACTCCAAGCTTACTTATCAAATACGTTTTTTTATTTTATTTCATCCCAGTTAGAATTTGACACATAAGCCTCATCTATATAGTATGGTACAGTTGCAATTGTGGGCCATGGCCACATGGGGTTTAAGAGAGAAATGAAGAGCTCATAAGTTCATAGCATGTTACATCAACAAATCTTTGCAGCCAGGCGGGTTAACCCTCATTGTCTAAACAAGCCTTGGAGGAGCATCTGGGATGTGTAGCTGGATGGGGAATACGCTCTCCACCTCTTGATTCTTCTACCATGTTTAGTAAGGTTACTCCTGCAACTCCATTACCAAAGTGACAACTGATAATTACACCTAAAGTAACCCTTGAAGTACCAGGACTGGAAGGGATGACGATCTATATAAGCATAAGCAACCCATGCTTTTGAAATGACGTATAACAAACACTATTTCTATCAACCAACAAACCGTGGCAGGACAAATCCCAGCATTCCTGCCAGGGACGTCTATTTCAGCAGCACTCAAAACATTGAAGCTGATCAATTTAAAGTGTATTTCCAATTTTGCAGTCAAATTGAGATAACACCTACTTTAAAATGGTTAAATGTTCCCATTCACATAGCATACATTTTAATATTGCTTCTTAGCTTTTTACCAGTTATTTTTCTTGCTTTAAACATCTTACTTGGCTTTAACCTCTATGTCATTTTAAGGAGGGGGCTGGGGAGTTAAGTTTATCATAACTAACTTTTCCGTTGTGCTGGCAGTTCTCATTATTTGTGCATACTGTGGGGAAGATTTACTAAAACTAGTGAGTGCAAAATCTGGTGCTGCTCTGCAGGGTTTTTTGTCAGAGCTTAATTGAACAAGCTGCATTAATTGTTAGAAGCTGATTGGCTACCATGCACAGCTGCACCAGATTCTGAGTGCTCCAGTTTTAGTAAACCTTCCCCTGTTTGTGTTGACAAAGGTTTAAAGATCTGAAGGCAAGGGTGGTACATTGTATGATCATGCATTTTTTAACTGTCCCTAAATAATTCCCTTAATTGCACATTGCAAATTATTCTAAACAAGCTTCCTGTGTAGCCTATCCCCCTATCACCTCTCTATGTATCACTTGCCTCTCCCCTTATATTGTAAACTCCCATTATCAGGATCCTTCTTTCTCTCCTGTATTGATTTGTATTGTACTGTATTGTAAAGCGCAGCACAAACTTTTGGCAGTATATAAATCCTGTATTATAATAATATTAGTAAATATGTTCAAAACCACTCCAAAGAAACAAGTAGCAAGAAATATTTTTGGGTATGCTGTGTGAATGGAAACAATTAAGCCCCATACACACTATCAGTTTTCCTGCTGGTTTTCTCTTCAGGTTTACCAAAACAATGTAGTACAAGGGCCTGCCTGATTGCATTCAAATGGAAACGCTTAAGATTTGACCTCATATTAGATGGTTTTGGTAAACCCGAAGAGAAAACCATCAGGAAAACTGATAGTGTGTATGGGGCTTGAGTCGAGGTTTCTCAAATCTGACTACAAAGGTGAACCCACACTTAAAAACGACTTGTTTGGCTATCAACTTAAATAAATTATAACTTCATTAAAAAACTATTATAGTACCAACAAAAGACAAGTTTATTAAGCCCGCAATTGTAAATAATCAATGAAGTACAGTTTCCCGTAGAGATCAGATTTGACTTCTAATCTGGTTATAACACAATGAAAGACATTTACTGATTGTTTCCAGTAGGAAATAAAGTCCATAAATCCTTTCCAAATAGTCAAATGCTTAAATATACTATAAAGAGCTTTCAGACAATCACGATATAATATATATCCAGTACATATCATATCAAAACTGCACACATTAACAAAAACATCATTTACTTAAAGCTAGTTTCAAATATTGAGTAAAATAGTCATCTCTGCACATCATATTATGAATATTATAACTTTTAAATTGTGCATTTTATAAATTGTGGATCATTTTTTAAAATAGTGCAAAAATCAGAGATGTGTTGTAATTCAAAGCAACCAATCAGAAATTAGCATTCTGAGGCTGTAGTCATTAGAATTGCATGAAAACTATTAAAAAGTTATGCCTGATTGGTCCTAGCATTATATTAAATTAGCCTATCTTATAATATTATTAGCTTATTATTATATTATTTTAGCACTATATTATATCTGTAAACCTATTCTTAATGATTTGTAATGGAGACACCACTTACCAGTGAGGTTTGCTCTGTCTTATGTGGAATTCTCTTTCTGCACACAGATTTCAGGCACACGGGGAGAAGGATGGATTAAGTCCTTTCTTGCTCTCTGTCTGTCTCCAAGACTTTCTCAGCATTTCTGGTTTATATTAGGCACAAGTGATCAGAGACTGAGCTTTTCCGTGATGTCAGCCGCCTGTACAAGAGCAGAGTCCAGCCCACCATCCAGAGAAAGAAAAAGTACCAGGGGAGTGAAGTGTAGTGGGCTGCCACACTAACACCATCACTTATCCACAATCAGGGATGTTTATCTTCTTGACTTGCATGATAAATCTTTTTCCAGCAAAGTAATCCAGCAAGATTATTTTTCAAAACAGCAAATCGAAAGGTTGGGAAATGCAATGCCTATTTTGCAATACTGCAACACATTTTGGAAATAATATCTATTTCTACTGCAAGCGGGAGGAAAAAATAAAAGAAACTCTGTAATTAAAATGTCCAATTTGTCAGATCACATAGGGAAGAAAATGGCATGTCAAGGAAATCCAGGTGCAGAGCAATTTGGTGCTATGGGGAGCGTGCATCTCATTTATTTGAAGTTTTCAAACTGGTGAATTTTAATTTTTCAGGAGAGATTATTAATTATTTTGTCAGTATATATTCCTTTATTTGTATGTGTAGCGGATGGTTGCTACTAGTTACTAACCTCCACCATATCACCTTGCTGCCAGACTTTCATATATCACTCTCAGGCCGCGTACACACGGTCGGACAAAACCGATGAGAATGGACCGAGGTTCAGTTTCATCGGTCCAAACCGACCGTGTGTATAGCCCATCGGTCTGTTGTCCTTCGGTCCAAAATTTTAAAACATGCTTCAAAATCGAACCGATGGCCCACTGCCCGATCGGTCCAAACTGATGGTTAGTACAGAAAGCATCGGTTCAAAAGCCGCGCATGCTCAGAATCAAGTTGACGCATGCTTGGAAGCATTGAACTGTGTTTTATTCAGCACGTCGTGTGTTAGACGTCACCGCGTTCTGACCCGATCGGTTTTTGGAACTATGGTGTGTACGCACTTCAGACCATCAGGCCACTTAAGCGGTGAACCGATGGAAATGGCCCGTCGGACCATTCTCATCGGTTTGGAACGACCGTGTGTACGCGGCCTCAGAGACAATGAACAGTCATTTGCCTTGTTTTGTTTTTGTTTATTGGGGGATATAAATTGGTTGGGCAAAGGGGATATGGGATATATATATAGATCACTTGGCTATCATATTTAAGAATTAGCTGAATGAATTGAGCATTTGAAGAACTGATAGACTCTAATAATCACAGTCACTTCCCCTGCATAACTCCTGAAGACTGTTGCTCCTCCTCTGCATGAACTCCTGCAGACTGTTACTCCCAGGACTTCTCTCCTTCTGCAAAAAACGTCACTGTGAACTATTATGCCGCGTACACACGATCCGTTAACCAGAGGACAACGGTCTGATGGACCGTTTTCATCGGTCCAAACCAATCGCGTGTGGGCGCCATCGGTTATATAACCATCGGTTAAAAAAAAGCCAACTTGTTTTAAATTTAACCGATGGATTCCTAACCGATGGGAAAAAAACGATCGTTAGTAGGCACAACTATCGGTTAAAAATCCATGCATGTTTAGAATCAAGTCGACGCATGCTTGGAAGCATTGAACTTGTTTTTTTTCAGCACGTCGTTGTGTTTTACATCACCGCGTTCTGACACGATCGTTTTTTTAACCGATGGTGTGTAGGCGCGACGAACCATCAGTCAGCTTCATCGGTTAACCGATAAAAACGGTCCATCGGTCTGTTCTCATCAGATGGACCGATCGTGTGTACGCGGCATTAGTCTTTCCGCCTCATTATCTTCACTTTACATAAAGGCTTACTCTGAATAATCCTATATGCTTGCTGACTTTCTGAACTGTTAGTAGGCCAGATGCCTGCAGTACCCCTTCTTGCGGCCAAGTTGATTAGCAGCTTACTTTAGTTGGGGGACTACTGACCCCAGCTAGCCCGACTTGCAAATCCTGTGCCTGCAGGCCACATCAATTTGACACAAAACCCCAAAGTCTCTCCTCTGGCCTTGCACCCAGCTCCCCTGGCATGCCTCTTCCAGATATCCACTCACCGACCTTCTCCTGCCCCGAGTCCATGGTGAAGAACATGCGTTCCAATCACTTCTCCAGCCCCTCTGTTCCAGGACACCTCTTCCATGACCATGTAAGGATGAAGCTCCCTCCTAGCTCTCCCAGGCTCTTCCACTGAGGCATGCACCCCACCCAGATGGGGATGGGCCTTCTGCTGTGATCTAGCACTCAATTCTCCACGTCTCCCGGCCGACAACTCCCCTCCAGTGGGCTGGACCTCAGCTTAAGAAGGAGGCCTGCCCCCTGCCAATTCCAAGTGGGGATTGATCAGGACTCACATGAGCTCCCGGTCACTTCAGTCCTCTGCCCTGCCTCTCTTCCAGAACATTCTCCCTGGAAGCAGGGGAGGCGCCCGAGAACTGAAGCACAGGTGGTCACACCCACTGCTACACTAACCACTCCCTGCCCCCAGATCAAAACAAGCTGGAAGCATAGGCCTGCCTAAATTTACCTGCTCTGGCAGCTACCACACAAAAAATCCTCACTCTAGCACCTACCTATGGTAGAGGGTGCTACATATGTTAGAGCTGATCTCTAGGCAGAAATAAACCACCATTCATTGCAGTTGTGTACTTCTTTCAAATTAATTAAAGTAGTGTTAAACCCTCTGTGCTTTTAGTTTAACACATTGTGCACAATAAAATAAATATTCCCCAATAAACTATTTCTTAAAGTTTCTACCCCAGCAATTGCACTATTCAATGCTGCTGGCTCCTGCTCTCGCAGTGCTGCTTCCCTGAACTTCCGTTTTTCACAGGAAAGAGTTGAAGTTATTGTTAATGATCACCTTGTAAAACAACCCATTCAGTTTAAAATAGAAATGAAAGGCAAACCACTTGTGTATAGATATATTAAAACATCATAAATACATTTGTTGCCCTTTTTTTATAAGTTATCACATAAACTCTGTTCCCTCTGTTCTTAGCTGCATGAGAGCTGGGGGAGAGGGAAACAACAGCACACTGAGCTTCCCAGTGAAATGCTGCAGAGGAGGCGTGTCAGGACAAGTCTTAAAATTGGAGGTGAGCAGGCAGAGTTCCAAGCATAGCTTGAAAACTGGCCATGCTATGCTCTCCTGCTTAGTGTTGTCAGTTTTTAATAGGAAAGCAGAGGGACTGACAGGAACACCAGGGATTTCTCACAAAGGAAGCAATACAAAGAGGACAAGATATGTTTTCATACAAGTACATGGGACATCAGACACATATCAGAAACATGAAATTACAAACACTTTAGCAGTGGACAGTTCAGTCCTGAATCAGACTGTTATCTTGGAGAAGGGAGGAGCAGGGGAGTGCCTTACCATCCTAGGCTATAGGGCTGTGTGTTTCTATTGATGCACACTGTGTAGGGGGACACAAACCTAGTCCATGCATGCAAGGGTAGCTTCATAGGATGCTGCAAGAGAAAGAAGCCGCTCTAAGCAGGATACTTGCAAGGATTAAAAGATAAAGAAGCTGCATACTCAGTAAATCAGCAGCTGAAAATGCTTAAAATGGTTTAATATCACTTTAAAAATGTTTACATGCAGCTGGCAAGTACTCCGTCTTAATATAAGAGGGGGGAGGAGGGAGAGACAATAATAAGAGTCAATCAGGCTTTGCTCCAGTGCACATGTGCGGACAGGGAACTTGCAGACAGGAAGAAAGAGCAAAGTGAAAATAGGACATGATTTATCAGTATGCTGCTCCTCCACTGTCCAATCAGCAAGCCGTAGTTTAGGAGGTGACATTGCTGTATTTATAACAAATAAAGTGATGTCACACTTATTGTGTTGATGACCGCTGTCATTCTCCTCAACAAGGATATAAACAAAGACGTGTTTAAAAGTCACGGTCTCCTCCTGGTCCCTTCCGTGATAGGTGTTTCTCAGCAGACACAGTTCCGCCTATCACGGACGTTCTCTCATCCTCGGACTCAGTTTCCCAGCAGACACTGTGTTCAGTGTTCCACCAATCACGGACGTCCTTTCATCCTCGGACAAGAGGACGTCCGTGATTGGCGGAACACTGGTCACAGTGTCTGCTGGGAAACTGAGTCTAAGGATGAGAGAAAGTTTGTGTCTGCTGAGAACTGCCTATCTCGGAAGGGACCAGGAGGAGACCGCGACTTTTAAACAATGAATGGACGCCCGCAGCCTGTGAATAATTTCAGGAACACTGACTCGGACACAGTGAGGCTGCAATGGGCACAGTGAGGTTGGGCACAGGGAGGTTGCAATTGGCACAGTGAGGTTGGGCACAGTGAGGTTGCAATGGGCACAGGGAGGTTGGTACAGTGAGGTTGCAATGGGCACAGTGAGGTTAGGCACAGTGAGGTTGCAATAGACACAGTGAGGTTGGGCACAGTGAGGTTGCAATGGGCACAGTGAAGCTGCAAATGGGCATTGTTGACCCTCTTTTCCGCTTACAGTAGCTGCTGCATTTCTCACCCTAGGCTTATACTCGAGTCAAAACTTTTTCCCATTTTTTTGTGGTAAAATTAGGTACCTCGGCTTATACTCGGGTCGGCTTATACTCGAGTATATACGGTAGATACTTATATACGGTATATACTTATACTCGAATATAATAAAGAAAAGTATACAAAGTTTTATTTCACAACATCGTTGAAATCTTGGAATAAAAACATGTCAAAAGTACAGTACATTCAGTCAGTCAAGTATGTATTACATTTCCCCATAGGCTAATGGCTGGTATGGTGTCTACATAGACATAGAAACCTGTCTACATGACCCAATCCATTCACAATGAGGTAGTAGAGGAGTGGATGAGAGAAAAATATTCCATATACAGGGCCAGATGCAGAAATTAATGCAACGTCA
The DNA here is from genome assembly GCF_905171775.1 of Rana temporaria. Taxonomy (NCBI): domain Eukaryota; kingdom Metazoa; phylum Chordata; class Amphibia; order Anura; family Ranidae; genus Rana; species Rana temporaria. The sequence goes on from NC_053493.1 coordinate 358,563,168, forward strand.
CCAATAATGATCGCTACGCATTTCACTAAAGGCTTCCTCAGGGGAATCCTCTTGGTGATATATGTACCAAACCAAAACAGAAGCCCTAGAGTGTTTGATCTACAATGAAAAATGGGAGAGAGGGGAGGACACGCACATCCAGTTCAGGAAGGGAAGATATTGCATCATGGTCAATGCAGCTGGAGAGGAGACTGGCTAAGGCAAGGTCTTTACTTTAGAAAAGGTAGAGACAGTGAGCTCCTTGATCCAGAATTCAGATCACTCCATATATCCACAGGTGGACAAGTTGTCTCACCATAAAGGTTATCCACTCAAGTGCTCAAAAAATGTACTCTCCCAAGCCGGTCCTAGCTGTTGCCTCCATCACCTCAGAGAAGGGGGGTGAAACGTCTGAAAGGATATAAACAACATAAACCCAGACAAATGTTCTACACCACTCCACTATAACCAAAACATAAAAAAAGAGTTTGGCTGGGGTTCCACTTTAAAAACTGTTAAGACAGTAATCACTTAGGCCTTGTACACACGGTCGGACCAAACCGATGTGACTGGTCCGTCGGACCGTTTTCATCGGTTCACCTCTGAAGTGGCCGTACGGCCTGATATGTGTACACACCGTCAGTCCAAAATCCGATCGGGTCAGAACGCGGTGACGTCAAACACACGACGTGCTGAATAAAACGAAGTTCAATGCTTCCAAGCATGCGTCGACTTGATTCTAAAAAATTGGCGGGTTTTGAACCGATGCTTTTCTGTACTAACCATCGGGGCAGCGGTCCATCGGTTCAGTTTTGAAGCATGTTTTAAAATTTTGGACCGAAGGAAAACAGACCGATAGCCTATACACACGGTCGGTTTGGTCCGATGAAACTGAACTTCGGTTCATTCTCATCGGTTCGGTCCGACTGTGTGTACAGGGCCTTAGAGGCTTATATATGAAATGCTGTACAGCTTCCTGCTGGTAAATCTACAGCGTTGCTTTGTTTCTATGGCCAACAATACATTTTCATATTAGCAAATTTTTCAAACATAAGAAATGGATTGCTTTTAGTAAGTCAGCTGACCCATAGACTTGCATTATGACAAGAAGAAGAAACACAGTTGTAAGTACAAAATAGGAAGCAGAACCTACAGAATGTACAGTTGTGCTCAGAAGTTTACATACCCTGGCAGAATTTATGATTTCTTGGCTATTTTTCAGAGAATATGAATGATAACACAAAAACTTTTCTTTCACTCATGGTTAGTGTTTAGCTCAAGCCATTTATTATCAATCAACTGTGTTTACTCTTTTTAAATCATAATGGCAACAGAAACTACCCAAATGACCCTGATCAAAAGTTTACATACCCCAGTTCTTAATAACGTGTTTTGCCCTCTTTAACGTCAATGACAGCTTGGAGTCTTTTGTGGTTTTTGTGGATGGGGCTCTTAATCTTCTCAAATGGTAAAGCTGCCCATTCCTCTTGGCAAAAAGCCTCCTGTTCCTGTAAATTCTTGGGTTGTCTTGCATGAACTGCACATTTGAGATCTCCCCAGAGTGGATCAATGATATTGAGGTCAGGAGACTGAGATTGCCACTCCAGAACCTTCACTTTATTCTGCTGTAGCCAAAGACTGGTCGACTTGGCCTTGTGTTTTGGATCATTGTCATGTTGGAATGTCCATGTACGTCCGTCCCATGTGCAGCTTCCTGGCTGAAGAATGCAAATGTTCCTCCAGTATTTTTTGATAACATACTGCATTCATCTTGCCATCTATTTTGACCAAATTTCCTGTGCCTTTGTAGCTCACACATCCCCAAAACATCAGCGATATACCTCCGTACCTTTCATCATAGGCCTTGTTGACTCCTCTCCAAATGTAGCATTTATGGTTGTGGCGAAAAAGCTAAATTTTGGTCTCATTACTCCAAATGACTTTGTGCCAGAAGGTTTGAGGCTTGTCTCTGTGCTGTTTGGCGTATTGTAAGCAGGATACTTTATGGCATTTGTGTAGTAATGGCTTTCTTCTGGCAACACAACCATGCAGCCCATCTTTCTTGCCTCTTATTGTACATCATGAAACAGCCACACCACATGTTTTCAGAGAGTCCTGTATTTCTCCTAAAGTTACTTGTGGGTATTTCTTTGCACCCAAAAGAATTTTCCTGGCAGTTGTGGCTGAAATTTTAGTTGGTCTACCTGACCGTGGTTTGGTTTCAACAAAACCCCTAATTTTCCACTTCTTGATTAGAGTTTGAACACTTCTGATTGGCATTCTAAATTCCTTGAATATCTTTTTATATCCCTTTCCTGTTTTATACAGTTCAACTACCTTTTCCCACAGATCCTTTGACAATTATTTTCTTTTGCTTTCCAGAAACATCAGTGCAGCACTGGATGAAAGATGCAAGGGTCTGTCAGGAGTCCAGAAACTCATTGACCTTTTATACACACACACTAATTACAAGCAAACAGATCACAGGTGAGGATGGTAACCTTTAATAGCCATTCAAACCCCTTTGTGTCAACCTGTGTAAACTTTTGATTAGGGTCATTTGGGTAGTTTGTTGCCATTATGATTTAAAAAGAGTAAACACAGTTGATTGATAATAAATGGCTTCAACCAAACACTAACCATGAGTGAAAGAAATGTTTTTGTGTTATCATTCATATTCTCTAAAAAATGGCCAAGAAACCATCAATTCTGCCAGGGTATGTAAACTTGTGAGCACAACTGTATGTAATAAAAACAAAAATATGGCTGCACCAATGTACAATACATATATAATTACAAAATATATATACAAATAGCCAGATTCACGTAGATCAGCGTATGTTTAAGCGGGCGTAGCGCAGCTCATTTGCGCTACGCCTACGTAAAATAGAGAGGCAAGGCCAGTATTCACAAGTTACGTTGGGGTAGCGAAAATGGCCTGGCGTAACCCTGGCTAATTCAAATTAGGCAGGTAGTGGGCATACTACATGTAAAGTAACCGTGACCCCATGTAAATGAAGGGCCGTTGGTACGGCGCATGCGCGCGCATGCTCAGAATCACGTCGCAAATACTCAATGCTTTTGACGTGAATGTAACCTACGCCCAGCCCCATTCACGTACGCATACGCAAACGACGTAAAATACGACGGCTGTTCCGTCGTCCATACCTTGCATGGGCTGCACCACCTATAGAGGTGTTTTATCTTTACGCCGGCGTATGTCTTACGTAAACGGTGTAGCTTACTGCGACGGGCGTACGTACGTTCATGAATCGGCGTATCTTGTTCATTTACATATTCTCATTCCACTGATTTGACATTCATTGGGAGCGTGTGCCCAAACTCACACTGTCTGTATTTGGGGTCATGCACCCACATCTACATGGATGTCAAATTGGGAGCAGCTGCTGTGTCCCAACTGATATGAATGCGACTGCCTGCATGCAGATGCATGGAACACCTGTGTACCCCGTGTAGGCAAAGCACAAGTGTATGCATAAGCACGCCCATGTAAATGAGGCCTTGACCCAACTAAAAATATAGTTCCCCTCATTTTCAATTTGGTAAAAAGCTATCAACTGGACAAGAAATGACTATAAATCTCTCTGATGGTTGCCCAGATAATAGTAAAAACCTGTCAGGGGCTCCAACTGTTCCCCACCCTATCCAAAACCCTAAACCTAACACAAATGAAACAAACCCCAGCCAAACACTAAACAAAGCAATTCCTAAACGAATCCCTTATGCTTGGAGCATTAGATATGCCTTACCTTGTGCCAGGAGCAGCTGAAATGAAATGTTCTGGTTCTGTGCCCAAAAGAACAGATGCCCAGATGCCGGTGCTGAGAACTAATGATCTGACCATATTGTGATCTTGCTTTAGATGTGACAGGTTTTCTTTAACGTAACAAAGCGTAATCTCAGTACTGGCATTAGGTAGGACACACAGCTTAGATATACTGAGTACTGTAAAGCCTATGAGTTAATGAAGTGCATAGCTCTTCCTTTGTCTAATAAAAGATTTTTTACAACATTGCCAATTCCATTTCATCATTCATAATGAGACAATAATCAAACACCACCTGTCTATGGATTAAAAGAGAAAGATTCTGAGCTCTATGAAAACTGCTCTAATAGGAGGACAATGAATGGGGCTATTCCATCACATGATTGTATAGAACATATGGTGTATTATGTGAACATAAATCCTAAATTAAAAAATCAAGTGTTTTTAGCAGCAACATCTCTCTGCTGCGTCATTTCAGTGAGGGGCTGTCATCTCTCAGGACAGACAGCTCTGGCACAGAATAAGGTAGGTACTTCAGAAGTGGTTAGGGTAAGTACTGCAGAAGGGCATAGGTTGACAGTTCAGCTTGCAAAAGACAGAGGAAAATAACCTGACTCCCCCATCCATGCGAACAGGATGGATGGAGGACTCTCCATTGTATTCAGGCAGCCACAGCACATATGGCTTCCTGAATACAACTGCGTTACTGAGCTGTAATTACACCTGATAGCTTACAGTCACTGTTGGGCCAGTGGTTTTTCATCTGTTTCAAGCTGGGCATAGATGGCTTGAGTTTTGGCCAATTAATACTAAATCAGCAAATTTCCAGCCATGAGTAAGCATCACTCAGCTTCACAAAAGTACATTTAAAGGTTGACTGAGCCGGGTGGAACATTATCGAATTATGGAATTATCGAACCTTACGAATTTTGTATTCGTAAAAATCGTACTTATGAAGTCACTCGGATCGGTATGTAGCTCGTTTGCTATCTGCAATCTTTGAATCTAAGGTTATGTATATTGAATCCATACCATATGTACAGCATTCGCTTACGTATTTCTTTATTATCATTATAGTGCTAAAAAGAACCACGATTGCACTGCTCCCTATCTGTGACCCCTGATGACGGTCTAATACCAGAAACGCATCGGGCACTTTTTTAGGAGAGTTTTGTTTTTGTTATATATTGTGGTATATGTGTTTTGTTTTTATTGTATATGTATATCTGTCTCATACATGCACACTGTTTGATCAATGCATGTTTTATTCATTGTGTAATCATGTGTACTATTTCTAATTAAAACATTTCATATACATATCAGTGTTTGGCCTATTAAAGTCCCACCTTAGGGGGAGCTATTCTTTTTTTTTTCATTATCTAACAAACAGGGACTACATCCTACCAGATATGTTGGACATCTTTACTCTGCTAGTAAATCCATCTATGCCCAGCCTTAGGCCTCACGCAAAAACGAGCTGCAAAGCCAGTACTGATGCCAGGAAAAAGCTGCTGTAAAAACGCGCTTTTAAAAGCGTTTTGCATTGCCGTTAATGTGCGTTTAGCCACAAGGGGTTCCCTGCAATCCCTGCAAACTGCAGACAGGAAGCCCCATTGAAAATTATGAGAGACTGACAGCTCCCACAGCTATTCGTGGCTGCTCACATGCAATCGCTCATTTAAGAAATAAACAGTTGGCACTTAAAAATCCTGGAGCTGACTAAACAAAATGATTGTCATTTGCACAACCCAATGAGCCTAACAAAGTCTTAACATCCCAATTCGTCCCATCACCCAAAAGCCAAGTGAAAGAGAATAATATCTGAAAAGGAATCATAAATTACCTCTCAGACATCCTAGTGTTAAGGCTTGGGGGAACGTTAGATATTAGGGGGTGCTTTATTGCATCAGATAGGTAAGGGTTGGTGACACATGCAAGACAGCATGATGATATACTCTAAATTGAAAATACAGTACACGTATTTTAATCCAGTAGGTAAACTTTTTACTAAAATTCCTACCCAAGCAGTTTATGACTTTCAATGATTCCTTCTCTCTGAGATGCTTCCCTGAACTTCCAGCCTTCACATGAAAGACTTAACAATGTATAGTACAATCTCTAGGCAGTCTGTTAGCTTGGAGGAGGGAGAAGCATGGGAGTGCCTTGTCATTCTAGGCTATGGGGCTGTGTGTTTCTATTGATGTGCACAGTGTAGGAGACACAACTCAAGTCCCTGCATGCCAGGGTGACTTCACAGGATGCTGAAAGAGGAAGGAGCCACCCTGAAAAAGAAAACCTGGGGCAGCAGTCATGACACCAGCTTAAACTTGAACCTAGGAAAGGATTAAAGATAAAAAATAGCTGCATACTCAGTGCTTAAAAAAAACTGGGGGCCAGATCCACATAGAAATGGATAGGCGCAGCGTATCAGAGATACGCTACGCTGCCGTATCTTACCTGGCTTTAAGTCGAATCCAGGAAGATTTTGCGCCGTAAGCTACGGCGGCGTAGTGTATTTCTGGCGGCGGAATTCAAATCGGCGATTGGGGGCGTGATTCATTCAAATGAAGCGCGTCCCCGCGCCGATTGAACTGCGCATGCTCCGTTTCGAAATTCCCCGCCGTGCTTTGCGCGAAATGACGTCGCAACAACGTCATTTTTTTAACTTAGACGTGACTTACGTCCATCCCTATTCACGGACGACTTACGCCAAAAAAATAAAAAATTAAAATTTTGACGCGGGAATGACGGCCATACTTAACATGGCAAGTCTATCTATACGCCGCAAAATAGCAGCTTTAACTATACGCCGGAAAAAGCCGACTAGAGACGACGTAAGAGAATGCGACGGCCGCACGTACGTTCGTGGATCGTCGGAAAAAGCTCATTTGCATACCCAACGCGGAAAACGACGCGAACTCCACCCAGCAGATGCCGAAGTATTGCATCTACAAACCGATGGCGTACGAAGCCGTACGCCTTTTGGATCGAACCCAGATGCCTTCGTATCTTGGTTTGAGGATTCAAACTAAAGATACGACGCAGGAAATTTGAAAGTATGCCAGCGTATCAGTAGATACGCCGGCGTACTCTCACTGTGGATCTGCCCCACGGGGTTTAAAATCACTTTATTTTGTATACATCTAATCTGTAAACAACACTGCCCAGCAAAGCATGGCAAATTTAAGTAATTCCAGTTCCTGAGATTTTCTTCAAATTTTATGAGTGTACCAGTCGAAAGGTAATTTAAAAAGAAGGGATATTAGATATTCGTGAATGGAAAGCTGTTTGAATTTTAAATTCATAATGTCATCAAGAAACAATTCAAAGAATGTTGCTGAGCAAAATCTTGCATCCTTATTTCCTCCAGTGACTCGTGTGATGTCGAAGCTAAAGAGCTTGCAGGGCATCATCATCAGTCCATTATTTTGAGCAATTTGGAGGGCAGTCAGAACAACTTTAACACTCAGCCACTAAAGGAAGGGTCAGCCTATTCAAGAATGTGGAAAATCGCCCACACGACGGCCAAGTGGCATGTTCCGTTCTCTTAGTCTGTAACCTCAAAGCCTTCCTAAATTCCATCTTTCAAAGAGGATTCCAAGCTACATGTATACAGTAGATTTATCTCTGTCTTCACTGCCACCACCATACACAAACCTTAAAGTCACCTCTGAGGATGAAGTGACAACACATTACATCAGAATTTCCAAAAACACCATTATTTATATTTCAATGCAAATTTGTAAGCTTAGGCTTCATGTACACAGGACGTTGTCCAACCTCTCCTGAACGAATTAACTTGACAGCTAGAAACCGGCGTCTAAAAACAGCCAGTTAGCGGCGTTTACATGCCGCATTTAGTCACGTTTTATTTTTTTTGTTAAAATTATAAATGTCTGTAAACGAAACGCGGCTAAACGCGAGTTACCGTGTTTAGTCTCGTTTGGTGCTTGAAATGCCTCTAAACACAGCTTCTGAATGCATTTTTTTTTATTCCAGAAAAAGTTTCTAAACTCAACTGCCTTGAAACTACTATAAACGACCCTGTGTACATGTACTGATAAGAAAACGTAGAGGAGAGTTCAGGAGCAGTTGAAAAATTGCCCAACTGCTCCTAAATGCCCGTTTACCAGCAGCAGTGTATATGAGGTCTTAGGAAAACTGAACCACAATTTACTGTACATACCTGTAGAGAGAGATGTTCTAATTAAAATAATCAGTACACCCAAAACTGGTAGATGCTGAAGTAGAGTATACCACCTAACAGAATCCTACTTCTCTTTGAGACTTTATTGGTGAGATCTCTGGGTTACAAGGTTTGTACACCTGCTTTGACCATTATGAGGGACTCCCTCTTGTATTTTCAACGTATTATTTTATATTATGGTGACTGCAACAGAAGGTGATAAAACCCAAAGGGAAATGAAAGCACTGCAAATTCCCAAGTGGACAGAAACAGTCAGAAATTATGACACAGGGATCCCTCTGGTGGCGTATCCAAGATATGTAAGCCAAAGAATGATTCAGTTCCCAGGCTCCACCTATTACTAAACTATAATTTGTGAGTGGAGCATCCTTTAAGCTAAAGTTGCAATCTGTTTGACATGGTTACTTTTGCATAACCCTGTCTAGAGGTGCTGCCTTTGGTGGCTGGCGCCTGATGTATTGTTAGAGGCTTGCTTCTGCCATACACACAAGCTTCCACACCAGTGCCACATGCTTTTTTAATGATGTTGCCTTTTTTTCCCTTTGTCACCAGGACAGGAAGGCAGTGACAGTTATAAAAACATTGCCAGAACATTGAACCCCTCAATACTCTACTGTTGTAGAGCTTTCTTATTGAGTCCTGATCTCATGGGAGGAGTCCTATCGTCCCAACAAAGATGCAGGGAGAAATAAACATTTTAGAGTTAGGCCTCATGTGCAATTAGCCCCACTGTTGGTGGGCCAGGAATGCAAGCAGTCTGTGTTCTGGGTATTCATCTCTAGGAGCATACTGTCCTAATCATAAGTACTGCTAGGTGCACTGTCCAGCCTCAGCAACTGTCAGGCCCCGTACACACGACGGAGTTTCTCGGCAGAATTCAGCCAGAAACTCGATCGGCGGCTTCAACACTGAACTCGACGAGGAACTCGATGTGTTTGGCACGTCGAGTTCCTCGGACGTGTGTACGGGGCCTCAGCCTGTCATAGAGTTTGACAGGCTGCCAGCAGCGAGGCTGGACAGTGCACCTATGCTCTCCACCCACACCTAAACACCGAAGTCTCATACAGCAGAACTAAACGCCCAGTGTTCATGGGGCCTTAAGGGGTGAAGTGCTGCTAGAAAACTTGATAGAACAAGACTCTAACGTCCTATACACACGACCGATTTTCCCGTCGGAATAAACTCCGACAGTTTTTCAAACGGAGTTCCGACGGAATTTCGCTCAAGTTGTCTTGCATACACACGGTCACACCAAATTCCGACCATCAAGAAAGGGGTGATGGACAACACCTTGACGAGCCGAGAAAAATGAAGTTCAATGCTTCCGAGCATGCGTTGACTTAATTCTGAGCATGCGTGGTTTTTAGTCCGTCGGAATTGCATCCAGACAAACGTAAATTCCAATTTTCTAATTCCGTCAGAATTTCCGACGAAAAAAGTCCGATGGGGCATACACGCGGATGATGAAAAGCTTCCGTCTGACTTTTTCTGTCGGAAATTCCACTCGTGTGTACGCGGCATTACGACAGACTTATTAAACTCCAGGATTAACCACTCATCCAGATTCCTCCTGCACAAAAAACCTACTGTAAGGCCTAAAGAAAGGGGGGAGACTGTAGAACCCTCAAAACACGTTCAGAGGAATTTATAAACAGTGTCGAACACACTCTTGGAATTCTGATGCACCTCTGCACCACAGATGTAGGCGCTTTTAACAGATTCATGTACCTGTTGGGAACAAGTACATGAATTTGGTACAGGAGGCAGCTGTCTCTGAGGCTGGAGTGTCTATACTGGACACTCCATTCCCACTGCAGCTCATTAACCCTGACCAGATCAAATCACAGGCACAGCAAAACGAACCTCCCTCTCCAGGTACTGCGCCCAGCACAAAGACACAGCATATGATACGTTTTGTTGTGGAGTGAGTGGAGCCTTATAGAGACCAGTTTCTCTTCAGGTCCTCCTCCCATGTAATTGACAGCAGACGACAGTGGTCAGATTCCTTAGCCGCTATAAGACTGAATATGGAATCTGCCCACTGTCATCTGCTGTCAATCACAAGGCAAGAGGACCTGGTGGGGAAGCGGTCTCACAGCATTCCCATTAGGCTCTTGCTACTGTCAGTATTCTCCTATATCATTACTTACTAGGATGCTGTTTGTTGGATATGCAGTTAATAGCTCATTATCGGCCCATTCAGTGGTCAGCAAACATTTAAGGGGCACAGTGACTAAATAAATGTTGAGAACACTGTATTAGACAATGATGGGCCCGATTAAAAAATCAGCAGTATATCTGAAGCACAGCCATAAGGCCCCTTGCTCAAAGCTAGATATCCCTTTGTCCAAAGCCTATAAAAAAAATTCCAATGCATTTATGGGGTACAGTTCTGCGCTTTAAAAAATGTGCATTGCACTCCTCTGGCTTCTGGAGTGGTGTGTCATAAGAATAAAAGGTAGAGTAGAAACAAAAAACAAAAAAAAAACAAAAAAAACAAACAAAGCCTCATGACCTGCTTTCCTCTAATCACAAAGCTGCCTCTGCTGCGTAGAGCAGGGAGAACTCCATGGGACACTGCAGGTTCCACATTGTGGCCTGCATTTTATGAATGATCTATATAATACAGACCACCATGTGTGTACCCTAGCAAAATATAAAGCAATATCCACTCTTCTTTATAGATAAACCCCCTGAATTGAGGTCAAAATTTGTAACAATTTCCATGGGTTTTATGTATGCTATGGCAACAACAATAAAATGGCAATTCTGATGGTACACCGCATCTAACTGCAAGAGGCTTTATATGTCCACACTGCCACATAAAGGTCTGTAGGAACCTTTAAAACAGATTAAAGTGATACATACAAATATGGCCAAGTTATTATTATTATACACGATTTATATAGCGCCAACAGTTTACGCAGTGCAATACAATGTATAGGGGGGACAACACAATTACAATTACAGTACAGTTTAATACAAAAGGTACAGGAGGGCCCTGCTCATAGAGCTTAGGCCGGGTACACACGGGCAAACATGTACGATGAAACCGGTCCGTCGGACCGTTTTCACCGTACATGTCTGCCCGGGGACTTCTGTACGATGGTTGTACTAACCATCGCACAGAAGTCCGCGCGTAAACAATACGCGGGGCGTGTCCGCGCCGTCGCCGCGGCGATGTGGGCGGGCCTGCCTTTTAAATGCTTCCACGCATGCGTCAAAGTCATTCGACGCATGCGAGGGACGGCGGGCGCTCGGACACGTACGGTAGGTCTGTACTGACGACCATACATGTCCGAGCGGACAGGATTCCAGCGGACGGTTTTAAAACAAGTCCAGGAATATTTGCCCGCTGGGAAAAGGCCCGGCGGGCAAATGTTTGCTGGAATTCTGCCTGCTCGCGCCTACACACGACCGAACATGTATGCTGAAACTGGTCCGCGGACCAGTTTCAGCATACATGTTTGGTCGTGTGTATGGGGCCTAACATTCTAAATGGAGGAGGTGGTGGTACAAAAGGTAATAGCTGCAGAGAATGATTTGATGGATCGGGGACAGTTGTTAGGTGGGGGTGGGATAGGCTTCCCTGAATAAATGAGTTTTCAGGGATCTTCTAAAGATGGACAGGGTAGGGACTGATCAGACATACTGAGGCAGGGAGTTCCAGAGGATGGTAGAGTCTCTGGAGAAGTCTTGAAGACAAACATGGGAGGAGGTAACAAGGGAGCTAGAGAGCAGTAGGTCCTGGGAGGAGCGGAGGAGACGACTTGGGCGATATCTGCAGATAAGGTTGGTGATGTAGATGGGGGCAATGTTGAGAATGGCCTTGTATGTTATGGTTATCATTTAGAATTTTACACAGTGGGGTAGGGGAAGCCAGTGAAGGGATTGGCAGAGAGGAGCAGCAGTCACGGATCGGTTAGTGAGGTGTATTATGCCTCGTTTCCACTGAGCGGATCGGTTCGGGTCGCTTAGAATGGAACGGGTTAGAATGGACCGGTCTATTCTGCAGAGCATTTCCACTGCAAATCGGACCGTCCGGGACCATGCAAGGTTTAGAAAAAAAGCCTAGCACATCCACCAATCAGTGAGATGTATTTGTAGGTCCGCCCTAATGGAACCGTTCCATTCTCTATGGTCCCACATCTGAAGCAGGACCCAGAATGGTCCGGTACCGTACCGAACCGATCCGCTCAGTGGAAACGAGGCATTAGTCTAGCAGCAGAATTCATAATAGACTGAAGGGGGATAGCCTGCTTAAAGGAACACTAAAGGTTCCTATTTAAAAAAATAAAAATAACAAACATTTTATACTTACCTTCACTATGCAGTTTGTTTTTCACACAGTGGCCCCCCGATCATGGTCTTCTGGGGACCCTCGGTGGCTGTCTTGGCTCATCCCCACATCAGCTAACCCCCTTCATGGGAAGCGCTCTCCCAAGGGGGTTAGCTTGCAGTGTCATTGCATGTGATTGACAGCAGTGCGAGCCAATGGCTGCGCTGCTATCAATCTAGCAAATCTAGCCAATCGATGGCCAGCCTCTGAGGAGAAGAGGACGCCGGGGGACGCACACAGCAGATTTGGGCTCAGGTAAGTAAAACGGGGGGGCTGTGGGGGCTGACAATGCCAGGTATTTTTTCACCTTAATGCATAGGATGCATTAAGGTGAAGAAAACAAACCTTTACAACTCCTTCAAGGGTGGTCCATTAAGGAGAGAGTTGCAGTAGTCAAGTTAGGGGGTACTTAAGATAAGCTGACCTTCACCAGTATGAGTTTGGCAAACATTGTTTTTGAAAGGGGTTTATGGTTAAACAGAGTTTGGAAACAATGAATTACATTCTTCTTATACACATACTTTTATTGGCTTTGCAAACTAGTCATGCAGACCTATGAGGAATAATTTACTTTACATACTAGTATTATGTTTAGGTCCCAATGTGGCACTTCTAGCAGACTAATGATGCTTCCAATGTCTACTGAACTTCTGCTACAATAGCACGTACACATGTCCTCTTTATCACTGGGACCCAAAGCCTTTCCAGGAAATCTTTGCTGATCTTCCCTACTACAATCTCTCATAGAGTGACACTTTCCCACCACTGAGCATTCCAGTGTGGATTCTGCAACCTCTACATATTTCACCAACTATCTTCCATCACTCCCAGTCACTGTGGACACTTAGTAGCTGACATCTTGTTTGTACAAGGGATCTCCTGATTAATTGAATACAGGAGCGCTAGGCGTAGCCAGGGGTCTACACAGAACAGCGCACAGTATAACATCTGCATATGCAGAATTACCGTACATTAAGATGTTACAGAGCAGATGTTGGATACCTCCCTGGTCTGTATCACAGTCCCTACTGCCTCTGTTTTCTTTCATTGCTCCCCAGACTTTGCTCTGACTTGTAGAATCTTGTTCAGAGCTAATCCTTATTTCTTTTCATTGTTCTCTGTGATTTAAAGCAATATTACAAGAGAGGTATACAAGTATGTAATTTACACATGCTGAAAACTAATGACAGTGACTATACATCTCTGCTGGGTGGCTATATATATGTATTGATGGCCCTGAATCCCAGCCCAGTACAATTTCAGTTATCTGTTCCTTTGATTCTGTTAGATACCTCGGACTTTGGACATTAGGATATCTCTGATATGTCACTTGGACTCATCTCTGCATTTAGGACACTGAATATGTTATCCAGACTTTTCTTTTGGAGACCTTAAGTATGTTGTCTTATTTATTAGTCAACTGTTGGACTATTTTACCATCCAGGATTAGGATGCCGACCTGTTGTCATAATATGGATGCCTAGCTTTATATTGAAGCTGTATTTTGCCATTGATATCTGTCTCATTTGGATATGTTTAATGATGTCTCTGGAACTGTTCTATATATACACATTGGACTTGGTGGGTTTTTATTTGAGACTTCTGACAGATGGACATTTATTTTTGTGATGACATTCATATGTATTATTGTTTGGCCTTGTGAAACCATATACAGTAGTTTGCACTTTGCTGTTGAGTTGACACACTGCTCCTTTAGATCCTGTTGGTAGCGTGTGTGTGTGTTAGGACCTAGGGCTATGGTTGGTATGAGTCCCTCTCTGGCATGGCATGTCAATATTTAGTTCCTGCTAATGACTTATTATGTGGAAGTTAACGGGGTGGAGCACAACCTGCTTCTAACTGTGAACTGTTATTTTTGTTCTGTATTGTATTATGTTTTGTACTTTTTTACCTTTATGCATAAAATCGATATACAAAATGTCATAAAAAATATATATAATGGGCCAGATCCATGAAGAAGTTACGCTGGCGTATCTATTGATACGCTGCGTAACTTCTAGGTTGCTCCGACGTATCTTTGTTTTGTATCCACAAAACAAGATACGCCTGAAGCTGGGCTAGATCCGACTGGCGTACGTCTTAGTACGCCTTCGGATCTAAGATGCATATTTACGCTGGCCGCTAGGTGGCGCTTCCGTCGATTTCCACGTCGAGTATGCAAATTGGGTAGATACGCCAATCCACAAACGTACGTCCGGCCGGCGCATTTTTTTTACGTTGTTTCCGTAAGGCTTTTTTCGGCGTAACGTTACCCCTGCTATATGAGGCGTACTCAATGTTAAGTATGGACGTCGGGCCAGCGTCGAATTTCACGTCGTTTGCATAAAACTTTCGCGAATAGGGCTCTGCATAGAATTACGTTCACGTCGAAAGCATTGGCTTGTTGCGGGTTAATTTGGAGCATGCGCACTGGGATACCCCCATGGACGGCGCATGCGCCGTTAAAAAAAACGTCATTTACGTTGGGTCAAGACGTATTAACATAAAACACGCCCACAACTTAGTGATTTGAATTGCGCGCCCTTAAGCCGACACATTTACACTACGCCGCCGTAACTTACGGCGCAAATTCTTTGTGGATACGGGAAATACGCTGTAAGTTACGGCGGCGTAGTGTATCTGAGATATGCTACGCCGGACGTAAAAAAGCGCCGCGCTATGTGGATCTGGCACATAGTTTGCAGCTCAGACATCAGTCTATCAGAAGCAACTGATCAATTGGATCTTTTATCTGACTGTATTTTGAATTTTCTATAGGGATGCAAGTAAATGTGTTTTATTTATTGGCCTCTTACTCACAGCAGGGAGCTTTTTTTTTTGCAGGTGATAGTTTATGACTGCCATGTCTTGCCCCTCGGCAGAGGGTTGATTATTGTCACATACTGTATTTATACCATTGTATGACCTATCATTTAGGTATCACCATTGAGTTCAGTTTTGGCAGGTTTATTACATAAAACTGCCATGCCCAAGTTGCAGTTGCTAGGCCCCTGTGTAGGACTGTTGAAAGACATTTTTGGACAGGAACCCAGCTGATAAGTTCACCATGTCCCAGTCTGTATTGGCATTATATCCTGAAGAAGACATTTCTTGTCAGATAACCACTATTTGTGACCCCTGCAATTGCCCCCTTTTTACTTAAATTTACATTACTAAGTTTAGGCCCTTATTTTTGGAGCTCAATTTTCTGCTGCTGTATGCTGGATTCAAGATGCTTACGTTTGTCGCTTTTTAGTGATTTCTGATATATTTTCAATTTTTTACCAGTTTTATAGGAAGATATTATCCTTTATTCCTTTGTGATATCAGTTGGGCAGAATTACACTCCAGTGGGGGTGTGTTATATTTGTGATCTGGGATATTTAACACTTACCATGTTTTTTAACATGTTTCTAGTTACATGTGCTATACGATTAATCTTATGATAGGTGGCTTAATGACACACAGCTCATGGTCTGTGGGGTTTATTTTTGTAAATCATGTTTAAGGTTATCACTGAGTCCACAATTCAGTTTTTTTTTTTTTTTTGCTTGGTGCATATATTGACTTACAGTACATACCAACAGGACTCTGATGTTTGATTTTTTGAGCCTGTAATGTGTACAGGCTTTTGCACCTCCACAGGTGGCAACAAGAATCAGACATCGGATGTGATCCTAATATCTTTTCTTAGCAACTATTAACAATTTTGGCATAAGCAAATTGAAATGTACTTGTAGCCCAGCTTTGCAAAAAGGACTTGGCTCGAGTATTCCACTTGATAGAACAGCTCCTACCGAGGCTTGTAGTTTCTTACAAGAAAACAACTAAACTCTCAAAGGTATAGTGTTTATGATAACACTCTAGTTAAAATTGCCTTCATTTGAGATGGCTGTATGCATCATACACTATACACAATCCTGTAAAATTGCAAATTGGGGGCATGGCCAAAATATCAGAACTTTTAAGTGGACTGGTTAATAGAGACGTGTACACTTTTATGGTCCTTAAAACAAACAGTGCTTGCTAGCACACTGGTATTCATGGTGACACTTTGCAACCTTGACAAAACATTTGCAACAAGTGTTCAGTCGGGACAATACATGCCCAACAAAGGTTCAGTCGGGACAATACATGCCCAGCAAAGGTCAACTATGGCAATACATAGTCAACAAACAGACAAGATATGAGCAAAAGACAGGAAGATGTGGCAATACAAAGCCAACAAAAGGGCAATCCTGACAATATGCATGCAACAATCAGGCAAATATTACAATATATGGTAAAAAAAAGTCAATACTGGCAATACATATAAATAAAATGCAGGGACAATTACTGGAGGCCACTCTTCCCACCCAGTTTCCCTGCCCTTACCTGTGCTCCAGGCCTCCAATCTTTATGCAGTGATCCCCTTATCCCTTTCTCTGTCCATGGAGGAAAGCTTGCACTTCTTCTGGCTCTCCTCCTCTATAGCATCAGCTTGCCTCTCCAGATCCTGAATGACTAGAGTGGTCACACCAAGTCAGCCACTAAGTGGCCAAACTGCAGGAAATTCCCCACATCAGAGACCTGGTAATCCTATTGATTGGACAAAGTCTCATGGCCAATGTTTTAGCAATCCCATATGTGTAAGCCTGTAAAAAGAACCATTTATATACATTTCATTTCTGGCAGAATCTGTAGAAAAAGGCACCACACATTGCTGGTCTATGATTCCATCATGTGATAAACACAGGTCTTTGTTAGTACAAACTTGAGAATTTTCCATTTACTCCATTTCTGGTACTGTTTTCTTATGAGCTATTTGTAAAATATACATAAAAAATTTCAAACAGTATATGTAATTCCATCAACACACTGAAAATGGTTTGAACATTTGTTAGTCACTGTGGGTGGTTGCAACATTGATTTGTCTTGGAAACCTTTTCATGCCCTTAAACAAGATGTCAGATTTTATAGAGAGAATCAATTTTTAAAATATTAACCTAAATTTAGACTTTGTGCATGGCTGCTGTTTTGAAGCCCAGTGCCAAATGCAGTGTGTATTTAAAACATATGTATACACACAGTACATAAATTTATTTCTGTAGCAATTATCCCTGGTGGGGCCACTGAGAATAGACAGGTTCTCCCAATTTAGTGCAGCCTGCCAGTCACACAAGCACAGTCCCGCGCACACTGACAATTCAGGCTCAGTCTAGGATGTCTAATGCCGCGTACACACGATCATTTTTCTGCATGAAAAAAACGTTGTTTTTAAAAACATCATTTAAAATGATCGTGTGTGGGCTGCACATCGTTTTTCAGTTTAAAAAAAAATCGTTTTTCGGGTTGTAAAAAATGGTTGTGTGTGGGCTAAAACGACATTTTAAACCCGCGCATGCTCAGAAGCAAGTTATGAGATGGGAGTGCTCGTTCTGGTAAAACTACCATTCCTAATGGAGTAAGCACATTCATCACGCTGTAACAGACAAAAAAGCGTGAATCGTCTTTTACTAACAAGGAATCAGCTAAAGCAGCCCAAAGGCGAATATAAATTCCCCTTTAGAGTGCCGTTGTACGTGTTGTACGTCACCGCGATTTGTTCATAATTTTTGAAAAACGATGGTGTGTGGGCAACGTCGTTTTTAATGATGAAGTTGGAAAAATTTTGTTTTTTGGACATGCTGAAAAACAACGTTTTCTTTCATGCTGAAAAATTATCGTGTGTACGCGGCATAAGATGTCTTTTTAGTATTTATTGCTGAAGAACTTAACAGGAGAGGGATTTTAGGTGAGAGGATACTCAAAAATGGTCAGTAACAACAGTAGAAGGACAAAGTTCTCTCTCATCCAAAACAGCTTTCTGGAGGTAGCATGGAATGGCCATTATAAATATATAGGACCCTACAGCAGCAGTCCACAAAATCACTTCTGGCACTTGGTTTCCTTATGGCACTCACATAGCTATCAGTTCCCAACTAGGTTTTTACTCACAGTGTACCAGGAGCTGTCTGCCACCCAGCTTCTGCAGGTAGATCCTAAGTGAGAATAACTAGAACCTTCTCCAGATCCAGGAATTCAATGCAGTGGCCTCCAGCAAATCTAATCTTTAGGCAATCTTCCCCAGAATAAACAGCGCTTGCTATTTGCAAGTGATAACAAAACTCACATAATAAATGTGCAGACACAATATAAAAAAATAATATAAATTAATAATAAACATATGTATACAATAATTCAAAAGTCCATGAACGGTGATATAAAAATACTCCTTTTTGCCAAAGAAAAACATGTTCTCTCCATTGGCATCTCACACAATAGTGATTTACAGTTGAAAGTGCTCCCAAAACCACTCTTATGCCTTGTACATCGGTTTTCCCGGCAGTAAAAAGTCAGCCGGGAAAACCGAGAACCTGCTCGGTAGCTTTTTCTCCCTAC
Organism: Rana temporaria; assembly: GCF_905171775.1. Classification (NCBI taxonomy): domain Eukaryota; kingdom Metazoa; phylum Chordata; class Amphibia; order Anura; family Ranidae; genus Rana; species Rana temporaria. The sequence continues at coordinate 358,581,900 of NC_053493.1, forward strand.
ACACGGACGGTTTTCCTGGCAGGAAAACTGCCATGAGAGCTTTGGTCGGGAATCCTGGCCTTGTGTATGATCCACTGCAGTGTTTCCCATAGGAAAACTGCCGGGAAAAAGACCGCCGGAAATCTGGCAGGAAAAAATGTTCTCACTTTTCCCGCAGGGATTCCCAGCGGTTTTTCTGTCGGAAAAACTGCCATGGAGCATACACACGGCCAGTTTTCCCAGCCAAAAGCTGTCATGGCAGTTTTCCAGACGGGAAAACTGGACGTGTGTACGAGGCATTAGAAGTAAGGTGAATATTTGTAAGGTGAATAACTCGCCAAATATAGTTGACCCTCAGTGTCATATGACAAGAGAGGTCAAATGAGCTTTTGCGGCCTCAGTGACCAGAACATTCATGAACCAGCTCCAATCCTTCTTTCCTCGCAGCGATCTGTAATCCAAGAGTTAACCTTGTGGCAATCAAAAAGAAAATGGGCTCCACATAGAGTAAAAATGTTTTTACTCTTTATTTAAAAACCTTTTAAAAACAGGTACAGTTTCCAACCAGGATTATTGTAAACCTTTCCTGTACAGGCTTTCGCAGCATCAAATAATCCATGCAAAGGCTTAAAAGGCTCAGATGTATTGGCATGCGTTCCACCTAGAGTCCTACACACCGCACTGTGCGTCCTAACTTGACACGTTTCGTCATCACAAATTACGCTATGTGGAGCCCATTTTCTTTTTGATTGCCACAAGGTTAACCCTTGGATTACGGATCGCAGAGAGGAGAGAAGGATTGGAGCTGGTTCATGGATGTTTTGGTCACTGAGACCGCAAAAGCTCATTTGACCTCTCTTTCCATATGACACTGAGGGGCAACTACATTTGGTGAGTACGGATCTTCACCTTACTTCATTTTGGGAGCACTTTCAACTGTAAATAACTATTGTGTGGGATTTTAGTGGAGAGCACATATTTTTCTTTTGGTAAAAAGGAGTATTTTTATATTACCGTTCATGGACTTATGAATTTTTGTATACATATGTTTATTATTAATTTATATTATTTTGCATATTGTGTCTGCACACTTATTATGTGAGTGTTGATATCACTTGTAAGCGATGTTAGTTCATGGGGATTTTGATTCTTGTGACACCATATTTTTATCACTAATCACACAATTTAAAACTGCTGCACTTAACTCTTTTAGATATTGTTTCTAAGATTATACTCTAGGCGCGAGTGTTTACTCATCACAATCTTCCCCAGACCCTCAGGTCAACAGCTGCTGAGGCCCAGACTGTAGTTTCTTATTTTTAGTAGAGCTGTCTCCAGGGGTAGCAGCCCCAAAAAAAACAGGACCCTCGCTTGAGTAAAAAAAAAACTCTATTCAGGCTTCTTGCATATTTATAACCTTCCCAGCCACCATCCAAATGCCTCCTTCCAGGGACTGGCTGGGCCATGATAAATATTCAACTGATCATCTCAGAATTAATATCTAAATCACTGGAAACAAAGATGAGTACACCCCTGTACTGGGGTGAAAATGCCCAAATTGAGCCCAAACTGTCAATATTTTGTGTGGCCACCATTATTTTCCAGTACTGTCTTAACCCTCTTGGGCATGGAGTTCACCAGGTTTCACAGGTTGCCACTGGAGTCCTCTTCCACTCCTCCATGATGACATCACAGAGCTGGTGGATGTTAGAGACCTTGAGCTCCTCCACCTTCCATTTGAGGATGCCCCACAGATGCTCAATAGGGTTTAGGTCTAGAAACATGCTTGGACAAGTCCATCACCTTTATCCTCAGCTTCTTTAGCAAGGCAGTGGTCGTCTTGGAGGTGTGTTTGGGGTCGTTATCATGTTGTAATACTGCCCTGCGGCCCAGTCCTCTGAAGAGAGGGGATCATGCTCTGCTTCAGTTTTTTTACAGAACACGTTGACATTCAGGGTTCCCTCAATTAACTTTAGCTCCCCAGTGCCAGCAGCACTCATGCAGCCCTAGACTATGACACTCCCACCGCCGTGCTTGACTGTAGGCAAGATACACTTGTCTTGGTACTCCTCACCTGGTTGCTGCCACACACGCTTGACACCATCTGAACCAAATAAGTTTATCTTGGTCTCATCAGAACACGGGACTATATACATAGTACATGGTTCTCTAGGTGCCTTTTTGTAATCTTTTGTATTGAATAAGATCAATTGTTTTAAAAACAAATGAATGATTTAGATTTCTTATGTACATTAAAAAGCCCATTAGTTTTAATAAGCTTATGAGGCTTCATCCACCTTCCAGCTTGTTGACAATTTTTGGTCAATTTTGGGAATTTTACCATAGCACCCCTGAAGAACACAGACAGCACCTTGGTATATATATATATATATATATATATATATATATATATATATATATATATATATTGAGCAAAATTATAAATGCAACCCTTTTGTGTTTGCCCCTATTTATCAAGAGCTGAACTTAAAGATCTTTTTTTTTTGTACACAAAAAGCCTATTTCTCTCAAATATTGTTCACAAATCTGACTAAATCCGTGTTAGTGAGCACTTCTCCTTTGCCGAGATAATCCATCCGAATTGAATGTTAATTTCTCTACCATAATCCATCTCCAAAGGCATTTCAGAGTATTTGGCAGTACATCCAACCGGCCTCATAACCGCAGACCGCGTGTAACCACACCAGCCAGGACCTGCACATCCAGCATCTTCATCTCCAAGATCGTCTGAGACCAGCCACCCAGACAACTGCTGTAACAATGTTTTTGCTTAACTAAAGAATTTATGCACAAACTGTCAGAAACCATCTCAGGGAAGCTCATCTGTATACTCGTCATCCTCATCGGGGTCTTGACCTGACTGCAGTTCGTTGTCGTAACCGACTTGAGTGGGAAAATGCTCACATTTGATGGCATCTGGCACTTTGGAGAGGTGTTCTCTTCACGGATCAATTCAGGTTTTCACTGTACAGGAAATTTGGCAGACAACGTGTATGGCGTTGTGCGGTTTGCTGATGTCAACATTGTGGATCAAGTGGCCCATGTTGGCGGTGGGGTTATGGTATGGGCAGGCGTATGCTATGGACAACGAACACAGGTGCATTTTATTGATGGCATTTTAAATGCACAGAGATACTGTGGCCCATTGTTGTGCCATTCATCCACGACCATCACCTCATGTTGCAGCATGATAATGCACGGCCCCATGTTGCAAGGATCTGTACACAATTCCTGGAAGCTGAAAACATCCCAGTTCTTGCATGACCAGCATACTCACCGGACATGTCACCCATGGAGCATGTTTGGGATGCTCTGGATCGGCGTATATGAGAGCGTGTTCCAGTTCCTGCCAATAACCATCAACTTCGCACAGCCATTGAAGAGGAATGGACCAACATTTCACAGGCCACAATCAACAACCTGATCAACTCTATGCGAAGGAGCTGTGCTGCACTGCGTGAGGCAAAAGGTGGTCAAACCAAATACTGACTGGTTTTCGGACCTCCCGACCCCCCGAATACAGTAAAACCAAAAATGTTTACCAAAAATGTGTAGAAGGATACGTATCGGTCTAAACTGATGAAGAAATTTGTTGTTTTATATTTTTTGGGGGATATTTATTATAGCAAAAAGTACAAAATATTTTATTTATTTTCAAAATTGTCGCTCTCTTTTTGTTTATAGCGCAAAAAATAAAAACCACAGAGGTGATCAAATACCACCAAAAGAAAGCTCAATTTGTGGGAAAAAAAGGACATCAATCTTAGTGTAAAGGAAATTCATTGTGAAAATGTGAAAGGTTTTTTAAAAAAATGTAAAGCTTCTCTTTGCACTTTTGCAAAACACATGAGCCGTAGTCATCGACTGACAACACTGAAAAGTATATCACTTTTTGTCTGCCGAATTCTGACGTCAGTATATTATTTATATATCACTAAAAGGTTTATACACTTAATATGACACACTCTAAGCTGACTCTTTAAAAAGCTTATACAAGATACTGTCACAAGATACTGAATAAGGAAGGATTAGCAAGATGCGTAAATAGACCACAAATAAATTAAATTGTCTCAGCAACCAAGAATACGCAGCAATGAAATATTATGTAAATAGGTTAATTAGGCTTGGCATACTGAAGCACCAAATCAAATTAGTCATTTATTTATGATTGGAAATTAGAGATGTGCGTAGAAGATGAGTCTGGTTAAAAGGACATTAACAGTCATTTTGTTAGGCTTGCATGGAATATGGTAGGTTTACAAAGCAAGCAGCTGCAAATGTGTAGGTGTGTGGGTATAGTCAGTTTAACTACCTTAGATTGTTAGCTCCTTGAGGGCAGGGACTTATGTCAATGTGCAATGTAAAGCGCTGCATTAATTGTTGGCTCTAAATAGTCATAAATACCCAAAAGTATAAGTGTGTGCATTTATGTGTGTATAAATTCCAGCTTAAGCTCATCACAGACCCAACCAATACACATTGGGGGGTTATTTACGAAAGGCAAATCCATTTTGCACTAGAAGTGCACTGCAAGTGCACTTGGAAGTGTAGTTGCTGTAAATGTGAGGGGAGGATCTGAAATGAGAGGAAGCTCTGCTGATTTTATCCTTCAATCATGTGCAAGCTAAAATTATGTTTTTTATTTTCCTTGCATGTCCCCCTCGGATCTACAGCCACTGCACCTCCAAATGCACTTGCAGTGTAAAGTGGATTTTCCTTTCGTAAATAACCCCCATTATCTTGAAGCCCAACTGGTAAGTAGGGATGAGTGAACTTGAGAATTTCCATTTCCCCAAACTTTGGTGAAAATCTGAAGCTTTTGGTGAAATTTCATAATTTTGACTAAATTACTAGGAGTCAATGGGAAAGCTGAAATAGTGTTATTGATGTTTTCTTGCGGGTTTAGGAACTTTAAATTGCTCCTGAGGCTTGAAGGAACTTCTTAAAACTATCCTGAGCTTGTTATTGTTCCAAAAAAAATATTTTATTTGCCTCACTAAATAATAAGAGATTTGGCCAGGATCAATGGTGTCCTTAATGCTGAAAAATACAGGCAGGTATTTATACATCATGCCATACCATCAGGGAAGCATGTGATTAGCCCCAATTTTTTTCTGCAGCAGGACAATGACCCCACACACGCAGCCAATGACATTAAGAACTATCTTCAATGTAAAGAAGATCAAGGAGTCCTTGAAGTGATGGTTTGGCCCCCACAGAGCCCTGATCTCAATATCATTAAGCCTAAATCTGACTGGGGTTACATATAATGCCCCCATCATGGTTCCATGTTGAACAACGGTAATCACTTTGGAAGTTCTTTTATTCACAAGTTTTTTTCAGCAACATGTCTCTTTTTTCACCCTTTTTCTCCCACTTGGGAAATGCATGGTGGGTCCCATGCAGCACTGTACACACTAGTCCTACTCTCTTTCCTTACTTGGGCCATGGTTCAGTTGATATGTTCCTTTATTCTCACTTGATTTTTATTTCCTTTAGGTCACTTATGGTCATTGGTTACACTCATTTGTTATAGTAGTATTACCTATGACTTAATAGTTACATACAACTTATTGTATGTACTTATGCGCCGTTCGTAAAAATTAAAATACGCGGGGTCACATGAAATTTAAATAAATAACGCCCACATCATCCAGATTTGAATTAGGCGGGCTTACGCCGGACCACATACGTTACGCCGCCGTAACTTGGGGCGCAAGTTCTTTCTGAATACGGAACTTGCGCCCTAATTTACAGCGGCGTAACGTATCTGCGATACGTTACACCCGCCAATAGATAGGCAATTCTATCTGAATCCGGTCCTGTGTGTATATATATTTATACATAATAGGTGGACAAACTTAGGAACTAAGGGCCAGATCCACAAAAGGGATACGCAGGCGTATCTGCTGATACACTGTCGTATCCCTGTTTCTATCTATGCGGCTGATTCATAGAATCAGTTACGCATAGGTATTCCTAAGATCCGGCAGGTGTAATAGTTTTACACTGTCGGATCTTAGGATGCAGTACCACGGCCGCCGCTGGGGGCATTTCACGTCGAAATTCCGCGTCGGGTATGCAAATTAGCACTTACGGAGATCCACAAAGGTTTTTCCCTTCATTAATTCTCCGTAAGTGTTAGTTTGCCGTCGCAAAATTAGGGCTGCTTTTACAAAGTGTAAACTTAGTACACCATGTAAAAGTATACCCTTCTTTCCCGCGTCGCTGTCAAATTTTTTTGAATTTTTTTTTTTTCCCGCCGCATCTCTTTTTTGCCCGTCGCGATTCACAAAACTCGGCGCAACGTAACGCAAAGCACGTCGGGAAAATCGCGTCGGGAGCATGCGCAGTACGTCCAGGGCGCGGGAGCGCGCTTAATTTAAATGGGACTCGCCCCATTAGATTGGGCCCGCCTTGCACCGGACAGATTTAAGTTACACCGCTGCAAATTTCTAGGTAAGTGCTTTGTGGATCGGGCACTTAGGTAGAAATTTTGCGGCGGTGTAACTTAAATCCGAATATTTAAGTTGCGCCCGCTGTACGTGGATCTGGCCCTAAATTAATAATATAACTGACACACATAAATAACACAAATATAGTTTCCGATTAGCTGCAGTGATGAAAACAGGCCATGCTGTATTGTGGTGGTTCTTGAATCACAAAACTGGATGAAGGGGAATTAAATTGCTGTTTTTTTTTATAAGATATGTAATCGATTACGTTGGGAAACTGTAATTTTAAATGGCAGAACTACTTCTTGAACCTTTCTTACATACGTACATCCTAAAGAATACATGTGCCAATGGCTGCTTACAAACACTCCCCAAACTTTCTGTTTGGAATTTTCTTCTCAGCTGCTGACCTCAAAGAAAATATAAATTAATACTAAAAATGCTAACACTGATCATTGGTAAAATAGCTGAAAATGTAGAGGCAAGTGAGATGCTTCTCTGTACAAATATGGAAAAAAGAGCAAGAAATATCTACCAGAAAGGCCAATTTTAATAACATATTCATATCAGTATATATTTATCCTGCATTTAAAAATACATTAACTGTAAATCCAGAACATTTCTTCCTGTGAATATATGCATAATACAGAGAGCGAACCCAACTGTGTTTTACGTATAAGATTAAAAATAGAACAAACGTCATAATTATGGAATATAAAAATACAGTTTGAAGTCAGAAAACATTTCCTCTTTCATTGGATGGAAATATAATGGCAAATAAAATCACTCATTGACATCAATGCGTATCTATTCATATCTTTAGGAAAGACGGCCCAGGGAAGTCTCTTTATTGTGCACAGTTCCTGACAGACGCCCGGCTGCTATTGGTTTTGGAACAAAAGTGCCCGGGATAATCTGGCTGTTGTGTGACGTATCTCAGTGATTCGTTGTTGAATTCGATTGCGCTCTTTAATTCCTTTAAGCCCCACTAACCTATTTTGGTCATGTCTAATGAATAAATAAAATGCTTTCAGCATTGGCCTGGTTTTAACTCAGTCAGATTCATTGATATTTCATTTTCTTAAAAGTGTCTAAATGTGTATCGATCCTCTTAGAATGAAGAATGGCAATTAGAGTGAAATCAGCACTGAATAGAGTATTATGCCGCGTACACACAATCATTTTTCGGCATGTAAAAAACAACGTTTTTAAAAAATGTCATTTAAAACGATTGTGTGTGGGCTTCACATCATTTTTCGGGTTCTGAAAAACAACAACATTTTTTTGAACATGCTGCATTTTTTAACAACGTTTTAAACTATGTCGTTTTTCGGGTTGTAAAAAATTATCGTGTGTGGGCTTAGGCTGCGTACACACGACCGGTCCAAACCGATGAAAACGGACTGAAGTTCAGTTTCATCGGTCCAAACTGACCCTGTGTACGGCCCATCGGTCTGTTGTCCTTCGGACAAAAATTTGAGAACTTGCTTTAAAATCGAACCGATGGACGGCTGACCATCGGTCAAAACCGGTGGTTAGTACACAAAAGCATCGGTTCAAAACCCGCGCATGCTCAGAATCAAGTCGCCGCATGCTTGGAAGCACTGAACTTCGTTTTTTTCAGCAGGTCGTGTGTTTTACGTCACCGCGTTCTGACCCGATCGGTTTTTGAACTGATGGTGTGTACGCACATCAGACCATCAGTCTGCTTCAGCGGTGAACCGATGAAAACGGTCCGTCGGACCATTCTCATCGGATGGACCGGTCGTGTGTATGCGGCCTTAAACAACGTGAAAAACCTGCGCATGCTCAGAAGCAAGTTATGAGACGGGAGCGCTTGTTCTGGTAAAACTACCGTTTGTAATGGAGTAACCACATTCATCACGCTGCAACAGACAGAAAAGCGCGAATCGTCTTTTACTAAAAATCAGCTAAAGCAGCCCCAAGGGTGACGTCATCCGAATGGAACTTCCCCTTTATAGTGCCGTCGTACATGTTGTACGTCACTGCGCTTTGCTAGAGCATTTTTTTTTTAACGATCGTGTGTGGGCAACGTCGTTTTAATGATGAAGTTGGAAAAAACGTTGTTTTTTCTAGAGGCTGAAAAACTTAGCTTTTTACAAGCCGAAAAATGATCGTGTGTACGCGGCATAAGAGATACGCTATAATGTGCACAAGTCTGTACCCAGGTTCATTTAATCAAGCCTTCTGCACTTGGCCTATAATATTATCCTTAAAGCGGGGTTCTAGGCATTATTTTTTTTTTTTTTGCAAGCTAAAATTAATCACATTAAATAGTCCCTAAAACATTTTAACAGCTCCCTAATCGTTCCAGATCTCATTGCAAAGACTTGCCTTATATCCTCCAGCTCATGTTGTGGCCGCATCCATCATATGTGTGGGCATGTGAAGCCCAGTTCCTTTTTCTTCCTGGTTTTCAGGGAGAGGTGCATGCTGGGCAATTTTTAGGCACAGTAATGCCCAGAGTCTCCTGGGAAATGAGTGTCATCATTTCCCAGGAGGCAATGAGGTCTTAGGACAGGAAGTTGAACAACCTAGAACCAGAAACTAGGCAGATTACGAATACTGCCTAGTAACAGCCAGATAAAAGTGAGTAAAAAAAATGTATTTTTTTATTTAATTTTTTTTTACATTAAAGGCAAGCTGTTAATAGAAAGTTCATTTTTAGGGTGGAACTCCGCTTTAAGCTTCATTCACTATTTTCAGATTAATTACAGGTATTGATATTTTATACATAATTACATTGGTCAAGCTTGGACCAATGTAACTATGCATATACAGTACCATACCTGCCCAATGCCCCCTTGCCTAAGTAGACAGCGCTACCCTGCTGCATTCTTAACACCAGAGTTTGGTCGTTCGGCATGGGTGCCTTTCGGAGAATGCTCTGCATTCCCTGAATGAATGCAAAGCATTCTCTGATTGGACAAGGTAGAGAGCATGACGTTAAACTGCCCCACCTCTCCACCTCGCCCAATCAAAGAACACTTTGCAATAATTCAGAGAATACAAAACATTCTCTGAGTGGTGCCCATGTCTAGCGACCAACATCTTGTCTTCAGGATGCAACAGGCAGAGCCGTTTAGCGCAAGACAAGGAAACACGACAGAAGCTAGAGTGGTATATTGTGGAGATCACATAGGAGGTAAGAAGGCTTGGAAATAAGAGGGGGGTACTTCCCCATCATCCATTCCAATATCATGTCCGCATTTTAGGTGGTATATGAATAGATACCCATAGTGGGGCTCCTATTGACCCTTATTGTTTCTGTTCATATACAGCGCACACGTTAATTATCGTACATCTTGGAAGATCTGGGAGAGCTGTTTATGCAAGTGTCCTGACTAGTTCACACAGTCCCTGGGGTCATCTGGGTGGCTTGGCAACTAGGTATGATGGTGTGTAATATTCTTTCCCTATTTTTCAAAGGGATAATTACTTTGCTTTATACATATATATATCTTTTTGATTAAAGCTTTAAGGACGGCAATTTGCGTGGCTGCTGTGTCCGTACTCTGTCAGCAGCATCCCGAAACGCGTTGGGCCCTCTGGACCTCTGTTTTGGGAACCCACGTATTATCATATCATTCATGTTTTAATGTTATTTTTACGTATATTTGTATATGCCCTCTGATCCCTCCTGTATTGAATTGTATTGTGACTGTACTGTCTTCCCTGATGTAAAGCGCTGCGCAAACTGTTGGCGCTATATAAATCCTGTATAATAATAATCATAATAATAATAATAATAATAATAACTTGAGAATAAAATCTTTATTTATATAATTTGTGGTCGCCTTTCAAGTCCCAATTTGTGTGGGAGTTCATCTGCTTTCGATTTACCCTAGGGATGTTGGCAACGCTATTTAGGTCAAATATGATGTTGTATCCATGTTTTTAGTGCAAGACAAGTGGACGCAAGTGGAGATCACTCGAGTAACGATGTATACTTCAGTGATTTCCAGGGCATCGGCCAGGTATGGACCAAGCAGGACCTATGTACTGTAACTATGTATATAACATTCATACCTGGATCTTTTTTTTAATCTGTATTCAAATAAGCCACTCCAATTATTGATCAATTGCATCGCAAAGAATTTTTATTTCTGGGTGCTGGTTAAAAAATGACCCATCAGATCATAAATTTATTTCAACTTATAAAGGTGCCAATATCTTGGTCATATGTAACAGCAGTTTGCAGGAGGTTTTAACACCTTCTATCCAGCCTCCATTGAAAAAAATCCACTGACCAAATCAAAGCAACCTACCACTATTGGTACCTAGTGACACCTTCAGCCGGCTGATCTCATGGGAAGAATAGTTAAATAATTTTTGCTTTTTTGCTGATCGATTATTTCCCTGAGATAGGACCATTGATAGTTGTGGCTGCATTTAGATAACATGGTGCCCTATGCATATGCCATGGCAAAGAATAAAACAAATGACCATTCACTGGTGCACTTTGCGCACAACTTCCACAAAGCCAGTCTCATCTGGTTTAGAAAAGTTTAGCCTGCCACCAGCCTGAGGGACCCTGGGACCAGAAAGTTTTTTCTGTGTCAATCTTTTTTTATTAAGATTTTAAACAAGGTAAGACATTGTTGGGTAGCACAAAGTAGTACAAAATAGAACTGTCAACATAGGCAGTATACAATAAAGAAAATTGGTGACAATAATAGATGTTAGATGATCAGGGTTTCGCTATGAACCCATGAACAGTCCATACGTAGGTGTGAGAAACTACATCAAAGTGGTCAATCAAGTGAAACCTCAATCAAACAGTGGAGTTGTATCACTATCCAAACATCATAGGAAAAAACAAACAAATGCAAAAATGTCAACATCATAGATACATAGTTAGTCAGGTTGAAAAAAGACACAAGTCCATCTAGTTCAACCATAAAAATAAATAAAATAAAAAATATTGTACAATCCCATATACCCAATTTTATACCTACAGTTGATCCAGAGGAAGGCAAAAAAAACCAGCAGAGCATGATCCAATTTGCTACAACAGGGAAAAAAATTCCTTCCTGATCGCCTATCCTAGTTCTTAAGGTAATTTGTCATATGCAAAACCTTTCCAGTAACCTTAAAACGAGGATAAACAACCAAGTATAGGGCCAACAACGCATCAAAAAATAAAAAGGGGAGAAAAAAAGGTGGGGGGAACAAAGAGAACAAGGAAAGAAAAAAGATAACAAAAGAAAATGGAGAGAGTGAGAGCAGGCCCATCCAGAAACTCAACTGACCACCAATCCGATGTCCGGGACCTGTGGATAAGAGAGCCAGGAGGTCCATAACCTTTCAAATAGTGTCTTGTGGGATAAACAATCCCTAACAAGTTTTTTTGTGTAAAATGTTCAAGGTAAGCTTTCGCTTCATTAGTGCTAAATCAATCACAGGGCTTTTCCAAGCAGTAGCTATTTCAGGAACATGTATATTAGAGTCTCTGTGGATCTCGGGATGTTTTCCACGGGTTTGTTGAGTAGTGGGATTTGAGGATCTTTTGTAGTGGTAACCATAGTGACCGAGTGGATTAAGGAATGTACCCATATCCAGAAGCGCCGGACCTTGGGGCAGGTCCACCACACATGGAGAACAGAACCTACCTGGCCACAGCCTCTGAAACAGAAGGGTGACGAATTCAGGTACATCTTAGAAAGACACTCTGGTACAAAGTACCTTCTTGTGAGCACCTTGTACCCTGCTTCGATCATCAGGGCAACATTCATATAGCCCTTGTGTATGTGTGCAGTCCAGGATCGCCAATCCTCCTCCTCAGGAGCCATGCCTATGTCCATCTCCCAAGCAATTGGGTAGGGGAGTTTGGATGAGGGAGACAAAAGATTTGTACAGCATGGAGATGCAGCCCAGCTGGAGAGTCTCTTGTATACATCTATTTTCGAACTGTGTGCAAACAACCAGATCAGGACTTTTCTTCTTCAAAGAACAAAGAAAATTATGCATTTGTTTTAGATGGAGGCTCTCAGCAGGGGGCATCTTTATATGTTGCAAAACAATTCAAGGGAGAGCACACCTCTCTATGATCAAGGAAGTGGCCTATGCCATAATGTCCCTTGTTTGTCCACGAGCTAAATTGAGCAGGTGACATACCTGAAGGAAATTGAGGGTTACCGAATAAAGGTGCTACAGGCATGTGGGGAGAGCAGAGAGGCCATCGTCTGCAAGGCAAGTCAAGTCCTGAAGGCTAATGGAATGAGAGAGCGTAGGGCACAAAATTGCCTTTTTGATATCTTGAGGGGTTCAAATCACTAAGTCTATGAGCAGCTGCAAGCATGCTCGGGCCTCTATAGTCACCCAGTCCGGCAAACAATAAGTATGGTGTAGTTGACATAGCTGCATGAGTTGGGCTGCAATGTAGTATTTCTGAATGTCCAAAACCAGATCTTTGGGTGCATACATAGTATACTGGGCCAGTTTACTGCCCTTGGCACCCCAAATAAAACAGAATATTTTTGTTTGAGAACACAAAGTTTTCTACAGCAGTTGGTGTATTCTTTAGAGTAGTGTTTGTGCAGTGCTGGACTTGGGGATTCCCCTGTAACTGAAAGTGTAGGAAGTAAAACTATAACAGCAGGCAAATGCTAGTCCACAAAACAGTCAGATAAGATCATTTTCAAAGCTATGATTGGGGTTTTAAAAACAAAACAAAAACATTGTTTGTCGGGATTGAGATAAACTCAAAGCACCTGTCAAAGACTTTCTGTGCATTGATCAATAGAGCCAACTGCCACATCTGTTGCAAATGCAAATACGCTATTTATCTGGACAGATTACCAAATATGAGAAAGGACTGAGTACTTCATATTATACACAACTCTAATATTTTAAGGTCACTAGACATAAGGTAAAAATGAATTCAATAAGTAAATGCTGAGTCTTTCTTCTGGCCTTATAACTCTGCTGTCCTAGAAACAAGCACAAGGGAGTCTTACAGCACAGGCTATCCCCCGGGACATGCGATACCTTTCCGTCCGAGAGGCCCTGAACCCCTTTATTTGTCCTATAACGGATACTGCAGTGTGGCTGCCCATTTTGGATACATTCAGTATCTTTGCCAATTAAACCACACCTTTCAAAGGCCTATGGCAGACTGAAGCCTGGACAAAGCTTTCTCAACAGCTCCACAAAACCAGACCATGTCTACAATATATAGTATTCCCTTCACATTGCACAGCACCCCAAGGTGGGATCCACTCTGAGAACAGTATCAGGGCCCCTGCCAACTGCTTGACCAGGCCTTTGGTATGTCAGTAGTTCCTGAAGTTTGGTACCAGTGGCCTAAGACCAATTGGTTAGACAACAGTATGTCCCTGTCCTGCAAGCTTCCAAGTAGTAGTGGGCATGATCACAAATTTCTTCATCACTAAATTCTCGTTTTTTTTGCTTGTCAAGAATATCATTACATTTTTGAGGGTATTTTGACCTTCTTTATTCATCTTCATCCTGCTATCTGAAGAAGATTTTCTTTTCAGAACAAACTGGGTTGGTATATTGGATCTTTAATAGGTCACGTTCACTGTTGCAGTATCTTTGCCAATTAAAGTCTTATTGTGTCACTACCTAGCATTGTTTATTACACATAACTTACGTAGGACTGGTGACCTCTGCTGCCTGTGCTGAGCCCATCACTGTGCTGCAGGGCATGTTGCTGGAAGCTGATGATTCACACTAGTAATGGGCCAGTTCCAGTAATGAGTACTGGGCAATTATCTCCACCTGCAGATTGTGCTACGCATTCACTGCTTATGTTAGATGGTGCTGTGTATACAAAAGAAAGGAAAGTCCAAGTTTCTTAATTTCTACAGAAGAGTGGATGTGGAAACTAGGTTACTGCCTACATCCATACCAAGCAATTGACCTCGTAAAGACGTGGTTAGAACTAAACAAGTCTCATGTGTATAACTGTCATCCTTTAGTGCAAGTTTGCCAGTGGTTGGCTCATTTGCTTTTTTTTCCTCTTCATTTCTCCTTGTATAGTTTATGAATGAGATTCTTTGGGAGTGGAGGTTTGGAATCTATTTTTTCCATGATGTAAAATCTGTCCTGGTACAGAATTTGCGTGGTCAATTAATAATTCATTTTTCTGGAAAGAAGCCCTTATCCCGCTACATGTATTGTATAAAAGATTATTTTTTTTAAACCCAAACCTTTTTTTTCTTTAGTTTTATATAGTAATACTGTTGCTTGTGTCGCCAGTGGTGAGAATTGCTCTCACTTTGTATACATGAGACACCCAGAAAGAAAATGAGGGAAACTGGTGATAGAAAAATGCAGCAATAAAAATCTGACAGGGTCAGATCTTCAATAGAAAATGTTATTACTGTGTGTATTTCCTATCCTGATGCCCCTTCATACCGCTCATTTCTTGTTTTTAGCGTCATAAAGATAAAAAGATAAAGTAAATTCCGAGTGGATACACAGACAGCTCAAATATCCTACTGGTGTAGAATAAAGTGAAGCAAATATCACACCATGGATATCAGTCCAAATATATTTTTTATGTTTCTTTAAAAGAATAACAGCCAACATGCTTCAGATGTTATACAAAAGTCCACTTCTTCAGGGCCAACACAAAACAAGAAAGTGTTTTATGCAATAATTATAGCTTCAGGGCCTTCTTCACATATTGGCCTAAATTGATGAAGAAATTTGTATATGTATTAAAGCATATTGTTTTTCTTTCAAAATTGTTGATATTTTATTGTTTATAGCGCAAAAAAAAACCTGCAGAGGTGATCAAATACCACCAAAAGAAAGCTCTACTTGGCGGGGGAAAAAAGGACATCAATTTTATTTGGGTACAGCGTCCCACGACCGTGTATCTGTCAGTTAAAGCGGCAACAGTGCCCTGATTACCTTTACACGTCTCCCCCGTGAGGAGATGCCGCTGATCGGCTCTCCTCACCTCACACTCTGTCAGTGTGAGGCGAGAAGAGCTGATAAACGTTACTTCCTTGTTTACAGCTCCAGGAAGACGTCTTATGCTGAAACGCATAGGGCAGGGCAAGGACATTGACTTCATCGCACCAGCCAAGATCATACTCGCGGGTCGCAGATACCAAGTTGCAGCAGGAGACGGTTGGCAAAAATAAACAGTGTCGGGTCTGACACGTATTAAATGTGAGTGTACTGGTTTATTCTTTTAATAAAACCTGTTTTTAAACGTTAATGCACTATGGAAGTTGTTGCGCTCTTGAGCGTCTGTGGCACAAGACTAATGCCGCGTACACACGGTCGGAATTTCCAACAACAAATGTTCGATGTGAGCTTTTGGTCGGATATTCCGACCGTGTGTAGGCTCCATGTGACATTTGCTGTTGGAATTTCCACCAACAAACGTTTGAGAGCTGGTTCTCAATTTTCTCACAACAAAAGTTCTTGTCGGAAATTCTGATCGTCTGTAGCCAATTCCGATGCACAAAAATGAGGTCCTCCCCAAAACATCTAGCGTGGGCCCCACGGGCTGCACTTCCATTCAAGAAGGGCTCAAGAAATAAGAGGGCATCAGTAAATCAGGATTGTGGACTATATAACTTTCTTACAGACTAAATAATATGCACTGATTTGGGTTACTTTCACCAATGAAATGTAGCAGTATACATTTTGGCCTTAATTTATTAAGAAAGATTTTTTGCACAATTTTATAACGGAAAATAAGAAAAACGTTTTTTTTTTCACAATTTATGGTATTTTTTTTGTTTATTTAGCAAACAATAAATAATACAGTTGTGAATACCTCCAAAAGAAAGCTCTATATCTGTAAAATAAATAATAAAAATGTCATATGGGTACAGTGTTGCATGTCCACATAATTGTCATTCAAATTGCTGAGGCCTGGGCAGGAAGGTGGTGAAAGTGCCCGTTATTGATTTGGTTAAGCATCCTAGGAATCAGAGCTGCCCATGTTTCTTAGAACCTGAGTTTCAACAGCTATGTTGTTAAAGCCACCAAGAACAAGAACAATTTTCTGTTAAAGCCATTGTCTGAGAAGCAACGTATTAAAGTGGTTAAAAACCCACATAAATAAACTAACACCTGCAAGACAAAGGCATAATGAGCTAGTATACATAGCACACTAGCTCATTATGTAATACTCACCTGGGATCCAAGCCCCCGCTGTGGTGCACGACACAGCACAGGCTGGCGACATGTCTCTGAATTACTTCCGGGTATCACGGCTCTGGCGCAGTGATTGGCCGGAGCCGCAATGACGTCACATGCAGTCGGCGCAAGTCTTTATTGTACATATCTCCTAAACCTTGTAGGTTTAGGAGATATTTCTAGAACCTACAAGTAAGCCTTAATTTAGGCTTGTCTGTAGACCACTTTAAGATTCCCCTACGTGCAAGTAGCTGAATTGGTAATAAATAAAGAAACATTGTGCATGTTTCACTTGTAGCAAACTATCTTCAATGCAGGACATCTACATCTATCTTACAATGGCAGACACCCTTATTTTTGAAAATGGACCTTCAGATACTCTTTATGTGTTAAACTGAGCTCAACCGTTACTGCTAGACATTGTCCAACGTCATATCACAGGCGTGCCTGCCTCACTTATCCCGCAAACTAACAACTGGGATTGCTGATAGGTTGCTCAGGCAGCGGGCAGTGCATTGTGGAATAGGGAAGTGTGTTATGCTCCTACTCCCAGTAAGTATTAAATTGCAGAGGCAGTGCATGCTGCTCCAGGACCTCAATAGAGCTTAATTTAAGGAAATCTAAATGGTGTCAAGTTTATTAGTTTAACCATGTGTGAACTAAGTACAGGTAAAATTTTTACCATTTTCAAATATTTTACCTGTATTGGATCAATTATATTTAAAATGAGCTTTTAATTAAAAAAAAAAAATTATGTATAAATAAACCAAAGTAATGTAATGTGCAAGTACCTGCAAATGTATTTAGGAGCGCCTCTAGCCTTCAAAAGCTTGTGTTTTTTTCATATGCAAACACTGAAGGGCCACCCTGACTATTGTAGAAATCTGAATCACTTGCTTTTAGTAATTCTGGAACACTCTAATGGATGCTGCTAAGAGGTTTCCTACAGGCACCAATGAAATTAAAACCTGTCTTACTTGATTGGTGATGCAGAAAGCAGTGATAGCACAGGCCTTAGGAGTAGGGTACCTACTTCCCCGGTATAGCGTTGTGTGTGCTTATTCTGCAGTGGAATATATCCTAGATGCTATTATACTTGAGCCAGTCAGGCTATGTCCTGTGGTTGTGCTTTTTGGAACTTTGTTTGGTGTTATGTGTATATAGAAATATTGCGCTAATTACTAACTTAAATAATGATGCCAACCGTGCTAAACAGTGATTCAAGCTTTAAATAAAATAAAACAATATAGGAACAAATCCACAAAATATGTCCAATTGTGCTTAAGATGTGCACCAGTGTTTGAAATAAAAAACACCCAGTTCAGTGCAGTGATAGGAAAATCCGATGTAATCACAGACACACTCCTGCTTCACAGATGAGGGATCTCCTCCACACAGACACCGCTCATGAAAAAAGAAAGGAGAGGAGACAACTCATTGCACAGATGGTAAGGCACCAAAAAACAAAAGATATTCCTCTAGCAATAGCACACTCACGATACCGCCGTTCAAACAAAGCATAGATATCCAGTGCACCAATCCTCCATAGAGCCGCTCAGCTGATGTTGTATCTACTCATTCGGATCCACTGTCCGTCCCGCTCGTAGCTCCTCCCCCACGCGTTACGTCAATGGTCACTTGACTTAATCATGGGTCACTCCCCGTCCGCTCTCAGCTGCTGATATTTATAGTCAGTGAGGCTAACAGGTAGAGACGGGAGCGAGGGAGTGATTACACATCTCCATCATTGCTGGCGTACAAAGAATTAAACATGCACTGTACAAAATATCTAGTGCATGTTGGCAATTTTAATGCATAAGAACAATATAAAAACTTGTTTGTTTAAAACTTAAAAACTTTACCGGTTTAGCATTTATTTATACAAACACTAGGGATATGCATCAAAGGCATAGCAGCCTCTAGTGGCTAAAGACGATATTACAGGTTGTATTGCAAAACCTTATCAAGCAATATCAATTAAACATAGACATAATCGCATCATTCATATACAATTCTAGATATAAATACGCAATTACAAATATACAATTAAAAATCCCAAATATACTGTTTAAAAAACCAATAGGTATGCTAAAATTCTAAAATTTAAAAATGCAGAGAGGAAAAATATGTATGTGTAAAACCAGATTAATTTACGGCATTATCACAAAATTATTCAAATACTTAATTAGTTGTCAGAGATGAAACAATTGAGGTCGAATTCTA
The DNA here is from genome assembly GCF_905171775.1 of Rana temporaria. Lineage (NCBI taxonomy): Eukaryota > Metazoa > Chordata > Amphibia > Anura > Ranidae > Rana > Rana temporaria. The sequence continues at coordinate 358,600,727 of NC_053493.1, forward strand.
TATTTAACCCATTGGGCGATAAAGACCTCATTTCGTGTATCCATTTTGATTCTGATTGACTTAAGGTCCGTACCATATGGCTACCTCTCCAGTGGGGGTTGTATTTAGCAATTGCCCAAAATTTGAGATCTTTGGGATTCATATTATGGCACGAAGCAAAATGGCGCGACACATTATGATTCGGAAAGCCCTTTTCAATATTTTGAACGTGTTCCCTGAGCCTCTTCCATAGAGGTCTTTTTGTGCGGCCAATGTACTGCAGAGAACACGAACATTGTAGAGCATAGACGACTCCCTCCGTCCTACATGTTATTAAGTCTTTTATTTGATATTCCTTTTGTGTAACATTGGACGTGAAACTGGAACATTTTTGACCATTAAAATTGGTCTTCTTGCAGGCAAAACACCTTTTACAAGGGAAAAAACCTTTTCCCTGAAAGAAGGTTAGGGTATTTGATTTGGTGGGGGGATCGGGTACATTTTTTGCCACCAAATCCCTCAAATAGGGAGCACGTCTATAGATTACCCTTGGCATACTTGGAAGTATACATTGCAGCTGTTGATCGGCTTGCAATATAGACCAATGCCGTTTGAAGATCGATTCCAGTTGTCTATGTTGGACATTATAATTCAGAATAATTGGTATATTGTCGTCCATGGTTTTATTTATAATCTTATCTTCAATTAATGTCTCTCTCGGTATATCCAACACGTTTTTTATTTGCGTCTGTATGAAGCTACTATCATATCCTTTTTTGGTGAATTTCTCGCCAATCCAGTTGGCTTGTTCCAAATAGGTCTGGGGATCGGTACAATTCCTGCGGATTCTTACTAACTGACCTTTCGGTATGTTAATGAGCCATGGATCATGATGGCAGCTATCTACCGGAATATAACTGTTCCGTTCTACCGGTTTGAAAAAGGTTTTCGTAATAATCTTTTGAGCTTCAAGTGTAATTTCTAAATCCAGAAATTGTATCTTTTTATCATTAATAGTATAAGTAAGTACAATATTTTTCTGATTTAGATTCAGTTTCTCAAAGAATTGGACTAATGATTCCACATCTCCCTTCCATATGAGAATACAATCGTCAATGAATATTTTATATAAAACCAATTAATCTGGCAAGTTCTGATAAATGGCAACTTCCTCCCACTCGGCCATAAAGACATTGGCAACACTAGGTGCGTATTTAGCTCCCATGCCAATGCCATTTAATTGCCGGTAATATTTTTGTCTATACCAAAAATAGTTATGTTGTAGGCCGAATGCCAAACATCTCAACACGAATCTATTCTGTTTAGACACAAGTGACCCAAATGTATTTAAAGCCCATTTAGATGCCTGAATTGCTTCTATATGATTTATAACAGTGTAGAGCGAGGACACATCAGCGGTTGCTAGTAGATAGTTTTCCGATGTTTCAACTTTTACAGTGTCCAAAATCTGAATCAAATGTTTGGTGTCCCTTAAGTAGGCCCTAGTTTGTGGGACCAAAGGTTGAATGAACTTGTCTACATACTGTCCTAATCTTGCATTTATGGACTGGATACCATTAATAATGGGTCTCCCTGGAGGTCTTAGAGGGTCCTTATGAATCTTCGGAATTGTATATATAATAGGAACCCTACAATTATCAGGGACTAAATACTTAAATTCTCTTTTATGAAGTACTCCTTTATCCCTTCCTCTTTGTACCAAATCAATTAGTTCTTCCTTGTATTCATTCGTAGGATTTCCTCTCAATTTGATGTATGTACTAGAATCTTGCAGTTGGTTTTCCAATTCTTCATAATAGTATTCTTTTGAAAGTACCACTATAGCTCCTCCTTTATCCGCAGGTCTAATTATGACCTGTTTATTTTCCTCTAATTCTTTTATTCCTTTATGTATACTTGTGGAATCAGGAACTTTTTTTACTTTCAATTTATCCAGGTCTCTGAGTACCAATTTATTAAAAACTTCAACATGTTCATTATTGTGGACTTGGGGATTAAATAAAGATTTATTCCTCAGTTGACTATGTTGAACTCGCCCCAGAAGATTTTGGTCCTGTACTCCTTTAATAGGTTGGTTCATCATATATTTTTTGATATTTAGCTTTCTGGTATACTTCTGTATATCTACATAAACATCAAATTTGCTTAGGTTGCGTTTTGGTGCAAACTTAAGCCCTTTATCCAGAGTTAAAAGTTCTGTACGTGTTAGTTCAATCCCACTAATATTATAAATGCCCTCTCCTACTGGACTTTTCTTCTTTTGGATCTTGTGTCCGCCTCTGCATCCTCTCTTTCGTTGGGGCTTCGCATATGTGTCATTTGATCGTACCGTGGAGGAGTTCTCTCGCTCCGACGATACTCTAAAAAAGAACGTGAATCATTTTCCTCTCTGTAGTTACCCAGTGGTTCATATTTGTTATGCGTGGGTATGGGACTTCTTCTATTATCATACTGATAATAGTCCCTTGGAGTTGAGCTCCCATAATTGTATTGTTGGGATGGTGGTCTAGATTGCTGTTGGGGATAGTTGTCCCTAGGATCCCTGCAGTCATGTGTATAGTACTGGTAATCCTGTTGGTAACCGTACTGTTGTCCCCCTTGATGATCTTGTCGATTTTGCGGAGGTTTAGACTGTTTCTGATTATTCTTATTTTTCCAAGCCGGTTTTCTCTGAGATTTAGATCTTGGTTTTTGATTGTTCTTATTCCCCCACCAGGGTTTTGGGGTTCTCGGTTCATTATGATCATTTCTTGTTGATCTTGGTGGATTGTTGGAACCATAACCATTAGGATTGTCCCTATACAATCTACCATCCTCACCTCCATTACTACCAGTGGGTTCCGGAGATCTATATCTCATATCTCTCCTTGGGGATACTATTCGAACCTCCCTATCCGGGGATGATGAAATTGATCCCCTATTGCTATCCTTGAGATTAATTTGCCACTTGAAGGTTTGGTGCTGTTTATAATCGTTGGTATCCCTGAGATATTTTCTCTTCTTACGTTGTTTAATTTCAATATCTTTTTGTTCTAAAACTTTATTTAATTGGGCTGTGAGTGTTAAAAATGAGGGACTTTCCTTATGATCATCTAAAAAAACTTTGCAATCAGCAATCTGTTTATTGATCATGGAAATTTTTCTTTGTTTCCGTTTGATTAAAAATTGTAAAACTTCTGTCCCCTTTTCATTAAAAAATTGATACCATTCTTCTATAGAATCTTTATCTAGAAGTCCATCATTTATTGGTACATCCCATCTGAGTCTCCGCGGTACAATACCCTCTTTAATATATTGTTCATGGGTTGTAAGATCCCACCATACACTCACTTTCTTCTCCATTAAGTGGCCAAACTTTCTGAAAGTGGTATCAAGGTCACCCACTTCAGAAACAGGTTTGGTGGTGAACACATCTTTTAAATCAACAGTGCGGTTCTCAATAAATTTGAATATATCCATAATTTTGCTGCTGATAGTGAAAAAGTGACCAGTGAAAATATGTAAAAATAACTACAGCGCTAAATTAAATAATCAAAAATATACCATTAATAAATCACCAAATAATAAAAAGCTGCAAAAATATTTTGTAGTGGGTCAAACAAAGTAAAAATGTGTATATAGAAATATTGCGCTAATTACTAACTTAAATAATGATGCCAACCGTGCTAAACAGTGATTCAAGCTTTAAATAAAATAAAACAATATAGGAACAAATCCACAAAATATGTCCAATTGTGCTTAAGATGTGCACCAGTGTTTGAAATAAAAAACACCCAGTTCAGTGCAGTGATAGGAAAATCCGATGTAATCACAGACACACTCCTGCTTCACAGATGAGGGATCTCCTCCACACAGACACCGCTCATGAAAAAAGAAAGGAGAGGAGACAACTCATTGCACAGATGGTAAGGCACCAAAAAACAAAAGATATTCCTCTAGCAATAGCACACTCACGATACCGCCGTTCAATTAATGGTATCCAGTCCATAAATGCAAGATTAGGACAGTATGTAGACAAGTTCATTCAACCTTTGGTCCCACAAACTAGGGCCTACTTAAGGGACACCAAACATTTGATTCAGATTTTGGACACTGTAAAAGTTGAAACATCGGAAAACTATCTACTAGCAACCGCTGATGTGTCCTCGCTCTACACTGTTATAAATCATATAGAAGCAATTCAGGCATCTAAATGGGCTTTAAATACATTTGGGTCACTTGTGTCTAAACAGAATAGATTCGTGTTGAGATGTTTGGCATTCGGCCTACAACATAACTATTTTTGGTATAGACAAAAATATTACCGGCAATTAAATGGCATTGGCATGGGAGCTAAATACGCACCTAGTGTTGCCAATGTCTTTATGGCCGAGTGGGAGGAAGTTGCCATTTATCAGAACTTGCCAGATCAATTGGTTTTATATAAAAGATTCATTGACGATTGTATTCTCATATGGAAGGGAGATGTGGAATCATTAGTCCAATTCTTTGAGAAACTGAATCTAAATCAGAAAAATATTGTACTTACTTATACTATTAATGATAAAAAGATACAATTTCTGGATTTAGAAATTACACTTGAAGCTCAAAAGATTATTACGAAAACCTTTTTCAAACCGGTAGAACGGAACAGTTATATTCCGGTAGATAGCTGCCATCATGATCCATGGCTCATTAACATACCGAAAGGTCAGTTAGTAAGAATCCGCAGGAATTGTACCGATCCCCAGACCTATTTGGAACAAGCCAACTGGATTGGCGAGAAATTCACCAAAAAAGGATATGATAGTAGCTTCATACAGACGCAAATAAAAAACGTGTTGGATATACCGAGAGAGACATTAATTGAAGATAAGATTATAAATAAAACCATGGACGACAATATACCAATTATTCTGAATTATAATGTCCAACATAGACAACTGGAATCGATCTTCAAACGGCATTGGTCTATATTGCAAGCCGATCAACAGCTGCAATGTATACTTCCAAGTATGCCAAGGGTAATCTATAGACGTGCTCCCTCTTTGAGGGATTTGGTGGCAAAAAATGTACCCGATCCCCCCACCAAATCAAATACCCTAACCTTCTTTCAGGGAAAAGGTTTTTTCCCTTGTAAAAGGTGTTTTGCCTGCAAGAAGACCAATTTTAATGGTCAAAAATGTTCCAGTTTCACGTCCAATGTTACACAAAAGGAATATCAAATAAAAGACTTAATAACATGTAGGACGGAGGGAGTCGTCTATGCTCTACAATGTTCGTGTTCTCTGCAGTACATTGGCCGCACAAAAAGACCTCTATGGAAGAGGCTCAGGGAACACGTTCAAAATATTGAAAAGGGCTTTCCGAATCATAATGTGTCGCGCCATTTTGCTTCGTGCCATAATATGAATCCCAAAGATCTCAAATTTTGGGCAATTGCTAAATACAACCCCCACTGGAGAGGTAGCCATATGGTACGGACCTTAAGTCAATCAGAATCAAAATGGATACACGAAATGAGGTCTTTATCGCCCAATGGGTTAAATATAGAATTCAACCTCAATTGTTTCATCTCTGACAACTAATTAAGTATTTGAATAATTTTGTGATAATGCCGTAAATTAATCTGGTTTTACACATACATATTTTTCCTCTCTGCATTTTTAAATTTTAGAATTTTAGCATACCTATTGGTTTTTTAAACAATATATTTGGGATTTTTAATTGTATATTTGTAATTGCGTATTTATATCTAGAATTGTATATGAATGATGCGATTATGTCTATGTTTAATTGATATTGCTTGATAAGGTTTTGCAATACAACCTGTAATATCGTCTTTAGCCACTAGAGGCTGCTATGCCTTTGATGCATATCCCTAGTGTTTGTATAAATAAATGCTAAACCGGTAAAGTTTTTAAGTTTTAAACAAACAAGTTTTTATATTGTTCTTATGCATTAAAATTGCCAACATGCACTAGATATTTTGTACAGTGCATGTTTAATCCTTTGTACGCCAGCAATGATGGAGATGTGTAATCACTCCCTCGCTCCCGTCTCTACCTGTTAGCCTCACTGACTATAAATATCAGCAGCTGAGAGCGGACGGGGAGTGACCCATGATTAAGTCAAGTGACCATTGACGTAACGCGTGGGGGAGGAGCTACGAGCGGGACGGACAGTGGATCCGAATGAGTAGATACAACATCAGCTGAGCGGCTCTATGGAGGATTGGTGCACTGGATATCTATGCTTTGTTTGAACGGCGGTATCGTGAGTGTGCTATTGCTAGAGGAATATCTTTTGTTTTTTGGTGCCTTACCATCTGTGCAATGAGTTGTCTCCTCTCCTTTCTTTTTTCATGAGCGGTGTCTGTGTGGAGGAGATCCCTCATCTGTGAAGCAGGAGTGTGTCTGTGATTACATCGGATTTTCCTATCACTGCACTGAACTGGGTGTTTTTTATTTCAAACACTGGTGCACATCTTAAGCACAATTGGACATATTTTGTGGATTTGTTCCTATATTGTTTTATTTTATTTAAAGCTTGAATCACTGTTTAGCACGGTTGGCATCATTATTTAAGTTAGTAATTAGCGCAATATTTCTATATACACATTTTTACTTTGTTTGACCCACTACAAAATATTTTTGCAGCTTTTTATTATTTGGTGATTTATTAATGGTATATTTTTGATTATTTAATTTAGCGCTGTAGTTATTTTTACATTGTTTGGTGTTATGTTCTGATTTTGAGCAATAAATCTTTTAAACGAACAGCCCTTTTTTCTCTCTGCCCTTATTAACTTTATCGGTACGGTGAGCAAGTTTGGATATCCATTTGGTGTGTAAAATCCATTGAAAAAGGAGTTTTGCATAGCACGAACGGGACATCTTCACCTTCATTGAAATCCTCTGATGCTGATCCCTATCTGACTGATGGTGTTCTGACATGCCCTTTTGATCTCTATAACTTGAGATCCAACAGATCTGGTAAGCGGCGGTGATTGCCTTATCTTTTTTTTTATGATGAACAGAAAATCTTACCTGCTGACAAATTGTCATTCTGTTGTAACTGTGGATACCAGGAATTGTGAAGTTGCTCTGATCATTTTTGGATCCCTAATTGCTTGTTTGGGACTTTGATTGTATTTATTCCCTAGATATTCTCTGATTTATTTCATTTAAGTTTTTACACTTATTAATACACCTCACTCTTTTTTTTGGGATATTTATGTGGTATGAATGAATGAATGAATGAAAAACTTATAAAGCGCGGCGCATGCGAACTGAATCGCTTCTGGGCGCTAGTTGTTCGTGTCTCATGACATCAAAAGAGCAGAGTTTTGATTCGTCTTCTGAAAGTCAGGTGGTTTTCCTCCAACCGAATGCTGGTTGGTAAAGCGTTCCATAGCCTAGGACCCTGGAAAGCAAACCTTCTTTCTCCTTTGGACTTGTATTTGGTTTTTGGTACCCTGACCAGATTTTGGTCGGTGGATCGCAGAACGCGATTCGAATTGTGAGGTTCTATCTTGTCGCAAAGATATTGCGGAGCCTTCCCATGGATGCACTTATGTGTCAGGCAGAGTGCTTTAAATGCAATTCTGTCTTTTACTGGCAGCCAGTGAAGGGTTCTCAACGAAGGTGAGATTGATTCCCATTTTTTTTTCCCAGTCACCAGTCTGGCGGCCGTATTCTGAACGACTTGCAGACGGGAGATTTGGTACTTTGGGAGTCCGAGGTACAGGGCGTTAGCATAGTCCAGTCTGGAATTCACGATTGTTCCCACCACGACTGCTACGTCTTCTTTGGGGATAAATGGAATAAGTCTGCGTAGTAGGCGCAACAGATGGTGCGCTCCGCTGACTACTGACCCTATTTGTGCGTCCATTGTCATGAAGGTGTCGAAGATGACCCCGAGACTTTTGACTTTGGAGCTAGGGGTGATGATTTGGCCCAGAATGGGCGGGGGTGTCCAGGTTGTTGCCAGTTGACTCTTTCACTATTTTTTGTTTTACACTTCTATGGACTGAATATTTAAGGTTTTTTAGTTGCTGCACCACTTCACCTATTTTTTGTTTTTATATCATCCTGATTATTATTAATTAGCAACACATTTGTTCACTAATTTATTTATTTAGTTTATAGGGTTTAGCGCAGATTTTTTTCCCTTTACAGTGGAATATATAGAACTCATACAGATTAAAGCTGAACTCTAGCTTTGCCTTCAATATATGGACAGTTGTACAGGTTCCTTTCCTGTGCTAAAATTGCTCACTTTGATTTCATTACACACTGTGAGCTTCTCAGATTGTGCATTAGAAGCTGCAGCAATATCCCAATTTGAGCAACTCTGTATGTGCACTTCACCAATGCACCACACGCTATTGACTTCCTATGATATAATCAGTCCCCATGGAATTTGTTCCAACCCCTCATGCTGAAATGGGAGCAGGACATAGACAAGACCTTGACCCCTGTGCAGAGGAAACAAATTCTTTGCCCACTGATACTTCCTCTCCAGCAGGTATCAGGAGGCGGGTATAAAACACCAGAACTCCTTCGTAAGATCTTTGAAAATGCCTCTCTGATGTGCTGGCATTGTCAACAAAAGCTTGGTACAAGGCTACATCTCTTTTGGTTGTGCCCCTGCATATGTCCCTTCTGGGAAATTACATAAGATGGGTATTCTAGATGACCAAATTTGTAAGCATGTGTAAAAGAGACCATGTGGACCCGACCCATCTACTATGACGTTGTCCCAAGCTCTAACTTTATTGGCAGGAGGCCATTGGCGTGATAAATCAGGCTTGGATCCCAATAAGGTGACCGATTCAGAAATGTATTTGTTGTGTAGCGGTATCAGCCAAATGCAAATTTTACTTTACTAAACAAGGTAATCAAAATAACATATGAGCAGGTGCATATAGTATAGAACAGTAGGGAACACAGCAATGGAACATACAAGAACAATTCTACAAATGGCCAATAGATGGCAGTAGAGTTCCTGATTTCAGTTCAACTTCCGAGTGAAAGAAGACAATTATTTCTCATATGTCCGCCTTATGAAGGAAGGTCCTGGGAAGCTCATGGCTGCGTGCATCTTGGTTGGCATAGGCTTCACACTAGCACTGCGGCTGTCTCCAGTGACTGGGGCTTAGATGCTGCATGCTCTTGTGCTCACTGCTAGTGGACACCAGACTTAACGGGGGAGAACCCAGCACCTGGTGTACAGCTCACTTGCCCAGTCACTGCTGTCCCATTTGGCAGGGTTTCTCTGAGCACAGGAAGCAGGGAGGAGCTGGAATTTATGTCCCTGGGATGTGTCCAAGAGCTCAGGGGATGCTGGGAGCCCAGAGGATTGTGGGAGTTTGAATTAAAGGGACCTGCACCTGACTGTAGATAAAGGGGCACTACGCCACACTTTTATAATAACATGACATGAACTCAACCTCTATTAAGTCAGTGCATTAGAAAAGTTTTCAGGTGTGAAGATACAGTTAGGTAAAAGAGACCCAAGCCACTCCTCATAATTTTTGTACACTATACACAATTGTTGGTAGAGCTAATAGATATTATACAGCCAGATTGCAGCATATATAGTGAGCTTTAAAATGGAACTAAAATTCTCTGGCATGTAAACAGAGCTGGGCACCGGCACGGTTCATTTCCCGGGATGACTGCCCTGTGCATCACCTGTTAGCCAATGATGATAGCCGAAAACCAGCCCCCAGGAGATGTCAGGGCCAATGACGGAAAGGGACAGTTGGAGGAAAGGTAAGTTTAGCTCCTCTTTAAGTGGAACTATAAATGTTCCCACACCTTCCCTAAAGCCTGACTTGGACCTATTGTTCTTTTTAATACCCTACACATACCCTTGTTGCCACAGTCTTTAGGGTAGTTGGCTTATATCACAGGACCCTCTTTTAATTTCCCTGGTGACTTTCCTTCTAGATTAAACGGTGCTCAGGTAATGAGGTGTGAGCCTCGGGTGTACAGTGAGTTCACCTTGAAGGTGGGTCCATGACAGTCTGGGTGCAAAGGAAGTGAGTTGGATGACACCGGCTGTCATTTACATGGAAGACTGGCAACAGAGAAGTAGAGGAAGATCTGTTATTGCACCAACAGCTGTTTATTTTTTATTTTTTTGTTTACAGATGTAAATCAGGATTTAAAGTAAAAAATCCTGGAGTTCTACCTTAATATCTGTAGCTAAATGGAGTTTAGGTAAGGCCATATATCCCCCTTCTTTGCCCATGTGTACTGGAATACCATCAACATGGCTCGCTGGTCTACACAGTGCACACGGCAGCTGATGTCTATATATAGTTATTCCGGCAATAACACTGTACAGGTATTTCTCCCTTGATTTAATACTTATTGTTTTGCCTGGCAACGGCGTTTGTTTTCTCAATGCACCTTGCCAGCACTCCTTCATATGCCGCGTAATATTGACTCAGCGCAGCTTGTCGTTTTCGCCATGTCACAGAGCTGAGCCTAGACAGCGACAAATGATGTTTTGCTGAACACTTTGGTTACAATGCTGTTAAAATTAAACAGAGTAGCAGCATGTAGGAGTAAAAAGACAGGCAGATCCTGCAAGATATGGAATCAACTCTGAAATGGATGCCTTTCGTTTAAATGGATTTGCTTCACTTCAGATTACTGGAACTATTATAAAACATTCAAGGCTTGGGGCCAGAATGAATGGAAAATAAATAGACAGTCAACCTGTTTGCAATAAAAGACGATGCAGATTTACAATAACTGCAGAGGTGATTTCAGTGCATTACCGGCATAAGCAATCCTGAGTGAATGTGATTCTTACAGCTTGAAATATTTGGTAAATAATTTACAGAAAGACATATGTGCTTGTCATAAATACAGATATGAGACTACCCAGTTCCACAATCTGAACCACAACTATAAGGAGATGTAGGAGAACAATAGAGGTCACAGGGGACAAAGGAACGGCGTCGGGTATAAATATCCGAAGAGCGGTTCAATATCTTTCGCTATGAGGTCTGGCAGCTGCTAAACCTTTACTTGCACTTGCCAGGCTTATGATGTCTCTGAAATCAAACTGTGTTACCCATAGCAATTAGTCGTTTCTGGCCTTTGCTTACATAGTCCTAATACAATATAAGGCTTTGTGCAGAGTACGCTGATCCATTCACATTAGTGCCCACCCTACAGAAGCACTGAACCTAATGTCTGTACTGCACAGACAATACCATGTTATCCTAGCCACTTCAAAGCACTTGCACCCTCTCTTTTTGACATATTATTACTAACAACACAGATAGTATATTCTTCAGGCCATTCTATACAAAAAGCCTACTTTCCTGCAGCCATTTGCTACTCTAGGGTGTTTCCCATCCAGTAAAGTGTAGATCAGACATATCAAACTAGAGCATGTCTAGATTGGTTAGTCACTCTTACCAAATGTTTCTCCTGCCTTCACTATGTCTTCTTTACACACCCTCCCCTACCTGGAAGTTCGGGGAAGCAGCACTATGCGGCTGGGAGTGAACGGTGGAGAACAGAGAGTTATGCGAGTGTTGAGCACACACCGGGGCATACAAATTTAATGGAGCACTGCTTGCAACCAGTGCATACATTAAAAAAAAAACTAGTTTTATTACTACTTTAGGGGTTGTAAAGGTAAATGTTTTTTCACCTAAATGCATCCTATGCATTAAGGTGAAAAAAATCCAACAGTACCGCCCGAGCCCCCATTTTACTTACCTGACCCCCTCGAAAGTCCCGCCCTCGTCCCCGTCATCCTCTTCGGTTCCCAGCCTGGCCGTTGATTGGCTACACTGGATGGATTGAAAGCAGCGCAGCCATTGGCTGGCGCTGCTGTCAATCACATCCAATGATGCGGCACGCCGGGGCCGAGTGATACAGTTGGCGGCTATGGCCACTGCTGTATCACGGGAGCGCGCCCGCAAGAGCTTTCCACCATGCTCGCTCGCATGAAGGTGGAAAGCTCTTGCGGGGGGGGCCGAGGGACCCCAGAAGACATGGATCGGGGCCACTGTGTGCAAAACGAGCCGCACAGTGGAGGTAAGTATAACATGTTTGTTATTTAAAAAAAAAAAGGAAAAATTTACTTTAGTGTTCCTTCTAGGAATTAAACTGAATGAAGTCCCAGCTGTCTTCCAGGTGATGAAGGCTACACTTTTTTACATCATTTTAAAAAGAATATTTCAGAAAATGTTTTCTGGGATACAATAAAGTAAGTAGAAATCAGCGTTATATTGTTAATTACCAAATATCTAAATGTTATTTTGAAATGAAGCATGGCCCTCGGCAGGCGTAATGTGGGACCTTGAAAAATTGTTACACTCAGTTAGACCCCATTTTTAACTTGATTTTGACATGTCTGATATGAATACTTTATATGAACATAATCAATGGGCAGTCCCTGCAGAGGCATAAGCTAAACTTATGGGTAGAATGTTTTTTTTTGCAACTAAAAAAAAAAAAATTGATAAAGATATGTAGCTGTTCAGAAAAAACTCAGGGTTTATTTTATTGTCACTGCAATTGTGAACGTGGTGTTTTAACAGCTCAGAAACGCAAAAAAAGGTTTAATGCAAGATTTTTTTTATTTTTGCAACTTAAAAAAAAAACTAAAGTTGATAAAAGAAATGAAGCTGTTCAGAAAAGCCAACACTGAAGCCTGCCAAAATTGTTTGTCCTCAATATTTGTGAACAGGTTAATAGATATTATGTATTTCCATCATTCTCCCCATTGGGTGGCTGATTCTAAATATACTAACTAAGCACCCTCTTTTAGCAAGTGTCCGTTGACATTTGACTTACTCTTCATATGAAATGAGTGCCAAGCTGGGATCAGTGCACAGCACATTACACCAGGGCACTGTGTAAGGACAGCTTGTATCCCCAGAGACAAAGTCTATGTATCCTCTGATCACAGTTCAGGTTTGGCTGTTTGTCATGTTCTGGAAAACAAAAGAAATATATTCTCTCCCGGGCTGGAGGAAAGGGTCACCATCACTCTGCTCCATGGAAAAGTGTTTCCACTCCATCAGTTCAGACATGGAAATATTCTTATGCGGCTTATTAAGGAGCCTCCCATGTGTGATCTCTTTTCCAGTGGAACCACCTGAAATGAAAAGATGTAGCTGAATGCATGAAATAATATTTATTATCTTGATCTATATGTATACTACAGGGAGTTATAAATCGATGGCAGCAAGAGAACCAAAATGGTATTTATTCCATGAGCACAATACAATAGTGTAGATATCTTAACGTGTTCCCTACTGAGTCATTGTAAAAAGACGTTGGCAGGAACCTCTCATCCCTTCGGGTGGACGTCATATGACGTCATGGGCTCAAGGATCGGGTCGGCGCATACCTGATGAATTTTTCCTTCAGATACTCTGGGCCACATCCATGCAATGCCTTATGCATAAGACATGCAGCTCTAAGGGATGGAGTGATGTGGTCACGACGACCAACACCCATCAGTAACCACGCTGCGGCATTCTGAATCAACAGGAGCTTGTAGATGGTACAAGCAGGCAAACCCAGGTACAGAGAATTGCAGTAGTACAATCGACTAACGATAATTGAATTGACCAAGGCGATCTTATCAGAGTCTGCGATATAGCGAAAGGTCGACCTCAGGAGTCTCAGGTGGAAGTGGCATGAACTCACCACCTGATTTACCTGAGGGCGCAGGTTCAACCTAGAGTCAAAGATGACACCCAAGTCCCTGACCTGAGTGGCCGGAAACGGAAAAGGGTTAAAAGATTCAGGCCAGGATGTGAACAAGTTGGAATACATCAGGTTACTGAAGATGATGCATTCAGTTTTGGTGCCATTTAGTTTGAGATAATTGGCACCCATCCAGGATTGGATTTCCTCCAAGCAGGAGGCCAGCATGATCTAATCCTCCCCTTTCTTGGGTAGTTTGAAGTAGATCTGGGTGTCGTCAACATAGACATGGAACGGTAGGTTGTGACGGCGAATAATGTATAGCAGTGGCCTCATATAGATGTTAAAAAAAATCGGAGGTAAAGCCGATCCTTGTGGAACCCTGCAAGACAGGGCACTATCAGAGGAATAAAATACCCTCTGAACCCTGTCTCGTAGGAACGAGGCAACCCATGCCAGAGCTATATCATCCATTCCCGCCACAACCTTTAAACTATCCAAAAGTATAGAATGGTCGGTATTAAAAGCTGCTGACAAATCCAGAAGTACCAAGGTCGAAGCTTCATTCTCATCCAAGGCCCAGAGTAGATAGTCCTGGACTTTTACCAGGGCGGTTTCCGGACCTCTTCCAGTTTGGAATTCTGACTGGAAGTCGTAAAAAATGTTGTTAGTCTCCAGGTGAGGTTGAAATTGCCATACAGTAGCTCGCTCCATGATCTTTGCCAGAAACGGCAGGGTGGAAATGGGGCAATTGTTACTCAACACGTTAAGCTCCACGTTAGCTTTCTTTAGCAGGGGTATAACCACCGCCTGCTTCAGAATACATGGAACGACGCCGGTGGCAAATGACAAGCTAACAATGTCTGCAATAAAAGGAGCCAGAGCATCTGAGGCTTCCTTCACCAGCTTTGCAATACAGGGATCAAGTGATGAGGAGGAGGCTCTGAGAGATTTGAGGATGATTTTAATATCTTCTGGAGTCACTGGATAAAATACAGAGAAGCGGGTCCCTACATAAGGTGGGCATATTTCTTCCACCTCCACTGATGAGATATTTTTTCTGATTTCTATTTTCTCTTTAAAATAACGAGATAACATTTCACATAATTCAACAGAGTATTTCTCTTCAGGTTGACCACTGACAGTTATAGTTCCCTATGTTTGAAACCAATATCTGTGATTATGGAATGCCCTTCGTTAAATAGTTAGTCTGGTTGAAAAAAAGACACAAGTCCATCAAGTTCAACCAATAGGAAGCTGCCCTAAGCTGTAAACACTGCCTGGCCCACCACCATAGGAAATATGCAGGGATGCCTGCATTTGAATTCTGCAATTCTAATGGAGATTATACAAGGGCTGGGATTTTGCATTTGTTTCATAGGTAACGGTACAATTTAAAGTGAACCTGCCTGCCCTAACGTAAGGTAACAACAGTGATGCTGTGCAGGGATATTGTGGTGCCCGCACATGGCAGTGCTGATCCTCAAATTATCCCTGTGGAGGGCCCTAAACCCAGGTTACACATAAGCATTTGAAATGAAAAAGAACCTATTACTTTTCCTATTTAGTCTTCATGCATGCTTGCATTTAAGCCTAAAGTTAAACAGAAAGCTTTAGACACTGCAAGAAAGATGTAGGTTACCTGTATAGTGCTTGGTATGTGTACAGTCACACTCCAGCAAGTCATGGGTCACACAGTCACTGTCTTCATGCAGCGTGAAAAGGTCTCTCAGCTCATCCACAGAAAAACAGAAATGTTCCGACTTCTTGGCCAGATCAACTACAGACCCGGAGAGACCCTGTTTACTAATTTGTCTCTGATAAATCTTTTCCTCTAAAGTACCTGCAAGAAAACGTGACACAGAAGGTCAAACATACACCAGGCTAATAAGTAGGTCAGGCATAGATATAATGGGGTTGATGTACTAAAATTGGAGAGCGCAAAATCTGGTGCAGCTCTGCATAGAAACCAATCAGCTTCCATTTTTTTTGTTAAAGCTTTACGTGTTACTAAACCCACAGCTGTAAAATCAGTCTGTATATGCAGAAACGCATGCTTGTTATACTTACGGTGGAACATAAGGGGTTAATCCTGCACATTGTGTAAAAAAAGCAGTTTGATCCGGTCTCCTCTGATCCTCCCCTTCTTTTACTGTCCCCAATCCATCTGCTGATAAAACAGAGCCTTGGGGGCATTCTGCACATGCTCAGTTTGGTGTGTATTGCTTTTTTTTGTGGAAGGGTGCCTGTGATCAGCACAGGGCCAAAAATCGCGCTGTTCAGACAGAGGATCAAGGGTCCTGCAGCCTAATAGGACAGTCAGAGGAGAATGAAAACTCCTCCTACAATCTTTAACCTGTGCTTGGCTGGACACTGATAGAAGTAACAAGGCGCTGATGAGAAAAGGTATTTAGCAGTTTATATTTACCAAAATAATTGCATTTCATGTTCTGTGTACTGTGGAAGACCAGATAAAGTGAGTGCAGGGTCCTGGGTTTAGTAACGCTTTAATTGAACGAGCTGAAGTTAGAAGCTGATTGGCTACAATGCAGAGCTGCACAAGATTTTGCACTCTCTAGTTATAGTAAATACGCCCCCCAATGATCTTTTGTACAAACTAAACAGTAACAATATTATTTATTGAAGTGATGCTAAACCAGTACATATCAAGATATAAGGACCAGACTTGACTCAAAGAATAATGTAATTCTTGTGGCTGCCGCTCACCCTCCCACTAGTTGGTGGTTTTGCTTTGGTTAAATATTTATTTCGGGTTGTAAAGCAATCTTCAAAGAAGTATACACATTTACAGAAAAGGAGGTGTAACAGGGGATATCTTTACTGACTTGAAGATAATAAGAGAGTAGAATAGGTTAAAAGGCACAGAGGAAACCAGTGACTCTAGCCATAGACATGCATGCACAAACAGTAAACACAAAACAATTTACCTTATTATAAGCATAAAATAAAGTAAAGTAGTTCATATTATAAACCACTTGACCCACTTAAATCATGAAGATTTACCCCCTTCATGACCAGGCCATTGGCACTGCGTTATTTTAACAGACAATTGCGTGGTCATGCAGCGCTGTATCCATATGAATTTTATGCCTTTTTTTCCCCCACAAAAAGAGCTTTCTTTTGGTGGTATTGGATCGCCACTGCGCTTTTTATTGTTTGCGCTATACACAAAAAAAATACAGACAATTTTGAAAAAATGTATATATTTTTTACTTTCTGCTATGAAACCTATCCAATAAAAAATGTAAAAAAAATAATTTCTTGATAAATTTAGGCCAGTATGTATTCTGCTACATATTTTTGGTAAAAAAAATCCCAATAAGCCTATATTGCTTGGTTTGCACAAATGTTATTGCATCTACAAACTATGGGATATTTTGTATTTATTTATTTTACTAGTAATGGCAGCGATCGTGACTTATAGCGGGACTGTATTGACTATATTGCGGCAGACATTCAGACAC
This sequence comes from Rana temporaria, assembly GCF_905171775.1. NCBI lineage: Eukaryota > Metazoa > Chordata > Amphibia > Anura > Ranidae > Rana > Rana temporaria. The sequence continues at coordinate 358,617,885 of NC_053493.1, forward strand.
TGACACTTTTTGGGGACCAGCGACACCAATACAGTGATCAGTGCTAAAAAAAATGCACGGTCACTGAACTAATGACACTGGCTGGGAAGGGGTTAACATCAGAGGAGATCAAGGGTTAACCGTGTGCCTAGCCAGTGCTTGTGTACTGTGTAGAGGGTGCTTTTACTAAGAGAAGGCATGGATCCATGTCCCTGCTTTGCAAGAACACAGGATCCATGCCTTCCCTACTAACAGAAAGGCGATCTGCCTTGTTTACATAGGCAGACCGCCATTCTGCCTCTGTGCTAGATGATCGGCGAGTGCCGGCGGACATCGAGTCTGTGGTGCTCACAGCGTGAGCGAGCCAGCATGCCCCCTACCCAGCAGAGCCAAAGCACGTATACATATATATGGGATCCGGCGTAGAGGTGCCGTCCTGTAGCAGTAAAACTACTATAGGATGGCTCTTAAAGCGGAGTTCCGGCCACAATTTCACTTTTTAAATATAAATACCCCTGTAATACACAAGCTTAATGTATTCTAGTAAAGTTAGTCTGTAAACTAAGGTCCGTTTTGTTAGGTTGTTACAGCATTTAGACACTTTATAAAATAGAAATTGACTGGGGCCATCTTAAGTGTGGGCATCATGAAGCCAGACTGTATGACTTCCTGGATTTCAGCCTTGCAAATCTCGCACATGCTCAGTGCTGCACAAGCAGTGTCAGATCAGGTTTCAGCACCTGTGCTGTCCAAGTCACATGATTCTTTGAGACTGGGGAATGCACAGACTCCTGGAAAGTTACACCCACTACATTCCCAGGAGTCTGTGCGGTGTAGGTTAGGAAGCATTAAGCACCTAGGTGCAGAAAGTGGGAAGATTAACTATTCTCCCTAGCAACAACTCTTTGAAGGCATCTAAAAAAATATATATATATTTGTACAGGACTAATGACATTTTTTTAAAACTACTGATGTAATGTTATATTTATGGGTGGAACTCCACTTTAAGTGGTTAAATATTACTTAACTTTAAAAAAGGAACTACGTTAATTTCTGATGGTTGGTGCATACTTTTGCAATGGTTTGGCCTCATGCACACTGAGCGTTAAAAATGCTGCTTTTAAGGGTGTTTTTTTTTTCTACCTCTGTCCATGCACACATAGGCGTTTAGAGGCATACAAAAAAAACCCACTGCCAGCATATCCAGGAGAAGCAGCATTTTGGCAGAAAAAGCACTTGACACACATAAACACGTCTAAAGGTGTGCTAACTCTAGGCACGTCAATCGCATGGGCGTTAATTACAACGGCAAGGAATAAATTATTATTCTGACCAATAAACTTAATTAACACCCAAGCACTTGACGCACCTAAATGTGTTTAGATGCATTTTTATGTGTTAAGCCGTTTTTCTGCCAAAACGCTGCTGTCAGGAGTAAAGGCGTTTAGGAGAGATGGGCAAATGCCCAGTGCGCATGGGGCCTAAGAATGACGTGCGCACACACCCACCCATCCACACGATGTAAAAGAAAATGTGATTCATCAGACCAGGCCAACTTCTTCCATTGCTCCATGGTCCAGTTCTGATGCTCAAATACCCTATATAGGCACTTTTGGCTGTGGACACAGGTCGGCATGGGCATCCTGATCAGTCTATGGCTATGCAGCCCCATACACAACGAACTGCAATGCCCATTTTTTCTTCATTCAACACATTAACTTCAGGGAGAACATGTTTACTTACTGCCTAATATATCCTGACTCTATTTTATTCACTTAACCTGTAAGTGGTCAAATTTATGGCTGATCAGTGTATATTACAAGTTTTATTCTTGAGTTTATATAAACCTTAATTGCGGAAATTATTATAACTGCTGCAGGAAACAAAGCATTTCTATTAACCGCTTCAGCCTCGGACCATTTTGGTGGTCAAAGACCGGGCCACTTTTTGTGATTCGGCACTGCGTTGCTTTAACTGACAATCGTGCGGTCCTGCAACGTGGCTCCCAAACAAAATTGGCGTCCTTTTCCCCCCACAAATAGAGCTTTCTTTTGGTGGTATTTGATCTGACAGCTCTGTTTGGAGCCGCTGTACCAACGATACAACGTTGGTACAGCAATCTCCCCTGTTGAGCTGTTGTGTTCTGACAGGAGAATGACCCCTCCCACCAGAACACTCTGATCAGTCATTGGCTGAGAACACTGATCGGGAGCCGATCGACTGCTGTTTTTCCAGAATGCTCACCAGCTGATATTTACACGTGCCGAATGTCAGACAGTTTTTATTAAACCGGCCGATGTCTCTCGACATTCGGCCTGTGTGTACGGGGCTCAAGGCTCCTTTCACACTTATACGACGACTTGTGACTGCAAAGTAGCATGACAAGTCGTTTCCCATGATTTCCAATGACAACCATTCATATTAGAACGACTTCAAAGTAGTCCCCTGCACTACTTTGGCCCGATTTTAATGCCAGTTACACAGGCATTCCCTGAAATCGCGGCAATATTGCGTCCGTGAAATCTGGGTGAAGTCGCAGTAGTGTAAAAGGGGCCTAAGACTTTATTTTCTCATCTCACTTCTACCACTTGTATCACTATTGTTTTCTATCCTATCACTGGACTGGTCAGGTTCAGTAATGAGAGAAAGTTGTGATGGCTGCATATTGCATGGGTTACCATTTTCTTTAATTCTCTTGCCAGAACTAGACATAAGTCAAGAGTTAACCACAGAATGCAGAGGAAAATGAAAAAGTAGTCACAAATTGTCACACCCTTCGACACACATACATATATGGTGTGTAATATGAACATTGTGCTGGGACAGCCTTACACTGCAGCTCACTGACACGATGGCTCTATAGATAATGGCACATTAGATAGTAGTACATATGCATCTTGCGGTTATCTAATCTTGATGTGTGTAAGCCAAGGAAAGGCTGGGAAATGACGCTCAGTAGCATCAGGTAAAATCACAGGCTAGGCTCCCAGATAACAAGCAATTGAGTTGCAAGTTTGAAAATTACCCGCTAAGCTATTGCAAGACTTGCCATGCTTTACAAGTCCGCATTGCATGATTTCAGATCCACTTTCTTTGCAAACATTCTGCAAGTCCGCTGCAAGTTCTGGTTCAGTTATGTTGTGCAAAAGTTATCCCACCAAAGGAGTCACTTTGACTTGCAGAGCTCTTGCTGTAGACTCCCCACTGCAACTTTGGTCTTGCTAGAGACTTGCCGTGCAAATTTGTTACAAATTGGTAAAGTGTCAACTAGAACTTCAAGTGCTTTGCAGGTGTAAAACTTGCCAGTGAAAATTTGCAGCAAGTTTACAGATTTACAATTCAACATTTGTGGCAAGTTATTCTTGCTATCTGGGCTACAATCCAATTGAGCAATCTCCTTTAAAGAGGAACTGCAGTCTGCTCACATAATTTGCAATAAAAACATATTTTTCATTTTGAAGCTTCCCTCCAACCACTGCATATTTTATATATACTATGATTCTATATTTGCCAAATATGCCGTAGAAATCTTCCTCCGCCGAGTCTGGCTGCAGCCATTTTAACTGTGGGCAGCTGAAGCTGCAGCCTGTTCACTTCCTGGATTTACACAGACACACACCTCCAACTCTGCAGCCCTCATTGGCCCTCTATTGACACATCCCCCCTCCCTTCCTGGCAAACTCTCCCAAGAGTGAGAGAGAGAGGGCGGTGCATGATGTCATAAGCCTAGGCTAATGACCAGATAAGAAACAGGAAGTGGGCTGTATAAGGTATTTACTGGCAGAAAAAAAAAAATTTATTACCCAAAGTTAAAACAAGGGCAGAAGATTTAATAGATGAAAAAAAATTACTGAAGTTCCGCTTTAAGTCTACCAACAATTAATATAAGATAAATTAATGGTTTAGGTAAGCCCTTGACTAGTTGCTTGTAAAAGGGACCACAAAAATGATATGAAAGCAGTTAGACCAGGAGATGGCCAGGTGTCTATGGAGCAGAAGACATCGACCACTCTGGCTATTTGGGGGAGGAATCAGGCATATTAACCACTTATGGACCGCCTGCCGCCGTTATATGTCGGTATTTTGAAGAGGGATATCACTGTTATGGCAGCATATAGCTGCTATAACCCCGGTATCCTCTTCTTCAGTGGGTGGTCCGCTTTCAGATAAAAGTGGTCTCTGCGCCAGTTTCGCCGTGAGATCACTTTTATCGGTGGCGGGAGAGGGCCCCCCTCCTGCTGCGCTCCGGCGTCCTCCGCCGCTACCGACAGCTCCGGAGCAAGCGGTGGAGGTAATCGGGTCCTCTTCCGTGTGTGGTATAGAGATGAGTGAGGAGGAAAGATGGTATAAAAAAATAAAATAAAAGGTAAAATAAATAATACATTTTTAAACGTGCCCAGTCCCGCCAAGCTCACGTGCAGAAGCAAACGCATACATGAGCAGCGCCCACACATGTGACGTATCAACGCAATCGTAAGAGCGAGAGCAATAATTCTAACTCATGACCTTCTCTGTAACTCAAAACATGCAACCTATAGACTTTTTTAAACGTTGCCTATGGAGATTTTTAAGGGAAAAAGTTTGTCGCCATTCCACGAGTGGGCGCAATTTTAAATCGTGACATGTTGGGTATCAATTTACTCAGCGTACCATTATCTTTCACAATATAAAAAAAATTGGGCCAACGTTACTGTTGTCTTATTTTTTTAATTAAAAAAAGTTTATTTATTTTTTTCAAGCGCGCTTGTAAGACCGCTGCGCAAATACGGTGTGACAGAAAGAATTGCAACGACCGCCATTTTATTCTCTAGTGTGTTAGAAAAAATATATTTTGTGTTTGGGGGTTCTAACAAATTTTCTAGCAAAAAAAAAGGTTTTTAACTTGTAAACACCAAATCTTAAAAAGAGGCTCAGTAAAGTAAAGACTTTAAAAACCCCAATCCTTAACCATAATATTAACCCCTAACCTAACAAAAAGCTGAAAAACATAGCAGCAAATGATTAAACAAATGATACTTTTCTCTCTTGGCGATTAAAAAAAAACGCCAAAGCTCAAAATTGTGCATACACACGCTTGAAAAAACACTCCAAAACGTGAAGCTCAGATGTGAATGCAGCCTTAGAGGCAGAAAAAAAAGGAGCAGCAGAGTTTTGGCAGAAAAAAAATTTGACAAGCCTATACGCGCCTAAGCACGTTTAGCACTTCGTTCATTCATTTCAATGGCCAGAATAAATTATTATTACAAGCGCCAATCGTTATCTTTCTGCCAGAACACTGCTGTCAGGAGGAAGGGAGTCTGGAAGAGTTAGCAAAATGTCCTGTGTGCATGATGCCCTAGGTGTACCAATAATTTCTTATATACTGAATAGATTGTTTAGGTAAGCCCTTGACTAGTTGCTGGTACAGGCAACCACAGAAATGATACGGCAGCTAAAAACAGCTAGACCAGGAGATGGTCAGGTGCCTATGGAGCACCAGCAGACACCGACCACTCGGGCTATTTGGGGGAAGAGTCAAGAATATTTAAAGTCTTGTAAAGGCATCAACTGTGCAATCTTCTTTAGGCTTCATACACACTGGAAAGTTTTTCTGTTGCTCATAGGGGCATTTTTTTTCTTTCCTGTCTTTAAATCTTCCTGCATGTTAGCTCATGTGTCCATTCCCCATTCACACCTCAGCGCTTTGTATCTTTATCCTTCGAAGCTCCAAAAATCTGGAGGAGACAAAGTCAAGTATTCTCTATGGCACAGGTGTCAAACACAAGGCCCGTGGGCCGAATCTGGCCCTCCAGGCCATTTCATGTGGCCCTCGCAACTCTCCTGCAGCTGCAGGAGAGCTCCAGTTCTCCTCTGGTCCTAATCCAGACCCTTACTTTCTGCCTTCAAGCAATACATCCAGCTTCTTCCCTGCAGCAGCATAAGGTAAGGGAGGTGCACTGTGATGTAAGGGAGAGTGGGGGGCTCAACTTCTGATGGTGGGGTGGCTCTTGACATCTAATGTAAGGGAAGAGGATGCTCTGGACATCTAATGTTACAGATAAAACCGGCCCTTTTGAGGACAATCATAATGCTCAATGAAATTGAGTTTGACACCCTTGCTCTATGGAGTTGGTTTACTTTTCTACTACAGGCCGCACACAAAAGTTCTGGAGCTTTTAATGTAGCTCGAATCGGGCAGATTGGTGTGTTTTTTGTTCCAAAGAAATGCATGGAAATGCTTGATTCAAGCTTTTTGAGCACTTTAGTGCGTTTTGTCAAGCGTTTTTCTGCTTAAATGCAATAATTAGATGAAAATAATAAAATAAATAAATAATAAACAAAATAAAAAACCCTACAACCCTAATATTAACCCCTAACCTAAAAGTAAAAAAAAATATTGACCCCTAACCTTTAAACCCGTAACCCCATACAAAGTAAAAAAAATAATTAATACATTAAACAGATGATACTGTTCTTTATTGGGCAATTAAATAAAACACCAATTCTCAAAAATGCTGTATACAAACACCCAAAAATGTCCATACAAACGCTTGAAAAAATGCTCAAAATTGTGACGCTCAGATGTGAACGCAGCCTTATGCTGCGTACACACGATCAAAATTTCCGACAAGAAATGTTTGATGTGAGCTTTTGGTCGGAAATTCCGACCGTGTGTAGGCACCATATGGTTCTCAAATTTTGCGACGTCAAAAGTTCTTGTCGGAAATTCCGATCGTCTTTATGCAATTCAGACGCACAAAAATCCTACGCATTCCCGGAATAATTGAACTACGTTTTTCTCGGCTCATCGTAGTGTTGTACGTGACAGCGTTCTTGACGTTCGGAATTTCCGATAACATTTGTGTGACCGTGTGTATGCAACACAAGTTTGAGCCAAAATCCTGTCGGAAAAAAATCCACGGTTTTGTTGACGGAAATCCCGATCGTGTGTACGCGGCATTAGAAACAGAAAACCTCCCTACAGCCAGTACGCCCAAAAGCAGTAGCGTTTTGGCTGAAAAAACACTTGACGCGCCCAAACGCATCTAAATGCCCCAGGCACATTTGGCACGTGAGCGTTCATTCATTTTAACGGCCAGAACAAATTATTATTATGGCCAATGAAATGAGTTGACGCCCAATACTGGTGCCAGGAGGAAAAGAGTCTGGGAGAGTTAGCAACATGTCCTGTGTGCATGAGGCCCTAGGTGTACCAATCATTTCTTATATACGTAATGAATTGTTTAGGTAAGTTGCTAGTAGAGACGTCCACAGAAAATATATGGCATCAGAAAACAGCTAGACCAGGAGATGGTAATATGTCTATGGAGCACCCGTAGACATCGATAGCTCAGGCTTCTTGGGGGATAAAAACACCTTTTCTGCCGTTACTCCTCTATGTTTCTAAAGGCATTAAAGGAACACTAAAGGTTTGTTTTTTATTAGATCAATTGATTGCTGTCAGCTAGAGCATTTAAAAATCACTTACCTCGTTTTTCCTTTTGACCTCCAAAATACAGTAATCCAGGTTTGAAAATGCCATTTCCTGTCTCTCCTCTTCTTGCTTTCCACCAGCATCTGAGCCGTTTTGCATGGTGGAAAGCAGAATGTGCTCACCCCCTCCCTATGACTACAGCCCCGCGTGAAGATGCTCTCTTATCCCTCACAGGCATGGAGACTAAGCCTAATGGGAACTGTAGTTCCCATTAGGCCGTGATGTAGCAAGAATGAATGCGCACCGCAAACCAGGAAGTCAGTGAGAATAACGATTCAGGAGTGACGGAGGTTAATAAAACAGCTCGATTTCAACAGGTATCAAACTAGTTATAATGCAAAACATTACTTTTTCCTTTATCAGCTACAGTCAGACTTTAATTTAAGAGGAAAATATTTTTGTCTTTACAACCCCTTTAACTGCAGCCATTCTCCTATTCTGGCAGAGAAACACTATGGGGGAGATTTACTAAAACTGGTGCACCCAGAATCTGGTGCAGCTGTGCATGTTAGCAAATCAGCTTCTAACTTCAGCTTGTTCAATTAAAGCGTTTGTTAACCCATAAAAAAAAAAATTGGATTCAGGTCCCTTAAAGCAGATTACACAGCAAAGTGCTATGTAATCTTCCCCCCTCTAAACTGTAAAAAAAAATAAAAAAACGAAACCTACCACTTCCTGTAGCCCTCTCTATTCAGACCATGATAACCAGGGCAGCTCCGCCTTGATCACCGTGGTCAAAGTGCCTTCCTCTGTGGTAGGCTGCTGTCCCCTCTGCTCTCCTCTCTCCCCCTTCACCCCCTGCTTCCTCCTTGTCAGTGCCTGTCTGTCTGTTTCCGGGCCAGCCCCGCCCCCCTGCCGCTATTATTTTAATATTAAAATATACATTAAGGCCCGGATTCACAAAGCACTTACGCCGACGTATCTCCAGATACGCCGCGTAAGTGTAAGTATGCGCCGTGCCCATAAACTGAGATACGCCTGAAAATAGGCTTCATTCGACCTACGTAACTTTCCTACGCCGTCGTATCGTGGGCGCATATTTACGCTGGGCGCATTTGCCGCTCCCATTGATTTTCTATGCACATATGCAAATGAGGGAGATACGCCGATTCACGAACGTAGTTGTGCCCGGCGCATAATATACGCGGTTTGCGCAAGTCGTACGTCCGGCGTAAAGTTATTCCCCATATAGGAGGTGCAACTCATGCAAAGGTATGGACCAGGGAACACAAGCCGTCGTATCTTTTGTCGTTTACGTTCTACGTGAATATGACTAGGCGTAGGTTACGTTCACGTCGTAGGCAGTGATTCGACGTATCTTAGGCAGTTGTTTTGACGTGATTCTGAGCATGCGCACTGGGATGCGGCCACGGAACGGTGCATGCGCCGTTCATTTTAAGTATTTCTATGGCGCTTGGCCCATCATTTGCATGGGGTCGCGCCTCATTAGCATGGCTCACGCCCACTTCCACCTACGCTGGCTTACGCCGAGGAAACCCAGCGTATCTTTAACAGCGAGTGGGAGCAAGTGCTTTGTGAATCCAGTGCTTGCCTCTGTGCGCTGCGCCGGCGTAGCGTAAAATAGATACGCTACGGCGGCATAAATATGCGCCGATGTATGTGAATCCGGGCCAATGTCTATGCCAGCTCCTCTATTAGAGGCTGGTATAGCACACTGTGTATGTTTTATTTTAAAATGAGCTCTGTAAATACTGAATATCAGCTGTCTTCAGGCCGGTCACGCGACTTGCGTCCGTTTTCCAGCTCCGATAGGTGCCTTCTGCAGAGGAGACGAGCAGCCACGTGATCTCCCTCTGACGTCAGAGGGAGATCACGGCCCCTCCCACAGAAGACATCGATCAGAGCTGGAAAGTGGCCGCGAGTGATGAGACCGGCCTGAAGACAGACGATATTCAGTATTTACAGTGCTTGTTTTAAAATAAAACATACACAGTGCGCTATGCCAGCCTCTAATAGAGGAGCTGGCATAGACTTATATATGCCCTAACAAACACTTTAAGCTTTGACAATAAAACCTGGAAGCTGATTGGTTTCTGTGCAGAACTGAACCAGATTTTGCACTCTCCAGTTTTAGTAAAAAAAACATGCCTTACAGTATTTATGTCTGACATGTCACTTACACTTGAAGATTGTGTCTTTATTTTCATTGTAAATTAGATTAAAATCTAATTTACAAAAGCTCTGCATGGTCAAAAGTCTGCAAGGGGAACCACTATGTCTATCGCAGACATTATTATCTTTAGTGGGAAAATACTATGTGTACTTATGTGGGTTGCTGGTGGTTAAATGTCTCTTGGAGAGGACAGACTGGCTTGGCTGAAGGAAGTGCTATAAGACTTGTGATGACTTAAAGAGGTTGTAAAGGTACAATTAATTTTTTCCTAAATAGCTTCCTTTACCTTAGTGCAGTCCTCCTTCACTTACCTCATCCTTCGATCTTGCTTTTAAATGTCCTTATTTCTTCTGAAAAATCCTCACTTCCTGTTCTTCTGTCTGTAACTACACACAGTAATGTGAGGCTTTCTCCCTGGTGTGGAGTGTCGTGCTCGCCCCCTCCTTTGGACTACAGAAGAGTCAGGACGCCCACTAACACACAGCTCCTTTATCTGCAACAAAGAGAGCATCCTGACTCTCCTGTAGTCCAAGGTAGGGGGTGAGCATGATAATCCACACCAGGGAGAAAGCTTCGCATTACTGTGTTTAGTTACAGACAGAAGAACAGGAAGTGAGGATTTCTCAGAATAAATGCTATATGCTGCCAAGTGAAAATACAGACTGTACTCCCATTAAACACCAAGGAAATTAATATTTATGTATCCAAATGTGCTACCAAAGTCATATCTGTCCCATAAAAATAATATAAAAAACTTTAGGACAGTCTACAAAACTTAAATTACAAACATATCTTTATTCTCCAGAAATAAACCATACACATCCACTACTAAACCCCTAGCCAACCAGCTCACGCAGATATACTGCGGCAGGTTGGCTCTCCTGTGTTAATTGCCCTACCTGCCGTACCCGTGCAAGGACAATAGACTCAATGTCAACCGGCGACTCGCGATCGCGGTGAGGAGAGGCAGAACAGGGAACTGCCTATGACTGTAAACAAGACAATTCCCTGTTCTGCCTAGTGACACGACAGAGATCTACTCTTCCCAGTGATCGCTGTCATGTTGTAGGGAGCCCACCCCCCCTACAGTTAGAACACACACTAGGGAACCCACTTAACCCCTTGATCACCCCCTAGTGTTAACCCCTTCCCTGCCAGTGTCATTTTTACATTGATCAGTGCATTTTTTGTAGCACTAATCAATGTAATAATGTCACAGGTCCACAAAAAGTGTCATTTATGGTCACATTTGTCCGCCGCAATGTTGCAGTCCTGCTAAAAATCGCAGATCGTCGCCATTACCAGTTAAAACAATTTTAAAACCCCCCCTCTCCTTGTGCCCCTCCTTCTCCGCCCTAAGGGCGGGCCCGGTTTGGGTGGGGGGGTAGAGGGGGAGTGGGGCCTATGGTTCTTTATCGGGATTGTTTGGAGGCTTCAATGCTAGAGGAGGCCTATGGCCCGGGAGACGGTATTTAAGGGGGTCTAGCCGACAGATATATTACGAGCTAGTTGTTTGGGCAGTAGGGCTGGACCCCCAACCCCGCCTCTACCTTCTGATGATAAGTTTGATGATGTTCCCCCCCCCCTTTTTTTTTCTTTTTCCCTTTTCTCCTTCTTTTCCCATCCTCAAGATATGTTGTTATTACTCCTTGTATGTCCTCCTGTATTTGTTTGTAATGCTTTGGCCCAAGTTGGGCCTTAATAAAAATAAAACTATATATTTGAAAAAAAAAAAACTATTTGAAAAAAGTCCCCAAATCTATCCTATAGTTTGCAGACGCAATAACTTTTGCGCAAACCAATCTATATACGCCTATTGCGATTTCTTTTACCAAGAATATGTAAAAGAATATATTTCGGTCTAAACTGCTGAATACATTTTATTTTGAATTTTTTGATATGTATTGTAGCAGAAAGTAAAAAAAAAAAAGTTTTTCTAAATTGTCTGTCTTTTTTTGTTTATAGCACAAAAAATAAAACGCGCAGAGGTGATCAAATGCCACCAAAATAAAGCTCTATTTGTGGGGAAAAAAAGGATGTCAATTTTGTTTGTCAGTTAAAGCGACGCAGTGCCGTATCGCAAAAAATGGCCTGGTCATTAAGGGGGCAAATCCTTCTGGGGGTGAAGTGGTTAATGGCCCTCTAATCTATTTTGCATGAAATAGTTCCTTACTGTGTATTTTTTCCCCCCTTCTTGAACGCCTGCACTTCTCCTTTTTTCTCCTCACTTCCATTTGTTTATAACAAACAGTACACTTCAGTTGAAGTCATGTGCACTGCTCTATGCATGCATACAAATCCCACAGTTGTCCATCTCATGAGTGAGTAAGAATGGGTGGCTGTGTTCTGTTATATTGCTTTTGGGGCCAAAAGGGGAACCCCTGCTTGTTCGCACCCTCCACTGTCACATTTGGCACTTTTTTTTTGGGGGGGGGGGGGTTTTGAAAGGTATCCGGACACTCCTCCTCCCCCTGCTGCCTTCTGTGTGTGTCACAGAAGATGGTGGGACCTTTTAGAAAGCGTAGCGCAACTCGTGTATGTGCAGTAGTAAACCGGCAGTAACCCTGAAGCTGAAGCTTGCTGTAAGGACACCCAAGCAGGCACGCTCCTGACCCAGAGCTCTGTGTCTCCACACAGAGCCATCGTTCGGCCCCACCCCCTTCATCTCCCGATTAGATTTTGGCTCCATTACAGCCAGTGAGCCAATCAGGAGTGTGGGTCTCCATAGAGGCAAGGGGCTCTCGTTGACATCACTGGATTGAGAGGGGTCTCAGCAGTGGCGGCTGGTGCTCAAAAAATTTTTGGGGGGGCGCAAACAAACTGAAAAAAAAAAAAACATAAATTGCAGCCACTGTGCCCATCAATTGCCGCCACTGTGCCCATCAAACGCAGCCACTGTGCCCATCAAACGCAGCCACTGTGCCCCATCAATTACCAGCAGTTTGCCCCCTCGAATGATGCCAGTTTCCCCAACAAATGCAGCCAGTTTGCCCCTTTGCCTCCCCGGCACTTACCTTTCTCGGGTCAGCGCCGTCCTCCTCCATGCTCCCTCTGAGTCCTCGATGTCTTCTCCTGTCCTCAATGTCATCTCTGCTATGATTGGACACCTGATAGGCACAGTGGCGTCCAATCCCAGCGCCTGACGCCTCAGCCAATAAGGTGACAGGTAACCAGACCTGGTGCACCTAATTGGCTGAGAGGCAGGTCAGTGTTAGGGAAGCGATTCCCTAACACAGCACTGTTTAAACATGGAACGCACACTGCTGTGTGCCTGCTGTTTAACAATTTGGAAGCCTATTAGAGCCCACAGGCTCTAATCAGGAAGCCTATTAGAGCCTATGGCTCTAATCAGGCACTTCCAAAACACACCTGCCGCTGTAATTCAGATGCCCGGCGCTCAACAGGGGACCGGACACCTGAATAGTGGGAGGCAGCGGCAACAATAGATTGATTAATGCAATGCATGAATCTATCTATTGGGAGATTGACGGGTGCAGGAGAGAGGGGTGGCGGCGCTCTTACGGCCACTATGGACGCACCGCCACTGTGATCGTAGGTAAGTAATAGGGGGGGTCTGGGGGGCTCTGGCACACAGAAGGTTTTTTACCTGCACGAAGGTAAAAAACCTTGATCCTTTACAACCACTTTAAGCGAAAAATAAATAACAGATGCCTCCAGCAACACAGACAAGGTGGATGGAGAATTCCCCCCTGGCTGGGACAATATTTTCTGAATACACTGTCAGAATACACTGATCAGCGGCTGCAAATCAATAGAAATATTTCCAACGTGTCCCCTTTGACAGAAGTTGATTAAACAATCGACTTCTGTTGAGCAGGGTAGCCCAAGCGCCGATCAAAAATATTTGTTTCACTGCTGGACCAGCTGAATTCCAATCAGTGTATGGCCAGCTTAAAGCCTCGTACACACTACTAGTTTTTTGGGGTTGAACGGAAAAAAAAACTGACAGCTCAGGTTGGAGCCGCTGTACTAACAATCCGATGTTGGTACAACAATCTCCCCTGCTGAGCTATTAAGTTTTGACAGGGAGAAGGCACCCTCTGCCAGAACACTTCGGTCAGCGCCCTCAGTCATTGGCATACCTTTTTCAGTCATGAGCCTCTCGTCAGACCGGCTGCCATACACACGAGCCAAATGTCGGCCGGTTTCTATTGAACTGGCCAAAGTTGGTCGATATTCAGCATGTGTGTACTAGGCATTAGTGTTAGGCCCTTTTAACATGGATGGATAGAATGGTGCGGATTCTCAAGTTATCTACTGTAGCTAAAAGCACACAATGCTTTCCTATGGCCCCATTCACACACTGCGAGCGCCCCCTCCAGAACCGTACCAGGCTGCATGCCCTTAACATGGCACCTTGCCCCCATGTTGATGAGGACAAGGGCCTCTTCCCGACAACCCTGGCCGTTGGTTGTCGGGGTCTGCAGGCGGGGGGGCTTATCGGAATCCGGGAGCCCCCTTTTATAAGGGGGCCCCCAGATCTCGATCCCCCACCCTATGTAAATGAGTATGGGGTACATCGTACCCCTACCCATTCACCTGGGGGAAAAAGTGTCAAGAAAAAAAAAAACACACTCGGGGGTCTTCTTCTGACTTCTCCGCTCTCTGGTTCTTTCTGCCTTCTGCCGGGCTCCTCCACTATCTTCTTCCAGCTCTTTTAGTAGCGGTTGCCCAGTCTTCTCTTCCTCCGACTTCGGGGGTCTTCTTCTGACTTCTCCCGCTCTTTCTGCCGAGCACCTCTGCTATCTTCTTCCAGCTCCTTTACTAGCGGCGGCCCAGTCTTCTGCATTGTCTTCTTCCCTCTTCCGACGTTGACTCGACAATCTCTCCCGCTGTAATGCCGTGTGCGTGGTGCGCAACGATTTATATAGGCCTCTAATGACGTCACAGTCCCATCATGCTCCGGGTGGTGATGACATAAGGGGCGGGGTCACCGGGTGATATCACCCGGTGACCACGGCCCATGCCTATATAAATTGTTGCGCACCCGGCATTACAGCGGGAGGAAGCGTTGTGTCAACATCGAAGAAGAGAAGAGGGAAGAAGATTATGGAGAAGACCGGGCCGCCGCTAGTAAAAGAGCTGGAAGAAGATAGCGGAGGAGCCTGGCAGAAGGCAAAAAGAACTGGAGAGCGGGAGAAGAGAGCGGAGAAGTCGGAAGAAGAACCCCAAAGTCGGAACAAGTCCCCCGAAGTCGGAAGAAGGGAGAAGACCGGGCCAACCCATGCCGTTTTTTTATTGAAAATTTGGCGTGGAGTTCCCCCTCATTATTCATACCAAACACAGTGCCTGGTATTGGCGGGGACACAAGTCGGATCCCCGTTTAATATCGTGCCACAGCTAAACTCAACCGCATGTAAATGCAGCTAATCACACTGTACAAATGCAGCTGATCGCTGTGCCTGGAGTCTTGAATTTCACAGGAAATAAACATGCTTTTAACTGCGGCAAGGGGCCTTAGGATTACTAGAAGGGGTAGTGTGTGGGGAGCATTTGGGTAGAACAATGCTGTCTGCACTGGAATCTCTGCACCACAAAACTAGATTAGCTAATCTTTGTACTAATGTACCAGATTTTGTTTTAGTCACATGGACATCTTGCTGTTAGAATCAAGATGGTTACCGGTTGTCAGAAGCCTGTAGATGTGCACAGTGTGCTGCTGACCATCCCTCCATACACGAGCCATTGCCTAAAAGAAAGTGTTATAGGTTTAACTTTTTAACAATAAAGATCAATTCAAAGCATAG
This sequence comes from Rana temporaria, assembly GCF_905171775.1. Classification (NCBI taxonomy): domain Eukaryota; kingdom Metazoa; phylum Chordata; class Amphibia; order Anura; family Ranidae; genus Rana; species Rana temporaria. The sequence continues at coordinate 358,633,240 of NC_053493.1, forward strand.
CAAAACTAAAGTAAATGACTAATTAATCATTGAGCTCCGAAGATTATGAGGACACCAGGGTGTATTTTGGAAAATATAAGGCCACACAGTTAACTTATAATTACATAAAAAAAGTGTAGACACTGAATAAGATACATAACAACAGTGCCACCTGCTGGCAGAAGACTACATATATACTTGTATAAGGCATACATCATCGGAGATTTTAAAACTAAAACTGGAGAGTGCAAAATCTGGTGCAGCTATGTATGGTAACCAATCAGCTTCCAGGTTTTATTGTCAAAGCTTAACCATTTAAGCTCCGAAAGGTTTTACCACCTTCATGACCAAAGCATTTTTTTGCTATTCAGCACTGCGCTACTTTAACTGGCAATTGCACGGTCATGCAATACTGTACCCAAATGGAATATTTTGTATTTTTTCCACGCAAATAGAGCTTTCTTTTTCTTTGCTCACCACTGGGTTTTTTATTTTTTGCAATATAAATGGAAAAACTTTGACTTTGTTATAAATAAAAACAAATAAAACAAATGTCTTTATACATTTTTAGGCCAAAATGCATTCTGATTAATGTCTATGGTAAAAAAATAAATGAATTTCTTTTTTTTGGTTAAAAATCTAGTTTTACATACTGTCACCAGTGCAGTACAGTGTCATCATATGACTGATGTGGCGGTCATCAGGGACACGGACGGGTGACAGTATGTTAAATTTTTTACTTTATACATACTTCCATCAGAGTAGTTCAGTGTCACCAAAGTAAAACTGTACTAGTCTGGGGGGTGATCAGGGATTTTTTTTGTTTGCGGTTACAATGAAGACCATTCATAACACTGTGATCAATAGTGATCTGTGAATTGCTACATCTATCACATGGTACAGGGTGCTGTGATTGGCCTAGGTACCATGTGATAGCTGTGGTCCAATCACAGTATAGTCAACACAGCTGTTATGAGTTCATTCATTCAGAACAGCTTTGTTGACATTATGATCATATGATTATGTGTTATCCGCGACCCGCTGTGTCCGGTGTAAACCTGGAGCAGGCACATGACCTACATGTACGTGACTGTATCTGCTTGTGCCGATCCACTGTAGTATATGTACTGCGGCGGGTCAGAAGGTGGTTAACTGAACAAGCTGAAGTTAGAAGCTGAATGGTTACTATGCACAGCTTCACCAGATTCTGCGTGCATCAGTTTTAGAATAGCTCTATGTGTCTTACTGGGAGAGAGCATTAGACAAAATTGTGAGTAGGTATATGTATATTGTTCACAATATCAGCCACTAGTTGTTCATGCAATTTTATAGATCTATTACCTCCTCCTTCTGAAAAATCACTTTGAGAAGTGGTCTCCTTACAGTTGAAGAACTCATGGTTCATCAATGAATTGATAAATTGTATATGCCAATCAGGTGGTGTATGGGACAGGTGGAGATAATTGCGCTTATACTGTACATACACCTTTCTTTTGGAACTTTAACCATTTCAGCTATTTGAGCTACAGTAGCTCTTCTATTGGATCAAACCTCGAAGGTCAGCCTTTGCTCCCCACCTCCTTCAATGAGCCTTGACCACCCATGAACCTGTTGCTGGTTCGCCAGTTTACCCTCCTTGGACCACTTTTGGTAGGACCTGCCCAATGCAGACCAGGAACATCCCACAAGAGCTGCAGTTTTCAGAGTTGCTCTGACGCAGTCATCTAGCCATTACAATTTGGCCCTCAAAAAAGTTGCTCAAATCCTTATACTTGCCCGTTTTTTTTTTTTTTGCTTTTAAAACATCAACTTTACGGACAACGGCCCAGATTCAAGAAGCTATTGCGCCCGCGCAACCATAGGTTGCGCGGCGCAATAGCTGTTTTGCTCCCGCGTAGCGAATGCCCCTGATTCAGGAACATCGCTACGCGGACTGCAGCCTAGGATATGACAGACATAAGCCTCCTTATGCCTTCATATCTCAGGCTGCATTCTTCCGTTGGCCGCTAGGGGGCGCGGCCATTGTGATCGGCGTATAGTATGCAAATTGCATACTACCACCGATTCACAAAAGTTGCGCGGGCCCTGCGCACGCAAGGTACGGAGTTTCCGTACGGCGACTTTAGCGTAAGGCTGCTCCTACTCATAGTAGGAGCAGCCAATGCTAAAGTATAGCCGCCCTTCCCGCTCGTGAAATTTAAATTTCACGTCGTTTACATAAGTGATTCGTGAATGGCGCTGGACGCCATTCACGTTCACTTAGAAGCAAATGACGTCCTTGCGACGTCATTTGCCGCAATGCACGTCGGGAACGTTTCCCGAAAGGAGCATGCGCTGTTCGCTCGGCGTGGGAGCGCGCCTAATTTAAATGATTCCCGCCCCCGGCGGGATCATTTACATTAGGCGCCCTTACGCAGGGCTAATTAGCATAGCGCCCGCGCAATTTACGGAGCTACTGCTCCGTGAATTGTGGGCAAATCTAAATATTTGCGTGGGCGCAGAGAAAAATCTTTGCTCTTTGCCCACGCAAATATTGCGCGGATCTACCTGAATCTGGGCCAGCATGTTCATTTGCTGCCTAATATATCCCACCCACTTTAAGATGCCCATGTAATGAGATAATCAATGGTCATAACGTTATGGCTGATAAATATATTAGAGAAATATGTAACAGCAGGTTGATTTTATGTTTTAAATTTCTTATGCAACCAATTAGAGTCTGCATTTTTTTTTAAAAAGCTTATAAATTATTTTGCCATCTTAATATATAACCTTTGGTACCTTTAAAATGCATATATAAAGTAATGGCTTACATACGGTACATATGGTATTGTATAATTAGGGATGTGGTATCTTGACAATAATATCAGTCCCATTATTAATCTTATAAAACAGTAAGTCCCCTACATACAAATGAGTTTTGTTCCAAGAGTGGGTTCATGAGTCCAACAAAGTTAGCCTAAGCATCCAACATAAGCAGCATATTAACCACTTTGCGCCCACGCTATACACGAAAGACGGCTACAGAACAAGCTTAAAATGGCGGGAGGGCGTACAAAAATGTCCTCCCGTTCTCGCGGCATGCTATGTGATCGCCGAGTCCTTGGGACTTGGCTGATCACAGAGCAGGGTAATGGGCGAATCAGAGCAGGCCCTTTACCACGTGATCAGCCAATGACAGCTGATCACGAAAGTAAACAGAAGCTAGTTACCAACTTTTTTTTTCTTCACGCTGTCAGTGTGAAGAAAAGAAGCAAGCCGTTAACCAGCTTCTGTTAGAGGGACATCGATCCCCTTAGTGATCACCAGTGCCCTCCAGTGCTGCTAATCAGTACCCACCAGTAACACCTATCAGTGCCCACCAGTGACACCTATCAGTGCCCACCAGTGACACCTATCAGTGCCCACCAGTGACACCTATCAGTGCCCACCAGTGACACCTATCAGTGCCCACCAGTGACACCTCTCCATGCCACTTATCAGTGTAGCCAGGTACCTATCAGTTTCCATCAGTGCAGCCTCTTCGGTGCAGGAGAAAAAATTATCCTTTTGCAAAATTTTATATCAAAACAAAACTTTGTTGTTTTTCTCAAAATGTTCTGCCTTTTTTGTTTGGCAAAAAAAAAAAAAAAACCCAGTGGTGATTAAATACCATTAAAATAAAGCTGTATTTGTGTGAAAAAAAAATTATAAAAATTTCACATAGGTACAGTGAAGCATGACTGCACAATTGTCATTCAAAGTGTGAGAGCGCTGAAAGCTGAAAATTGGCATGGTCAGGAAGGAGATATGAGTGCCCAGTAAGCAAGAGATTAAATTAATGTAAAAGGGTTAACACATATCACACAAATATTAAAAAGAAATAAAGCTTGAAATAAAGATACAGTAAAGTACACAAAAGCACAACCACTTGTAGAGGGATGAACGCATATGACTAAGAATGTACTCCAAACACGTGAACAAACTTACATGATTGGACATGCAAACGCACATTTGCATCTTTGAATTATTTTGCAACTTGAAGTTTCGCATGTAGGGGACTAACTGTATATATTTTTCCAGCTTATATGATCTGGAGCAAATCACAATTAGGTAAAAGCAATCCACAACAACAACTGGTTGGCCCAGTGCTCCTTGTAAAGTACTGAAGAATGTCAGAGCTTTTAAAAAAACAGTAAAAAATTAAACCTAAATATTCGATATATTTTGAATAATAACAAATAATGCAATGCTTTCTTACTGAAACAATGTGGACAGAGACTGGGAAGCAGAATATGATCTACAGACCTGTATGTCGTTAGCAGGATTCCAGTCTATATCATACAGGATTAAATGGGATGCTCCAATCAGGTTTAGGCCCACACCACCAGCTTTGGAACTCAGAAGGAAAATAAAATCTGAGGAATATTTGCTGTTAAATCCATCCACTATACGCTGTCTGTTACCGACCGGTGTCTGTCCGTCCAATCTGGTGCAACTGTACCCATGTCGTTGACACAGTGCTTGCAATATGTTTAGCGTCTGGGTGTAGTTGGACACAAGGACTACTCTGCAAGACATAGTAAATGCAGGTTATACATTTAGAATTGTAACAAAATATTAAAACAAAACTATGATTAAACTGATTTTATTTGAAGATAATTTGCCCTCCGTGTTTCCCCCTTTATTACCATGCTAATGAAATATTAATTTATGTTTATATTACATACCTTATTTTAGACCCAGTGACATTGTCTCTGTGTCTCTTTGCTTATCTAGGCAATGCAGGCAGATCATGGCTGGGGTGGGTGGGGGTCAAGGTGTTGTACATAATTTCCAGAAAACATTGCAGCACCCTGCGCCTCAGTACTCAACTCAGAGGCCCTTAGCAGTGGGCTAGCTCTTGGGAGGAGATATGAAATTATTAAAGAATGAGAGGGACAGGGTCCGTGAGGCTGGTCGGGAAAGGGTTAGATGATGCTGGACATCCTCTGGCCAGGAAATTAGGTGGGCTCTAAAGGACTTGCTGCTGCTTAAAATGCACACTGTGAAAAGCAATATATTATTAGAAAGCCTAAAATATTTTTCAGAGTGTATTTTTCCAGCTGTGGGTGTCTGTCAGAAAACAATGACCTGGCAGGGGGAGATTCCTCCACCCACCTATTTGTATGGATAGAGGAATCTCTTTTTTTTTTCATTCAGCTCAGCTCATTCAGTGTATGGCCAGCATTAGAATTAACTGACAAGTTAATTTAGTTTGCAGTTGATCTTCTGATCTGCATTTAATCTTCTAAACTGTATCAATCTGCTTTGTGCTGCTTTTGCATTTCTATAGACTTGTATCTGGACAGGAGCAGTCCTGACACAAACAAAGCCCATCAGCACAGATCCTTCTGCTTATATGCTTACCTCTCAGATGGGCTTTGCTCTTTTATTGCTTGCAAAAGCTTCATTAAAACCTGTAGTTTTCCAGACTCCGACTCTTGTACGTCCTCTGTAGTATAAGGTTGTGGAAATAGATCACCTAAATTTTCATAAAAGCCAATTTCCTCCGTGTTCGGATTTGTAGTTTTCTCCTGGTAAAAGAAACAACTATTAGTGCTCATCATCTCTACATTGAAATTTGTAAATAAGCTTACAGACTTAAGACAAAAACTGATGTCACCCATTGCCATCCCTTTTGCTTCTCCATTCTTTATTGACCACTCTTTCATGTCACCACTGTCTAGTAATATCTAGATTATGGCAGAACTTAATTTTTACCTCTGCACAAGGAACATTTTATACATACACTTTGGGGTCTATGTATAAAATGTATTAATTATCTGTCAGTCAGAATGAAAATTCCCTGTTTTCTCTAATATTAGATGATATCTTTGTGGATGAAATGCGTCAGGTCAAGCATGCTGTTCCCATTGCGTAATTTTATTGATTAACAAGCGCTTGTTTTACCGCTTCCAAATGTGAGTGTAAAGCTTTCATTTTTATTAAGGGTGTGCAGCATCCCCCTCAATACTTACCTAAGTCCCATCTCGATTCAGCTCTCCTGGGTCTCTCCTTCCCTCATAGGTCACATGCCTAATGAAGAACTCCTATGTGTCTCAAAAACATTGCTATTTTCTGTAACGATGTGATCGCTAAATAAAGCTTTAAACCAATTTTGGAGATCTTGGTGTTCGGGTCACATATCTCTCTCTGACTATTCAAGGTATAGGCCGGTGGTCGCTTCAGCACCCACTTACATACACAGCCATCTCTACAGGAATGTGTGCATTGGAATCTTCAATAGCTGAGACACAGCCTGTGAGAAGGGAGCGGGGGCAGGACCGAGCAGTGCTCTGTGTGTCTTATGGGGGCACTCGGCAAGGGGAAGGGGCCCAAGAAGAGAAGGATCGAGGCTGCTCTGTGCAAAAAAACATTACACAGAGCAGGTAAGTATAACATGTTCATTATTTAAAAAAAATAAAACATGAGCCTTTAATATCACTTTAAGCTGCAGTGTCAGGTATGGGAAGCATGTGAGACACAAGAGAAGGAGGATAAGGCTCAGTCAAGGGATGAAAAAGGCAAGTTTTTGGCTGATTTTATGATGTATGCATCATAACCGTGTTAAGTAGTTTTAAATCTATTTAAGATTTAGAACTTGTTTAAACTGTCATATGAAAACCTTTGGATGTACAGTATTTTAACCTTAGTGCTGTCAGGACAATTTTTTCATCTTTCACATACATACTAAAACGTACAAAACTGACATGAATGTTTATGATGGACCTACAGTACAGACCAAAAGTTTGGACATACGTTCTCATTCAAAGAGTTTTCTTTATTTTCACGACTATGAAAATTGTAGATTCACACTGAAGGCATCACAACTATGAATTAACACATATGGAATTATACATAACAAAAAAGTGTTAAACAACTGAAAATATATTTCATATTCTAGGTTCTTCAAAGTAGCCACCTTTTGCTTTGATTACTGCTTGGCACACTCTTGGCATTCTCTTGATGAGCTTCAAGAGGTAGTCACCTGGCGCAGCACCTCATCACTCTCCTTCTTGGTCAAATAGCCCTTACACAGCCTGGAGGTGTGTTTGGGGTCATTGTCCTGTTGAAAAATAAATGATGGTCCAACTAAACGCAAACCGGATGGAATAGCATGCCGCTGCAAGATGCTGTGGTAGCCATGCTGGTTCAGTATGCCTTCAATTTTGAATAAATCCCCAACAGTGTCACCAGCAAAACACCCCCACACCATCACACCTCCTCCTCCATGCTTCACGATGGGAACCAGGCATGTAGAGTCCATCCGTTTACCTTTTCTGCGTCGCACAAAGACACGGGGGTTGGAACCAAAGATCTCAAGTTTGGACTCATCAGACCAAAGCACAAATTTCCACTGGTCTAATGTCCATTCCTTGTGTTCTTTAGCCCAAACAAGTCTCTTCTGCTTGTTTCAAAAGAAACGTACCGAGTTTGTGGCAACAAACACAGGAGAAACCCATGTGATTAGAGACTTTATTGGATGTCACACCGAAGCAGTGGTATATGTGCTACAATGTAGCTGTAATTTACAATATGTTGGGAGAACAAAAAGGGCCTTGAAGGTTCGAATTAGTGAGCATGTGGACAACATAATAAATGGCTTCCCGAAACATAGTGTCTCTAGACACTTTGATCAGATACACAATCGGGATCCCTCACAATTGCAATTCTGGGGCATTGACAAATTTAACCCCTCTTGGAGAGGAAGCCACAAGGTGCGCACGATAAGTCAAAAAGAATCCCAGTGGATTCATAAGATGCGCACCCTGACACCAGGAGGAATGAACGTTGAGTTTGACCTCAACTGCTTCCTCAGCAATTTTTAGTTCTCCACATTTTTAGACTAGTTATATATAGGTCCATCAACACCCATTGACCATATTTTTTATTAAATTGCCTATTATCTGTGTGTATGTATATATATTCTGTGGTTGTAATGCGACAAACCGAGTGTACGACCACCATATATATGTATTATTTATATACACCCTCTACTTTTAATTTTAAATTTTTAACATATTTAAATATCAGTATTATATTTATTCCATATTATTAATTTATATGGGAGCCCCCTGTGGCTATAGATATAGATACTACTAGTTTTTTTTACACATGTTAAGTTTTATTATGCTTTAAAGAATTTTTAATATATATCATTTTACATATATTAATTTTATCATTGTAAAACCCAGTTATTACCATGTAAAGGTTACAATAAAAGCCATAGACTTTAGCTCATGAGCGACACCTAGTGGATTGTCATTGATGATGTCCATGCTCTAGTGCTAGTCTCAATTACATTATGCTGGTCATATGACTTTACGGTTCACTATTATTATTTTATAAACGTCTCCATTAATAGTCTTTACTATGTATAATTTAGCTGGCCTTTATACCAGGAACCGTACGTTTGCCCGTTTTAAATATAGTGCTCGGTATCCTTTACACACGTTTTCTATTGCCGAGCTCTAGAGTGGTTTATGCCCCCTCTAGTATGTCTGATGTCCATTAGATCACGGTCTACAAGAAAATGGCCGCGATGAGACTTCCTGTTTTTCAGTTATATAAACAACAGCCACACTACCAATCAGATTCCCCAGACGAAGACACGTGGTGTCGTAACGCGTAGGAATTGGAGGATGTACACCCGGAGTGACGTAAGCTGGCGATTCAAACGCCGCCTGTTTGTTTCCTCGTTGCACTTTTATTTTTCTTTTAATGTAAGTGCAGGTTTTTCCTCAATAAACATATTTTACCTGCACCAAACGTTACCTCACTATGGGAGTCCCCTCTCTCTCTCTCTTATAACCCACATCATCCATCTGGTTTTGAGGAGCATCTGTCCCAATTAAGGAAGGATCCATCAGATCAAGAGAGGAAACATCAGGGACCACCCATAGAAGGCTGCGAGTGACCTGTACATCAATGCCCATTTAGGAGGGCTGAGAGGTAAGAGTCCCGGGAGCTCAGCCAGGGATCTGGTTTATCTTCTATCGCACGGCCGTGCACTCACACCATAGAGCTGGTGCTCACCTTCATCCAGTGCATTCAGAATATCTGCCCTGACAGCTGATTTGTGTTTACTATTGGGATTGAACTTCCATTCCGTTTTTTTTTTTTTGCACAATATTCTTTATATATTTTTGCACATTCGCCTTATGAGTATTATATATTTTGGACTCACTATTCACTATTTGAGTATATATATATTTATATTTGGACTCACTATTCTCCTTGCATTTAATACTATATGCTGATTATTTGTCAGCTCTTACATTTATCTTGCTTATGTGATATCACTATTCCATTAGTGTGATATGTTGCGCAGAATCACCATTTATTTATATTCCTGTTTTATGTCATGTAAACATAATTAGGTTTTGCTGCACTATATATTTTTGGTGGATTCACTCATTTAGGATCCATTTTAGCGCAAAAGCACTTGTCACTTTATCTTCTGCTTGTTGCCTTTCTTTAGCAGTGGTTTCCTAGCAGATATTCTACCATGAAGGCCTGATTCACACAGTCTCCTCTTAACAGTTCTAGAGCTGTGTCTGCTGCAAAAGGTGGCTACTTGGAAGAACCTAGAATATGAAATATATTTTCAGTTGTTTCACACTTTTTTGTTATGTAGAATTCCACATGTGTTAATTCATAGTTTTGATGCCTTCAGTGTGAATCTACAATTTTCATAGTCCTAAAAATAAAGAAAACTCTTTGAATGAGAAGGTGCATCCAAACTTTTGGTCTGTACTGTACAAATCATACATTTTCTGAAAGCAGAGAACTTTTAGAAAAAAAGATGACAGTTCTGATTTTGGATTTCCACTGACATTGTGCTAAGGATGAACAAAACTCTTTTTTTTTTAAATAAATACCCTAACATGAAAATGTACTACGTTTTCAAGAAATGTAAAAGATGCTTCACACATGTGAGTCAAATGTATCCAACATTTTAAATAGACCCCTGGTGCCCTTTGGCACTTATTCTAAAACCCGTAAAGGAAAATATTCTTTAGACTGAATTCTAGAAGAACAGTTTAGTTGATTTTTTCACACTATCAGACTTTTTTCTGTGCTCTTCAATGGTTTTCTCTTGTTAAGCTTTTTTTTCCTCTGTTCTTTTATAATAGATCATGCTGAGAGTATTGTTAAATGTGGGACAAGTCATTTTTAGGAGGGCTGTAGGGAGCACAAATAAAAAGAGTTAATTTGTAAAGGGGCTGTAGTAATAGTTGTGATCTCTACAAGTCTAATGTAATGTGTCTCCAGTCTCTGACCATCTCTTGCAGCATTGTCTGCAGTCTCTCATTGTCCCCTGTAGCATTCCTACAACAATTCTATAATCTCTTGTTGCATGCCTGCAGTCTTTGACGGCTTTCTGTAAAATGATATTTACTGAATATTATGTGTGGCCATTTAATGTTTAACTTCTGTGTCTAGCAGTCTCCCCAGCACCCCCAATTACTTACCTGAGCCACATTGGCTCCCATGGCTGTCAAAGTCTGTTAGCCAATTAGGGGAAAGAAAGTGTGGGGCCGGGGCTTCTGTGTCTGAATGGACACGGGAAGCTGTGACTCGGCTCCGGTGCCCCCACAGAAAGGTGGTAGCTGAGGGGGCACTCGACAGGAGAGATGGGCCAGGAGCAGCAAAGAGGGACCTGAAAAAAGAATGGTTTTGCGGGCTGCTCTGTGCTAAACAAACTCCACAGAGGAGGTAAATATAACATGTTTGTTATTTTTTTTTAAAAAGAGACTTTACAATCACTTTAGATGAGTGTATGTTTTAATCAAATAAACACATATATTTATTTTTTAATTGGTTAATTGTTTATTCAAGTTATACTTTAACTCAACTTTATTACTGTCACTTGTGGACATAGCATGTCCCTATGTGACAGTATGTTTCTGTAATGGTAGTTTTTTTTTTTTTTTTACAAAATGGTAGGTTGTTTTTTAGGAGACCAGCCTCCCCTGTGGCCAACAGGTTGGTTACAGAGAGACACCGGCATTCAGCTAAACCATGGGTGCTCAACCTGTGGCTCTCCAGCTGTTGCAGAACTACAATTCCCATGAGGCATTGGAAGCCGCTGACAGTTACAAGCATGACTCTCGAAGGCAGAGGCATGATGGGACTTGTAGTTCCGCAACAGCTGGAGAGCCACAGGTTGAGCACCCATGAGCTAAACCTTCTCAGATCACCAGCACGCTGGAGCTGAGCGTGCTTAGGACTGAGCACATCTGGGTTTATTCACTGTAGAGATGACTGGTGAAACTGAAAGTCACTTTAGCCCCCCAATCCTAATTACCTTTACATAAAGACGCGGTTTCATTTTAAAATAAGCCAGAGGCTGCTACATGAGCTGTGTTATAAGGCTCTTACCGTCTCACAGTAGTAATTACAGTGGTGGAATATAAAAAAAACATAAAGCCCAGCTCCAGGTAAAAGTTTGCATGAGGGTAGAACCCCATCAGATTTTATTGCCATCTCTGAGCTTTCTGCTCACTTGCAATATAATCATTGACATGCAGAAATGAGGGTCAAAGGAACATGTAAACATCATGGATAACATGTAGTATATTGTGAAGGGCAATCTATACAGACTACATATGATCCCTACTTTAGCTTCTACCAATGATATAAAAAGAATGTCTATGTGTCTTATATGGAATTCATGTACCGTATATGGATTCTAAAATGCAAATATTTAGTATTTTCAAAAGTGGTATAAATCCCTGAAGAATAATATATTTCATATTTACATTTCGAAACACATTGATATTCCTTCTACCGATCACCACCTGTATTGTGCATGAATGGTGTAACTGCAAGGAGTTGGGAAATACCACTTTAGGATCATCAATCTGTGCAACATCATGTTATAGGTTTCTAACTATTTGTACTATCTTACTCTATTTTTTGAATATTAATTTTTAATCATGTTTAATTGGTATGAAAATAAATTATTTTAATATTAAACAAAAAATATATATATTTTCAAATTGCCTTAAAAATCCCAATTTAGAGGTATTCATTTTTTTCACATGTAGGTTATCCATGAAGTTTTACAATTGTTAGATTCATGTTTCACAATTATTTTTACATTTTATTATTTTCTATTGTAGCCCTGATGAAGGGGTGTTGGGAAGCACAGCACGTTAAGACCGTTATGGACTGTTCCATAGGAGGTGGTTGGGAAGCCTATGTTGAGAGGCGCAACACGGTAAAACCATTATGGGCTGTTCCATAGGAGCTGTTTCTGAAGCATATGTTGGAAGACAGTTAAGGACTGTTCCAGAGATGCTGGTTCTGAAGCACATGTTGGAAGACAGTTATGCACTGTTCCATAGGAGCCGTTTCTGAGGTGCATGTTGAAAAACGCAATACGTTAAGACAGTTAAGGACTGTTCCAGAGGTACTGGTTCGGAAACACATGTTGGGCGTTAAGACCATATGGACTGTTCAATGGGAGCCAAGTCTGAAGAAGGGTGATATGCGCCCTTCAGGCGCAAAGCGGTATATGTTGGAAAGCATGCGGTAATATGCTACACATCTGTTTTTACAACATCTGTTTTTACAACCAAGATCAGATGACACTTGCAGTCCCCAAACAGAGTCTGCATAGCAAAAAAAGGCTTGTCTCGAGCCCCCCTGGTGTGTTGGAACCTTCAAAGACTTTGATGACAATGGACTGCGCATGGACTGCAATACAACCCCCATAGGCCAAGTATGGCAGGACAGTCAGTGAATAGGAAGATTGGCCTGTGAAAGGATTGGCCCAGAAGGCACAGGGGGTTGGCAATGGGATCGGTTTGATAGACAGGGTTTTGTAAAAAGGGTTTATAACAGAGCTCAGCACTTTCTCTTCGAAGCAAGCTTGCCATGAGGTTGTGCCCCTGCCATCTTGCTGGGACCTTGCTCTGGTGGCCATTTTGGGCCTAACCATGCAGCCCAGGCCTTTACTCTATAACATCTGAGACCAGCCGATGAGTATCTAGGGGTTGTGTCAAGTATCTTTCATATTATTGTTGTTGTTATAGACTTTATAGATATTTCTTGTTAAAATATGATATTCCTAATTTAAAGGAAATACATATAACTTGTTTTACTCAAATGTGTCTGTCTTCGTAGTTAACATTATAGCATTAGGCCTAGAATATTTTGGTTAGATGATATTAGTTAATAAATGGACATACAAATACACTTTAATACATTAATGAGATAGCTATATATTATAGGGAACAATAGAGTGTATATATATTATTGCATCGCGTACAACAAGGGGGAGTTCTTTTGACCCCCAAAACACGTTGGCTGTCTTTTAACACATCATCAATAAATGTATTTGGACTTTTATTTCTTGGCCTGGCTGGAGTACCCACAGTAGGGTAGCCTTGCCTGTTGTGAGCAGCCTTCAAATGTTTCTTTCCCTCTCGCTACCTTGTTTGAACTCATATCAAAACCCAGCACCTCTTGGATGCCCTTTTTTTAAATTGGAGTATGCTATCATTGAGACCGGAAATGAGGGGTAAAACAAAGGGTCATATACAGCAATAACATTTCTTTATTGGTGGAGTGAGGAAGGGTAAGAATTTCTGGCAGGTCTTTATTGTGGTCTATCCCCCTATTGGAGAGACTGCTCTTTATGAATTGTTAGCAGAACAGGAAATAAGAAGTAATCTCATGTAGGAGTAAAACCCCTGCAAAAGGATCAAACTGATCCATCAAACAAGAAACAGTTATGGATGAAGCTAGGCTTTACATATTTTTACAGTTAATCAAAGTTAAAACAGTTACATTATTGTCATACCATGACTGCCAACTTGTCACATTTGCTTGTGCTTTCAACAAAACTGTCAAACCATCAAATGGCTGGTGTCATAACTGATCATATGTGCAGCACCATGGCAGTTGCAAATCAAACAAAGGCCAAGATAGCAGCCTCCTTGGCTGAAAGGGATAGGAGGATTTAGTTCTGTTTTAAGGATGTCCCACATTGTGCAGACCTGAAGAACTCTTAACTGCAGGCATGCCTGTCCTCTTGAAGGCTCCAGCGTCCACTGCTAAAATAGTTATGTCTTCAGGCAGAACAGCAATACAGATGGTCCGATATGAAAATGCCACCTCCTTCCTCCTCCTCCTTAGAGATAGGTTATTTCAGTGATTACACTGCTTATAACAAGATCTCTGAATGGGGGAGAGAATGGATCAGTTACAGAATTCTCTCCTCCATTCACAGATCATGTTACAAGCAGTGTAATTACTGAAAGAAATTCTCAGTGGAGGAAGGAGGAGGTATGTCCCTATCAGACCATCTGTACTGCTGTTCTTCCCGAAGACATGAATCTTAACTACTGCAGCGCCAAAAGTTCAGACACAGGAAAAGGATGGTGCAGACCAGCAGTGAAATTTTTTCCAGTATTCTGGACAATGTGGGACATCATTAAAGTTAAAGTGGTTAACCCTTACATATACCCAGTGAAGTGATTGGACTCTGCAGTCTCCTGGTCACTTCATCTGTTCAAAGTCCAGTATTGTAAAAGCTTGTCTGAGATGTTAGAGAAAAGGGGACAGAGAGCTGAAGTTACAGTCTGCACAGCTCTGTGAGGAGAGCTCTGAGAGCTGATTGGGACACCCCCCCCCCCCCCTCGTTCACACAGCATAGAGGAACAGAACTAAGGCTGTCAATCAGCTGGAGATTCCTCCTGTCACATTTTTTCTCTTGGCTGTTGGGAAAACTTGTCAGAAATGACACTTAGTGCTCTAGACTTAGACAAGTACACACTATAGAGGGATATGCTATGCTCATATTTCTGAGGTTTATAAACACTTTAAAGGAGCCCGCACGCATGTGTGACGTCATAGAGGCTTCGGGCCAATCACAGTGCCGGAGCCACGATACCCGGAAGTAACCCCTGGGAAAGATGTCGGCCGCCCGAAAGGTGTAGGAGGATGGCTGCGGGGTCTTTGAGCGGAGGTGAGTATTACATAATATGCTATGCATACTGGCTCATTATGCCTTTTTTTTTTTTTTTTTAGGCTTTACTTCCTCTTTAAGTGATATGACTAAGGCTGTAGGGAATTCTTTTTAGCTAAACCTCAGCTTTAACTAAACTTCATCGGAAAACAGACGACTCAGAATATTACTTTTTATTCTCCCACACGGCGGTTGTTTGTGCTTTCTTATCACTGGATAGCAGATCTGTATGCTGTGCCGTTGTTCTCATATTGTCAACTTTTCACAGTAAGTTGTTTTGTTGATGTTTTTATTTTTTTCTGTACTTATGTGCCATTATGCTTTTTTCATGCTTATTCCGGGAAATGTATTCAGTTACATTTTAGACACGGTATTGTAATCTGGTTATACTGTCTGAATATGCTATATTGAGCTTGTAGGCTCTATTTTCCCAATAAAAAAACAAAACAATAGTGTATACATTATTTCATTAGAACTTTGTGCAGTATCATTGTCACACGTGCACCTCACTGACCTGGAGAGTCTTGTAGAGAAGGATAGGATGATTACAAAGTTTCTTGAGTGCACCAATACAGACCAGGTGTGGACTGTTCTCCCCCAGTCCTTGCAAACAAGATCTTACTAGGCCAGAGTTGAGAAGCCTTTTGTACAAATCAAGCTGAAACATGGATGGCTTGCAAAAGACTATGCTCTCGATCTTCGGAGGGAGGAATTTATTAATGACCTCCTGTGTTCTTCGGAGGATAAAAAGGCCTGTCAGACGTGACAGTTCCGAAGCTCTTTCTTCTCCTAAAGTTTTTTGTTCCTAAACCATGGAAAAACCAGAAGACTTAGCATGAAAGGAAATCGTAAATGAAATTTGATAAACAGTTCAGCTCAAAAGTGCAGAATGGATGATTGGGTCACACAGAGCCCCACACACTACAGTAAAGTCAGGACACTTAAAAGGGATGTTAGTGAGTTCCAGCTTCTACAGTGACAGCGAGACCCTTTCTTCTCTTCATTGCAAACACACAAAGAGAGACAGCCACTGAGAGGCTTCTCTAGACTGGTTTCTGTATGTCAAATTAATTTCTAGAGTAGAAACCTTGTAAAAGTTAAATAATCTTTAAAGCAAAGACGACATTAGCTCATTACATTTTTTATGCATGATATTTGCCTGCTTTACTATGTACTTGTATGAGAAAGTATCCCATTTCCTTTGTGTGAAATCCCTGGTGTTCCTGCCAGTCCCTCTGCTTGCTATTAAAAACTGACCATACTAAGCAAGAGAACACACCATGGTCAGTTCTCTGGCTGTGCTGGGAACTCAACCTGCTCTCCTCCAATGATCAGACTTGTCATGACACCACCCTACAGCCATTCACTGGGAGGTTTAGTGTACCTCCTATTAGAACGGTTCCATTGCACTTAATGGGGCGTGGCTTGTCATCCAACATGTGCTCTGAAAGTCAGAACGCATGTTGCACCAGTGTGAACCAGGGCTTATTTCTAGGGGTTCAGTTGATAAACACTCTAAAATATGAGCCTGCTGGTTCCAGTTCGAGTCCTCTAAATTGTACCTAAATACTATCTCTGGTCCTAAAATGTTGCTGATTGCTTCATTCAATTGTTGCCTCAGACTTATGGACTATTTTTGTATCTGGCAATAGCCACAGTGTATCTGATTCTTTCTCTTATCTTTGTTTTTCTTCTTTCTTCTCACTTCCCTGCTGTTCTCTCTATTTTACTATGTTAAACAATAAAAAGTGCTCTCAGACTCCATCATACTACCCATCATTGGTAATAGTGATCTAAAGTACATTTCATGGAACCTGCGCTTATTGTGTGTTTGTGTTATATTTATACTGCTTTTCCATTGCAAATTGTCTGTTCACTATGTACCCTTGATCTTTTCAATGCAAGCCTTGTTTGTCTAACATTTTGTACCTTTTCACAATCTGCAATAAAAATGTATTAACAAAAAAAAGAAAAACATAATCTGTTACGATATTTGACTTTAGGGTACATCTTGAGGTAGGACATCTTTGTCATAAAAACATACCATTTATTTACATCATGTTAAAAAAAATAATACAATACAATATAATAACCCAAAAAGGAAAGGGTCCTTGCTGAACCGGCCAAATTTCGATCCATCAATGGCCGCCTTTACTGTGAATGGCTGAGCAGCACTCAGCCGAGTCCTTTTCATTCGAGAAGCAGAATTGGAAGTCACCATCCCGCAGACGGATCAGTGCTGTATACTGTATGTAGCTTCAGATATATACAGTGCTGACAGTTGTGGCATGTGTTGGTGAAATAGTTTGTCGGGACCAAGCAAACAATTTAAAAGTTCACTAACGTGAAGTTAGGCTTTTCAAATTATACAACAAACAAAATAAAAGTAAAAATGTCTAAATCAGCTTGTTAATACAGAAAGTCAATGGACAGTTTTTATACTCCTGCACGTTTTTAAGGTCTTCTGTGAAAAGCAGTGCAGGATGTCACATTGGTAAAGCCAAAGTTCTATGTCACTAGTTTTCAAAGTAATCGTGCATGGCAGCATGAACCTACATGATAATTGTACAGTTTGGGAGTGCCATGGGTTCCTTGAGCACCCTGATCTTGCCTGCCATGCTGTATACTCCATTTTCCATATTTATTATTAGAACAGTTTACTTACTTTGGATGTTGAAGGTTCACGTGATTGTAAAATAGGTTCCTCATATATTTTTCTATAAGTAGTCAAAGATCCAAGTATTCCTGGATTAACAAAGTCTATTAAAGCAAAAAACTCCTGTAGATCATTTTGTATAGGAGTACCTGGAAGAATAAAAAAATAATTGTTAAACATCTACATCTTAAACATCTACACATCACATATTGTGACTGCCAGTTTACTGGAACAGTAAAGAAATGGAGATTATGTTTTCACACGAGTTATACCGTCTTGTTGGGTCCCAAGCTCTGCTTCATAGAAGCCCAAATTTCCTTGTTCAATGATTTTTATTAGTTTAGCTCAGCCACTTGCCTTTCGGAAGATTTACCCCCCTTCATGATGGGGCCATGTTTTGCTATACAGCAGTGCATTACTTTAACTGACAATTGCGCAGTCATGCAACACAGTCAATAAATAAAAGTTGACATTTTTTTCCCACAAACAGAGCTTTCTTTTGGTGGTATGTGATAATTTTGTGTGCTACAAACAAAAAAATCAACAACATATATCCAATAAAGAAATTGGAAAAATTTAATTTCTTAAAAAATTTAGGCCAATATGTATTCTCCTACATATTTTTGTTAATTTTTTTTTTTGCAATAAGCGTATATTGATTGGTTTGCACAAAAATTAAAGCATCTACAAATGATGGTATATATATATATATATATATATATATATCCTAGAATTTTTTATTTTATTTTATACTAGTAATGAAGGCCATCAGTGACTTATAGTGGCACTGCGATATTGCGGCAGACAAGCTGACACTTTGTGGGAACCAGTGACACAAATACAGTGATCAGTGTTAAAAAATATGCACTATCACTGTACTAATGACACTTGCTGGAAAGGGGTTAAACATCTAGGGCAATCAAAGGGTTATCTGTCTGCCTAACCAGTGTTATTGTGTTTACTTTCAGGTGCTTTTGCTAAGGGATGTGCTGGATTTTATTCCCTGCTTTGCAGGGAAACAAAATCCAGCACATTGTTTAGATATGCAGAACTCCGTCCAGTGTGTCTCTTTGCTGATCACTGGGTGCTGCCGGTCATTCATTGGCCGGCATCCGCTGATCAGCTTCTGCTGTGACTAATCACAGCACGCCCCCCTACACAGAAGGGCAGAAACATATTTATACGCGATTCTGCACAGAGCGGCCGTCCTGTAGCAGTAAAACTGCTATAGGGCCATCAGTAAGTGTTTTACATGGGCAAGTACACTTGGATCCAATGTAATTAAAACTAATTCTGTATACACCAAGGGTGAGAGTATACAGTGTACATCACTTCCGGCTACATAAGCAGCTGAGCGACGCCCGAGACACTTTTCAGGCTGTATTAGTGCCGCTCTGGCACCGCTTAATGTAAAACCCCATCTTTTTGTTGATTTATGTTCTTGTATGTCCTTTAATGGATACATTTTACTACACTATAAGATATCTTTTTTTCTCCCTGTGTCAATTGTTTGGAAGGAGATTCCATTAATTTGTCAACACACATATAAGCTGGTCCTGCCTTGGCATTACATGGAGTTCATATTAGGTGCACATTGACTACTGTTCAATAATGGTCACAGGCTTTCTAGTGAGAGATACAGTGGGGATTGAAAGTTTTGGCACCCCAGGTAAAAATTTGTATTAATGTGCATAAATCTCCAAAAGGCATCAAATTACAAATTAGACATTCTTATAATATGTCAAAAAAAGTTAGATTTTATTTCCATCAATTACACTTTCAAAATTACAGAAAACAAAAAAATGGCATCTGCAAAAGTTTGGGCACCCTGCAGAGTTAATATCTTGTACTGCCCCCTTTGCAAAGCTGAGACCTGCCAGTGTCATGGATTGTTCTCAATCATCATCTGGGAAGACCAGGTGATGTCAATCTCAAAGGTTTTAAATGCCCAGACTCATCTGACCTTGCCCCAACAATCAGCACCATGGGTTCTTCTAAGCAGTTGTCTAGAAAAGTGAAAGTGAAAATAGTTGTCGCTCACAAAGCTGGAGAAGGCTATAAGAAGATAGCAAAGCGTTTTCAGATGTCAATATCGGAATGTAATTAAGAAATGGCAGTTATCAGGAACAGTGGAAGTTAAAGCAAGATCTTCAAGACCAAGAAAAATATCAGACGGAACAGCTCGCAGGATTGTGAGAAAAGCAATTCAAAACCCATGTTTGACTGCACGATCCCTCCAGAAAGATCTGGCAGACACTGGAGTTGTGGTACACTATTCCACTATAAAGAGATACTTGTACAAATATAGTCTTCATGGAAAAGTCATCAGAAGAAAACCTCTTCTTTGTCCTCACCACAAAAATCAGCGTTTGAACTTTGCAAATGAACATATAGACAAAGCCTGATGCATTTTGGAAACAAGTTCTGTGGACCGATGAGGTTAAAATAGAACTTTTTGGCCGGAATGAGCAAAGGTACGTTTGGAGAAGAAAGCGCACAGAATTTAATGAAAAGAACCTTTGCCCAACTGTTAAGCATGGGGGTGGATCAATCATGCTTTGGGGTTCTATTGCAGCCAGTGGCACAGGGAAAATTTCACAAGTAGAAGGAAAAATGGATTCAATAACATTTCAGCAAATTTTGGATGGTAACTTGATGCCATCTGTGAAAAAGCTGAAGTTAAAGAGAGGATGGCTTCTACAAATGTATAATGATCCTAAACACACCTCAAAATCTACGGGAGATTACATCAAGAGGCGTAAACGGAAGGTTTTGTCATGGCCTTCACAATCTCCTGACCTCAACATAATTGAAAATCTATGGATAGACCTTAAAAGAGCAGTGCGTGACAGACAGCCCAGAAATCTCAAAGAACTGGAAGACTTTTGTAAGGAAGAATGGGCAAAGATACCTCAAACAAGAATTGAA
Organism: Rana temporaria; assembly: GCF_905171775.1. Lineage (NCBI taxonomy): Eukaryota > Metazoa > Chordata > Amphibia > Anura > Ranidae > Rana > Rana temporaria. Next base: position 358,653,804 of record NC_053493.1, read on the forward strand.
AGACTCTTGGCTGGCTACAAAAAGCGTTTACAAGCTGTGATACTTGCCAAAGGGGGCAGTACAAGATATTAACTCTGCAGGGTGCCCAAACTTTTGCAGACGCCATTTTTTTGTTTTCTGTAATTTTGAAAGTGTAAATGATGGAAATAAAATCAAACTTTTTTTGACATATTATAAGAATGTCTAATCTGTAATTTGATGCCTTTTGGAGATTTTTCCATCTTTCCTTGGCTTCGTTATGCACATTAATACAAATTTTTACCTGGGGTGCCCAAACTTTCAATCCCCACTGTAAGTGTATCCACTAGTCACTGGGTTGCATTGCACTTTGTGGAAACGAGGACTCAAGCTGGATGGACTTATGGACTATATTTATTTTTTGGCAACTACCCCCATCTGTGGGACCCTTTATCCAGACGACTTTTACCTTACTTTTTAATTCGGTTAGATGGCTTGAAACTAACCTTTTTTGCGTTCTCTGTGCCTGGAGCATCAATGTTTTGCTTGTAAGAGTCCTACATGATGAGATTCTCCCCTGACATAGTATATGTCCAGTTTAATTAATGCTGATACTACTCAGGTTTACTTACTAGATGGCAACCACTTGCCTCTAAGCACATTTAAAGTTATACATGAAGGTCCCAGCCATATATTGCAGTTAAAATACCTTTAGCCCCTAAATACTTAATGCTCCTAAAAATAAACTACCCAAGCTCCTGACGAAACGAACTTCGAGAAACATGTAGAGCTTAATACAGTATATTGTTACATTATAGTCATGCATGTTTATTGTGACATCTATGACCATTATTGGAGAGATCTAGTTGCCACTGTAGTAATACTGCAATATTTTAATGTTTTTTTTTTTTTAATTTCCATGTATTAACTGTTAATAAAATCTATTGTTTATTTTCTTATGATTGGTGCCTAGAAAGTAATTTTTTTTCACTTTCAACATTTGATATACCGGTATTTATTTTTTACTAATTGGAGGTATTATTAACTGATCTCACGATTGTCCTTAATCGGAGTGGCTTTTAAATATATACACTTTCTATATATATGTAATTATAGTATTCACTTTTTTTTTTTGATTGCACATCAGTCATTATTTGGGTTATAACCAATTTTATGAATTGCAGTGTCTTGTTACTTTATATTTATTTTTTATTTCATATTAATTCTGTGAGCAATATTTTGCATATTTTGATACAACATTTAATAGTGCACATTATTCTTACTAGCGCCCCCTATATACCCTATTCATCGTAACAACAATTCTGTATACACCAAGGGCGAAAGTGTTCGGAAAATGATTATAAGCCCATAAATAAACAGAACAACTAACACACTGCAGAAAAGAAATTACAGCAGAACAGGTCTCAGAACCTCTATTATAACCGCTGTAAACAGGAATCATTGTTATGCATAAATAGGTAGCCAAACCTTGGGTATTCAAAACTATAAGTGGTGTTGAAGATCCTGAATAAGACAGTGTTCAAGCATAAGAGTCAAGAAAGAAGACAACAAATAAAGTCAGAGTAAAGGAAGTAGAAAAGCATAGTGAGGGTAGGGGGGTGTCCCAGGGGTAATCCAGAAGAAGCCATCGTTTCCATACACTGCACTGATGATGACTAAAAAGCCGAAACAGCCATGTGCAGTTTGAAATTTGGCTCTATAACCTGGGTCAGCAACCTGTAGATCGCGATCTACCAGTAGATTGCGGCAGGTGACTGGTACACCCAGAGGGACTACTTGTAAAGTTGGAGCTCTAGTAGGAAGCAAGAGCCGCATAAGCCAATGCCTCCTCTGTAGTGCTGGCTCCTGTCCCATGCGGAGTGATACCAACTGCACTCCACCTCTTAACCCAGCTAGCGGCCTACAGAGTGGTGTCAGCAGCAGGAAAGAGGAGATCTTGAAGTCAATATGAAGCAATACACTGGGCATATTAGTATAGGACTGCTTTCACACTGATGCACTGTGGTTTACCCACCGCGGGTGCAGTGTACCTGCAGTTTTCCTGCGGAATTTGCGCTTAGCCAATAACTTATAACAAATCCTGCTGTTTTACTATCCCCAAACTTTATGTGTGAACGAGCACTAAGGGTGCCAATGTCGAATGCAACCAAGGCCTTTTTCACAAGTGCAGCAAGCACTGCTGCTCTTCTGAAACATGATCCGAGTGTGTGTTAAGAAGTGGTGATGAGTCGATATGTTGCGTCCTCACTACCTGATTTAAACCCATGATTGCCATGCAATGCACATGATTGTGACACGGTAGTACGGCAATTAGAGGATCAAATTAGGTGTAAGGAGGCGACACACAGTGCCCGGTGATCTTTGATTTGTCCCGTGTTGTTCAGGTAGATCTCCACCTCTTTAAGGTTGCCTACCTCTGCTCTATAATATTAGGCACTTCCTGTTCTCTCTGTCTTCTTCTGAAGGGCGAGCAGAAGAGTCAGGATGCTCTCTACGTTGCAGATAGAGAAAGGAGCTGTGTGTTAGTGGGCGTCCTGACTCTCCTGCTTGCCCCCTCCCCCCTCAAGGGAGGGGATGAGCACGACACTCCACACCAGGGAGAAAGCCTTGCATTACTGTGTGGAGTTACAGACAGAAGAACAGGAAGTGAGGATTTCTCAGAAGAAAGAAGGACTTTTAAAAGCAAAATTGAAGGATGAGGTAAGTGAAGAAGGACTGCACCAAGGTAAAGGAAGCTATTTAGGGGATTTTTTTTTACCTTTACAACCCCTTTAATACATCGCCTCTCCAAAAATGATTGTCCCAACTATGGCCAATATTACAGATTTTTCCTTTGTTTTCCCCCCCAAGTACTGCCAATAGTTTGCGTATTTACCTGAAAGAATTATTCTTTTGCTGCAAGACAAACTGCTGAGTGCCAATGTGGTTTTTATGGAGCTGTTCTTTAAGCGATGCCCCTCATCACAGATGATTAGGTCGAAGCCCAGGCTCTGAATTTGGTCCAAAGAGCGCAACAACATCTCATAACTAATAATCAGCACGGGATACAGGGGAGAGTTGATGAATTCTTCCACTTTGTGATCCTGTGCACAAGCAGACCATGATAACAATAACAGAAATTGATCTTCAATGATTTATATAGGCATAGTGCACTCACAATTCTACAACATACACATCAAGAATCTCTAGTAGTAATCTAAAGTAGTTTCATAGGAGACATAAACTAGTTTACTAAATTAAAGTGTTTGTAACCCTAAACAACAAAAAAAGAGCTCCTGTTCCCTTATAGCAGGTTAAAAAGCACAATGTTAGTGCTGTCTAACCTGCCCCTCTCTAAGCTGTAAAAAACCTGGCTGAGCCTGCCAGTTCCTGTGTCCCCCTCTGTGTAATGACCATGATAATCATGGCTGCTGAGCCCTGACTACTGTGGTCAGTTTATGTGCCTCCGTCATCCGTAGCTCTCCTCAATCCCCCTCTCCCCTACCCCCCCTGCCTGTTAGCTCTGTGTGTCTGATTCTCTGTCTCTGCCCCCCTTCCTGACGCTATTGGTAGAAAATAAAAGATTACAAATTGTCACTGCCAACCCCTCTATTTTATTTAGGCATAACACACGGGGTAAGTTTTTTCTTTTTTAAAAAGCCTTTAAACACCTTTTCAGCTATATTTAGGTCGGTCACATGACTACCAGACGGTCTCCTACTCCGATGCAGAGCTACAGGGGGAGGGGCTAAGAGGCCACATGACCTTCTGCTGTAGCCCTGAAACAGAATAGGAGACTGGCCGGGAGTCACGTGACCAGCCTGAATATAGCTGAAAAAGGTGTTTACATGCTTAGTTTTAATAAAACACTTACCTTGTGTGTCTGGATATAATAGAGGGGCTGACAGTAAATTACATTTTCAAGGTAACAACCACTTTAAGACTTGTAGAGTAGGGGTAAATGCTCACAATAGAAAACTCTATTTTTAGGGCACTGCATTTTTTTTTTTTTTACAAAAAATTGCTTTTCCCTAACTGTGACCTACTTTCAAGGAACCTCTGGGGAACTCCCCATTTAGGAGGAATCCCAGAGGTTCTTGATTATTAAGTAAGCCCCATTCTTTACATTAGAACGCTCTACATCCTACTGATCAAACTACTGTACTGTACCATGAGCTGTAGGATTAATTCTAGGTATGTTTAATGAATAAATGATTGTTCATTCTTTAGTTCCTTCTTCCTGCCTTGTAAGTAGAAAGGACTGGCTCTCAGATACAAACAATAGTAATTTTTACATTTATAATTGCTTTGACTAGTCATCACAGTGAACAGATGGTACAGAGCCGTTTGAATCTGATCTGTACATTGTGTCTGTAAGGTAAAGCTGACTGATGACAGCTTGGTTCACAGACATTAACGGGTATACTGTTCGTCTGTAGGCTACTTCTGGAGTTTCTAAAAGCTACTCCAGAAATAGTCCACCTCCCGGCTGTTTTTTTTTTTTAGGCCCCTTTCACATGTGCCGCATTTTCATCCATCCGTTTGCAGATGAAAACGGGACATACATTGGTCCCTATGTGATTGCGGGTGTCAGCGGATGAACATCCGCCGACACCCGTAATAACCCGCCTCCGCAAAGCTCCAATTTTGCGGACAGAAGAAAACCCTATTTTTTCTTCCGTCTGCGGATCGGATAAACACGGACATACGGTCCGTGTTCATCCGATCCCCCCATAGGGGAGAGCGGAGGAAAGACAGGGCGGTCCCTGCACAGTGTGCGGGGACCGCCCTGTCAGCTGACGGCTCAGCAGGGATTTTACGGAGGATCCCTGCTGAGCTTTATGGACACACGGAGGCGGATCATTACTGATCCGCCCCGTGTGAAAGGGCCCGTACAATAGGATGGTAGGGAGGTTACCAATAATTATTACCTGATCGACTGAAAACACACGCATTCTCTCTGTGCCCAGCCACTTCTGAAATTCTTTCCTCCAGTTCTTCACCAAACTCCCTGGAGTGACGATCAAAGCTCTCTTTATGATAGGCTTGCCTCCAAAAGGGCCTTGGCGCAGAAGGGTCCATATCAAGACAATGCATTGAAGTGTTTTTCCCAAACCCATCTCATCTGCCAGGATGGCTCCATACTGACCAGAGACCCTATGTGAAAGAGACCAAGGATGTATCCTCACAATAACACAATAAAAAGCTTAGCACTTAAGGGCACAATAAATATATATATATATATATATATATATATATATATATATATACATATATATATATATATATATATATACACACACACACATACTAAATAAATACTATATATCATACAGTAAAACCTTGGTTTAAGAGTAACTTGGTTTGAAAGCGTTTTGCAAGACAAGCAAAATGTTTTAATAAATTTTGCCTTGATATACAAGCAATGTCTTGATACAAGAGTAATGTCATGTCACAACTCCGTAGAAAAAAAAGAAGAGAGGAGCCTCTAATGCCGCGTACAAACGGTCGTTTTTCGGCATGAAAAAAAAACAACGTTTTTAAAAATGTCATTTAAAATGATCGTGTGTGGGCTTCACATCGTTTTTCGGCTACTGAAAAACGACAAAAAAAAAAATCGAATATGCTGTATTTTTTAATGTCGTTTTTTAAAACGTTGTTTTTTCCGGGTTGTAAAAAATTATCATGTGTGGGCTAAAACTAAGTTTTAAACCCGCGCATGCCCAGAAATAAGTTATGAGACGGGAGCGCTCGTTCTGGTAAAACTACCGTTCATAATGGAGTAAGCACATTCATCACGCTGTAACAGATAAAAAAGCGCAAATCGTCTTTTACTTACAAGGAATCGGCTAAAAGCAGCCCAAAGGCGAATAGAACTTCCCCTTCAGAGTGCCGTCGTAGGTGTTGTACGTCACCGCGCTTTGTTCATCATTTTTCAAAAACGATGGTGTGTGGGCAACATCTTTTTTAATGCTGAAGTTGGAAAAACTTCGTTTTTTGGACATGCTAAAAAATTTCGTTTTTTTTTTCATGCCGAAAAACGACCGTGTGTATGCGGCATGAGTGTAGCAATATGGTTACATTTAATGAAGGTACAACATTTAGAAACTTATTGCTACACTAAAGCCTCGTACACATGATCGGATATCTGATGGAATCTAATCGGATGGATTTTTTCGCCAGATATCCAATGTCTTGCCTACACACCATCAGTCAAAAATCTGACTGTGCCAAAACGCGGTGACGTAAAACACTACGACGTACTGAAAAAAATGAAGTTCAATGCGTCGACTTGATTCTGAGCATGCGTGGATTTTTGACCGATGGACTTCTGCACAGACGATCGTTTTTTTCTATCGGTTTTTTATCCATAGGAAAAATTTAAAACATGTTCTATTTTTTTCACCGATGGAAAACAAACCGATGGGGCCCACACACGATCGGTTTGTCCGATGAAAACAGTCCAGTACTGTTTTTATCGGACAAACCGATCGTGTGCACAGGGCTTTAGAGGTGCCTCTCATCTCTTTTATAACCTGTAAAAAAAATGCTTTGATATACAAGTGCTTTGAATTACAAGCATGTTTCTGCTCTCAAACCAAGATTTTACTGTACTCGTATACAATATATATGCAATAATATTTCCTGACTGAATTCTGTGAAATTATACATGACTGCTGTATAGGTATATAATGTTCCTACAATAGAACAGTCCCCAGGATGTAAAATATGACATGACTTCTTCCAGTTTCTGGTGGTTGCAACACCCTTTGGTATCCTAGCACAGTGGCAAGCCTGGTTAAATCAATTTTCAGTTAAAATTGTTTGTGTGTTTTCTAGGTCGATCAACCTATTTCCTTGAGAGAACGATATATAACAATTACACTACTAAAAATAATGATTCTGAAAGATATTTTATAGCGTCGCAAGTTGGGCCATACATAAAAAAAGTTGAAGAAGCATAGGCGTTTAAGATTTACCTCATCCCCATGACACATTCGTAAAGAAACAGAATCCCTTCTTTCTGATGCGGTCTCAGATGCACAGCCACATAAGGATCAACCACGACATCTACAAGATGCAAACTAGACATTCTCTGATGATGCTCGAACGGTCTTGGCATCACGATAGAACCTTCCAAAAGACAACGCCAAGCATATTAACAAAGCATATCACCAGATACACAGGTGTGAATTTACTAGAACTGGAGCTGTGCATGGCAACCAATCATCTTCTATATTATGCTTTTTCAGTTTAGCTTTGAGAAAAAAAGGTTGAAGCCGATTGGTTGTCATGTATAACTGCTCCTGGTTCTGTCTGCTCTAGTCTTATGCCGCGTACAGACCATCACTTTATGTGATGAAAAAAAATGACGTTTTTAAAAACGTCACTTTAATTGACTGTGTGTGGGGGAAAACGTTGTTTTATGTCTTGTAAAAAACGACCAAAAAAAATTGAAGCATGCTTCAATTTTATGTGTCGTTTTTCAAAAGTGCACTTTTTACTTCACAGAAATTGACCGTGTGTAGCAAAAAACGTCGTTTTCTAAGACGTTTTTTCATCCACGCATGCCCAGAAGCTACTTATGAAGCAAGCTTCAATGGTAAAACGTGGTGGAACGTAACCTCACTTTGCAAGATCATTGTGAGAAAACAATGGTGTGTAGGCAACTTCGTCTTTGAAAATTGAAGTTTCAAAAACGTAATTTTTTACTTCACAGAAAGTGTCGTTTTTTTTCATCACATAAAGTGATGGTGTGTACGCGGCATTAGAAAATTATTTGAATGGATGAATACAAAACTGATATTTCATGAACAGGTAGAATTTGCTGAATCGTCAACTGGCTTCCCATAATTCTTAAAGATGATCCATTATCATACATTTTATTGTACAGTTCTGTCATCTAAAGGGCAAAGTACAAGTAGTATTTTATCTCATGTTGCTAGGTACTTTGTAACCCTAGTTATGAGGTCCTGTCAAAGACACATGCATTTGCATAGGCACATGATTCCTGTGAGCACTGTTCAGCGACGATCATGCACACAGGTTCGTGCACGAGAGCCAGCCGGGCTCTAAGCTGCACGCGTTTCTTGTGTCAGTGCTGTTTTTGGTCTATTACATTACTGAAGCATGTGTGTATCTGTTCCTGTATTGTCCTTCCATTGATGACCTGATCTGCTCCTGACTTTGCCTGAACTCAGCCTTGAAGTAGGTGGCCGATTTGTGGGGGGGGGGGGTGTCTGTCATTCCTTATGCCACTTATAATATTTTATTGTCTGTGCACTGTTGAGATAATTTTACTTCACTCACTTCCTGTCCCATGCATGCAAAAGGAAGTTAGAGGAAATCTCCCGAGTGCAGAGAATTCCCCTCTTAGACAGATGATTAAAAAAAAAATTGTAAATGAACATTTTGTATATATTGTATGAGCAATAACCTGATATTCATAAGATTTAAAACAAACAATATTAACAAATATGCTCTTAATTAAAATACATATAAATATGTGTACCTGGTGCACTGGGATCATGGCGAGGTTTGCAGGTCTGAAAGTCTTTTGATGTAGTCTCTTTGCCAATATTTTTCATTGGGTTGGCGAATGGTTTGAGATTGAGAGAATCTAGTGGAGCCTGAGTGGATGACACCACTGCTGAATGGAAACATCTCCCACTTGTGTAATCCTCTTCAGTGATTGGACCCATGACCTCAATCTCCTTCCCGCCAATCATTAAGGTCTGCCCTTCTTCTAGGTTCTCTAGATCCTTTAGCTTGTATCCAGTGCCTGACAAAACATTTATGGTCAGTAAAACAGTTTACAGGTGGTGCAATAACCACTTATGATCAGAAAAAAAATGAAGTATAAAATTTCAATTAAAGAGCTGCAGAAGATTCAAAAAACAATCTTGAATGATAATAGGCCAGGGGACTGCTTTACAGGGATTACATACAGCCTGATCTGAGCGTCATTGAAATGAGTGGTGGGGTGAGAAAAATGACAGAGGCTTGTGAAAAGAAACTGGTTTGAAAACAACTCTTAAGAAATCTGGCCAATTAGGCAGCAAAAAATGTAAGTAATAAAGGCTACCATCTTACACATCCCCCATCATCCCTTCCCTTCCCCCTTGTTGCCATTCCTCCTTTACAGGGATCTTCAACTGTGATAGTTCTCCCTTAAGCCTCGTACACACGATCAGACTTCCATCTTACTTTTCTGTGGATTTTGGTCTGAAGGGCGTTGGCCGGGAACTTGTTCTGCATACAGACGGCACAACATTTTCAGCCAACATTCACCAAGCCACGTGGTCTTTCAGCTCTTTACCGCCAACCATTTGTTCAACTTCTGCTATTATTGTCTGATGTTTAGCATTGGTTCGGAGCATGCGTGTCTGTACTTTGGATTTTGGTTGAACAGACTTGCGTACACACGATAGGCTAATCCGACATAACAGATTTATTGTCCAACAATTGGTGAGCATAAACAGCCAACTTTTGTTGTCGTTAATTCAGCCAACAATTGTCTAATGGAGCATACACACGGTCGGATTATCCGACACAACACGTCCATCAGACAGCTATGGCCATAAAATTGGATTGCGTGTACGGCCTTTAGACACTTATGTGTTGGTAGTCATTATCTACCAACAGCAACTGTCATGTTTTAGCATTGTTGGTCATTCCAACTGTGTGCACTTTTAATATCATTTCATTGTACTACATGCACATTTGCCATGTAAAACAAAATACAAAAAAAATATAATAATGATAAAAACACTGAACTGAAAAAAAAGCAAGTAGTTGGAGTATGGATCTCTGCAAATGTGTAAATATGCATCTACGACCAAATTTTTCCTATGCTTAGGTTTAAGCATACAGGGCCACTAGGTGGCACTGTAACTGTTTGCAAATTATGTTTTATCCAACTTCTTTATCACTAGCGATACCCTTTTATTTGGAAAACATATGTTTTACTAATGATCAAAAACTCAAAACTAAAATAATAAAAAAAAAAAACATACCTTTCCCAATATCTTTGCCTTCCATATCCTTTAAAGTCACTGACCTCCCCGTGGCAATAAGAACAGCATCCCCTTCCCATTTCTTATGTTTCTTCTTGGATGCCTTGCACCACACCACACTGAAATACTTCACAAGGGAACTGGCCTCTCCTTCCTCCTGCGATTTGTTGGGTATCTTCTGGTCCACTAAGTGTACTGAAGATGCTGATAAGAGAAGAGACTCATTTACTGGGTTAACCAATAGAACAATATCCACCACAAATATAATTTGAATAAAACAGAGACCTATTAAACACACTGGTCTATTCTACTGGGAAATATAAATTGTGGATAAATACAGAGGGATTTATTTACAAAAACTGGAGTGTGAAAAATCTTGCACAGCTCTGCATTAGAGCTGCACAATTAGTCATTAAAAAATCGTGATCTCGATTCAACCCCTCTCACGATCTCTATTGCAGAGTTTTCTGATTCTTTCATGTGTGCCAAGTTTTTAACAACATGAAACATTGTAACTCTTCCTTCTCAGATCTAAGGGATAAACTTCTATGTGTAAAGCAGGAAGTTTAACCACTTAAAGTATAAATCTTTTTCTGACACTTGTTTCTTAAAAGTTCCAGCCTTTTAATGTTTATTAACCACTTGCCGACCGGCCACCGCCGTTATACGTCGACAAGTTGGCTCGGCTGGGCGAGAGCACGTAGTGTGACATCCTCTCTCCCAGCCACCACTAGGGGCGCGCGCGCGCCCCCTGCTCGCCCCCGACTCCCATGCGTGTGCCCGGCGGGCGCGATCGCCGCCGGGCACACGCGATCGCTTGGTACAGAGCGGGGACCGGGAGCTGTGTGTGTAAACACACAGCTCCCGGTCCTGTCAGCAGGGGAAATGCTGATCTTCGGTTCATACAATGTATGAACCGAGGATCAGTGTTTCCCCTAGTGAGGCCACCCCCCCCCCCACAGTAAGAACACACCCAGGCATACTTAACCCCTTCCCCGCCCCCTAGTGTTAACCCCTTCACTGCCAGTGGCATTTTTATAGTAATTAATGCATTTTTATAGCACTGATCGCTATAAAAATGCCAATGGTCCCAAAAATTTGTCAAAAGTGTCCGCCATAATGTCGCAGTACCGGAAAAAAAAATCGCTGATCGCCGCCATTACTAGTAAAAAAATATAATAAAAATGACATAAAAATACCCCCTATTTTGTAAACGCTATAACTTTTGCGCAAACCAATCAATAAACGCTTATTGCGATTTTTTTTACGAAAAATATGTAGAAGAAAATGTATCGGCCTAAACTGAGGAAAAAAAAAGTTTTTTTATATATTTTTGGGGGATATTTATTATAGCAAAATGTAAAAAATATTCATTTTTTTCAAAATTGTCGCTCTATTTTTGTTTATAGCGCAAAAACTAAAAACCGCAGAGGTGATGAAATACCACCAAAAGAAAGCTCTATTTGTGGGGAAAAAAGGACGCCAATTTTGTTTGGGAGCCACGTCGCACGACCGCGCAATTGTCTGTTAAAGCGACGCAGTCCCGAATCGCAAAAAGTACTCTGGTCTTTGGGCAGCAATATGGTCCGGGGGGTAAGTGGTTAAAAGCCAGCAGCTACAAAAAGTATAGCTGTTGACTTTTAATAAACAGACACTTACCTGTTCCACGGTCCAGCGATGCGGCCGCACGGAGCGTCGCTCCTCGCCGCCTCCACTCACACTCTGGGCACCCGGACGCGACAGCTTTCGGCTTCATGGCCCGGGCATGCACTGTGCATGCGAGTGAACAGGCGATCTCCTGGGACCTGTCACATGTCCCAGGAGATCGCTTAGAGGGAGGGGCTGTCTAGGGGCAGAGGAAGAGTTGCCTAGGTGGCCCATAGGTGGAAGTAGGAAGTGGGACAGGAAATCCCACTCCTAATGAAGCCCCCACTCAGCCCAAAAAAATAATTACATGCCAAATGTGGCATGTAAGGGGGCGAGGAGTGCTTAAAGCGGAAGTTCCACTTTTGGGTGGAACTCAGCTTTAAGTTAAAATCAGTATTTTTTGCTAGAAAAATACTTGGAATCCCCAAACATTATATATATATATTTTTTTAGCAAAGACCCTAGAGAATACAATGGCAATTGTTGCAATATTTTATGTCACTCTGTACGCCGATGACACTCAACTTTACCTTCGCATCACCAACAAAAAAGACCAATACCACGCACTAGAAAATTACCTCTCACTGATCGATAATTGGACGACGGAGCGCTCACACAAACTTAATGGATCCAAAACAGAACTTCTCTTTCTCTACGCAAACCAAAAAAACAAAATAGGACAACAAGCACACCACCCACCATCCTGGGACAAACCATCACCCCAAGCACTAAAGCCAAAAGCCTTGGAGTCATTTTTGACTCAGACATGACTATGGATGCACAAATAGGATTAGTAGTCAGCGGTTCTTACCATCTTCTCCGCATGCTGCGTAGACTCATCCCCTTCATTCCGGAAGAGGACAAAGCAGTAGTAGTAGAAACAATCGTCAATTCCCAACTCGACTACGCAAACTCCCTCTACCTCGGACTTCCCCAATACCAGATTTTGTGTCTACAAGTCGTCTAGAACACACCAGCCAGACTGGTAACGGGAAAAAAAACCTGTGAATCAATCACCCCGTCCTTGAGGACACTTCATTGGCTAGCCGTGAAGGATCAGATTACATTCAAGACCCTCTGCCCCACTCACAAATGCACACAAGGAAACGCTCCTCAATATCTATGCGAGATAATAAAACACTACACCTCTAGTCGCGCCCTCCAGTCAACTAACCAAAACCTCCTCCACATCCCCAAGACCCGCTACAAATCTAAAGAACAAAGATTTGCAGTCCAAGGACCACAGCTATGGAACGCTCTACCCACGGACATCCGCATGGAAGAAAACCATCGGGCCTTCAGGAAAAAACTTAAGACCACGTCTTCTGAAGACACAGGACGGCACTGGATACAAAAAGCGCCTTGAGGCTATTTAGTTCGCATTTGTAGCGCTATACAAGTTACTCACTCACTCGTTTGCCCAGCGGGCTTTCAAACACAATTTTTAGGGAAAAAATACACTTCAATTAATAAAAAAAAAAAACACTAAATAGTAAAGTTAGCCCGATTTTTTTGTTTGATGTGAAAGATGATGTTACGCAGCGAGAATCGTGAGAGAATCGTGATCTATCTTCTAAGCAAAAAAATTGGGATTCTCATTTTTTAACCAGAATCGTGCACCTCTACCCAGCTTCCAGTTTTTTTTGTCAAAGGCCAAATGAACAAGCTGAAGTTAAAAGCCGATTGGCTACAGCGCAGAGCTGCACCAGATTTTGCATTCTCTAGTTTTAGAAAATCAACCCCAGAATGCGTACATATAAACCTAAAGTACACCTCTGATCCAAACACCTAAACACACAGCTTCCAAAAGATTTGGTAATATTTGTGAAAGCCTTAGGGAGAAAATGACAGTCAAGTACTCAAACGCAACCATTAGCAAGCTCCCTTTGTGGACAGTGTGTAGAACTAAAGGCAAAACTTTCATTTTTTTTTCCATTTTTGAATAGAGTAGGGAAGGGTTAAAACCCACCATCTTTTGGCACCTTGAACATGGTTACACCTTGAATATCTTATTTTTTTCAGTATGGCCCCTATACGGGTTTATTTTAAAATTAGCGATAGCCTACATTTGGTAAAGAAGGTTAATGTTTGCAGATAACAAAAAAAATATTATTGCCTTCAGAAAAAAAAAGCTCTTTTGAAAAACATCAATGATATACAATTCTCATAAAAAAAAACCAGCTAATAATCATAAGAAATGCCTACAATACAATATGATGATAAAAAATAGTTTGGATATTGCAAGGTAGACTCCAAGATTGTACTTTAAGGGAATGGGGGTGATGATGATGAAGCCCCTTGAACCCCGAAGTTAAAAATGACTGCCGTTCGTGTGTTGAGAGGGAATATTCATGTTAAAGTATAAATGTTAAAGTGGTTGTAAAGGCTCGAGATACGAAACATCTTCTTTGTGCAGCTCCCCCCAAGTACTAACCTGAGCCCCCTATCGATCCAGCGATGTTCACGTGAGCCTCGGCTGTCCCAGGTCTCTCTCTTATCATTGGCTGAGACACAGCAGTTGGAGCCATTGCTACTGCTGTTGTGAATCACTGCTAGTAAACCAATGAGGACAGAGCAAAGGGTGGGACCGAGCCGCAAACTCATTACACAGAGTAAGGATGACAGGTTTGTTATTTAAAAAAAACAAAAAAATAACTTTAAAATCACTTTTAGGTTGGGTTCACATACATGTGGTGGGACACACCGCATGTGAATTGGATAGGAATGGTACCGCATTCCTATTAAAATCACATGCGATGTCTGTGCAGTGTGATTTGAGCCATTCATTTATACGGCTCAAATCAAACTAAAATGGCAATAAAAACGTGCAGGACCCTTTTTTTCTGCACTGGAATCGAATTGCATGGGTGTTCACACATACGCAATCTGATGCTGTTAATCGCACTGCATTTTGCAAACTGTTTTGGGGTGTCATTACCTTCCATCGACACTCCCTCAGGTTCGCATGAACGCCATGCGATTTCAACGTGGTGCTGAAAACGCACAGGATTCTCTGCATTTCCTGCACTGCATCAATATGAGCTGAGCCTAAATGCTAAAGTACAGTAGAACCTTGGATTACAAGCATAATGCCTTCTAGCAGAATGCTCGTAATCCAAAGTACCCGCATATAAAAGCGAGTTTCCCAATTGAAGTTACATAGTTAGTCAGGTTGAAAAAAGACACAAGTCCATCCAGTTCAACCACAAAAAAATAAAAAAACAAAATAAATAAACAAAATAAAAAACACAATGCAATCCCATACACCCAACTCTATACCCACAGTTGATCCAGAGGAAGGCAAAAAAAAAAACAGCAGAGCATGATCCAATTTGCTGCAGCAGGGGAAAAAATTCCTTCCTGATCCCCCGAGAGGCAATCGGATTTACCCTGGATCAACTATACCTATAAATGTTAGTACTGAGTTATATTCTGTACATTTAGGAAAGTATCCAGGCATTTCTTAAAGCAGTCTACTGAGCTGGCCAGAACCACCTCTGGAGGGAGTCTGTTCCACATTTTCACAGCTCTTACTGTGAAGAAACCTTTCCGTATTTGAAGATGAAATCTCTTTTCCTCTAGACGTAAAGAGTGCCCCCTTGTCCTCAGTGTTGACCATAAAGTGAATAACTCAACACCAAGTCCACTGTATGGACCCCTCATATATTTGTACATGTCGATCATATCCCCCCTTATTCTCCTCTTCTCAAGAGTGAATACATTTAGTTCTTCTAATCTTTCCTCATAGCTGAGCTCCTCCATTCCTCTTATCAGTTTGGTTGCCCTTCTCTGCACTTTCTCCAGTTCTCCGATATCCTTTTTGAGAACTGGGGCCCAAAACTGAACTGCATATTCCAGATGAGGTCTTACTAATGATTTATACAGGGGCAAAATTATATCTCTGGAGTCCATACCTCTCTTAATAAAACAAAACAAAAATAATTTGTTCCGCATTGACTTCAATGGCATGCGGAGAGCCTCGTAAACACACGAAAAAGGCCCAGGACACCTCAGCTGAACTCAGAAAGACTCGAGAACTGAGTATTTCCAAGCATTTCCTAACGGCGCCGTTCGGCTCCGGCACCCCCCACCTCAGGCCAAACACAATATTGCACACCGCTTTGGCTTGAATCCTGCTCGTTTCGCGAGACAACACTCGCAAACCGAGTCAGGATTTTTTTTAAATACAGTGCTCGTATTGCAAAACGCTCGTTAACCGCGTTACTCGCAATCCGAGGTTTCACTGTGTAGGCAAACCCTAAAAATGAACTTCTCCTTTTGTCCCTTTTGGTCTGGTAAATATTCCTTTGAAAGGGTCTGGTTATACCTGCTCAATACGTGCAAACATCGATTCAGCTTGTCAGAATTGCAGAGCTGCACCTTTTCTATTATTAGCCCTTCAAGGTTTTTATCTTGGGCTATAGAAAAATGAGTTCCCATGTTGTAGAAATGAGGATAGTGGGAAGGATTCACTAGTTTAATTAAACACAACTGAAGAAAGTGGGATTATTCTTTACTTGCAGGGCCAGTGGAGGGTGAAATTGCATGTATTCCAGAGATTACTGAATATTTAATTTGTTTACATTGACAAACAGTATAACTGCAGTTGTGTGTGGACTTCTTACACACAATAAAACAGTACCTGTCTAGAGATTATGAGAATTTCCTAGGGAGTTGCAGTCATTCTGAAAACAGCTGGAATATGCAAGAAGTACCCGAAAAGTGTGCCCTCTGTCTAGAATTCTGTGCACCATATAGCCTCCTGTCAGAATGTTCTCCACTAGGCCAGGCCAGACCGAAGCGGGGGCAGGGCTTGTAACGGGGGGGAAAAAAGCCCTGCAACTGAGCTGAAAGTTTAGCTTGAGATCAGTTTGTGGGCAGGAAGGGGGAAAGTGCCCTGTATTGAAGTGGTTAAAAAAGTGGTATCGTGCAACCCTAATTCAGAGTCAAGGTGGAATTTCATTGTCACAACTCTCACAGGAATACCCAATGTTGGCTGGTGTTGAACACTAAAAAGGAGTGGTGACATTACTCCCTCGGTCATGTGACAATGCTTGGGCTCAATGATCGATTGCTGGACACCATAACTGTAACATAGCAGGTTACAGGTTTTCCTATACCTGGAAGCACCAATATCTGGGGGAAGCACCCCAGCTGAGTCAGCAGAATGAACACTGGCAAGGTGAGAAATAGTGGGTTGGGAGAGATCATTTTTATACAGACAATTTGCTACGAATGTTTCCTTACACACAATATTAATGTATTGAGCAAGTTCGAAGTCAAAAGGAACCCCTTGTAGCTTTATACCGCTATTGGTGGGGTGGCTGTCCCCAAATAACCTTGCTCTCCATGCTTCCAGGTACTTTCAAATGTATCAAAAAAGCATCCTTCGGCACTGCCTGACCATGGCAAGAACAGTTATCCCTCACCATTGGCCCCGAGGAAGAGGGATCACCCTCGAAACACGTCA
This sequence comes from Rana temporaria, assembly GCF_905171775.1. Taxonomy (NCBI): domain Eukaryota; kingdom Metazoa; phylum Chordata; class Amphibia; order Anura; family Ranidae; genus Rana; species Rana temporaria. The sequence goes on from NC_053493.1 coordinate 358,670,895, forward strand.
GCTCACCTTGGATGTTTTTCATCCCACCTAAGTCTAGTGGCCAGCAGATCCTCCTGGATGAGGTCTACAGTATGATGGACTTTGTACTATCAAATTTTGTGCGCAAGGCTGGTGCATCCTCTGTCCTTGTTTTCTTTTATAATACAATTATACAGTATATATATATATATATATATATATATATATATATATATATATATATATATATAAATAAATAAAATATTATACAATATATATTTTTATTTATTTTTTTAAACTGTCATTTTCGATATTCGGTCAAGTGCATCCTGCATTTCCGCATTCATTTTAAACTTTTTATTGTTTCTAAGCCACTGCCTTCAGATTGTTTCTTGCAGAGAGAGGCACAGAACCATAAACAGTGAAAACGTGGTTTAATTTGTAAACAAACCCAAGTGATCACTATGATTGGCTGTCAGTATTCAGGCTGGGTTCACACTATTGCGAATTGGATGCGGTTTTCCCCAAATCCAATTTGCATGTCAGGAGATTGTGACCAGCTCTCAATGGAGCCAGTTCACACAGCTCCGGGACGGCTGCGGAGTGATTTGCACAGGAGTCCTGTGCATCTGTCTTCTGGTCCATTTCAGGGTCCAAATTCAGCCAAAAATTGGACCTGAAACTGAGAACAGGGACGCACCGGACCCCTGCTGTGAGCCGCTCCGCACTGCAGTATGAACCCAGCCTTATATGATCAATAAATCATGAAATACGTTGAAGAACAGGGAACCATAGTAAGGAATGTTAATCTGCAGATTGCAGGGTTTAGGTGTTAAAGAATGGCAAGCACAGACAACTTACTCTTCCAGGTGCCTGGCCTGGGAGATGAGCTTTTGCACGTTGGCAGCCTTCCTTATTTTTAAACCACAGAAAACACAATAAATTATAGCCCGAGTACCAAACAGCTTTTCTTTTTTCTTTCTTTTTTTAACAAAGACAGCCATTCTGCACAGTGCAACATTTAAAGGTTTATTTTTATTCTTTTGAAACAAAATAGTTCATATAGCGATAAATCAAAAAGGGAGATTTATTGAAAAAAACAACAACATGTAAATAAACTATTTACATATAGAACAGTGGTTCTCAACCTCTTAGTGCCGTGACCCCTTGATAAAATTTGAAACCGCATCTCAAATCGGCGGCATTTGCCGCCAATTGTCGGCAATGACACTGTCCTAATCGGTGCGATGCCGCATCTGCGGCGCTGCACCGATTTCAAAAAGTAGTTCCTGTACTACTTTTTGCGATTTCGGGCCGCAATTTACATAGAAACCTGCACAGATGTCTCTTAAATCGCGGCCAAAATCAGGACTGCCGGCGGGAGTGAAATCGTGCGAGTTCAGCTGAACTCGCACGGCTTCACTCCCGCAGCCCAGTGTGAACCAGGGCTCAATGGGAAACTTTAGTGGGGACTTAATGGCAACTACAGTATAACAACAGGTAGTGTTACCCACTATGTCTGACTTTGTGGTGTCTCGTAGCAGTGACACCTAATGCTGAAATCAGGAGATAGGGTCTCCTCCAGCCCCTCCCACCGCACAATCCTCACCAGTCAGCTGATCTCTAGTCTCTGCCCCACAGCCATGCCGTGAACTGAATGGGTGGCTGTGAAGAGGCCGAGTGGGCGGCCGTGGGCTCCAGGAACAGCACAGCTGGGTGGCCACAGGCTCCAGAGACAGGCCTGTTGGGCAGCCGCAAAAAGGCTGGGAGAGCGGTGCAGGCTTCAGGAACAGCCCAGGATTTCGTGACCCCTGAAAAATTGTCATTTGACCCCCTGAGGGGGTCCCGACCCCCAGGTTGAGAACCACTGATATAGAATATTACAAATAACAGTACATATTTCCTGCAGTCCCATTAAAAGGAACCAGTCAAAAAAATCTAATAAATGTAATATTTTTGTTTTTACATTATATCTTGATACTAGAATGATGACAGAGCCAAGGACAGGACATTCTTTTCTAGTGTTTACAGGATGTAATTACTGTAACAGTACATTGTCTGACAGTACTAGTTCTCTTTAAATAAAGGCTCTCAAATAAAAACTTGACATCTTAAATAGCTTGATATTGAACCACAGGTCGCAAAATCAATTTTCTATAAAATTCTTATTTACAATATCATCATTACTTAACAAAAACTTTTTAAATAATTATGTAGGAAAAACAGCCATGCCAGAACTCCAGCACTTTCCAGTTACGTATGTCTAGGAACAGCCTGATCAAGGCGAGGAGAGAGAACAATGATACAGATACATTCAGCTATTCTGGAGAACATATTTCAAAAAAGTAATTGGGTCACTTTTAGAAAAATGTATTTGACTGTTGGGAAGTCAAGAATTAGCAGTGCCCAAAAAACTCTGATTCTGGATGTACAGTATATGACTGGTGATAGTTCTCCTCCACAGCTCTCAGTAGAAACTAGGGATGCACCAAGTACTGAGATCAATAAACCTATTTTGCACTTGGATGCATTACATTTTTACGGTTCACACCAGTGTGATTTGACAGTTCAAAATAGCACGAAAAGTCACACCATATTGCCGGTGTTCTGCAGAAAAATGCCCCCTGTCAAAAAATGCCACCATGTGGAAAGGCACAGCCTGATCGTCCGAAGTTCCAGGACCTTGTTCGGCAAATGGGAATCCTCTGGAGACCAGCGACCCTGGGTCGACTGAACCCCCCCAGACTCCCCCACCGGTAAGGCTGGCATCCGTCGCGATGACTATCCAGTGATAAGGAAGGAACGACTTCCCGGACAGAAGTGCCGGTGAGGTCAGCCACCACACCAGGGAGGCCCTGACCAGGTGGCTCACCCGGATCCGATATCCAGGGATGATGGGCACTTGTCCTATCTGGACCGAATTTTCCTTCTGTAGCACTCGCGTGTGAGATTGCGCCTATGGTACCGCCTCGAAGGAGGCCACCATGAGGCCCGGGACTCACATGCAAAGAAGAGTGACGACCCTTCTGGGATGTCAACTACCGCACCGCAGCCCGAAGGGTCTGCAACTTTTCCACAGGGAAGCAAACCTTTGCCTCTGAGGAGTCCAGAATCAATCCCAGATATACTAGGCATTGAGTCGTTACCATTACTGACTTTTGAATGTTCAGTAGCCACCCAAGTGTCTGAGGGTCTGATGTTATAGACACGCTCACCTCTAATTCTGAGGCTGAAGCGGTCCTCAGAAGCAGGTCGTCCAAGTAGCCCACGACAGCGACGCCACGTTGTCTTAGTAGGGCGAGAATTGGGGCAATCACCTTGGTGCCGATGCCAGGCCAAAGGGGAGAACCACAAATTAATAGTGGTCTTCCCCGACCGTAAAGCGCAGAAGTTTCTGATGCTTTGTGCATACAGGGACATGTAAATAGGCATCCCTGATGTCCAAGGATGCCAGTAAGTCCCCCGGCTGGAGGGTAGTAACGACAGAGCGGATTGATGCCATCCGGAATCCTTGTACCTTCACAAAGCAATTGAGGGCCCTGAGGTCCAGGATAGGACGAACCCCCCTTCTTCTTTGGTACAATGAACAGATTGGAGTAAAACCCCTAAAACCGATCCTGTACTAGGACAGGGATAACCACCCCGTGTTCCAGCAGGTCCGACGAGCCGGTAGTAGCTGGAGGTTGTAGGGAAAAAATCTGTTTGGTGGGCAAGATAGGAGCTCTATCTTGTATCCTGATGAGACTACCTCGCGAACCCACCGGTCGGGGATGTCCACCGGGTCGCAAATTTGCGAAGACGTCCCCCCACCCGAGGGATGGGTGGGGGCGCACCTTCATGCGGACGTGGTCTTGTTAACGGGTTTGCGAAACCAGGGATGTCTCTGTCCCTGAGCAGGCGCTTTATTGGCCTGTGGTTTTCTTCCCGCAGCGCTGGACAGGCGAAAAAAGCACTCGGGTGCGGTAAAGAAGGGCCCCTGTCGCCGACGTGGCTCGTTCCCCCTTATAGGTCTGATGGAGCAAGGTGTTCTTACCTCCTGTGGCATCCTTAATAATATCATCCAGGCAAGCTCCAAAGAGTCTGTCGCCTTTAAAGGGCAGGTCCATTAGGGCCTTCTTGGAAGCTTGGTCTTCAACCAAAGTAGACAGCGTAACAACACAGCCTGAGCAGAGGTTCTGGCCAGCAGAAGAATAGTGTCCAAGGCTGATTCACACACGAATTTTAGGCCCTGTACCAGTTGTTCCGCTAGGGCTACCTCGTGGGTGGAAGGGTGATGTGTTTGTAACCCATTGAGCAGTAACTGTGCCCACTCTGTGAGTGTCTGGGACACCAGCGCCCCAACTATGGTTGGGCGTACCGCTGAACCTACTACAGTGCATAGGTTACGAGATATTGACTCTGCCTTCATGTCCGCCGGGTCCTTGAAGGCAGGAGCCCCCTCCACCGGAAGGGTGGTAAGCTTGTTTTGTCTGGACACAGGAGTGTCCACTATGGGGGGTGAGGTCCATTTCTTTAAGAAACTCTCCTCCAGTGGATAACGTACCGCTAGGTTTTTAGGTACAAAAAAGTTTTTTTGTGGTCTGTCCCATTCCTTGTATAAAAGTTTGTCTAAATAAGACACACAAGGGAACACCTTAGCAGTGCGGGTCGCCTTACAGAACCCAAAGGGGACCGGCGCTTCTGTTGCTTCTACAGACCCCTCTATTTTTAGGGTATCTCGCACTGCGGTGATAAGGTCACTCACCAGAGCCTTCTCGCGAGCTGACCTGGGTCCAGAGTCATCCTCACTGTCTGGCCGCTCTAGGTCTGCACCATCAGATACCTCAGAGTCAGGGCCCTGAGTGGTAGCTAGACCTGGCTCTGTATCTGAGTTGTCCCCAGAAGATGGCGGGGGGAGGGGGCGCTTTCTAGCCCCCGTTCTTCCACGCACTGATTCCACCTTGGCAACGAAGGCATCTAGGATTGCCGACATAGCGTCCACCGATACATCGGGTGCAGGGGCATCAATTGCCAGCTCAGGTGTTTCAGGGGAAAAAACGTCCATTTCTGACGCCATGCTGCCCACACGCTTGATACAGGGATTCCAAGCAAGGTGGAAAACCCACCCTCCTAACTGCAGCAGAGATGAGGGGTACCCCCCCCCCCAGAGGACTCACCACCCTGGAACCAGCAGTGCAGTGCCGTCTAGCTGAGCTGCTTCTTGTCCGCTGAATATAACTGTCAGTCTGCTGAATGGCTGCCATCTACAAGGCTGCTGTCCTTATTAGCTTTGCTAGTCAGCAGCGTGTGTCTGTTTGGCTTCTGATTTATAAGATGGCCGCCGCTCAGGTGCTAGAGGTCAAGCATACTGAGGCCCCAAAAGCATGGCCGCCAGTGCTGTAATACTTGCATGGGCTACAAAAAAATGGCCGCCGAGCGGGACGCTAGAGGCCCCAGTTTCATGGGGAAATGCTGCCAGAGGATAGCTGTTCTAAGCCCCCTTCTTGGGGCGCACCGCGCAGGCCGCTGAGCAGCCGGGAGATGCGGTACAGCCCCCCCTTGGGCGCCGTGTGAGCAACACCTCAAGCGCTGGGCGGCTACAAGAAAATATATAGACCCCAGAAGTATGGCCGCCAAGCTCCGAGAGTGTGGCAGTGTGGCTACAAGAAAATGGCTGCCAGGTATACAAACAATCCAGCATGGTAACAGAAAAAATGGTCGCCAGACACACAGCAGCAGCATGTCTTATGCAGCTCTCTACATTGAAAGAGGGAAGCAGCAGCTGACAACATGGACACAAGTAAGCAATATCTATGCACTTATACTTTATATTGGTTCTCAGGTGGAGCTCCCCAGGGCAACCCCCACCTCAGCAGTCTAGGGAGAAGGGAAGGGGAAGGAGGGGAGAAGGGAAATATAGAGCCCTTTACTCACCTCTTAAGGGATGCCCAGCTCTGTTTTCTTCGAAGCAAGGTAGTAGTACTTACCCTCCTGTGATTTTATGCTGGAGCATCCTGGACAGTGCATCTTCCGCATGGTAACGGAGATGACTGTCGGCCAGGTTACTGTGACTCGGCCCTGTAGACCGGTCTTTATGCAAGCCCTGGAGCGCATAGCTCACCGGCCACCCGTAGAGCGATTGGCATGTCGTGGACGACCCAGCGCGCAGCTACGGTCAGCACACGCTCGATGGCCGAAACTGGGAAGAATACAAGTATCTAGGATCAGCCTGTCGCCCAGTCGGAAAAAAATTTAAAATAAAAATCCAGAATCTTGAACTAACAGCCTTCAAGCCATGGGCCTGAAGGGAGCCATGTCTTCTCCTGAAACTAGGCAGAAAAAAAAATGATCTGCGAGATGCAGAGAGAGGGGTTATACCCAGAGGGCCTATAGGGTGTGTATGATAAGTTAAAGCGGTGGTTCACCCTCAGTAACAACATTCTACCATGTCATTCAGCATAGTAGCGCGAGCTACAGTATGCCTTTATTTATTTTTTTTGCCCCGTACTCACTGTTTAATCCTACAGTGAAGATTCCGACTCCCCGCGGGGAATGGGCGTTCCTATCCAGAGGGAAGTTGATTGACGGCCGGCTATGGCACATCACGCTCCCTGAAGATAGCCGGAGTAGGTCTCGGCTCTTCCCGGCGCTATACGGCGCCTGCGCACAGACATCGGAGCTGACTGCGCAGGCGCCGTGAAGGGCAAACACCTATTTCGGCTATTTCCGTGAAGCGTGACGTGCCATAGCCGGCCGTCAATCATGAGCCCTTTGCATAGGAATGCCCATTGCCCTGAAACTTTACAACCCAATTAAACAGTGAGTACGGCGCTAAAAAAAAAATAAAGGCATACTGTAGCTCACGCTACTATGCTGAATGACATGCTAGAAAAAAAAAAATTTTTTAGGGAGAACCCCCGCTTTAACCTTTTATATAAGTTTCTGCCTAGTCAACTTCTAAAGGAAGGCTAATACCCACTAAGTCAAGATTAAGGCTGTGTCCGTCCATGAACGAAATAGAAATTACACCCCCATTTTAACAGCACTGCCCATCATTACAAAATACGCTCCCCCTTCGGTAGCCATCCTCCCCTCACACGTGCCAATAATAAAGAAATCTGCCCTTTGCAGACTTACACGAGCATCGGGAGCGTGTGGCACAATGTCGGCTATTGTGCCGTCTACAGCTGAATGTAAATTCCAATGTTCGGAGGCTTTGGCGGCTCCGTACTGCGCAAGCGCTGCGCACTGCCGGGCAGCCATTTCTCGACAGGACACAGCAATGGAACCCTTCAAATCGTTGAGAAGTTGCGGTGACTTTAAAAAAGGTCCCTGCATTACTTCAGCGCAATTTCAAAGCCACAGATCAGTGTGATTTGGAGCTCCGATTTAATTTCTGTTGAATGAAAATGCAATGCAAATCACAATTAAAATTGCAAAAAAGTATGTTTTAGTATTGGAGCAGCACCGATACCAGCATTGGTGCACCGCTAGTAGAAAAAATGCTATAACAACCATCAATGCTTCCACTGAGGTTTTATTTAGGCAGGTATATAGTTGTTACTTTTTGTCCCTTCTCCTAACCTTACCTAACCCAACCTCCCCCTTCACATTTCCATACTTATCGAGATCCCATGGCTGCCGTTCTGCTGTTTGTTTACATAAAGTGGTGCAAGTACTGGCTGCGCCTGCACATTACTGTTCCATAGACTTCTATAGGGGGTGTGTCCTGGGGCCCAAGATGGTCACAAAGTCATCTATAGGGGTGTAATGTGCAGGCAAAGCTAATACAGTGAAGAATTGCAGTGCTGGATGTAAACAAACAGCGGAAGCATGTCCATTGGATGGGGGCAAGTGTGCATCTATGGTAGAAGAGGGTGGTTAAGTCAGGGGGATTCGGCTACAAGGTTAAGTGAACTTTATTTAAAAGTGCACCTATCCTTTAATGATAATAAAAACTACCTTTCCATTTCAATCTATTGCTCTCATTTTCTGAAACTGGCAACTTGGAGGCGTTCCATACAGCACTGGGGTACAGAATGCCCCAAAAAGTCGTCTCTTGTGTGATTGTCTCAGAAGTCCCATTTTAGTGTAAGGCCTCTTTCACACTAGCACTCAATGAAGTGGCAAGTGTCCGTTTACATCCGCCGACATCCAACCCAAGATTATCCACTATAAAACAGACCGATGGGATTCGTTCCCCTTCTGTCTGGTGGATCTGATGGCAGTCTTGTGTAAACAGACAGGTGATCCATTTACATCTGACTGCCCATAGAGGAGAGTGGGTTGTGTCTACGTTTGCTCTGCATAAGTGAAACGGAAATGGATCAGCCATCCACCTGCCCAACAGGAAACAGCGAACAACAGAGCCTGACCCATGTGGAAGGGGCCTAAGACTTAACCACTTCTAAAGTGATGTCAGCACTGCAGCTTTCCCTATTCGAACACTGGTATTTGCTCAGGTGGTTATAATGAAGAATGAAGAAGTATTTGCTCCTATTCAGAAATCAGTCTGGAAGGTCTGTCCATTCCTTCATAAAAAGGAGGTATGGATCTGAAACAAAGTGGGCTAAAATCCCTGTAATATTTTTTTCAACAAAACTGGGAGTTACAAAGTGTAATCCATAAAAGTGATGGACTGAAATGTTTATCTTTGGTTCAGACTTGGAGAACCATCATCAGATAAATACATTTCTAAGCAATCCTCTTGACAATGCAGGCAGCCTGGCTTCACAATACTATCTGAGACGCCTGCCAAGAAAAAGTATTGAGACTAACAGAACTTCCATTTTTGTCAAACTTTCATTTGCTGCATGCCTGTTCTAGGGTATCCCTGTAAAGGGAACCGAAAAAAAAGAGGAAAAGAACAAAAAAAAAATGTATATATATATATATATATATATATATATATATATATATATATATATATATATATATATATATATATATATTACATTTTTTTTTAAATGTTGGTCATTTTTCATTTGTTTAGCAAAAAAAAAACAGTGGTGAATTAAATACCAAAGGAAAGCTCTATTTGTGTGGAAAAAAAAAAGATAAAAATTTCATATGAATACAGTGTAGTATGACCGAGCAGTTGTCATTCAAAGTGCGACAGCGATGAAAGCTACAAATTGGCCTGGCCAGAAAGGGGGTCAAAGTGCCCAGTAGGCAAGTGGTTAATACGGCTTTAAAGTACGTTTGGTCCTGTAATGTTTAGTACAATAGTGGGACTGAGCGGCTGATAATAGCAAAAGGCAGACTCTCCCTAGAAAGGAATTTTTTGAGCTTCTGAATAACCCTTTTTTGGCTGCCAAGATTATAAAAAGGCTCATTCAGGTTTCGTGTTCAACAACACATCACAGAAATATGCATTAAAATGCATTTTGACAGAATCAATGTAACAATACTTTTTCATTTTCTATGCATTTCACCTAAATTCTGCTGCTGTTTTTTTCCTAGTCATAGGCTTTGAAAATACATGTAAAACGTGTTTACAAAAAAAACGTACGTGGATTTTAAAAGCAAATTTTATTTATTACTGCATGGCAGCACTGGACTTTGCAAGAGTAGGGCCAAGTGATTGTCTATATAGTTTCCTATACTGTAAAAGATGGCAAAGTGCATAGAAATGGAGGCAGTGAGGGAGCCCCTACATGACAGTCATCACTCACCATGTACAGCATCTCACAAAAGTGAGTACACCCCTCACATTTCAGAAAATATTTTATTATACCTTTTATGTGACAACACTGAAGAAATTACACTTTGCTACAATGTAAAGTAGTGAGTGTACAGCTTGTATAAGAGTGTAAATTTGCTGTCTCCTCAAAATAACTCAAACACACTTCTCTAAACCGCTAGCAACAAAAGTGAGTACACCCCAAGTGAAAATGTTCAAATTGGGCCCAATTAGCCATTTTCCCTCCCCGGTGTCATGTGACTAGTTAGCGTTACAAGGTCTCAGGTGTGAATGGGGAGCAGGGGTGTTAAATTTGGTGTTATCGCTCTCACTCTCTCAGACTGGTCACTGGAGGTTCAACATGGCACCTCATGGCAAAGAACTCGCTGAGGATCTGAAAAAAAGAATTGTTGCTCTACATAAAGATAGCCTAGGCCAGGGGTCTTCAAACTACGGCCCTCCAGTTGTTCAGGAACTACAATTCCCATCATGCCTAGTCATGTCTGTGAATGTCAGTCTTGCAATGCCTCATGGGATGTTTAGTTCCGCAACAGCTGGAGGGCCGTAGTTTGAAGATCCCTGGCCTAGGCTATAAGAAGATTGGCAAGACTATGAAACTGAGCTGCATCACGGTGGCCAAGACCATACAGCTGTGTTTAAAGGACAGATTCCACTCAGAACAAAGAAGACGAGTGCACGTTCTCAGCGTCAAATCCAGAGGTTGTCTTTGGGAAATAGACGAATGAGTGCTGCCAGCATTGCTGCAGAGGTTGAGAGGGGTGGGGGGGTTAGCTTGTCAGTGCTCAGACCATACGCCGCACACTGCATCAAATTGGTCTGCATGGCTGTCGCCCCAGAAGGAAGCCTCTTCTAAAGATGATGCACAAGAAAGCCCTCAAACAGTTTGCTGAAGACAAGCAGACTAAGGACATGGATTGCTGGAACCATGTCCTGTGGTCTGATGAGACCAAGATAAACTTATTTGGTTCAGATGGTGTCAAGCATGGTGATGGGAGTGTCATGGTCTGAGGCTGCATGAGTGCTGCCGGTGTTCTAAAGAGAAATGCCCAGTCCAATAATGCCCATCCGGTACTGCGCTTGTGCAGTACGGAGCCGCCAAACATTGAAATTTACGATCAGCTGTAGATGGCGCCTGCGCACAATAGCCGACACTGTGCCACACGCTCCAGATGCTCTGCAAGGGGCAGATTTCTTCATGAGGGTTAGATGTCTACTGAAGGGGGCGCATTTTGTAATCATGGGCAGTGCTGTTAAGATGGTTTAGCTAGCTAACAAGCGCAACAGCACTGCCCCATCATTACAAAATACACCCCCTTCTGTAGGCATCCGCCCTTCACACGTGCCCATCATGAAGAAATCTGCCCCTTGCAGACTTGCACGAGCATCGGGAGCGTGTGGCACAATGTGCGCAGGCGCCGTCTACAGCTGATCGCAAATTTCACTTAGTGGTGTACTCACTTTTGTTTCCAGCAGTTTAGACATTAATGGCTGTGTGTTGAGTTATTTTGAGGGGATAGCAAATTTACACTGTTATACAAGCTGTACACTCACTACTTTACATTGTAGCAAAGTGTTATTTCTTCAGTGTTGTCACATGAAAAGATGTAATAAAATATTTACAAAAATGTGAGGGGTGTACTCACTTTTGTGAGATAGTGTGCATATATATATTTTACACATACATACACAACTAAATATATAAGACAGCGTAAACTTCACAACTAAAGATATAAGACAACGTAAACTTCACAATATGCTGTATTCAGGCAAGTCCCTTCTCAGTTTAATTGCCTTTAATTTCTCCACTTTAATTTTGGATTTTAGCAATTCCTCCTCAAGGTGTTGCCTCCTTTTCAAGGCTTCTCTCTTCTCCTTGATGTAAAGTCCATATTGTTTTTGGTTACTTAAAATGAACTGGTGCTCTCTCTTCAGTAAGTGTAAAATGTCTGGGCTGCAGGCACAGTCTGTTCTCAGATGCTGCCTTGGAGGATTGAAGCATTCTTCTGACCGAGGTAAAGTCGGAGATAGGGATAATCTCATGTCCACCGAGGATAGAGACGGGGATAATGATCCGTCTAGGGACTGTTCATATTCCTGATCCTCGCCATCTTCTAGAGATGCTTCGGGCTGAGGAGGTATGAGCACGGATGGCGGAGGCTTTACATCCTCTTCTGACTCTAGATGCACAGTAACCGTGGCATGCTGATCTTGTAATGACGTTGACAGAGGATGAATTTCCGTTTCAGGATCTCCATGTATGGATTCACTGAAATTCAGACAACACACAATTAGCATATGTAAAATATTAACTTTACACTTTCTATAAAACATATTTTGAAACATCATAATATTAAACTGGTAGGCAGCTTATAATCGCTAGGCTCAGTTCACATGCTAAAAAATCCCAAAGTCATGCAACTTCCAGTGCGACTTCCAGTGCGACATTGCAACTTGATGTGCCTTTAATGCTACTTCCATGCAATGTTTTGCAACTTTGGCCAATCCTAACAATATAGAGTGTGGTACATATTATTGAATTCACAAAACCCTCTAAAGCCACAGCCAAAGTTGCAAAGAAAAGACATGCGACTTTTGCGATTTTAAAGAGTCACTAAATCCACATCATATATAAAATAAAAAAAGATAAATAAATGCTGTATTACATGCCGTTCATACTCACTCTGTCACTATAAGGGCTCATGCACACAGGACGTTTTTACAGCTGCTGTTAGGGGTGTCTGATATTTATTTATTTTTTTAACTGCTTCTAAACGCCCCTTCATGTTGGCCTCTGTGTCCATGCACACAAACGGTCAGAGACGTTTGGAGGCATAATCGTTTAGGGGCAGTAGAAAAAACCGACAGCCTGTGCTTCCAGGAGCAGTAAAAACGCCTGACGCTGCTAAACGCGACAAGCGTTTCTTTTTACAGGCCAAAATCAATGGTTCCCTATGAGAGCCCCTTGAGATGAATAGAAGTCGCACCAAAAGTCGGATCATGATGATCTGACTTGCAGGATGAAGACATTGTTTTTTTTTGGCGTGAATGGGTAGGTAGGGGTACGATCTACCCCATACTCATTCACATAGGGTGGGGGCCTTGGATCTGGGGACCCCCTTGTTAAAGGGGGTTTCCAGACTCCAATAAGCCCCCTGCCCGCAGACCGACAAACCAGGGTTTGACAAATTTGTTAGGAATCTAATAGCCAGCTAAAAAAGTTAGGAGCCAGAAACGCGCCCCGCCGAGCTCGCATACGCGAGTAGTGCCCGCATTTGAAAGCGGCGTTCAAACCACACGTCAGGTATCGCCGCGATTGGTAGAGCGAGAGCAATAATTCTAGCCCTAGACCTCTGCAACTCAAAACATGTAGAATTTTTTTAAACGTCACCTATGGAGATTTTAAAGGATAAATATTTGTCACCATTCCACGAGCCGGCGCAATTTTGAAGCGTGATATGTTGGGTATCAATTTACTCGGCGTAACATTATCTTTCACAATATAAAAAAAAGTGCAAATACGGTGTGACAAAAAGTATTGCAACGACCGCCATTTTATTCTCTAGGGTGTTAGAATAAAAAATATATATAATGTTTGGGGGCTCTAATTAGAGGGAAGGAGGTGGCAGTGAAAACAGACAAGGGAAGCTCAATTAGCATTGCTGGTTTACGTGTCATGCCAGCGGCCACCACAAGATGGCACCAGATCACAGAAGGAAGCCTAGGCCTGCAGAAGGCCGCAAAGCCGTGGCCTCAATGACCGGCCGGTGTGGCCCAACGCGAACGTGCGGCGGGGAGGTGGGGGCACATGGAGACACAGGATGGGGTATCCTGTGTCTCCGTGTGCCCCCTCTGCGCGATCGAGTCAGACCGCGTCGGCCGGTAATTGAGGCCGCGGCTCTGCGGCCTTCTGCAGGCCTATGCTTCCTTCCCCCGGGCGCCAGGTCGCTAATTTTAGTCGCAATTGTGACCGGGCACACAGATTTTGTCAAACCCTGCGGCAACCAATGGTCAGGGTTGTCGGGAAGAGACCCTTGTCCCCATCAACATTGGGGACAAGGTGCTTTGGGGTGGGCAGACATGTGGCCTGGTATGGTCCAGGAAGGGGGGACACTCTCTCGTCCCCCCCTTTCCTGACCTGCCAGGCTGCATGGGTTTTTGGTGGGTCTAGAAAACATATTTTGCAACATCATAATATTAAATTGGTAGGCAGCTTATAGCCATTAGGCTCAGTTCACATGCTGGGTCTGGTATGGATCTTGGGGGGGCCACACGCTGTGTTATTTTTTTTTTGCACGAGGTTCCTCTTCAACATCATCATGATCCGACTTCTATTTAAATCAATGCGCTCTCATAGGGAACCATTGATTTTGAATTAAGGCAAAGCAATTTTTTCCTGAGGTTGGTAGTGGCGTTGCAGCTCATTTTTTTATAAGGTACTGAGCCCTAAGATTTGTTTTCTATATTCTGCCAAAAACCTGCTGCTCTCTATCACCACCTTCTGATCATGTCCCCAACTCAGCTAGGGATTTTGCAGTTGTGGTGGCAACTCTGCACATGCTCAGTTTTCAGCGAGTTTCTATGCTGAGCATTTTGCTCCCTATCACATCAGAGCAGCCCATCGAGTCTCACACATGTGGGTGTTTATACAGTGGTAAATGACAGCCCACTCTCTACCTTCTTCATGCCCACTAACTAGCTAAAACACAATGGGTGCAGGATATTACATGTAGATCAATGGCTGCAGGCTGGAGGGGTGTGACAGCCTGTGACTGGCAGAAATACACCCACACCATGTTATTTCCACAAAATAATAAAGATTTGGTTTCAAATATATACAGTATCTCATAAAAGTGAGTACACCCCTCACATTTTTGTAAATATTTTATTATATCTTTTCATGTGACAACACTTAAGAAATGACACTTTGCTACAATGTAAAGTAGTGAGGGTGCAGCTTGTATAACTGTAAATTTGCTGTCCCCTCAAAATAACTCAACACACAGCCAGTAATGTTTAAACCGCTGGCAACAAAAGTGAGTACACCCCTAAGTGAAAATGTCCAAATTTGGCCAAAAGTGTCAATATTCTGTGTGTCCACTCCTCCATGATGACATCACGGAGCTGGTGGATGTTAGAGACCTTGCACTCCTCCACCTTCCGTTTGAGGATGCCCTGCAGATACCCAATAGGGTTTAGGTCTGGAGACACACTTGGACAGCCCATCACCTTTACCCCTCAGCTTCTTTAGCGAGGCAGTGGTCATCTTGGGGGTGTTTTGGGGTCCTTAACATGATGGAATACTGCCCTGCAGCCCAGTCTTCAAAAAGAGGGGATCATGCTCTGCTTCAGTATGTCACAGTACATGTTGGCATTCGAGGTTCCCTCAATTAACTGTAGCTCCCCAGTGCCTGTAGCACTCATGCATGTACTTTTGCAGTGAGGGTAGTTAAGGGGGAAACCTTATTCTGGTGACTATACAGTGCTCTGATGGAGAATGAATTAAAGCATTTAACCACATGCCGACTGCCCACTGTCATTTGAGAGCGGCAGAATGGCTCCCCTGCGCAAATCGCCGTAGCTGTATGGCGGCCGTTTTAAGGGGAATAGGGGGGGGCGCGCGCCCGCCGCGTCACTGAGGAGCCGATGTGCGTGCCCGGCAGCTGCAATGTCTGCCGGGCACCTGTGATCGCTCCTGAAAGAACAGGAATGGGAGAGGAGACAGATCTTGTGTGCCTAGTATATAGGAACTAGAGGTCGACCGATATATCAGTTGGCCGATATATCGGCCGATATTTGGCGTTTTTAAATTAATCGGCATCGGCCGATTTGTGCTTTAAAAAAGCCGATTGATAAGTTCAGCACCGCGACTTGCAAAAAGCTTCTGCAATACAAGTCAATGCAAGTGCTTCCCGTAGAAGACCTTCCCTCTCTCTCCTGGGCAGCCTGCCAAGTTTTAGAAAAGATATACAATGTTGCTACTTATCAATTAACTGAACTCCGTGTAGGAGAATTCTCAGTTTAACCATTTAAAGGCTAAATCTTTTTTTACATTTGTTGCTTACAAGTAAAAATCCTGTATTTTCTGCTAGAAAATTACTTGGAACCCCCAAACATTATATATTTTTTTTTAGCAGAGACCCTAGGAAATAAAATAGCGATTGCTGCAATATTTAATGTTACACGGTATTTGCGCAGCGGTCTTTCAAACACATTTTTTGGGGAAAAAATATACTTTAACAAATAAAAATAAAAAAACTAAACAGTAAAGTTAGCCCATATTTATTTTTTTTCAACCAAAAGTTTTCATTACCTGTTTTTGTGTGTATATATATATATATATATATATATATATATATATATATATATATATATATATATATATATATACACACACACAAAAACAGGTAATGAAAACTTTTGGTTGAAAAAAAATAAATATGGGCTAACTTTACTGTTTAGCCCAAACGCGACTGAAAAATCGGCTTAACATATCGGCCCAAACAAAAATCGGCATCATAAATCGGCTATCGGCCGCCGTGATTTCTAAATATCGGCATCGGTATCGGCCAGAGAAAAACCCATATCGGTCTACCTCTAATAGGAACAATGATCAGTCTCCTCCCCCAGTCAGCCCCATCCCTCCACAGTTAGAACACACACTGAGGGAACACATTTAACCCCTTAATCGCCCCCTAGTATTTACCCCTTCCCTGCCAGTGACATTTATACAGTGATCAGTGGCTATTTATAGTAGAAACAGGCTTTCATTGTGCACTATTACAACTTTTCAGCCACCGGCGTCCCAACAACCAATGACGTCATCGCTGAAAATTATTTGTTTCGATTTTTACATTTTAGAATAGGGTGCCTCAAGATTCTGCATAATATTTAATAAGTAAGGGGGTTGCCTTGACTGAAAAAGGGTTGAGAAACACAGCCTATAGCCCCACACACACTATTAGATTTCCTGCTGATTATTGTCTTCAGATTTACCTAAAACATATAATATGAGGTCAAGCCTTAAGAGTTTCCATTTGTATGCAATCAGACAGGCCCTTGTACAACATGGTTTTGGTAAATCTGAAGACAAAAATCTGCAGAAAATCTAATGGTGTGTATGGGGCTGGGCATTGGCTGGGGAAGGACAAGACTTATAAGAGTTGCTCGCCTTGCCCCCCTCGTTAGCTGCATTGCTTCGACTGGACTTTCCTTTCAAGTGGGCTACATCCCATATTAAGTACCTAGGCATTCTTTTGCCTGGTAGGACGGAGGAGATTTCCCCCCTGAATTTTCTTCCTCTTCTGACGGCCATTAACCACTTAAGACCCGGACCAAAATGCAGCTAAAGGACCTTGCCCCTTTTTGCGAATTCGGCACTGCGTCGCTTTAACTGACAATTGCGCGGTCGTGCGACGTGGCTCCCAAACAAAATTGGCGTCCTTTTTTTCCCACAAATAGAGCTTTCTTTTGGTGGTATTTGATCACCTCTGCGGTTTAAATTTTTTGCGCTATAAACAAAAATAGAGCGACAATTTTGAAAAAAAATGCAATATTTTTTACTTTTTGCTGTAATAAATATCCCCCAAAAAGATATAAAAAAAAAAAAATTCCCTCAGTTTAGGCCGATACGTATTTTTCTACCTATTTTTGGTAAAAAATAAAAAATTAAAAAAAATCGCAATAAGCGTTTATTAGTTGGTTTGCGCAAAATTTATAGCGTTTACAAAATAGGGGATAGTTTTACTACTAATGGCGGCGATCAGCGATTTTTTTCGTGACTGCGACATTATGGCAGACACTTCGGACAATTTTTGGGACCATTGTCATTTTCACAGCAAAAAATGCATTTAAAATGCATTGTTTATTGTGAAAATGACAATTGCAGTTTGGGAGTTAACCACAGGGGGCGCTGATGGGGTTATGTGTGACCTGAAGTGTGTTTACAACTGTAGGGGGGTGTGGCTGTAGGTGTGACGTCATCGATTGTGTCCCCCTATAAAAGGGATGACACGATCGATGCTGCCGCCACAGAGAAGAAAGGGGAAGCCGTGTTTACACACGGCTCTCCCCGTTCTTCAGCTCCGGGGACCGATCGCAGGACTCCAGCGGCGATCGGGTCCGCGAGTCCCGCGGTCGCAGAGCTTCGGACCAGGTCGCAGGAGCACGCCCGCGACCCACGGCTGGGTACTAGTACAGGACGTACCTGTACGTACATGTGCCCACCCTTGCCATTCTGCCGACGTATATGTGCAGGAGGCGGTCCTTAATTGGTTAAAAAGGACCTGCAGGAGTGGCAGCGTGGTATGTTCTTATGGTTCGGCCATTGTGGCATAGTTAAAATGAATATACTGCCTAGACTTCTGTATCATTTTCAAGCCCTCCCTATACAGGTCCCTATGTCCTTTTTAAGAACAGTGAATAAGTGCTTACCCAATTTGTGTGGTCCCAGAAACCCCTGGGGCTAGCGCAAACAGTTCTTCGACTACCAAAGCTGAAGGGAGGCATGGCTTTGCCAGATGCCATTCTTTACCACACACGTATTCTGGATTGGTGCCACCATGGACTCCCTGCCCTGGTGCCAACTGCCTATACCGAGGCAGGCCTCCGGCCATCCTATGGTGGGGGTGACGGTCCGGACGGCTTTAAAGGCGTGCCGTGAACTGTCGATCGCACCGCTTCCATCCACACTCACCCGGGTGGTTGGCAACCCGGGTCTTAACGACCCTAGATTCGAGAGATCCCAGGCACGACAATTCCTTTCCAGTGGCCAATGGAAAAGCAGGAAACAAATCTTGGAAGATCCAGCTCTCCCACTACATTAGCTCGTTGCCTTCCCCAGAGGCCTTCGGGAGACAATTAACCCCCTTTGAACTACTAAGCTTAGATAAGAGTTGCTAAACTGCAACAGAGAAAATTTATTTTTCTTTCCCTGCCAAAAAGGACTGTGCAGAGTGGCAGACCTGTGTAACTTTTATACTAACCCTGCTCTGTGTTATGGTTTTGCACAGAGCAGCCCCGATCCTCTTCTCTGGGCCCTCGCTGATGCTCCTGTCCCCTCTTCCAACTGAATGCCTTCATAGCAAGCTGAGCCGGACTATGTGTGTAAATGGACACACACACAGCACATCTCAGCCCCCCCCCCTCACATGTTGTGATTGACAGCAAAAAGAGCCAATGGCTCCCAACTGCTGCCTCCAGGTCCAGTAGGGAGAATGGGATTGGGGAAAGCCCCTGGTCTTGGGCACAGCACTGGATTGAGATCGGGCTCAGCTAAAGAAGGGGGGGGGGGGGTTGGGGCGCTGTATACAGAGATATTTTTTTTACTTTAGGGCCAGTTCACACCAGACGCAGTTCCGTTCAGTTCCATGCGCATTTTTTCTGCACCAAAAATGCATGCACAATGTTTTCCATGTATTCCAATGGCTCTAGTTCACACCATCCAGTCAATTTCCCATCAGTTTCCACTGCATGCATTGTATGCATTAAGGTAGGAAACCTTCTTGTGCTGCAGGATTCCCGCCTCCCCCTTTCACCCCCTTACACATACCTGAGCCTGATTTCGGCCCTTTCTGCTCTCTTCCTCTCCACAGTGCAGATTGATAGCAGCAGTTGCAATTGGCTCCTGCTGCCATCACCCATTATATTGCTTTTGGCGCCACTTAACCCCTTAACGCCCGCCGCACGACTATTTACGTCCGCAAAATGGCACGGACAGGCAGAAGGGCGTATATATACGTCCTTGCCTTCTAGCGTGTGGGGGGTCCGATCGGGACCCCCCCCCCCCGCTGCGTGCGGCGGGTGGATTCCCGTGGGGAGCGATCCGGGACGACGGCGCGGCTATTCGTTTATAGCCGCCCCGTCACGATCGCTCCCCGGAGCTGAAGAACGGGGAGAGCCGTATGTAAACACGGCTTCCCCGTGCTTCACTGTGGCGGCGTATCGATCGAGTGATCCCTTTTATAGGGAGACTTGATCGATGACGTCAGTCCTACAGCCACACCCCCCTACAGTTGTAAACACACACTAGGTGAACCCTAACTCCTACAGCGCCCCCTGTGGTTAACTCCCAAACTGCAACTGTCATTTTCACAATAAACAATGAGATTTAAATGCATTTTTTGCTGTGAAAATGACAATGGTCCCAAAAATGTGTCAAAATTGTCCGAAGTGTCCGCCATAATATCGCAGTCACGAAAAAAATCGCTGATCGCCGCCAATAGTAGTAAAAAAAAAAAAAATTTATAAAAATGCAAAAAAACTATCCCCTATTTTGTAAACGCTATAAATTTTGCGCAAACCAATCGATAAACACTTATTGCGATTTTTTTTACCAAAAATAGGTAGAAGAATACGTATCGGCCTAAACTGAGGAAAAAAAATGTTTTTATATATGTTTTTGGGGGATATTTATTATAGCAAAAAGTAAAAAATATTGCATTTTTTTCAAAATTGTCGCTCTATTTTTGTTTATAGCGCAAAAAATAAAAACCGCAGAGGTGATCAAATACCACCAAAAGAAAGCTCTATTTGTGGGGAAAAAAGGACGCCAATTTTGTTTGGGAGCCACGTCGCACGACCGCGCAATTGTCTGTTAAAGCGACGCAGTGCCGAATTGTAAAAACGCCTTTGGGCATTTAGCAGCATATTGGTCCGGGGCTTAAGTGGTTAAAGTAGAGGTGAAAGTTTATCTGTGTGTCTCAAAAAATGGGGTGCAGGCTTATTTTGATACCAATCCAGAGGACTGGTAAGTGTAAAACGGAAAGGACTGCTGCTACTCCCGACCAGCCCAGACGAATAAATGATAAGAAGCAGCCTCAGCCTACATGTCTCCACTACACCACACACCCTGATGCATTTTGCTCTGCCCACTGGGGGCTTAGTCATAAGGTCCAAGACTAAGCCCCAGTAAAGTGGCGAAATACATCAGGGTGTGTGGTGGAGACATACAAGCTGAGGCCACATATTCACCTGAGCTGGTGTGGAGTAGCAGTGATCCTTTCCTTTTTACTCCTGCTGCGGTCAATCAAATCCTATGACGAGGGAGCATGATTCAAACAGACACCTAAAATGAGGTATAATTCATATCAATCTAAGGTCAGTTCTTCAATGCTATATTTAGGAAAATAAGCATGTGTGGCTTTCCCATGTATTTTGATGCACTCTTCCATGCACTGAATGCCATTAAGAAGATACAGGGAAATTAGAGATTCTTCTTGACACACAGCCACCTCCAACACATCCCAGAATAGGAGTCGGCCCACACCAGAGCAGGGTTCAGCAGCCTTGGCAGCTTTATATCCTAGGACTGGAATTTCAGGTTTGGACTGGCATGTGGGAGCGGAGATTTGCTGCACTATCCCATAACACATTTTGCTGAGCGGGCATTTCTATGACTACATCCAATTTAACCATTTCTATTCTGTTAGAATCTACATGAAAAATACCTACAGCTTTAACAATATAGACAACATGGTGATTATAAACAGCAGGACAGAGACGCTTAGCTTTCAGAAAATTATTCTGCACTGGCCAAGTGTCACACAATGTTTTTCAGGTGGACCCGATCAGGCCACCCATTGGTCTCTATGGGGAGGCAGATGGAAGTGGACATGTGTCCGCTGACATCCGATCCGACAAAATCAGCTGTAAACAAACTGATCCAGCGAATCGGATCAGATGAAAACAAACAGGCCATCCAATTTCATACGATCTCCCCATAGAGGAGTGCGGGACTCGGACAGGTCCATCTGGAACAGTGAGCGGAGATGGACCTGTCATCCATCTGCCCAGCGGGGATCAGTGGAGGGATGGAGGGAGAGATGAGCAAGCGGAGCCTGTATAAATGGATCTGCCCCGTGTAAAAGGTGCCCAAGGATGTCTAGAAATAAGACTGAAAAAAATTAAACACTTTGACTAGCGCTTTCACTTTGCTCGGCCAGTCATGTGACCAGGCACCTTTTTCAGATTGATCGCTGACTTCACCTTTCCCCTGATGCAGTTAGGCAATACAGCTTGCTCACCAAACCCATTCCATCTTTGATTGGACAATGATGGAGTAGCTGCTACCTGTTGAGGTCATCAATTTGCGTTCTCCCTCAGTAAGCAAGCTGCCAATGACAGGCTAAAAGCAGCATGCAATGCAATAGTGAATGACTGACTTGTAATGCTCTGCTTCAGTCTCCCAGTTCTTGTCCTCGTATGCAGGGGATTACCATAATATGAATATAAATAGACATTTCAGCTTAGTAGAAAGAAAGATACTTTTTCGCAGTAAGAAGGCATAGGGAGAGATTTACTAAAACTGGTGCACACAGAATCTGGCACAGCTGTGCATAGTGACCAATCATTTTCTAACTTCAGTTCAAATAAGCTTTGACTAGGGTTGCACCGATACTGATTTTTTACCGGCAAGAATGAGTATCAGTACTTACCAATACTGAGTACTGACACCTTTGAGCCCATACCAAATGAAGGAGCTCAAATCACACTGCAAAGAATCGCATTCAGGCCCAGATTCACAACCAAAGTATCTCTGCGTTGCGCCGTCGTATCTATGCGTCTGATTCTTAGAATCAGTTACGCATAGATATCCATTAGATCCGACAGGCGTAAGTCTCTTACGCCGTCGGATCTTAACTGCATTTTTTTTTTGACCGCTAGGTGGCGCTTCCTTTGAATTCCGCATCGAGTATGCAAATTAGCTAGATACGCAAATTCCGGCGCGGCCGACACAGTAAAGTTACGACGTTTACGCTAGTTTTTTCCCGGCGTAAAGTTGCCCCTGCTATATGAGGCGCAGTCAATGTTAAGTATGGCCGTCGTTCCCGCGTCGAAATTTGAAAAAGTTACGTCGTTTGCGTAAGTTGTCCGTGAATGGGGCTGGACTTGCGGCGTACTTTGGAGCAATGCACACCGGGAAATTCCACTGACGGCGCATGCGCAGTTCCGCAAAAACGTCAATCACGTCGGGTCACAGTAGTTTAACATAAAACACGCCCCCCTGATCCAAATTTGAATTAGGCGGGCTTATGCCGGCCGATTTACGCTACGCCACCGCAACTTACGGTGCTTTGAGAATACAGCACTTGCCCGTGTAAGTTGCGGAGGCGTAACGTAAATCAAATACGTTACGCCTGCACAATTTTACGCGGCTCTACGTGAATCCGGGCCTCAGTCTCCCACGTTGCTCCTGTGTGAACCCAGGCTGAAGTCACCATGACAAGCCTGGGCTTATGCAGGAGCGGTGTGGGAAACTGAATGCAATTCGGAAATGAATTGAACTGCATTCCTGTTCAAATCACATGCGATTCTTTACAGTGCGATTTAAACTCATTTTGTATTGGCTCAAATCGCACCCCAAAAGGTATCGGTGAAACCCTAGCTTTGACAATAAAATCTAGATGCCGATTGATTATTATGCACAGATGCACCAGATTCTGTGTGCACCAGTTTAAGTAAAGCTCCCCCCCCCCACCCCCCAAGACTTAAAGGGGTTGATTTACTACAATTGGAGAGTGCAAAATCTGGTGCAGCTGTGCATAGAAACCAATCGGCTTCTAACTTCAGCTTGTTCAATAAAGCTTCGACAAAAAAAAAAAAAAAACGGAAGCGAATTGGTTTCTATGCAGAGCTGCACCAGATTTTACACTCTCCAGTTTTAGTAATACAACCAGGGTGGATAAAAAAATAAAAACATTTTTTTTAATCTAAATTGGATTTTTATTAAATATATTTTAACAGAACGCTTTTGGCGTAAAAATCTATTTAGTTTTCTATTTAAGATTAATAATTTAGTTTATTTAGCATGAGGCTGTATAATTCTGTAATATCATTTTTTTGGTAAACTCATTCAATTAAAGTGGAGGTTCACCCTCAAAAAAAAATTCTGACATCACACGGAGTCGCACCATCCTACCGACAGAATGTGGGTGGCTTTTTTTTTTCTCAGCACATACCTCTTAATCCCGATTTTCACCTCACGGCAATCCCGCGGGAGTGGGCGTTCCCAAGCACTGCCTGTGATTGATAGGCTTCTGAACGGCGCATACTGGTATGTGCTGAGAAAAAAAAAAAAAAAAAACACCGGCATTCTGTCGGTAGGATGGCGCGACTCCGTGTGATGTCAGAATTTTTTTTAAAGGGTGAACCTCCACTTTAATCCAAGCTGAGATAACATGCACTGCATTGATGCATTCACACAATTTCACAGTACCCATGAGATAAAACAAAGTTCAGGATTATTCCTTTATGCTATTGTTTTGCAAATCTATGTACACTACAAACTGTATGATTGAATCGGTTCTGATATTGCCGTTTTACTAACCTGACAGGTTATTATTCTAAATAGGAAACCTTCATTTTGTTTGCAAATATTAAAGATTCTAACTACCAGCAAAAATAAGTCCTTACATTTAAAGAGCACCTGTCATTTCAGATTCATAATGGCAGCGCCTGTTAGTGGGCATCCACTCACCTGATGCCGCCACGTCCCTCACCTTGCTGTGAATAGGACTGTCGGTGAGTCAAAAGCGGGTCAGAGGAGGAGCCGCTCTGGGACAGAGATGACAGTTGCTCTTTAACCTCTTCCTTCACTGTAAGCCCCCATTCACACCTAGGCGTTTTGTCGCCTGTAGTGTGACGCCGCAGCAGCCCGAGACGCTGGAGGGATGAAAACACATTGCCCTCTATGGAGATGGTTCACATCTCCACGCCGAACGCCTGAAAAAAAGTCCCGGACCTTTTTTTCAGGCGGCTTTCGGCGTTCGGCATAGGAGATGTGAACCATCTCCATAGAGGGGGTGAGGTTGCATTCACAATCGCGGCGTTTTGTCGCCGCAAATCGCGGTACAAAACGCCGCAATTTGTCGCCGCAATTCGCGGGACAAAACGCCGCGATTTTGTACGCCTAGGTGTGAATGCACCCTAAGGGGTTCATTTTTTTACTGAGGGACAGTGAAAGTAATATTTACAGTAGCAATTTGCTCTTTTTGCACCATAAAGGGCTACTATTATTTATTTTTTAACTCCATTATGTTACTGGCCGATTAATCGATTATGAAAATAGTAATTGATTCATTTCATAATCGATTAGTTGTTTCGGCCCTACATAGATGTGCATCAACCAATGCTGCACTGCACTTTGCATTTAACGCCAGGCTTCATCATGATGTGTGTCGATATGTGTTTTAATGCAAGAGTAGACATCCATTTTAATGCGTTGTCATTCATTGCAATGGAAAAAGGCATCCAGCAAAAAAAGAAAAAAAAAGCAAACGCACAAATCCATAAAACAACACTGTAGATTGTTGATCCAGGGAGTATCCGATTGGCCTAAGGAATTTGAAGTATTGTTAAAGGGGTTGTATGGGTTTGTTTTTTTTAAATAACACATGTTATACTTACCTCCACTGTGCAGTTTGTTTGGAACAGAGTGGTCCCGATCATCCTGTTCTGGGGTCCCTCGGCAGCGGTCTCGGCTCCTCCCCGCAATAGCTAACCCCCTCTGGGAAGCTCTCTCCCAAGGGGGTTAGCTTGCAAGCGCGCTTCCTGTCATACACGCTGCATCCATAGACACAGAGTGTATGACTCGGTCACGCCCCCCGCGTCATTGGATGTGATTGACAGCAGCGCGAGCCAAAGGCTGCGCTGCTATCAATCTATCCAATCAACGGCCAGACATGGAGAAGAGGACGATGGGCTCAGGTAAGCAAACAGGGTGTGGGGGTCATTGCCAGGTGTTTTTTCACCTTAATGCATAGGATGCATTAAAGGAACACTAAAGAGATTTTTTTTTTAATAACAAACATATTATACTTACCTCCACTGTGCATCTCGTTTCGCACAGAGTGGCCCCGAACCTGGTCTTCTGGGGTCTCTCGGCGGCTGTCTCTGTACCCCCCCGCAAGAACTTTCAACCGTCATGCGAGCTCTCTCGCATGGTGGCAAGTTCATGCGGGCGCGCTCCCGTGATACAGCCGGCGGCTATACCTATTCACTGTATCACTCGTATGCTATGGCTATACCCATTCACTGTCAGTCCCGATTTCGCCCGCGATTATAGAGACATCTGTGCAGGTTTCTGCACAGATGTCAATGTAAATCGCAGCCCGAAATCGCAAAAAGTAGTACAGAAACTACTTTTCGAAATCG
The DNA here is from genome assembly GCF_905171775.1 of Rana temporaria. Lineage (NCBI taxonomy): Eukaryota > Metazoa > Chordata > Amphibia > Anura > Ranidae > Rana > Rana temporaria. Next base: position 358,696,684 of record NC_053493.1, read on the forward strand.
GTGTAGAGCCAACCCAAATGCAGCATCGCACTAATTAGGACGGTGAAATTTCCAGCAATTGCCGCCGATTTGACATGTCAAATCGCAACCAATGTGAACCAGGGTTTAACGCGAGAAAGCCACAGATTCCCCAATCTATGCTGAACAATGTGGATGAAAGAATCGCCAACCAAAACAGTGACAGGTGATGATTGGCTTTCTTGCAACCCGTGGTTGCAGTAAAAAATAAATAAATAAAATTGCACCATCTATGGCCGGCTTTAAGCCCCTTTCACACAGGGTGGATCCGCTCAACGGGAGATTATTCCATTGATCTGAGATGAGCCGGGCCCGTCTCTGCTTACTGAGCAGGGAGGGACCTGTCAGAGCCCCGCTGATTTCTATGGAGAGATCGAACGAAAACAGGCAGCATGTCCGTTTTCATCAGATCCGCCAGACTGATAGCTGAATGTATTGCCATACGTCTGTTTTTAGCGGATCGGATGCCGGTGGGTGTCAGCGGAAACATCATTGCTGGCACCCACCTGCCCATTAGAGTGAATGGGTGGCCAGCTCGGATCCACCTGAAATACGGACAGGCAGATCCGAGTGGGCTTATCGTGTGAAAGGGGCCTTAGAGTTCCACAGGCAAGGCAGGGTAGCATGCACATCTTTAGGCTCCATGCACACTGAAGCTGAAAAAAAGCTATTAAAAAAAACGCCAGTAGCTTTGCAGGGAGCCTTTCAACGTTTTTTAGCGTTTTTGCAATAGCTTTAATCAGCGTTTTTTAGTGTAGCTTTTTTTATTTTTTTCAATGGATAAAAAAAACGCTTAAAAAAACGCTGGCGCCTGCGTTTGAGCGTTTTTTCCCGCCGAAAAACAGCACTTTGAACGCAAATTTCGGGCGTTCAGGAAAAAAGCCAATAAACGCCAAAGCTCATTAACACTAAAAAACGCCCATGTGTGCATGGGCACATAGGCTAACATAGAGTTCAGTTTATGGGCTTTAAAAGTGCCAATAAACTACAGTTTATCAGCTTCAGTGTGCATGGAGCCTTAGAATGTAGTGGCTGCTTTTGTTTTAATTTTTACAGGCTTTTTTCCTTTATTTTCACCTGATGATGCGGTCAGTGAATGAATGAATGAATGACTTGTATAGCGCTACTCATGCAAACTGAATCGCCTCTGGGCGCTTTTTCCAGCCAGTGTCTGCTTGGCTGGTGCGGTCATTTTACCCCGTAGGATCGTGACACGCTTGGGACACACAGTCATACACACAGATATACATATATACAGTTGTGTTCAAAATTATTCAACCCCCCAATGCTGTAAAGGGTTTTAGGGAATTTAGTGTACATTTGTAATTGTATTCAGAATGAAATCCTACAAGGACTTCTTAAAGAAGCATATGCAACTAAAATGACATCAATCGGTTTTGTAATACAGTAGTAAATATTTATTTTGTGAATTCTTCATTTACACAATTATTCAACCCCTTAAAGACTACCACTCTGAAGAACAGAGGTTCATTGAAGTGTATTCAATCAGGTATTGAAAACACCTGTGGATGTCAGGGAGCAGCAATAAAGCCTAATAAGCATTAATTAGGCAGCTTTAAAATGACTGTGATACTCAGCTCCTTCTAGACATTTACTGGTGTGGTTACAAACATGGTGAAGTCAAGGGAATGGTCCAGGAAGACAAGAGAAGAGGTGATTACTCTTCACAGGAAGGGCAATGGCTATAAGAAGATTGCAAAGATGTTAAACATACCAAAAGACACCATAGGAAGCATCATTCACAAATTCAAGGCAAAGGGCACTGTTGAAACGCTACCTGGTCGTGGCAGAAAGAAGATGCTGACTTCGACTGCTGTGCGCTACCTGAAGCGTAGAGTGGAGAAAAGTCCCCGTGTGACTGCTGAGGAACTGAGAAAATATTTGTCAGATGTGGGTACTGAAGTTTCTGCTCAGACAATACGGCGCACACTGCGTAATGAAGGCCTCCATGCCAGAACTCCCAGGCGCACCCCCTTGCTGTCTCTAAAGAATAAGAAGAGTCGACTGCAGTATGCCAAAAGTCATGTGGACAAACCACAGAAGTTTTGGGATTGTGTTCTGTGGACTGATGAAACTGTTTGGGCCCATGGATCAACGCTATGTTTGGAGGAGGAAGAACAAGGCCTATGATGAAACGAACACCTTGCCTACTGTGAAGCATGGCGGGGGTTCAATCATGCTTTGTGGCTGTTTTGCTTCTGCAGGTACAGGGAAGCTTCAGCGTGTGCAAGGTACCATGAATTCTCTTCAGTACCAGGAGATATTGGATAACAATGTGATGCAGTCCGTCACAAACCTGAGGCTTGGGAGACGTTGGACCTTTCAACAGGACAATGATCCCAAGCATACCTCCAAGTCCACTAGAGCATGGTTGCAGATTAAAGGCTGGAACATTTTGGAGTGGCCATCGCAGTCACCAGACTTAAATCCGATTGAGAACCTCTGGTGGGACTTAAAGAAAGCAGTTGCAGTGCGCAAGCCTAAGAATGTGACTGAACTGGAGGCTTTTGCCCATGACGAACGGGCGAAGATACCCGTAGATCGCTGCAAGACACTTGTGTCAAGCTATGCTTCACGTTTAAAAGCTGTTATAACTGTAAAAGGATGTTGTACTAAGTACTAAGATTGAATGTCACTTGGGGGTTGAATAAAACTGATAATGATGTAAGCACAGAAAAGACATTTGTGGTTATTTCATTATAAATGTTATGTTATATTTATCTGACCTACACGTGCCTCTTTGATTTAATTGTAAGCAGGATGACTGAATGATCAAAAAAGAGATTTTTAATACAGCTTACCTGTAAAATCTTTTTCTTGGAGTACATCACGGGACACAGAGCGGCATTCATTACTATATGGGTTATATGGAGTACCTTCAGGTGTAGACACTGGCAATCTCAAACAGGAAATGCCCCTCCCTATATAACCCCCTCCCATAGGAGGAGTACCTCAGTTTTGTAGCAAGCAGTATGCCTCCCAAAATGGTCCTCAAAAAAGAGGGGTGGGAGCTCTGTGTCCCGTGATGTACTCCAAGAAAAAGATTTTACAGGTAAGCTGTATTAAAAATCTCTTTTTCTTTATCGTACATCACGGGACACAGAGCGGCATTCATTACTATATGGGATGTCCCAAAGCAATGCTTACAATGAGGGGAGGGAGAACATCTCCAAGACAAAAGGATTTAATTTAGAGATATACTCAAATCATAATAAATCCAACTTAGTTGAGAAAAATAATTTTTAAATTTTAAATTTAACTCAAAAAAGAGGAGCCCCCGGAATCCGAGGGTCTCAAACTGCAGCCTGCAGCACTGCCTGCCCGAAGGCAGTATCAGTATTCCTTCTTACGTCCAACTTGTAGAATTTTGTAAACGTGTGGACAGAAGACCAGGTTGCCGCCTTGCAAACTTGAGCCATAGAGATCTGGTGGTGTGCTGCCCAGGAGGCGCCCATGGCTCTAGTAGAATGAGCCTTTAATGATACTGGAGGAGGCAACCCTTTCAAGCCGTAGGCCTGAGTGATTAATTGCTTAATCCACCTAGAAATGGTGGACTTTGCAGCTGCCTGCCCCTTCTTGGGCCCATCCGGTAGAATGAACAGCACATCTGTTTTCCGGATCTTCTTTGTAGCTTTAAGATAGGCCTTCATGGCCCTGACGATATCCAAGGTATGCAGCAACCCTTCCTTTCTGGAAGTAGGTTTAGGGAAGAAGGATGGTAATACCAAATCCTGGTTCAAATGAAAACTGGATATGACCTTCGGTAGGAAGGAAGGATGAGGGCGGAGAACGACCCTGTCCTTATGAAAAACAAGATATGGTTCCTTACAGGATAAGGCCGCCAGCTCCGAAACTCTTCTTGCGGAAACTATGGCAACCAAAAATACTAACTTCCTTGTCAGTAGAACCAAAGGAATATCAGCCAACGGCTCAAACGGTTGTTTCTGTAAACTTGACAGAACAAGATTTAAATCCCACGGACAAAGCGGGGATTTAACTGGAGGTCTAATACGTAAGACCCCTTGAAGGAAGGTCTTAACCAGCGAGTGGGTGGCCAGCGGCCGCTGAAACCACACTGACAGAGCAGAAATCTGTCCTTTGATTGTGCTTAATGCCAATCCTTTATCCACTCCTAGCTGGAGAAAACTTAATACTCTATCGATGGTAAATTTGCGAGAAAGCCATCGCTTGGACTCACACCAGCCTACATAGGCCTTCCAGACCCTGTAATAAATCACCCTAGAGACCGGTTTCCTGGCTCTGATTAGGGTAGAGATTACTTTCTGAGACAGACCTCTACCCCTGAGAATCAGGGATTCAGCTTCCAGGCCGTCAAATTTAGATGCCGTAAGGCAGGGTGGAGGATCGGACCTTGCGATAGCAGGTCTGGCCGTAGAGGAAGAGTCCAAGGGTCTCCCACTACCATCCTTAAGATTAGTGAGTACCATGCCCTTCTGGGCCATGCTGGAGCTACCAGGATGACTGGTATGTGCTCCACCCGGATCCTGCGCAGCAGGCGGGGTAGTAACTGGAGCGGGGGAAACGCATAAAGAAGTTTGAACTGATGCCAAGGGCAAACCAACGCATCGGTTCCGCAGGCCATCGGATCCCTTGAGCGGGATATGAACCTGTCTAGTTTCTTGTTGAGTCTCGATGCCATGATATCCACGTCCGGCACTCCCCATCTTTGGCAGAGTGCTTGAAAGACTTGTGGATGCAGAGACCATTCCCCCGGCCATAGAGTCTGGCGGCTTAAGAAGTCCGCCTGAAAGTTGTCCACTCCTGGAATGAATATTGCCGATATGCAGGGCACATGAGCCTCTGCCCATAGGAGAATCAAGCTCACCTCTCTCTGAGCGGCTTGACTCCTGGTTCCCCCTTGGTGATTTATGTATGCCACGGCCGTGGCATTGTCTGATTGAATTCTCACCGGGAACCCCTGCAATTTTGACGTCCAAGCCCTGAGGGCTAGTCGAGCAGCTCTGAGCTCCAAGATGTTGATGGGCAACTGCTTCTCTGGCTTTGCCCAAGTACCTTGGCGAGTGCAACCATCCAAAATTGCTCCCCAGCCCGTCAGGCTGGCGTCTGTGGTCACTATCTTCCAAGCCACTGGGCTGAAAGACTTCCCTTTCAGTAGATTCTGAGGGTCTAACCACCAACACAGACTTTGTCGGACTCTTGATGAGAGCGGCAACGGGATATCCAAGGCCTGTGGCCTTCTGCTCCATGCTGACAGGATGGCTGCCTGTAGGATGCGAGTGTGGCTCTGGGCGTATGGTACCGCCTCGAATGTGGCCACCATCTTGCCTAGTAACCTCATACATAGGCGAATAGTCGGTTCTTTCTTGCTTAGAACCAGTAGGATTAATTCCTTGATGGCTTTTACCTTCCTCAGAGGTAGGAACACTCCTTGTTGTTCTGTGTCTAATCTCATGCCGAGATATTCCAACTGCCTTGTGGGCTGGAAAGCTGACTTTTCTCGATTTAGGACCCAGCCGAACCTCTCGAGGTATTGGACCGTGAGGGCCACTGCTCGCTCCAAGCCGGGAGACGAGTGGTCTATGACTAGGAGGTCGTCCAGGTATGCTAGGATCGTGACCCCTTGGATCCTTAGCTTGGCTAGGATCGGAGCTAGGACCTTCGTGAACACCCGGGGGGCCGTAGCCAACCCGAAGGGAAGCGCCACGAATTGGAAGTGACGCGAAGCCACCATGAAGCGTAGATATCTTTGATGTGGCTGATAAATTGGAACATGAAGGTAGGCATCCTTTATGTCTATGGACGCCATGAAGTCGTCCTTCTGGAGTGTGGCAGCTGCTGACCGCACGGATTCCATCCGAAATGAGCGGATCTTTAGATATGCATTTACCATCTTTAGGTCCAAAATTGGCCTGACATCTCCATTGGGGATGATGAATAGGTTGGAGTAGAAACCCAGCCCCTGTTCCAGGCTGGCCGGAATCCGAGGCGGATCGTTTGGAATCCTCGACTCCTGGAAATGAGGAGGAGGAAACCTTAGGAAATCTAATTTGTAGCCTGTGGCCACGGAAGACCGTACCCACTCGTCGGGAATGCTGGCTTCCCAAATCTCTGAAAAGAGTCGCAGCCTTCCCCCCACCTTCGTGGGTGGGGGCGCCCCTTCATAAGGTTGGCTTGGGGGCTGGTTTTGCTGGTTTGCGAAACCACTGCCTTTTGCCTCTAACAGCCTGTCCTTGTGATTTGCTGTTGAAGCCGAAGTTTGCTTTTGCAGGAGGCCGTCGATACTGCTTGGCATTAGAGGGCCCCTGCCCAGGGGAATACTGTCGTTTAAACGCAGGCCCCTGAACCTTCTTCTTAGTTGGCAAGAGAGTACTCTTGCCGTTTGAAATGGTCTGAATGTATTTATCTAGGTCTTCTCCGAAGAGTCGTCCTCCATGGAAGGGGAACCCTACCAGGAGCTTCTTGCATGGGGGCTCAGCCTCCCAGCTTTTTAACCATAAGAGTCTTCTCATATGGATAAGGGATAACGATAAACGTGACGCTTGCTGGATAGAATCCTTGATTGCGTCTACCGTAAAACATATGGCCTTAGGGACATCCGAAAATTCTTCTGCCTGCTGGGCAGGAATAAGTTTAAGCATCTGCTTAAATTGATCCGATAATGCTTGAGCGACCCCAATCGCAGCCACAGCTGGCTGTACTACTGCCCCTGCAGTAGTGAAGGAGTTCTTAAGTAGTGCTTCCAAGCGCTTATCAACTGGATCCTTGAACACCTGTATGTTTTCTACAGGGCATGTTAACGATTTGTTAACACATGAGATGGCTGCGTCCACTGCAGGAGTAGCCCATCTTTTGGAAAATTTTTCTTCCATAGGATATAGGACAGAGAACTTCTTAGGTGGTAAGAAGATCTTATCTGGCTTGTTCCAATCTTGGAACAAAACTCCCTCTAATAGAGGATGGATCGGAAACACAGCATTGCTTTGAGGCGCCCTCAGTGAACCCAAAGCTGAAACCGTCGATACCTGGAGATCTGGTACTGGCAAGTTGAATGCCCTATGGACCAAGTCCGACAATCCTTGAATCCACCAGCTCTCCCTCAGGGAGACTGCCCCAGACTCCTCTGTATCCGGATCTTCGATCCCTGAACCTACTTGGTCCTTGTCCAAGAGGTCGTCCAATTCCCCTGAGGAAAGGACCTCCTCTTCTGAGGGTCCGCGCTCGGGCGACGGAGATCTATTCCGCTTACTGCCCCGCATAGCTGCGGCTATCATTTTACCCATGCTTTTCTGCATCTCTTTTAAAGAGGTGAGTAATACCTCCTCCGTGACCATCTTAGGGTTGGACTGACCCGCGTCAGCTCCAGCCCCAGATCCCGATGGCCCCAAGGCTCCCTGTGGGGAAAGCAGCGGCATAGCATTGTCCGAGACCTCAGACTCTCTGGGGGAATCCCCACCTCTTGTACCCTTGTTTTTTGATGCCATGGTACAATACCGAGGTACACCTGCTACTTATTGGTACCTGGGACTTATAAATAGTTAAATGCCCAAACACCTGTTTGGGGGATAAAAAATGCTTCCTCTCCCCTAGATGACACTTCTCTTTTTTTTTTTTTTTTTTTCAAAAAAAAAATCTTTTTTTTTTTTTCAAATCTAGGAAAGAAAAAACATTCTGTCCCCCTGAGTAGTATTGCAAGAAAAACTATGAGATGGAAAAGAAACAGCCTATTCCTAGGCTTGAAAACAGTCTTTCTGAAGACTGCAATATTCTTTCTGGCCACTGTGTGTCCTTGGCGCCCCGTGCTTGCCGTTCTGGTCTTTCCTCCTCAGTTCCAAAGTATTGAATGAGCTATATGGAACAAACAAGGAAGGGCCGCCCCTTCCTTAAGCCACTGACCCGCCCTTCCCCCCCAGCAATCTCAAACAGGAAATGCCCCTCCCGACAGGGGGGGGGTGGGGTTGGGAGGAAGGGACCTCTCTGCTCCAGCAAACTGCAGCCATGAGGAGGTCAGCGTTTTGCCTGCTTTGCAGGCCGTGAGGAGGAAGACTGAATGGAGCATCGCCTGGAGGCTTGCAGGTAAGCACAGCTCTCTGACACACACATATATTTTTATATAACACAGGCCCCACTCAATGCTTTTCCAACACTACAAGGGAGGTCACATCTTATGGGGAATAATACATATAGAGCCATCCTATCTTTATGATATGTGACTAGTTTGCCAGATGCAGTGCATAACTTTAGGCATGTCCCCTGTGACCCCCCAGAAAAAACCTGCTAAGAACCAAGTTCCGCAAGTTTTCCCCTCACTTACCTGCTCCATGCCGCAGGACTTTGCCAAGCAAGAGGCCCAATCTTCCCCCATCCCGGTGGGGATGTCTAGACCTTCAGGCCCTGGGTTCCTATGAAGGATCCACTGTCCTGGGCCCATATAGCACTCTGGCAACAGAAACATTAGGCACCCAAAGGTTTCTAAGTTCTGGGCCCAGGGTCCAGCTCTCTAAAAAGAAAAGCATTATGGGCTATACCCCAAGGGTTTGGGGTCCGGTTACTGACCACTTTAGCGCTGAGGCTTTTTTGGACAGAACCGGTTAGCTCACCTAATCCCAAGGATGTGGAGGCAAGCTAAACCATGACTAACACCTAAGACACTGGCGGAAAAACTGAGGTACTCCTCCTATGGGAGGGGGTTATATAGGGAGGGGCATTTCCTGTTTGAGATTGCCAGTGTCTACACCTGAAGGTACTCCATATAACCCATATAGTAATGAATGCCGCTCTGTGTCCCGTGATGTACGATAAAGAAATCAATGTCAAACTGGCCAAAACAATCAATTTCAGTGGGGGGTTGAATAATTTTGAACACAACTGTATACTGGGCCAATTTGGGCAAGATCCAATTTACCTACCAGCATGTCTTTGGAGTGTGGGAGGAAACCAGAGTACCCTGGGGAAACCCACGCAGGCACAGGGAGAACATGCAAACTCCAGGCAGATGGTGTCGTGGTCGGGATTCGAACCAGCGACCCTTTTGCTGCTAGGCGAAAGTGCTACTCACTACACCACTGTGCTGGTCAGTAACACACTTCATGTAATACGGTGACAACACTGTACTGTAACTATGTAGGAGCATCATCGTTACCCTAGGACAGGAAGTGTTGGCAGTACAGATCACCTCCCCTTTCATAAAAGAAATCCTGAAAAAAAAACTTGGGATAACTTTGTAGGGTACACAGGGCAGCACTAGTTTTCTGTCAGGATAAACGTGGATTTTTTGCACTTGGACAAATCTAACAAAACTACAGTATATTAATTATATATTTAACAGAACAGAGACATGCATGGTCAGGGAAACGAAGGCTGAGTGAAACACATGAGTTGCCATTGCTGATCACCTTAAAGTGACCCCATCAGCGCAGGATCACTTCTGTACAATAAAATCCCCAATAATAATAAAAAAAAAAGGATACATTCTTATACTTGGTTATATCTTGAAACGCCACCGCTTTGGTGCTTCCCAGTCAAAACAAGTATTCCAAATCCGGGTGTGTGCAATAACTGCTTCCCCCAGCATGCTTTATTTCTTCTGTCACCTTGTACATCACAGGACATACAAGTTGGCAGGAGGAACCCTAGCGTGCTGCAGAGTAACTGGCATAAAACCCATCCAACTAATCAAATATATGCAGAAGCCAGAGTGCAGCAAAGCAGTGGCAGTTACAGATATGGGCAACTGGAAAGGTAGACATATTGCACCTCTTCTTTTAGCATTTATGTTATTGTATAGAACTCAGCCTGTGCTGTCAGGGCCACTTAAAGAGACGCCTCAGGGCCCCCCCCCCAAAAAGTAAAAGTCAGCAGCTACAAATATCATAGCCGTTAACATTTATTAGAACACTTACCTGTCCAGGTATCAATCGGTATCCTCATCCGTGTCAATTCTTTAATCGGCTATTGTGTGCCAGCGCCGCCATCTTGACTAAGGGAAACTGGCAGTGAAGCCTTGCACTGTGCTTTGTAAATGGGCCACAGTCTTCTGGAATCTGTGAAGTGTCCCAGAAGACTGCGGGGGGGAGGAGGGGGCAAACTGAGTCTGAAGTGGGAGCAGGTACCTGGTTTTGACAGCTCCCCCACAAAAAGTGCCAAATGCGGTAACGGAGGGGAGGAGGCAGACAAGCAGAGCTTCCCCTTTTGGGTGGAGCTCTGCTTTAAGGCCTTATGCACACTGCTGCTCTTAAAGCGGAGTTCCACCCAAAAGTGGAACCTCTGCTCATTGTACTCCTCCCCCCTCTGGTGCCACATTTGGCACCTTTCGGGGGGAGGGAGGGATGACAGCATACCTGTCTTTCACAGGTATGCTTTCCCCACTTCCGGGAGCCCCTTACTCGCAATGGAGGCGGCCTGCACCCGACAGCTGATGGAAACATGCCGTGCCACTTGTGAGTATAATGATTTGTTTTAACAATTTTAATAAAACTCATTTATCAGTATCACACTAGGTCGGTGCGCCCTCCATTCTCTTTTTTCTTTTTTAGTCTCATGAATTCCCACGATTCTGAGGAGGGCTGCAAGACTCTGGAAGATACTTTTTAATTGAATTTTACCATCTCTTAAACATCTTCCAAAAATACCGGAGCGCAGGAGATTTGTCTTTGTTTAACATGCCGTGCCGACATCACTGGACTCCAGGACAGGTAAGTGTCCGATTATTTAAAGTCAGCAGCTGCAGTATGTGCAGCTGCTGGCTTCTAATTTTTGCAGCGAAGCGCACACACCTCCGCTTAAAACCAAAGTTTTTGGAACTTTGGCATTTTTTGCCGAAGCCCCCGAACACAACTCCGTAAAATTCTACAGGGTTGATTAAATAAAACAGGAAAGTGCAAAATCTGGTGCAGCTCTACATAATAATCAGCTTCCAGGTTTTGTCAAATCTTAACGTGATATTAAAGATAACAAACATGTCATATACTTTACCTGCTCTGTGCAGTGGTTTTGCACAGATCAGACCCAGAACCTCTTCTTCTCGGGTTCCTCGCCAACTTCTGCCCCTCCCTCCTGCCGAGTGCCCCCACAGCAAGCAGCTTGCTAGGGGGGCACCTGAGCCAAGCCACTGCTCCGTGTGTCTATTCAGACATGGAGCCGCAGCTTGGCACGGCCCCCTCCTGCTTCTCACTGGCTCACTGACTGATTGACAGCAGCAGGAGCCAATGGCGCCCGTTGTGTGTCTAAGCCAATCAGGAGGGATAGTGCCAGATAGCCGAGTCTCTCGTGCAACATCACTGGATAGAGATGGGGCTCAGGTAAGTATTAGGGGGGCTGCTGCACACAGAAGTTTTTTTAATGTTATTGCTCAGAATGCATTAAGATAAAAACCTTCTGCTCTTAGAACCACTTTAATTGATCAAGCTGAAGTTAGAAGCTGATTGGCTACCATGCACAGCTACACCAGATTTTGCACTTTCCGGTTTTAGTAAATCAACCTCTAGGTCTCCATGCACACAGACATTTACCAAAATATAGCTGCTGTGTTTAGAACCAGTTAAATGATCCTTGTCTGAACGCAGAAGAATCGCATTCAGGGGATGAGAGTTTTGGCAGAAGGACGCTGGACACTGAAAAAAATAAAAATGCATTAACACTAGGCGTATTTGACGTTTTAATTTTAATGGCCAGAATAAATTGACCAGAATAAATTAAATGAAATAACGCCCAAGTGCTGGGTGCTGCTCAACACGGGTATAACGTGGCTAAACACGTTTAACAACGTCCATCGTTTTTCTAATGCCAGGAGAAAGGCAAAGGAACGTCCATTGTACATGCTAGATTCCTGATTAATTCTGGCTTCAGTCCTTTTCGGTATTTTTAATTGGGAAGAAGCATGCAGCCAGCAAAGTCAGAACTTCTGATTTGCACGCTTGTTCTAGGGGAGTGGCTCAGAACATTTTAAAACCAGAGAGAACCAGCAAGCAGCATGTTAGATGGGGAATCACTGATGGTAACGTATGTATTCCCGTCAGCACTGACCTGTAGTTTGACATGGCAGAACGGTAAGCCCAACAATGGGCACACGTATATAGATGTGTAGAGAGGAAGAGTGCAATGATTGAAGTAAAACATTCAATTAAATGTTCATTTTGTAGAAAAACATTGATAACAGAACCACGATAGATAGAACAATAACCGCAATCAGAAATAACTGGAATCAATTCTGAAGGATATTTAGATTTAAATACCCACAGTAACGGATCATTAATTCATCAGGAACTCCATCAAAGGCTGGAAAATGAGCCACCCTGTGCAGAAGAGGACAGATATACTGCCTGGAAAACCTAAACTGTCAGCGCTCTGGCTTTGTGATCACTGAAACAGTTAACGAACAGACTTCAGTAATCTGAGGTTTCACAAATCCATGGTATAAGGTCATAATGGTATTATGGAGGTAGCTAGCACATTTCTCCCTGTCTCCACTTTAAGCCGTTACTAGATTTTCTCCTACAAAAAAAAATTCACACATTTTACAGCATGTAAACATCATCATGTAATGCATCTAAATGCATCCCTTTTACAGAATATTAGTAATTGTTACCACTGAATGCAACTTCTACGGCTAACATCTCAATGTGCGTCATTGACCAGTTATTGCTTTTAGGAAGCTGTAAAGAACTGCGATTACGGATGCCCTGTAACACGGGTCCCAACCACTTGCTGCTCACGAGTCCCACTTATGTGTGAAATGTTGAAAAGAACAATTTTTAACACTAAAAAAATAAATAAAAAAACAATAGGTAACCTTTAGTTGATTTCATACTTGCTATGTTTTTATAGGAAAATCTGTAAGCTGCCATTCTAAAAATGCTAGATCCCCAATTGTGTTGCTCGGCATTTGGTTTCAAAGTCATCACAATAAAGCTGGCCATACGTTATACAAGTTCCTTTAGATTTACCTTCAACTATGTAATGCAAGTGCCTGCCTGACTGCATACAAATTTAACGTGTTTAGGTTTGACTAAAAATTATATGGTTTTGATAAATCAAAAAAAATAATTGTACAAGAAAATTGTATAACGTATGGCCAGCCTAATGCTCCGTACACACAATCCGAATATCATACGACAGAACGTACAACCTTTTCCGCTTAATAGTCGCAAGTAGAAATTAAATAGGTTATTAAAGTCACCAAAAGTCTCGTACGACAGAAAAAAAATAAAAAAAATCGGAAGTGATGTCATGTGTTGCAATGTATTTGTATTGTCGGACGACAACTGTACTGACTAAACGAAAATCATACGATCTGGTATCGTACGAGGACAATTTTCGTGCACGTCCGATAAAATAATATCGGATGAACGGTCATGATCGGCTCTAGAAAGCTCTGTACCAACGATCCAATTATCGTACGATTCTTCCTCGGGCGAAATTTTTCGTACGATCTTCGGAACGTGTGTAGCGACCTAGCGAACGTCAGGACTTTTGGTTTTGGTCTTGTTCCAGGCTAGTGGCTGAATAAAGGTAACCAGGCAATGAGCACTTTCAGCAGCCAGTCAGGAAAGGCAGCCTACAGATTTCTCTTATTTTCTTCAATGCAGATGTTCAGCAAGAACATGTACTGAGCAAGTGTTGAAGGACAGCTGAGAGCCACATGTGGTAGTTGAAGGCCCTATAAAAAAAAAATATACCAATTCTTGCAGCAAACACATAAAAGTTTATAACATGGTAGTCCTACCTTGACAATCCGTTGAGATCTCTTCCAAAACACACGTTGCCAAACTGAGGAATAATTTCCACAAGTTTCTTGGTGGCCTCGGACACTGTGCTATGGTAGTCCGCCTGCGTGGTCTTGCACTGGAGCAGCTCTTGCTTCCCGTACTCCTTCAGCCGCTTGTAAAGTGTGCGCAGGCCTTGCGCCGTGCGCGGGGGACGTCCTCCTCCCAAAGCGTTGTACTTTTCTGCGATAATCTCCCAGCAATTGTTTTTCTCAATGATTACAGAATGCTTGTTGGTGTGCTCCTCCAACACTCCTATGTAAGGCTTCACCAGCCTTAGTAGATCCAGCTTTTCAAAGACTGTGAAATTGGAGGACCGAGCTTTGCCCACCATGTTCAAGCCGTCCTTTATTAGCAAACAGTTCCTGAACACACAATTCAGCCTTGAGCTCTGCACAGCTCTTTTCCCCCACAGACATACACACAAGGAAAAAAAAAAAAAAAAATCAGGCTTAACTAGGTTAGTCTCGCTTAGGCCTACGCCTACCAGGGAGGGTTTATTAAAATTCCTTCAGCTTAATCTGACGCAGGTTCAGAAAATCTGTTTAAGACAGGCCTGACCTACATAATAGCTTGTGAAGAATGCTGAAAGATACCAGTAGGAAGGATAAATTACAAAACCACATTGTAATGTTAAGTGAAGAAAAAAAATAAAAGAACATGATACACAAAAGAGTGACTAAAACATAAGCAGAGATCAACATTGCTTTAAATACATGGTTTGTGCCACACAAATCAGCCGCAGACATTGCTGTTTGTTTATAAGGAGCTAAAGCTTATCTTTCTGCATTTATTAACTGGGGCTGAAAGGTCAAGGTACACATAAGGTTATAGGAAGAAAAAAAAAAAAAAGGCTATATTGAATGATAAGGGGTGACGTGTGTAGGAGAGCCCCTGTCGGAGCCCCAATCAGCCTCTGTTCAGACTTGCAGCATTTGCATAATGCTAGTCCTGCTGTCAATCAGGAGCTCTGCTTCCCCTAGCTAGTTAGGTTACACCCAAGGCTCAAACTCCACAGCAAAGCTCAGGCTCGCCTGCATTTTCCATTCTGCTGAGCCCTGGAGGATTATGGTGTTAGGGAAATTTCTTTAGCCTGTCAAACAGTATAATAAGCAAAACATGCTGCTGTTTTAACAAAATCGCAAGGGTATTTCTTTTTTTGTTGTTGCTGTTTAACAAGCGCCTGTATGTATTTAAAACCGTTCTTGGCTTCAGTTTAAGATTTAATGAAGCTTAACCCCCCCCCCTCCCAGGATGCTGAAGGGACCTCAAGCACCCCTAGATTTTGGACTGCATGGCATGCAGGGTCATCTCTACCTCCTCTGTGTGCCCAGACTCGCCAACAAAGGGACAACATGTCATAATAGAAAAATATGTCAGAACAGAAATAGGCATTATAAACACATATACAAACAAAAAAAAACAAAGAAAATTCCCAGCTGAACTTACCGACCTGCCTGCAACCAACCAAATTATCCTGTCTAACAGCATGCGTTAAAAACAGGGGTTAAGTTTGCACTCATTTGCAAATACATGTGTAAGCTACAGAGCCCAGTCAAGGCACCTCAATATTATCTGCAGTCTTAAAGCGGAGTTCCATGCGTTTTTTAGTTTATTAAAAGTCAGCAGCTACAAAAAGCATAGCTGCTGACTTTTAATAAACCAACACTTACCTGCCCCGCGGTCCAGCGATGCAGTCGCACGGAGCCTCGCTCCTCTCCTCGGCGCCATCATAGTAACTGTGGGCACCCGGCCGTGACAGCTTACGGCTTCACAGCCGGGCATGCACTGTGCATGCACAAGTCACGCTGCGCTCTTCTATTAGCCAACCGATCTTCTGGGACCCGAGTTGTGTCCCAGAAGATCGCTGGCAGGGAGGGGGGCCGCCTAGGGCGAGAGGAGGAGTCGTCTAGGCGAATGAAGAAAGAAAGCAAAAAGTCCCACTAAAAAGAGGGTACACCCCCCCCCCCCCCCAAATAAAATGACATGCCAAATGTGGTAAGTCAGGGGGCGAGGAGTGCTTAAAGCGGAAGTTCCACTTTTGGGTGGAACTCCGCTTTAACGTTAAATTTTGAGAGCCTTCAAAGTAGAAGCACATGCATTATGATGGATAGGAAGAGGGCAGGAGAGTCTGAAGGGAGCCCACCCCTCCTCAAAAAGGCCCCGGGACGCATTGGACACCCAGCATATAGCACTATGGCTGCAAAGGTGTCCACTGCGTCCCCTCATCAGTATTCCAACAGTACAAACAAATAGCCACTGCCCTCACCTATAACTGGCTTTTGCAGCAAGTAGCACATGGAAGGGAAACGCATGCAAAACAAAACCAAAGAAATTCCCAGCTCAACTTACCGACCAGCCTGCAACCAACCAAATTATCTTAAAGGGGTTGTAAAGGTAAAAAAAAAAAATTCCCCTAAATAGCTTCCTTTACCTTAGTGCAGTCCTCCTTCACTTACCTCATCCTTCCATTTTGCTTTTAAATGTGCTTATTTCTTCTGAGAAATCCTCACTTCCTGTTCTTCTGTCTGTAACTACACACATTAATGCAACACTTTCTCCCTGGTGTGGAGAAAGCCTCTTGAGGGGGCAAGCAGGAGTGTCAGGATGCCCACAAACACACAGCTCCTTTTTCTATCTGCAAAGTAGAGAGCGTCCTGACCCTCCTGCTCACCCCCTCCCCCCTCAAGAGGCTTTCTCCACACCAGGGAGATATGCCAGTGTATCTGTGTGCTCGTACCTCATATGAGGAAGATCCCTGTTAGCTGTCATACCGGGATTGAGGAGGTGGTCTGTTCATAACCAAGGATGAGTTCCCGGCGTGTTCGCAACTAGCACATGCAGAGCCCACCAAGAAGTCGGCACTGCACAGCAATCGCAAGCAGTGAGACATTTTCCCGATGCGCGTCTACAGAGATCCAGGAATGTCACTGTCTGTGATTAGCGCTGTGCAGTTCCGACTTCCTGGCGGGCTCTGCACGCACTAGTTGCGAACACACCTGAGCTCATCCTTATTCATAACATGTTACAAGAGGTAAACTTATCCTTTAGGCCCCTTTCACACTGGGGCATTTTTCGAGTGTTATTCGAGCGAAGCCTCATCTGCAATCCCAATGTGCTGGTAAAGCACCGCTAAGACCCTAACGTTGTAGGGCGTTTTTGCAGTGCCTCAGTGTGAAAGGGTAAGGTGTTTTTACAGCGCTTTCAATTCATTTCAATGGAGAGGGGCGTTTTTGGAGCGTTTTTTCAGCGCCCAAAAGCTGCTCCAAAGATGCTGCTTGCAGGACTCAGTGTGAAAGGGTCCATTAAGATACATGGAGAGCGTTTTATGAGCGTTTTAATAGCACTATTTTTAACGCTAAAACGCTGTAAAAACGCTTCAGTGTGAAAGGGGTCTTAAAGTGGATTCTTTCCAAAACAAATTGTATTTGAAAAACCACTGCGCAAATACCGTTGGCTCCCTGCTGCTGTCAATCAAATTCAGTGAGAGAGAAAGGGGCGGGGGTCAGTGTCAAAATAGATGCTTGCTGTGGGGGCGAGGAGCCAGGAGAGCTGAAGGGGCACCTGAGAAGAGGAGGATCGGGGCTGCCCTGTGCAAAACCATAACACAGAGCAGGTAAGTAGAACATGTTTGTTATTTAAAAAAAAAAAAATACTAAAGTTTCCTTTTAACTAGGGTTGTCCCGATACCGATACCAAGCATTTGCCCGAGTACTCCCGATTCTTCACCCGATACTTGTACTGTCAGCGGTGATCAGTGTGTGGGGAAGTTACAAGCACCGATCACCGCTGATTTTAAAGCAGCTAAAAGCCGCTGTGTATCCCGTGTATGCCGCCGTGTATCCCGTGTATGCCGCCGTGTATCCCGCCGTGTTTCTCTCCCCTTTCGTGCTCCTCCTCCACCCCCTGGAAATGTCAGGATTGAGAGCGGGGTAGGAGCCGGTAAATCCGGCTCCTTACTGCTCCGAATGGACAGAGTCAGTGATCACTGACTCTGTCCATTCACATAACTGAAACATTGTAACCTGTGTTTACAAATGTTTCAGTTTATGAATGAAGAGAAGACGCTGTCTTCACTCCATTCATTTTCAGCGCAGCTGATGCTGCTGAGAAAGGGACAGGGGAACATGTGTCCCTAGTCCCTTTCCCTGTCTCAAAGGGAAGATGTCAGAGGTCTGTTAAGACCCCTGATATCTCACCAAAGCCCCCCCAACAGGGCTGAAAAAAGAAATAAAAAAATAAAGAATAAAAAAACAAAAGAATAAAAAAATTATTGTAGAAAATAAAAAAATTTAAGAAAAAACACACTGACACGGTCCACCCCCCCTTAAAAAAAAAAAAAAAGCATTATAAAAAATGTAAAACAAATTGTTAAAGATAAAAAAAAAAAAAAAAAAAAAAACATACTGACACATGTGCCGCTGTCACATGAGATTAAAAAAAAGTACGGTATCGGTATTCGGTATTGGCGAGTACTTGAAAAAAAGAATCGGTACTTGTACTCGGTTATAAAAAAGTGATATCGGGACAACCCTACTTTTAACGCAAGTATTCTAAACATATTTTGTGATCCAGCTGCTACGCCACCAAATACTACAACACCAAACATCCACAATGTTCCTGGTAGTCAGCAACCATGTGCTCCTAGGATGGTAATCACATTATGTAGCTCAAGAGAATCCAAATCAACACATAATAAATGCACAATTCGGTAATTCTGACATGTGCCCTAGTCATTTGTTTAAAGGGTGATATTTGGCGATACATCCCCTTAGATCAGTGGTTCTCAACCTTCAAGTGCCGTGACCCCCTGATAAAATTTCCCAAGTTGTGGGGACCCCTAACAGTAAAATTATTTTTGTAGCGTAGGTTGTCAGCACCCAAGGCAATACAAGTAGTATGCACCCCTAACCCACAGACATTTATCGCTCCCTGAGTCCCTTCCACTTGTACAGTATTAAAACCCCTTATGGTACATTTTAGGATGTACCACTCTTTCGCTTTGTTCTCTTTTTTTCCCTTTTATCTCTCTTTATCCTAATTTCTTGTTTTTTTCCCCCATCCCTCTCTCTAGCCGTCTTTCTTGTTCTTTCTCTCCCTTTTTCTGTGTTCCTCCCCCTCTTTTCATGTATTCTTTATTTTTTATTCCTTCTCTTAGACCCCTTTCACACTGAGGAGTTTTTCAAGCAGTACAGCGCTAAAAATAGCACTGCTATACCGCCTGAAAAACTCCTGCCCAGCTACCTCAATGTGAAACCAGGAGGGCTTTCACACTGAGGCGATGCGCTGGCAGGAGAGAAAAAAATCCCCTGGCAGCAGCATCTTTGGAGCGGTATGTATACCGCTCCTTACCATGTAAAACAATGGGAAACCGCGGCAATACCGCCCGCAATGTGCCTCTGCAGAGGTGCATTGCGGGCGATATTAACCCTTTATCGGCCGTTAGCGGGGGTTAATACCACACCGCTAGCGGCCGAATCCCGCGGCAAATCCGACGGTATAGCGTGAAAGGGGCCTTACTCTTTGGTGGGGGGAATGGGATGAGTGGCAGTGCAGCGGGGGGTTCTCTTCAGCCAACTTTGGTGCTTTTGATCAAGGTCATCTGCTGATCTGAGAACTGTAGTGGGGGCTTTTAATGGCAACTATAATCACAGGTAGTGTTACTCACTGTGTCTCTGACTTTGTGGTGTCTCATAGCAGTGACACCTATGCCGAAATAAGGAGATAGGGTCATCTCCAGCCCCTCCCACTTCACATTCCTCACCAGTCAGCTGACCTCTAATCTCTGCCCCCAGCCATGCCGTGAACTGAATGGGCGGCTGCGATGAGGCCGAGTGGGCGGCCGCATGCTCCAGAAACAACCCAGCTGGACGGCCACAGACTACAGGGAAAGCCCTGCTGGTCAGCTGCGAAAAGACTGGTAGAGCGGTGCAGGCTTCAGGAACAGCCCAGGATTCGGGGACCCCTGGCAAATCGTCATTTGACCCCCAGGTTGAGAACCACTGCCTTAGATTAATGTAGTTAGATAAATGACAGATTACGGTTATTGCATTTATTAAGCAAACCTGTGGATGTTTACTTTACATTGTACATCAGAGATGGACAAATTCTAGGAGACAACATGCTTAAAAAATTACAGCTGGTGTCTTCTCTTTCAACGTTACTAAAAACACATGTTCTCTGGCAACTTAAAACTGCTTAGATTGGCCCTAATGGCTCCTAAATTCTGCATTAGTCTACTTCTGTAAAAGTCATAAAGACACTCTAAGTAAACAGCCACACAAACATAATACAGAGCTTACAATTATATCTCTGATTAGGCTTACAATGTAGTATTTATGATCAAGCACAAAATAAAAAAGATTACTGAGTCAGCAAGAGATCCTGTCTAATCGATTTTTTTTTCATTTGGAGCAATATACACAAACATCTTTTTTAACCACTTCAGATTTACCCCCTTCATGACCAGGCCATTTTTTGAGATACGGCACTGTTATTTTAACTGACAATTGCACGGTTGTGCCACACTGTACCCAAATAAAGTGTTTGTCCTTTTTTTTCCCCACAAATAGAGCAACAATTTTGAAAAAAACAAAAACAATATATGTAGCGCTACCCCCTCAGGAGCCGCTGGTTAGAATTGGGATCGGCATAGTTGTGTTACCTCTGTGATATGTCTAGGGGTGATGACGATGATGAGAGCAATGATGAAATGTCCAAACAATTAGCTGACGTTTTCTGTGCTTTTATTTTGGGTCAAACATGACCAACAGTCAACTTGAGGTAGACAGAATAGGTTGGTGACAAGGAGAGAACTTTGCAGATTCAGGCTATGGATAGAAGAAGCAGTCCTGCCTCCAATGATTAATCTTGCTTTGTCGCCACTCCAGCCGGAGTGGGTATAGTGCCCCTGGACAGGTCCCTCTCACAGGCCTGGCAGCCAGGGTGTCACTCGGAACTGCTGGGAAGGAACAAATCTCTGCCACCGACTTGGCTATAGTAAGATTTAGAGTATTGTAGTGAGACCTCTGCCACAGGCCCAATACTTGCGAACATGGATGATAGAGCGAATCCTCCCAGTAAACACTATTTTGCCTGAATCTTCCTCAGGTAGACTTGATAGCTAGGGGTCACCGACTGACAGTTTGCAGCATACAACCCGTCAGTGTCCGGTCACCCAGATCCCCGAAGGATGGTCTAAGCCCTATTGGGTCACCTGCCTCCGGGTTCTCCTCAGACCGACTCCCCACGGAACAGCACAACTCGCTTGGGATCCTATTAATAAAGGTGGGGGACCCAGTAAGTCACTGGTGCCCCTTGGCAGCATCAGTTGCTCCGGGCCATGAGGGCCCAGAGTCAGGAACTCCGCGTAGCACGTGCGCCCTGGCCTGGTAGGCCATAACGCCGGGGCCCCCTGATGTGCGCACACCCTGAAGGTGGGTGCCGCACCTGGAACCAGGAACCCGTGAAGAACCCCGAAACATGGCGTCTGCCACAGAAATACCCTCCCCCAGCATGCCCCACGAGGGAAACACTCCTCTGATTGGCTGCTGGGCAAAAGGGCACCTCCGCCTGGACCTCTCTGGCACCACCTGTCATCCAAAGATGGAACTACATCTCCGGAGCACAGAATAACCCTAGGAACAGTTCAGGGCTGGCAACAGCCAAATTTAGATAAATCAACATGGATGAAAGCAAGTTACTCTCTCATCCTACTAAATTTGACATAGCACCTGTACTGAAAAGTACACAGGCGCTACATATATTTTTTACTTTCTGCTATAAAACATATCCTATAAATAAAATGTACAAAAATCTAATTTCCTCATAAAGTTAGGCCAATATGTACTCTGCCAATTATTTTTGGGTAAAAAATATCCCAATAAGCGTAACTTGATTGTAGGCGCTATAAGTTTTGTGTAAACCAAACTCTGGGACACATTTATGAAATTATTATTTATTTATTTTTACTAGTAATGGTGGCAATCAGCAACCTGTAGCGGGACTGCGACATTGCCGCAGACATTCTGACACTTTTTTTGGAAACAGTGACACAAATACAGTGATCAGTGCTAAAAATATTCACGGTCGCTGTACTAATCACACTGGCTGGAAAGGGGTTAAACAACAGGGGCAATCAAAAGGTTAACTGGGTGCCTAGCCTGTGTTTATGTGCAGTGTGCTTTTACTAGGGGAAGGCATGGATCCTTGTCCCCATTTTGCAGGAACACAGGATCCATGCCTTCCCTACTGAAAGACGGGAAGCTTCCTTGTTTACATCGGCAGACTGCCGTTCTGCCTCTGTACCGAATGATCAGCGGGTGCTGGCGCACATCGAGTCCGGGTGTATAATCACAGTAAAAGTGAGCCTCCAGCAGCGCACATTTGCGTCCGCTCCCCGAAAGTGCAGGATCACACACATCAGGGTTCGACAAATCCCGGTCGCCAGGTCGACTAGAAATAGCGGCTTGGCTTGTAAGGTGGGCAAAAAAAAAAAAAAAGTTGTTCCATAGGACCGGCGCTCCGCGGACTAGGCCGAAGCCGCGGCCTCGCCTAAAACATCCTGCCCGCAGCTCGCCGCGATCCTGGGAAAAGGCCGCTCGCGGCCTTTTTCCAGGATCACTGCGGGCAGGATGTTTTAGGTGAGGCCGCGGACCTCCCCCGCCGCTCAATCGCGGGGGGCCCGTGATGTCCGGTAATTGAGGCCACGGCTTTGCGGCCTTGTGAAGTCCCCAGCTCTTCCTTGTGTGAGCTGGCGCCATCTGGTGGTGGCCGCTGGTATTACAAGTTAAGCATTACAAGTTAAACAGCAATTCTAATGTCATTTTTCACTATTTTCACTGCCATCTTCTTCCCTCTAATTAGAACCCCCAAACAATATATATATTTTTTATCCTAACACCCTAGAGAATAAAATGGCGATCGTTGCAATACTTTCTGTCACGCTGTATTTGCGCAGCGGTCTTACAAGCGCACTTTTTTTAATAAAAAAATAAGACAACAGTAAAGTTATCCCCATTTTTTTAATATTATGAAAGATAATGTTACGCCGAGTAAATTCATACCCAACATGTCACGCTTCAAAATTGTGTCCGCTCGTGGAATGCCGACAAACTTTTACCCTTTAAAATCTTCATAGGCGACGGGTTGCATGTTTTGAGTTACAGAGGAGGTCTAGGGCTAGAATTATTGCTCTCGCTCTACCAATCGCGGCGATACCTCACATGTGCGGTTTGAACACCATTTACATATGCGGGCGCTGCTCACGTATGTGTTCGTTTCTGCGCACAAGCTCGTCGGGACGGGGTGCGTTTTCTGGTTCCTAACTTTTTTAGCTGGCTCCTAGATTCCAAGCAAATTTGTCAAACCTATATATATATATATATATATATATATATATATATATATATATATATATATATATATATATATATATATATATATATATATATATATATATATATATATATATATATATATATATATACACACACACACACACACTAAGCCTGTTAGCCTGATGAAGAGCAGGGATGCTCACAACTGTACAGTAGCTATCTTTCACATGATTTTGAAGATTACAGTAAATGGTTTTATTGGAGCACGTGTATCTTAGTCGTTTTTTGTTGGATATCGGTGGATGATTGGGAGCCCACCCTGACATTTCTTCAGATCCATGGGAAAGAAAGGGAAGTAACCCACCCAAAGTTCTGAACATACACATTATTTATATATATATATATATATATATATATATATATATATATATATATATATATATATATACACACACACAGATACACACACACACATACATTTGCATATTATATATATAAATGTTGCCATTAATATTGAAACTATGACTGATGATGATGATGCAAAAAAAAAAAAACACTATCTTTTTATAAGGATAGCAATCACATGAAGCCATTTATTATCACATTTTTTTTGGATCCTTTTTAAATCATAATGACAACAGACATCACACAAATGGCCCTGATAAAAAGTCGACATACCCTGGAATGTTTGGTTTCTGGTACAGACACAGAAGGTGGCGCACGCACACACACAGCTTAACCACTTGAGACCCGCGCTATTGACAAGACGTCAACAGCGCGGCTCTCAGGTGCCAACTGGACGTCTTTGGACGTCATTTGAAAGCATTACCCGCGCGCGCCTCTGGGGGGCGCGCAGCGGGTAAACACTGTCCCGGCGCATAGCTGGGAAGCCGATGCGTGTACCTGGCAGCAGCGATGTCCGCCGGGTACACGCGATCGTCGGTAAGACAGCAGGGACGTGGAGCTCTGTGTGTAAACACAGAGCTCCACGTGCTGTCAGAGAAGAGACCGATCTGTGTCCCTTTACATAGAGACACAGCATCGGTCACCTCCCCCAGTCACCCCCCTCCCCCCACACAGTAAGAACACACCCAGGATACACATTTAACCCCTTCCTCACCCCCTAGTGTTAACCCCTTCCCTGCCAGTCACATTTATACAGTAATTAGTGCATTTTTATAGAACTGATCGCTGTATAAATGTGAATGGCGCCAAATTTGTCAAAAGTGTCCGATACGTCCGTCGCAATATCGCAGTCCCAATAAAAAAAAAAAAAAAAAAAATCGCAGATCGCCGCCATTACTAGTAACAAAAAAAAAAATAATAAAAAAAAATCATAATTCTGTCCCCTATTTTGTAGGCGCTATAACTTTTGCGCAAACCAGTCGCTCATTGCGATTTTTTTTTTTTTTTTTACAAAAATACGTCGAAAAATACGTATCGGCCTTAACTGAGAAAAAAAATGGGATATTTATTATAGCAACAAGTAAAAAATATATATATATTTTTTAAATTGTCGCTCTTTTTTTGTTTATAGCGCAAAAAATAAAAACCGCAGAGGTGATAAAATACCACCAAAACAAACCTCTATTTGTGGGGGAAAAAAAAAAAGGACGCCAATTTTGTTTGGGAGCCACTTCGCGCGACCGCCCAATTGTCAGTTAAAGCAAAGCAGTGCCGAATCGCAAAAAGGGGCCTGGTCCTTTACCTGCATATTGGTCCGGGTCTTAAAGCGGTGGTTCCCCCTAAAACTAATTTCTAACAATAGATTCGTAAGACCCGTTACACTGCGGGTAGGCTGGCTTTTTTTTTTTTTTTATTCGTACATACCGAGATCTCCCCGTCTCGTCCCTAGGCGGTCGGCTCTATACGGCGCATGCGCAGCGACGTTCGGCTTCTTTCGGAAAGTCGTGACGTCACGTACGCGCCCGTCCGAGGAACGTCAATCAACTAGGAACGCCCACCGACAAGGAACGAGACGGGGAGATATCGGTATGTACTTAAAAAAAAAAAAAAAAAAGCCAGCCTACCCGCAGTGTAACGGGTCTTACGAATCTATTGTTAGCAATGTGTTTTAGGGGGAACCACCCCTTTAAGTGGTTAAAGAGTTTTTACAATACTATTAATTAAAACACTCATGTATTGCGCTTCGATTGACAATTTCCAAACATCGGATATCTTAGAATCTTCTGTCCCTGGCATGTTCCATTTCCCTTGTGGGCATGTGAAGCCCACAAGCACTATCTTCCGGGTTTCAGTGCAGCTGAGCGACCAGCATGCACTGTCCGTTCTCGCGCATGCGCAGTATGTACGGCTTGCAGCCCCCCGTACACTTCCGACATTGCCATCACAATGAGTGGCGTCGTCGGAAGTGCCCGCCCTGTTGTGATGGCAACCAAGATAATCACACGCGCATGCGCAGTATGTACAGCTCGCAGCGCCGTACACTTCCGACACTGCCATCACAACAGGCGGCAGTGTCGGAAGTGCCCGCCCCATTGTGATGGCAACCAAGATAATCACTGGCGTCAGCACATCAATTCCGGTTTTGGAATATTGTGAGAACGAGTGGCGGCCATCCACACTGACTCCTGGGAATTATGACACATAGCTCTCAGGAGACAGTGCGCCACCGGATCTGACGGCCATATCCGCGGGTGGCACAGACCGGAAATGCCATTGAAAACTCTCCTACACAGGTAACCCTTAAGAAAAAAATAAAATAAAATTCCATTGGACAATGATTTGATTGCTAGAATGCTATTAATGTAAAGTTGAAAAATTGTTTGGAACTCCGCTTTAAGGAATTACAAGTATTCTGTATAGAGGCCAGAGGGTTGGTTTGCTAAAGGAAAAATGGGCAGTTCGCTTTGCTAGGGAATTTTCCCCAGAACTTGGTGAATGTGGTCAAATTTCACTTTGCAAAGAAAACCCAATCATGTGTAAGAAAAAAAAAATGCATTTTCTGAACTTGCCTGAAAATGAAAACTAATGCAGCCACCACATCTAGGGGCTGGTAAGCTATAATATATTACATTTTTGTATTTAAGGTTTTACACTTTATGGAGTTTGACTACAACTGCTGAAGACAGTAAGCATGCCACGCTAATCACTGTTAGGACTGGTGAGATTACTAATGCTGATCATACCTGTAAGTGGTTTAAACTTTGTAACAGCAGTAACCGCAGGCCTGCACACCTGGCTTCTGGACACTGAACGTTCCTCGACTGCTTTGGAATCTGGATTTACACCACAAGTTCTGGCAGGAACTCCAGAAGGCAAATTGTCAATCTTGGGCTGTAATAAAAACAAAATAAATTCATTATTTCATTTTTTGTATTTTCATTGTATTACAATATGCATATATTGTCAGTGACACAGAATCAACAAAATCGTTTTTACAAAAAAAAAAAGAATGCGCAGTAAACCAATAATACATGTAGCGCCAGGTTACTTCCAAGTACCGGTGCCATTGACATTTAGAGTTTATTTAGAGTGTAAGTGACTCTGATTCCAATCATTTAAGTAGGGTCTCTGTTTTAGCTGGCTGTGCTGTGGGCTCATTCTGTTGTGCTGGGGTGTTTTCTTACCCTGGTGCGGTAGGTGGCAGCAGTGAAGTTGAGGTTTGGGTGTTCTCTCCCAGCGGCCAATCAGGAGGTTTGGGCCTTGCTGGGAGAGGGTACTTATGGAACAGACGCCATTTTGGCGGGGTTCTTTTTCTTCCGGTGTGGCACCCACCTTCAGGGTGGCCACATCACGGCGCTCCGGCGTTATGGCCTACCTGTCCGGAGTGTGCGTGCTATGCAGTGTTCCTGGTTTCGGGCCTAAGTTGGTCTGGAGCATTTAAGCAGAATGGGGACCCAGTGGTCGATTCCAGAAGAATGCATGTAATCCAAACCACTCGGATATCAAAGCGAATTTCCCCAAAGGAATCAATGAAACTCAGATAATTTGTTACAGTATCACTGCTAGTGTTTGCAGTCCCGCATGTGCCCAGAGGTGGGGGTGTGCCGAAGACACTCGGAAACGCAGTGTCACCGATGCCTCCGCACCTCTGGCCACATGCGGTACTGCACAACCCAGAGGCTTGAATCCTTCTCGTCTTGTGAGACAATGCTCACAAGTCAGGATAATAAAAAAAATTGCGTATTGCGAAACGCTCGTAAACCGCTTTACTAGCAAATCTAAGGTTTTACTTCATTTGTAAAAAAAAAAAATTAAAACCATTTATCATTCCTTCTATTGGACAATTATGTGCCACTTTGTGTTGGTTTATGTTTATGGCTAGAACATGACAACATTTGGAAAATTTCAAGGGGTATAAATACTAATAAGTCACTGAACTTATACTTTAGTACTCTTGTTGTCACTGATCCAAAACAATATATGCAGACCAAGAGTTTGTGCTGTGCTCTTGTTACAACTCAACATGGGAAAGCAGACCCTGCACTAGAAAGGGAGGTCCACTCATTACATCAGGGCTCTCACCCCCTTTCCAATTTACCATGGTGGTTCCAGGCCTCATTTTCAGTGCAGAAGGAATGAACAAATGGATACCTTCTTTTTTTTTTAACTCCACAGCAGCGCCTGCGAGAACACCACACTTGGAACAGCCAACGCTATACTATGGAACCCTCTATGCAGGCTGAGGGTCAAGCAAATTCAGACACCCATGGCACCAGCAGGGCACATCCAGGCAACCATGGCACCAGCAGGACAGATCCAGGCAACCATGGCACCAGCAGGACAGATCAGGCAACCATGGCACCAGCAGGACAGATCCAGGCAACCATGGCACCAGCAGGACAGATCCAGGCAACCATGGCACCAGCAGGACAGATCCAGGCAACCATGGCACCAGCAGGACAGATCCAGGCAACCATGGCACCAGCAGGACAGATCCAGGCAACCATGGCACCAGCAGGACAGATCCAGGCAACCATGCCACCAGCAGGACAGATCCAGGCAACCATGCCACCAGCAGGACAGATCCAGGCAACCATGCCACCAGCAGGACAGATCCAGGCAACCATGCCACCGGCAGTACAGATCCAGGCAACCATGCCACCAGCAGGACAGATCCAGGCAACCATGCCACCAGCAGGACAGATCCAGGCAACCATGCCACCAGCAGGACAGATCCAGGCAACCATGCCACCATCAGGACAAATTCAGGCAACCATGCCACCAGCGGGACACAGCCAAGCTGGAGAGTTGCAGTATCATTTTGCTTTGACTGCAGGGCAGTGTTGGGCTCTCCCTCTCTAGGGTTTTTTAGCGGGAGGTTAGCAGACCCAATTCCCTTTCTTGGCTGGGTTTCCTTTAGGCCAAAGCCCAAGAGTGGCCATTCCAAAAAGAGATGTGCTATTTATGGTTCCAAATGGGGGAGCTTCTGAGAGAAGTCTGTGTGTCAGCCTTGCATACTTATTGGTTTCCTAATAAACAGGCTGAAATTTGCTATGTGGGTGGTCCTGCCTCCACCATCCTGCCTGACATCTTTTTATTAAAAAAATTTAAAGAGACTGGCTGGAAAATAGCCAGCAAACACTGACTACATCCAGCCAGATGCAGTTGCTGTTCAGGTATTCTGCTGGTGCTGGCTATCAGAATACAATAGCCACAACAAGAGATGTGTCCATCCGCGCTGTATATTAGACAGAGAGGAATAAGATATTTTCAGGTGAAGGTAAAAAAATAAATCGAAATCTTTGTTAAACTTTAGCCTCCACCTTCCAATCTTTTTGCTCTTCAGAGACAGATTTGAAACCTCCTGCCCAACATGTTCTGTGCCCAGATCCCTTACTCCATTGCTGGTGGCTGTAGGGTTTTCTCAGAAAATATCCCATTCCTTCCCAGCCCCATTGATCTAGTGCGGAAATCCAGCAGAAATAAACTTCCTCTTCTTTAAAGTAAGTGGAAGCAGAAGGGGGGTAATTCTGTTAGCATAGTGATGCTCATTTCTCCTTAATAAGGGGAATGCAGGACAGGATACTATCTATTAAAGGGTTACAAAACTTTCTTAGACGAGGTGGATGACTATAAGGGCCATTTAGTAGTCACCTGACATTGAGTGGATAGTGTCTGTTCTTGCATATTCACATGTATCAGAACATTAGAGAGGATGAAGATTTTGGCCTTTTCCAGTTCTCTATATGCTCACAATCTATTGATCAGTTAAATCTTTAATTGTTTCTATTAGCTGATGCCTGGGTGTGGTGGCTTCGTGTGTCTCGTCTTCCCGACTGCAAGGGATACAACCTCCAGGCTGTTGATACAACCCAGAGCTTGCAGCTATTTTACTTCCGCTTTGACTTAAAAAGCTCTATATTCCCACCAGAGCAAGGCTTGCTAAGGCCAAATTGATAAAGCCTCTTAATTCTTGGGGAGGACCTCATTAGCTGAAAAGTTATGAACTTCACTCAATTGGGAATAGTATAAATGAGCCTCTGGAGTAAAATGCATGAGCATTGGAGTGAGGCAATTGGGAATAGGCAGTGTAGACCTTTATGGATGGCTATGTGAGGCTACTTGCAGCGATCTTTGGCATATACCTACACTCCTTTTGTGGTAGACATCTAATGTAGGGTCCTGGGGTGCTCCAGAAAATTGAGGTTTTACAGAACAATATCCAGTGACTGGGTTGTATATATTTTACAGCTTAGGCCTTAAAGGGGTTGTAGAGGTAAAAAAAAATCCCCAAAATAGCTTCCTTTACCTTAGTACAGTCCTCCTTCACTTACCTCATCCTTCCATTTTGCTTTTAACATGTCCTTATTTCTTCTGAGAAATCCTCACTTCCTGTTCTTCTGTCTGTAACTACACACAGTAATGCAAGGCTTTCTCCCTGGTGTGGAGAAAGCCTCTAGAGGGGGGGGGAGGGGGCGAGCAGGAGTGTCAGGACGCCCACTAACACACAGCTCCTTTCTCTATCTGCAAAGTAGAGAGTGTCCTGACTTGCCTGCTCGCCCCCTCCCCCCTCAAGAGGCTTTCTCCACACCAGGAAGAAAGCCTCGCATTACTGTGTGTAGTTACAGACAGAAGAACAGGAAGTGAGAATTTCTCAGAAGAAATAAGGACATTTAAAGGCAAAATCGAAGGATGAGGTAAGTGAAGGAGGACTGCACCAAGGTAAAGGAAGCTATTTAGGGATTTTTTTTTTTTTACCTTTACAACCCCTTTAAGCCTAGTACACACCAGTAGTTTTTATATTTTTCGTTCGACCCAGCAGGGCTGAACAAAAATAACCTGACAGCTCAGGAGGAGCGGCTGCACTAACTATCCAACATTAGTACAGTGATCTCCCCTGCTGTGCTATTGTGTTCTGATAGGGTGATGGACCCATCCCACCAGAACACTCCAGTCAGCACTCTAAGCTATTGGCTGACAGCACTGACCAGGAGCTGATCGGCACACTTTTTTCGGTCATGCTCTTTTGACTGAAGCTGGAAGGCTTCTGATGACTCATCCATTCTTAAGGACGTGGCGGGCGGCCGGCTGGCTGGCACACTTCTTAACAAACAGTTAAGGCCCATACACACGATCTGACTTTTTGACATCAAATGTCCGACTGACCTGTATGATCAGACAATCCATCGGACAAATGTTCGCTGTGAAAACAGACAAACTTTCCGGCAACAAATATCCGATGGAGGCTAATCCGATCGTCTGTACACAAGTCCATCGGACTAAAGTCCAAAGTACAAACACGCATACTCAGAACCAATGCTAAAAGATCAGACAACAATAGCAGAAGTTGCCCACAGGGTGGCGGTAAAGAGCTGAAAAAACACGTGATTTGGTAAAAGTTGGCTGAAAAAGTCCTGCCGTGTGTATGCAGAACAAGCTCACGGACAAAGCCCTTCAAACAAGAATCCACAGAAAAGTCTGATGGAAGTCCGATCGTGTGTATGAGGCTTTAGTCACAGGTTGTTACGGATGTCGGCAGCCTCTGTTTTTCCTGCCAAAACGCTGCTCTTACAGAGGGATTTTTCTTTCTGCCACAAAACTCTGCTAAAAGCCTATGTGTGCATGAACACACAGGATAACATGCAAGGGAGTTTAGAGGCAGTTAAAAAAAAAAAAAGAAAAGAGGTCCAAAACAACAGCTGTAAAAAACATCCTGCTGTGCGGTCCGGTCATCAACAGGCCACAAACCCCGGGAGCTGCGGTGGCTCAACGCGATTGGCACTGCGCTTACAAGCTATTCACCTCTGCAGCTAGGGGTTCAGATCCCGTTCTCGGCTACATGTGAATTGAGTTTGGTGGTCTCAGCCCGGCTCCCGGTGAGTGTGCTATGCGAGGTAAGCCTGCGCTTAGTACGCCCACCCCCCTCCCACAAAAACCACCACACTTACACACGCACTCGCAATTGGGTTAACATGCACGCACTTTGACCACGCGGCCTCTAAAAAGAGAGGCGAATGACTAACGGGGCTGGTTGAGCGGGCTAGATCCTCTCACTCCCTTATAGGGAGTCCCTCTGCCCCGTTGGGCTTCAAAGCGGAGCAGGTAGGACGGGCTGTGTGGGAGGACCCCCTCACACACCCACCATTGCCACCCGGGGCATGGAGAAAGGTGGCAGATTGCCTCTGGGGGAGGCCTGCCTACTCCCAACTCCTGCAGTCCGGCTCCTCTCTCGAGTACACGCACAAAATACACTTTAGCCCTGGTTCACACTGGGTACGATTTGGAACGATTTGAGATGTGATTTGACATGTCAAATCGCATCTCAAATCGGCGGCAATTGTCGGCAATGGCACTGTCCTAATCAGTGCGACGCCGCATCTGCGATTTCAAAAAGTAGTTCCTGTACTACTTTTTGCGATTTCGGGCAGCGATTTACATTAAATTGCGGCCGAAATCGCGGCAAAATCGCGGCCGCGAAATCGCGGTAAAATCGCGCATTTTACCGCGATTTTGAATTCGCAGCAGTGTGAACCTAGGCTTAAAAAAAAAAGAAGAAAAAAAAACAGGCCACAAACCGGCACAGGTCCACAGCCCGGGGGTTAGGGACTCCTGGATTAAGGGCAGGTTTGCGTAAAGGGAGCCCACACCTCCCTAAAAGGTAAATGGCAGCTAAAGGTATCCCGTGCCTGCCCACACCAACTCACAAACTATGAAAACAAATAACAACCACCCCAACCTATAACTAACCTTTGCCGCAAGGAGCACATAGAAGGGCAACACACATACATAAACAAAAACAACAATTTGCAGCTCACCTACCAGCTAACCTGCAACAAAACCGAATCGATCCTGTATAACATGCGATCCTTGCTGCAAAGGCTAGTTATAGGGTGGGGTGGTTTCCATTTGTTTGCAGTATGTGAGTTGTTGCAGGCAGGCACCTTCAGCTGCCATTGTGCCCTTGCTAGGTGTCCCATGCTAGGTGTCCCATGCATCCCTATACCTTTAAGGAGGGGTGGAATCCCTAAAAGCAAACCTGCCCCAACTCTATCCAACTGCTATAGATCTCTTCCATTTTACAGTGTAATGGGGTGCCTTGATGTGGCCACTGCGGCTTACACATATGTTTGCAAATGTGTGCGACTAAACCCCTTGTTTTTAGCGTGAACTGTTAGACAGGGCCAGTTTGGTTTTTGTTGCAGGCTAGCTGGTAGGTAAGTGAGCTGGGAAATTGATTGTTTTTGAAGTCTTATAATTTGTCAGCAGTATTAGCCTTTTCTACAGGAGTAGTTATATCATTTACTGCAACAAATACCTGAGTTTGCTCCTTGCAAGAATTTGCTCAAATGGGATAATTTCTATAACCCTTTCACTTCCACGATTCTATTTTTTTGCTTCCACATAAACAAGTACATTATGGACTTTCAACAAAAACACTTCAAACCATAAACCTAAAATCTGAAAGTAGAATACATACACAATAGTATTGATAAAGTTGTTTCTGTATGTCCTACGATTCACAAATAAATGTTGATCAAAGTCAAATATCTAAAAATATATACTGTACATTACAGATATGTTTAGTGCACACAAAAACACTGAGCCTTATACACTATCAGCAGTGTTTCAGATTACAACATTTTTACTAATTCAGGTAAAAAAAAACATTCCAAATGAATGTGACATGCGTCAGAAATAAGAAAATCCCACTGGCAGTAATTCTACTGGAACCTTCTGCACGCATTTATGATGTATTATATTGCTTTAATGCATGAGACTCACTGGTATATATTTGTCGATTGTGTTTGTGAACATTGTATTATTATTAAAAAAATAGGAAAAAGAGAAACTGAAAAATCCCTTTAATGACATTAACAGAAATGTTGCAGTTCATGCAACATATCATATTTTTTTGGCATTAGTACGCCAAGCAGTAGGTGATGCAGGACTCTATAGACCAGGAGTGCCCAAAAGCTGGCCCACGGAACCCTCTGGTGTGGCCCGCCACCTCCTGCTTTGGGAGCGAGCAATATCCACCCTAGGGGAGAACCAGCAGTACCTGCTAGCCATACCTGCCCCTGGGGAACAGCCAGCAGTACCTGCCAGATATATGCACCCCTGGGGAACCGCCAGCAGCAGCTGCCAGCCGTACCCACCCTGGGGGACAGCCAGCAGCACCCGCCAGCCGTACCCGCCCTGAGGGACAGCCAGCAGCAAGCCAACCCCACCCTGGGGGACAGAATAGGATTGAAGGGCCTAAAGAGCAGAGAGTGCCGTTTCCCCCTCTGCTCTGCATATGCAGAGTGGACACGGACCTGTCATCCGCCCACTTATTGTGGCCCATGATCGGTTACTAAGACGCTTAAGTGGCCCTCGCTTTTCAAAAGGCTGGGCACTCCTGCTATAGACGATAGTCATTCCGGCATATTAAATCATTTTATTTTGGAACAATAAATAATAGCACATAGCACAATAATAGCACATTATTTATATGTCACAATTTTCCTATTTTATTCTTGGGACAATTTCCGCATAGTTTCTAATGTCACACCAATAGTTAATCAGGCCCAGATTTTTTTTTTTAAGGTTGTAATAAATAAGGAAGATGAGACTGTGTCAAATGAAATATAAAAATAAATATTTCAGCATACATACATATAATATAGAATAGCATTGCAACCACAATCTATTGATCGCGGGTGCAATGCACAGGTTCCTGCAGACTATTCCTCCAGCCCCATATGCATATGGAGGTATGGACCTGCTGTTACAGAGCTGGAGGAAGTAATCAATGGACTACAAGTGTGGTGATGTCATTAAACTTGTGCTCCATGCTTGGTGGGGGGCTGCAGAATGGCACCCTGTTACACTATAAATATGGGTGTGACATGAAATGTGGCATGAAAAGGTGGAATTAGCATTTATGGGTGCTTTCCAAAAATAATTAAGGTAAGGTGAAGAACGCACAAGCGTAGAACACATATTTACCATTAACAACGTAGTCAAGCTTTCGGTTGTCTTATCAGAGAAGGAATTATGTTTAACAGGTGGTGTAAAACGAGGCTTTTTTGTGGGATTCCCCAGCAATTGCTGACTTGGAGCTGCTGATCTTCTCATTTTGCGCTCACCTAGAGGAAGAGATGGAACCAATGTAAGTATAATGCATGTTAACTGTCAGATTGAAGAACACCTGTCATGAGAAAAATACAGGAGCTGCAATTACCGATCTTCATTAGAATATGCAGGTTCCTGGCCCTCATCCTCATCCTCTGGTTCAAAGCTATTGGAGTAACAGACCTGAAAAACGTATGCAGATCAGGTTTTCTGACTCGACTTCGATGCCATCTGCTGCATACTAATTTTGGGTCTGTTTTACAAAGTGAAGGATTTTTATATATAAAAAAGGGGATCGGGCAGCGCGAGATGGATTTACACTGTGGGACATTTTTATTTCTTTAATAAAGGACTTGTCCCAAGCTGTCCCCTGTCTTTTTTTCAATTTTTTACACTTTTTTGTGAAATGGTAGGGGTACAATGTACCCGTTACCAATTCACATAGGAGGGTGCCGGGATCTGGGGGTCCCCTTGTTAAAGGGGGCTTCCAGATTCCGATAAGCCCCTGCCTAAAGACCCCCACAACCACCGGGCAAGGGTTGTGGGGATGAGGCTGGGGACAAGGTGCTTTGGGGGTCAGACCCCAAAGCATCCTCCCCATGTTGAGGGCATGTGGCCTGGTACGGTTCAGGGGGCCTGCCAGGTTGCGTGCTCGGATAAGAGACCCCTGAAAGGTCTGGTATGGATTTTGAGGGGGACCCCTACACCATTTTTTTTCTAAAATTTAGTGCAGGGTTCCCCTTAATATCAATACCAGACCCAAAGGGCCTGGTAATGGACTGAGGGGGGACCCACACCGTTTTTTTCAATGACTTCAATGATCTTTATTTCCGGGACCCCACAATTCATTATAGCCGCAATCAGTTTTAAATTACTTTTTTTCCTTTAGAAATTTCATTTTGCTGTGGGACTGTTCTAAACATAGGAAAAAGCTGAGTTAGACTTACCGATAACTCCTTTTCTGAGAGTCTTCCTGGACAGCCCATGAGACCTAGGGCTCCTCCTACCAGGACAGGAAACATGTTACCCCCACCAGATAAAAGGGCGGTCCTCCAGGCCCCATGTCAGTCTTCTCGAGAACCGTAGGACTTCCCTGAAAAACATATGCATAATACACATAACTTCCATACAAAACCGAGTGGGAATCCGGCTGTCCTGGAAGACTCTTAGAAAAGGAGTTACCGGTAAGTCTAACTCAGCTTTTCTCCAAAGCGTCTTCCAGGACAGCCAATGAGACGATGAGCCAGAACTTACCAGTCTAGGGTGGGACAACTGCCTGAAGGACCTTTCAACCAAACAATTGTTCGTGAGCAGATAGCAGATCCAGGCGATAATGTTTAATGAAGGTCGAATAACTGGACCATGTGGCAGCCTTGCAAATTTGTTCCGGTGAGGCACCAGCCCTCTCAGCCCAAGACACAGACAACGCTCTTGTTGAATGCGCAGTGACAAAAGGTGTAGGAACTTCTCTAATTTTGTAAGCTTCCGAGATGGCTTGCTTTATCCATCTAGCCAATGTGGCTTTAGATGCACTCTTACCCCTGTGCGTACCTGAAAAAAGGACAAATAAAGCGTCTGTTTTCCTAAAGGTCTTGGCGACTTCCTGATAGACGAGAAGGATCCTTCTCACATCTAACTAAAACTTCCTTTCTTGATCGCCCTGTGGCAAACTACAAAAGGATGGCAGTACAATATCCTGTGATCTATGAAATGTACTGGCCACCTTAGGCAAAAAACTTGGATCCGTTTTTAAAACAACTCGAACCTCAAAAATCGCGAGGAATGGCTCCCTCACTGATAAGACCTGTAACTCGCTTACTCTACGAGCTGAGGTAATTGCTACCAAAAAAATGATTTTTAAAGTAAGTAATTTAATAGAAATATTCTCTAGGGGCTCAAAAGGAAACTCTACCAGAGTTTGAAGTACCAGGGACAGGTCCCATGTTGGACAACTTCTCACCACTACTGGCCTGGCCCTAGAAATGGATTTAAAGAATCTAGCTACCGTGGGATTTTCCAAAAGAGAAAACTGGAGGAAAACACTGATAGCTGTCGCCTGTACCTTCAAGGTACTAACTGAAAGACCCTTGTCGACACCCTCTTGAAAAAAATTCCAAAATAGAAGGAACATCATGCGTTGATCTTTGGTTTTCAGACAACCATGAATTAAACTTTTTCCAAACTTTGAAATATATGGCTCTAGTGACTGGTTTTCTGCAATTCTTGATTACTTTGTCAGAAAACCCCTGAGCCCTCAGTATCTTTTCTTCAGATACCAAGCCGTCAATTTTAAGGAAACCACCTGTGGGTGTGCGACTGGACCGAGACAGCAAGTCCTCTCTCTTCTGAAGCCTCAGTGGAGGCTCCGAGACCAGAGTCTGTAGTAAAGAAAACCATGGCCCCTTGGGCCAAAAGGGGGCGATCAGAATAAGGTCTGTTTCTTCTAGGAGAAACTTCCGGGATAAGTCTGATCGGTGGGAAGGCGTAGCAGAGGTCGAATGGCCACGGATTCGCCAAAGCATCGATCCCCAGTGATTGATCTGCTGGGTTTAGAGAAAAGAACTCCTCTGTCTTGCAGTTGTCCTGATTTGCGAACAGACCTGCTTCGGGATAACCCCATTTGTCGGTGATCTCCGCAAATACTTCTGGATGAAGTGACCAAGGCCCAGATTCTCATAGGACTTACGAGGGCGCAGTGCCATGTACGCCGTCGTAAGTCCTAATCTGAGCCGTCGTATCTATGCGACTGATTCTTAGAATCAGTTACGCATAGATATCCATTAGATCCGACAGGCGTAAGTCTCTTACGCCGTCAGATGTAAACTGCAATTTTTTTTTTGACTGCTAGGTGGCACTTCCGTCGAATTCCCTGTAGAGTATGCAAATTAGCTAGATACGCAAATTCCCGTCCCGTTACGACGTTTACGTTAGGCTTTTCCCGGCGTAAAGTTGCCCCTGCTATATGAGGCGCAGCCAATGTTAAGTATGGCCGTCGTTCCCGCGTCAAAATTTTAAAAAGTTACGTCGTACAAACATCTGTGAATGGGGCTGGACGTCATTTACGTTCACGTTGAAACCAATGACGTTCTTGCGACGTCATTTGGAGCAATGCACACTGGGAAATTTTACGGACGGAGAATGTGCAGTTCGTTCGGCGCAGGGACGCGCTTCATTTAAATGATACACGCCCCCTACCCGCCGAATTTGAATTCCGCCGCATGATTTACGCTACGCCGCCGCAACTTTACAGGCAAGTGCTTTGTGAATAAAGCACTTGCCTGAAAAACTTGCGGCGGCGTAACGTAAATCGGATACGTTACGCCGCCGCAGAGATACGCCCAGTGGACAAGAATCTGGGCCCAATTGTCTTGCTCCATCTTGTGGCGACTGAGATAGTCTGCTAGACAGTTTTGCGTCCCCTTCAGGTGCACTGCTGTAATTGAGGCTAGATTCTCTTCTGCCCATGACAACATTTCCTGGGCAATCAATTGAAGAATCCGACTCCTCGTGCCTCCCTGTTTGTTTAGGTACGCAACCATCTCAATGTTGTCTGATAGGATCTGGAGATCGTGACCCCTGATTTCTGACTGAAAAACCTGCAGGGTTGTGAACACTGTCTCCATACGGAAGTGCTTGTACCTGATCGATCGGTTTAGAGACCGAAGATTCAGAATAAGCCGATACTTTCCTGACGGCTTTCTGATGACAAAAATATGGGAATAAAACCCTTTGCTCTGATCTGAGCTGGGAACAGGAATCAGGACTTTCTGATCTAGCAAGTCTCCTATTTAGAGACCCAGAGCCCTCGCTTTTTCCCGATCTTTGGGAGGGGAGGTGACCTATAGTCGCTCTGGTGGTTGGCAGGAGAATTCCAGTCTGTACCCATTTGCCACTAGATCCAGGATCAAGAGACTTGAGGTGACTGCTGTCTACTGTGGGAGAAAGGCTGAGATGGGGCCTGAAGGACCGCCCTTTTATCTGGTGGGGGTAACGTGTTTCCTGTCCTGGTAGGAGGAGCCCTAGGTCTCATGGGCTGTCCTGGAAGACGCTTGGGAGAAAATGCGCCACTTAACAGGCATACTATAGATACCCCCCAGGTACGAAATTTAAAGGAATATTTCACTTTTGTTTCACTTTAAGCATTATTAAAATCACTGCTCCTGAAAAAATTGCAGTTTTTAAAACTTTTTTTTTGCATTGATACATGTCCCCTGGGGCAGGACCCGGGTCCCCAAACAATTTTTATGACAATACCATGCATATAAGCCTTTAAAATTAGCACTTTTGATCGGCAAACACCGATGTTCGTGTCGAACGTACTGGCAGCTTATTATTCTAAATAGGAAACCTTAATTTTGTTTGCAAATATTAAAGATTATAACTACCAGCAAGAATAAGTCCTTACATTTAGACCCCTCTGGGGCGGTCTTAAGGAGCTCTACTAACCACCTCCCATTCATTCCAGTGTGACTTCACACTTGGGCAGTGTGCTTGTGGGACATTTGGAAAAGTCCCGCAAGCAGCATCTTTGGGGTGGGTTAGAACGCTGTATTTAGCACTCCAAAAACACCCTGCCCATTGGAATGAATGGGCAGGTCTTATAAAGTGCCTGAAAAGCGATTTGAAAGCGCCACAAAACTGGAGTTTTTAACCCTTTTTTGAGGGTTAAAAGCACCCTGCTAGCGGCCGAAAAGTGTCTCTAAAACGAGCAGCACTTTAGCTCTAATGGCCGGCGCTTTCAGTGTGAAAGCAGTCTTAAAGAGCACCTTTAATTTCAGATCCATCATAGCAGTGCCTGTTAGCGGGCATCCACTCACCTGCTGCCGCATCACCAGCCGTCCCATTAAAGTGAATGGGACTGTCAGTAAGTCAACAGTGGGTTAGAAGGAGGAGCCACTGCGGGACAGAGATGACAGTTGCTCTTTAAAAATTATGATTTAAATCAGGGATATGCAATTAGCGGACCTCCAGCTGTTGCAGAACTACAAGTCCCATGAGGCATAGCAAGACTGACAGCCACAAGCATGACACCCAAAGGCAGAGGCATGATGGGAATTGTAGTTTTGCAACATCTGGAGGTCCGCTAATTGCATATCCCTGATTTAAATCAAGCCTTTTTACTAGTGATTAAAAACAACTTAAAGCGGAGCTCTGCTGTAAAAAAAATATATTAAAAGCCAGCAGTCACAAATACTGCAGGTGCTGACTTTTAATACATAGACACTTACCTGTCCTGGAGTCCAGCGACGTTGGCAACAGAAGACGAGCGATTGCTCGTCTCTCGACTGCCACCACTGCCATCCTGCCATCCTCGGTGAGGGAATGAGGAAGTGAAGCGTTGCAGCTTCACTTCCCGGTTCCCTACTGTGCATGCGCAAGCAGCGCTGCGAGTCTTTCACTGGTCACCGTTGTGTTCTGGGAGCTGTGTGTTTCCCAGAACACAACGGGGGGGGTTCAGACATGGCGTAGTTTGCCGCAGATTCTGCGGCCATCTTTCTCCGGACGCGGAAGCAAACACCTACCGTATTTATTGGGGTATAGCGCGCTCCCGCGTATAGCGCGCACCCCTAAAGTTGCAGCGGATTCCTGTGGAAAAAAGTTTTTTTGTACTTACAGTTTTGGTGTCTTGTGCGGCCTCTGTCGGCGGCCTCGTCAGGTCCGGCGTCCGTCTGCGGCTGTCCTCTTCGTCGGGTCTGGCGTCCTCCCCGCTCGTTTCCTGCGCCGAGTTTGAATACTGCACCGACATATACAGAGCGCAGTACACTCGTGTATTGTCGGGCAGGCTCGGCAACTCTCGCGCTGACGTCCTGTACGTCCAGGACGTGAGCGCGGAAGGAGCCGAGACTGCCCGACTATACCCGAGTGTACTGCGCTCTGTATATGTCGGCGCAGTATTCAAACTCGGCACGGGAAAGCGGGTATCGGCGAATACCGCGCACCCACGATTTTTCCCTGATTTTCAGGGCAAAAAAGTGCACGGTATACGCCGATAAATACGGTATATTATACAGGTATCTGCTCCCCTCTGAAAGGTGCCAAATGTGACACCGAAGGGACAGCAGAAGTTCCATTTCTGGGTGGAACTCCGCTTTAATGCAAAAACTCCCGTCAGTAGCAATCCTACGTGAATACTTATCTCCGCATCCCACGCTATCACTTGCGAGTCTGGAACACACCGCTACAAATTTGCACAGGACCCTTTTTTCGTAATGACACTCAAAGCTCAATGCCTGTGGATGGCATCTGTGTGAACCACTTCAATAGGAATACATAATATCTAGCCTGTCATGCGAATCTGTAAGATTGAAAATGCATATGTATGAACCAGGGTGGCTCCATTCACATCTGAGTGTCTTCGGATCGTGGCAGAATCTCTGCAATTCTCCCCGCAATCGCAAAACACAGGTTCAGGTGCCATTTTCTTGGCGCCTAAAACGTGGCGTGGTTTTGCCGTGATTGTCGAGCAGCAAATCGCATCTTGTGAAGCTTGTCGCTCCAAAAAAAAAAAAGCTCCTGCTACTTTTTGGGTGACAATCTTCACGATTGCACCGCGTTTTAGGTGCCATTCAAAATAATGACACCTGAACCTGCGTGTGGGATCCCAAAGCGCCCAGGTGTGAATGGAGCCGCTCTGGTTCATATATTTGCGATTCTGGATGCTTTTTCAAACTCGCAGATTCGCATGACAGGTTAGATATTATGTGCTCCTATTGAGATGGTTCACACAGATGCGATCTACACGCAGTGCGCTTTGAGCGCGAGTTTGAATCGTGTAACAATCGCAGCTAAATTGCACCACATTTTAGGTGCCATCGAAAATAATGGCACCCAAACTTGCACTTTGCAATTGTAGTGCGTATTGAGATTTGCCAGCAGAATTGCAGTAACTGTGTGTAATCGTAAACCGTACGTTTCTGCGCACGCAGTGAAGTGCGTTTGCCATGCGTTTTTATTTGCGGTGCATTTTTCCTAAGCTTGCATTTGCTTGAGGTCACTTCTGTCTACTTTTTTACGCACACTGCATTGCGTTGTTGTGCATCTACACGTTTCTGTGCATATGTAGCGCGGGGAAAAGCATGACAACACCCTCTGATCTCATTGGGTGACTGTGTGCTGACCGCTTTACTTCCTGTACAGGGAAGGACGCCCTGGGGGTTATTTACGAAAGGCAAATCCACTTTGCACTACAAGTGCACTTCAAATTGCACTGAAAGTACAGTCGCTGTAGATTTGAAATGAGGGGAAGCTCTGCTGATTTTATTATCCAATCATATGCAAGCTAAAATGCGGTTTTCCTTGCATGTCCCCTTCGGATCTACAGTGACTGCACTTCCAGTGCAATTTCAAGTGCCTTTCGTAAATAACCCCCCATTGTGTACACCTTGTGAGGGAAGTGATGGCAGAACTGTGTCACAATGTCTACAATCCCCTACAGATGTACAGAGGAGACATTCTTTAACTAGCCTGACTATGTGCTGCTGTCATCACATGAAAAGCCTGGCAGTGCCCCCCTATTTCTACTGTACCTGCTGTGTCCCCCTACTCCCGCTGTGTCTGTCATATTCTCCTCTCAGGAGATGGCGGTAAAATCATTCTGTAGCTTGCTTAGTACTTCAGACTGAAAGAACTGTGAGCGGGGAGGTCACATGATTCAGTAAACTCAGCACTAGGGGGAGAATACGATTCAGGAAACAGACAGGAAGTGTCTGCAGCACCGGACTCCGGTGGCCATGTTTGTTGAGCCTTTTTCACGATAAAACAGAAAATAATTTACTAATACTGAAGAAGCTAGAATCTGGATCAGTTGCACATAGTCATCTTCTTACTTTCATTTTCAAAGCTTTACTGAACAAACTAGAAGCTGATTGGTTGCTCCTGATTCTGTCAGCTTAAATTTTTTAAAAATTCCCCGTCTAGCAGTCTTTCTTGATCCTTTTAACGCAAAGGGACCCTTTAAATATTTTTTATTCAACAACAAAGTTTTCCCCAAGGTGGGACGTTAAAGCGGAGGTTCACCCAAAAAATAAATTTTTAACATTACATTCAGCCGAGTTATCCTAATGACAATCGGCTGTTTTTTTTGTTTTTTTCCCGTACATACCGTATTTCACCGCCGCTTCCGGGTATGTCTTCTGCAGGACTGGGCGTTCCTATCTGATTGACAGGCTTCCGACCGTCGCATACTACGCATCACGAGTTGCCGAAAGAAGCCGATCGGTTCGCAGGCGCCGTATAGAGCCGCACCGACGTTCGGCTTCTTTCGGCAACTCGTGATGCGTAGTATGCGACGGTCGGAAGCCTGTCAATCAGATAGGAACGCCCAGTCCCGCAGAAGACATACCCGGAAGCGGCGGTGAAATACGGTATGTACGGGAAACAAAAAACAGCCGATTGTCATTAGGACAACTCGGCTGAATGTAATGTTAAAAATTTCTTTTTGGGTGAACCCCCGCTTTAAATGGCACTTTGAAATTTGTGAAGATAAAAAATATATGATTAATTTATTAGTACAAAAACTCATAAAATTACAAGCAATGCAAGGTGTGTATACAGTATCTGACAAAAGTAAGTACACCTCTCACATTTTTGTAAATATTTTATTATATCTTTTCATGTGACAACACTGAAGAAATGACACTTTGCTACAATGTAAAGTAGTGAGTGTACAGCTTGTATAAGAGTGTAAATTTGTTGCCCCCTCAAAATAACTCAACACACAGCCACACAGTCTAAACCGCTGAGTACACCCCAAAGTAAAAATGTCCAAATTTGGCCCAATAAGCCATTTTCTCTCCCCGGTGTCATGTGACTCGTTAGTGTTACAAGGTCTCAGGTGTGAATGGGGAGCAGGTGTGTTAAATTTGATGTTATCGCTCTCACTCTCATACTGGTCACTGGAAGTTCAACATGGGACCTCATGGCAAAGAACTCTGAGGATCTGAAAAAAAAAATTGTTGTTCTACATAAAGATGGCGAACCTTGGCACCCCAGATGTTTTGGAACTACATTTCCCATGATGCTCATGTACTCTGCAGTGTAGTTGAGCATCATGGGAAATGTAGTTCCAAAACATCTGGGGTGCCAAGGTTCGCCATCACTGGCCTAGGCTATAAGAAGATTGCCAAGACCCTGAAACTGAGCTGCAGCACAGTGGCCAAGACCATATAGCGGTTTAACAGGACAGGTTCTACTCAGAGCAGGCCTTCCCATGGTCGACTAAAGAAGTTGAGTG
This sequence comes from Rana temporaria, assembly GCF_905171775.1. Classification (NCBI taxonomy): domain Eukaryota; kingdom Metazoa; phylum Chordata; class Amphibia; order Anura; family Ranidae; genus Rana; species Rana temporaria. Next base: position 358,740,555 of record NC_053493.1, read on the forward strand.
CACATGTTCAGCGTCATATACAGAGGTTGACTTTGGGAAATAAACGTATGAGTGCTGCCAGAATTTCTGCAGAGGTTGAAGGGGTGGGGGGGGGGGTCAGCCTGTCGGTGCTCAGACCATACTCCGTACACTGCATCAAATTGGTCTGCATGGCTGTCATCCCAGAAGGAAGCCTCTTCTAATGATGATGCACAAGAAAGCCGGAAAACATTTTCCTGAAGACAAGGGGGCAGATCCACAAAGATCTGCCCCGGTGCACCGTATCTGAGATACGCTACGCCGCCGTACCTTACTGCAGTTTGGTTCGAATCCATAAAGATTTTGCGCCGTAAGTTACGGCGGCGTAGTCTATCTCTCGCGGCGTAACGGTGCGTAATTCAAATCGGCGAGTAGGGGCGTGTTTCATTTAAATGAAGCGCGTCCCCGCGCCGAACGAACTGCGCATGCTCCGTTCCTAAATTTCCCGCCGTGCATTGTGCTAAATGACGTCGCAAGGATGTCATTTTTTGTGACGTGGACGTAAATTACGTCCAGCCTGATTCACGGACGACTTACGCAAACAAACCTTTTTTTTTTTTTTATTATACGCGGGAACGCGGCCATACTTAACATTGAGTACGCCACGAAATAGCAGCTTTAACTATACGGCGAAAAAAGCCGACTAGAGACGACGTAAAAAAATGTGACGGCCGCTCGTACGTTAGTGGATCGTCGGAAATAGCTAATTTGCATACTCGACGCGGAAAACGACAGGAACGCCACCCAGCAGACGCCAAAGAATTGCATCTTAGATCCGAAGGCGTACGAAGCCGTACGCCTGTCGGATCTAACCCAGATGCCGTCGTATCTTGTTTTGAGGATTCAAAACAAAGATACGACGCAGGAAATTTGAAAGTACGCCGGCGTATCAGTAGATACGCCGGCGTACTCTCTCTGTGGATCTGCCCCAAGCAGACTAAGGACATAGATTACTAGAACCATGTCCTGTGGTTTGATGAGACCAAGATATACTTATTTGGTTCAGATGGTGTCAAGCCTGTGTGGCGGCAACCAGGTGAGGAGTACAAAGACAAGTGTGTCTTGCCTACAGTCAAGCATGGTGGTGGGAGTGTGATGGTCTGGGGCTGCACGACTGCTGCCGGCACTGGGGAACTACAGTTCATTAAGGGAACCATGAATGCCAACATGTACTGTGACATACTGAAGCAGAGCATGATCCCCTCCCTTTGGAGACTGGGCCTCAGGGTAGTTTTCAAACATGATAACAACCCCAAACACACCTCCAAGACGACCACTGCCTTGCTAAAGAAGCTGAGGGTAAAGGTGATGGACTGGCCAAGCATTTCTCCAGACCATAACCCTATTGAGCATCTGTGCATCTGTGGGGCATCTGTGGGGTATCCTCAAATGGAAGGTGGAGGAGCGCAAGGTCTCCAACATCCACCAGCTCTATGATGTCGTCATGGAGGAGTGGAAGAAGACTCCAGTGGCAACCTGTGAAGCTCTGGTGAACTCCATGCCCAAGAGGGTTAAGGCAGTGTTGGAAAATAATGGTGGCCACACAAAATATCGACACGTTGGGCCCAGTTTGAATATTTTCACTTAGAGGTGTACTCACTTTTTTTGCCAGTGGTTTAGACATTAATGGCTGTGTGTCTAATTATTTTGAGGGGACAGCAAATGTACACTGTTATACAAGCTGTACACTCACTACTTTTACACAAAGTGTAATTTCTTCAGTGTTGTCACATGAAAAGTTATAATAAAATATTTACAAAAATGTGCGGGGCGTACACTTTTGTGAGATACTGTATATATATCTTCATCGCTAATTATTGTTTAAAGTGGTAGTAAACTCTGTACTACCACTTTAACCTACATGTAAGCCTATAATAAGGCTTACCTGTAGGTTTAAAAAATATCTCCTAAACCTGTACGGTTTAGGAGATATTCCCCTCGCAATGCGCCGCTGACTGCAGCGGCGCATGCGCATCGGAGATCCTCGGCTAAACTACCGGCAGCCGCTGGACCTTGCCGGTGGGGAAGTCTCCCGTGCGCATTCGCGGGAGTGACGACATTGGCTCTTCAGGCAATCACATCGCTGGAGCGGCGATACCCGGAAGCAGGGATGGACCTGCCATTGTGACTACAGGGAGTTTCCCGGTGGGCCGATGGCTCAGTGGGCCGGCTTCAGTGACAGCGGCCTGGGAGTTTCTTACTTCTGCCTAATCTTGTCCCATAAGGGGGGGGCACCAAACTGATTCTTTTCCCCGGGAGAAATAATGTCTAGCTTCCCCACTGGTACTGCCTGTAAGAGTACCAGTACCAGCCGTTCTACTCTAATAAAGTAAAACGGCTAGTGGCTAGTGAAGGGGGAGAGGGGGCTTGGGTGGCCGGGGGGGGGGGGGGGTGCGGGAGTTGTCCGGCCGCTATGGGAGAGACCTGTCAAAGTGGGCCAGTCTGGATGAAGTCCAGGGCCAAATATTTGTCCCAGTCCAGCCCTGCCCGGAAGACACGCCGAGGTAAAATTACATCGTTCCTCACACCTCGTTTCAAGGTAAGTATTTCATAATGAGCTAGTATGCGGTACATGGCTTTTGCTTTTCAGGCGTTAAAAAATAAAAATTGGCAGCGGGTTTACTACCGCTTTAAATATTTTTTAGTTTGGCCATACACGCACAGATTTCTTACATTCAGCCCGAAGGATAAGCAAATTAAATAAAACAGATTCCTCCATCTATGCTAAACAGCATAGATGGATGAATCTCTAATGCCCTGTACACATTATCGGTTCGCCTGATGAAAACGGTCTGATGGATTTTTTAAGCTGACTTTCATCAGTCTTGCCTACACACCATCGGTTAAAAATCTGATCGTGTCCAACGCAGTGACGTAAAACACAACGACGTGCAGAGAAAAATTAAGTTCAATGCTTCCGAGCATGCGCCGACTTGATTCTGAGCATGCGTGGATTTTTCTCCGATGGATTTCCCCACAGACGATCATTTTTTTCTATCGGTTTTTTAACCATACGAAAATTTTAAAACAGGTTCTATTTTTTTTCACTGATGGAAAAAAAACTGATGGGGCCCACACACGATCGGTTCGTCCAATGGAAACGGTCCATCTGTCAGTTTTCATCAGACGAACCGATCGTGTGTACAGGGCATTACAGTTGGAGCCCAAGGCTCTCCGAATACCCGAACAGTGATGGCACCTGATTTCTTGCAGACACTTTTTAGCCAACAATTTTCAGCCGGGCTCCTGCCATCTTCGGATGTAAGTTTTCTGAGTCAGATGGCGCCATCCACAGCTAGAATTTCAGGTGATTCAGCATGAAAACAAAATTCAATCTGTGTATGGGCAGCTTTAGTTATAGATATAAGAATAAATAAAACAATATGGACGAGGTGTATTTAGCGTATTTGACATCCACTGATGCTCTGTACGTCAAAATAATTTTCAGTAATAAAAATGAAACAAAACATTTTAATATGATAGCCAGAAAAAAAAACAGACAGTGAAAACTGTAGTCTTCCTTCCATTGGTGGTCAGCGGGCAGAATGCTACTTACATTGGTGGCCAGGGGACCCTTGGCTTCACCTTGTTATAAGGTCTCTGGGCCACCTTGCCTGCAATGTCCAGGAACCTTTCTCAAGGTCCTCTAACCTCCGTAATTGCCAGTAGGTGTGAAAATAAGATAGAGATATAACCCCATAGGAATGCGCACAGGGTGTGCCAGGTGTGCCTGGGCACACCCTAATCACCGTGTGGGGTGGAGATTTCCCCTGTTTATTGTCCTGATATTTCACCAAAATCCCCTAAAGGGGGCCCTAAACAAATTGTAAAAAATAAAAAATAAATAAAATTGTAATAAATAATAAAAATTAAAAGTGTCAGGATATATATATATATATATATATATATATATATAAATGCACACACACGCGCATATGTGTTTGAGATTTTCTGTGCACAACCTAATGCCATAGGCTGTGCACACCTATGTATAACCCCTATTGGTTGAGGAGAGAGTAGAGGTAGCATTAGGGAGCGGTATATAATCTAAGAGTAAGAGTCTTTCACTGGCAGCCAGATATCTGCAGGGACATTTGAGGATCTCAGTGCGAATAAGCTATAGCCTCCTGCTACAGGAGCCCCTCTGGCATCCTGTGGTATGTAAGGGACTGACATTTTAATATTGGAAAGTGCCTTGTGGATAAACAGTGCCCTCTTCTGCTTGAAGAAGTGTACCTGCAACATATGTAGTGTCCACCAGGGCTGTCTTAAGAAGAGGGCACACCTGGGCACTGCTCAGGGGCCCCAGCTGCATGGGGGGCCCCTGCACTTTCCCCAAAGCAGCTGGTCCTTGAGCCCACGCTGCCCCGTAATTGGGGCCCCCATGATGGCACTGAGAGTGATAAATACACAGGGGAGGCAGTCTGCCTCCTACCTACTTGATGTCTGTTTACCTGCACTGTCATCATTGTAGGGGCCCCAGAGCATTACCTTGCAAAGGGGCCCATGATGCTATTAAGATGGCCCTGCTCTCCACTGCTGTAAGTTGCTTTATTTCTGTGAACAGTCCATTTCTACAATATAGACAAAGTTTAAGTGGAACTTCACCCCAAAGGGGAAGGTCCGCTTTTCTGATAGTTTTGACAGGAACCCTCTCCAACTTCTCCTCGGATCAGCGATTAGAGCAGAAGTTTGGCTCCCCTCTCTCTGCCTGCAGCTTCTTGGGACACGTCACAGGTTCCAGAAGACTGCAGGACCATTCACAAAGTGCAGGGCAGCTCGGTTTACAGCTGGCTTCCCATACTAAAGATGCTGGTGCCATGGACCCAAACACCAGTGAAGAACCGGCCCGGACAGGGACAGTGCTGGGTCCTTGAACAGGTAAGCGTTCTTTTATTAAAGTGGTATTAAACTTTACAAAATAAAAAAAAGATGTCCCCCTGCAAGGCATAATGTGCTAGTATGCATCACATACTAGCACATTACAAAGACTTGCCTTGAAACGAAGCCCTGCAGCAGCACACTGTCACTACTTCAGAGACTTCCATCATCACCCAGACTTTCTTCCGGGTTTAACGCTTGAATGGCCGAGCTGCGATGATGTCACTCCCACACATGCGTGCAGGAGTCACGGCACAGAGCTCTGAAGGAATGGCACAGGTATGCCGCTTCTTTAAAGCGCATGCAGCCATGAAGTCAGTAGCTGCCGCTCACTAGAATACAGTGAAACCTCGGATTGCGAGTAACGCGGTTAACAAATGTTTCGCAATACGGGCACTGTTTTAAAAAAAAATCCTGACTCGGTTTGCGAGTGTTGTCTTGAGTGTTGTTTGCGAGGATTCGAGCTGCAGCGGTGTGCAGTACCGCATTTGGCCTGAGCTGGGGGGCACCAGGGCTGAGCGGAGTCGATCGGAGCAGTTTGGAAATACTTGGAAAAATTTCGAAATACTCAGTTCCCAAGCATTTCAGAGGCTCTCCGGCGTCCCCCACCTCTGGCCACATGCGGTATTGCATGCCATTGAAGTCAATGCAGAACTAATTATTTTTGTTTCCATTGACTTCTATGGGGAAACTTGTTTGATATGCGAGTGCTTTGCATTACGAGCATTCTCCTGGAACGGATTATGCTCGTAATCAAAGGTTCCACTATATCTCCTAAACGGTGCACGAGATATTCATTTAACCTACAGGCAAGCATAATTATAAGCTTACCTGTAGGTAAAAATCAAAAAAAATAGTTTACTACCACTTTAAATGTGATTTGAATTTTTTCTTCCTAGGGTAAAGATCCTCTTTATGTATCCATGTATGTTTACTCAATTCTCAGACACTCTGGTCAGGGCGCACCTAAACCCTATTAGCTAGATTCAGAGATGGTGTCCTAACTTAGCGGCGGCGTAGCGTATCGTGTTTACACTACGCCGCCGTAAGTTAGCGAGGCAAGTACATGATTAACAAAGTACTAGCCTGCTAAGTTACGGCGGCGTAGCGTAAATCGGGCGGGCGTAATTGCGCCTAATTCAAATTTAGCTGAGGGGGCGTGTTTTATGTTAATGGGGCTTGACCTGACGTGATTGACGTATTTTACGAATGGCGCATGCGCCGTCCGCCTACATATCCCAGTGTGCATTGCAGCAAAGTACACCGCACGGTCCTATTGATTTCGACGTGGACGTAAATCATGTAAAACCCTATTCACGGACGACTTACGCAAACGACGTAAAATTTTCACATTTCGACGCGGGAACGGCGGCCATACTTAAAATTACTATTCCAGCTATTTGATGGAATAACTTTAGGCCTGATAATGCGTTACGTAAACGGCGTATCTGTACTGCATCGGCCGGGCGTACGTTCGTGAATAGGCGTATCTAGTGATTTACATATTCTACGCCGACCGCAATGGAAGCGCCACCTAGCGGCCAGCCTAAATATTGCACCCTAAGATAGGACGGCGCAAGCCGTCGTATCTTAGATAGGTTTAAGTGTATCTCTGTTTGAGAATACACCTAAACTTAGGTTGGCGCAGATTCCGAGTTAGGTCGGCGTATTTACTGATACGCCGGCCTAACTCTTACTGAATCTAGCTAAATGTGCTGCAGGCTCCACTCAGCTGGGAATTAGGGTGACCACGTGTCCCCGATTGCCCGGGACAGTCCCGCATTTTGCAGGTCTGTCCCGGGCACATTCATTCCAGGACAATACAGTGTCCCGGAATGAAACTGACACAGCCACCCCCTCCCGGGCCAATCTGATTCCCCCAAAAAAGGCCACCACATCACCACTTTACTCACTGACAGTACTTGTCCTGGCTGGGATTGCCTGGAGGAGCACAATCCCGTCCCCTGCTTGTGATTGGAGAAATCATAAATCCTGCCTCTTGTGTCCAATCACTGTGCTGTGATTGGTTACAGCACAAGCTGATTTTTGGGAAGGAGTGTGTCCCTGGAGGGTGTCCCTGAATGGTAGTTTGGAAATGTGGTCATTTGTTTGGGTTGCTGTGTCCACTGAGCTGGGCATGGTGTATGTCTCTGCTCCTTCAGACTGGGGATCGATTGGTTAAAGCGGTTCTCCACCCTAAAGTGGAGTCCCGTTGATCGGAACCCTCCCCCCCTCCGGTGTCACATTTGACACCTTTCAGGGGGGTGCAGATACCTGTCTAAAGACAGGTAATTGAACCCACTTCCGGCCCGGCATTCACGGGCAAAAGACGGGCATTGCGTCACATCCCGTCGCCCCCCGGTGTGTGCTGGGAACACTCGGCTCCCAGCACACAGCGGGAGCCAATCGGCGGGCGCGGCGCGACTCGCGCATGCGCCGTAGCGAACCGTGCAGTGAAGCCGCAGCGCTTCACTTCCTGGTTCCCTCAGCGTGGATGGAGGGGGGAGCAGCAGGGTGACGAGCGATCGCTCGTCATCTGCTGCGGACGCCGCTGGACTCCAGGACAGGTAAGTGTCCTAATATTAAAAGTCAGCAGCTGCAGTATTTGTAGCTGCTGGCTTTTAATATTTTTTTTTGGCGGAACATCCGCTTTAATACTGTGTGAGTTTCGTGCAGTGGTATATGTTTCACCACAGCAGAGAATGAGATGAATCGTGCGATTGTAAAAAGTTTGAGAGAATATGTCATTGTTCTAAAATAAACTGTATTAATTAAAATAAAATAGGCCATATTCTATTGCTTGTGTGCAAAGTTCTATTGATGTTAATGTTGTTGTTTTTTGTTGGTCTCTCTGTTGACCGGCATTTTAGTATTTTTACTATCCAGGGATTCGTTTTCCAAGCGTAGAGTGGCGTATTGTTTACATAGCTCGGAGGGTGACTGTCTGAACACTAGAGAGCTGTCTCTTAGGAAACCCAACAAGGGATTCTCTCTTTTGTCATTACAATGAAGGAAGGGAATGAAACTCCAGGACTCATCAGTAGAACATTGCTGAAGCTCATTCTCTAAACTCACTTCAGCATTTCTGCCTCGTTCTGCTGCCTCTAGGTAAGTTTCATAATATATTGGGCGCCTTTTATGGTAATTACCATGCTATTAATATCACAAGAAAATAAGCCTTTAGAAGATATACAGGAGGTGATTGAAGATGTAGAAATAAAGTCAGTTGGGGCAGATCCACAGAGCGAGTACGCCGGCGTATCTACTGATACGCCGGCGTACTTTCAAATTACCCGCGTCGTATCTTTGTTTTGAATCCTAAAAACAAGATACGACGACATCTGGGTTGGATCCAACAGGCGTACGTCTTCATACGCCTTCGGATCTAAGATGCAATACTTCAGCGTCCGCTGGGTGGCGTTCACGTCGTTTTCCACGTTGAGTATGCAAGTTAGCTATTTCCGACGATCCACGAACATACAAGCGGCTGTCGCATTTTTTGACGTCGTCTGTAGTCGGCTTTTTCCGGCGTATAGTTAAAGCTGGTATTTCGTTGCGTATAGTTAAACCTGCTATGCTAAGTATGGCCGTCGTTCCCGCGTTTAATTTGAATTATTTTTTTTGGTTTGCGTAAGTCGTTTGTGAATCAGGATGGACGTAATTCACGTCTATGTTAAAAAAAATGACGTCCTTGCGACGTCATTTAGCGCAATGCACTGCGGGAAATTTAGGGACGGCGCATGTGCAGTTCATTCGGCGCGGGGACGCGCTTCATTTAAATGAAACACGCCCCCTAATCGCCGATTTGAATTACGTGCCGTTACGCCGCCAGAGATAGACTACGCGGCCGAAACTTATGGTGCGAAATCTTTATGGATTCGATTTAAAGCCAGGTAAGGTACGGCGGCGTAGCGTATCTCTGATATGCTGCGCGGGTGCAGATCTCCGTGGATCTGCCCCAGTTGTATTTGTTGGTTGGGGCTGAACAGATGCCAGGATTGGTAACCGATGCTCCTAAACACTTTTAAAGCTGGGGCTATTTAGGACCTTTTCTATTGTTATACGTTGAATTTTAGGTTCCCTGAATCCAAAAAAAGGTATTTCTGATTTGCTGGGCTGGATGGCATTCACTTACAAGTTCCCTGTGTACAAAATAATATGTGATATATAATCTAGAATGTTTACGAAGGTTTATGGACATCCAGGTTATGGGATCTAGTAGTAGTAGCAAATCAAGCACAAGTGGGCTTGCTGGTTTCTCTATAAAAAATGTCAGTGTTCATCTACCGTGTTTTACCGAAAATAAGCCCGGTATTATATATTAATTTTGACAACAAAAGACACAGTAGGGCTTATTTTCAGGGTAGGTCTTACCATGTAATGTGCTGTCTTCTCTCCCCCTCTTCCTTCCTGCCTGTCAGGAATCCCCAGTGTGAACCGAGTTAAAATGCTTGTACAATTCTATAATCCACTCTATTACAGTATTATATAATGTACAATGTGTGTGCTTCTGTAATAAAATTGTGCTAAATACCTTCATTAAAGGGTCATTAAAGGCAAACTTTTCTTTTTTTTAAATAACAAACATGTTATACTTACCTCCACTGTGCAGCTCGTTTTGCAGAGAGTGTCCCCTAACCCTGTCTTCTGGGGTCCCTCGGAGGCTGTTTCGGCTCCTCCTCGCAAAAGCTTTCCACCTTCATGCGAGCGAGCTCGCATGGTGGAAAGCTTTTGCGAGCGCGCTCCCGTGATACAGCGGCGGGCATAGCCGCCGACTGTATCACTCGGCCCCGCCCCCCGGCGCGCTGCGTCATCCGCTGTGATTGACAGCAGGGCCAGCCAATAGCTGCGCTGCTTTCAATATGTCCAGCCTAGCCTATCAACGGCCAGGCTGGGAACCGAAGAGGATCACGTGGACGCGCGCGGGACTTTCGAGGGGTCAGGTAAGTAAAACGGGGGTTCGGGGGGGGGGGCCGGTACAGTCGGATGTTTTTTCACCTTAATGCATAGGATGCATAAGGTGAAAAAACATTTACCTTTACAACCCCTTTAAAGCTTCTGTGACCCGCCGGAGCAGACTTCCTTGCTCTGAGCACTGCAGGGGGGAGCGAGATCCCCCGCTGACAGCTGGGAGAAGAGGAGGAGAGCAGCGGGAGGTCAGCTTATATTACAGAAACACTCACATTGTACATTATATAATACTGTAATAAAGTGGATTATAGGATTTTACAAGCATTTTAAACTAGGGCTTATTTTCGGGGTAGGGCTTATATTGCAGCCCTCCTGGAAAATAACGCTAGGTCTTATTTTCGGGGAAACACGGTACCCATCAACTTACACACTTTATGGATGCATTCCCCTTTCCTACATAGTGATGAGCAGTTGCAATGCCAAACTCATTTTTTTATTTTTTTATTTCTGATGAGAGAATGCAGTTAACAATGAAGAAAGCTGCAATATTTGGTCATTTTAATAGAATAGTTTATAGTTGGATTAGCGGTACTAGATCTAAGGATGACCATTAAGCAGTACTTGGATGGATGGCGGATTGGTCTGCTATCTAGCAGTTGCCAAACTCTTTTTGATGTGGTTCGTTTTCTGTCTCAGTGCATAAGTGGTAAGCTGGGTCTGTCTCATTTTAATTATTTAGCAGTTGTTTTGGGGCTCTTGCTTACGCCAAGTGTGAATGGAACCTTAGACAGTTGTCAAACTCTGTTGGAAGATTTCCCTTTACCTCTTGTTCTGGTGACAATTGTAAAATTTTAGGTTTTTCTTTGGCAATGGTCACTCGGTCAAACAGAATGGTTGAATCGACCTGGTGGAATACAAAGAGCAGTGAAAATGTGGTTCTAATCCTTCATCACTCCGTAAGAAAAAAAAAACGTTGGCTGTACATACACTTTAATGCAGGGGTGTCCAAACTTTTTTCAAAGAGGGCCAGATTTGATGAAGTGAACATGCGTGAGGGCCGACCATTTTGCCTGACATTCTTTGAACCATTAAAATGCAGTCTAAGTGTGTTCGTTCGAGCATTAATACACTGCCCAACAATAATTCTCTTGCCTTTGTGGCTGTGTGTAGTGAAGATATGAGCTCGGGTGTATCATTTGGATATACCGTATTTATCGGCATATAACACGCACCTTCACTTTAAGAGGGAAGTTTCAGGAAAAAAAACCCTTACATTTTAAATAACTGTAAAGCAAAATAAGGGTCAGTGCCCATCAATGCAGCATAATCATTGCCCATCTGCAGCCTCATCATTGCCATCAATGCAGCCTCACCATTGACATCAGTGCAGCCTCACCATTGACATCAGTGCAGCCTGATTGATGCCAATCTGCAGCCTCAGAGGGGGATAGGCAGGGTGGCGGGACGACTGCCGACAGATTACATACAGGAGAATCTCCTGTTTACATGGCAGCCTCTTTAATACAAAGTCCCTCCTATGATAGACAGAACAGTCATCCAATGGCAGACCAGGAGACAGGACTTCCAATTACAGACGCCGCCGAGTAAACAGGAGATTCTCCTGTATGTAATCTGATGGCGCTCGTTCTGCCCCCTCCCTGTCCCCTCCGAGGCAGCACTGATAAATACAGTATATATATTTTGTGGCCCTGAGGGCCACAAAAGATATGTATATCCAAATTACCAAGGGGGCCACATTAAACCGTAACGTGGGCCGCAATTGGCCCGCGGGCCGGACTTTGGACATGCCTGCTTTAATGCAAAGGAAACAAACATACCCAATAGATAGGTGGGTAGAGAACTGTGAATTCTGTGCAGCCTTTTATCGCTTTTAGCCATTTTTCTTTCAGGCACAGCTATGGGTTACGACATTGAGCGTTTCCTGGGATATGTGAATGATGGCCTCCTGTGTTGTATCTGTCGGGATGTACTGGAAGATCCTTTACAAGCACCCTGTGAGCATGCATTCTGTGCAGCCTGTATTCATGGATGGCTGGTTCACCACAACAACTGTCCTGAAGACAGACAGACGCTGGCTGTTTCTGAACTGAGACCCCTACACAGGTAAGTGCTGCACACTTTCCAGTTCAGATATTAGCCTGCAGGGCTGGACTGAGACCAGTATTCCAGAACAGATATGTGAGCAACCAATCTTTTCTAAGGTCAATAGAATAATGAGGTATGTTTTATGTAATTACACCACTGCTGACTGCTATGTAACGGATACAGTATTCTTCTGGCCATGGTGGTCCGCAGAACTTTTTTCAGGGGGGGGGGGCATCTTTTTAAGGTCACCCATGCTCTGACGCTTTTCAATAATGTCATTATCACATTATCACAGTCCGAGACTGCAGACATAGTACAGGAGATGGTCAGAGACTGCATACATGTGGGAGGTGACAGAGGGAGGTGACAGAGAGAGACAGAGGAAGGTGACAGAGAGAGACAGGGGGGTGAGAAAGACAGAGAGAGACAGAGGAAGGTGACAGAGAGAGAGACAGGGGGTGAGAAAGACAGAGGGAGAAAAGGGTTGACAGAGAGAGGGGGGGTGACAGAGAGGGGCGATGGGAGTGAGAGAGAGAGGGGGGTCAGAGAGAGAGAATGCTGGCAAGACCCATTTTGACTCTGGGTGAGGACAGGAGATGCTCTGTTCCTTCCATGATGTGACATGGAGTGGTCCCTGGCTGCTTGCATTTCCTGCCCATCCTTGTCCCGTAAACCCTGGTCAGCCTGTCATCCAGGCCTGGAAGCAGTGAGGAGGTTTAAGGACTCCAGGGGATCCAGGCCCTGGGAGGCACCAGGGACGCTGTGCCTGCTGTTCCTGGCATCTTGCTGCTCTCCTTTCCCGTCTCCTGGGCCGATCGCACTATGTAGACCGGGTGATGTCATCCTGCTCACCCTTTGAGGCCTTCGATGTCCCGCTCCTCGCACCAGCTGTCACCGGCCTTGCTAAGCTGTGTACAGGAGCGAGCAGGGCCGGTGCTAGGATAAGAAATCAAGGATCAACAAGAAATCCAATTCCTATTATACAGGACGCCATGGCTGGGTCCTGGAAGGACGTTATATTTCCCCTCTGTTTGGACTGTGGTGCCTTTAAGGGAACGGAAAGGGTTAATGCACCTGTCCAAGGAAGTAGTTTAAAGCAGACAGGAAGTGCAGGTGAGAGTGAAGGAGTGTAGGAGAGTCCAATGCATGGTGAATGGTGGACAAGGAAAGCTGTGGAAGCTAGGAAAAGCTGTGAAAAGCTGTGAAAGGACTTGGCAGTGTCCTGCCTAAAAACCTGCTACTGAAGGACTTACCTGGAAGGACTATTTAACTGCGATAGCAGTTCTGAGCTGTACAAGTCGGTGAGACTGTTATTTCTTTTGTTTTTGCTGCTGGAAGCCATTTAAGTTTAATAAACCTCAGTTTTGATTTAAGAAGCCTGTGTCCTGCGATCAAGCTGGTCCCCCAAACATTACACTGGTGCTCGAATGCGGGCAGGACTGAATAACAGGCATAAGAAGAGAAAAAAAAAAAAAAAAGTTTTTTTCTTTTTGCATTGGACTTTATGTTGAACTGACATTTAAAGGGACAGTACATTGGATTTATGTCCTGGGTTAAAGCTGCACAAACGTTGAAAGCTGAAGCAATGGAGGAGCTAATTAAACAGCTGACCTTGGCTAACATGCAAGCGCAGACTCGCCATGAGGAAGCTAATCAACACCACAAAGAGGCGCTGGCTCTGCAGCAAGAAAATACTCGCCTGTTGGTGGCCCAGCAAGCAGCCCAGCAAGCAGCCCAGCAAGGGGTTATGCAGGCTCAGGTTACTGCCTTAAAGGAAGCGGTGCAGCGGCTGTCTCAGGTTCAGGAGCCAGCGGCTGTTGCCCCTGGCAACCAGGTGACTGTGAGGGCAAGCCATTTTTTACAGAAATTGTCCCTAAGCGATGATGTCGAGGCATTTCTTGCTACGTTTGAGAGGACAGCGGAGAGAGAAGGATGGTCTCAGGACCGGTGGGCCGGCCTCATTGCTCCTTTTCTCACTGGAGATCCTCAAAAAGCCTACTTTGACCTGCCACCAGATGATGCTAAAGACTATCAAAAGCTAAAGGCAGAAATTCTGGCTCGTCTGGGGGTGACTACGGCCGTTCGGGCCCAACGTGTACACCAATGGAAATATCGTCCAGATCGGCCACCCCGGTCTCAAATGCATGACCTGGTGCAACTAGTAAAAAAATGGCTGCAGCCTGAGGTGTTGTCCGGCCCCCAAATCGTGGAGCGGGTCGTGCTGGACCGATACCTGAGGTCCCTTCCAGATGACCTTCAACGGTGGGTCAGCCATGGAGACCCCAAAACCGCAAACCTCCTTGTTGAGATGGTGGAACGATATACAGTGGTGGAGGAACTGCTCGGACCTACCAAGCGCATAGGGCCTAGTCTGTCACGGCCTGTTCGACCAACTGCTGCCCTTCGAAAGGATGTTCCAAGGAGCCCTGGGACAAACACCCTGGAAGGCCAAGAGTCACTCCCGGTACCTCCTCAGCGTTCTGTTCCTGTTCGGAGAGGAGGGGATGTACAATGTTGGCGATGTCATTCCTGGGGTCATACCCGGACACACTGCCCACTGCAAGAGGAGCCCATGGAATGCGGGGTTCTTCGGAGGGGGTCTTTTTGTGCCCATAAAGTGTGCACCACACACCTCGACCTGGATGAGGAAAAGTTTGAGTGTGAAGTCCAAGTGAACCACCTCCCTGCCCGGGCTTTGTTGGACTCTGGAAGCATGGTAACCCTGGTTCATCCTAGAGTGATTGGGAAGATCGGTCCGGTAAGAAAAACTTTACGGGTGGTATGCATTCACGGGGACACTAGAGAGTACCCGCTCATCATGTTGTCTATCTCCTCAGCATGTGGCACTGTTACTCAAGAGGTGGGGGTGGTAAAGAACTTGGTGCATGATGTTATAATAGGACGAGACTGTCCATTGTTTACAAAACTGTGGGAACAAGGAGAACAGTTCAGAGACTGGGGAGAAACTAGCCCCCCTGTTCCTGCTGCTGAGAGGGATAACCCTGAACTGCCAAACGTTAATGTGGACCCAAATGAGGAAAATGCTAATGATTGGGTTAATGGTGATGAAAGTAGTGTTGATACTATTGAGGATGTCAAGATATGTGGTCCACAGACCTACCAAAACACTAAGGGGGAGGAGCCTTTCCCACTTCAGGTAATGCTGGGGGAAGAGGATGAGGAAGTGGCCTCTACCCCTGCGCTGCCGGATTTGGGTGTTCCCCAGGGGGCATTTGGGACTGCTCAGATGCAGGACCCCACTTTGGCCCATGCACGGGAACAAGTTGTAGTAGTAAATGGGGTTCCCCAAGAGCCAGGTGCGAATGAGAGGTGGCCACACTTTGCAATATATAATGAATTGCTGTATCGGGTTACCAAAGAGAGAGAAAATGTGGTAGAGCAATTGTTGGTACCCCAACAATATAGACGAAAGGTTCTGGACCTGGCCCATGACGATGTGTTAGGGGGACACCTGGGAGTTGAAAAAATGGAGGCACGGATCACCGACCGGTTTTACTGGCCAGGTCTGAAAGCAGAGGTAAAGAGATACTGTACCTCTTGTCCCACCTGTCAGTTGACCGCGCCGGTGACTCATTTTCGGAGCCCTTTGGTCCCTCTGCCCATAATTGAGGTCCCATTCGAGAGGATAGCCATGGATATAGTGGGTCCCTTGGTAAAGTCAGCTCGAGGTCACTCTTACATATTGGTGATTCTTGACTATGCCATCCGGTATCCTGAGGCGCTACCCCTGCGGAATACCTCCTCAAAGGCCATTGCCCGGGAATTATTCCAGATGTTTACACGGACTGGTTTTCCCAAGGAAATACTCACAGACCAGGGTACCCCGTTTATGTCAAGGGTTATGGCCGATGTGTGCAAGCTGTTCCGGATTAAACAGCTACGCACATCGGTCTACCATCCCCAAACGGACGGGTTGGTGGAACGCTTTAATAAGACCCTTAAGTCTATGCTCAAGAAAGTGGTACAAAGGGATGGGAAAGATTGGGACTGCCTGTTACCAGCTCTCCTGTTTGCTATCCGGGAAGTGCCCCAGGCCTCCACGGGGTTTTCGCCCTTTGAGTTGGTATATGGGCGGAGACCTCGCAGACTTCTTGACGTGGTTAAAGAGGAGTGGGAAAGTGAACCTGTTCAGCATAAGAGTGTCCTGGAATATGTCTCCCAAATGCAGGAAAGGATCCAAACCGTGATGCCGCTAGTCAAAGAGCATTTGCAAAAGGCCCAGGAGGCTCAACGACGGGTCTATAACAGGGCTGCTAAAATAAGGCACTTCCAAGTGGGGGATCGAGTAGCGGTGCTAATTCCCACTGTGGAAAGTAAGTTCTTAGCCAGGTGGCAAGGACCCTTTGAGGTTGTGGAAAAAGTGGGAGAGGTCAATTATAGAGTCCACCAGCCAGGCAAGAGGAAACCGTATCAGATATATCATGTCAACTTGTTAAAGCCCTGGACAGACAGGGAACCGGTGACCTCCCTGGCTAGTGCAAGACTTGAGCCTCAGGTTGGGGTGGAGAGTGTCCAAGTAGCAAATACCCTATCTAAATACCAAAGTCAGCAGGCAAAGGAGTTCTTGCAGAGAAATAAAGAGAAGTTTTCAGACTTGCCGGGGCTAACTAGTATCATAAAGCATGATATTATCACGGAACCTGGAGTCAAAGTTTTTGTCAGGCCCTACCGCATCCCAGAGGCTCAAAGGAAGGCCGTTTCAGAGGAAGTAAATAAGATGCTAGACCTGGAGATCATTGAGGAGTCGCAGAGTGAGTGGTCGAGCCCGATTGTGTTGGTACCAAAGCCCAACGGGACTCTGCGATTCTGCAATGATTTCCGGAAACTTAATGAGGTTTCACGGTTTGATGCCTACCCCATGCCCCGGGTAGATGAACTTATCGAGAGACTAGGTCCAGCCAGGTATATCACAACATTAGACCTTACCAAGGGGTATTGGCAAATCCCATTAACTAAGGCTGCTAAAGAGAAAACTGCTTTTTCTACCCCAGAGGGGAGTTTTCAGTACAGACGAATGCCTTTTGGACTGCAAACTGCTCCAGCCACGTTCCAGCGAGCAATGGATAGGATTTTACGACCTCATCGGGAGTATGCCTCAGTGTACTTGGACGACATAGTCGTTTTTAGCAGAGACTGGGAGTCACACTTGCCCAAAGTCCAGGCAGTACTGGACTCTCTCTGGAAGGAGGGGTTTACAATAAACCCTGAAAAATGTGCTTTGGGAATGGAGGAGGTGAAATACCTGGGCTATATCGTGGGTAGAGGGGTGGTGAAACCTCAAGTCAGCAAGGTAGACGCTATAAAGAGTTGGCCCCGCCCCCTCACAAAAAAGCAGGTACGTGCATTCCTGGGCATGGTGGGATACTACAGGAGGTTCGTACCCAACTTTGCCACATTGGCGGCTCCATTGACCGATCTGACTAAGGGCCGGAAATCGGTCATGGTGGAGTGGAATGCAGACGCTGAGAAGGCTTTTTTGGAGCTTAAGTCAGCACTGTGCCAACACCCTGTCTTGATAGCGCCCAATTTTTCTGAAGAGTTCATTGTCCAAACTGATGCTTCCGATGTAGGATTGGGAGCTGTATTATCACAGGTTATTCATGGTGAGGAGCACCCAGTAGTCTTCCTCAGTAGGAAGTTGACACCAGCGGAGAAAAACTACGCTATTATTGAAAGAGAGTGTCTGGCCATTAAGTGGGCTCTGGAGTCCCTCAGATATTACCTCTTGGGGAGGAAATTTAGGTTAATTTCTGATCATGCCCCTTTAACGTGGCTGAGGCAAGGTAAAGGGACTAATGCCAGGATTACCAGGTGGTTCCTGGCGCTCCAAGAGTTTAAGTTTATAGTGGAGCATAGGCCCGGGAGACTGCATCAAAATGCAGATGCCCTCTCCCGAGTCCATTGTTTGAGCTCCACTGTTGCCTCCACCTCCTTGGCGTTGGGGCACAGGGGGGGATATGTACAGGACGCCATGGCTGGGTCCTGGAAGGACGTTATATTTCCCCTCTGTTTGGACTGTGGTGCCTTTAAGGGAACGGAAAGGGTTAATGCACCTGTCCAAGGAAGTAGTTTAAAGCAGACAGGAAGTGCAGGTGAGAGTGAAGGAGTGTAGGAGAGTCCAATGCATGGTGAATGGTGGACAAGGAAAGCTGTGGAAGCTAGGAAAAGCTGTGAAAAGCTGTGAAAGGACTTGGCAGTGTCCTGCCTAAAAACCTGCTACTGAAGGACTTACCTGGAAGGACTATTTAACTGCGATAGCAGTTCTGAGCTGTACAAGTCGGTGAGACTGTTATTTCTTTTGTTTTTGCTGCTGGAAGCCATTTAAGTTTAATAAACCTCAGTTTTGATTTAAGAAGCCTGTGTCCTGCGATCAAGCTGGTCCCCCAAACATTACACTATCTAAAAAAATAAAGAAAAAAAAATTAGACTAGACCTACACTTTAGCTCAGGTTCACACTGACGCGTTTTGACATGTGATTTGGCATGTCAAATCAGCAGCATTTGCCGAAAATTGCTAGCAATGGCACTAGCGATGCAGCACCGATTTTAAAAATGAGTTTCTGTACTACTTTTTGCGATTTCAGAAACTGCACAGATGCCTCTGTAATCGCAGCCCAAATTGGGACTGACAAGCGGGAGTGAAATTGTGCGATTTCAGCTGAACTCGCACGGCTTCATTCCCGCAGCCCAGTGTGAACCCGGGCTTAAGAATTGCTTCCACGTCATTGTTTGGTTGTGTCTTTGCTTCGTTTAGGTGACGCCTAAATTTGTCCATGTTAATGATGATGTTTGTGCACCAGGACAAGGAATTTAACCCACACTACATTTTGTGTTCCAGTGTGCGTTGCTTAGCTGTGGGTTAGTTGGGAACGCTAATTAATGCTATTTTTATAGGGTCGCCAATGGGTGAATGCTCAAAATTTGCGTAAATGTAACCCAAATAGCCTTTACTGAAGTCTATTGTGGACTGTACTCAGAACAGCCAATAAACTCAGCACGGTCTTTCTATTATTGCGGGAAAAGACTGAAAGAAAAGAATCCTGCCAGTTACTGAGTGGTATTAGTTTACCACAAATAATGGACAGACTAGGAATGTTAGGATGTTAAAACTTCTGATGTAAGGACATTTTTCTTTTATAGCCCATTTAGATAATATTTATTGAGGTCTTACAGGTTTACAAATAATTAAACATCCTTCTTCCCTCACCCAAGCCATTCTTGTACAATACAGTAAAAGTACCACAATCTACAGTATGATACAACTATTAACAGATAGGGTTCCACATTTTTGTTATATTCTTCAACAGAAATTTCCATCAACAACAATCCTGTTTCAGGCTCATAGAAAGTGTTACTATGCAGCTGATTGTCTGCAGCTGCTGATCAATATAAATGTCCCTTCGCCAGAAATTGATTAAACAATCAACTTTTTAAGTTAAGTGGGGGAGCCCACACACTGATTAAAATTCGGGTAATCCCTGCTTCGTTCATGTATTGCCAACTTAAAGTGATTGTAAGGCTTTGTATGTCCACTATAGAGTTCATTTTGCACAGAGTGGCCTCGATCCTCCTCTTCTGGGGTCCTTCGGCGGGGCTCGCTGCTCCTCCCCGCATTGTATAAACCCCTAGGAGAAGCTCTCTCCCAGAGGGTTACCTTGCGGGTGCGTTCCCGAGTCCAGCATTTGGCATCCATAAACGCCGAAGGTAGGACTTGGCCCCGCACCCGGTGCCCAAATCATTGGATTTGATTGACAGCAGCGGGAGCCAATTGGCTGCGCTGCTATCAATCTATCCAATCAAGAGCCAAGAACCCCGGGCAGAGGAAGAGTGCGTCTCCACCGTGGGAAATTCTAGCGTTCAGGTAAGTACTGAATTTATCGGCGTATACCGCGCACTTTTTTCCCCTGAAAATAGGGGGGAAATCACTATATACGCTATATGCCGATAGTGTGAGGGGAAGGAGGGGGACGAGCGCTGCCGAGCGCCGCCGGAATTCACGAGCCGTCTCTCCTGTTTGCTCGGCTCTAACGTCACACACAGAGTCCCGCTTCTGCCACCGGCATTGGACCAGTGTTCTATCAATCACAGGAGCTGGTCCAATGCCGATGGCGGAGGCGGGACTGTGTATGTGACTGCCGCCGAATGAACAGGATGACCGGAGATGACGGCTCAGTGATTCCAGAAGAGAAGGTGAGGCTGCAAATGGGCACATAGGCTGCATCTAGGCAAATAAAACTTAGGGGCACATAGACTGGAGCTGGGCACAAAGGCTGCATTTAGGCTGGAGCTGGGCACATAGGCTGCATTTAGGCTGGAGATGGGGCACATAGGCTGCATTTGGGCACAGATTAGGCTGCATTGAGGCTGCAGATGAACACTGACAACAAAATTTGAAAAAAATTATACGCCGGCGCGCCTTATACGTCGATAAATACGGTAAAATGGGGGAGCTGGGGGGCCGGTCACTAGAAGACGTTTTTTCACCTTAATGCATAGGATGCATTAAGGTGAAAAAACTCGAGAGGTTAGGACCCCTTTAAGTCTGGGAAATTGTGTTTTACAGTTTATGGGCATCCAAATTTAATTTTTGTCTTTTTTTCGTTACTGACATTCTGCCAAAAAATGTGTGAATCAGTACTGCTTGGACCTTGAAGAAGGGGTAACACCCCGAAAGCTTGTCCTGAAAAATTGGATGTTAGTGCAAATAAAAAAAGTATCACGGACAGTACTCAATTTTCTCTGTCACAATTGCACTAATACGGCTACAATCACGTCAGTTACTGATTAGATACAGTACATAACAGTTCTGCAGCTTCCACAAATGATAGATTATCTATTTCCCATTGTACAGTTGCAGTTTTAATATATAAGAATACATTTTTTCAATATTGACCCATAAAAAGGGTGCAACAGGGTTCTGAGTGTCTATTTACATTTCAAAAAAGTCGAGGGAGAACACCTGGGGTGGTAAAAAGTTTTAACTAAAAGGGGTTTAATTATTTTAGAGATCATGGGTAATGGGTGAAAGATCCAACAACCCCTAGAGCTAATATGTCAAACACAAGGCCCGGGGGACGAATCTGGCCTGACAGGCTATTTTATGTGGCACCCCACTTGTCTCAGCCCCCACCTTGTCTCGGCAGTCGGCAGCTGAGAGGAGGACAACATTTCTCCACCAGATTTTGCACTTCTCTGTGCAACCGCAGCACCCCCTTGTCTCTGCTTCCACTGGTCTCAGCATTCAGCAGACTCTGGCAGCTGACTCCAGCCCTCCTCTGGTCCTCCTCCAGACCCTGCACTTTCTGCTTCCCAGCTCTACCCCCAGCTTCTTCCCCGCAACAGCACAAAGTAACAACGTAAGGGATGGTGGGTGGGTTCTTCACATCTGATGTAAGAGGGGTGGAGTGCTTTAGACATCTAGTCTTACAGACACAACTGGCCGTTTGAGGGCCAGTTGTAATGCTGAAGAGGTCCTCGATGAAACTGAACTTGACACCCCTGCCCTAGAGCGTAGCGTATGTGAAAAGCTTGCTGCAGGACCTGATTATTTTGTAGGCCTTTACATCTTGCAGTGTTTTCTTATACTAGTGGCCAGTTCAAAAAAAAAAAGGAATTTTCTCATTTGGAGTGATATGTTTACTCTATAAAGTACTAAAACTCATCGGCCCGGATTCACAAAGCACTTACGCCGACGTATCTGGAGATACGACGCGTAAGTGTAAATATGCGCCGTCGTATCTATGCGCCTGATTCTGCAAATAAGATACGCCTGAATTTTGGCTCCATCCGACCAACGTAAGTCTCCTACGCCGTTGTATCTTGGGCGCATATTTACGCTGGCCGCAAGGGGCGCTTCCATTGTTTTACGCATTGAATATGTAAATGAGCTAGATACGCCGATTCACGAACGTACTTACGCCCGTCGCAGTAATTTACGCCGTTTACGTAAGGCGTACGTCCGGCGTAAAATTAAGCCTCATAAAGCAGGTGTAAGTCATGTTAGGGTATGGACCAGGGAATAGCCGTCATATTTTACGTTGTTTATGTAAGTCGTACGTGAATGGGGCTGGGCGTAGGTTACGTCCACGTCGTAGGCATTGAGCCGTCGTATCTTAGGGAGTATATGCGACGTGATTCTGAGCATGCGCGCGCATGCGCCGTTCGTTTGGCACTTCATTTGCATGGGGTCACGTTTCATTTTAATAGATCACGCCCACTTCCTTCCTACTTTGAATCAGGCGGGCTTACGCCGGACAATTTACGTTACGCCGGCGCAACAAAGGGAGCAAGTGCTTTGTGAATACTGTTCTTGCCTCTCTATGTTACGTCGGCGTAGCGCATATGAGATGCGCTACGCCGCTCTAAAGATGCGCCGATCTACGTGAATCTAGCCCATCATGTTTTATATATACTGTACATTATATATATATTATTCCATTTTTAATGCTGAATACAATTATATAATGTTTAATATATTTATTTAAAGGAGGAATTATACATCTTTTTATGTACAAAATGTCAATATCCGTTTGGATAGTCTGCAGGATGGCCTGGCACCTTTCTGGCATAAAATGCACTACACTTTTAAGTTTCTCTGGTGTAATATGATACCAACACCACACTTTAGTCTTGCCCAGAGATTTTCATTAGATTTAAGTCCAGGCTGTTTACTGGCGAGTCAATAACCATAATATAAGGGGTCCTTGGTTTGAGTCTAAATAGAGTTTGCATGTTCTCCCTGTGCTTGCATGAGTCTCCTTTGGGTACTCCAGTTTCCTCCCACACTCCAAAGTCATGCCGGAAGGTTAATTGGCTCCTAGTAGTATGATATTCTACTGAGTGCGCTCGGGATGGCTGTTCTACCATCTGCCCCAAAGGAGATAAAAGAACTTTAAGGCCCTTGGGAGAAAAGTGCGTTAGACTTATAAATTATTTATGTTTGAACTCCAGGCAAGCAGATAAATAGACAGTTGTAGTATGTGAATATGAGCTCCCTTATGCTCTGTACACACGATCAGTTTGTCTGATAAAAACAGTCCGATGGACCGTTTTCATCGGACGAACCGCTTGTGTGTGGGCCCCATCGGTTTTGATGAAAAAAAATAGAACCTGTTTTAAAATCTTCTGATGGTTAAAAAACCGATAGAAAAAAACGATCGTCTATGGGGAAATCCATCGGTCAAAAATCCACGCATGCTCAGAATCAAGTCGACGCATGCTTTGAAAACATTGAACTTCATTTTTCTCTGCACGTCGTGTTTTACGTCACCGCGTTGGACACGATCGGATTTTTAACCGATGGTGTGTAGGCAAGACTGATAAAAGTCAGCTTCATCGGATATCTGATGAAAAAATCAATCGGTCCGTTTTCATCGGATGAACCGATCGTGTGTACGTGGCATTAGAATGGCATAGATTCTTCTGCCCTGTACACACAATCGGATAAATGATGGAATCTAATCCAATGGATTTTTTCGTCAGATATCCGATAAAGCTGACTTTCATCAGTCTTGCCTACACACCATCGGTCAAAAATCCGACCGTGTCCAAACGTGGTGACGTAAAACACTACGACGTGCTGAGAAAAATTAAGTTCAATGCTTCCAAGCATGCGTCGACTTGATTCTGAGCATGTACGGATTTTTCCACACAGACGATCATTTTTTTCTATCGTTTTTTTATCCATAGGACATTTTTAAAGCATTTTCTATTTTTTTTCACCGATGGAAAATAAACCGATGGGGCCCACACACGATCAATTTGTCCGATGAAAACGGTCCATCGGTCTGTTTTCATCAGACAAACCGATCGTGTGTACAAGGCTTTAGATTTGAAGGCTTTTCTCCCTTTATTTTTACATGATGATCTGGCCAGTAAGTCTGTTATTTTTCAATTTACTTCAACAAACCAAGCTGTCCAGACGAAGTAGAAGTTTGAGTGTTGAGAAAAAACATTTACCAGTGGCAAGAATGCTTAGAATTGGCATTTTTTTTTTATTTATTCATGTAAAACCTTTATCACAAATGAAAAAAAAATGTTGTTTCAACTGCTTTTTAAAAAGGAAGTAAACTTCATCTGCAAACTTTTACCTATAGGTAAGCTTATGATAAGGCTTACCTATAGGTATTGAAAATATCTCTTAAACCTTTACAGTTTAAGAGATATTTCCAGTGCATGCAGCCAGTCACATCACTGGCGCATGCGCTCTAAAGGAACGGCCCATGGATGCCTGTGCCATGCGGCTCCTGTGCGCATTCGGTTTTATACTGTTTTACCTGCTAAGGGATCAGAGCTGGGATACTTGCTAAAAATTTGTAAGTCCTCTTGGTTAGTCTTGTGATACAGGGATCCCTGCCAGGCAGAAAAATCAGATCTCTTACTTCCCTGATGAGAAAACTGCAATTTGTGATTGGTCAGTGAAGGACCAGTAGTACACCAATGAGGTCTTCTTTGTTCTGCCCAACTGTGTAAGTATGATCACACACAGTATAGGACTGAACGTGTACTGAAAAGTAATACAGCCATGACTTAATCATAGTGCTGCTCTGTAGAGGATCACAAGAGGTATCAAGATTCAGGTACCTGTCTGTGCTTTCAGGCAAACGTAACCTCTTCCCGCCGGCCGTACGCATATATGCAGCCAGAGCCATCTTATCCAGTGGGCACAGCCCAGGGGCCCCATCAGGACAGGCAGGGCCGATCCTAGGCGGTTGCACCATGCCCCGACGCTGTAAGCTGCCACAGAGAAGGGGCACCAAGCCGCCAAAGCTGTGGCATGCCACTTGACTGCACTGGTTGCTAGAATTGGCAACCGCCTGGTGCCTAGCAACCAGTGACATCAGTGGCCGCCCCAACATTCAGAGCGTGCCGCCAATGTGGCTGGAAAACTAGATCGGCTCCATCCCCTTCCCCTGCCATCTTCTGACTCAGACAGCATAGCACGCCGCAGGTCACCATCTTCATTGTTGGGGCACCAATGCATTTCTTTGCCCGGGGGCCCATGATGCTAAGAAGATGGCACTGTATGCAGCCTCTCTACGGGTGGGCTTTAATGCAGAGAGGCTGCTTAAACCGAGGGTAAAATAAGTATTGAACACTTCACCAGGTAGGTAGATCTAGGTAAATATCTTTCTTAAAGCGGAGTTCCACCCAGGAAAACAACATTTGGCCAAAAGTCCTAAAAAAAATAAATAAAAAAAAGTGAAAAAAAAAAAAATGATACTCACCCGAAATACCCGTTGCTATGCGGAAGTCCGTAATCTGCCTCTTCGGCACCGCGGTGTGTTTTCTTCTTCTCCTTCTCCTAGTGAATGGGGCGCGCTGCTTTCTGGGAACTGTGTGTGTTCTCAGAGAGCAGCCGCCCATTCACAAGCCTGCACGAGACTCACACAGGCGCAGTAGGAAATGGGCAGTGAAGCCGTAAGGCTTCACTGCCTGTTTCCCCTAGTGTGAATGGCGGCGCGGGACCTGCATCAGTCGTGGGATCGGCATTGGGTGGGCCATCAGCGCGGGCAAGTAAGACAAGGTAAGTGTCCTTATTAAAAGTCAGCAGCTACACTGTTAGTAGCTGCTGACTTTAAAAAAAAAAAATTGCGGGTGGAATCCCGCTTTAAGGTTACATTTGGTTATATTACATGAAATGTTCACCACATGTCAGTGACAACCCATGCCATCCATATATACAAAGACACCAATACAAATAAGTTCAGAAATTAAGTTATGTGTAATAAAATGGAATGACACAGGAAAAGCTTCAAGACACCTCCCGTATAATGACGGTGGCTGGTCCACAAGCGGTTAAAGCGGAGTTCCATCCAAAAGAACAACTTTAACAAATTTAACCACTTAAAGGACCCGGAGGTGGCAGTGGGAAGGGTTTAATAAATTGTCACCCAATATGGTTGGTATCTAGGCAAGCATAAAATGGATCTCGGTGTGGGTTGCTCCTGTTGCTGGTACAATTGAGTTCTCTTAGTGGAGATGAGATGTGAGTGTGGAGCCTGATCTTGCCTGAAGCGGAATATTTGACTGTGGATTTTTTTTTTTTACTGTCCTTATGTTTTCCTTCTAAGTTTGTAAAGCCAATATTGCCCATTTTGGGGTACGTGGGTGTTAGGATTATTAAACGGATGTGGCATCCAACAATGGTGCTAAAATATAGACTTATACAGGTGCCTACAAATACCAATGTTAGTGTGTTCAAATCAATCCCGGTGGAGTCCGAAATCCTAAACCCAGATTTTACATGCAATACCAGCTGAACCAAATTACAGATCCTTGGCAGGCAAAACAGTTCGCAACCATCTATTTTAAACATGTATTTCACTGTACAGCTTTAAATGTCAAACAAGAAACACGCATTTCAATTCAAAACATGTTCATTGTGGTTTGTTTTAACACAGATACATGAGAAATGATCTAAGCAGACTTCAGATCCAGTGTAAGAACTGCCGAAGCGGCTGTGGTATGGTGTGTTCCCTGGAATCAATAGACAGACATGAGAGAGAGTGTGAATACGAGCGCATGTCCTGTATAAACGCTGGTGAGTGTCTACACTAATAAAGGGGGTTATTTACTAAAGGCAAATCCACTTTGCACTACTTGACAGTGCAGTCGCTGTAGATCCGAGGGGGACATGCAAGGAAAATAATGATTGGATGATAAAAATCAGCAGAGCTTCCCCTCATTTCAGATCTACCCCTCAGATTTACAGCGATTGCACTTCCAAGTGCACTTGTAGTGCAAAGTGGATTTGCCTTTCGTAAATAACCTCCATTGTGTTGCTTTTGTGATTTGTATATGCTAGGTGTTCAATTTGTATTACAAAATTAATTTGAAATCTTTATGGAATCCCTTATGCTGGTATTCAATATTTATTCAAAAATCCTTATGCAATTCTCTAGTAGACCTAGAGCATAAAGGGCTTGCCCCCATTCTCATTCATAGTTGCATTATGTTGTAAAAGGATATCTTTTATTTTTTCTATTTCTGTTGGCTGTAGCTCCACCCTAGACTGAAGCCCAAATTATGACTCCAATGGAGGAGTTACAGCACAGCACTAGCCTGGAACTTACCTTCATTCTCATTGAGCTGGAACCTGTATGTGGACATGCCCGCCCCGCCCCCAGCCCAAATAGCACCAGCAGCCAACACCACTATCCCCTCCCACTTCTTCTGCTGCCTGTTGATCTGGGGAAAGAGACTATAGTAGTAGTCTCCAGACTGTGTTCTGGGCTTCTGTTTTCACGATTGATGGTGCTTGTCTCCAGCGCACTGTAATGCATAACACGAGCCAGCGGCTAGTACTGTAGTCTCTCTCCCAAGAATAGCGGGCAGGCTGTGTATTCTGTTTGCACTGTCTGCTCTCTCCCCTTCCACATGTACTGCTAATTTCCCTGACAGTGCCCTTATATCTGTAACTAGCAACAGCTCTTTCTACACAGTGTACTGTCATAGAGTCTGGGTTGGTATGAGGCACTGTTGGTGATTCATCTGTCATCTCATGTACTGTTATCAGTTGCCAGCATTGATCCCTCTGAGAACTACAGAACACCTCCCCCTTATGTTATGGAGATGAGGGTGGAAGAGTTCTGTTTTCGTAAAGCACTTCCTTTTTTTAGGGTGACATTGCTGCTTCTCTATAAATACAGTACAGCATAATCACCAGGTGAAAATAAGGCGGAGACATTTTTGTTCTTGGGCTTAGATACACTTTCAGGGCCAGTTTACACCACATGCAGTCCAGTTTTTCTGCATTAAAAACACATGGAAAGTAGGTTATATGTTTTCCAATGGCATAGTTCACACCAGTGCTGTCAGTTCCAGGGCTTTCTGTTTCCAGAAAAAAATATGCTGCATTTTTCCTGCACTGGAACGCAGTAAAAAGCACTGGAACACACCTAAATGCACCAAAAATACACTGGAACACATGTCCTTATTTAAAAGAGTAGAAAAAAGAAGGGGGGGGGGGGGGGAAATGGACTGCAACACGTAAAAAACGCACTAAAAATGCATAAAAAAAAACACTCATTCAGAAAAGCATCCGGAACGCATATGTACTGCGTTTCTATGGTGTGAACTGGCCCTCATGCTTTTCTGAATGCGCCTTTTTGATTGCATTTCAGTGCATCCCCCTTTTTTTCTCAACCTTAAATAAGGACGTGTTTTCCAGTGCTTTTTTGCTGCCTGTAGGTGCGTCCTGGTCCTTTTTTAATGCTTTTTACAGCGTTCCAGTGCAGGAAAAATGCAGCATGTTCTTTTTTTTTGGAACTGGAACTGCCAGTTCACACCACATGCAGTCCAGTGCATTTTTTTTCTGCATAAAAAACATATGGAAAGTAGGTTATATGGCTTCCAGTGGCATAGTTCACACCAGTGCTTGCAGTTCCAGAAAAAAAAAGTAGAACATGCTGCATTTTTCCAGCTGTAAAAAGCATCAAACACGCACTGGAACGCACATGTCCTATTTAAGGTTGAGAAAAAAGAGGGGGCGGGGGGGGGGGGGCACTGGAATGCACCAAAAACATGTCAAAGACACGCATGCAGAAAAGCATCCGGACGGCGTTTCTATTGTGTCAACTGGCCCTATAACCTACTTTCCATGCATTTTTTTATGCAAAAAAAAACCGCACTGGACTGCATGTGGTGTGAACTGGCCCTCAAACTAAACTTCATCATTACATTGTTTCCCCATACTTGTAGCATGCAAGTCCTCTCTTGTGTTGAAACAGATTACTCTCAATTTCCTGCAAATAAGCATTTCTAAAGTATAACCTATGAAAGCAGCAGCAGCTATCTTGAGCCCATCTTAGATTCCTGTCTGCATTACTTCAGTCATTTATCAATCACTTCTCCCTCTGATCTGTTCTGTTTTTGACCTGTCTCTCTCATCCAAGAGCTTTCTTTGCCATCAACTTTTTTGTTCCTGAGCTTTATGTGAAAGAACACATCCCCAGCTTCCCTTTAGATGTGCATGATCAAGCAACCAATGAGCAGACTGCACAGGTTAGGTCTGCAGCACCCACATTTATAGGGATCCTGGAGATATGTTCCTTCCTATATTGCATTTTAAAAAGATCTCAGGCGGAATGGTGCAACGTTTACAGGAGCCTGCCAACCCCTTCCACCAAACTCAAAGAGCTACAGAGATACCCAGTGGGTCTCAAAATAAGTATTTTAGGAAAAACAAAATTATTATTTTTTTGCATGCATGTTGACCAGGGGGAGGGGAGAACAAAGGTATGTATTATATGAGCACACTACACGTCAGCTTTAAGTGGATTCTTTTTGACTACTAGGTTGCCCTGCTCAGTTTGAGCGAAAAAACCTGGACAGCCATCTGGCAGTGTGTGAACATCGAAGCCGAGAGTGCCCGAATGGTTGTGGCTATGCCATTCTTAGTGCTGAAGATTTACAGCATAACTGCATAGCTGAAATGAGGACGGAACTTGAGCTTCTAAGGTAGCAACCATTACAGTTAGAGTGTACAATTCTCAGATTTTTTAAATGTATGTGGTGTGTGGAGGGAAACAATCTTTTTTTGTGTTAAACCCTTTTTTTTTTTTTTATGAAAATGAATTTGTGTACCACTCCTAGTACTTCAAAGATGTTGTTTTTACTAGGTCTGAAATGATCTGCAGAGTTGAGGAAACAAAGCGGGAGATGGAATCCAGGCTTGACTCACAGAGACGACACATGGTGCAGAAAGAGAGTGTCCTACAGGGTGAAATTGAAGAGCTCAAGGTAAGTTTCCACATCCTACTAATTTTAAAAAACATGAAATCTAAAGGCCTTTGCACACGATCGGATTTTCCGACGGGAATTGTGTGATGACAGGCTGTTGTCGGAAAATCCGACCAGATTTGATGGCAGGCTGTTTGTCGGATTTTCCACCAACAAATGTTGCATAGCATGCTTTAAAATTTTCCGACAACAAATGTGTGCTGTTGGATTATCCAATCGTGTGTATGCAAGTCCTTCGGGGAAAAAAATCCAAAGTACAAACAAGCATGTTCAGAAGAAATGCTAACCATAACACATTAGCAGAAGTTGCCAAACAGGTGCGCTAAAGAGCTGAAAAACAATGTTTTTTGGTGTTTGTTGGCCAACAATTCTTATCCATTAGTATGCAAGACAAGTTAAGTTAATGGCCAACGCCCTTCGGACAAAAGTCCTAAGCTTTGTCTACTGAAAATCCAATAGTGTGTATCAGGCTTTAGAATGAAGAAATCTGTCATATAGAGAAACTCCTGGCGTGAAATCTTTTGAATTCACACCGACCAAAGTATGGCCTCTATGTTAGACCTTGGGAGAAACTGACTTGCACACCTTCAGGATCATGGGGTTTACAGACTCTACGTTTTCCCTGCTCTCAGAACCTATATCTTTCAACAGCCAGGTCAATAAAGCCAGCAACTGAGAAGTGGGATAACAGATTGGTCCTTGAGACAGCAGAGTCCTGGGACACAGCATGTCTTTGGGAATCCTTACTAGGCTGGTGTACAACACTTGTTTTGTTAAATGGTTTTCCATTTTTTTTTTACAAATAAATATAAATGTAAAGTGTGGCATGCATTTGTATTTATCCCCCTAACTTAAATCTAGTGGAACTAATTGCCTTCAGAAGTCACCTAATTAGTAAATAGAGTCCACCTTTGCGTAATTTAATCTTAGTATAAATACAGCTGTTCTGTGAAGCCCTCAGAGGCTTGTTGGAGAACCTTAGTAAACAAACAGCATCATGAAGACCAAGGATGAAGTTGTGTAGAAGTATAAAGCAGGGTTAAGTTATAAGCTTTGAACATCTCACAGAGCACTGTTCAATCCATCATCCAAAAATGGAAAGAGTATGGCACAACTGCCAATCTACAAAAAAACATGGCCATCCACCTAAACTGACAGACAGGGCAAGGAGAGCATTAATCAGAGAAGCCAAGATGCCCATGGTAACGTACATGGTGGTGGCAACATCATGCTGTGGGGATGCTTTTCTTCAGCAGGGACAGGGAAACTGGTCAGAGTTGATGGGAAGATGGACGGAGCCAAATACAGGGCAATCTTAGAAGAAAACCTGTTAGAGTCTAGAAAAGACTTGACTGGGGCGGAAGCTCACCTTCCAGCTGGACAACGATCCTAAAGATACAGCATGCACTTCAATGGAATGGTTTAGAGCAAAGCACATTCATGTGTTATAATGGCCCAGTCAAAGTCCAGACCTAAATCCAGTTGAGAATCTGTGGCATCCAACCTGACCGAGCTTGAGCTATTTTGCAAAGAAGAATGGGTAAACATGTCACTCTCTAGATGTGCAAAGCTGGTAGAGACATCCCCAAAAAGACTTGCATCAGCAATTTCAGCAAAAGGTGACTCTACAAAGTATTGACTCAGGGGGGCTAAATACAAATGCACACCACATTTTTCAGATATTTGTTAAAAAATAAATAAATTGAAAAACCATTAGTTTTATCATTTTCCTTCCACTTCAAAATTATGTGCCCTTCTGTGTTGGTCTATCACATAAAATCCCAATAATTTTTTTGTACATTTTTGGTTGTAACATGACAACATTTGGAAAATTTCAAGGGGTATGAATACTTTTTCAAGGCACTGTATAGCAAAAAAAATATATATATATGTGTTACAAGGGATTTCTCTAGCTTTGCTTTGAAGCGATTACCAGTGCGATCTGCCTTTAATGCTGTATGTAAAGTTACAGAAGAGTATGTCACATTGTGATTTGTTTTGGCAGAGTCAGATGTCACGAATGAAGTCCGATGTGCGGACTCTCATGGCTTCGGAAAGACAACATCGGCAGGACTTGGAGCAAGCAGACCTGGAGAAACGGGAACTGATGGAACTTCTTAAAAGTTTACAGCGCGAATGCAGATCAAGAAATGATGATGCCCAAAAACCACCTAACAGCCGCCCACTAACACGCTTAGAAAGTATAAAGAGAAAACCCAGAGAAGTCACCGTTATCTAAATTTCTAAACATTCCGTATGGTTCAAAAAGGTTTATAAAATTCAACCCTTTAGCCTAAAGTGAAGAATATCCATTCTGTACTTGCATTACACCAGACAGTAATGGGTGTTAAGTGATAAATCGCAATCTAGTTTATTTGAACAGCAGTGCCGCTCATCCTTTTTAAGCTCCATTGCACACGGGGCCGTCTAGCTGCAGTATGACCCTTCCAGGAAAGTATTACAGAAGACCTGGGAATTCATCCCCGAACACATAGCGCCCTCAATGTGAGCACTTAGTACAGCGTTCATTCCCTTTTGCTTGTAGTCTGCCACAGACTTTGAGAGGCTCCAAGCTGCAACTGTCCTTTCTGGGTGCAATAGAACATCACAAGGCATGCACTGCAGCTGTATGGTACCGTGTGCAAGAGGCCTAAACTGTACATTCAGCACTCGTCTATGGCGTGCGCCAAAATGTTTTACATTTTTATTGAACCACAGCGAATGGTATATCTAAACCACCAAAATTTGATGACATTGCCTAAAATTATATTACAAATGATAAATTAAATTGCCAATATAAATTAGGAAGTACTGTACAGTATATTCATAAAAAAGTAACATACAATACATTTATAAAGAGACAGATGAAGTACATAGGTTTACTATTTAACCTGCCCAGGATACACTGTCTGGATGTGCAGTGTGGTTTCAATCAAAATAGTAAATGTATACGTGTATGTATGTCAATTGTGCATTTGGCTGTTTGTCTGGAGTTACATTTTGAAGTTTCATACTTTTTCATCATCTGATTACATACAAAGAAACATGTTTATTGCAAAAACTTTGTTTCAAATGACTTACAAGAAAACAAAACCTAGACGTTTGCGATAAAGCGCCGCTAGTTTTAGCGGTGCTTTTCAAGCGCTATAAACAAAAATATAGTGACAATTTTGAAAAAAGCTATTTTTTGCTATAATAAATTCCCCCCCCCCAATTTTTTATATATATATATATATATATATATATATATATATATATATATATATATATATATATATATATATATATATATATATATATATATATATATATATATATATATATATATATATATATACATATACACCTCAGTTTAGGCAGATACGTATTCTTCTACATATTTTTAGTAAAAAATAAAAAATTTAAATTGCAATAAGCGTTTGATTGGTTGGAGCAAAAGTTAGCGTTTACAAAATATGGGATAGTTTTACGGAATTTTTCTTAATTTTTTTTTTTTTTTTTTTACTAGTAATGGCGGCGATCAGCGATTTTTTTCGTGACTGCGACATTATAGCGGACACATCGGTCACTTTTGACACATTATTTGGACCAGTCATTTTCACAGCGAAAAGTGCTATAAAAATGCACCAATTACTGTGAAAATGACAATGGCAGTGAAGGGGTTAACCACTAGGGGGCGCTAAGGGGTTAGGTGTGTCCTAAGGGAGTGATTACTGTAGGGGGGCATGGCTGGACGTGTGACGTCACTGATCGTCTGTTCCCTGTCATAGGGGATGACGATCAGTGACAAGCCACAGAGAAGAACGGGGAAGGTTTGTTTACACTCACCTCTCCCCGTTGCTCAGCTCCTGTGACCTGATCGCGGGACACTTGCGGCGATCAGGTCCACAATTCCCGCGGAGCTTTCGGACCGGGTCGCGCCAGTGGCACCAGACCCACGACTGGAAACTTAAAGGGCAACGTACCTGTACGTGCCCAGCCGTGCCATTCTGCCGACGTATATCGCCATTAAGCAGAAAGCGGAACTAAACTCAATTTAACCGTTTCAAAAAACAGTTGGCATTCCTGGCATGTGCTGGAATGCAACGGTAACATCGGTTGTTCTCAACGAAACTGTCAAACCATCAAATCACTTTTCTTGGAACAACCCAAAATTTGGGGTTTTCTTTTACGTTCAATGATAATGGTAAACAGGACAAATGGAGAGGGTGAATCTCCCTAATGGGGGTACAGACAGCAATAAAAACTGACAAGCGTTCTAACCCCTTTGCGCTCTATCCCAAAAAATGTTTTGCCTTTAGTTATATGTTAAAGTGCACTAGCTGCCAACACTTCTATGCAAAATGCCCAGCTTCAGCGGGGACATGCACAGGTGAAAATAGAGAGCAGCAGAATCAACCGTTTTTTTTTTTTTGCCGAATACTGAAAACTTATCCCATAGTAAAAGCAGTATGAACAGCATTTGAGTTTTTACGATGTGGGTTTAGTGACATTTTACCATATAGATTACGTATAATTTGAGTAGCGGATGGAGGAGCGAGCAGCAGGAAAAACTGAGTATTTCCAACCTACTTTTACAGGTGACTTTTGTAAAGCAACAGTCATTTTAAAATCAATTGCTCAACAGTCAAGTAACTAGAATTTTCAGAAGCTGCATTCATTAATGGCATCCTACACATAGTATATGTCTCATGATAGGCCAAGCGTCACAGAAAAAAATGAATATCAATTATGGATTTAGAATTTTATTAAAAAATGCTCCAAAAAAAAAAAAAAAAAGACAAAAACACAGAAAAAATTACTATACTGTACATAAAAATAAAAAATGTTTTACACTTTGACTGAGCATTTGTATCAAAATAACTCTGCTTTCTTCAGCTCCACTAAGCGAGATGCCACAGTATCCAATCACTCTGCCCATTGGTCCATCAGTGCTTCATGTGTCAACAATCTCAGAAAATATTCACATATATAAAGATGTCCAGCAGATTTCCTCCTATCTGGTGAAGGAGCGTACGTGACGTCCTCTGCTGCCATTACCCCCCAAAAACTTTCCACGGGAAGGGTTTCCGCCGCCTGCTGCGTTAGCCCAGGATGGACCTAGTCCCCCACGGCCCCTGGTGGCTCTTTCACGTGGATTTGGACGGTATCCTATTGGAAGAGAAATACAACTGTCAGTGTTCGGATGCATGAATATAAATGTGAAGTACTGGTTAATTTACAGTGCAATGTATTGCTTTATGTCTGCCAAGCAGTGCGAAAAGCGAATAGAATTCTAGGATGCATAACTAGGAGTCTCCAGCAGGAGAAAGGAGGTCTCGATTCCCCAATATGAATCTTTATATCAGCAGAGGAAGTAAGGAAGGAAGGGGGTCCCCATTCCCCTATATAGATCTTCACAGTGCCTTAGAAAAAATAAGTATTTTATTGGGATTGTATGTGATAGACCAACACAAAGTGGCACATAATTGTGAAGTGGAAGGAAAATGATAAATAGTTTTCAAAATTGTTTCCAAAGAAAGATCCGAAAAGTGTCAAAACTTTGTAAAACCTAATTTCGCTGCAATTACAGCTGCAAGTCTATTTGGGGATGTCTCTACCAGCTTTGCACATCTAGAGAGAGTAACATGTTTTCCCATTCTTCTTTGCAAAATAGCTCAAGCTCTGTCAGATTGGATGAAGAGCGTCTGAACAGCAATTTAAAGTGGAGGTTCACCCAAAAACTTAATTTTTAACATTAGATTGAGGCTCATTTTGTCAAGGGGAATCGGGTGTTTTTTTTAAATCGAAGCGTTACTTACCGTTTTAGAGATAGATCTTCTCCGCCGCTTCCGGGTATGGGCTGCGGGACTGGGCGTTCCTATTTGATTGACAGGCTTCCGACGGTCGCATACATCGCGTCACGATTTTCCAAAAGTAGACGAACGTCGGTGCGCAGGCGCCGTATAGAGCCGCACCGACGTTCGGCTTCTTTCGGCTCCTCGTGACGTGATGTATGCGACCGTCGGAAGCCTGTCAAATAGGAACGCCCAGTCCCGAAGACCATACCCGGAAGCGGTGGAGAAGATCACTCTCTAAAACGGTAAGTACGGCTTCGATTTAAAAAAAAACCCACCCAATTCCCCTTGACAAAATGAGCCTTAATCTAATGTTAAAAATTGTTTTTCGGGGTGAACTCCCGCTTTAAGTCTTGCCACAGAATTTATGTCTGGACTATGACTGGGCCATTCTAACACATAAATATGCTATGATCTAAACCATTCCATTGTAGCTCTGACTGTATGGTTAGGGTCGGTGTCCTGCTGTATGGTGACCCTCCATCCCAGTTTTAAGTCTTTTGTCATTTGACCAGAGCACCTTCTTCCACATGTTTGCTGTGTCCTCCACATTGCTTCTGACAAACTGCAAACTGGACTTCTTATGGCTTTCTTCTTGCCACTTTTCCATAAAGACCAGATTTGTGGAGAGCACGACTAATAGTTGTCCTGTGGTCAGATTCACCCACATGAGCTGTGGATCTCTGCAGCTCCTCCAGAGTTACCATGGGCCTCTTGGCTGCTTCTCTGATGAATGCTCTCCTTGCCTGGCTTGTCAGTTTAGGTGGACGGCCGTGTCTTGGTAGGTTTACAGTTGTGCCATACTCTTTCTATTTTCAGATGAAGGACTGAACAGTGCTCTGCGAGATGTTCAAAGCTTGGGATATTCTTTTTGTATAACCTAACCCTGCTCTAAACTTCTCCACAACTTTATCCCTGACCTGTCTTGTGTGTTCCTTGGCCTTCATGATCCTGTTTGTTCACTAAGGTTTTCTAACAAACCTCCGAGGGCTTCACATAACAGCTGTATTTATACTGAGATTAACCAACACGCGTGAGCTCGTCGGGACGGGGCGCTTTAAAACAATTTTTTATTTTTTTTTCTTATTTATTTTTATTTTATTATTTTTTACACTGGAAAAAAATAAAATAAATGATCACTTTTATTCCTATTATAAGGAATGTAAACATCCCTTGTAATAGAAAAAAGCATGACAGGTCCTCTTAAATATGAGATCTGGGGTCAAAAAGACCTCAGATCTCATATTTAGACTAAAATGCAAAAAAAAAAAAAAAATTGAATCTGTAATTTTTTCAAATGACAAAAAAAAAAAAAAAATGTTTCTTTAAGACGCTGGGCAGGACTGACGTTTTGACGTCACTTCCGCCCAGCAGAGCTATGGGGACGGGTGGGGGCGATTTTTCCCTCACTCGCTTCCCCAGTCAGCAGCCGAGCACACCCGATCTCCTCCGCCGCTACCGACGGCTCCGGTAAGCCCCTCTCCCTCCGCCGATAATGGCGATCTCGCGGTGAATCCGCCGCGGAGACCGCCGTTATCGTTAACAGAACCGCTCACACTAAAGATGGATACCTCGGTTGTGGCAGCAGCTGCTGCCGTTACCGAGATATCCATCTTTAAAGTGAGGCCGTATATAGTCGTACAGCGGTTTGGAAGTGGTTAAAGTCCTTGCCCTTTCCAAATACGCAGCCGATGACAAAAAATCATTATGTGAACGTGTCCCATAGGAAAACATGTAAATGAACTGTAGTGTTTCTGCAAAAAGCACCAAAAAAACAGAGGTGTGAACCCAGGCCTGAGATGTTTAGTAACATAATGGGGGTTAAAAAAACAAAAATAAGTACAAAAAGAGCAAATAATCGCTACTGTAAGAGCCCTTTCACACCGGAAACGCCTATAGCGGAGCGTTAAAATAGCGGTAAAACAGCGATTTTACCGTGTTTTCAATTCATTTTAATGGAGAGGGGCGTTTTTGGAGCGTTTTAATAGCGCTATTTTTGCCGCAAAAATGCACCAGTGTGAAAGGGCTCTAAGGGGTTCATTTTTTTACTGTGGGACAGTGAACGTAATATTTACAGTAGCGATTTTCTCTTTTTGTACTATATAAAGGGCTAATTTTAGTTATTTTTTTTAACCCCATTATGTTACTGGCCGATTAATTGATTATGAAAATTGTAATCGATTAATTTCGTAATCGATTAGTTGTCAATTAAATCGATTAGTTGTTTCGGCCCTATTTCAATCCATCCAGTGTAGCCAAACAATGGCCAGGCTGGGAACCGAAGAGGATGATGGGGAAGAGCGCAGGACTTTCGAGGGGTCAGGCAAGTAAAACGGGGGCTCGGGGGGCCTTTGCAGCACTGTCGAATGTTTTTTCACCTTAATGCATAGGATGCATTAGGGTGAAAAAACATTTACCTTTACAACCCCTTTAAGTCGAAGGCTTGAGTGAATGACTATAGGAATATCCAATAGTTGTTTAGATGCTGCCTAACCCTTCCTGGGGCCTTCTGGCATAACACACACAAGTCTGAATGCCTGATATGTGCAGAAAACCATAAGTAGGGAAAGAATGACCCGATTCAAAAGAAAACATTTTTCCCCGGAGATCCTTTGGATGCATTTGTCAACTGCTCAACGCAGCATTCCAGGCTTTGGCAACCAACACCCACCGCAGGATGCTGTCAGACATCCAACCTTCACCTATCACGGTGAGATTGTCACCAAGGACTCAATACTCGTTTCTTTCTGGTTCCACTGCATTGGGCCATGTAGAGGATCTGCAAAGAAGAGTGGGGCAAAATCCCTCCTGAGATGTGTGGAAACCTGGTGGCCAACTACAAGAAACGTCTGACCTCTGACTGCCAACAAGAGTTTTGCCACTAAGTACCAAGTTGTGTTTTATGAAGGGTTCAAATACTCATTTCACTCATTAAAATGAAAATCAATTTAACTTTTTTGAAAAGCATTTTTCTGGACATTTTTGTTGTTATTCTGTCTCTCTCTGTTAAAATAAACCTACCATTAAAATTATCGACTGAGGATTTCCTTGTCAGTGGGCAAACCTACAAAATCAGCAGGGGATCAAATACTTTTTCCTCCTCACTGCATAGCAACCTGCAGAAAAATGCCTTGGTCAGTTGAAACTGCACAGGGTTCCATAACATAGGGTCCAGTGCCAAAAGGTTGCATTACAGGCAATCCTGCAGAGTCTTCAATCTCCCCAATGAGGCTCGGGTACCATCCATTTTAGTTTGCAGCCAACTGAGTGGATCCAATTATCCAGTCTCTTGATTCCCATTAGAACTGTTTGAGACCTCAGTAATCTCACAGAGAGCTTAACTTCAGTGACCTTCAAGACACTGGTGAAAAATCTGAGGATTTTTCTGTATGGAAGGGGTTATATAGGGGAGGACTCCCTGTTTGATTGCTCGGCTAGTGTCCATTCACCTATAGGTGGCGCATAACCCAGATAGAGCAGGTTATAATCATGACTGTGTCCCGTGATGTACGATAAAGAAAATACTTCAGTATTTGTAGTATCTATAGTCAAAGCATAGATGCAGTTTAAGGCAGCCCATTTAACTAGTATTTGCACGGTCCTTTCAGATACAGTGCACTACTATGTATGGTAGTATGTTATCACGTGTTGCAGTGTAGTAACAAGTTCACTTTTACAAAACAAAAGTAGCAGAGACAGCAATTAAAACTGGGACGGTATACACCAATACGAAGTTAATAAAGTGTCCTTTCTACTCCATCCTTTAGCAAGACTCATGTATAGGTCCAAAGACAGGAAACCAGTAAGCTCTCCTACTACTGGAAGAAGGTTCAATAATTTATGAGCGACAGCGACTACTAACCTGCAGAGCTCTGTCTTAGAGGGGGCAATGGTCCTCTGTCAAAGTTGCTTTGTGCTCCTCGGCTTTCCACATAGGTGGCTCTGGGAGCGGTTTGGGCAGGCCAGTTTATGACCCGGACTCCTTCACGGCGACTGTAGTTTACTGCAACACAAAACAGACATCTTATGAGAACAGACTATAATCCACCAAACAAAATGCCATTGTTCTACCTTTATCAGTCTATTTATCGAGGATAAATTATCATTGCTATTCAACAGTACTTTCTATGTACGGCCCAAGACCTACCTTTAGGAGCAGGTGGTGTAAAGAATCTGCTCTGGCTATGGAAAGCCCCTCTGCCACCACGATTACCTGGAAAACCACCTCTTGATGAAACCTTTTGAGCTGCTTTTGGAGGCCGCTTCGGAGGCTGAATTCCAACTGGAGGAACCACTTCTTTTCTTTCAGCTGCCACAAAATCGTCCACGTGCATAGAGGGTGGGCGGCTTGTATTTTGTTTTCTCTGACGAAAGAGGTCATGGGGGCGAAGACCCTGTCCAAAGCCCCCCCTGCCCCTCCCACGAGGAAGAGGCACAAAGTGGGCTCTCTTTGCTGGCTCAATATATTCAGACTTGCCACTGTGAAGACAGAGGACAGAAAATTCATCAGCAGTTTTCAAAATTGTCTTTATTTTCTAAGTGTGCTTATTTTTATTTGACTAGCATTTTTCCTCCCTCTCTCTCTCTCAGAGAACATCATTTTGATCACTGTTTGTTTAAAAAAAAACTAAAACTAAAATTAAAGAGAAGCTAAAAGGCAACAAATACATTAAACCAGTGAATGTAATACAAGATAAATTGCAACACCAATAAAGTACATTCAAAATATATATTCCCTTAAAGGATAAGTTCACCTTTCCAAACATATTTAGTGTGTAACATAACATGTTCCGTATCAGTCGCCTCCTACCACCTTCCTTGTGACAGCGAGCCTGGGATCTTCTCCCCGCACTCGATGTCAAATTTCAAAGAGAGTGCCGATGTGTGGGTGGAGATTCAAAGATCCCTGTGAGTTAATGAACTACAAGTACCATTGACCTTTGAGGCTGTTGGCTTGTAGTTACCTACTGCTTTAAACTTCCCCACAACGTTATCCGTGACCTGTCTGGTATGTTTCTTGGCCTTCATGATGCCATTTGTTCACTAAGCTTCTCTAACAAACCTCTGAGGGCTTAACAGAACCGCTGTATTTATACCGAGATTAAACACACAGGTGGACTCTATTTACTAATTAGGTGACTTCTGAAGGCAGTTGGTGCCACTAGATTTTAGTTAGGGGTATCAGAGTAAAGGGGACTGAACACGAATGCACTCCACACTTTTCAGAGATTTATTAATTTTCCTTCCACTTCACAATTATGTGCTACTTTGTGTTGGTCTATCACAAAAGCCCCAAAAAATACATTTTCGTTTGCAACATGACAAAATGTGGAAAAATTCAAGGCACTGTGTATATATATATATACACACACACACACACACACACACACACACACACACACACACACACACACACA
Source organism: Rana temporaria (assembly GCF_905171775.1). Classification (NCBI taxonomy): domain Eukaryota; kingdom Metazoa; phylum Chordata; class Amphibia; order Anura; family Ranidae; genus Rana; species Rana temporaria. The sequence goes on from NC_053493.1 coordinate 358,781,488, forward strand.
CAGTATATGTATCAAGATGAGAGCTCTGTTCACGTTAGGGATCACGCTTTGCATAGGGACCTTTCACGGCAGTGTGGCTTCACACGTATTTACAAATGTATATAACAAAATCTGGTTTTGACTATACATTTTTGAAACAGTTTAGGCATAGTTTTGAAGAGTCTAGGTGGTAAGCATGCAGGGAATAGTTTTTTTTGTATTCTACCGAGGAACTGTACTAGACCAATGTAGAGAACCACAGAAACTCACCTTGTAATGAAGGTCTCATGTTTGTGCTTTCCTAGTTTAAACCCTTTAGTGGTCTTTGTCCTTCCTGGCGATGATGGCTCCAACAAAAATGATCTCTCCAGTTCCGCCTTTAAGTCAAAGTCACTGCAGCATTTGGTAGAAAGGTCGATCATATCAACTTTCAACTGTAATAAAAAAACACAATACTAGACCGCAGAAGTAGATGAGATTTAACATTCTTCATGAATAGCCTAAAACACTTGTGAGCTTCACATTGTCACTCTTAGCTCTAGTTTTACCTTTATGAGCTTACCACTTCCTACTTCATGTGGCCCGTCACAGTGGGCCACATAAAGTAGGACCATGCCCGTTTAGCTGCCTGACCTCACAATATCTCAATTCCCGAGGGTGCACAATAAAGCCAAATAATTATGGATAATGTAAATATAGTGCCCTCCTCTAGTTCTGCTACTAGGCTAAAATATGTTTTTTGGCTTCACTGTAACCAGTGGTGCAGAAATAGTTTTTTTCTGGTCAAGGTTTCCTAGCTGAGCATTTGGTTTCCCCCACCGGCTTCTGGAAGAGGCTATCAAACCCCACCAAACCTTTCAAAATAAGGATCCATTCAAAAACCTATAATGTTGAACACTATAGATCAGCCTCTCTCAACCAGTGTGCCGTGGCACACTGATGTGCCGCCAGAGGTTCTCAGGTGTGCCGTGGGATCAGGGGAGAGATGGGCTTTCAGATGAGCCTGATCCCCTGCTGAACTATACATCGGCACAGTGAAAGGAAAGTGCGCTGTGTGCGCTGCTTCCCCCTTCAGTGCAGTACCCGGCTGAATGAGAAAACTGGAAAAGTACTGTGCTAGTTTTGTTATTAAAGGGCTTTATACGTGTTTACATATATTCATGTGTCTATTAGATTGTAAGCTCTTCTGAGCAGGGCCCTCTTAATCCTCTTGTATTTTACTGTATTGTCTCATTTTTATGTTGTAAAGCGCTGCGTAAACTGTTGGCGCTATATAAATCCTGTATAATAATAATAAGTCTGTATGTGTTTGTATGCACGTGTGTTACTTTTAATCCTGTACCACCAGAACTGCTTTTGTAGGGCTTGTTTGTGATAGTAGCAAGAATTAATGGCACCCCTAAAGAGTAGAGCATCTGTCTGACAGGAACGAGTGCGATTTGCGCCCTGTTCAAGTGGTCAGACAAATTGTTGGCCACCCTGGGAGGTGAGTCTCCACCAGCCCAACAGTGGGATTTGAATACCCTTGGCCATCGGGTTCCTTTATAGTTTCTACTCTGAGGCCCATCTGTCCTTTCTGCATCTAATCCCAGTGGAGTTTGGTTTCTCGAAGGTCAATCAGTAGCACTTACCCAATCTGTCCTGAGGAAGAAAATCTGTTTGTGAAACGCGTCGACAAGCACGGATGGAGGAATTTTGGACCTGACTTTTTGATATCTACTTGCATTACTTTCTACATATCAATGCACCTCATTGGGTACCTGTCTAAGACTACTGTTGAGTAGCGGGTGTTGTCTGATTTTATATTAGTGTATGGTCTTAAACATTACTGTAATAAAGATTATCTGCTTTTACAAGTATTGCCTTTTTTGAACGAGTCTAGTTTACTCTTATAGCTAGATTCACGTAGGGCGGCGTATGAGCCGACGTATCGTATTTACGCTACGCCGCTGTAAGTTAGAGAGGCAAGTGCTGTATTCACAAAGCACTTGCGTCCTAAGTTACAGCGGCGTAGCGTAAATGTGCCGGCCTAAGCGCGCCTAGTTCAAATTGTGAAGAGGTGGGCATGTTTTATGCAAATGAATCGTGACCAGACGTGATTGACGTTTTTTACGAATGGCGCATGCGCCGTCCGTGAACATATCCCAGTGCGCATGCTCCAAATTACGCTGCAAAGACTTATTGGTTTAGACGTGAACGTAAATTACGCCCAGCCCCATTCATGGACGACTTACACAAACGACGTAAAAATTTCAAAATTTGACGTGGGGACCGACGTCCATACTCAACATTGGCTAGGCCAGCTTTTTGTTGGACTAACTTTACGCCTGAAAACGCCTTACGTAAACGGCGTATCTTTACTGCGACGGGCAAGCGTACGTTCGTGAAGAGGCGTATCTCGCCGATTTACGCATTCTAGGCGCAAATCAGCGTACACGCCCCTAGCGGCCGGCGTAAATAGTCAACCAAGATACGACGGCGTCCGCAGATGTATCTTAGCTACATTTAAAGTGTATCTCAATTTGAGAATACACTTAAATGTACGAAGGCGCAGATTCAGAGTTACAACGGCGTATCTACTGATAGGCCGGCGTAAACCTCTCTGAATCTGGCTATTAATCTTTTTCCTATAGTATTTTGGCATGGTGGGGGTCCTCCTCCCTTTTATAGAATACTGACAAAATAATTAGCTATAATAGAAAAGTGATAACTTCAAATTTATACTAGAAAGGGGAAAAAAGATCAGTACCATGTCTATGTCCACATCGGCTTCCTCTGGCTGAAATGGTGGAAAAGACAAAGACTTCAGCTGCTCGTCCATCACATCTGCTAAAACGTATGCAGTCCTAGAACATATCAGATTAATAGCGGTTTAGTAATGGTGTAGCTACAAGTAAAGATGCTGCTGATTAGGCAAAATCCTTGAAGACAGCAGTCCAATCATAATTCAACTAGAACCCCTAAAGACTGGCTAAAGACAGGCAAGTGTGTGTCACCATTGACAGGTAGTAATACATCTGCCTAATCTAACCCAGTCTCCATTTTGGCCACGATGGTACATGTAAAAGTAACAGACACACACAGATCTGCCAGTAAGATGGAAAATCTCTGTGCAAGCAAAGAAAAACTATAGTGTTTGCGCATGCTAGTTATTGCTGGACATGCTTGCGTTTTTAGGTTATGATGTAAACTAAATCTGATTTCATGCAGCAAAACTCACATTTTACTGCAGTTCAAGCCAAGTGTGTTTTTAGCTCTATAGGCCCAATAACACTTATACATGTGTGATACCAAGCATGCTGCAATGCACACAGAAGACCCCATTCACACTTGGAAATAGGGTTGTTCGCCAATAGATGCAAGAGACCCAGCGAGGTTTTCTGGTATGTAGCTGTGAGTGGAAGCCACAACGAAATCAATTTGAGGCCGACAGCTCTTGCAGCTATTTTAGTGATGACCTGAAAATTATCGGCCCTGGGCGCAAACGGTTTTAGTCCAGTGAATGGGGCCAAAATCCAGCGCAAATCAACTTCTTAAAACAGAGCTCCATCCAAAAAGGGAAAGCTCTGCTTTTTTACACACAAACACTGTTACAGAACATATCACTCCTTATAAAAAAAATCTGCCTCTTTTATTTAGTAGAGTTGTGCAAGCTTGTGCTTGCACAACTTGTTTATTTTCCCCCATTATGTTCAGGGTCTCCACAAAATTCACATAAAGGAAGCATGGAATTGACTGCCATGGTAAAAAAAAACAAAAAAAAAAAACAAAAAAAAAAAACACATGACTAAAGTTAGTCATATTTTTTAAAACATGCAAGGGTTTGTTCCAATGTCCAAGCGACATATTGTGGGCAAAGTGACAACCTCTTTGCAATAGCTCTTTCCCACTCACATCCACCTTTCCAAGCTCCCCTCTGTTGCAGTCAGCACTAAAATACCAAGCAATAACCAGTGTTGGATAATAGGGAAAGCTATGATGTCACATGACAGTACATGAGTCTAGACCAGAGCACTGCCACACGCTCCTCTATACTTAGAAGCATGAGTATTGGCAATGCCTGCTATGGAGAAAAAGATAGCATGGGGCAAGTAAAAGGGTGGGCCCTTTTCAAATATATTGTTACTTAGTCCTGAATGGACAAGGTGACAGAGTTCCATGTAACCAAAGAACCCTTTTAACCATTTCTCAAAAAGTAAGTCCCCCGTTCACACAAAATATGACACTGAAATTGTGCGACTTCACTTGAAATTGCACAATTTTAAAGCCACACGTCAGTGTGACTTCAGGTGTAACTTGTCTGACATCTGCGCTACTTCATGCACATATGTATGTGCAAGTCCCACCTGAAATCTCCAAAAATAGCGCAGGAATTTTCAAATTGGTGCAGCACTGCAAAATCAGCGTCGCAACGATTTGAACAGTTCCATTTACGACAATAGGGTACGACTTGTCATGGAATTTGGACCTGTTAAATCGCATGACAAGTTGCACCGGTGTGAACAGGGGATAAATCTGTAGTTGCATGGTAGCCAATAACCTCCCAGATAAAAAAAATGTTTCATCATCCAATCTTCCTTAGTTTTATGAAAAGTTAATAGTATACTAGAGAGCCTTCAATAATCCTAAACATAGAACTAAACAGTATAGTACTATTGTTTATTCCTCGTTACCTGTTATTGAATAGATTCTGCAGGGTGTCTGGTGCAGATAAAACTGGCTCCACCTCCTGGTCACTGAGTGGCAGTGGCTCCTTCACGGTTTCAAATATTTGCCTGAATCCAGCCACATTATCCAGTAAAGACTCCAATGTATCATCCTCTTTTGATTGCTCCTACAACCGAAAAAAAACATTCCCAAAGTTTAGCCAATTAAATTATCGCCATCATGAGTTTTACCATGCCAATGTCTAATGTAATTCGGACATTTGTACTGACATGTACTTGAATGGGCTGAAATTGCACTACTTTAAAAACCCATATAGAAAGTAGAGATCCAAAATTGCAATATATATATATATATATATATATATATATATATACACACACACACACACACACACACACACACACACACACACACACACACACACACACATATATATATATATATATATATATATACACATACATACACACTTTCATGTATATAGAACTTTAAAAAAAATCATTGTCATCAAAAGGTGCCCATCAGGGATGACGTGGTGCACGTGACGCACGCACGCCGAGGGAGCAGCAGCTCGCGCCATGGATCGGTCCTTGCGACGAGGGATGGAGGAAGCCGGAGGTTCTGAGGGTGCATCGGCGGCAGCGGGAACGGCGCAGAGTGGGAGACTGCAGAGCTGCTAGACCGCCGATCGCTCCCTCCGTGAGGCCGCTCTCCCCCGCCGTCTTAGTCGAGGCCCCCCCTCTCTTCCTCACTCTCCCCTCCGCTCTCTGAAGGAGGTGATATACCGAGCGGCACAGACAGGAAGGAACAGGTGCCGTTTTTTTTTTTTTTGCAGCGTCGCATGGTGGGTGCTTTTGGCTCTCGGCCCCCCGTGGATCACGGCTCCTCATCAGGTCCTTATGGAGCCCAGAAAAACATATAGGTAATATTTATGCCAATGTTCTCTTTCTGTCCTATGGAAGCACATTTACAGGAAAATTAATCCAGGTGGTCAATCTGAAAATTCAGCTAATGGTAAGAACCTTACTTTGTCAGCGCTTGCCATTGGGTCTTTTTTTTTTTTTTCTCTCCTCTCCCCTCCTCTCAAAGTGTGAAAGTTATCCGGATCAGCCTGGTAGTGTAAAAATTTTATAAATACTCCTGCATGGAGACGAAAACCTGCCAAGTGAAATTATAAACTATTTCTATTTACCCGTTTTTTTTTTTTTTTTTTTTTTTTTCTCTCTTCTCTGCTACAGATAGACCATGTAGCAATTTACTCACAGACACCCCATAGCTGTTTCAGTAAGAGCGAAGAGGGAACTCACTAATGAGGGGACTGGTGGTATCTGGCAAAATTGTTAAACATCAGAGGGGTACCTGGAGTGAATGTTGCTTACACAAGCTCTATATGTCTCTCTTCATACATACCTATACAGGAATCCATGCCTCTATGGGTTGATAGCCTTATAGGCTGCAGACATTCACTCTGGTGGATAAGCATAAAAGCATCAGCCATCTCATAGACACTGCACCTGCCCCCACAAAGTAAATTTAAATCCTGGAAGGGGTATGTTTCGAAGCATTGTTTGAAATTTCAGGGGTTGGCAAGTAATATCCCCTATATCGTTGGGTCAGCTGGATGCGAACCCAGGGCTGGAAGGTGTTTGACTCCCCTGTCCAAGGTGCCCAACCGAACCAGGCCCACAGGGTTGGGAGGAAGTTATTGGCGGCCATCGTATGGCATGCCCCACTACACTTTAGGCGTTGACTAAACTATAAAGAAAAGAAAAAAGAAAAGAAAAAAAAAAAGAAGGGGGGTGCAAATACAGCCCATATCATAGGATTGTTGCTGCGTAAAAACCGCAAGGCATCCCGCAGCGGAAAAATCCTAAGAAAGTTTCAAATCCAAATAGGGAGTGCACAGCCCTTATAACCAAGGACGTGCAATCCTTCTTTTTAAAAACCCGTTTCAGTGCAAACGGGAGACTCCTCGGCCCATTTCTTGTTTCTTTTAATCTGTGGAAACACCCGGTGTCAAATACCCACCAAGATTTAATTAACACCCCCAAAATTGTGCAAAATTGCCCCCTAGGGAGCTATAAAAACTCTCATAAAAAAAAAAAGGGGGAGGGGGAGATGCTCTCCATCTTCTGATCAAACTGGGGAAACGCATCAGAGCGATAAAGAAATATAACATGAACAGATCAACCAGGGGGGCGGCCCCGAAAATCCCTAAAGATACCTCCATTACCAGTACGATTAGACATTATATGACGCCGGAAGGAAGTTCTAAGAGTCCAGGACTGATAAAAAAAACAGAAAAAACTGGGACAAATAAAAAGGGAATAGGGGGGGCGGAAACCCCAAGTGCGGATACCTCAACAGAACTTGATCATGCAGTCAGCCAAATGGAAGACCCTAGCTTGGATTCTCACATTCCCACAAAGGGGGAAATGGATGCTATGTTAAGGAGGTTGGAGAATGTAATAAGAGAGGAAATCAGCACCCTAAGAACGGACTTATTTCATACACTAGAACGGGTAGAGGAAGCTGAGAAAAAAATAGAAAAGCAGGACCTTGAATTAAAAGAATTAAAAATTCAACATCTGAATATGAAGCAAAACCAGAGGTTACTGCAATACCGTCTAGAAGACCACGAGAACCGTAACAGAAGGCAAAACCTTAGGATACGATCGGTTAAGGAGGAGAGGGGCGAAGACCTGAGGAAAATTCTCAACGATTTGTTCCTTCCCCTCCTAAACAATGGTTCGGAAGGCCCCCTCAAAATAGAAAGGGTACATCGAGTGGGAAAGACAAGGGAGGGAGGAGGAAACTGGCACAGGGACATAATTGCCAGGTTCAGACACTTCGAAGACAAAGAGGAAATCTGGCAAAAACTGAGAAGAAAGCCTCCCTTATCCTATGACGGGACGGAGATCCAGATCTTTACGGACTTGGCCTGGGAAACCCTGTCCAGAAGAAGGCACTTAAAACCCTTATTGGAACACATGCGGAAATCTAATATAAATTACCAATGGGGGTTCCCGGCTTGCTTGATAGGGTATAGAGAGGGTATACCAGCTAAACTAACATTCCCTGAGGATTTGGCAGGGTTCTGCCGTAAACTGGATATACCGATGATTGAGTTACCCGAATGGGTTGAATAGGGATCAGAAAATAGCTGCCCCCTGGGGAGGCCCTGAGAGATTGGCATAGAGGGGGGGAGAGGGGGAGGGGATGGAGGGTGGGCGATCGGAGAGGGGAACAAGAAGAGAGGATCCGTACCCCCACACATATAAGATCGATCTCCTGGGAAATTCCAGGAGACAATGCGTGGGAGGGGCGCTGAGTGCTACACCTCATCCAAAAGAACCGACGGGTAGGGGATACCGAGGATCCCCACGGTTCAGAGGCGATGCACGGGCCTAGGCAAGGGGGGGGGGAGGGGGGGATCGTGGGGTGGGTTTGGAAGGGGAGAGAATACTCTCCCCCTTCAAAATAGGGAGGGAATAGGGAATATGGCTCCCAGGGGATCTATTAGAAAGTCCAGCACGTTCACGGAACGATCCAGTAATAGGAAATGACTGAAGTTAAATTTTTATCCTATAATGTAAAGGGTCTAAATTCAGCTGTCAAAAGATTAAAAGTTCTGGCCGAGCTTGAGCAACTCAGAGCGGATGTGGTATTTATTCAAGAATCTCACTTGACCATTGATGCAAACATTAAATTATACTCCCCGGCGTACCCCGTTTGGTTTTATGGTGACTCCATCTCCAAACGAGCAAGGGGTGTGGCTATCGGGTTTACAAGAGGCTTTGGATTCACGCTTGAGGCGAGGCTGACGGACCCCGAAGGGAGATTTTTATTTCTCAAAATAAAGTTCGAAAATGTAATCTATACTCTAGCAAATATATATGCACCAAACGTACACCCAACCCAATACTTAGGTAAAATTTTGGGAAAACTGAATAATTTTGCTGAGGGATACATAATACTGATGGGGGATTTAAACTTTGTATTTAATCCGACAGAAGATAGTGCGTTCCGTGGGAAGGCGACAAAAAATGAGCATTTGCAGAGAATCAAACACAAGCTACACGAACGCCAATTAGTGGACGTTTGGCGGATTTTTCATCCAAAAGAACATGACTACACATTTTTTTCCCCTCCCCACGGAACGTACTCTAGAATAGACTACATCTTGGCGGATCACGGACTGCTGGACTCTATCACAGAGACTGAAATTGGAATCATGACGGTGTCAGACCATGCTCCAATAACAATGAAAATTATATTATCTACACAAAAGAGGCAGCGGCCGGTGTGGCGCCTAGATGATAGCCTGATTCGAGATGAAGGAGGGGCTAGAAGAGTGGAGGCCGAACTAAAACAATTCTTTCATATCAACGATACAGCGGGGATTTCCAGCGCAACCCTTTGGGAGACGCACAAAGCGTATATTAGAGGAATTTTAATTGCCGAGGCCGCTAAAAAAAAAAAAGAAGGGAAAAATAAAGCCAACTCCCTGAGGAAAGAGATAGAGACCCTAGAAAGTAAACACAAAGAGCAAAGATTAAAAGAGACCTACCTTAATCTAACCCTGAAAAGAGATACACTTAAGGAAATCATGGAACAGGAAGCAAGGTACAAACTAAACTGCATCTCCAAGGAGAGGTACATATGGGGTAACAAACCAAGTAAGCTGTTAGCCAAAATGGCCCAAAAAAAGAAAACTAGGAATTACATTGAAAAAATTAAGGGGAAAAATGGGAACTTGGTTCATGCAACTCCCGAAATCGCAGACAGTTTCAAAAACTATTATGAGGAATTATACACAATAAAACACCCAGGTTTGCAGGAAGGGGAAAGGGAAGAAGAGACTAGAGACTTTCTTGTAAAGGCAGGACTTCCTAGATTGGAGGAGATGGAGAGTTTGGATATGGATCGCCCCATAACCGAGGCAGAAATTAAAATAGCACTAAATACCACTACGGGCGGAAAAAGCCCGGGCCCGGACGGGTTCTCAACCATGTACTATAAGAGATTCAGCAATATACCGATTCCAAGGTTGTGCAAATATTTTAATGGGCTAGGCTCCGAATTCGAAGCCAGCAGTGAAGCAACAGCGGCCGTGATCGCGCTAATTTTGAAAGAAGGGAAAGACAGCACTCTCTGTTCGGGATACAGGCCTATTTCGCTGTTAAATGCAGACATCAAGCTGTTTGCCAAAATCCTCGCAGGACGCCTGAAGGGGGTTATGCACTCTTTGGTGCACCCCGACCAGGTAGGATTTGTACCCAACAGAGAGGGCAAAGACAATAGCCTAAGGGCAATTCTCCTGCTTCAGACCATTAGGCAGAATAAATCCCCCGGTCTACTCCTGTCAGTTGATGCTGAGAAAGCTTTTGACAGGGTAGACTGGGGGCTCATGACGGAGACCCTTACTACCATGGGAATAGGATATAGGATGTCCCGCTGGATTAAAACACTGTACCTCCATCCTACCGCAAAAATTAAAATAAACGGAACACTATCGGAACCATTCGAAATGAAAAATGGAACAAGGCAGGGGTGCCCCCTGTCACCCCTTCTCTTCATACTATCATTGGAGCCACTGTTGGCTACTATCCGTAAGGATCCTGATATCAATGGAGTAGGAGTAGACGGGGAGGAACATAAATTATCGGCCTTCGCCGATGATATTTTATTTTATGTAACCAACCCGATCAAATCCATTTTAAAGCTCACCAAAGTATTGAAACAATACGGGAATATTTCTAACTTTAAAATAAATATAAATAAATCAGAAATTTTGAATATTAATTTAAATAAAAGTGAGGTAGGATTAGTAAAAGAAGTCTGTGCTTTTCCCTGGACTAAAGAACTAAAGTACCTAGGTATTAAACTTGCCAATACAGTACAGAAGATGTATAAAATAAACTATGTTCCCTTACTAAATGAGATCAAGAACGAATTAAAAAACACGGCAAATAAACCTATATCATGGATCGGACGTATAAATATGCTGAAGATGGTCGTAGTCCCAAAAATTCTTTATAAATTTTTACTGGTACCAATCGCCCTTCCACAGCAATTTCTGAGCATTCTGAATACCTTGCTATTAAACTATGTATGGAAAAACAAGAAGCATAGAATCTCTCTCTCCACACTAAAACAGGCAAAGCTGCATGGCGGGTTGGGTGTTCCGGACATCAAAAGTTACTATAAAGCGGCGGTCCTATCGCGGGCGGTTGAATGGGCCCGTGACAGGCCAGATAAAAGATGGGTGCAAATCGAGAAAGCGTTAACTAGCAAATATTTGAATAATATCATATGGATCCCTACACAACACAGAGCACTAGATCACAAAACACATGATATAACAAGACACACACTAAGATTATGGGACAGAACTCAGGCACAACTAGAGGGGAAATTTAATTCCCCACTAATGAATTTAAAAGAAAATCCTTATTTTGCACCTGGGGAAAACAAAATTGGAGGGAACTGGATTAGGAAAGACACAGTGCACTTAGGAGATATCATTAATGACGGAGAGATAATGACCTACGGAGATTTGAAATCCAAAACGGACTATTGGAATCTCGATAGGTGGCATTATTCCCAGCTGCATCACTTTGTGCGGCACCTCCCCCGCCCACTACGGACGGAGGCGGAGCTGACTCCACTTGAGAGGATTTGTAAATCCAAGAATTCAAGGGGCACTATCACTAAACTCTACGGGATATTGGTCAAGATAGGGTCTCGGGGAGAAGCACCCTTTATAGATAAATGGGAAAGAGAGCTAGGTATCACGAGAGGGACAAACACTTTTCAGAGGATCATTCAATTAACTCATTCATCTGCTGTAGACGTTCGCACAGCCGAAGCAAATTACAAGTGCCTCTCAGGGTGGTATATCACCCCTGATAAAGCTAATAAATTTAAAGCAAGCCAGTCCGCTGAGTGCTGGCGGGGTTGCTCAGAAATAGGCACGATGGCCCATCTATGGTGGCTATGCCCAAAAATTCAAAGCTATTGGGACACAATATTGACCCAAATAAAGGTTATAACGGGGGAGGAGATAAAGAAAGACCCTTGGGTCGTGCTCTTCCACGGTAGTCTTGAAGGGGTAAAAAAATATAAGCAGTCTTTACTACCCCATCTCTTAAATGCAGCGAAGAGACTCATTCCCAAAAAGTGGCAGGAGAAGGAAAGCCCCCATGTCTGGAACTGGATAGACGAAGTAGAGGAAACGTACAGGGCAGAAGAACTAAGGGATAGTCATCTGGAAAGGAATGGGGAATATAGGGAGAAATGGGCAAAATGGAAGGAATATAAAAAAACATGGAGCTACGCTGAAAGAATCAGGGTCGGTTAGGAACAGGAAATGTGCAAGTGGGCATTAACCCACATGCACTTCCTGTTCGCCCTTTTATTGACTATTATCAGAGGGACATACAAAAATAGTTTCCTTTGCTGAACTTGCTAGGGGATATCTCAGAGGAGAATAGGACGAGATCCCTGGGAGCCATGGGGGGGGGGGGGGGGGGGGGGGGGAGGGCGTTAACAATTGTAAAAATTTCTTTTTTCTGTTAAATGTTATTGGGCTTCGACCAGCAGGGTGCAGGGTAAATGCCTTTCTGCCCTATTGGGTGGCCGATATAGATATCGTAATACTTACGATTAAGGGAAAAAAAAAAAAAAAAAGGAATGCAGAATAAATACCACATATGATGCAAACCACAACTTGAGACGTAAGAAGCATCAAATCATGAGCTGGTCTCTAGAACTTGGTAAAAGGAAGCTGAGGTGGTAAAAAAAGAAAAAAAAAAAAAAAAAAAAAAAATCATTGTTTCAGTGACAAGTCTGGTCCTTCTGCATAGCTTCCCCTAGATCATAGAGTTACACTATGTGTTCGGACCATACATCACTTTTTGTGATACGACTCTTAATGCTTGCTATGCTTGATTCTAGAGTGTTGCTTAATGAACTCCTTATCGAATGCCCCTGAGGAAAGGACTCTTCACAGGTCCTGAGTTTATTATCACTTTGTAATGAGCTATGTTATCAATTTTATGTATGGCGATGTATGCACCAATTATTTTTTTTAAATATTTAATACAATTTAGTAATTATACGTACTCCGTTGCCGTTAAAAGTCCCTGTGTGTACATTGGGGGTACCCTTATTCTATGCTATCTAACATTTGGGATGTTGGCAACAACCTGGGGTTATCTGGATGAGATCTCTACTTTCTATATGGGTTTTTTTAAAGTAGTGCATGCACTACTTTTGGTAAAATTTCAGCCTATTCAAATAAATAAGCTGAAATGGCACAGCAGGTGGATTGCCCGTGAATAGCACAGGAATGCACAGCGGTTTCTGTGCGATTTATGGTGCGAACTGGCCTAATTATACCACCACATTTAAGGATTAGTAAGCTGCAATATATTACATTTTTGTTTTGGGTTTAACACCACTTTAAACTGTAGACCAGATTTATTTTCTATGAAATCCCCTTTATGGTTTATTATACCAGGGTAGACATTTAGCAACAGTGCCACGGGTCACACCCTTGGGGGAACACGGTTCTAAAATCTTTCTCTAAACGGAATACAATATAGTTAAAAAAAAAATAAAAAATTCCAAGCATACCAGGACAAGTTTCTCCAGATCAAGAACTAGATTTTGAGTGGTGTCTTCTTTGCTGAGAAGCAGCTGCTTCATCTCACCAGGGCTAAGCCCTATGGTCTTCGAGTGGTGAGATCCATCCACTTCCATCAATCCTCCTTCATCCCCAGAAGCCTACACAAGGAAAGGACATAATTGTAACACCACAACTCATTTAAAAATATCTGAACAATCTTTGTATAGTATACAGTTATATCTTAGTGTAGGTTATATTTGTATGTGGACGGCTGTAATAAGTATTTTTAAATTATAAAATTAATAATATCGCAGTTTTCGATTTGGTCAGTCAATAATAAAAAGGAACTTTTCATTATTATATAAAAAAAAAACAGAAGAATGCAAATTTCAGAAACTAAGCATGGAGGATATAACACGGCAGGTTATTTCCATCAGTGAAATCACCAAGGCAAAGTTACATCAATCCAGACTGAGTACTAGGTCACCTTTGCTGCAGAAATTTTGACCCAACCAGTAATACTCAGCTTTGTCTTGTATTTTTGTCCAAGAGCCAAGCAATTTGGAAAATAATTGAGACTGCTACTTGACATCACTAGTCCATTCCAGTTTCATTAATCCCCTTTGTATGTGGCTCCTGGACAGCCCATTCAAGAGGAAGTAAACGCTGTCCTTTTTTGTTTGCTGACCTGCAAAGTAAAGGTATCACATAGTAGCAGGTTATTTGAAACTTACCTGCAGACCGCATCCATCTTCGCCCATCTTGCTTCCAGGTCTGCGGACGCCGGCTTTGTGACTGGTCGGAGCAACGTGACGTCGGTCACGGCACAGGGCTCTGAAGAAACTGCACAGGTGGCCGTTTCTTCAGAGCGCATGCACCGATGACATCATCGGCTGCGTATACAGTAAATATCTACTAAACAGTGCAAGTTTAGGAGATATTTACAGTACCTATAGGCAAGCCCTATTACAGGCTTACCTATAGGTACAAACAATACAGGTAAGTTTACTTCCTCTTTAAAGTGCTTAACTCACCTACTAAAAGACCTATCAATCCCATTGTAAGAATGGTCATATAACCAGTCACTGGAAAGATATTCCTCAAGGAAAAATATTTTTGACAGGCCATACTACACAAAAGCATACCCCTGCAACCTTAATATGGCTCTTTGGAGTGATTTTTTATTTTTTTCCCTCCTAGGATTACAATTTGTTACACAACTGCATACAATACTTATGTACTCAGTTATCCGGAAATACATTTTGCAGGAAATGACTGGGTACTGTACAGCCCAACAATTCTGGAGTCATGAATCTTGTAATGACAACCCGCAAGAATGCCAGCCTAGGACTACCGTATTTATAATCACATCCCTCATACAGAGTTACAACTGTACAATGTTTTGAGCCATCTTTCTTTTCTACAGATGCAGTTTTAGAACCCCACCACTATCTGTACAGACAAGAATACTCCCTTCTAAATATTTCACTTTATAAAGGAGAAGTGTGGCCAAAGCTTTTTTGGCCTTACTTTTCCTGTGGTTCACTGGTGTGCCGTTTGTTCTGCACACCTGTGACCCGTCACTTAGCCGGTCCAGCCTCTTTATAGTCTGAAACAACCCAGATGCTTGAACCGGCAGTCCTGCCCCCTCCACAGCTCAGTGATCACCTGAGGGAGGGGCAGAGAGGCGGTGACTGTCACTTACTCGCTGCTCACTGAAGACTAAGTGAGTGATCGGCTTTCTTTTATCGCTCAGTTCTCTTAGCAGCAGCGGGGAACCGATGCTGTTCCCACCTAGGTGAGTGCTCAGTATAAACAGGAAATTCTCATTTAAAAAAGTACTCTCTTCCTTCTGTCTACACCAACTCATTTGGCTTAGAAGATAGGACAAAGAACTCAAAGAATAGAGGAGACATCGCCCTTTGAATTTGACAATCTGGTGAACTTAAAAATGTGCGCCATTTTATTCTGACAGCATAATGCACCGATGTGCTTGTATAAAATGAATTAGCGAAAAAGCAACAAAACAAGGAGGTCTACTTGCCATTGAGTCAGAGTTCAGGATCTGTCGCATGAAATCCAAGAATGAAGAAGCCAGCTCTCCCATGTCCTTACCAAACCCACACACAATTCTCTTCAACAATAAGTAAAGTGCATTTCCGTGTTTCCTAAAAGAGCTGCAGGAAAGCAAAGCAAAATACATTTAATTCAATCTGTTACTTCTATACTCCCCACACTGCAAGCTGGTTTTAGATTTCCCAAAGAAACTAGCTGTATGATGGTCAGTCTCATTACCTCTTTAAGTGGAAAAAGCCATAATCATGCTCAGAGAGGAACATCATAGTGCGGATACAGGTGAGAAGTGAAGTGTAACTGCTGTCATTATTGCCTAAAGTCTCCATCAAGCTTTCACAGATGGAGGGAAGAAGATCCTTGCTAGGCAGGGAGTTGGCAAGCTGGTCTAATTCAGACACTGGACTCTCCCCTGAGATTGGCACAATGAGAGCAATATCCTACAAGAAGAAAGTTAGTTATAAATTAAAACAATCAGTATAATTACCATATTTCTAGTACAAGTGGTCAGAGAGCCATACCTGATCACAGAGGTACTGCACAATGGAGGATATATATTCTGCACACTGCAGGTGGATGATGTTGTCACCTGCAGACTTCATGATGTTCAGCATCTTTTGGAAAAGTTCATTATAGCGCTCATCACCTTTACCTCCATTAATAAGATGTAGAACAGCAACTTTGCAAGCTCTGTGGGCAGCTAGGTAGTCCAAGAGTGCAAGTAGTCGAGCTGTCTGACCTGTACAGGGCTTCTCCTTATCTTCCGGACCACTGAAACAAAAGTAATCAGATTGGCTTATTTTATCATTTACTGGCAGACACAGCAGACCCTTCGGGGGGAGCACCTGCAGCCTCAAGGACAATGAACCGAGACTACACTGCTATTGTATATTGCACTCAAGTTCTAATCCAGACACTAGCCAACTAGGACCATGCATTAGATTAGTTCTTCGGTATAGTTCGGGCCCATGTAGACAGGCTTTTGTTCACATCAGAACCGATTCTCTCCTATACAAGTCAAAAGGATTGCAAAATCATCTTGAAGCAGGTCAACTGCAGGTAAAATGCACCAGAAATTCATTCTTAATTTCATAATGATCTCAAAAGAATGCCAAGATTGTGCTGCATTTGCAGCCCAAAACCTGTGGACACTGGCCCTTATGCACTGAAAACTACACAGTGGGCTTGATTTACTGAAACTGGATTGAGCAAAATCTGGTGCAGCTGTGCATAAAAACCAATCAGCTTCCAGGTTTTTCTTTTGGTCAAAGCTTAAAAGGGGTTGTAAACCTTTGTGTTTTTCACCTTAATGCATCCTATGCATTAAAGCAGGGATCCTCAAACTATGGCCCTCCAGCTGTTGCGGAACTACACTTCCCATGAGGCATTGTAAAACTCTGACATTCACAGACATGACTAGGCATGATGGGAATTGTAGTTCCTGAACACCTGGAGGGCCATAGTTTGAAGACCCCTGCATTAAAGTGAAAAAAACACCTTGCAGTGTCCGGCCCCCCAGATCCCCCGTTTTACTTACCTGAGCCCCGAATTTTTGTGGGCGCGTCCCCGCCGTTGCTCTCGCCACGGTTTCCTGGCTCTTGATTGGATAGATAGATAGATGGCAGTGCAGCCATTGGTTCCCGCTACTCTCAATCAAATCCAATGAAGCGGGTGCTGGGCCCGAGTCATACATTCGGCGGCTATGGATGCCGAATTAATGACTCAGGAGCGCGCCCGCAAGGTAACCTTCTCGGGAGATCGCTTCCCAGAGGGGGAGGAGCTGCGAGAGCCACCGTGGGACCCCAGAACAGGTGGTTTGGGGCCACTGTGCAAAACGAACTGCACAGTGGAGGGAAGCATGACATTTAAAAAAAAAAAAAAAAAAAAAAAAAAAAGGAACCTTTAATTTCACTTTAATTGAAGTTAGAATCCGATTGGCTACCATGCACAGCTGCACCAGATTTTGCACACTTCAGTTTTAGTAAATCAACCCCAGTCTTTAAAGCGGTGGTTCACCCTCAATAACAACATTCTAGCATTAAATTAAGCATAGTAGCGCGAGCTACAGTATGCCTTTATTTTATTTTTTTGCCCCGTACTCCCTGTTTAATCCTATAGTGAAGATTCAGACTCCCCGCGGGGAATGGGCGTTCCTATCCAGAGGGAAGATGATCGAAGGCCGGCTATGGCACGTCACGCTCCCCGAAGATAGCCGGAGTAGGTCTCGGCTCTTCACGGCGCCTGCGCACAGACTAGGCGCAGGCGCCGTGAAGAGCCAAGTCCTATTTCGGCTATTTCCGGAGAAACGTGACGCGCCAGAGCCGGCCGTCAATCATTTTCCCTCCGGATAGGAACGCCCATTCCCCACGGGGTTAGGACTGGTCTAACACTTGTTAATTTACAATTTAGCTATTATATGGCTATCTTAAACTACTTAAAAGCAGATTTGGGTTTCCTGAAGAGAGCTTGGTAAAGACAATAGGCTTTACATTCTGCGCCCACATTCTTTAAAGCTAAACTCCAGGCAGATAAGAGAAACAAAAATTATTGCAGCACTATAATCAACATCATTGTTAAATGTATTTTTGTAATGCAAGCAGTATAAATACCTGAACTTTACATGGCTTAAGCTTCTTGCAGTCTGCTGTACAGTCTGTAACAAAGTTTAAAAAGGGAGAGAGAAAAGCAGCACGAGGAGCCAATCAGGTGTGCTGCAGTGCATGCTGATTGAAGGAGACAGAAGAGTGTCAAAAATGAGCTCATCAGATTGCTGCTTCTACTTTCATTGCCCAGTCACAGCATGGGGTGGGACCTGTAAGTTAAAGTAAAACTGCCGCAAAGAACAGGTCCCCTCCCTTGGTAGACAGATATGCGAATCTCAGGACTGGATGGAAAACAAAAAAAACAAAAACAAATCCTGTGTCAAGGAGAACAGCTTCCTTATATGTTTTTCTCCTGTGTAATAAGCTTTTTGCCTGGAGTTCAGCTTTGGACCACAATTCTGGTGAGACTTGACGTATTGAAAAATAACAGAAAAAACGTTGAGAAGATTGAATTCACACCTACCCCTGCAGATCTTCCACTATGAGGTCCAATACAGTGCGCATAATCAAAAGCGCAGTGGGCGAGGCCAGGTCACACAGCTGGATACAGACTCGCCTTATCATGTTCATCAGAGGCTGGCAAGTTACTCCAGCGAAGGACTTCACAATATCTTGCAGCAGCTTAGATTGAACGTGTAGGTGCATGCTCCACAGCTTCCTGGTGTTCAGAGCCACTGCAATGTCCTTTGGTTCAAAAGCCTGAAAGACAATACAGACCCTCATCAAAAGCCACTCTTTGGGGAACAATCATCTGGCCTTTTAATTGATCACAGAGACCAAAACTTTTACCTGTGTTGTTTGCATTGGAAGCGGGAAGGGTAATAGTTCTGACAATATGACAAGTCCAGAGAGGAAACCTTCGGGTATTTTTAAGACAGAGAAGAGAACGTCTTTGAGCATCAACGACCAAGTGTTATTAGCCAGGGTTTCCTCAGAGATAGTCATCTGCTCATTTACACCTTGGGTAAAAGTCAGAAGGATGTCTATGATATCGCTTTGGATCTTCTGCTCTTCGCCATCCAACCTTCCAGAAAGAGGTATGGAGCAGAGGAGCATGTGCAGGGTGACCAATGTGGATGGAACTCGCATGTCCTTAAACTCAAAAGAGCCACCTCTTAATAGCTCAGTCAGCATTGTCTTGAGGAGAGACAGGGTGCAGCGGGCCACGGAGATCGTGATTGCCCTGTACAAAGTGGTCCCAAGGTTCACATGGAGTCTCCACGGTTGGATGAGGATGCTATTCATTTTCTGCAAGATGCGAATGAAAGTGTCCATTCCCTCGGCTGAGAAAAGCTGAATGACTGCAAGATTCCACTTAAGATCCTTTTGCTGTCCTGAAGAATACAGGTTAGTATTAGTATATTAATACTGGTGGAAATACCAATATTATAATAAAACGGACTTGTAATATTTTTAAGTACTGCCCGCAAAATTTGACAACTTTTTAAAATATATAGACTTTAATTTATATAATTCTATAAATTTGACCATGCTAACCCTTTATATCAAGTTGTCTTATTCTATTCAAAGATCCATAGGCAGGTCACAGCTGTAACAAAAAAGTGGTATAGAGACTGGGGATGTAAACGGTTTGTGCAGTACCATCGTGTAGTAGTGCGACTATACTTCCCTGAATTGGAGAGACTACCTGCAAAGTGGCCCAGATGTGCTGCAGAGTAATCTGCCTGGAAACTTTCTTTGTTTACAATGGAGGAAGAAAGTATCCATATCCATTGGTTTCCCACCATCAAGACACTTGTAATTGTGTCCTGGTAAGTAAGCAGGGACAGGAAAAGGGGACATAAGAGACAGATTGCTGAACCCAGGGGCTGCCTGCATGCAACTGTGAGGGTCAGAGAACCCAAGGCAAGGTAAGGGGGGGGGGGGGGGGGTTAGAAGATGGACAACACAGGGGTTGCCTGTGACTGCATGCAGGCCAATGATCTCTGATCTACGCATTACATACTACCGACATTTGTCCTCTGCAGACTTCATTAATACTGACCTCAGGCCCAGGGTAGATAAAAATCAATAATTTAAAAAAAAAAAGTTTTTGATTTTTTATTAAAATTTTAATAAAATGCTTTTGGAATGAAAAAAAAAAAAAAAAAAAAAAAAGATAAATACCTATTTAGGATGCATTGATAATTTAGTTTATTCAGCATGAAATGGAGCTTAGTTATGTAGCATGAGGCTGTATATTCTGAAATATTTACATGTTTGGTAAACTAATTGAATTAATCCAAGCTCTGCAAGCCGAGATAACATGCACTGCATTGATGCATTCACACAATTTCACAGTAACTATGAGATAAACTAAAGTTCAGGAATATTCCTTCATCCCATTGTTTTACAAATCAATGTACACTACAAACTTTATGATTGAATCGGTTCTGATTAAGGATGAGCTCTGGCGTGTTCGCATAGAACACGTGCAGAGCCCGCCAGGAAGTGTGCACGGCGCTGTGCTAATCACAGCCAGGGAGACATTGTCCCGATGCTCGGCTGCAGGGATCGTGAAATGTCTCCCTGCCTGTTATTAGCGCAGCGCCGTGCACACTTCCAGGCGGGCTCTGCACGTGATCTATGCGAACTTGCCAGAGCTCATCCTTAGTTCTGATATCGCTAGTTTTACTAACCTGACAGTTTTTTATTTTACATAGAATCTTTAAATATTTGCAAACAAAATTAAAGTGGATGTAAACAAAAAAAAATGTTTTGTTGTCACAATGTACAGCATAAGATTTCCGTTTATCTGTGCCCAGTCTTGCCACAAAGAGTTAATCCAGCTCTGAGCAATCCTCTTATTTTTTTCAGTGAGATAAACGGACAAACAGGAGAAAACCCTTGCTGTGAGTGACAGGTTATTTACATATCTCATGCACTAGCCTGAGAAAGGCATTTAATTCCCACCCCTTTTCTGAAGTCATGTGGTTACTTTTCTGGATTTTGACTGGATGTTAGTGATCATAGCAGAATTTAGTGTAAGGAATAAACAGGAGAAAATGCATGTTGAGAAGGGGAGTGTAGAGGGTGGCGGAGAGTCTACTGACATCACGACTCCACCCACCGAGCTCCAGACAACAGATCCACCCAAAGAATCTGCAGTTTTTCAGTTCTTATAACAGACAGAGGGGAGATATTTGACAGGTAAGGATACATGCAGGATGCATCTATAGCCTTATAGATCAGCACTATGGCAGTAGTTTATAAATGATGAGAGTGGGTTTACATCCACTTAAAGTATTCCTAGCTACCAGCAAGAATAAGTCCTTACATTTAAAGAGCACCTGTCATTACAGATCCATCATGGCAACGCCTGTTAGCGGACATCCACTCTACTGCTGCTGCCACCACATCCCTCACCTTGTTGTATCACTGCCGCATCACCAGCCATCCCATTAAAGTCAATTGGATTGTCAGTGAGTCAACAGCTGGTCAGGTCAGAGGAGGAGCCCCTTGCGGGACAGATGGACAGTTGCTCTTTAAAAATTATGATTTAAAAATAAGAGTTGATTTAACCACTTCCGGACCGCCGCACGCCGATATACGTCAGCACTTCGGAGAAGGATATCTTCGTTATGGCAGCAGCTAGCTGCCATAACCCAGGCATCCTCCTCTTCAGCGGGCAGTCCGGTATCCGATAACAGTGGTCTCTGCGGCAGATTCGTCACATCACTTTTAAATCAGTGGTGGGAGTGGGCCCCCGCCACTTACAGGAGCCGTTGGCAGCCACAGAGGCGATCAGGTCTTCTCTGCTGCTTGATATGGAGATGAGTGAGGGTAACATGGCCCCCACCCATCTCCATACCATCGCAGGGCGGAAGCGCCGTCAAAACGTCACTTCCGTCCATAGCTCTTAAAAAGGGACATTTGTTTTCTTAATTTTTTTTTTTATTGTATTTTAGTGTAAATATGAGATCTGAGGTATTTTTGACCCCAGATCTAATATTTAAGAGGTCATGTCGTGCTTTTTTTTCTATTACAAGGGATGTTTACATTCCTTGTAATAGGAATAAAAGTGACTTTTTTTTTTAAAGAACAGTGTAAAAAAAAAAAACATGTAACCACGCTGAGCTTGCGTGCAGAAGCGAACACATACGCAAGTATAAAAATGGTGTTCAAATTTTAGGGTGTAATTACCATTTGGTGTGCTATGATTAGCCTTGTCCCTGCTACACTACCAATGAAAAGTTGCTGTGGTTGGCGTGAACCCGGGCTGCATTTTAAAAATCTGGTCACCTTATAGGTCGAGCAATGTAATATTTTTAAGTTTACATGCATACTCTACCATTATCAGTGAGAATTATTATTAATTCTCTCTCTCTAGAACCGCTTTTCCAAAATAAGCAACGTTCACTTCTTATACCCAGATCCCATAAAAGGTTTATTTTCTGGTCTGTAATTCTTGTTTGACTATTGCTACCGATCTTTTCATCCATTTCTACAGACTAATATTACATATCCTGAAAATATTCAACTATATTGGTGACAGAGTAGCGTTCACATTTACAGGTTTTGTACATACCCACAACAGCAGCTGGTGGGCAAGCTACATGACCAAGAATCCTAAGAGCAGTCAGCAGTCCTGCACCCTCCAGGGACATTAAATGGTCAATATTCTAGTGGAACAAATAAGAACACACATAATATGAACAGGAACATCTTAGTTCTGCATAAAAAAAAAACAAGTGGAGTATCTGAAGCTTTGTTTGGACATAATATATACACCAGAAGAGTGTAAGGCATTCTAGCAGATTTAGATACACTAACAAATTGAAGCTCAACTTCAGCCAACTCTTTATAAGCAGTTACAGCAAACTGCTTTGTTCCTCTTGGGGTAAAGGTTTTACATGAACAACAACTGATCATTGTAAGCATCCCCGACAGTGATCAATAGTTTTACTTAGAGGTCGATCGATATGGGTTTTTCTCTGGCCGATGCCGATATTTCGAAATCAGGCCGGCTGATGGCCGATATAAAAGATGCCGATTTTTTGTGGCACTGATTGGCAGGTGGCACTGGCAGACACTAACAGGTGGCACTGGCAACTGGTTGGCACTGATTTGCAGGTGCCACTTCTTGGCACTGGCAGGTGGTACTGGATGGTGGCACTGGTATAGACACCCCAACCTCAGTACAGACACCCTCAGTTACAGACCCCCCAGTAGTACACCCCCCCTTAGTGCAGACAACCCCACCTCAGTGCAGACACAAGCCCCCCCTCAGTGTGCAACTCCCAGTCCCCCTTACAGACCTCGGACAGCCTTGTGCGTGTCCCTCGAGCGCGGGCTCCTCCTCCTCTGTGGGTGTAAACAGAGAGGAGGGCCACCGCCGGGTGTACCAAGATGGCCGCGGCTCCGGAGCTAGGCCAAAGCCGTGGCCTGTCCTAATGCTATGGCCGTGGCGGCAATTCGTGGCCGATTTGAAAGGGGCGACACGTTCGGATCACGGATCAACAATGATCCATTGAACCACTAGCGGGCAGGTGAAATATCGGCCTAATATGGATAAAAATCGGCCGATGCTGATTTCGCCAAAATGGCCGAATATCGGTCGACCTCTAGTTTTACTCAACTTTGTAACTGCTACATCTACAGGACAGCTTGTTCTCTTGAAAAACTACTAACTTTCTGGTCAGATTACTAGGTGAAAATCAAAGAAAGAAAGCCTAAAAGAGAAAATGAATGCAGCCATCACAAGAACTGGTAAGCTGCAATATGATAAATGTTTGCTTTTGGGTTTAATACCACTTTAACCCCTGACAGAAAAAAAAAAAATGTAACTTACCTGTTTAATATAATCAATTAGACTGGGGATACAATTTATCTCAAATCGAACGGTTTTCAATGGCTCTAACCATTTACCAAGCTCTATAAAAAGAAAGAAAAACACGTTATACAAAATAGATATATTTCAGTAACCAATAACTGGATATTAACATGTACACTTGAGTATTACCACCAATCCAAATAATATCAAGTTAATTTTTTTCTACATTTTATGTACCTTTTCTGAAGCTTATCCAACCCAGTCCCACGCCAAAAAGTCAACCGCGGCTTCGCTGTGTTGGCAGGTGCACAGGACACATCCGACAACGGAAGCCCCATAGTAACTCTAAAGCCTTGTACACACGATCAGATTTCCATCGGACAAATCCGTGGAATTTAGCGTGAAGGGCGTTGACAGTGAACTTGGTATGCATACAGACGGCAGAAGTTTTTCAGCCAACATACACAAAACGACATGGTTTTTCAGCTCTTTAGCGCCACCCTTTGGGCAACTTCTGCTAATGTTGTGCTATGGTTAGCATTGTTATGGAGCATGCGTGTTTGTACTTGGGATTTTATTCCGACGTACTTGGGTTTCAGACACATTTGTCGTCGGACAGTTGTAAAGCATGCTACAAAACAATTGTCCGATGGAGCATACAATCGCATTTTCCGACAAAACCTCGCCATCACACATTTGTCGGAAAATCTGATCGTGTGTGTATAGGCCTTAAGGGTGACGTCACTCCCCATTCATTTTACAGCCGTTGTTGACCAGCTTCAGAAAAAAGGTATGTATACAAATTTTAAAATAAGAATTTGTGCAATGGTGCCATCTTCTGGAATGTATACAGAGTTTCTCAGGAGATTTGCAAAACATCAAAAAGAAACGCAAAGCACTAACTGGAGCGAATTAAGCAGCACTTACCTTGCAGCTTGGCATTGTTCTCATCTGCCTTACACAATTTGAGCAGAGATGCAGAGTGCTCCTCCAACATCTGAACATCATTTGAGGTTTGCACCACCAGCAACACAAGCAGACAGGCATAGCTATAGGCCACAGATTTCTTCGATTTTGCATCACTGAAAATAATATTCACATGTTGTAACAATTAGAATTCAGTAAGTGGTGTGTAATATTACAGGTGTTAGTACTAAACAGCTGCTCCACACAAAACTGACTTTTTGGCAAAGCAAGGAATAAGCCCACTCCCCACAGGAGAAAAAAAAAAAAAATCACCCAAATACATCACAAGTCTTGCTTGGATTTTTTGCAGATGGTCAACATCAGTCAGAGTTTTTCTATACATTTGTAAGTGAATCCATTAGTGGATATTAGGGTTGTCCCGATACCGATACTAGTATCGTTACCGATACCAAGTATTTGAGGTATCGGCGCAAATACCGCCGATGCCTAAATAGAATACTCAAGCCCCCCCACCCCTGTCGCTACACCGCATCCCGCCGGCCGCCTGGTTAATACGAGCGGGGAACATTACGCTTTCATTTGAATAGCTGTAATGTTCCCGCCGCGCATAGACACTCCCCCTTGCTCGGGTGATCTGTCCAATCCCGAGCAAGGGGGAGTGTCTATATGCAGCGCGGCGCCAATCATTACAGCTATTCAAATGAAAGCGTAATGTTCCCCGCCCGTATTAGCGGCGCGGCAGCATGCAGGTAAGGGGGGGGACATGGCTGCTTATGGGGGGACATGGCGGCATCTGTGGGGGGACATGGCGGCATCTGTGGGGGGGGGACATGGCGGCATCTGTGGGGGGGGACATGGCTGCATTTGGGGACACATTTAAAAAAAAGTATCGGCGAGTACTTGAAAAAAAGTATCGGTACTTGTACTCGGTCATAAAAAAGTGGTATCGGGACAACCCTAGTGGATATAGTCTCATGGAACATACCCCAAGCCACCAAGCTTGATAAGCTTACATCAATAGTCAAGCTTGGTCTACAACAGCAATACTAGAGGTGTAATAAGGTGTCCCCACCAAGAACTTGGACGAAAGTAAGGACCCAGCATGACAGTAAACCATGTCTCACTCCTATCACACACAAAAAAAAAAAAAACACACCTCTTACTGACAAAGTGGATAACCCTCCAATCTCATATAAAGCTGAACTAAAAATAATCTAACTGGAAAGACAGCCACATGTACAGCATTTCCTCTTAACATTTGTCTGTCTTTTCGGTTTAGTTAACCAGACGGGTTCCTTTCAAGAATTTCTTGCATGCAGAAAACAGAACTAGGCATGACTGGTCGCTAGAATTGGGGGGTTATAAGGAATCCAGTGTCCATGCTGTTCTGTAAACCTTGGGGCTCTATTGTGTACAGATGCACAAAAATGTGTAGCTTTCAAAAACTGGGTAGAAAAACAAAAGTAAAGAAATGAACATCAGCTCTGAACACTACTTAGTAATGCTACATATACAGAAAAACATGTTCAGTTCCACGTTTTGTCCTTGCTGATGGTCATCAAAATCAGAATTTGATAGAAGGAAAATAGATTACCCAAGTGCTTCCTTTGAGCAGAACTCCATTAAAGTTATGAGACATTGTAGATTCTTGTCCAGGCTGAAGACATGGGCCACAGCAGACCTGCCTACAGGGTTGAAGCTTATCAAGTAAAGGTTGTGAAGGATCCCCAGCAAACCAGCATGATCGGCTTCCTCTGCTCCTGTACAATGCTGGAAATGGTTGAAGAGTTCTGAGATGTACTGCAAAGCCTGGGTAGCATGCAGGAGCCACAAGGAACAGGAGTCATCACTGTTCCCCTCCGTCTGCACATTGTCCTCCTGGTCTTGCTCAGACACCTGGCAGAGGGCTCTGGCAACCAGGTTTGTTGCTTCATTCTCAAACAACAGAAACAAGAGTCCCTTCTGCGTCTGTGCCAGAAACCGCAATATCTCTCTTACAGTTTGAACAATTGCAGGATGAGAGCTTGTCCCTGGAAGAGACAGAAGCACCGTTGCAGATTCCAAGAACTGGTGACTGTGCAGGAACCTGGAAAAATAATAAAAAAAGAAATTTCATTCAAAACCATAAAATGAACAACACCACAAGTCTGTGCAGCGGAGTTGGCCCTTAAGGAAAATCTCAGTTCCCCTTTTCCGCAGTGATAAGCCGATTTTTCACACATTTATTTTAGATCGAGTACCTACCTCCCACCATTGTGCTATCCCAATCATACAAACAGGCTGGAGAGAACAAGGCGAGTACACCAAAGCCTGTAAACAATATCGAGCCTTGGAAAGAATGCATCTGGGACTGCACATTATGGCTACACAGGATAAAAAAAAAGTATAGGGTGGAGGGTGGTGAAAAATAGTTAAAAACTGGGCACTTTTACCCCCTTCCCGCCCAGTCACACTTTGAATGACAATTGTGTAGTCATGCAACACTGTTCCCAAATGACATTTTTTTTTAGAGACCGATAAGAGCTCTTCTGGTGGTATTTAATCACCACTGGGTTTTCCATTTTTTGTAAACAAAAAGAATAAAGACCGAAAATTCTGAAAAAAATAAACATTTTTTCTTAGCCTCTGTTATAAAATTCTGCAAAGAAGTAATTTTTCTCCTTCACCGATGAGTAGGGGTGTAACGGATCGTCACCGATCCGTGATCCGAACGGGCGGGCCGGAGCCTAGGCCTAGGAAAGTCCCCGGCTTCGGCCTCCCCGGGGCGTGTCACGCTGTGCACTGGGCTCTAGAAAGCTGAATGGGAATGTTAGCAGTGAAGCACTGGTGTGAGAGGAGGGGGGGGAAAGGGGGAAAAAAAGAGCACAATAGCAATTCACAGGGGTGGATTAAAGAGGAAGCAGGTGAGGCTGTTTGGGACTTAAAGTACAATCTTGATGTTTTTACAGCAAAAAAAAATTATATATATATATATATATATATATATATATATATATATATATATATATATATATATATATATATATATTTTGCTGTAAAAACATCAAGATTGTACTTTAAGTCCCAAACAGCCTCACCTGCTTCCTCTTTAATCCACCCCTGTGAATTGCTATTGTGCTCTTTTTTCGGATCAGCAAAAAAAAAAAAAAAGGGTCCGTTTTTTCATTGGTCCAAAAAAAAAAAAAAATATATTATATATATATATATATTATATATATATATATATATATATATATATATATATATATATATATATATATATATATATATATTTTTTTTTTTGGACCAATGAAAAAACGGACCCTTTTTTTTTTGCTGATCCGAAAATGATCCGATCCGTGACTCCTGATCCGAGGATCGATCCGATCCGTGAGTTTTTTGATCCGTTGCACCCCTACCGATGAGGCTGCACCAATAATCAGAACACTGATGACCAGTGGCCAGATTATCAGTGTAGATGTTTCATGTCACACTTTCCGGTTACCGGCTCTTCTCTCCTCATGCTGTGACAGCGCATCAGGAAAAGAATACCTATAACCAGCAAGCGTGTTTACATTATGATCAGATGTGATTGGATAAGCTGATCGCATGCTAAAGAGCCACTGTGATTGGCCCTTTACCCAGATTTGATCAGCTGTGTCCAAAAAGACTGATTAATGAAAAAGGATCACAAAAAAAAAAAAAAACACTGCTGTCCACACAATTAATTTTTTTTACAAATAAAAGTTAAAACTACAGAAAGGGGTGGAAATGCTAAAATACCTTATTTAGGCCTAGTAATAAAAAGGCAAGTATTATTTCAAACACAATCTTAAAACAGTAGCAAAGTTGTTTTTTTTCACTTGTACCTACAGGTGAGTCTATAACAAGGCTTACCTGTAGGTACGGTGAAAATCTCCTAAACGTACATCGTGGCAGCTGGTGACGTGATTGGTGCATCCGCAATGTGCTCTGAAGGGAGGGCACATCGAAGAGTGTGCCATCTCTTCAGAGCACTGTGCTGCAATCATGACTCCCGTATGCATGTGTGGGAGTGATCTCATCGTAGCCCAGCCATTCAAAAGGCAGAAGAATGAATCCGGAAAGAAGACCAGGTGAAGATGAAAGCCACATCAGCGATGACAGCTCACTTCTGTAGGGTTCCGCTTTACAGGTAAGTTTGTCAAAACATGCGGTGCAAACTAGCACATTATGATATTAGCCCACAAAGGGACATTTTTTTATTTTCCTTACAAGAGAGACTTTACTACCTTTTAAACGGGTACCTGGTTTTAACCCTCTCCTTCCCCGCAGCCTTCTGGAACATGTCACATGTCCCAGAAAACTGCAGGTCCAATTAGATGGCGAAGGTTGGTTCATGGATTTGCAATGAGCAGCCGACTAAAGCCGCAAGCAGTCACAGCTGGCTGCTCACACTTCATATGCCGGCGCCTGCACGCGAAGCCTGGTGAAGAAACTGGCCAGGGGAGGACAACGCAGGATCCTGGGACAAAGGAGTGTATGTATTAAAAGTCAGCAGCTACAGTTTTGTAGCTCCTGACTTTTTCTAAATATGACTGAAGCACCTTTTTAAAAGGATAATGTATATAAAAAAAAGATTGCCACAAAAAAATTCTGCACACTAGGGAACACAAGCAAAAAGACTCATAGAAGTCGATGGTTTTAAATGCCAGTTTCTAGATTGGAATAGCCTCTTGCCAGCCAAATAAATCATAATAAGAGATTCATAATCTTAATTTCAGGACCTAAGAACCCACCAGCACAACCTTCAACTACAGCAAGAAAAACCTGGGTCACATTGCCGTCGGCTTATTTCTTAACATACATCATGTTGCCTGTTTTGCATCAATATTGTCGGTGTTACGTTGTTATGGGCAAACAGTTGTATTGGGAGGTATACAATACAGAGAATATTGATTTCTGCAACAAATTTTGAATAGCAATCTAAATATGCAGTTGTGATCTATAAAACACAACAGTTGCTTCTCTGGGAATAAGGATAAGCACTGCACAATGATATCACATCCAGCATTGCAATTATATCAAGACTCCACCTTACCGAAATATGACAGGATAAGGGTCATCCCTTTCAAGAGGTCCAGTGATTCTGGCAGATGTTGGGAAGGACTTTACAGGAGGCTGGATCATAGTGTGTGGCGCTGTTTCTAATACATGAAAAATCTCATTCAGAAGTCCCATCAATCTCTCCAATTCCCCTTCACTAACATTGGTAGATTCCAAGAGATGGTCCATATCCATAGGAACTTCGGCTTCATTATCAAAGTCACGGTTTAGTCTCTCTGCAGCAGAGGCGGTCTGCTGATTTGGCTCTCTGGCGTTTGAAGGAGCCGATTGTGTCGTGTCAGATAACTGAGCTGCCATTCTCTTTACATCAGAAAGAAGTTCATAAAAGTGACATTTTTGTAGCACAGCAGAGCAAGCCGTGAAAACCCTAACAGTCTGGTCCAACAAGATCAACTCCAACAGCCTTTGGTAACCGCTTTTCACTTGCATATCTGAATGGTTCCTTAAAAATGCATCTATGCCTCCAGTTGTACTGATAACGCTGTCCAGGGATTTAAAAGCATTTAATTTTAGAGAAGAGGACACATGTTCTGCAAACAGCAAGTCATACAACTTGTTAATAACATCAGCTTTTATTAGAGACTCTACAGCCTGAGTGCCACATTCTGCCAGGGAGGACACCAACTTTGTGCCAGCTTTCAGCTGTCGCACATTCAAAGCTATTGGCTGCTGCAGAGCCAGCTGCAAATCCAAAGCTTGCATTGCCCAATCAACCAACTGGCTGAGATGGTCCCGTCCTGGTTCTTTAAGCTGCAGAAAGCTCAATCCTTTCACTATGAGGCAGGGTACTTCTTCTAGTGCTGTAACCCACTTTGCCCCCCTGTCATCCTGATACAGATCCAATAATTCCAGTAGCTTTAAAGATGTCTCATTAGCCCCAGAGGTGTCTTTATCAAGGTCCTGATCACGCAGCTTGGCAACTTCATTCTCAAAAGCAGTTCTGTATGGGCAGTTGAAGTACAGGAGAGGGCCCAAATCACGATCATAAGGATCATAAGTCATGGTGGGCACAGTTGCCAAGTCTTCAGGAGTGTAATCTATATCAAAACTGGGATATTTAAACGATTCCAAGTCAGCAATTCCATCTTCATCACTGGAGATCTGTTCATAAACATCATCTCCTGGAAAGAAAGAACAACAACAACGGTGAGGAACAGGTCTAAATAATAAAGCGCAAGAACAAACCATATACCGTTAAACATTTTGAGTATCATTCAAAAATAGATATGCTAGATATGGGAGTTATGTGCATGCTTGCTCAAGGTCAGTCATGCTCAGTACTGAAGCCAAAAAACAGTCAGACAACTAGCATTGTCAAGATAGGTCAATAGTGGCAACCTACATTTTTTTCAGTAGAGGCAGCAAAAAAAACAAGAGGTCTGCAGTGTGACCTCTCAGAATTACTGGTCACATTCACCCTTTCATAGCAGGTTTGAATGCAACTGGTGATTCAGAGATTTTTTTTCTTCTTTTAAAAACACAAGTTTTTCAGTACAACATAGGCAGAAAATACTGTTCATCATAAATAAGTGCATTCCAGGATTACCAGGTAGCCAAAATAAATACATGGGGAGAACTAAAAAAAATGGCAATGACTGGATGAAAAAATGATGTGCCGATTAGAAAGGACGTGTTCCTATGCATCTTAAGGTTTAATTTTTATTTCTGCCTTAATATGTCACAGACAAGGACTGTTGATTCCCAAGTATAAAGGCCCCTTTCACACAGGTGCCTCTGCCTGACAGACTCTGCTTGCTCAGCAGGGGATTGATTCCTGCTGAGCAGGCGGATGACAGGTCTGTCTCCCCCACTATGCATAGCGCAGACGGACCCACTCTCCTCTATGGGGAATCGGGTGAAAACGGACCACCTGTGTTTTCATCCAATCTGCCAGACGACTGGAAAATAGAACCACCATCCGCCTGGATTTTGCAGACAGGATCGGATGTCACCGTTCAATAAGGGAGTGTGCAAGGTCTGAACTGCAGCCAAGCTGGATTAAAAATCTTTCTGACTCCTGAAATAATTACCAATCACCTGCTAATTTTCAAGACAGACAATGCAATAAAGAATTCTTGGGACCAGTTTTTGCTCGGCATTATACACGCACTGGGGCTAGTTGTAAAGGGGCAGTGTGGTGCGTGATTAGAACACATCGCACAGTTTACTACTAAAGGCAGCAGCACAAAAATAGAATGGTGCCGAACAAAATAAAAATGAGCACCAACAGTTTGATGTTCTTGAAAGAATTAGAGACCTAAATATTAACCTCTTTGTACGCCGTTTATGTGATTTTCAAATATATTGGTCTGCTATTATACTGGATACTTGAGAACGTATTTAAAATGTATATGCCATTTCTTGATGCAGATCTGTGTTATGCTATTCTTTTTCTGTGACTATGTTTAATAACCCCCACTTCCTTACAGGAACTGATGTAACATGCATTTCTTTTTGACTGTGTACTATACTTGGAATTTTCCTAAAGTACTTCCTTGTTCATCTAATAAGCGTTTATGCAATAAAAAAAATTAAATTAAGAAGCACCTTCGATTTCCTCCTCATCCTCCTCCTCATCCTCCTCTTCATCAGCAAGGCTGTCTTCTGTTTGAACATCATCGTCGTCATCTTCATCATCTTCAGCATTGAGGTCATCATCATCTTCCTCCTCATCATCATCCTCCTCCCCATCATCCTGAGGATCATCATCCCCTTCTTCATCAGAGTAAGCACCATCAGGGTGGATAGACACTCTGTCAGGAGATATGGGCTCAAAGTAACCTTCTCTTGGTTCTCGCTCAACTTCTTTTTCACCACCTAAAGTCAAAGAAAAATAAGTCGACAATATAATATATATACATGTATACAAATACAGCAACAGTCCACATGAGCACCAATAGCTCTATGGAGACTAACAGAGAAAGCAAAAAAGATTTAACAAATTAGTTTTTTATAAACCTGTTTGCATGATTTGGAAATGTCTCTGTGACAGTGTGAAAAGGGTCTAAGGGATTTGAGGAAGATCACCTATGCTGAACACACAGAAAGAACAACCTTTGCCCCACTCCACCTAAAACAAGAGCCAGTCTGGGGTGAAAAGAACAGTCAAATCTATTGAGCCAGTACCTGCAGCTGGCATTGGCTCGTCGTCATCATCGTCATCAGGTGGGGGAGGACCTGGTGGAGTCCGCGGGCCTCTTGGCTGTGGTCTTGGTGGACTACCATTGTATTGGTCTTCCTTCTCTTCTTCAACTAACAATGGAGAATGAGAACAAAATGAAAGCATCCTAATGTGGAGCCACAGGCATTCAATTTACAATGAAAAAGGAAGGCAATAGGCTTTGATTATATTGGTACCAAAGCTGCAAAACTAACTGGATACATTTCAAATAGGGAGACAAAATCTACCCAACACACACATTTAAAAATGTATGCATGTACAAAAATGGCAATGCAATGACTAATAACATTGCCAAAATAACAAACGTATTGGAAATCTCTGAAAAAGGGAGTGCAGGGTTCAGGTAGAGCAAATAACTGTCTACTCTGAAGGTAAGTATTCCATAGGAAGGTCAAGTTACTTTTGGGGTAACTAATGGAGATTGAGTTAACTGGGCAAAAAATGTTTTACTTTAATGTCAAATACTAAAATAAATTATGCATATACCATAACTTTACTAAATTAAACTACAACAGCAAAATAACAAAGCCTCACTATGAAAACACATACAAAAACAATAAAAATTAAGTTATTCAAACCATGCTTTGGATTCCTCTTCAGTCCAATCTGTTGGTGCTGTGGGGGAGGTGGAGGTGGAGGTGGGGGAGGGGGAGAATCTCGCTCGTGGTTTATGATCACTCGGTCAACTGTTCCATAGACAGCCAAAGTGAGGCAATTGTACCATCCCTTCAGCACAAGTCCATCTGTATTAACCTAAATAAAAGGAAAACAATCATATCAAACAATCGGTAATCGTCGGATGTTTTTTCACCTTAATGCATAGAATGCATTAAGGTGAAAAAATATGATTATTTACAACCCCTTTAAGTTTATTACACATCCTACCCAGATTGGTGGTTTAGATGCAGCAGTCCTTAAAGGGGTGGTTCCCCTAAAAATAAACTTTTAACATTGCTTTTCCCACATTAATTACGATTAGAATCGGCTGGTTTTATTAAAAAAACGTCTGTACATACCGTTTGCTATATTCGTTCTCACCGCCACTTCCGGGTACGATGCTGGCGGTGGGCGTTCCTAATTGATGGACAGACATCCGACCGACGCATACATCGCGTCACGAGATGCCGAAAGAAGCCGAACGTCGGTGCGCATGCGCCGTATAGAGCCTCACCGACGTTCGGCTTCTTTCGGCATCTCGTGACGCGATGTATGCGTCGGTCGGATGCCTGTCCATCAATTAGGAACGCCCACCGCCAGCATCGTACCCGGAAGTGGCGGTGAGAACGAATATAGCAAACGGTACGTACGGACGTTTTTTTTTAATAAAACCAGCCGATTCAAATTGTAATTAATGTGGGAAAAGCAATGTTAAAAGTTTATTTTTAGGGGAACCACCGCTTTAACATTATTTGCTGCTTAGTTCATTCACTAAGGTAATTTCAACATTTTTTAGAAAGCGCACCAATATTGTTTGGGTTATTAGTCACCAGTATTGCCGAGTGGTCTTTCCTATGCTGATCTTTCTACATGAATGACTTAAGCTGGATACACACTATCCAATTTTCTGTAGATTTTTTCCCTTCAGATTTACCAAAACCATATAATAGGAGGCCAAACCTTAGGAGTTTCAATTTGTATGCAATCAGGCAGACCCTCACTACATGTTTTGGTAAATCTGACAACAAAAAAGTTGGATAGTGTGCTGTGTCGGTGGTCATCTTAGGTAGAGGCAGGGTTTTGCTTCATCATGTCAGACTCCAGCAAGGAGAACATTGAGCAGCACAGTAGTGACATCACTAAATCTCCTAACACTAGTAGTCAGGTATGAGGCTCTAAGCACAGAAGTGCCTAGAGATCCTCACATACCAGGTAATGCAGTGCTATTGTTAAGGAGGAATTGCAGACAAAAGGTACATTTTTCAGTCTTCCAAACAATATTAGCATTTCAAAATGTTCCCTATATCACAGCAAATCTTTACTTTTTGAGATCAGTCCACTTTAAAGCCATAGAAGGTGAAAAGCTTAAAAGTGATAAAGTATTTTTTCTCTATAAAAATAACAAAAATGTTATACTTGCCTGTTCAAAACCATTTCGCAGAGCAGCCTGGATCCTTCTCTTCTCGGGTCCCTCTTCTGTGCTCTTGATCCCTGGCTCCTGCCCCCACAGCAAGCAGCTTGCTATGGGGGCACCCGAGCCGCAGCTCTGTGTGTACACATTCAAACACAGAGCCAAGGTTCGGCCACACCCATCTCCTGATTGGCAGCAGTGGGAGCCAATGGTGCCGTTTCCGTGTCTCAGCCAATCAGGAGGCAGAGTCCTGGAAGGCCGAGGCACTCGTGTACAATGCTGGGTAGAGATAGGGCTCAGGTCAGTATTAAAGGGGCTGTGGTCGGCTGCTGCACACAGGTGGGTTTTTATCTTAATGTATTAGGATAAGAAACCTTCTGCCTTTACAACCACAGAAGTTTTTATTGTGGATATTATTCCACATCCTGCCACATAA
Source organism: Rana temporaria (assembly GCF_905171775.1). Classification (NCBI taxonomy): domain Eukaryota; kingdom Metazoa; phylum Chordata; class Amphibia; order Anura; family Ranidae; genus Rana; species Rana temporaria. The sequence continues at coordinate 358,816,913 of NC_053493.1, forward strand.
TGAAGCCTATGGTATAGTTGGGAACAGAAGAAAGGGAAGTTTACCCTTCTGCACCCTATTTACTATTCCACACAATATGAAGAATTGCTTGTACATTATTGTAACTTAAATTTTTTTAAACTAAAAAGTTTTGTTCCTTTATGAAGGATTTTGAAGAATGTGTTAATTAAAATGTTTAAACTTACCTTTGTACTTGGTCGGAAAATAAGAGAGTTGTTTTCATCATATTCCAAACTGTTAATAAATGCAAAAAAGTTAACGTTACATATGAGCTACATCATATCTATACTAGCAGTTACACATCTTCGCTCAAAAAAAAATAAAAAAAAAAGCCAAACAACCACTGCATTATCTGCCTTTTACAAGACAGCAAAAACTGAAAAGGTAGAGCCCACTGTATAATCCAAAAGGGATTTGCAGAAGTGCCTATGTTTAAATAGAAGAGCTCTGATGTGACATTGCTATATACCGGGGATATGCAATCAGCGGACCTCCAGCTGTTGCAGAACTACAAATCCCATGAGGCATTGCAAGGCTCTGACATCCACGAGCATGACACTCAGAGGCATGATGGGATTTGTAGTTTTGCAACATCTGGAGGTCCGCTAATTGCATATCCCTGCTATATACTGTAACTTTTTGGAGTCATTGTAACTACTCACCCATGACACGCAAGCGAAACAGAAAGACCCCTTTCACACTTGTACGACTTAACCCACAAATTGGGACTGCAAAGTAGCATGACAAGGCATTGCCCATGATATTCAACAACAACCATTCATACTAGCACGACTTCAAGACGTGCTACTTCAAAGTAGTTCCTGCACTACTTTGGTCTGACTTTGATCCTACTTCAGCCAATTGAATATCACTGAAGTCAGAACTGACCTTGGCATGCAACTTGTGCTCTGATGATCTTGAAGGGGAACTCCACGCCAAAATTAAAAAGAAATAAACAAACAAAAAAAAACGGCATGGGTTCCCCCTCCAAGAGGGGGGGGGGGATACCAGGATCATGGCAGCAGCCATGGTCCTGGTTTAACCACTTGCCTTTGGAGGCCAAATATATACACAAGGGCAGAAAGTGGTTAAAGCAAACTAATGGGCAAAAAAAAAAATTATAAATATTATATACAAAATGAAGTGCAAAGCATTCTCTAAGTGGCACCCCTACTGAGCAGTTGACTTCCTGTGTTAAGAACGCAGCAGGGCAGATGTTGGCAAGGGTCCCAAAAGCAAGTGGGGGATTACTGGAGAAGGGATATCTACTTCAGTGATTTCCAGCTTCGAGGGGCATTGGCCAGGTATGGTATATACAGAGTTACATTGGTTCAAGGAGTACACTGTGCTTAGTGCTAACTTTAGGGCGACTAGACTCGCTTCCAATGTTCCAGAGTCAGCCTTCCCTGAAGTTGGCCTCATTTAAAAAAAAAAAAAAAAAATGTACCAGCACAGACTTTGCAGGTTCCCCAGTGCAAAAAGTTGCACAGCCAAGCATGATTTTTTTTATAGGAAACGTTTTGCATGGAAATACACCTCTCTGGATCTACTGATAGTTTTGATACTGGGTTTTCACTAAAGGTCATCTTTGCTTGCACACTTTCATATGCTTGGATTAAATTAAAAAGTTAGAGAGGTTCAGATTCTTGCTGATAAAATTAGAAGAACTTCAAGATCAAGTAAGAAATAATAATACCCACCTTCCGAGTCTGTCAAATACGGTGGCACTTGGCTTGCTGACATTGTTGAAGAAAAAGTCTAAATGAAACGTGTGTGGTGAGGTCTCACTGTAAGGGAAAAAAATAAATATTTAATATATTTATTGCACAAATGACCGTATATGCCCTTTTTGCTATTTAATAACATAACAAATGATTGACTTTTTTAATAATGATTTGAGTGAATAGCCATCTTGGGCAACTCATAGCTACCAATCAGATTCAAACCTAGAAAATAACCAGTGGAGGTAGAAAGTTTTGACTGTACAATTCTGGATAAGGCTGCATTCACACCTGAGCGTTTTGTCGCCTGAAGCGCGACGCTCAAATACGCTAGAGGGGAAAAAATACATTATACGCGTATCGGGCGGTTTGGGCGTATTTGAGCGTTTCCATTTCCCATAGAAAGTAATGGAAACGCTCGATTCAAGCGACTTGCGCGACAACAAGCGTTTGCTACGGGCGTTTTGTCGCTTTAATCAATAGAACTTTTCACCCAGGCAGAAGATAAAAAAAATCTACCAACATAGCAACAAGTGATGAAAAGATGATTATTTTTCCTATTGGCTAAAATAAAAAACATCGAAGTACAAAAACGTCGGACGACGTTGTATGCAAACGCACAAATAAGCATTAATACGCGCGACAAAACGCCGGAAAAAACGACCGACGCTCAGGTGTGAATGCAGCCTAAGGGAGACATCTGTAAGAATTATTTTAGTGCTCACCAACTAAGAAAAAATATTTTTACAGACAAATGTTCTCACTACAACAACAGCACATGCAAACAAATACTGAAATCCTTTTACACAGGCGTGTTTGTTTTAGGCGCTAAAGAGCTAAAAAAAAAAGTGCCTGTAAAGCGGTGCGCTTGCAGGACGTTAGAAAAAGTTCTGCAAGCAGCATCTTTCGGGCGGTGGAGGAGCTGTGTATCGCCCCTGCCATTGGAATCAATGGGCACCGCTGCCGAAACGCCTACAAAGAGCCTTGGCAGCACTGCTTTGAACCCTTTATTCGGCCGCTAGCAGGAGTTAAAAGCGCCCCGTTAGCGGGAAAAAAAGCACTGCTATTACAGCTGTAAAGTGACGCTTTACCGCTAATGCCCCCCCCCCCCCCCCCCCCTCAGTGTGAAAGTAGCCTTAGGAATATTAGAGGCAAGTACTAAACTTTGTGAAGATTTCCTGTTAACTGATTTATACAGCGACAATGAATTCAGTATGGGAAAATAATCTGTTCTTGTAATATCATTTTTAGACATACATGCTCCAGGCCTGTGAAGGAAGGGGATTAGAATAACAGCTCTGAAACTTCCAGTTTCAAAGGCATGTCAGCAACTATTTTTCTATCCCGATTTCCTTAAAGTAGTCCTAAGTGCTTAGCATTTGCCACCTTAATGTATTCACAGCATTAAGGTAAAAAAAATAAAAAAACGCTCCACTACAATTACCCTGCCCCCTCTAATCACTGACCTGTTGTCCATAACACCACAGATGGGTCCTTCACAACCCACGCAGTTCTCCCAAACTTCCTGGTTTTAAAGAAGTGATCTGTAACTCTTTGCTGGGGCAGGGAGAGGGGTTAAGACGTATGGGTGCTGTGTGCTCCAATGGATGCACACAGCCCCTGCAGGGAGCTAGCATGCACAGGTCTTTCCTTTGCAGCCAGCTAAGCAAGGGAAACAAAAGCTAACAGGATGGAGGGGCAGTTAGAGAACCAGCCAGGCATACAGGAAAGGTCTCATTCCAAGGAAGCAGATTAATAGATAGAGATGTAGAGAGATTACATCTCTATCTATATATCGATCTATATCTAGATATCGGTCTTTCCTGAACTAAAATGGGGTTTAGTATCAATTTAAGTGCATAGATCAGGTGCTGTTATGATTTTTTGATTCTTTTAATTGTACAGGTAGTAGCTGGGTTACATACATCCAACTTACATAGGACTCATACTTACAGAGAGACAACAGCAAGTGAGGGGAAATCAACCCCTAGGAAGGGAAACTCACTCCTCTAAAAGTTATCATGGAAAAAAAAAAAGGTACTTCCACTGAAGCTTTATCACCAATCCTTGTTTTCATGACAACCCAAAATGTTCTAAATCCAGTTGTCACCGGGACAAAAAGTGAGGTGAAATCTTCTGAAGCAGGGACATAGACAGCAAAAACAAACCTTACAGGGGTGTTAACCCTTCCCTATGCTATCCAATAGTTACACTTAAAATGTACCTGTTCCAACTTATATACAAATTCTTACACATACTGTATTCAATCTTCCTGATTTTCAACAATTTTTTACCCATTTTATTGTTCTCTGTAAACATACGAGTCTGACATTTTGACTCACCCATAGGCTCTGCTGTCTGGCAGGCTGCTATGTGCTCTTACTCCTGGCGGGATGACTCGAACCTCCGTGATGTAGACTATACATGGAAATCGGACCACGTCAACATTGCTGCTTTGCTACAAATGCAAATAAACAAGCACGTTATATCTTGATCAACATTCTAGTGCATCAATAAACACAGGCAGAGACTTACTTCTGAACACAAACATGCAGCTGCTCTTCACAAAGCTGCAAAACCATCACATTTTGTTCTTGGGTTTAGATACACTTTAATAAGGAAATGTTAAAAGCTCGGTCAGGTTTTCTTGTTTTTTTCTGCCCCAGTACAGATGTTTCCTCACTTCCTGTTTGGTAAAACACTGTCCCAGCACAGGAAGTGAGGGCAAATCTCTTTAGCGGAGCCCCAGACAGCAGGAAAACCTGACAGGGAAAACTTTAAAGCGGAGTACCGCCGAAAAAAATAAGTCAGCAGCTACCAAATACTGCAGCTACTGACTATTAATATTAGGATACTTACCTGTCCTGGGCACCCGCGATGTCAGCAGACAAAGTCGATCTGTCTCTCGGGTGGAGGCGCCGCCATCTTTGGTAAGGGAATCAGAAAGTGACGCCTTAAGGCTTCACTTCCTGGTTCCCTACTGTGCATGCGCGAGTCACACAGCGCGATGTCCCTGCTATCTTCTGGGACCTGTGTATCTCCCAGAAGACAACAGGGGGACGAAGTAGGCACAGGCCGTGGTGACCTATGCCCTGAAGTGGGAGCAAATACCTTGATTACACAGGTATCTATCTGCTTCCTCCTCCCCCTTGAAAGGTGCCAAATGTGACACCAGAGGGGGGGGGGGGAATTAAGAAAAGCGGAAGTTCCATTTTTGGGTGGAACTTCGCTTTAAATGAATCCTGTGTTTAGGCTTACTAATATACAGAGTAAACATCCTGAATCACGTGCCGAAGACTACAGCGCAAAACTCAACCATGAAAAGAGAGATCCACCTTTCAGTGCGATGTCACATGAAATGCGGTCAGTCTGCAGACCCCTCCCCCTTACAAAACGCAGTGGTTCTTCACCCCACCGACTGCTGTCCTTATTTGAACTCGGCCCCATCATCCATTCAGAGACCTGTGACCGGAGGGAGAGACTTAAAGCGGAGTTCCACCTAAAAATTGAACTTCCGCTTAATCCACTCCTCGCCCCCCTTACATGCCACATTTGGCATGTCATTTTTTTTGGGGGGGGGGGGGGGGAGTGGGGACTTCAGGAGGAGTGGGACTTCCTGTCCTCCTTCCGCCGAGGGGCTGGTAAGGCGAATAGCTTAATCGCCTTATTGCAGCCCCTCCCTGTAGGCAAGCGCCTGTCCAATCAGACAGCGGCGCATGCGCAGTGGGTGCCCGGCCGTGAAGCCGAAAGCTGTCACTGCCGGGTGCCCACACTAGGAATGAAGACGCCGGCCGGCGAGGGTGATCGAGGAGCCGAGCCCCGGCCGGCGCGTCGCTGAAACCGTGGAGCAGGTAAGTGTCTTTTTATTAAAAGCCAGCAGCTACACTTTTTGTAGCTGCTGACTTTTAATAAACTTAAAAACAGGCTGGAACACCCCTTTAAAGTCCCTTCTACAAATACTGCAGCTGCTGACTTTTAGTATTAGGACACTTACCTGCCCGGGCATCCAGTGGTGTCCTCACCCAAGCTGATTCTTCAATCGGCTCTCGGGTGTTGGCGCCACTATCTTGGCTAAGGGAAACTGTCAGCGAATCTCGCTGCGCTTTGTGAATTGGCTGGCGGGGGTAGGGGCTGAACTTCCAGATTACAATGATGCGGGCGAACTGGGCCGGAAGTGGTACCCGCTTTCCCTCACCCCAAAAAGGTGCCAAATGTGGCAGCGGAAAGGAGGAGGCGGCGGCGGCAGACAAGTGGAACTTCCCCTTTTGGGTGGAGCTCCGCTTTAAGGTGGATCTAAACGCTCAGGGAAGAAGTCATCTTAGCCTCAGTTACCATGGTGCTGCACATGTGACTAGTTAGGGGAAGGAGAGGCAGGTAAGACATAGCGGGTTCATTCACTAAAGGCAAAACCACTCAGCACTACAAATGAACTTGGAAGTGCAGTGGCTGTAAATCTGAGGGGAAGCTCTGCTGGTTTTATCATCCAATCATGTACAAGCAAATAGGCTGTTTTATTTTCCTTGCATGTCCCCCTCAGATCTTACAGTGCAAAGTGGATTTGTCTTTAGTATATAAAGCCCAGCACATCTCTTCTGCATTTAAGTGATTGTAAAGTCAAGGTTTTATCTTAAAGCATTCTCTGCATGAAGATAAAAAGCCTTCTGTGTTCAGCAACCCCCCTCTGCCCCCCAATACTTACCAGAGCCCCGTCTCTGTCCAGCGATGTACACGAGTGCCTCAGCTGTCCAGAACTCTCCCTCCTGATTGGCTGAGAGACAGCAGCAGCGCCATTGGCTCCTTGCACTGTCAAAGTCAGTTAGCCACTCAGGAGAGAGAGGGGTGGGGCTGAACCGCAGCGCCCTGTCTAAATGGACACACAAAGCTGCGGCTTGGCTTGGGTGCCCCCATAGCAAGCCGTTTGCTGTGGGGCACTCAACAGGAGGGAGGGGCTAGGAGCACTGAAGAGGGACCCGAGAAGAGGAGGATCGGGGCTGTTCTGTGCAAACCCTCTACACAGAGTAGGTAATTATAATTTATAACATGTTATTTTTAAATAAAAAAAGACTTTACAATTCTTTTTTTAAAATTCCAAACCGGATCGCTTGTTTGTGGCAACCAATCAGCTTCTAGCTTCCATTTTTCAAACTTAAAGGATAAGTTCACCTTTTGAAACATATTACAAATCCACATCAATCTAGTCCTGTGAATGGAAAACGACAAGACCTGTCTGCCTTAGCAGCTGTTGGCTTGTAGTTGTGGCATCGATGTGAGGCTGCATTCACACCTTGGCGTTTTGAATCATGGTCATATTTGCCGCGATTCTGCCCGCTATTTTAAAGCGCAGAGGCGTGAATGACGATTGGAAGAACGTACATTTGAGATGTCATTTACTCAATAGGCACCTAAAATCGTGGTGCGGTTATGGCATGATAAATCACGTAGCAACACGCATTGCGTGATGCTTGTCGCCCAAAAAAAGCAAATTTTGGGCGCCATGCTTCACGTGATGCGGATTGCCACGATTTATCGCATGGCAGAACTGCTCAATTTAAATAAATAACATCTCAAATGTGCAATTTACAGTTTTCCGTTTACACCTCGAGGCTTTGAATTTGCAGGCAGAAGCGCAACAAATCTGCCTGCGAATCAAAATGATGAGGTGTGAAAGGAGATTTAATGTGTAACAGCTCAGCCGTACGATTCTGCACATGCCCTGCGTGGCACCCATGATCTGCCGATAGCGGGCGCCATGCTTCCCGGCTCCCAATAAAAGAAATAATAAAACACACCTTTTTTTTTAACGGCAATGAGATTTGTATTTATTGTTTTAAAGCTATAGGGTGATTGGTTACTCTTCACAGCTGCTTCAGTCTTAGTAACCCCCCCTCTAGTAATGTGTATATCAGTGCCCCCCCCCCCAAGTAACGTGTACATATCAGTGCCCCCCCCCCCCCCAAGTAACGTGTACATATCAGTGCCCCCCCCCCCCAAGTAACGTGTACATATCAGTGCCCCCCCCCCCCAAGTAACGTGTACATATCAGTGCCCCCCCCCCCCCCAAGTAACGTGTACATATCAGTGCCCCCCCAAGTAACGTGTACATATCAGTGCCCCCCCAAGTAACGTGTACATATCAGTGCCCCCGCCCAAGTAACGTGTACATATCAGTGCCCCCCCCCCCCCCCAAGTAACGTGTACATATCAGTGCCCCCCCCCCCAAGTAACGTGTACATATCAGTGCCCCCCCCCCAAGTAACGTGTACATATCAGTGCCCCCCCCCCAAGTAACGTGTACATATCAGTGCCCCCCCCCCAAGTAACGTGTACATATCAGTGCCCCCCCCAAGTAACGTGTACATATCAGTGCCCCCCCCCCCAAGTAACGTGTACATATCAGTGCCCCCCCCCAAGTAACGTGTACATATCAGTGCCCCCCCCAAGTAACGTGTACATATCAGTGCCCCCCCCAAGTAACGTGTACATATCAGTGCCCCCCCCAAGTAACGTCTACATATCAGTGCCCCCCCCCCCAAGTAACGTGTACATATCAGTGCCCCCCCCAAGTAACGTGTACATATCAGTGCCCCCCCCAAGTAACGTCTACATATCAGTGCCCCCCCCCCCAAGTAACGTCTACATATCAGTGCCCCCCCCCCCCCAAGTAACATGTACATATCAGTGCCCCCCCCCCCCAAGTAACATGTACATATCAGTGCCCCTCCCCAAGTAACGTGTACATATCAGTGCCCTCCCCCAAGTAACGTGTACATATCAGTGCCCCCCCCAAGTAACGTATACATATCAGTGCCCCCCCCCCCCCCAAGTAACGTATACATATCAGTGCCCCCCCCCAAGTAACGTATACATATCAGTGCCCCCCCCAAGTAACGTGTACATATCAGTGCCCCCCCCAAGTAACGTGTACATATCAGTGCCCCCCCCCCAAGTAACGTGTACATATCAGTGCCCCCCCCCCCCCCAAGTAACGTGTACATATCAGTGCCCCCCCCCAAGTAACGTGTACATATCAGTGCCCCCCCCCCCCCAAGTAACGTGTACATATCAGTGCCCCCCCCCCCAAGTAACGTGTACATATCAGTGCCCCCCCCCCCAAGTAACGTGTACATATCAGTGCCCCCCCCCCAAGTAACGTGTACATATCAGTGCCCCCCCCCCAAGTAACGTGTACATATCAGTGCCCCCCCCCCAAGTAACGTGTACATATCAGTGCCCCCCCCAAGTAACGTGTACATATCAGTGCCCCCCCCAAGTAACGTGTACATATCAGTGCCCCCCCAAGTAACGTGTACATATCAGTGCCCCCCCAAGTAACGTGTACATATCAGTGCCCCCCCCAAGTAACGTGTACATATCAGTGCCCCCCCCAAGTAACGTGTACATATCAGTGCCCCCCCCAAGTAACGTGTACATATCAGTCCCCCCCCCCCCAAGTAACGTGTATATATCAGTCCCCCCCCCCCCAAGTAACGTGTATATATCAGTCCCCCCCCCAAGTAACGTGTATATATTAGTGACCCCCCCCCCTCCCGAGTACTGTGTATATATATATGATGATATTAGTGATCAGTGGCGGTGCGTCCATAGAGGGCGCCGGAGCCCCGCCCCCCACTGATACAATACATAGATTCATGCATTGCATGTATTGCCGCTGCCGCCGACTATTCAGATGGCCGGCCCCCTGGCGAGCGCCGGCCATCTGAATAACGGCAGCTGGTTGGCTGTGGAAAGTACCGCTGGCTCTGATAGGCTGTAATCGGCTTCCAAATACTTATCCAAGGGACACACGGGGGGGGTGCGTTCCTTGGATAAGACTGACAGGCGTCTCAGCTAATCAGGTTCACCGGTTCTGGCTGAAGCGTCATCAAGGGCGGAAGACGACATCGAGGGACCGTGTAAAGAGGATCGCCGACCCCAGAAAGGTAAGTGCCGGGGGGGGGGGGCAGCATTTTACAGGGCACAGTGGCTGCGTTTGATGGGCCCAGTGTCTGTGCTTTTTTTTTTTTATCGTTTGTTTGCGAAATTTCTGAGCACCAGCTGCCACTGTTAGTGACCCCCCCCCCCCCCTAGTAACGTGTATATGATATTAGTGACCCCCCCGGTATAGTAATGTGTATATGATATTAGTGACCCCCCAGGATAGTAATGTGTATGATATAAGTGACACCCCCCCCCCAGGATAGTAATGTGTATATAATATTGGTGACCCGGTATAGTAATGTGTATGATATGTGACACCCCCCCCCCCCCGGTATAGTAATGTGTATGATATAAGTGACACCCCCCCCCCCCCCCGGTATAGTAATGTGTATGATATAAGTGACACCCCCCCCCCCCCCCCCCGGTATAGTAATGTGTATGATATAAGTGACCCCCCCCCCCCCCCGGTATAGTAATGTGTATGATATAAGTGACACCCCCCCCCCCGGTATAGTAATGTGTATGATATAAGTGACACCCCCCCCCCCCCGGTATAGTAATGTGTATGATATAAGTGACACCCCCCCCCCCCCCCCGGTATAGTAATGTGTATGATATAAGTGACCCCCCCCCCCCCCCCGGTATAGTAATGTGTATGATATAAGTGACACCCCCCCCCCCCGGTATAGTAATGTGTATGATATAAGTGACACCCCCCCCCCCCCCCGGTATAGTAATGTGTATGATATAAGTGACACCCCCCCCCCCGGTATAGTAATGTGTATGATATAAGTGACACCCCCCCCCCCCCCCCCGGTATAGTAATGTGTATGATATAAGTGACACCCCCCCTCCCGGTATAGTAATGTGTATATAATATTGGTGACCCCCCCGGTATAGTAATGTGTATGATATAAGTGACACCCCCCCCCCCCCCCCGGGATAGTAATGTGTATAAAACATTAGTGACCCCCCCCCCCCAGTATAGTAATGTGTATGATATAAGTGACACCCCCCCGGTATAGTAATGTGTAGGATATAAGTGACACCCCCCCCCCCCGGATAGTAATGTGTAATACTGTATATAATATTAGTGACCCCCCCCCCCCCGGTATAGTAATGTGTATAAAATATTAGTGACCCCCCCCCCCCCCCCCCCCGTATAGTAATGTGTATGTTATAAGTGACCCCCCCGGGATAGTAATGTGTATATAATATTAGTGACCCCCCCCCCCCCCCCCCGGTATAGTAATGTGTATATGATATTAGTGACCCCCCGGTATAGTAATGTATATAATATTAGTGACCCCCCCCCCCCGGTATAGTAATGTGTATATGATATTAGTGACCCCCCGGTATAGTAATGTATATAATATTAGTGACCCCCCCCCCGGGATAGTAATGTATGTACTCCTCTAGCCTGCCCATGTCATAGGAGGAGGCTGCACTCCCAGGATATCCAGGCCTCAGGCCCTCCCCATCTGCCCCGTACACAACACACGCCTTCTCCGATCCCAGCCAGCGCTGACCATCCCCCCGAGAACGTCGAACCCGTCCCCGGCCCGCTCCCTCCTCTCACCTCCGTGTTCTGGTGCTTGAAGGTCTCTAAAAACAGCAGCTCCATTGCGGACTCACCCGCCATGTTTGGTGTGGGCGGGCAGGTGAGTGGGCGTGGTTTCCGCTCAGTGGGAATCACATCCGAGCGAGCGTCGAGAGCAAATCCAATCCGATGTCGCATTGCACGGGGGCCGCCCCTCTGTGGAAAGTGTCGCCGGTCTGGAGAAGCTGCCGCCATGTTTTTGGTGGGATCTTGTAATGAAAGCTATCCTAGAATGATTTTAACCACTTTAGCTTTAGGCTTTTTCTGGCACTTTTTTTTTTTTTTTTGTAAAAATCTGTATCTTTTTTTTATAGAAAATTACTTAATACCTTTAGCAGAGACCCTAGAACGGGTTAGCAACCTCGGCTCTCAAGCTGCGGTAAAACTACAAATCCCATCATGCCTCTGCCTCTAGGAGTCATGCCTATGATTGTTAGGGTCTTGCAATGTCTCATGGGACTTGTAGTTTCAAAACAGCTGGAGGGCTGAGGTTGCCTACCCCTGCCCTAGAGAATAAACTGGCAATCCTTGCCACATTTTATGTTACATGATATTTGCACAGCTGTTTTTAAAATGCTGGAAAAAAATACACTTTAGCCCACGTTCACATTGGTCCTATTTGACATACAATTTGACATGTCAAATCACATGCCAAATCGGAGTCTATACGACCCTAAATCTCTTCTCTTCCTTTAAAAGGCAAAAGATCAACATTTTATTTTTTAGATTTTTATTTTTACTTTATAAAGTTGCTCTGGTTCCTCCCAGATCATAGAGGTGATCAGAGATTATCTGGTCTCTTCTCACCTCTGTGACCACTTGCAGGAATAGGGTAGCCACCTGTCCAGGATTCACCTCTGTTGGGGGGATCCAGGTACATTTAGGTTGCATTGAATGTACAGGGTGGGGGGGGGGGGGGGGAGTTGGGAATGTTAGATCTGTATTTTTTTTTCTTTTGTTCTTTTTCTATGTTTTACTACTGTTTGAAGGAATATCAATTGCATGTGATACCAGATCTGTGCAAATAGGTTCAAGGAACGGGGTGATGCTTCTCAGGATGATTGCACTCAGAGTTCTGGATGCGGGTCTGAGTTCCATCCCTGTCACATTTTTTTATTTTCCCCTATGGCTTCCTTGTCCGTGATATCTTGGAATGTCCGGGGTCTTAAAGCGGATCTCCACTCTAAAGTGGAGTCCCGCTGATCGGCCCCCTCCCCCCCTCCGGTGTCACATTTGACACCTTTCAGGGGGGAGGGGGGTGCAGATACCTGTCTACAGACAGGTATCTGCACCCACTTCCGGCCCTACGATACGGGCAAAAGACGGGTTTTTTCCTCGCTTCCCGTCCGTCCCCCGTTGTATGCTGGGAACACTCGGCTCCCAGCACACAGCGGGAGCCAATCGGCGGGCGCAGCGCGACTCGCGCATGCGCCGTAGGGAACCGGGCAGTGAAGCCGGAGCGCTTCACTTCCTGGTTCCCTCAGCGTGGATGGAGGGGGGAGCAGCAGGGTGACGAGCGATCGGCTCGTCATCTGCTGCGATCACCGCTGGACTCCAGGACAGGTAAGTGTCCTTATATTAAAAGTCAGCAGCTGCAGTATTTGTAGCTGCTGGCTTTTAATATATTTGTTTAGTGGCACATCCGCTTTAATTCCAAAATTAAAAGGCTAGTCTTTAAATTTCTCCAGGGTTATTTCCCGGACATTTGTATTCTGCAGGAGACGCACCTTGTGGGGGCGGCAGGGTCCTCGGCCTACGTAAGCCTTGGGTGGGGCATTATTGCTATGCTACCCATTCCAGCAGGACCAATGGGATCAGTATCCTTGTCTGCAAGTCCTTATAATTTACACTGCTAGACCTGCATCTAGACCAGTGTTTTTCAACTCCAGTCCTCAAGGCGCACCAACAGGTCATGTTTTCAGTCTTTCCATTATTTTGCACAGGTGATTTGATCAGTTTCACTGCCTTAGTAATCACCACAACCGTTTTATCTGAGGGAAATCCTGAAAACTTGTTGGGGCGCCTTGAGGACTGGAGTTGAGAAACACTGATCTAGACCCGGAGGGTAATTATGTGATACTCCACACCATGTTTACTAGTATGCCGTTAGTTCTGGTGGGCCTATATAACCCCCCTCCTGCTACTGTTGGGCTCCTCATTCATGTGGTTACGACCTATTCAGCCACTGCGGTACTCTTGGCGGGAGATTTCAATATGGTACCATGCCCCAACCTAGATAGGATGTCCTCAGGTCTAGCAGTTGATTCCCCACTCTCCCGGTGGGCTGATGTTTTTGGCCTCACAGACGTTTGGAGGTGGAGGAACCCGAGGGTTAAGGGATATACTTTTAGCTCAGCCACACATACAGCCATGTCACAAATTGACCTTATCTATGCGAGCAGCCCGATCTTAGCTAGAGTTCAGGAAATCTCTGTGCTTCCCAGGGGATCTCGGATCATGCCCCCATTCTGCTTAGGCTACATACAGGACTGGCCCCGGGCGGCGGCCTTTGGCGCCTCTCGAGGTACTGGGTGTCGGACGAGAGGGTGGAGCTTGAGATAGAATCCTCTATTGTGGAGTACTGGTCTCCCGATGCTCCGGGATTGGAGTCTCCGGATCGCTGGGAGGGATTCAAATTTCAATTAGACAAAAATACCAATCACTTATACAGTCTGTACGCGTTTCCTCCCGGGCTTCGATTGCCCAGGCGGAGTAAAGGACTCAGACGTTGGAAGCGCAGTATGTAGACACTGGCGGGGAACAACAGTGGGTGGATCTCCTGGTGGTGGTGCGGGAGGTTCAGCTTCTTAGGCTGACGGCAGCTAGAAAACAGCTCCTCTATCGGTCACAGAGAGCGTTTGAGCAGGGAGAAAAGACGGGGCGCCTGCTTCCGTGGATCTCTAGAGATCCAGCCAACTCTGTTCCTGTAGCCAATATCCGTCATGAGTCTGGTGGGCTGCTTTCTGACCCGGGGGAGATTAATGCTTGTTTTGCTGCTTACTATGAGGGGCTCTATTCCTCTAGAGTGGACTATTCTCCTGAGGAACTTCACTCCTTTTTAGATAGACTAGACTTTCCTGCTCTATCAGAGGAGGCTCGCATGACACAGGATGCTCCGGTTATCCTGAAGGAAATTCAGGTGGCGGTCGCTTCCTTGCAGACGGGGAAAACCCCTGGAGATGGCGGCTTGCCGGCCGAATTCTTCAAAACACACTATGCTTCCTTAGTGCCACGATTTAGAGGGGCCCTGCTGGCCTCCCTTAGGGAACACTCGTTACCCCCTTCCATGCAACGTGCGGTTGTTGTAGTCATCCCCAAACCGGTGAAGGACCCCACACTCTGCTCTTCATATAGACCAATTTCGCTGTTGAAAGTAGATGCTAAAATATTCTCTAAGGTGTTGGCGAATCGCCTTAATGCGGTGATACTCTCTATGATTCATGGGGACCAGACCGGCTTTATGCCGGGCAAGGGGACGGACATCAACCTGCGGAGATTGTTCACGGTTATTGACCGGGTGGCTGGGAGGGGGGGAGGGGAGGTGGTTGCCTCTCTGGACGCCGAGAAGGCCTTTGACTCGGTGGAGTGGGAATATCTCTGGGCGGTTCTTCGGAGGTTTGGCCTGTGTCCGAAGTTCATATCCTGGCTTAGGATGTTATATGCTAACCCGACTGCTGTTTATTTTTTACACTGCATTTTATGCTCGAAAGGCAATCATACTCCAGTGGAAAGCTACTGAACCGCCTGGATTGTCCACCTGGCGAAAGCTGGTGAATGACACTTTACCTTTGTATAAGCTGACATACATGGGGCGCAATTGCCCTAAGAAGTTTGAGAAAATCTGGACAGCTTGGCTAGGCGACTGATGATATAGTGAGATTTTATTTCTGTTTGCCCCCTTCCCCCTAGAGCAGTGATGGCGAACCTTGGCACCCCAGGTGTTTTGGAACTACATTTCCCATGATGCTCATGCACTCTGCAGTGTAGTTGAGCATCATGGGAAATGTAGTTCCAAAACATCTGGGGTGCCAAGGTTCGCCATCACTGCCCTAGAGTGATCCCGGGCCCCCCCTCCCCTTCCTCTCGGCCCCTCCCCTTGGTCTTCAGTTCAGGATATGGTGTTTTTTGGCTTCTGTGAATATTTTTCATTTTTGTGAGCCTACTCTTGATGCACAATGTAATGTATGGTATGTTTTTTACATTTTATTGATTTATTGAAGTAAACTCCCTCCCTTCCCTTTCCCTTCTCCCCTCCCCTTTAGACGCGGTACTTGGATGTTTTCACTATGTATATGCTTCTCTTTATACCACTGTAATAATTGTTTGATGCCTCGTTGCCCTGATCTGTATCATCTGAAATGTATAAGCATGTAATCGTTTGAGTATCTCAATAAATATTCCTTCTGTTAAAAAAAAAAAAAAAAACAGGCAGGTCAACTTGAGGTACAGCAACTTCCTTAATGTCATTACCTTTCACCACTGCAGCCTCCCAACTTGTTTGCGGGATATCCGCCCATGGCGTGGTATCCCCTGAGTCCATCGGGGAGCATTCTCTGGAATTGGTGGTTGCAGCACGGACCCCTTTGCTCCACTTCAACTCTGGCAGCTCTGGCTTGAACCAGTGGTCATCACCCGCATCAGAAGAAGAATCAATCTCAGAGCTGGCATACTCCTCCGCGGACAAACAAGTACGAACAATCTTTGACTTACAGTCCCTGCCCTGCTTACCAGAAATCCTCTTGGCCTCGACAGGGGCAACATCCTCCCTGGAGTCCGGTCTGCGCAGGGGAAAACCTCGACCACAGCCGTGGGAGTCCTTTACATATCCCACCTTCTTGAGGGCGAAACACACGTGCACCATTACCGTGCACGCGGTCTCCTAGGCAGCATCCACTTTCACAGCAGGCACATCTTTCAGCAGCATCACAGTCACTCACCGTGGGAGACACCATCGGAGTGGCAACCGAAGACAAAGTGGCAGCAGTAGTAGTAGTAGTAGTGGGAGTAAGCCAGGAGGCGACTTCCTCCTCGGTAACAGTCCCTGTGATACAGTTGACCCTATAAGCGCGGGGCGACTCTGTAGGCTGCTTCACTTTCCCACATCTCGTGCATCGGATGAAGGGCTGAATTTTGATCACCAGCTCAGTAAATCTTGGACAAGACACGCCAAGTGCCTCTACGCTGCCACTTGTATACCTCCCCCGGGACTTCATACAGATTCTGTTGTCTGTCAGGGAAGCTCCAGTAAGGACAGGCATCGGGTTAACTCCCGGGAAGGACATGGGAGGCCTCAGCCTTTCGAATGGCGTTGGGAAAGCAGACATGGTTGCATGATCTTCTCTCGTGGGCGGGTAATCACTCTCTCTCTTGGGGCCAAACTCACCTACGTCTCACGCAGGGGTGGGTAACTCCTCCCACTTTGAGTTATTTTCTGGACACGTTGCTGGGACACGTCACTCCGCTGCATGTGCGCCCAGACTTTTCAGCCGTTCGCGTTAACCCCTTCTTCACCTCGCACAGTCCAAAACCATGACAATTTTTCAGGCTCTCAATGGCGGAAAAACACAAAAATCACTCAGTTCTGTTGCCAGAGGTAACAGCCAATCCCGGACGAGCCCCCATGTGTAGCACTACCCCCGAAGGGGCTGCTGGTTTGATTTGGGTGGCATGTTACCTCTTATCTTCTCACCGTCTAGGGTACTGGATGAGAGCATGAGAGCTGTAATAAAGTCAATATCCACACGACAGGTGTCTTTTCTGTGTTTTTATTACCCAGCCGGGTAAAAACGGTAAATAGTAGAAAAGGTGAAGGGATAGAAGAATTGAGAAATGGCGGATTCAGGGTTAACTGGCATGGAAACAGTCCTGCTCCCAATGATAAATCTCTTCACCACTCTAGACAGAGTGGGTACAGTGCATCTGAATTGGCCTCTCTCACCAGCTTAGCAGCCAGAGTGTCACTCGAAACTTTAGGTTAAAGTCTCTGCCACAGACCCTCCTAAAGGTGGAGATAACTTTGGTCCAAAATCCCTCTCAACTGGATTCAGCACCCAGATCTCCTTCAAATAGCTCCAATTTCAGCAATAACTGACAGGCGACCACCGTCTAGCCTCTCAGGTATGAAATGTCCTTCAATGAGTGAAATAGGCCCCTCCTGCAACACCAGCCTCGTGCTCGGTATCCCTCAGACAGGTTCCTCATCGACCGGCTTCCTCCACTTTGGACGGACAGCACAGGACCAATTGTACGTTCGTAGACTCAGTCTGCTTACTGAGCCTACTAGGTAGATTAATGCTCTGGATCAACGTGGTTCCGAAGCCATGAACACAGCAACACACACACACCCCGGCCAGGAGGGCGACACACGGGGTAGTGGGACGACTGCCCAGGTGGAAGGCGTGGGGCGACGACGACCCGCACTAATGGCGTCTGGCCCTTAAATACCCCTCCCCAGCATGCACAGCGTTCAACCCTCCTGATTGGCTGCCGAGGAGAAGTATCCACACGACCCTGAATTTACTGCTGCCCCCTACCGCCTGGGGGTGACTGGAGTCCCCAGACAGGAGAATAGGCACACAGCACAGCCAGGGCTGGAACAGAGGCCTTAAATTTAACTAAATTAACGTAGTCAGAGTTAATTAACTCTCTGACCCCCCTTCTAAATTTACAACAGCACCTGCCACAAAAGTAGCCAGGCGCTACACAAATATCTCCTGAACTGTGGAGGTTTAGGAAATATTTCAAGCACCTACAGGTAAGCCTTAACTTAATCTAGGCTTACCTGTAGGTAAAAGTGGTTGTAAAGGGTTGTCCTGGCCCTAACCCTCTTTCCCCCAAAAAGTTTGTAAGAGAAAAAAAAACATACTGCAGGTTCACCACTTGAAACAGGCTTGTAGCGAGATGTACAGATCGGTATATGGTAAACAGTCCTCTCAGCCTCACACAGACTTTCCCCCCTGAAGAAGATACGACACCCCCTGTATCGGCACGCGTAGGGGTGGGGACAGGACGGCAGGAAAGTCTGTGTGAGGCTGTGGGGACTGTTTACCATATCCTGATCTGTACATCTCGCTACAAGCCTGTTATAGAGTGGTGCACTGTCGCACCTGCAGTATTTGAGTACCCGGCAAGGGATCTCTTTTTATTTAAATAAATATTGTTAAAACGTTACTTGCACCATCCGGGTTTTTTTCTTATATATTCTATGATCTGGAGCTGCCTGCCAAGGAACCAGGAACCCAGGATTATCCATTAGAACCCAGGTATGGTTCATAAGCGTGCACAGACCAAGCTTGGTTGCAAGGTGGCACGCTCTGAGGTGAGCGTCCATTACCATAGGTAACGACACCTTGGCATGACTTTTGCATCACTCACTGGGCCGTGTGTTGTATGAACTGTATTATACACCACCCTTGGATTGCTGCTACTGATTACATGCACTAAAGCACTGTGGAATTTTTCATTCATTTTTTATCCACACTGAAGCACCTTAGAATACTTTTATATGGACTTGTGTGTTATTTTTAAGGATTGGACTGTTTACCACTATTATTTATTATTTATTATGCATGTTCATGCACCTTAGTGTGATGCGATTTTTTTGAATCATGCATTTTTTTTGATGCAATTTATATTTTTTGAATCATTATTTATATATATTTACTTGTAATATTTGTTTGCACATATCTACATCACTTACTGGACACATATCCCCCTTACTTTGTTAAGTGGTGTGTGCACCATCATTTCATTAGCGCTGCGTTTTATATTGTTTATATGTTTGTTTATCTCCTTGATGTCAGAGTATAACTAGAGGAAAAAACTCCAAAATGAAAAAAACAAGAAAATAGGATTTACCTTTAGTTCTATTCTAACTAAATGGAAAACACAAGATTAGTATGTAAAATGACTCATTAAAATGAAGGGGGGGGGGGGATAAAGGGGACGTGGAAGGGGGTATGGTGTCGGAAGTTAAAAAAAATAAAATAAAAGTCAGCAGCTACAAATACTGCAGCTGCTGACTTTTAATATATGGACACTTACCTGTCCAGGGCGCCCGCGATGTCGGGTCCCAAAGCTGATTTGTCCCTTGGGTGGAGGCGCCGCCATCTTCGGTAGGGGAATCAAGAAGTGAAGCCTTGCGGTTCCACAGCCTGCGCGTCCTCACTGGTCCCTGCTGTCTTCTGGGACCTGTGTGTCTCCCAGGAGACAGCGGGTGGGGGGGGACAGAGTAGGCACCGGACATGGTGCAGGTCACCGCAGTGATCTATGTCCAGAAGTGGGAGAAAAGTATTACAAAAAGCGGAGGTTCCATTTTTGGGTGGAACTTCACTTTAAGGTAAGAATTATAGATAATAGATATAGATATAAATAGATGGCTTTTGGTATGATTTTTGGGAGAGATAGGGGTGGGAGAGATAAAGGGGAATGGGAAGGCAGTATGGGGTGGGAAGGTAAGGGAAGAATTTTGGAGACAGCTGTAAGCATCTTCCCATACTTTTTCCGCTTCAAGCGGATCTTCAGTAATTTGTTCATCTTTCCATCTATTAAATCCTCTGCCCTTGTTGTTTTAACTGTGGATAGTAAAGCATTTTTTTTTCTGCAAGTAAATACCTTACACAGCCAACTTCCTGTTTCTTGTCTGGTAAAAAGCCTAGGCTTATGACATCATGCACAGCTCTCTCCCTCACTCGCCTTAGAGTTTGCCAGGAAGGGAGGGGGAATGAGTCATAAGAAGGCCAATAAGAGCTGCAGAGCTGGAGGTGTGTCTTATGTGTCTGTAAAGCCAGGAAATAAGCAGGCAGCAGCTTCTGCTGCCCACAGTTAAAATGGATGCAGTCAGACTCAGTGGAGGGAGATTTCTGCAGGATATTTAGCAAGTACAGAATCACAGTATATATCAAATAATATACAAAGTGGTTGGAGGGAAGCTTCAGAATGGCAAAGGTGTTTTTATTAGACCTATCGGGGAGAAAGATCAACCAGATTATTAGTATTGAGATTTGAAGAGCCTCCACCTTTCAATGTGTCTCTTTACTCCTTTGTGATGAGTAAATAGGATAGATCTGGTCGATGTGATAAGGTTATAGGATATACACATTTTCTATATGTTTGGAATAGTTTGTATGTAATGCTGTGTATGAGATTTAAATGTTTTTCCACATTTGCTTGCTTAATTTATGAATATTTTCCTGGGTATTTATTGTGGTGTATTGTTTTATAACATAATTTTTTCTAAAATAAAAAATAGAAAAAAACCTCATGACCACAAGGTGGCAACAGAATACCAACTCTGCTCACTTTAAATAGTGTACACGGCTGGTGGAATGGTGAAAGGAAACCCCTTTACATGATTGCAGAGGTAATTGCCTGTATCCATTACTGAAACTGTAATATTCTATAATTAAACGCAAAGGTCTTAAAAACTACTAGTAACAGCAGTGATAGAATGATATTAAAGGCTAATGCCGCGTATTAGGCATGTGCAATTTTTTAAGTTACGAATACGTTTTCCGTCAATTTTCGTTATTTTAGTTGATTCGTTAACATACGAATGAACGAATGGTTTAGCGGAATTGATAACGAATAACGATATTTTCAAAATAACGAATATGAAAAACAACGAAGATACGAAAGATGAAAGAAACGAAAACATAGAAAATACCGAACCCAAAAAAAAAAAATAATTACGAAAAACAAAATGAACGAAAATGCAAACTTACTAATATTCGAAGACCGAAAAGAAAACGAAATGCCGAACAAAGACTAAAAAACGAAAATCAAAACTAACGAAAAATAAATTACGAATCTTCGGAAAACTGAAATGAAAACAACGAAAATACAAAATAATGTAAATTAGTTTTCGTTAGTACTGAAATATTTCTGGACATTGACCAATAGCCACTGAGCGCTGTCCCTTTCCTCTGAAGAGGTTTGTTCCTTCCCCCAATGAGCTTCTTTCTCATTACCTCCTGGCTCCTTGTGTCTTTTTCTGTGTTAGACTGCAGTGCATCTAATTTCTAGATTTGTATTTGTAATATCTGACATATTTTAGTTTTCTTCTACGTCAGACTTCATTCTAGACAGGGTGTGTGTGCTAACTAAGACAGTCAAGTCAATCACAGTAAAATCCGAATTACCAAATTACGACGAGTAGTGTGTCGAATAAATGTAAAATGTATTCTAACAGAATTACGAATGCAATAAAATCTACAAAAGTACGTTTTTACAATCAAAGGAAATTAGACATGAAAATACGAATGATCATAAAGCAACGAAAATATATTTCTTTACGAAAATACGAATGCGGCATGATGGAAAATATAATGTAAATACGAATAACAAAACAACGAAAATTAAACTAACGTAAAAACGAAGGAACAAATAAAATCATTTTAAAAATACGAACGCGGCAGAATACAAAATATAACGAAAATACGAATCTCGATTCAACGAAAAATAAACTAACAGAAAAAAACGGAAACGGAAAAAAGAGTGTTACAAAAATACTAAAGAGTACGAATACGATAACTAACGTCTTACGAAATTACGACTCGTTACGAATCACGATAAACGAACAGAAACGAAACAGAAATAAACGAAATTTTTTGCTGTGCACATGTCTACCGCGTATACATGGTCGGAATTTCAACAACTGTTCGATGTGAGCTTGTTGTCGTAAAATCCGAGCGTGTGTAGGCTCCATCGTACATTTGCTGTCGGAATTTCCGACAACAAATGTTTGTGTGCTGGTTCTTAATTTTTCCGACAACAAAAGTTCTTGTCGGAAATTCCGATTGGTATAAAGAAAATAACAAAACATGTCAGTCCATCTTGATTGGATATACCATGACGGTGTGAAAAAATTTCAACACAAGTGAAAAAATCTTAAGGTGACAAATCTTAAAGAAAATGTTTGATCATGAAGTGCAGTCAAAAAAGTAAGGTTGGCACGCTTTCCAGATGAGGTGGACACATGTACTATACAGCACATGGGTCAAACAGGCATGATGAGGACTCGGCCTCAGTGTAGTGATCTATGAGTGGAGCAGTGGATGGAGGGTGGACCTCAAGGGTACTTCAGACGAACAAACTCCAAAGCATGCACCAAGTATTAAGTAATTCCATTGGCATTGAACATGAAAGACAAATGGATCCACATAGCATAATACTGTATATAATACTGTAAGATCTTTTATTTAAAAAAAGACAGGTTCACACTTACAGAAATGTAGATAAAAACAAGCTTGTTCTTCAAAAGTGAAGCACGATTGCCATGAACGTCACCCAACATGTTTCGTCCTAAAGTCCCGTTGATGAACTGCATTTGAAGCACATTAAATACAGGAAAACAACATTCATCGACACAAACCCTAATGGTCCAACACTTGGCAACAAAAAAAAACAGTGGATACTACTGTAAGTGAATTTTCACCACATTCACTCAGCTACGATGAAATTATCTTTCAAAGTCAGCAGCATATTTGCCTTTAGCAAATCAATCCCGGAATCTTCATATTAAGTTGATTCACACATAAGAATTCCATTGCTGTGCATTATTGAATGTGCATTAATATGCATTACTTTGTGTGTTAACATTTATTGCCATAAGGCAGCCTAAAGCCCCTGTACACACGATCAGAATTTCCGATGGAAAAAGTCTGACTGACTTTTTCCGACGGAATTCCGCTCAAGCTTGGCTTGCATACACACGGTCACACAAAAGTTCTCAAGAACGTGGTGATGTACAACACTACGACGAGCCAAGAAAATTAAGTTCAATGCTTCCGAGCATGTGTCAAATTGTTTCCGACCATGCGTTGGAAATTTGCGCGGCAGAGTTGCTACAGACGATCAGACTTTCCGTTAGGATTTTTTTCCGTCGGAAAAATTGAGAACCATCTCTCATGCCGCGTACCCACGATCATTTTTCAGCATGAAAAAAAAACGTTGTTTTTTGCGTCACGTCACGTGACTTCATCAGAGGTTGACCTCTGATGAAGTCACGTGACGTGACGCAACGAGTAAGGTTCTAGACGTGACCGGAAGTGACGTGTTACCCCGACCGTCCCACCGGAAGTGCCTATGTTTTTTAACCGTTTTTCATGTAAGCAAGTTTTTAGCTTCATTAAACCATTTGAGTTTTACATGTTTCACGATGAGAGTTTGTATTTCTTTACTCCATCTATGATTCACTCATGGTTGTCGTGGTGAGCTGATCTTATCGTATTGAGGACCAGGACTGCTTCCATCTACAGAGGACGCCCCAAATCCCATTCCAGTGGCCTAAGGAATTCGTTCAGGCGCATTTTCTACTGTTTGGAGGTAAGCGCTCTGTGAGCTCAATACCTGTGAAGACCTTCCCAGATTGTTGCAGTATCATCTATTGGCAGAAGTCTCTGAATTAGTTGTTACACCAATTTGTGCACATACCCAATTTTGGACTTTTTTCCTTATTTTTGGTTTTCATTATAAGAACTATTTTTTACTGTTTGTTTCCTGTGGTTATATGTGACATTTTATCACATATATGACCTCTTATTATAGATTTTGATCACTGTAATATTGCTACATTGTTTTCTTTCACTATTTCAGTTTGCGCTCATCACCCAATTTTCATACCCTTGTTTTGTTGTTAGCACATATTAGATTTGAGCAGCATTTTGTTTGTACACCAGTCATTTTTTACTGTTGGCTAGCGCTTTAGTTTATCTTTATTTGCAATTAAAAAATGCAGCATGTTCGAATTTTTTTTGGTCGTTTTTCAGAAGCCGAAAAACGATGTGAAGCCCACACACGATGATTTTAAATGACGTTTTTAAAAACGTTGGCCCGGATTCAGAGAGCAATTGCGCCTGCGTAACCATAGTTACGCAGCGCAATTGCTTACTTGCGCCGGCGTAACGAATGCTCCTGATTCAGGAACCTCGTTACGCCGACTGCAGCCTAAGATATGCGTGGCATAAGGCTCTTATGCCCACATATCTTAGGCTGCATTCTTGCGATGGCCGCTAGGTGGCGTTCCTGTTGTGCTCTGCATATAGTATGCAAATTGCATACTAACGCCGATTCACACCGTTACGCGAGCCCTGCGTACGCAGTTTACGTCGTTTGCGTACGGCGGTTTTCGCGTAAGGCTGCCCCTGCTATTAGCAGGGGCAGCCAATGTTACGTATACCCCTCGTTCCCGCGTCGCGAAATTTAAAATTTACGTAGTTTGCGTAAGTGAATCGTGAATGGCGCTGGACGCCATTCACGTTCACTTTGAAGCAAATGACGTCCTTGCGACGTCATTTGCCGCAATGCACGTCGGGAAAGTTTCCCGACGGAGCATGCGCTCTACGATCGGCGCGGGAACGCGCCTAATTTAAATGATTCCCGCCCCCTACGGGATCATTTAATGTAAAAAATGTAGCAGCCTGCAGATGGATCCACAGCTTGCAATGGAAAATGAAGTCATCTGACTGTCCCCGAAGAGTCTGAGCAAAGAAAGGAGACTCTGGCCACCAGAGAGCTAAGTATAATACTTCTCTCCTATTACAGACATCTGCTTTGGGGACTTTTCTGTAAGGGCTCGTTCACATAAGTGGCAGGGGAACAAAAAGCTTTATCGCTCCCGGCTGCCCACCCGAATGCGATCCTTACGGTCTGATAGGACAGTACACATGTCATGACCAAGATGATTTGCTTCACGGTTGCTGCGTTTTTATCTCAGGTGGCAAATTGAAATCAATGGGGATGCACTGCAACCCGCGTCCTGAACGCTCACAGTTCATGTAAAACTGGTGTTTGGTGATTAAAGGAAAAGTAAAAAAAAAAAAACAAGGTGTCTGGAGGTGGCAGTTGGGCCTCCTAAACGCCTGTCAGCCTCTGTTCTACCACCCTATGAAAAGTGATCCACCACAGAATGCTTTTCAAAAGGGGGCAAGCACTGCCGCCTGTCTGAGAGAGACATAAGGGCTGATTTATGGAGACTCTGGGCTAGAATCAGAAAGCCTGGCGTAATTTTCTGCGGGTGTAACGTATCTCAGATATGTTACGCCGCCGTAACTTTGGGCGCAAGTTCCGTATTCATAAAGAACTTGCGCCCTAAGTTGCGGCGTAGCGTATGTGGTCTGGCGTAAGCCGCCTAATTCAAATGTGGATGATGTGGATGTGTTTTATTTAAATTAATTGTGACCCCACGTATTTGACGTTTTTTACGAACGGCGCATGCGCCATTCGTGAAAGAATCCCAGTGCGCATGCTCGAAATTACGCCGCAAATTGTCAATGCTTTAGATGTGAACGTTACTTACGTACAGCCCTATTCGCGAACGACTTACGCAAACGACGTAAAATTCTCAAAATTAGACGCGGGGAACGACGTCCATACTTAACATAGGATACGCCTCATATAGCAGGTGTAACTTTACGCCAGAAAAAGCCTAACGTAAACAACGTAAAAAAATGCGCCGGGCGGACGTACGTTTCTGAATCGGCGTATCTACCTAATTAGCATATTCCTTGCGTAAATCGACGGAAGCGCCACCTAGCGGCCAGCGTAAATATGCAACTAAGATACAACGGCGTAAGAGACTTACGCCAGTCGGATCTTAGCCTAATATCGGCGTATCTTGCTTTCTGAATACGGAAAGAAGATACGCCGGCGCAGCTTTGAATTTACGTGGCGTATCTATAGATACGCCGGCGTAAATTCTTTCTGAATCTACCCCTCTGTCTACAGACTGTTATTATCAGAATCGATTCTCCCATAAGATTATTTGTCTTGTTTTGTGAATATAATCTCCCTGTAATTATTGATGATCTTATAATATTGAACAGGCCTTGTCCTGCTATTGGGCGATGCCATCTTGTATTGGCGCTCTGAAGTATTTCATTATCACTCTAAACCCAGGACCCTGCATTCACTATATCTGGTCTCCCACTGTACACAGAATATGAAAATGCAATTATTTTAGTAAATACAAACTTCTATAAAAAACCTTTTCTCATCAGCAGTATATAGCAGTCTTGTGACTTCTATCAGTGTCTGGTTAAAGCTTGTAAGTATTCATTCTCCCCTAACTGTCCTATGAGGCTGTTTAACCCCTGGTCTGGACAGTGCTAATAGGCCCTGTGCTTACCACATGTATCCTCCCAAGAAAATAAAAACTCTCTAGCAATACACACGAACTGTGCATGTGCAGAGTGACTCCTAGGGCTCTGTACTATCAGCAGATAGACTGAGGAATGGCACGTACAGGCAGATTAACGTACCTGTACGTCGCCTTTAAGACACTGCATTGTGGGCGCGTGCACCCGCCGCGAGCTCCATGAGTGTGATCGCGAGTCATCTCACGGGGATACCCGCGATCATCTCACGGAGAGGAAGAACGGGGAAATGATAATATAAACAAGCATTTCCCTATTTAACCTAGTGACAGGATACTGATCACAGCTCCCTTTAATCAGGAGCGGTGATCCGTATAGTGACACACGTAACCCAGCCATTCTACAGTTAGATCACCTCCCTAGGACACACTTAACCCCTTCAGTGCCCCCTCCTGGTTAAGCCCTTCACTGGCAGTCACATTTACACAGTAATAAGTGCATATTTATAGCACTGATCGCTGTGTAAATGTGAATGGTTCCAAAATAGCGCCAAAAGTGTCTGATGTGTCCATCATAATGTCGCCATAAATGTCGCAGTAAATATATATTTTTTTAAACGCCATAAAACTATCCCCTATTTTGTAGACGCTATAACTTTTGCGCAAACCAATCAATAAACCGCTTATTGCGATAAATTTTTTTACGAAAAATATGTAGTAGAATACGTATCGGCCTAAACTGAGGAAAAAATGTTTTATATATTTTTTGGGGATATTTATTATAGCAAAAAGTACAAAATATTTTTTTTTTTTTCAAAATTGTCGCTCTTTTTTTGTCTCAGTGCCACGAACATTGCAAATGGCTCGGTTCTCACAGATCCCCGAGAGGAAAGCCGCTGACCGTCAGTCAGCATCTTTCCTCTCTGCTTCTCCACGATCATTGTAGCGCTGAGCAGTAGAGGGGCGGGGAGAGGCTGTCTCAGCATCTCAGCGGCTCGCCGAGACGCTGAGACTGCCATCAATCAGAGCAGCTGGCGACTTGGAAGTCGTGAAGACGCGCTGCCCCGACTGATGGCAGTGACGTCAGTGGAGAGCAGACTTCAGACCACTCTCCACTGAAAGCGGGTCACAGGTGTGCAAAATGAATTGCACTCCTGTGATCCAGAGGAGAAGCCCAGTCTAAAAAGCTCAGGCTGGGATTCTCCTTGAGGCTCCATTCACACTAATGCGTTTTTTGATGCATTTTGCAGAAATGCAGGATTTTTTTTTAACATGGTTTCCTATGGAACATGTTCACATCAATGCTTTTTTGTGCCTCTGCATTTTTGGAAAGAGTCGGGGACCGTTTTTCCGCAAAAAGCAGCGTTTTGCATGTAATAGAATTCAATGGACCCGCATCCAAAACGCAAGTACCGCGTTTTTACCTCGATTTTGCAGCGATTTGCGGTTTGTTTGTTTTTTCTGTTAACCTGTTTGTAGCTGGTTGTTAACCACTTCAGCCCCGGACCATTTTGCTGGTCAATGACCTGACCATTTTTTTGCGATTCGGCACTGCATCACTTTAACTGACAATTGCGCGGTCCTGCGACGTGGCTCCCAAACAAAATTGACGTCCTTTTTTCCCCACAAATAGAGCTTTCTTTTGGTGGTATTTTTTTTTTTTTTTAAAGTGTATTTTGTGCGTGTACTCGAGAGAGCAGGAGTTGGGAGTAGGCAGGCCTCCCCCAGAGGCAATCTGCCACCTTTCTCCATGCCCCAGGTGGCAATGGCGGGTGTGTGAGGGGGTCCTCCCACACAGCCCGTCCTACCTGCTCCGCTTTGAAGCCCAACGGGGCAGAGGGACTCCCTATAAGGGAGTGAGAGGATTAGCCCGCTCAACCAGCCCCATTAGTCCTTCGCCTCTCTTTTAGAGACCGCGTGGTCAAAGTGCGTGTGTTAACCCAATTTAGAGTGCGTGTGTAGGTGTGGTGGTTTTTGTGGGAGGGGGGTGGGCGTACTAAGCACAGGCTTACCTCGCATAGCACACCCACCGGGAGCCGGGCTGAGACCACCAAACTCAATTCACATGAAGCCGAGACCGGGATCCGAACCTCTAGCTGCAGAGGTGAATGGCTTGTCAGCGCAGTGCCAATCGCGTTGAGCCACCGCAGCTCCCTCTCTTTTGGTGGTATTTGATCACCTCTGCGTTTTTTATTTTTTGCGCTATAAACAAAGATAGAGCGACAATTTTGAAAAAAAAAATGAATATTTTTTACTTTTTGCTATAATAAATATCCCCCAAAAATATATTAAAACATTTTTTTTCCTCAGTTTAGGCCAATACGTATTCTTCTACATATTTTTCATAAAAAAAATCGCAATAAGCGTTTATTGATTGGTTTGCGCAAAAGTTATAGCGTCTACAAAATAGGGGATAGTTATATGGCATTTTTATTAATATTTTTTTACTAGTAATGGCGGCGATCAGCAATTTTTATCGGTACTGCGACCTTATGGCGGACACTTCGGACACTTTTGACACATTTTTGGGACCATTGGCATTTTTATAGCGATCAGTGCTATAAAAATGCATTGATTACTGTAAAAATGCCACTGGCAGGGAAGGGGTTAACACTAGGGGGCGTTAGGGGTTAATTATGTTCCCTAGGTGTGTTCTAACTGAAGGGGGGGTGGGACTGACTAGGGGAAATGACAGATCGCATTGTATGAACAGACGAACAGTCATTTCTCTCCCTGACAGGACCGGGAGCTGTGTGTTTACACACACAGCTTCCGGTTCTCGCTCTGTAACGAGCGATCGCAGGTGCCCGGCGGTGATCGCAGCCGCCGGGCACGCGCGTCGGCACCAGGGGCGAGCAGGGGGCACGCACGCGCCCCTAATGGCTGAAATGCGAAATGACGCATACCTACGTATGGCGGCTGGTCGGGTAGTGGTTAAAGGAAATGTAAAAAAAATATATATATATATAAAAAAAAACGCAAAATGCAGATCGCGGTAAAAACGCACTGCAAAAACATTCAAAAGCAACATGCATAGGTGTGAATGGAGGAAATTTTTTAACATGGTTTCCTATGGAACATGTTCACATCAATGCTTTTTTGTGCCTCTGCGTTTTTGGAAAGGGTCTGGGACTTTTTTTCCCGCAAAAAGCAGCATTTTGCATGTAATAGAATTCAATGGACCTGCATCCAAAACGCAAGTACCGCGTTTTTACAGTGATTTTGCCGCGATTTGTGGTTTGCGTTTTTTTTTTTGTTACCTGTTTATAGCTGTTTGTTAAAGGAAATATAAAGAAATAAAAATTGCAAGCTGAAATATTTTTTTATAAAAGAAACAAAAAGACGCAAAACGCAAATCGTGGTAAAATCGCGGCAAAAAAGTGTGTCGATAAACACAGCAAGCACTGCAAAAACACTCAAAAGCAACATGCATAGGTGTGAATCGAGACTAAAGGTAAAAAACGTGTTAGATGCAGCTCCCCTCCCCGCCTCCCCTGGCAGGGCCGAATTAACAATGGGGCTGATGGAGCTGCAGCTCCAGGCCCCTTTCTCAAGATAGGCCCATTTGCCCAAAAAAAAATAAAACATTTTTTTTTTTTTTTTTTTAAGAATTTTTTTTTTCTAAGATCGAATTTGGTGGTTGTAGCTCGATGACCAGAGGTCACAGAAACCCCACATTTGGGGGTAGGCAATTCTGTCACTTCTACTACATGTAAAAATCATCATTTGTTTTTTGCTAGAAAATTACTCTATGGTGGTCTTTGCACTTTTTATGTTGCAGGGTACAGAGCTGCACGATTCTGGCTAAAATGAGAATTGCAATTTTTTTGCTTAGAAGATAGATCACGATTCTCTCACGATTGTTGCGGCGTGACATCATCTTTCACATTAAAACAAAAAAAAATAAAAAAAATGGGCTAACTTCACTGTTTTGTTTTTATGGTTTTTATTATTCATTGAAGTGGGAAAATGCAGTGTGACATAAAATATTGCAGCAATAGCCATTGTATTCCCTAGAGTCTCTGCTAAAATATATAATGTTTGGCAGTTCCAAGTAATTTTCTAGCAAATAATATTGCTTTTTAACTTAAAGTGGGGGTTCACCCTATCAACGCAAAAAAAAATTTTTTTTTCTTTTACCATAAAATCAGGCATTGTAGCGCGAGCTACAGTATGCCTGTCCCGATTTTTTTACCCCCGTACTCACCTTGTACTCGTAGATCGAAGATACCGGGGAATGGGCGTGCCTATGGAGACGGAGGATGATTGACGGCCGGCTCTGGCGCGTCACGCTTCTCCGGAAATAGCCGAAATAGGCTTGGCTCTTCACGGCGCCTGCGCATAGCCTGTGCGCAGGCGCCGTGAAGAGCCGAGACCTACTCCGGCTGTCTTCGGGGAGAGTGACGTGCCAGGGCCGGCCGTCAATCATCCTCCCTCTCCATAGGCACGCCCATTCCCCGCGGGAGCCGAAATCTACGATGTCCGATTACAAGGTGAGTCCGGGGTTAAAAAAATCGGGACAGGCATACTGTAGCTCGCGCTACAATGCCTGTCTCGATGGTAAAATCAAGTCAGTGAGGGTGAACTACCGCTTTAAGAAACAAGTGTTGGACTTTAAGTGGTTAAATTTAG
This sequence comes from Rana temporaria, assembly GCF_905171775.1. Classification (NCBI taxonomy): domain Eukaryota; kingdom Metazoa; phylum Chordata; class Amphibia; order Anura; family Ranidae; genus Rana; species Rana temporaria. Next base: position 358,847,895 of record NC_053493.1, read on the forward strand.
TTACAATGTTAGTTAGTTACAATGTTTCATGTTGTTTACAAACTTCGCAGACTGCCCAAATTTGTTCTTTACACACAGAAGTGTATCCCTTTGATCCAAGAAGGAAGTGTCAGTTACAATGTTTCCTGTTAAAAACTTGGCAGACTGCCCAGATATTTTCTTTTGACAGCTGAAAGTCTCTCCACTTGTTATATGAAAGAATCAGCAAACTCTGCATTGGAGATCGTCAGGGGGGTTGAATCTAAATCACGATTTTTTTAACGATTAATTGTGCAGCTCTAGCACGGTATTTGCGCAGCAATTTTTCAAACATGTTTTTTTGGAAAAAAATGTTTCATTCATTAAAAAAACAGTTAGTTAGTTAAGTTAGCACAATTTTTTTTGGTATCCTAAGCGATGCTTTACATTTTTTTAGGTTACATGTTTAGAGTTACAGAGGAGGTCTAGTACTAGAATTATTGTTCTCGCTCTAACGATCGTGGCGTATGTAACCTGTGTGTATCTGGCTCTGATACTACCAGTGCCTACCCAGCCACTGACTAGTATCTCTCCCCAGCCTGTCCCCACACACCCTCTCACCTGCTGACCTGTGGATGGGGGAATCACTCCTGCAGTGTTATTGTGTTCTGCCAGTGCGTACAATGATCAGTGTTGCTAACTTTAGCTGGCAGCACTGATTGTTTTAAGAAAAAAAAAACAGGCTGGTTGTACTCAAGTTGATTAATAGATTGACTTGTGTAAAACCAGCTAGCCCATACATAGATTGACTATGGCTGGTCTCTGCATAATTGGCGTAATTTCAATCCATGTATGACCCGCTTAACCACTACTCAGTCCCTAAATATCCTTCCACTCCTGTACATAGTGCTCACTGTCATACTCTCCACACTCCTCTCCTGTACACAGTGCCCACTGTCATACTCTCCACACTTCTCTCCTATACATAGTACCCACTGTCATACCCTACACACTACTCTCCTGTACATAGTGCCCACTGTCATACCCTCCACACTCCTCTCCTATACATAGCGCCCACTGTCATACCCTTCACACTCCTCTCCTGTACATAGTGCCTGCTGTCATACACTTCTCTCCTGTACTTAGTGCCCACTGTCGCACCCTCCACACTCCTCTCCTGTACATACTGCTCACTGTCATACCCTCCACACTCCTCTCCTATACATAGTGCCCACTGTCATACCCTCCACACTCCTCTCCTATACATAGTGTTCACTGTCATACCCTCCACACTCCTCTCCTATACATAGAGCCCACTATCATACCGTCTACATTCCTCTCCTGCACATACTGCCCACTGTCATACCCTCCACACTCCTCTCCTGTACATACTGCCCCATCATACCCTCCACACTTCTCTCTGGTACGTACTACCCTCTGTCATACCCCCTCACTCTTCCTGTACATACTGCCCATTGTCATACCCTTCACACTCCTCTCCTGTACATAGTGCTTTTTTCCGTACCCTTTGTACTCCTCTTCTGTACATAGTGCCCACTGTTAGACCCTCCACATTCCTCTCCCTCACCTGCACATACTTCCCACTTATATACCGTCCATACTCCTCCCCTATGTCGCTTACCCACAAAAACAGTTCTTTAACATTATACTGAATATCCTCAATGTTACCAGCTCTAGAATGGACACACTTTTGTTAGTTCAACTAAAGGAAATATCAGTTCTCATATTTGTTCTGCCCCATTATTAGTACTCATTTAATTTTGTGATTACTACTATGATGTATAGAGGAACATCGGGGATCTCAGCTACTCTAAATATAGCACTTATATAAAAAAAGTGGCCCTGAAAATATTTTTTAAATGTTGGCAACTGTGCACTTAGGCACTGCCCAAGGACCACTGGGTCAGTAGGGGGCCCCATGAGAGGCTCCTGGGATCCTGTGATAATAAAGCGGTAGTAAACTTTCCTGACATTACTACTTTTTAGAGGCCCTGGGGTAGGTTATGCCACAATGTACAAGTATGCACAGCATATTAGCACATTAGTGTACACTTCAATTTTCAGACTGAGCCCTCCAGTGCTGCGCTGTGATGAATCAGACGGGGCCCGGGCGCTTACATCTTCACCCGGTCTTCCTTCTGGGTTCTGTGCCTTTGGTCACTTGCCTTGGCTGGGCTGCCTTCATGTCATTCCCACGCATTTATTTATTATTTATTACACCCCATTCACACCTCCGCGACAAAACGCCCGACGCCGGCCGCTCGTGCCGCTGGAGGGGAGAATTCCCATTGCTGTCTATGAGATGGTTCACATCTCATAGACGCCGTACACCTGCGGCATGAAAAAAAGTCCCGGACCCTTTTTTTCAGGCGGCATTGGCGTTCGGCCATACAAAGCAATAGGAAGGATTTGTAAAAAAAAAGTTACACTATTCGCGGCAAAATACGCCGCGTAAGCGGCGTTAATTGTCGCGGAGGTGTGAATGCAGCCTAAAAGGCCCCACCAAAATCCTCAGCACCAGGCCCATGATTTTCTTAATCTGGCCCTGGTGCCCAGGGCCCCCTACAGGAGGACTGGTGGTCCCCCCCTATCAGCAGCCCTGGCCATAGGAGAGACCTGTCAAAGTGGGCCAGTCTGGATGAAGTTCAGGGCCAAATTTTTGTCCCAGTCCAGCCCTGTACAACTATATAGCTCAGACCAAAATGAGGGACAAATGAGAAGGAATGCGGGACCGAGGGACATTGCTCCAAATCAGGGACAGTCCCTTGAATTCAGGGACAGTTGGGAGCTATGCAGACAGTGCTGCCCAGGATCGAGCCTTCATGAGTACTTGAAGGCGGGGGGTCAGGAGCACCAGTGATGGACCCCAGAAGAGGAGGCTTGGGGCTGGTAAGGTAAGTATAATATGTTATAATATGTTATTTTAAAAAAATATCTTTTACAATCACTTTTTTAAAGTGGAGGTTCACGCGAAAACTTATTTTTTAACATTAGATTGATGCTCATTTTGTCAAGGGGAATCGGGTAGTTTTTTTTTTAAATCGAAGCAGTACTTACCGTTTTAGAGAGTGATCTTCTCCGCCGCTTCCGGGTATGGGCTGCGGGATTGGGCGTTCCTATTTGATTGACAGGCTTCCGACGGTCGCATACATCGCGTCACGATTTTCCGAAAGTAGCCGAACGTTGGTGCGCAGGCGCCGTATAGAGCCGCACCGACGTTCGGCTTCTTTCGGCTACTCGTGATGTATGCGACTGTCGGAAGCCTGTCGGAAGCCTGTCAATCAAATGGGAACGCCCAGTCCCGAAGACCATACCCGGAAGCGGCGGAGAAGATTGCTCTCTAAAACGGTAAGTACTGCTTTGATTTTAAAAAAACTACCCGATTCCCCTTGACAAAATGAGCCTCAATCTAATGTTAAAAAAAAAATTTCGGGTGAACTCCCGCTTTAAGGTAAAAAACGTAGTGAAGATGCTGCACAGCAGAGAACATTACAGCGTTATTAAAAAATACTTTAACCTGCCTGATGTCAATCACCATTTGGAGCGGTGGGGTTTGAAGTCACCTTAATCGTCTCCCTCCCTGAAACCCAACACCACACTAACAAATGATTAGACTCGCCGTCCAAAAAAGCGACCTTCCTGAAATGTTGTCGGGGTGGTTTTTCCAGCTGCATATAGGTGCTCCACACCTTAGCTCAGAGCATTATTGATAATTCTTTCACCCAACCTTTTGACCTACAGATCTTCTAAGTAAGCAGAAAAATGTGGGGCGTCGTTAGGACACTCTAAGTTTTGCAGCTGTGCCGTGGAAGCTGAAAAAGTGGAAAAGCATAAAATACAGGTTTGTTATCTACATGAGAACTTTTCGAGGCACTGTACTGCAGTGTGTCAATATTGAGAGAGCAAAGTACACAATTTGGTGGTGTGAGCCCTCGTTGGCTAGTTGAACAGTCATTTATTTCGTCCTTTCTATTCCAGACCTTATTTCATTTTTTTGAAATAAGTAAGTGTATATTTTTTTTGTAAGAAGTAAGTGTATATTTTTTACCATTTTGTAATATCGCTGCCAGGAAATTGTTATGAAAAATACATTTGTAATATATTGCAGCTTAACCACTTGCCGACCTGCCGCCGTCGTTTTACGGCAGCAGGTCGGCTCCCCTGCGCGAGAGCACGTAATATAACGTCGGCTCTCGCGAAGGCCACTCAAAATTGTCACTCTATTTTTGTTTATAGCGCAAAAACTAAAAACCGCAGAGGTGATCAAATACCACCACAAGCTCTATTTGTGGGGGAAAAAAGGACGCCAATTTTGTTTGGGAGCCACGTCTCATGACCGCGCAATTGTCAGTTAAAGCGACGCAGTGCCGAATCGCAAAAAGTGCTTTGGTCTTTGAGCAGCAATATGGTCCAGAACACCTACAGAACACCTTCCCTCTCCTCATCTGCATAACATAAGAGGGGAGGTGTTCTGTAGTCCATTAGAGGAGAGGGGGACAGGTATGATAATATTTCTGGGAAATTCAGTGCAGCCAAATCAGTATTTGTAAATTACGAGCTGTCTGGATTTTGGCAGTATTGTATGAATGCATATTTTTGTGTATTTGCAGCATTTTTAAATGAGAAGTGTAGCAATGAGCTGGATCTATATATATATATATATATATATTCCTGCAGTCAGGAGACACTGGGCCAGATTCAGAGACAGATACGATGGTGTATCTCCTGATACACCGTCGTATCTCAGAGTTAGGCTGGTCGTATCTATGCGCCTGATTCATAGAATCAGTTACGCATAGATATGCCTAGGATCCGACAGGTGTAACTGTGTTACACCGTCGGATCTTACCTGCAATTTAAAAATGGCGCGGGGGGGCGTTCTCGCTGATTTACGCTGAGAAATATGTAAATCAGCGAGATACGCAAATTCACGAACGTACGCGGACCCGATGCAGTGTTGTTACGACGTTTCCATAGCGGTTTTCCCGGCGTATACTTACCCCTGCTTCTATGAGGCGCAGCCAATGTTAAGTATAGCCGTCGTTCCCGCGTCGATTTTGAATTTTTTTACGTCGTTTGCGTACGCCGATTCAGAAACCTGCACGCCGCAAGTTACGCTCACGCCGAAACCACTGACGTCCTAGCGGGGACGCGCCTGATTTAAATAGTGCACTCACCCTAGCCGCGGAATTTGAATTCCGCCAGGGGTTTTACGATCCGCCGCCGCAAGTTTGGAGGTAAGTGGTTTGTGAATTACCCACTTGCCTCTCAAACTTGCGGCAGCGGATCTTAAATCACATAGATCACGCGGATCTAAAGATCTGCTGATCTATGTGAATCTAGCCCACAGTGTGTCTTTGCTGCAGGGAAGCTGTTTCCCTCTAGTGCTGAGTTTGATGCTGACCTGATACAGAGATCTCCTTGATACAGAGACAAGGCAGAGCAAATACATCGGATCGGGTAAGATCTGATGAAAACGGACATGCTGTCCGTTTTCATCAGATTGCTCCATAGGAGACAGCGGTGCCCGCCAAGCCCCTCCCCGCCCAGTGAGCAGAGAGGAGCTTGTCATCCGTCGGCTCAGCGGAGATCTGCGGACTGATCTCCCGCTGAGCTGGAACGGAGTCCGCCTCGTGTGAATGGGGCCGTTCATTTAACAGTTATTTTTAACAGGAAACGGAGCATATATGGTGAAATACACTATTTGGAAATCAATCGGACTGTTTACATGTTGAATTATAAAAGCAGCGGTGTTCTGTCATATTAACAAACCTGTGAGATCAGCATGACTAAGGACTGAAATAGTGTGAAACGCGTCGGCTGTCCCTTCTTCTTGCTGTGTTCTGTGATGCATGCCCATTTTTACCAATAAAGACAACTTTTGAAGTGTCCTTGGAGTGCGGCTGTCCATCCCTTTTGAAACTCTACAAGATGTCTGTTTACCCCCTTCTCACTGTATCCTTACTGTGGAGGAGTGTGGGGTGTAGCAAGATGGCGGCGACGGATCATCACTTCCATTGCCATTTCTGACGGGTCGCCTAATCTGACGGAACACAAGCATAACTCCCAAAGGCAAAGGGACTTATGGGGCCAGATTCTCGTAGAATGGCGTATCTCTTGCGGCGGCGTAACGTATCCGATTTACGTTACACCGCCGCAACTTACACGGGCAAGTGCTGTATTCTCAAAGCGCTTGCTCCGTAAGTTGCGGCGGCGTAGCGTAAATCGGCCGGCGTAAGCCCGCCTAATTCAAATGTGGAAGGGGGGGGCATGTTTTATGCTAAACTACTGTGACCCGACGTGATTGACGTTTTTCACGAACGGCGCATGCGCCGTCCGTGGAAATCTCCCAGTGTGCATTGCTCCTAATACGCCGCAAGGACGTATTGGTTTTGACGTGGACGTAAATTATGTCCAGCCCCATTCACGGACAAGTTACGCAAAAGACGTAACTTTTTTCAATTTTGACGCGGGAACGACGGCCATACTTAACATTGTCTGCGCCTCATATAGCAGGGGAAACTATACGCCGGGAAAAGCCTAACGTAAACGTCGTAACTTTACTGCGTCGGCCGCGCATATGTTCGGGAATTCGCCTATCTAGCTAATTTGCATACTCGACGCGGAATTCGACAGAAGCGACACCCAGCGGACAAAAAAGAAAATGCAGTTTAGATCCGACGGTGTAAGAGACTTACGCCTGTTGGATCTAATGGATATCTATGCGTAACTGATTCTAAGAATCAGGCGCATAGATACGACGGGTCAGATTAGGACTTACGACGGCGTACATGGTGCTGCGCCGTCGTAAGTCCTTTAAGAATCTGGGCCGTAGTTTCTGCAGCAGCTGGAGGGCCAAAAGTCGGACACCCATGCTTCCTAAACCATGGGTAAAATCTTCTTCATATACTACTCATGTCATAAAGCTTGTAGGAAGTGAATATATTTTTTTCTTTTATTGCATGCCAGAGTGACCAGATGTCCATGGTTTCTGGGGACAGTCCCTGATTTTAGGGGATCGTCCCTGGGGGAAAAAAATGTCCCTGTTAAATAAACATGTCCCTGGATTCTTTCCAGCAGGGCTGTCTTAATGAGAGTTCACACCTGGGCACTGCCCAGGGGCCCCAGCTGCATGGGGCCCCTGCATTTTCCCCAAAGCAGCTGGTCCTTGAGCCCACACTGCCCTGATATTGGGGGCCCCACGATGGCACTGAGAGTGATAGATGCAATGGGGAGGCAGTCTGCCTCCCACCTACTGTAAGGGGTTAGCTCAGTAGCGGGGTGTGTGACCACTTGGATGGGTTCACCACACACTGAATTTATACAGACAGGCAGTCGAAGACGGTTGAAAACAAAGATTTTGGTTTATTCTTCCATCTTGCTGGAAACAAGTGCAAGCATCAAAACAGCATAAACAAAATCAAACATAAAATAAACCCTGGCCACTTGGGGCGCCTACCTTCACCACACAGGAACCTATCTAGGGAGTCTGGCACGGCCTAGTGCTGGGCAGACACTGCTGGTCATACAGCAGAAAAACAATAGTCTCTTTTTGATTTTTATCACACAGAAAAATCAATCACCTCCTCACCTCCTCAGAAGACTTTCAGCTACTGCTCTCCTTCACTCAGAAAGCCTCAGGATGCAGCAAATCAGTGGTAATCCTCTGGATTACTTATAGAGGCCTTAATTGCCTCATTCTGAACAGCTGAAGTTTTCCAACGCCCTTAGACCTTTTCTGGCTACTTTTGCAGCCGACACCTAATAACAATTGGTGTATTGTCTAAACAAGGCAGAAATGTATGTCCCGTCTGTGACAACACCCACAGATTTACCTGACTTCCTGTCACACTACTTAATGTCTGTTTACCTGCACTGTCATGATTAAAGGGGCCCCAGAGCATTACTTTGCCCAGGGGCCCATGATACTGTTAAGACGGCCCTGCTTTCCAGGATTAATAATGGTGTCCCCAGTCCAGGAGGCTGCGGTATAATTCAGCTTCGCAACATTTCCATGGTTGGCCTGGAGCAGGGAGAGGGAAGGGTGGGGTGTTTGTGTTACTTTTTTTCATGTCTTTATATTTACAAAAACCAGCCCTGAGAGTACCTTTTTATTCATAATTGAAAGAAAATGAAATCCAATCCTCTTCAGTGATTGTGTTCATGGCTTGATACAGTAACTCACCCTTGTGTAGCCTGCAGTTACTCGTGTAGTTAAATACAGCCTGTCACCAGACCTGTGTCCAGGGGAGGGCTGGAAGGGGGGGCAAGGTGGAAATCTCCCCCCGGGCTGGTGACACTATGCACATCCACCGGCCGCCACTACCAAATGCTGTTTTTGCAGAGCAGGAATATGCCTGCTGGAGCTCTGTTAACACAGGTCACAGCCGCAGCTCACCTCCCACTGTGCAGCCGTGCCTGTGTTAGCTCCAAGGTAGATGGCTGCAGAGCAGAGCTATGTCTCGTCTCACACATAGCTCAGCCTCAGCGCACACCAGCGCTGACATCCCCTTCTCTCTCTGCACAGACACGAGAAGAGATAGAGCTCATCTGCTCCTCCTTCTTCTGAGTCTGCCCTGCCCACACTCCCCGGGCATGTGTGGGCACTGGACAGGAAGTTTGAACCCAAAAAAGCATCAGACAGCCTGCCTGCGCCTCCATCCTGGTAAGCTCACCCTCTCTAGTCTCTCCTGCCTCCCAGTGTATAAAAAGGGGTGCTCTGTGGACTTTGTTAAAGGGGAGGGGGCATGCTTTGGTGAGCAGAGACCCTCTTTACACAATAGTCCACAGCATGCACCCATAAATCAAGTTTCCCAGAACACCCCTTACATCAGATCTGATGTATATGGGGTCTGTGCGGACTCTATTGTAAGGGGGGCCTCTGTGCGGACTCTCATGTAAGGGGGGCCTCTGTGCGCACTCTGAGGTAAGGGGGGCCTCTGTGCGGACTCTGATGTAAGGGGGGCCTCTGTGCGGACTCTGATGTAAGGGGGGGCCTTTGTGCGGACTCTGATGTAAGGGGGGCCTCTGTGCGGACTCTTGTGATCATGAAAAATCTTAGACTGTTTTCCTCGATCCATCACTTTTCCACGCTCTATGGGCCACTGGACTTGCCCCCCAGGCCTAAGGCTGCCAGCCCTCCCCTGCCTGTGTCACTAATTAGTATTCACACAAAAAGCTTTTAGAGCTTTTTAAAGAAAATACACAATTTTTCCATTATCTTTTCTGCTTCCTTATTTAATAAGGCTTTTCAAAATCACAACCATGTGCATTGTTATTTTCTTTGCATGTGATTGGGTATTCTTTTTGTAAGCTCTGGCGCAACTGCACTTTGCAACGTGTATAGTCTATTTGCCTTTAGTAAATCAACCCCAAAGAGAACACCAATCATTGAAATTACAGTACATGCTTTGGAGATGCCTTTAAGATTTATGTGGTGTTAGGGGACAGTGTCATTTTCATGGATAGCATTTCGGATAACCGTATTCTGCCACATTTTGGAAGTTTAATAGATTTTTATAACTTTAACATTTGGCTTGGTCTAAATAGAGCAGGCATGTCCAAAGTCCAGCCCGCGGGCCAACTGCGGCCGGCGTTCCAGTCTCAAACGGCCCCACTGGTATTTGGCTATATACCGTATTTATCGGCGTATAACGTGCACTTTTTCCCCTTAAAATCAGGGGGAAAATCCCGGGTGCGTGTTATACGCCGATCCCCGCTGTCTGTGAGGGGAAGAGGAGCGAGCTCCGCCGATATACACATAGCCGAGTGTACTGTGTACTCGGCTAGGCTCGGCTCCGCTCGCAGTCACGCCCAGTCCCACCATTGGACCTGTGTTATGTCCATCATAGGAGCCTGGGCAAGGGGCGGGACTGCGAGAGGAGCCGAGTACAGCTGAGTACACAGGACATCCGGTTCTGTCTATCTCTGCGCCGCAGCTGTAATTGTAAACGTTCAAGGTGCAAGGACACTGGGCAAGGCTGCAAGGACACTGGGCAAGGCTGCATGGACACTGGGCAAGGCTGCATGGACACTGGGCAAGGCTGCATGGACACTGGGCAAGGCTGCAATGACACTGGGCAGGGCTGCAGATGGACACTGATCATTCTGCAACGATGGACAAGGCTGCGTATCCTATGTTAAGTATGGTCGTCGTTCCCGTGCCGAGTTTTGAAATTTTGATGTCGTTTGCGTAAGTCGTTCGCGAATACGGCTGGACGTAATTTACATTCACGTCGAAAGCAATGACGTTTTGCGGCGGATTTTCGAGCATGCGCACTGGGATGTTTTCACGAACGGTGCATTCGCCGTAAAAAAAAAACGTCAAATACACGGGGTCAAGCCAAATTTAAATAAAACACGCCCTCTACATCCCTATTTGAATTACGCAGCCTTACGCCGCAACACATACGTTACGCCGCCGTAACTAAGGGCGCAAGTTCTTTCTGAATACAGAACTTGCGCCCAAAGTTAGAGCGGCTTAACGTATCGGAGATACGTTACGCCGGCCGGACAGATACGCTCAGCAGGGGCGTCCCTAGGGGGGGGGCCAGAGGGGGCCCTGACCCCCCCAACATCATGCTGTGCCCCACCATGTGCCCCCCAAAAAAAATTTTTTTTTTTTTTTTTTTTTGCAATTTTTGTATTTTGCTCCCCGAGAGGGAGAGCGTCCCCAGTCAGCTCTGCGGGGGATTCCTCCCCCTCCCTCTGCTCGCCATCACTGCATAATGCGAGCGCTCACACAACCAGATATTCTAGCCTGGGCCGTGTTTAAGTGTGTGCACTGCAGACTGCAGTACACTTTAATCACTGAACTACATTATCTCCATCCCTTCTGTCCCCCGCCGATCTGTCTCCCTCCCCCTCTTCTGTTCTTTCAAAACATTCACAATTTACTTTCACTTTCAGTTAGGCAGATAATATACGGTGCAAATTTCGTTCGTGCATCCACAGATTGCAGGAAAGAAACTTGCATGATTCCCCCATCAACAGACAGTGGTGACAGGGGAATATCCCTCCTGCCCAGCAATTATATTCTCCCGACAAACAGTGATTATCACTAGTGGCTATACAGCAACCACTAGTGATAATTATAAGAGAATCTGCTAATTAATGGTTCAAATCTCAGCCAGTTTCTGCTGAACCAGCTGAGATTTAAACTGTCTATGGCTGGTCTTAGCTCTTAGGCAGCCCATACATTGATTAGCACTGTGGAGTGTCGGCTTCCTGGCGTGATCGGGCATGTGGGATTTCAAACACACCCGAGCCCATCTCTATTGGTTGTAGACAGTTGAGCTCCCTGCAGGTTGCTTAGCAGCAGAGGACCCTTCTCTGACATGCTGATCGGGATGCAATCCAGGTGATGCTCTTAGTCAAATCCTAGTCATAAATATCAGTGATTTTATTGATCAAAGCCCACACTTTACAGGCATAGAGCCCACACTTTACAGGCATAGAGCCCACATGGCTGCTGATCATACGGTTGATTATATGTATGTGGTTGTACTCTTGATGCTAATAAATACTGTGTTTATTAGATCTGACTGGGAGCATCACCTGGATCACATGCCGATCAGCATGTCAACAGAGAAGGTTATACAGCATTACTGCTGCTAGGTTACCAGCTGGGGGCTCGGCTCTCTATAACCAATAGTGCCAGCCTTCCCCTGCATGCACCCATAATGTCACCAGCACTAGGTCCTAATAGACTGCCGCCGCTGCCAAGGAGACAGATGCCAGACCAGCACTGTAAATAGCAGGGACAGGACAGCTGGGGATCCCCACTGTGGCAGAACACCAGGGCCCGGTGGCAAGACAACCTTTGCAACAATGATAGTTCTCCCACTGCTTTGGACCCTTATATTTTCTTGGTGTGCTGGTGACATATATCTCTTGTTTTCTGCCACCCTGGGGGGCCCCAGTATAGTAGGAAGGGAGCTCACTGCAGAACATATGAAAGGGCCCATAGTGGGATAGTAGTAAAGGGCCCCAGGATATATATATATATATAATTGCATTTTATAGTTGGCCCCCCTACTTTTGTCCCTGTCCCCCCATGTGCCCCCCCTAAATATGAAAGCTGGAGACGCCACTGACGCTCAGGTATCTAAATCCGGCCCTATAAGTGCAGTTCCTCCAGAGTTTAGTAAATTAGTTAAAGTGTAAGTTCACCTTTACAGAAAAGGGGAAGGTGACATTGCGATCTTGACCATTGTGATCTTGACCTTGTCCAGTCTGTGAAAGCTTTGTATTAAATTAAACAAAATACAGGACATTCTAGAAATGCCAAGCAAGTGACCCCTTGTGGTCAGTGTGCCAATGGGAATCCTCTCACCGAGAGATTGAACGGGACCAGGAATATCATTGCTATCACTGAAGTAGAGCTGATTACACATTGTTAGCTTGCCCAACAGCCCATCAGGTATGAGATATGCATTCTTACATTATGCCAAGCTGGACCAATGTAACTATGCAATACAGAGAATTCCTGGAATTCAGCTTTAGGAGCATTTAGGGTGTCATTTGTGGGCCGCATCAGCATTATGATTGCCCTCAAAAGGGCCAATTGTATCTGTAAGATTAAATGTCCAGCGCATCCCCTCCCCTTAACGTTAGATGTCAAGAGCCACCCCACCATCAGAAGTTGAGTCCCCCACTCTCCCTTACATCACAGTGCACTCCCCTTAACTTATGCTGCTGCTGGGAAGAAGCTGGATGCATTGCTTGAAAGCAGAAATTAAGGGTAGAACCACAGGAGGGCTCGAGCTCTCCGGCAGCTGCAGGAGAGGTGCAAGGGCCTTCTGTTTAACACCTGTGATTTAGGGGTTACACTTCAGCACTTCTACCTGACAGAACTATCCCATCTAGGAAGCTACCTGCATGGTTCTCTTTTTCTCCCACACTCCAAAGCATGGCTGGGACAAAGAGGGTCGAGCGGACATCTGCCCCGGGCACTGTATTTAGGAGGGGGGCACACTGGCAATATGGCTGCTCGCTCCACTCCTCACTGACAGGAGTGACTGCAGTGTCACTCCTGTCAGCAGGAGCAGTGACCGTTTTTTCCTGGAGAGATGATTTAGCTTTCTCCTCCCTCCAGCCTCCAGAGATAGAGAGCCTTTGCTGAAACTGAGAACTCTGCTGAGAAATGAGTGCAGACTCTTCCTCTCCCCCCTTGTTATGTGACATATCACATGACTTGAAAGAGGAAGGAGAAGTTGCATTCAATCCAATGTGTGTGATCTGTGAGGACAAGGGGAAAGGGGGTGGAGTGGGCACAACTCTGATGTGTGGGGGCACTGTGATAGGGAAACTTGATCTATGGGGACACTCTGATAGGGAAACTAGATGTATGAGGGCACTCTGATGGGGGAACCTAATATATAAGGGCACTCTGATGGGGGAACCAAATGTATGAGGTCACTCTGATGGGGGAACCAAATGTATGAGGGCACTCTGATGAGGAAACATGATGTATGAGGGCACTCTGATGGGGAAACATTATGTATGAGGGCACTCTGGTGGGGGAACATTATGTATGAGGGCACTTTGGTGGGGGAACCTAATGTATGAAGGCACTCTGATGGGGGAACCTGATGTATGAGGGCACTCTGATGGGGGAACCTAATGTATGAGGGCACTCTGATGGGGGGAACATAATGTATGAGGGCACTCTGATGGGGGATCCTAATGTATGAGGGCACTCTAATGAGGAAACATGATGTATGAGGGCACTCTGATGGGGGATCCTAATGTAGCACCTGTGTACTTTCAGTACAGGTGCTATGTTAAATTTAGAGGGGAATGAGAGAGTTATTTTGCTCTCATCCATGTTAATTTGTTAAATTGGGTTTCTGCCAGGCTGGGCTGTCCTGCGGTTCCATTCTGTGTTCCAAAGATACCGTTCTATCTTTGGATAACAGGTGGCGCCAGAGGGGTCCAGGCGGTGGCGCCTTTCTGCCAGCAGCCAATCAGGGGAGTTTCTCTCTCGCAGGGCATGCTTGGGGGAGGGTACTTCCAGGGCAGACGCAATTTTGTGGGGTCTTCCCCCGTTCCTGGTTCGAGGTGCCGCACCCACCTTTAGGGTGTGCGCACAATCACAGGCCCCGGCGAGATGGCCTACCAGGCCGGGGCGCACGTGCTACGCAGAGTTCCTGACTCTGGGCCCTCATGGCCCGGAGCAACTAAAGCTGCAAAGGGGCCCCAGTGACTTACTGGGTCCCCACACTTCATGAGGGAGATCCCAAGCGAGTTATGCTGTTCGGTGGGGGGTCGGTCTGAGGTGAGCCCGGAGGCAGGTGATCCAACAGGGCTTAGACGATCCATCGGGGATCTGGGTGACCGGATACTGAGAAGTTGTATGCTGCAACTTATCAGTTGGTGACCCCAAACTAAGAAGTCTACCTGAGGGAGATTCAGGCAAATTATATCTACTGGGAGGATTCGCTCTACTATTCATGTTCCTGAGTAAAGGGCCTGTGGCAGAGGTCTCACTACAAATTCTAATTCTACTAGAGCCAAGTCAGTGGCAGAGACTTGTTCCTTCCCAGAAGTTCTAAGTGATACTCTGGCTGCCAGGTCGGTGAGAGAGGCCTGTCCAGGTACACTTTACCCACTTTGGCTGGAGTGGCGACGTGAGTTAAAGTCCCATTGGAGGCAGGACTGCTTCCGTTTATCCATAGGCCTGATTCTGCAAATTCTCCTTTCACCAACCTATTTCTATCTACCTCAAGTTAATAGTTTGCCATGTTGGGCAAGAAATAAAAGCACAGAAAACGACACCCTGCTGTTTGGACATTCCGTTATTGCATATCATCATCATCATCATCATCCCTAGACACATTACAGAGGTAACATAATCATGCTGTCCCAATCTAACCAGCGGCTCCTGAGGGGGTAGCGCTACACGTGGGGGCTCGTCCGGGATTATGGCTGTTACCTCTGGCAACGGAACTGTGAGTTCAACTTTATTATTGAGAGCAAGGAACTTTCGGGTGTTCACTGTGTGGTGAAGAAGGAGTTAACCTCAGGTAGCAGTAATCTGGGCGTACGTGCGGTGAAGCCGCATGCGTCTGCCACGTGTGAAGAGAAACGTTTCTTCAAGTGACGTAGAGTGAAGTTTTGCGCCAAGCCAGCAATTGCTTGCCCGCCTACGAGAGAGAGTGCCACGTGCAAGATGTCTGCTCCCTCGTTGCCGTCCGCAACTTTCCAGCAATTGAGACCCCCGATGACTACCCCAGGAGTCTCCACCATGTCTGCTGCCGCCGAAGTACCCCTCACTGACACAGGGATCCGGATGCATACGGATGGCAAGTTTGTGCTATACTTGAGCGGAGGATCAGAGGCCCTTGGACTGTCATGCCCTTGTTGTACGGAGCTGGCCGTACAGATCTTGCCTTTCGCCCGGTGCCATAAATGCCGGGCCTATTTGTTTAGAGTCCAGCCACCCACCGAAGCTCCTTGGGAGTATCGGGTGGACTGGACCTCCGGGAGGAGGAGACCCCATGGCCGGAACCCTCCCCATTCGTGGAGATCGTTGAGACAGAGGCTATCGATGCTGAAGTTTTCACTGTCTCGTCCACTCTGACTTTGTTATCAGCTACCTCACCATCTCGCTCCCAGGAGGTAAGCGACCATGATGAGACGAAGAAAAGTGACTGTGTAGCCAGTGTGACAAGCACGCAGGCCGAAGCCGTACCTGAGGCCTCCACCGTTAATGTGGTCTTGGTATGGCGTGCTGTTGCCAGTGAGGGCCCTGCACATGTCTCAAGGCTATGGGGGATTTTGTGCCTTCCGGACCAGGAGGAGAAAGAATCGCTCCAGCCGGAGCGCACCGAGTGTGTCCAGCATTTCGAACCAGAGCGCTTTCAACACATCGTACCCGAGCATCCCGCAGCTGACCTGGGAAGTTAGTGAGTCTGTTCCTGTTTCTTCTTCTATCACCAACCCCATACCCACTACCGTGCCTGTACTCAGACGGGCACCTGACTCTATCGTGCTGCAGGGACTCGGAGACCCTCGTGTGCTGACCAGATTGGCCCGATTGCAGCGTGTTGTGATGCGCAGAGTTGCTGCTGACTATGGTTGGGAGTACCCGTACGTACCTAGAGGGTGCTACACTTACAATTCAACACTGCCACAAATTTGTTTCAAGTCATCCTTGCTATCTGGGATATTCTGTTTGGATTTATCAAACAGGTATGGAAAAGCAAGTTCCTTCCTTGTATGCTGCAGGATATTTGTCCAAAGGTACATTAATTTGGATTTGTTTGGTTGCCTGATTATTTTAAAAAAGATCATAAGATGTTTGTTAATTTTGTGTAGAATATTACCCATCTACATTTATGCATAATGTGCCGCTTTTGTGACTGCATGTTAATTTATGGTCTACCCCAATAAACAAATAATAAAAAAAAAATACTGATCTGGCACGGATTGTTTTTCAGAGGGACAGCAATGATAGCCACACATCTGAATGAGATCTTTGAGCACTTCTTCTTCCTCCCTTAGAGCTCCTAGATCCCTTCATTTCCATGCATCTCTCAAAGTCCACTTCCCTTTCCTTCCCTCTTTCATTCCACCAACAGTCCTCCTCAGACTGACTCCGTTGATGCAGCGGCAGTTTTTTTTACCGCTGATGATGATGCAGCACCATTCTTCCTCTTAGCAACACCACTGGCACATTTTTCCATCACCACTGTTAGCCCCATATTTGTAAATCTGATTATAACCACTTCAGTCCCGGAAGAATTTACCCCCTTCCTGACCATAGCACTTTTTGTGATTCGGCACTGCGTTGTTTTAACTGACAATTGCGCGGTCGTGCAAAATTGACGTCCTTTTTTTTTCCCACAAATATAGCTTTCTTTTGGTGTTATTTGATCACCTCTGCGGTTTTAATTTTTTTCCGCTCTAAACAAAAAAAGAGCGACAATTTTGAAAAAAAAAAGCAATATTTTTTACTTTGTGATATAATAAATATGTATAAAAAAATTGCAATAAGCGTTTATTGATTGGTTTGCGCAAAAGTTAAAGCGTCTACAAAATAGGGGATAGCTCTATGGCATTTTTATTATAATTTTTTTTCACTAATAATGGCGGCGATCTGCAATTTTTATCATGACTGCGACATTATGGCAGACACATTGGACACTTTTGACGCTATTTTGGGACCATTGTCATTTATACAGCGATCAGTGCTATAAAAAGGGAAGGGGTTAACCACTAGAGGGCGAGGAAGGGGTTAAGTGTGTTCTAGAGAGTGATCCTAACTGTGGGGGGCTGGGCTACTAGTGACATGGGAGCAGTAGGCAGAACAGGGAAATGCCTTGTTCTGCAGCTCCGTGACACGATCGTGGGACACTGGCGGACATCGAGGCTGCGGGTCCCGTGGGCACGGTCACGGAGCTTGTGGCTGGCGCGCTCGTACCCTCACGGCAGGTTTTTTAAAGCGACATACAGTACGTTGCTTTGCTCACACAAGCCATTTTGCTGATGTATATACATGTTAGGCAAGTGGTTAAACTCTTAGGTATATACATGTCAGCAAGTGGTTAAACTCTTAATTTTGCTGCAGTGTACAACTATTGGTACTGATTCAGAACATACTGGTATTATCCCTGCCCTTTTCACCTGGGGAAGGCGCTGGATGTCTTTTTCCCCGGAACATTTCCCTAAGACAAGCTGGTAGCTTAATTGACTCCTGTCTAAATTGGCCCTAGAATATGTATGAACGTGAGTTAGGGACCTTAGATTGTATGCTCCTTGATGACAGGGATATATGTGAATGTACAATATATAAAGGGCTGCAACACCTGTAATAAATCCTTTTTTTTTTTTTTTTTTATGAATATGTAGCACTACCCCAGTAGGAGCTGCTGGTTAGTTTTGGGCCTTGCACGTTACCTCGTTCTTAAGAGTCAGCAAAAAGTTCAATGTCGACAAGTTATAGTTCCTTTCCTCTCGCTTTTATTTTCAAACAACTTGTAGCAGTAGAGTGGTGAAGGATCAGGGGAAGGTTCAGGTGCACAAAACAGATCACTGGGGAATTGCTAAACTTCAAAGTCACGCTCACCACTTTCTCTTAGGTGGGTATTTCTCACGCGGATAGGCCCCTCTCACTTGGCCTAGCAGCCGGGATGGTGCACGGACAAGAATAATCTCAGGCTCTGCCACAGACTGGTTGCAAGTTCAGATGAGGGATTCCGGAATCCTCTGCCACAGGATTTGATACCCGGAGATCCAGCCTTACAGTTCTAGAGCCTTTAAGCCAACCCGGCACACTATAAGGTATTGTAGGCTTCGGGGGATCCTTCAATAAGTTACCATGCCTCTCCCAAAGAACCAGCCTTCCGCTCAGTCCTTTCTGGGACAGGTCCTCCCCTGGCTTCCTCTATTGAGTGGCATCCTCCCGCAGGACAGACAGCACAGGATCACCTCCATGGTATAGGCCCCAGTCAGGGTAACTGGGCCTACCAGGCCGAAATGCAGCCTCGGGCCAGCATGGTTCCGAGGCTAAAAGATCACACAACACATACCTCGCGCCAGGAGGGCCACGAGGGGAAGAGCCCCAAAAAATGACGTCTGCCCCTTAAGTATCCTTCCCCAGTATGCCCAGCGGAGAGACCACTCCCACTGGGCTGTTCCCGTGGAAAGACACCCAATACACCATGACCTGCCTTAGTTCCAACATTGGCCTGTGGTGGTACCGCCACCTACAGGCAAACAAAGGGAAATCCCTCCAGGCACAGCCATACCCGGAACAGAGTAGACATGTGCACAGCAAAAATTTTCGTTTATTTCTGTTTTGTTTCTGTTCGTTTATCGTGATTCGTAACGAGTCGTAATTTCGTAAGACGTTAGTTATCGTAATCGTACTCTTTAGTATTTTCGTAACACTTTTTTTTTCGTTTCCGTTTTTTTCTGTTAGTTTATTTTTCGTTGAATCGAGATTAGTATTTTTGTTATATTTTGTATTCTGCCGCGTTCATATTTTTAAAATGATTTTATTCGTTCCTTCGTTTTTACGTTGGTTTAATTTTCGTTGTTTTGCTATTCGTATTTACATTATATTTTCCATCATGCCGCGTTCGTATTTTCGTAAGAAATATATCTTCGTTGCTTTATGATCATTCGTATTTTCGTGTCTAATTTCCTTTGATTGTAAAAACGTACTTTTGTAGATTTTATTGCATTCGTAATTCTGTTAGAATACATTTTACGTTTATTCGACACACTACTCGTTGTAATTTTGTAATTCGTACTTTACTGTGATTGACTTGACTGTCTTAGTTAGCACACACACCCTGTCTGGAATGAAGTCTGACGTAGAAGAAAACTAAAATATGTCAGATATTACAAATACAAATCTAGAAATTAGATGCACTGCAGTCTAACACAGAAAAAGACACAAGGAGCCAGGAGGTAATGAGAAAGAAGCTCATTGGGGAAGGAACAGATCTCTTCAGAGGAAAGGGACAGCGCTCAGTGGCTATTGGTCAATGTCCAGAAATATTTCAGTACTAACGAAAGCTAATTTACGTTATTTCGTATTTTTGTTGTTTTCATTTCAGTTTTCCGAAGATTCGTAATTTATTTTTCGTTAGTTTTGATTTTCGTTTTTTATTCTTTGTTCGGCATTTCGGTTGTTTTCTTTGCAGTCTTCGAATATTAGTAAGTTTGCATTTTCGTTCATTTTGTTTTTCGTAATTTTTTATTTATTTTTTGGATTCGGTATTTTCGTTGTGTCTATGTTTTCGTTTCTTTCTTCTTTCGTATCTTCGTTGTTTTCCATATTCGTTATTTTGAAAATATCGTTATTCGTTATTAATTGCGCTAAACCGTTCGTTAGGGTTGTCCAGATACCGATACCAGTATCGGTATCGGGACCGATACCGAGTATTTGCGGGAGTACTCGTACTCGCGCAAATACCCCCGATACCTAAATAGAATACTTCCCCCCCCCCCTTTCCCCCCCCGCCGCTGCCGCCGCATCGCGCCGCCGCATCGAGGGACATGGCTAGAGGGACATTGCTGCATATGTGAGGGACATGGCTAGAGGGACATTGCTGCATATGTGAGGGACATGGCTGCATATGTGAGGGACATGGCTAGAGGGACATGGCTGCATATGTGAGGGACATGGCTAGAGGGACATGGCTGCATATGTGAGGGACATGGCTAGAGGGACATTGCTGCATATGTGAGGGACATGGCTAGAGGGACATGGCTGCATATGTGAGGGACATGGCTGCATATGTGGGGGACATGGCTGCATATGGGGGGGGACATGGCTGCATTTGGGGACACATTTAAAAAAAGTATCGGTATTCGGTATCGGCGACTACTTGAAAAAAAGTATCGGTACTTGTACTCGGTCCTAAAAAAGTGGTATCGGGACAACCCTACCGTTCGTTCATTCGTATGTTAACGAATCAACTAAAATAACGAACATTGACGGAAAACGTATTCGTAACTAAAAAAATTGCACATGTCTAGAACAGAGGCTGATTTAGACCCAATTAACAAAGTCTGAGCTAAACTACCAGCTCAGACACCCTCTAAATTTGACAAAGCGCCTGTTCATCAGGAGCAAGGCGCTACAAATACATAAAAGTGGATCTTTCTGTAATTCTGCTTAAAAACAAATGGTTTTATACAACTTTATCTAAGAACAGGTCATCTTCAAGACTGACTTGATGAGTGGATAAGAAATATTCGAAGATGTAAAACTAGTTCTGGAAATTCCGAATGTATTTCAATCTGACAGACGCTCTGCAGAAGACCTGCCTATGCAGTAAGATCGGAACGCACTAGAATAAAATGTAATATTATCTTCACAAAGCAGATGGAATGTGTGTCTGATCAGCACTTTCTCATTTAATTGAACATTTCCCCGAGGGCTATAGCAAACCTTTGCAGAGGTTGTTGTGTACCTTGTTATGCTGAAGTGCAGGGCTAGATTGTTTTTCACTCAATAATATTTTATTTTATTATTATTATTATTATTATTATTATTTTTTTTTTAAACCTGGGTTTTATGTCTTATGTAAGCCTTCTATGTTTCTCTGTTCACAGGTATCTTATATACTGGATGTGTATAGAAGAATGAGGAATCTGGCTAAAAGGAGTCACACAACCCTTAGATTAATGGGGATCAACCTGAAAATAATGAAGGGCCTCCAGTGTGGGCCCCATCACTTCAACGTGTTATATATCCACTTATGACCCGGACCAATATGCAAGTAAAGGACCAGGCCCCTTTTTGCGATACAGCACTGCGTCGCTTTAACTGACAATTGCGCGGTAATGCGACGTGGCTCCCAAACAAAATTGGCATCCTTTTTTTCCCACAAATAGAGCTTTCTTTTGGTGGTATTTGATTACCTCTGCCGTTTTTATTTTTTGCGCTATAAACAAAAATAGAGCAACAATTTTGAAAAAAATGCTATATTTTTAACTTTTTGCTATAATAAATATCCCCCAAAAAATATATGAAAAAAAGTTTTTTTTCCTCAGTTTAGGCCGATACGTATTTTTCTACCTATTTTTGGTAAAAAAAATCGCAATAAGTGCTTATCGATTGGTTTGCGGAAAATTTATAGCGTTTACAAAATAGGGGATAGTTTTATTGCATTTTTATTAATAATTTTATTATCCGTATTTTTCACTAGAAAGTTACTTAGAACCCCCAAACATTATACATATTTTTTTTAGCATAGACCCTAGAGAATAAAATGGCGATCGTTGCAATATTTTATGTCACACAGTATTTATGCAGCAGTCTTTCAAATGCAATATTTTGTGGAAAAATACACTTTCGTGAATTAAAAAAAACTAAACAGTAAAGTTAGCCCATTTTTTTTGTAGAATGTGAAAGATGATGTTACGCCGAGTAAAAAGATACCTAACATGTCACGCTTTGAAATTGCGCACACCTGTGGAATGGCGACAAACTACGGTACTTAAAAATCTCCATAGGCTATGCTTTAAAAAAAAAAAAACGGCTACCAGGTTAGAATTACAGAGGAGCTCTAGTGCTAGAATTATTGCTCTCTCTCTGATGATCGCGGTGATACCGCACATGTGTGATTCGAATACCGTTTACATATGCGGGTGCAACTCATGTATGCGTTTTCTTTACTGTGCGAACTCTAGGAGACGGGGGCGCTTTAAAAAGTATTTTTTTTCTTATTTTTTTTTTCTTTACATCTTTACAAAAAAAAAAAATGTTTTGATCACTTTTATTGTATTGCTGTCACAAGGAATGTAAACATCCCTTGTGACAGTAAAACGGCAATTCTGAATACTGTATTTTTCTTAAAACCGGCGCCATTGGCAGCCAAGTAAACCGGAAGTGACGTTGTGACATCGCTTCTGTGTTTACATACAGAAGGCTGGAATGAAGCCGTTTTCTGGACGGTTTTGGTGGGGCAATAGACAGTGTCAGGGAAAGTAGTGGATGGTAGCAGTGGATGGTGGATGGTGTCAGTCAGTAGGGCAGTGGACACTGCCAGTAGTTTTCTATTATTTAATTTTTTTATTTTTAGGAGGCTTTGATGAAACATTAGGGGTCTTAAAAGGCCCCTGATGTCTCACATTTGAGTCAGAGAAGGACAGAAATGTCCCAGTCCCTTTCTCTGCAGCTTCAGCTGCACTGGACAGTAAATGAATAGGAAGTTGTCTGTGCTGAGCGGCTTCCTGTTCATTCACAAACTGAAGCAGTTTACTATGCTTCAGTTATGAATGAACATGGTGAGTGATTGGTATTGAAAAAACAGGAACAGGGACAGTAGTGGCAGCGGGGTGGTATATACTGGTACCGATCCACTGTATTTTCCTCCTCTAGCTGCTTAATGTCGGAGAATAAGCAGACTGCAAGAGGAAAATTCAGATCAGATCCCGTAAACGCCTCCCCTCCTTTGCAGGTTCATGTAGTTGGCAAGGAAGGATTATGGCCTATCCATTTCCTGCCCACAATCGACAGGTAGATCAAGATCAACGGGTTGCTGACCCCTGGATTAGGGTGTGCCCAGGCACACCTGACACACCCCCTGCACATGCCTATGATACACAATACAAGAAAGAGAATGTTGGAGTCTCGTTGGTGTCAAGGGCTGCAGTAAAAAAAACCAGTATTGTTGTCAGTGACCACAATAATAACCCCCAGCATTGGTGTTAGTGGATGCAATAATAGCCCCCAGCATTGGTGTCATTGACGGCAGTAACAAACCCCAAGCATTGGTGAATGAATGAATGAATGAAAAATTTATATAGCGCGGCACATGCGAACTGAATCGCCTCTGGGCGCTTGTTGATTAAGTCTCATGCCTTTCAAAAAAGCAGGGTTTTGATCTGCCTTCTGAAAGACAGGTGGTTTTGCTCCAACCGAATGCTGGTTGGTAAGGCATTCCAAAGCCTGGGGCCCTGGAAAGCAAACCTTCTTTCTCCTTTGGACTTGTATTTGGTTATAGGAACCTTGACCAGATTTTGGTCGGTGGAACGCAAAATGCGACTGCAATTGTGCAGTTTGATCTTGTCGCATAGATATCTAGGAGCCTTCCCATGGTGTCCGTGCTGTTATTTTTTTCATGTTAAGTGCTTGTATTGTAAACAATGTGTAAGTGTAACACTTCACAGGTATTTATTCCCTATCTTAGAGATCACAATACTACCCCTGACAATGCTTTCCTCTCCAGAAGAATTGTACCATGTTTTGTTCAGAAATTATTCACAGTCCGCAGCCTCTTACATTACAGTGGAACTTTGAATTACGAGCATAATCTGTTCCAGGAGGATGCTCGTAATCCAAAGCACTCGCATATCAAAGCGAGTTTCCCCATAGAAGTCAATGGAAACTAAAATAATTCCATCCGCATTGACTTCTATGGCATGCAATACCGCATGTGGCCAGAGGTGGGGGGTGCCAGAGAGCCTCGGAAAGCGTTGGAAAGGCTCGGGAACTGAGTATTCCCGAGTATTTCCAAATACTTACAAAACGGCTCCGATTGGCTCCGATGGGCTCTGGCGCCCCCGCACCTCAGGCCAAATGCGGTACTGCACACCGCTGTGGCTTGAATCAACACTCGCAAACCGAGTCAGGATTTAAAAAAAAAAAAAGTGCTCGTATTGCGAAGCGCTCGTTAACCGCGTTACTTGCAATCCGAGGTTTCACTGTATGTCTTTCTGAAAGGTTACAGTGTTGTGGTCTGATTACTGGGGAGAGAAGACTGAGGAAATGCTTTTATCTGCCTGCAGCAGACTAATGACATAATTTCTGCCTAGACCTTTTATGTATGTTTGTATAATCTATAAATGAACCACTTTTATGGTAAATTCATTGGATATTCTGATTTTAGCACATTTTCAGTGTTTGGGTTGCAGTAACAGATAACAGAAATATTTTACTTCTTGCCTGTAGGTGTTGTTCAGAATATAAGAAATAACTAAATACAAAACTATTTTAATGAATGTACCATGAAGTAGGGTGTAGTACATCAAGGCACGGGAGGACAAAGTTGCATGTCTGTGTATAGGACTTTAAAATGTGTTGAGCTCTGACAAAATTACTTTTCTCAATAGAAAGTGACTCCTACTTATAAGTTACACCCATCGCCTCTGGGAATGTCACATTATTAATATATTTTTTTTTTAAACAGGCATTTAGCATTAATTGGATGACATTCATAAACTGTCACTTTTAAGCGAGGATTCGATTATATTACTGGGTAAATATGTGAATGTTACAGGAAATAATAAGAACCTAAGATATTTTAAATGAAGGTGATATGACAGGAAGCAATTACTTTAAACACACAATTGACTTTCCATCAATGATCCTATACAAGGGAAGGACTTAACAGTTCGGAGTGCATTTATAAGAAAAATCAATGAACTATTCCTCCTGTAAATCTTCATGTAAATTTGTTTTGTGGGAATTGGGGCAAAATCCTTCCACCATCCTGCTCACCTGTCGAGCCAAGGCCCCTGGAGTTTCAATTAGTGTTAGGCCTCGTACACACGACCGTTTTCCTCGACAGAATCCATCAAGAAACTTGGTGGGAGAGCTTTTTTGCCAAGGAAAACCATCGTGTGTATGTTTTTCATCGAGAAAACTGTCGAGGAACTCGACGAGAAAAAAAGAGAACGGGAGTATCAATTTCCTCATTGTGTTCCTCGTCGGGCTGGTTTTCGATGAGAAACACGATCGTGTGTATGCTTAGAAACCTGCGCAGAATAAAGTATGAGACGGGAGCGCACCTTCGGTAAAAGTAGTGTTTGTAATGGAGATAACACATTCGTCACGCTGTAACAGACTGAAAAGTGCAAATCGTCTCTTTCCAAACTTTTACTTAAAGTTCACCCTAAAAAAAAAAAATTCTTTATCTACCATCCAAACGAGCATACTAGCGCTGTACTTACGGTTTAATCCGTAACTTTCGTTTCAGACTCCGGCGGGGAAATGGGCGTTCCTATGAAGAGGGGAAGATGATTGATGGCCGGCTATGGCGCGTCACACATTCCGAAAAAAGCCGAAATAGGACGGGGACATAAACGGCGCCTGCACAGTCAGCTCCTAGTCTGTGCGCAGGCGCCATATAGCGCCGCGAAGAGCCGAGTCCTACTCCGGTTATTTTCGGAACGTGTGACGCGCCATAGCCGGCCGTCAATCATGTTACCCCCTCTATAGGAACGCCTTTCCCCGCGGGAGTCTGAAACGAAAGTTATGGATTAAACCGTAAGTACAGCGCAAAAAAAAAAGGCATACTGTAGCTGACGCTAGTATGCTCATTTGGATGGTACATAGTTGTGTTTTTGGGTGAACCTCCGCTTTAACACGCAGTAACATGAGATTAGCAAAAGCAGCCCCAAGGGTTGTGCCAGTGGAATCAAACTTCCCCTTTATAGTGCCGTCGTACGTGTTGTACGTCACCGCGTTTGAGAACAACGAGATTTGGTCTTGACAGTGTCAAGTTTCTCGACAAGCCTGACAAGGAACTCGTCAAGGAAAACGATGTTTCATTTACGACGAGTTCCTCAGTCGTGTGTACGAGGCCTGAGAGAGAGTTTGAAGTCAAACAGCTTCTGCAAATAACTTTGTAATATAATGGAATCTTGTATTAAAGCCCAATTGAATCTTCAGTTTAAATCTACTAAATACATTTCAAGTGCATCAAAGCAAAAGGTCTTCAATGTCTCACCATGTGTTTTCTTTTCAAAGCAGCCCCTGCCAGCAACTGCAGAGTGAGACCCTCTCTCTCTGAAGCTTTGAACTCTGTGCAGAGGTCTAATATTCCCCTTACTGAATCAGACCCATAGTTATGCTCAGGCTCCCCACTGACTAAATAACCTGTCTGTGCATCCTTCCATTCTATTCCCAAAGAGATCATTTTCGACACCTCAGCCAATTATGAATGTTGATGCCTTTGGAGGAAGAAGAAGGAGATCTCACCAGTCACCTTTGCTCTGGAATATCTTGGGGGAACACAATGATGATGGAAAACACAACCTGGTGGAACTCAAGAGAGATCAGCCAAGGAATGTCTGTCAAGGCTGGACGGCGGATGTACAGACAAACTGGGGTTGATTTACTAAAGGCAAATACACTGTGCACTAGCAAGAGCAGTTGCTCCAGAGTTTAGTAAATGGGCAAAA
This sequence comes from Rana temporaria, assembly GCF_905171775.1. NCBI lineage: Eukaryota > Metazoa > Chordata > Amphibia > Anura > Ranidae > Rana > Rana temporaria. The sequence goes on from NC_053493.1 coordinate 358,874,523, forward strand.
GGTCTACTGATTTCCATCATCAAATCATATGCAAGGAAAAATTCAGTTTTTAAAAATGTCCATGTACATGATTGGGTATTCTTTGCAAAGTGAAGCTTTACCTCATTTACTAAGCTCTGGGGCAATTGTACTTGCAGAGTACATGCTGCATAGTCTATTTGCCTTTAGTTTTTGATAGTTTTTTGATCTGCTGTAGCTGCCTAGATCTGGCAAAGCTATTGATTGTGGGCATAGTTAGATTCAAAGTTAATATGATAAAAAAAAAAGTTTATTTATGTAAAGTGGAGTTCCACCCATAAATATAACATTACATCAGTAGTTTTAAAAAAATGTCATTAGTCCTTTACGAATTTTTTTTTTTTTTTTAGATGCCTTCAAAGTGTTGTTGCTAGGCAGAATAGTTAATCTTCCCACTTCCTGCACCTAGGTGCTTAAGCTTCCTAACCTACACCGCACAGACTCCTGGGAATGTAGTGGGTGTAACTTTCCAGGAGTCTGTGCACTCCCCAGTCTCAAAGAATCATGTGACTTGGACAGTACAGGTGCTAAACCTGATCTGACACTGCTTGTGCAGCACTGAGCATGTGCGAGATCTGCAAGGCTGAAATCCAGGAAGTCATATAGTCTGGCTTCATGATGCCCACACTTAAGATGGCCCCAGTCAATTCCTATTTTATAAAGTGTCTAAATGCTGTAACAACCTAACAAAACGGACCTTAGTTTACAGACTAACTTTACTAGAATACATTAAGCTTGTGTATTACAGGGGTATTTATATTTAAAAAGTGAAATTGTGGCCGGAACTCCGCTTTAATAAATCAGCACAAAGGACTGTACTTACGTTCAATGAGAAGTGTCCCTTGTGCTGTTAGTTGAAATCGGAAGTCCTCTTACTTCCCCATACCTCCTCAGTAGTAATCTTCTGGTGCTATGGGGTTAATACAGCTGCTGGACCTGTCATATGCATATGTCAAGAGTGCCACCTTACACCCCCCTCATCTATTCAGGAGCTGTGCTATAGTATAGCTTCCATCAATGAAAAAAACTCTATGAATGGAGGAGGCGGACCCTTCATTCATACACCAGTCCTCCATTCACAGAGCACTTTCAAGGGGCTCTTGATGAGTGCCTATGACGGGTTCAGCAGCTGTATTAACCCCCGAAGACTACCACTGCAGGGGTATGGGGACTTAGGATTTAAACTAAGCAGCCACCAGCATAAGTGACACTTCTGATTGAAAGTAATTATCAATCCCGTGAACTGAAAAAGTTAAAAATAAACTTAGGGCTCTTTCACACTGGACGGATCCATGATGATCCGCCCCATGAACCTCCGCTTGCTCAGCGGGGATCGCTCTGTTGATCCCCGCTGACCTGTCGGATGACAGGGCGGTCCCACTGTCAGATCTCTGCTCTTCCCTATGTTCACCCGCTGACGCCTGCAATCTCATAGGGATCAATGTATGTCCCCTTTTCATTTGTAAACGGATGGATGAAAAAGCGGACATACAGTCCGCATGTGTGAAAGAGCCCTTAGGCTTCCGCTGGTATGCCCATTTGTCACATGCACATTTATTTTGCCAAGGACAAACCACCTTTTCTGTTCAGCATTTCCAAGTGGTCTTCCTTCAGTATACATGAACTTGGTGGATGTTGTTGCATTTTAAACTTTTTTTTCCCTTTAAATGTTATTACACCTGTTGCTGCTTCATTGCCTTTTTATAAACTTACTTTGCAACATATTTGTTTGGAATTCATAATAAATTCATTGTAACATTATTGGAGCCATGCTACCACAAGTTTATATAACAGATCAAGATTTGGACAGCAGGTTTTTCACAGACTGAAAATATTGCTGTCCAAAGGTGTCTCTGTTGCTCTTTCTTCCAGAGTATTGGCATAATAATAGAGGAGGCCATATCACCGGGTGAAAATAGAGGCGAAAAAAGTCACAAAAAATACTAATGTGGCCACTACATCTAATGATGAGTAAGCTCCAATATATTAATATTTTTTTGGGTTTATAACCGCTTTAACCGGTAAATTTGTCTTTTTATGATTGGCAGAATATGCAAAACCTCTTTCACACTGGGGCGTTTTTCTAAAATTTTTGGGCGTTTTTCAGGCGCATTGGCGTTAAAAAAAAGCCTGTAAAGCGCCTGAAAGCTGCCTCATCTGCAATCCCAATGTAAAAGCCTGAGTGCTTTCAGAGCCCTTTTACACTGCCAGTGCCCGAAAAACGCTGGTAAAGCACCGCTAAGACCCCTTTCACACTGGGGCGTTTTTCAAATGTTTTTGGGCGTTTTTCAGGCGCATTGGCGTAAAAAAAAAAGCCTGTAAAGCGCCTGAAAGTAGCCTCATATGCAATCCCAATGTAAAAGCCTGAGTGCTTTCAGAGCCCTTTCACACTGCCAGCGTCCGCAAAACGCTGGTGAAGACCCCTTTCACACTGGGGCGTTTTTCAGGCGCTTTGGCGTTAAAAAAGCTCCATCAATAGGAAGGGGGCTTTAGGAGCGGTGTATTCAACTCTCCTAAAGCGCTGCAAAGAAGCTGCTTGCAGGACTTTTTTTTTACGCCCTGCCACTCGGGCTTTTACATTGGGATTGCAGATGCAGCTTCTTTCAGGCGCTTTACCGGCTCTTTTTTTTAACGCTAAGACCCCTTTCACACTGGGGCGGATTTCAGGCGCTTTAGTGTGAAAGCACTCGGACTTTCACATTGGGATTGCAGATGCAGCTTCTTTAAGGCGCTTTACAGGCATTTTTTAAAACGCCAAAGCGCCTGAAAAACGCCCCAGTGTGAAAGGGGCCTAACAGCTGACCCCCCCACAGAGAAATGTTTATGTTTGTAGAGAACTGTCCTGGTCCACCATGGATTCTGACTCATGCACACCAGTTTGCCCCTATGTACTTACCATTCAGTAGGTGATGCCTGTTGAAATCAATACAATGATTTGGTTTGTTATGAAATTGGTTGTCTTCTGCAGCACTTTCGGTTTCTAAGTCCCACTTTTAGGGGAAATAAAAGCTATGCCAGCTCATTTATAATTATTTGTTATTATCTTATTTGTCATATGAGAATAATTAGGAGAGTTTCTTATTAAGCCAAAAAAAAAAGTGAGTCATGCAATAACACATTAATATGTTATCATATGAAAACTGCATTGTGCAATACAAGGAAGAGTTTTAATTAAATATGTTTTTTGTGCATAGCTGGGCTGATTTGTCTTGTTTCCATGCCCTATGCATGAAAACATAGGAATTGGAGTGCAGAAAAACGAGTCCAATTTTGAAATATTTGGCTGTAGCATGAGGTAGTTTGGTAGTGAAGGGCTACAGAACGGTACAATAATAAATGTCTGCAGGCAACAGTGAAGCATGGTGGAGGTTTCTTGCAACATTAGGATTGTATTTCCGCAAATGGAGTTGGAGATTTGATCAAGAAAGATCAATGGTCTCCAAACTGCAGCTCAGGGGCCAGATGCAGCCCTTTGCTTGCTTTTATTTGGCTCTTGGGGCACTATTTAATCCGCTGATACAAACAATGGGCCAGATTCTCAGAAGAGTTACGACGGTGTATATCAGGAAACACCGTCGTATCTCTGTTTCTGAGCCCGGGCATCTATGCGAGTGATTCCTAGAATCATTTTCGCATAGATACGGCCAAGATCCGACAGGTGTAAGTCACTTACACTGTCGGATCTTAGATGTAATGCGACGCCGGCCGCTAGGTGGCGTTTACGTTCAATTCTCATTTGACTATGCAAATGAGCCTGATTCGCCGATTCCCGAACGAATTTGCGTCGCGTAGTCGTCGTTTACGTCGTTTCCGTAAGCGTAAGGTTACCCCTGCTATATGAGGGGTAACCTTACGCCAGTCCGCCGTATGCCATGTTAAGTATGGCGTCGGGTCAGCGTCGTCTTTTTCCGTCGGTTACGTCGTTTTACTAAGTCGTCCGCGAATACGACTTTACGTCAATGACGCTCACGTCGGCGTCATTGACGTTTCCGTTGTGAGCTGGAGCATGCGCACTGGGCTATTTTTCCGCCCGGCGCATGCGCAGTTCGATCGGCGCGGGGGCGCGCTTAATTTTAATACAAGCCGCCCCCTTCGAATTACGCCGGGCCATTTACACTACACCGCCGCAAATTACGGAGCAAGTGTTTGGGGAATACGGCACTTGCTCCAGTAAGTTGCGGTGGCGTGGTGTAAATGGCTTACACTACGCCAACGCAGAATCTTAGAGAATCTGGCCCAATGAGGCATATTTTCCCCCACTAACACCAATGACGGGACACAATTCCCCCTAATGACACCAACAATAGGACAGAGTTCCTCCCAATGATGCCAAAGACTGGGCACAATTTCTGACAGTGACACCAACAATGGGGCCCAATGACACCAATGAAGGGGCAAAATTCCTCCTAATAACGACAATGACAGGGCACAGTTTCTCCCAGTGACACCAATAATGGGGCCCAAATTGACACCAATGAATGGTTACAATTCCTCCCAATAACACCAACGATGGGGCACTATTCCTCCCACTGATACCAATGATGAGACCTCGTGGCTGCTTCTCTGATTAATGCTCTCCTTGTCTGGCCTGTCAGTTTAGGTGGAAGGCCATGTCTTGGTAGGTTTGCAGTTGTGCCATATTCTTTTCATTTTCGGATGATGGATTGAATAGTGCTCCGTAAGGTCCTCAAAGCTTGGGATATATTTTTATAACCTAACCCTGCTTTAACTTCTATGCAACTTTATCCCTGACCTGTCTGGTGTGTTTCTTGGCCTTCATGATGCTGTTTGTTCACTAGGATTCTCTAACAAACCTACGAGGGCTTCACAAAACAGCTGTATTTATACTGAGATTAAATTACACACAGGTGGACTCTATTTACTAATTAGGTGACATCTGAAGGCAATTGGTTCCACTAGATTTTAGTTAGGGGTATCAGAGTAAAGGGGGCTGAATACAAATGCACACCACACTTTTCATATATTTATTTGTAAAAACTTTTGAGAACCATTTATAATTTCCCTTCCACTTCACAATTATGTGCCACTTTGTGTAGGTCTATAACATAAAATCCCAATACAATACATTTACGTTTTTGGTTGTAACGTGACAAAATGTGGAAAATGTCAAGGGGTATGAATACCTTTTAAAGGCACTGTATATATCTATCTAGATATACATATTACGGTTTGGAGGGACCTCACACCATTTTTATTAAGTGGAGACCCCCCTAAAATTCACACCAGATCTGAAGAACCTTGCATAAATCACAGAGGGCCATATTCTCAAACAAGTTACGCCGGTGTATCTACTGATACACCGCCGTAAATCAAATTTCCCGCCGGCGTATCATTTTTTTGTATTCACAAAAGAAGATACGCCGGATTTCGGCTAGGATCCGACTAGTGTAAGTCACTTACACTGTCGGATCTTAAATGTAATTCGCCGCCGGCCGCTAAGTGGCGTTTACGTTCAGGTCTCATTTGTTTATGCAAATGAGCCTGATACGCCGATTCCCGAACGTAATCGCGTCGCGTAACCGTCGCTAACGTCGTTTGCGTAAGCGTAAGGTTACCCCTGCTATATGAGGGGTAACCCTACGCCAGTCCCACGTATGCCATGTTAAGTATGGCGTCGGGTCCGCGTCGTCTTTTCCCGTCGGGTACGTCGTTTTACTAAGTCGTTCTTGAATACGACTTTACGTCAATGACGCACACGTCGGCGTCATTGACGTTTTCCGTCGAGACCTGGAGCATGCGCACTGGGCTATTTTAAGCACCGGCGCATGCGCTGTTCGAACGGCACGGGGCGCGCTTAATTTAAATACAAGCCGCCCCCTTGGAATTACGCGGGGATACGCCGGGCCAATTACACTACGCCGCCCCAAACTACGGAGCAAGTGTTTGGGGAATACAGCACTTGCTCCTGTAAGTTGGGGCGGCGTAGTGTAAATGGCTTACGCGACGCCGCCGCAGGAACTACGTGAATCTGGGCCAGAGTTTCCCCACATCATTTTCTTTTGTGTGGGATCCACCATTAACATCTATATTAGATCCTCATCAGCCTGATCCTGGTTCTTCCTTGGGTGCCACCTTGCCTGTGGTCGCTGCCATGGTCCCACTACATCTCCAGGTACAATGGAGGTCCTGCCATCTATCCCGACAGACCAGCTGACAGCTATCCAGTTCTGCTGTACTGCAAACAGTTTACAGCAGATCTACCCAAAAGGCACCCGTGTATCTTTGAGCCTAGCAATCCCTATTCTAACCTTCAGGGGTGCTTGGCACTTAGCTGCAAGGGAAGCCCTCTCGTCAAATCGGCCTCAGACCAGATATGTGACACTACCCATCATATATAATGTGAAATATTCAGCGCTGGAATAAATATAAATCAAAAAAAATATAATAAAACTAACATATGCAAGCCAGGACTGAGGACAAATTCATAAAAATTTCCCAAAATACATAAATCAAGTGAAGAAGTGCAGCGCAAATTATAACTAATAAATATATGAATAAATAATTACACAGTGAAAAAATATACACAGTGAAAAAATATATAAAAGTAAGCCAGTGATAATAAATGTCCACGTGTCCAAATAAGGAAACTTCATACCATGGAGCAAATAACCATACATAGGAAAAAACACACAGAAGAATCTAGTGCTCTCCGTATATGTGAGTGCCCACTTTTTAATTGCTTTATGCAGCATTAAACCTGGTTTATACGGAGAGCACTAGATTCTTCTGTGTGTTTTTTCCTATGTATGGTTTGTTTGCTGGTACCATCCATGGTATGATGTTTCCTTTGGAGATCTGATGCAATTGAGATTACTGCTGATATGCTTTGTGACCTTCACGGGTCGAAGCATTAAGGTGAGAGTCCATCTTGCATGCGGTGGTGGATTCCCTATCTGTGTTTTTTTTCACCTTCACTTCTGCTGGATTCATTTTGTGGATACACTTATAGAAGGACTTTATTTGAACACGTGGACATTTATTATCACTGGCTTACTTTTATATATTTTTTCACTGTGTATATTTTTTGCAATATGCAAGGGAATGCCAAGACCTTGTCTGCGAAGTGGCACATCTATGCGATGTATACAACCTTTAGCCTAGGTTCACATTGCTGCGAATTCAAAATCGCGGTAAAATGCGCACATTTCTGTGCAAAAAGCACAGCCATTTAAAGTATTGGCAACTGTGTCGGGTATTTTCCTCAGCACATGCACAAGCACATGCATATTTTTATTCTGCTCTCTCTTTTTTTGGCACATGCTCGTGTTTGTTTAGAATAGCACCCTTACAGGTAGTCTCTCTGTCATAGATTCTGTCATATGTCCTTTTAAACCCCGTATCCCACTTCTGTAAAGTAAGATACTCCTGTACTCCTGTCTCGCTGTGAGCCTAGCACCCCTGTGCTGCAAGTGTTTTTTATTTTTTTTACTAGTACTTCTGCCTGCCTGGAAGACCAGCACCACATGCTGCACTATGTTTTTGTGAGTCCAGTATTCTTTGCTTTCCCGAATCCTCATCTCTTGTGCTTCCATGTACCTGTGACATCTGTAGCTTGCACACCACCATCCAGCGTACACATTGCTGTCTTTTCGCATGGGCATGCTGGGAAGTTGCCCGGGGGCCCCACTTGCCTGGGGGGCTAAGAGAAGGGGCGCCAAAGCTGTGGCACGCCGCACGCTGCTCACTCGACTGCACTGGTTGCTAGAGGTGCCTAGCAACCAGTGACGCAGGGCTGGACTGGGACAAAAATTTGGCCCTGGACTTTATCCAGACTGGCCCACTTTGACAGGTCTCTCTTATTGCGGCCGGACAACTTTAACCCCCCCCCCCCCAGCCACTCAAGTCCCCTCTCCCCCTTCACTAGCCACTAGCCGTTCTACTTTATTAGAGTAGAACGGATGGTACTAGTACTCTTATAGGCAGTACCAGTGGGGAAGCTAGACATTATTTCACCTGGGGCAAAGAATCAGTTTGGTGCCCCCCCTCCCCATGGGACAAGATTAGGCAGAAGTGAGAAACTCCCAGGCCATAGCGGTTGAGTCAGCTGTCTGTCCCCTCCCCCATGCTCCTCTGGTCCTCCCCCTGCTTCTCTGTTCCCTCCCAGGTGAGCACTGTGGGGAGGGAGAGGAGCGCTGCGGGGAGGGAGAGACAGAGGAGCGGAGGGGGCCGGTGGTCCGCTGTCACTGAAGCCGGCCCACTGAGGCCACCGGGAAACTGCCTGTAGTCCCAATGGCCAGTCCACCCCTGCAGTGACGTCAGAGGTTGCGGCCGCCCCAGCATTCAGAATGCGCAGCAGCTGCCCCAGCATTCAGAGCGCGACAAGGCCTCCCCAGCATTGCGATCGTGATGCCTCCGCAGCTGAAAAACTAGCTCCACCCACCTCTGCCATTTTCAGACTCAGCATGGCTCAGAGGGAGGGGAACAAGCAGACAGCGGAGCACTTTTGAGAAGAGCTGCCTGACTGAGCTGAGCCTGTCCTGAGCCGGTCTTGCTGTGAGTGTGAGTGACTGCATTGCACCTGACCTGACCCTTGGCCTCACCCTGTAAGTAATTTGCTGTGCCATTCAAACACAGCCACTGTGCCATTCAAACACAGCCACTATGCCATTCAAATACAGCCACTATGACATTTAAACGCAGTCACAATGCTATTCAAACGCAGCCGCTGTGCCATTCAAACACAGCCACTATGCCATTCAAATACAGCCACTATGCCATTTAAACGCAGTCACAATGCTATTCAAACGCAGCCGCTGTGCCATTCAAACACAGCCACTATGCCATTCAAACGCAGCCGCTGTGCCATTTAAACACAGCCACTATGCCATTCAAACACAGCCACTATGCCATTCAAACGCAGCCACTATGCCATTCAAATACAGTCACTATGCCATTCAAACGCAGCCGCTGTGCCATTCAAACACAGTCACTATGCCATTCAAACGCAGCCACTATGCCATTCAAATGCAGCCACTCAGCCCATCAAACGCAGCCACTCAGCCCATCAAACGCAGCCACTGTGCCAATTGAACGCAGCCACTGTGCCCGTCAAACGCAGCCACTGTCCCATTTCAATCTGTAATTTCTTGTTTTTCAATTTCTTGCTTTTCAAGCTTGAGTTATATTGTCCAAGCGCTGTGTTAATGTTTAAACACTGATTTTGTTGGAAGTACCAATAAATATAGCCTTATTGATAATTTGCATTTTTATTCTCGTGCGTGATTGTGTAGACAGGGCCCCAATGCACTGTATTGCCCGGGGGCCTATAATGCACTTAAGATGGCACTAAGCGTGCAGGCTGCATTGAGGGTCCACAATCCCAAACCACACAAAACATTGAGCTATAATAGCTGCTGAGATAAGGCACTACACAGGGAGTGCATTGTTTTTAAATAACCCGGCATTTCATGGACTTGAACTGTCTGTGTGTCCACTGAGTAAATATGACAGTCTAGTAAATATGTAATTACTAATCACAGATAAGAACACTTTTTAACATGTTCACACACTGAAATCATTACCTGAACCATTTAAAAATACTATACATTGCTTTTAGTACCATCATTTCCTATGAAAGGTGTTAATGGAAAGTCATTTTTATAACACAGCATTATCTCTTACAATTGTATTTCACAGTCCTTCTTTGTCACTTTGTTCTGCAGGGTGCTGTTGACCTTTAAAACAAATACCATAAGCATGTCTGTGAAGGCTTGTGTGACACTTTACTCCAGAAATTGCAGCATGCTTTTATATTGTTTGCATGATCTATATAGGTGTGGGATCTGGACACATCACTACATCCTGCAGGCGTATGACACATGGCAAAGCAATTCTAAACACTCCCAGATTCATTCAAATCAATACAGCCCTGAGTTTATCACCCTGACAGCATATGGCACACTCTCAAGCCTTTCTTCACTTTCCTGCTCCACCGTCTTCTGTGAATTAAAATGGGAACTGCTAGAACTTTTTTAATTCTTCATTTACAATTCCTACCAAAGACAGAAATGGAATTTTCTCAAAATAATTTCCATCTTGTTACGTGACCAAAATACGCACGTTTTTACATTCCCCATAATAGTAGTATAGAAAAAGCTTTGAGGTGTAGCAAATTACAGAGCTCTGTAGTCATGAATTACAGTAAATAACCTTCAAGTAAGTTTTGGTCTTTCTTCTAGTTTGGCAAAATAAAGAATTGGAAATGCAATTAGTTTAGTAAATATAAACTGCTAAATACCTTTACTCATCAGCAGTATATACAAGTCTTGTGACTTCTATCAGTGTTTGGTTAAAGCTTGTAGGAGGAGTTTTCATACTGCTCTTACTGTCCTATAAGACTGCAGGTCCCCTGACACTCTGTCTGGACAGTGCTGATTGGCCCTGTGCTGATCACATGCACTCTTCCAAGAAAAAAAAAAAAAAAACGCTCTAGCAATACACACCAACCTGAGCATGTGCAGCTTGTCCCTCAATAATATCTGGAGAGGAGTTGGAGACACTGGGGTAGATTCAGAGAGCAATTACGCCGGCTTATCCATAGATACGCCGCGTAATTGCTAAGTTGCGCCGGCGTATCTACTTTCTGTATTCAGAAAGCTAGATACGCCGACTGTAGCCTAAGATACGACTGGCATAAGTCTCTTACGCCGTCGTATCTTAGGGTGCATTCTGATGCTGGCCGCTAGGTGGCGCTCCCGTAGTTGTCAGCGTAGAGTATGCAAATTGCATACTTACGCCGATTCACAAACGTACGTGCGCCCGGCGGACGTTTTTTACGTCGTTTGCGTACGTCGTTTTCGGCGTAAGGCTGCTCCTGCTATTAGGAGGCGCAGCCAATGTTAAGTATAGTCGTCGTTCCCGCATCGCGATTTGAAAATTTAACGTTGTTTGCGTAAGTCGTCTGTGAATGGTGCTGGACGCCATTTACGTTCACGTCGAAACCAATGACGTCCTTGCGACGTCATTTACCGCAATGCACGTCTGGAAATTTTAGGGACGGCGCATGTGCAGTATGTTCGGCGCCCCCTACGGGATCATGAATTACGCGCACTTACGCCGGCCCCTTTTACGCTACGCCACCGCAAGTTTACAGGCAAGTGCTTTGTGAATCAAGCACTTGCCCGTAAAACTTGCGGCGGCGTTACGTAAATGTCATACGTTACGCCGCCGCAGTTTTGCGCGCCCCTACCTGAATCCACCCCACTGGAAGAAGGTGAAGATCAAAGAAGACAGGATCAAACAGCCTTTTTACACAATGCAGAGGGTTAACCCCTTAGCTTCCACAAAGAGCATAACAAGCATGCTTTACTGTTGTGGGTTTAGTAACACATTACTGAAGTGGACCTATGAATGGAGGACTTTTCATTCATCCACCCCTCCTCTATTCATAGATTGTTATTGATTGCTCAAAGCTATAGCACAGCTTCTATAAATGGAGGAGGGGTGAAAAGGGAGAGCATAGTCATCACTGTTGACCAGTGCATGTGAGAGGTCCCGGAGTTGTATTCACCCCTGCAGCACTGGAAGATTACAGCTGTGTGTGTGGGGGGGGGGGGGGGGGGGGGGGTTTGCAGAAAACTTTGGATTTCAACAAAGATACCAGCTAGCAGCACAAGGGACACTTTGCATTTTGTCCTATATGCTGATTTAGGGGATTTTTTTTTAAATAAATAAACTTAAGCCTCGTACACATGACCGGTTTTCCCGGCAGGAAAGCTGCCAGGAGAACATTTGGCCGGGAATCCTGCCCAGCCACGTGTATGCTCCCTAGCAGTTTTCCCGTCAGAAAAACAGCCGGCAATCCCAATGGGAAAATAGAGAACCTGGCTCTCTATTTTCTCATCGGGTTTCCCGGCAGTGTGTTTCCTGCCGAGAAAACCGGTCGTCTGTATGCTTATCTGTCCAAAGGTAAACCTGCGCATGCTCGATAAGACTTTGACGCATGCGCGGTAGCATACAAGGCATAGTGTAGGGTGGCGACGGCATCGAATGTGACGAGCGCCGGCTTGTCATAGTCGATGACCTCACTGCGTTCTTGCCATTCAAAAAAACGGCGGTTCTTTTGAATGGCCGTCTGTATGCACGGCTTGGCAAGCCAAGCTTGCCAGGAATCCCGTCAGAAAAAAACGACGTTTTTTTCCTGACAGGATTCCGGCCGTGTGACAGGGCTTAAGGCTTTAATCTGTCTCTGTGCATATGCTTTCAGTGAACCAGCACAGTGCACTATAAAATTTCCGCTATCGTATGCATCAAAAAGAGGAGAGTTTATGGATTGCCATTGAGTTGAAATACATGTACTGTATATTATTAGTTACCAAAGGATTTGTAATGTTGTTCTGCCACCATTGTGATTTAAATACTTGCTTCTTCTGCAAATATGACTCCAGTATTTCCTTGTACAGCTTCTCAGGTCATCTGTCTCCACATTGGTCCGCGGGGATGATGCTTATTCTCTATCCAATGAGCATCTAGACACCGGGAGCCGACACTGGAAAATGCAAAACTGAACCAGTGAATAGGGGATGTTACCTGTCTGGTCAGAGAGTGACAAAGGTGTGTGAATCACAAGACAGACTGAACACAATTACAAATGTGTGAGCACTGGTATATACAGTATATATATATATATATATATATATATATATATATATATATATATATATATATATATATATATATATATATATATATATATACATACATACATATACACACAGTACAGACCAAAAGTTTGGACACACCTTCTCATTCAAAGAATTGTCTTTATTTTCATGACTATGAAAATTGTAGATTCACACTGAAGGCATCAAAACTATGAATTAACACATGTGGAATTATACATAACAAAAAAGTGTGAAACAACTGAAAATATATTTCATATTCTAGGTTCTTCAAAGTAGCCACCTTTTGCAGCAGACACATCTCTAGAACTGTTAAGAGGAGACTGTGTGAATCAGGCCTTCATGGTAGAATATCTGCTAGGAAACCACTGCTAAAGAAAGGCAACAAGCAGAAGAGACTTTTTTTGGGCTAAAGAACACAAGGAATGGACATTAGACCAGTGGAAATCTGTGCTTTGGTCTGATGAGTCCAAACTTGAGATCTTTGGTTCCAACCCCCGTGTCTTTGTGCGACGCAGAAAAGGTGAACGGATGGACTCTACATGCCTGGTTCCCACCGTGAAGCATGGAGGAGGAGGTGTGATGGTGTGGGGGTGCTTTGCTGGTGACACTGTTGGGGATTTAATCAAAATTGAAGGCATACTGAACCAGCATGGCTACCACAGCATCTTGCAGCGGCATGCTATTCCATCCGGTTTGCGTTTAGTTGGACCATAATTTATTTTTCAACAGGACAATGACCCCAAACACACCTCCAGGCTGTGTAAGGGCTATTTGACCAAGAAGGAGAGTTATGGGGTGCTGCGCCAGGTGACTACCTCTTGAAACTCATCAAGAGAATGCCAAGAGTGTGCCAAGCAGTAATCAAAGCAAAAGGTGGCTACTTTGAAGAACCTAGAATATGAAATATATTTTCAGTTGTTTCACACTTTTTTGTTATGTATAATTCCACATGTGTTAATTCATAGTTTTGATGCCTTCAGTGTGAATCTACAATTTTCATAGTCATGAAAATAAAGAAAACTCTTTGAATGAGAAGGTGTGTCCAAACTTTTGGTCTGTACTGTATATATATAAAAAGGAAGGGAAATTAGTACATTATCATACAGTAAGTGCACGTTCTTATGTCGTATTGTCTGTTCACCCTGGGACTGACTGTTTATTTTATGTTCACCTTTAGAAGTGTTTAATAATCCATTAACATTAGACCCTTTATTTGATATAACTAAGATCTCATTAAGTGCCATTTACTTTAGATACAATATCAAGAAACAGCTCCATGCCAAGGTATTGTTACAATTCCAGTTGAAAATCACAAGTCGTTACTAGAAGTACGGTATGTGTTATAATGAAATTGAATACAGTGTTGAAAGGTGGCAGTCCGGCTATAGGTGCCCTACTGTGGGAATAAGTTGCCTTTGGGCACTATGACATCTAGGCAGACAACCCCAGGCAAAACACTATCACAGGAAATATACTCCTGAGATGAGGCCAGAAATGGGACAGGTCTGCCCAGCACATAAACATACACACTCAGCTGGTACAATATGTACAGTATGTGTGCACGACTATCATGAGCAATCTTTAACTGGTTATCCAAGGTCACCTTTACTACCTGCTTATATCAATACCATGACTAGCAGCTAAACTGAAGTTAAAACCACCTAGGGGTAAGTCCACCTTACTAAGTGTCATGGCGGAGCCACCTGTTTAAGGCTAAGACCATTTTTTGCAAGTTCAGAAAATACCTGTTGCTCTTGCTATAAATGCTGTGTCCCTGTTACTTACTGTGAGCTTAAAGCGGAGTTCCACCTAAAAATGGAACTTCCGGTTAATCCACTCCTCGCCCCCTTACATGCCACATTTGCCATGTAATTTTTTTTTGGGGGGGGGGGGGAGTGGGGGCTTCAGGAGAAGGGGACTTCCTGTCCCACTTCCTCCTTCTGCCGAGGGGCTGGTAAGGCGATTAGCTTAATTGCCTTATTGCAGCCCCTCCCTGTAGGCGAGCGCCTGTCCAATCGGATGGCGTCGCTGGAGCCGTGGAGCAGGTAAGTGTCTGTTTATTAAAAGCCAGCAGCTACACTTTTTGTATCTGCTGACTTTTAATAAACTTAAAAAAAGGCTGGAACACCCCTTTAAGGCGGGCCATACATATTGAAGCCGCTAGCAATAATCGTATGAAAAATCTGTCAGGCTGGTTTCACCCAACTTGATCACTCGATCAACTTGGGTACATTCAGCCTTCCCATACATGGTTCAAAACTCAGCTGGGTCTATGTCTGGCTTTAAAGAAAGCACAAAGAAATTTATCTTTATTGTGTAAACTACTAGTCCCCCTAATTTATAGAATGGGACAAAAACACTCAAATCCAGAACACCTCATCCTGTTTAACTGGAAACGAAAGAAGAAATGGACAAAGGGTAAGAATACCCAGGGATTTTTAAACGGTGTTCAATTGGTGAAATGAAAATACAAAAGTATTAAAAGTTTACATATTTATTTGAAAAAATAAAAAACACACAAGCATTGATAAAAACACATCCATGTTGGGTACATGACATTTGGCCATATGTATAAACAGCTGCCATAAGATCACTCTACTGGTTTCGCTCAGATGAGCTTCTTCAGAACTTTTTGGATGTTAGAGCAGGTCATACTAGAAAATTACACCAAACAGACAGAATAATGGATGGACAGCAAGTTAGTTTGTTTGAAAAAGAACATATGCATGATTCAAACAGTAATTCACAATATTTGTATTGGTAAAATAACCAAGGAATATACAGAAATCAACACATCAAAAAAGTGATTATGACCTACTCTAACATCAAAAAACTCCCCATGCAATGCTAGCTAGAACCTGACTGAAAGGGCTCATGTATGGAAATTTCTGGATGGGCAAATAATCGTAACTAATGGGTAACTTGCAGTATATCTAAACTCAAGAACAACAATTTAAGGGATAAGTTCACCTTTAAAAAAAAATATATAAATCTTTTTGCAGGTAGAAAAATGTGTATTTATAATTTTTCTTTATTAGGAGCCTGTAAAGCATTGCACCCACAATCAGCAGATCACGGGTGCAATCTCAGGCTCCTGCAGACATTTAGGTAGATTCAGAGAGATTGGACTAACTTTAGGGCGGCCTAGCCTAGCCTGTTTAGGCTACACCGCCGTAAATTAACTAGGCTAGTAGTGATTTTCAATCTACTTACCTGCTAATCTACGGTGGCGTAGCCTCAAACGAGCGGGCGTAAGGGCGCCTAATTCAAATTGGTTGGAGGGGGGCGTGTTGTATGGAAATGAGGCTTGACCTCACGTTTTTTGCTACTGCGCGTGCGCCGGGCGCCTACATTTCCCAGTGCGCATTGCGGCTAAGGACGCCGTACGGGCCTATTGATTTTGACGTGTACGTAAACTACGCAACTCCCGATTTGCGGACGACTTGCGCAAACGACGTAAAAAATTTGAACCTCGCGGCGGGAACGGGGGCCATACTTTAACATTGTTATTCCACCTCATAGGTGGAATAACTTTAGACCGCCTAAGGCCTTACGGAAACGACGTTAATCGACTGCGGCGGGCTCGCGTACGTTCGGGAATCGGCGTAAAAGCTCATTTACATAATCTACGCCAGCCGCAATGGAAGCGCCACCTAGCGGCCATCCAAAAAATTGTAAGCTAAGATAGAACGGCGCAAGCCGTCCTATCTTAGCTTTGTTTAAGCGTATCTCTGTTTGAGCATACGCTTAAACAAACGCCGGCGTAGATTTAGAGTTAGGCCGGCATATCTACTGATAAGCCGGCCTAACTCTTTGTGAATCTACCTATATAAGTGTAGCTGTCTGCCCAAACTTCATATGGACAGGCAGTTACTGAATGGCAGGAACCTGACATTTAGGATATTCGAAAATGTACTATGCAAGACATGAGTAAAATCTGACTAGTGCCTGTCTAAGGAAAGTAACCAGGTGTCATCACCAGAACAGCCTCAAGCAAGTATTTGTAGAGAAAGGTATACAAAACCAACCCCCGTAGGCTCTAAAATAGAGGCAAGTAGCTAGATCCAGTAAGAGTTAGGTCGGCGTATCAGTAGATACGCCGACCTAACTCTGAATCTGCGCCGACCTAGGTTTAAGTGTATTCTCAAACAGAGATACACTTAAACCTATCTAAGATACGACGGCTTGCGCTGTCCTATCTTAGGGTGCAATATTTTGGCTGGCCGCTGGGTGGCGCTTCCATTGCGGTCGGCTTAGAATATGTAAATCACTAGATACGCCTATTCACGAACGTACGCCCGGCCGACGCAGTACATATACGCCAATTACGTAACGCTTTATCAGGCCTAAAGTTAGTCCATCTTATAGATGGAATAGTAATGTTAAAGTATGGCCGCCGTTCCCGCTTCGAAATTCGAAAATTTTACGTCGTTTGCGCAAGTCGTCCGTGAATAGGGATTTACGTCGTTTACGTCCACGTCAAAATCAATAGGCCCGTGCGCATGCGCAGTTGCAAAAAAAACGTCAATCACGTCGAGTCAAGCCTAATTATAATAAAACACGCCCCCTCAGCCGAATTTGATTTAGGCGTGCTTGCGCCCGCCGCATTTACGCTACGCCGCCGTAAGTTAGGAGGCAAGTACTTTGAGAATACAGTACTTGCCTCTCTGACTTAAGGCGGCGTAGCGTAAATACGATACGCTACAACGCCTTAAAGTTCCGGCCATCTCTGTGGATCTACCTACAAGTGTCTAGGTAGGTGGAACAAAAACATGTAGGTGGGGGCACATAGGGCCCCCAGGGTAGAGGGTGAAGTAAGAGGAGCATTAACATTTCCTTAGTTATGGTGGGCACGTTGTTAAATAATTACTATGTACAGGACTTCAAAGTTCTTGATTCTGCCCCACAGAGTCTCTCTCAGCCTGCTGCACTGTTTTTACTACAACATAAGGATGTAACTGCAAGCACGATACCTCTTATAATGACTGTGTCGGTGGAGCTGAAGACTCAAGTGCATCTTGTCATCCGACTCTCTGATCAACATTGAAGACCAGTGAGTGACCAGTGCGTTAACCAGCACCTAAAATGTCAATTTTATAATAAATAAACCTTAAAGGGATTGTACATAGATAGCCAGATTCAGGTATAGTTACGCCGGCGTTTCAGTAGATACGCCGTCGTAACTCTGAATCCGCTCCGTTCTACATTTAAGCGTATGCTCAAACTGAGATACGCTTAAATGTTGCTAAGATACGAGCGGCGTAAGTCTTCCTACGCCGTTGTTTCTTAGCTGTCTATTTACGCTGGCCGCTAGGGGCATGTACGCTGATTTACGCCTAGAATATGTAAATCAGCGAGATACGCCTATTCACGAACGTACGCTCGCCCGTCGCAGTAAAGATACGCCGTTTACGTAAGGCATTTTCAGGCGTAAAGATAAACCACAAAAAAGATGGCGCAGCCAATGTTGGACGTTGGAACCGCCGTAGAATTTCACGTCGTTTGTGTTGTTTGCGTAAGTCGATTGTGAATAGGGCTGGGCGTAGGTTACGTTCTCGTCGAAAGCATTGACTATTTGCAACGTGATTTGGAGCATGCGCACTGGGATACGACCGCGGACGGCGAATGAGCCGTTCGTTCAAAACGTCATTTACGTGGGGTCATGCTTTATTTGCATAAAACACGCCCACCTCTTCACAATTTGAATTAGGCACGCTTACGCCGGCACATTTACGCTACGCCGCCGTAACTTAGGACGCAAGTGCTTTGTGAATACAGCACTTGCCTCTCTAACTTGCGGCGGCGTAACGTAAATTACATACGCTACGCCCGCACATCTTTAAGCCGCTGTAAAGGGGATCTGGCTAAGTGTTTTTTCAACATTTAGCCCATTGGGCCGATTTGGCATATGTTTTCACATGTAAAATTGCATACCAAATCGGATCCTATTGCCGGCTATGGCAGTGTGCTAATAGGTGCAATGCAGACATTGCGGCGCCGCACTAATTCCCAAAAATAAATTCCTGCACTACTTTTGGCGATTTCGTGGACGATTTGAATAGACATCTGTGCATGAACCCTCACAGATGTCTGTCAAATCGCCTCCAAAGTTGGACTAAAATGCTGGTTTGAAATTGTGCGAGTTCCGCTGAACATTGTTACACGAACGTCGTGATCGCCTCCTATAAGCTGTGTACTAACGATCACCTCCAAAAGCAATTTTTGCCATCCGATTTTCTTATTGTGTGTACTAGGCATTACTGTGCTACACCATCCTTGTGCTTTACTGCTCCTTCCCACAATACAAGCATACCTTATCAGGCAACTCATTAAAACAATGCACTCCCTGTGTGGCTAGCTCAGCAATCGGACGTATAGTTATTGCAGCTGCTAATCCATAACTCCCAACTTTTTTAGATGGGAATGAGGGACACCTATCAGCAAAAGTATGTAGGCATAGGACACACCCCTTGCCACGCCCCTTAAAGGAGAATTGTACAAAAATAAGATTGTTAAACCCACAAGTGCTTTTTTTACCATAATTATTTCTTTATATTGGCTTTTGGAATTTACAAATGCAGCAATTTAGAAATCAGATGAAGGTTGAGCACTGGGAAACACTTTTTGATAGATAAAAAGTGCATTTTATATACAACTATATAGATCAGACCAAAATGAGGAACGAATGAGGGACAGAGGGACATTGCTCCAAATCAGGGACAGTCCCTCGAATTCAGGGAAGGTTGGGAGCTATGGCTAATCTATCCTCCCTCCAGTGACTAATCTATAAATCACTGAATTTAACAAAAATATGAAGGGTCAAATGTTAGTCATAAAAATATTACTTTAAGGTGAGTGCTGAAACAATATCTCAAAACATGTTTACTAGAAATACACTTTCCCTTTAAATTACTGTACATTGTACGCCGTTAACCAGCTTAGCGGAAAATTCTTGTCCCAGTGGAAGAAGAAGCACATGGCACAGGATGTGACCAGGATCTGAGTGTTGTCTTATTAGGGTAATGCTTTTGTTACAAATAACATGCTGGAGGACGGATGAAATGTCTGTGGTATCTGTTCCTATATTCGAAAATGTTCTGATTGCTGCTGCATAAATTTGTTTCATCTAAATAAAGGGAGCAATCCATGTGTATATCAATTATTACTTATTTTTTTAAATCACAAGTAAAACATAATTCACATATACCACAAGTATACAGAAAATGTCCACAACAATGCAGAGTAAATAGTTACCGTATTTATCGGCGTATACCGCGCACTTTTTTGTCCTGAAAATCAGGGCAAAATCGTGGGTGCACGGTATACTCCGATACCCGCTTTCCCACGAGTTTTGAATACTGCGCCGACATATACCGAGTGCAGTACACTCAGGTATAGTCGGGCAGTCTCGGCACCTTCCGCGCTCACGTCCTGGACGTACAGGACGTCAGCGCGGGTAGCCGAGCATTGCCGACAATACACGAGTGTACTGCGCTCTGTATATGTCGGCGCAGTATTCAAACTCGGCGTGGGAAACGAGCGGGGAGGACGCGAGGATGCCGCAGAAGGACGCCGAACCCGCCAAAGAGGACACCGGACCCGCCGAAGAGGACACCGGACCCGCCGCAGAAGGACACCCGAAGCCGCAGAAGGACACCCGAAGCCGCAGAAGGACGCCGGACCCGCCGAAGAGGACACCCGAAGCCGCAGACGAACGCCGGACCCGACGAGGCCGCCGATGGACGCCGCGCAATACACCAAAACTGTAACTACAAAAAAAACGTTTTTTCCACAGGATTCGGGTCAACTTTGGGGGTGCGCGGTATACGCGGGAGTGCGTTATACCGCGATAAATACGGTAAAAACCAGTGTCTGCTTCTTTGCTATTGGAAGTACTGTATTACGAGTCTCCCTGGTGAGTAGGCGCTATTTGTAAATTTAGTTATCTGAGCTGTAGTTTAGCTCACAATTTCATGCCAAATTATAGGTTTCTGTTCCAGCTCGGCTGCGTTGCGCATCTTCCACCTGACTGTGGGTGTCGCTGTCACCAGGGGGTCAAGGTTGGAACTGCAATGGGGTGGGTGTATTGAGTGCCTCTTGCCCAGAAGCAGCTCAGTGGCGTGGTCCCCGCTGCTCTACATTCTAGGGAGGGGTACTTAAGGGGCAAATACCGGTCTGACGGGGTCTTCCGATACCGACCTGATGGTCCTCCTGGCCTCAGGGATGTATTAGCAACCTTTTGGCTTCGGGGCCTGCTGGCCCGAGGCTTCGTTACTGCGAGTAGGCCCAGAAGTTTGGGGCCTACTAGTCCAGGAATAGTCCTGTGCTGTGTTCTCTGCAGGAAGGAGATGAAAAATTGAGGATTCAATTAGAGGACGCATCCTGGCCAATTTACCTCACAGTGCGGCCGGTTTGGCTGAAAGATCCTGGCACCGTGAGCTGTGTAATTTCTTTTGGAACTTTGCAAAGTGCATGTGTGTAGTTACATGATCCTGTGGCAGAGGACCGTGTAACGACTCAACGGTATTCATCAAGTCTGTGGCAGAGACTTTTGAATGAGCTTTGCACCGGCTGCTTGGTCAGTGAGAGAGGCCTATCCACGCTGGTCGCTGGATCCAGTGTGGAACAATTTGTCCTCTGGATCTAATATTATACCTGCAATCCGCAAGGCAAGGTACCTGAATCTTCCCTAACCCTCTGTCCCTCTAAAGCAGTGGTTCTCAACCTTTCTAGTGCCGTGACCCCTTGATAAAATTTCCCAAGTTATGGGGACCCTTAACAGTAAAATTCTTTTGTAACGTGGGTTGTCAGCACCCAAGGCATGGCAAGTAATTTGCGCCCCTAACCTACGGACATTTAGCGCTTCCTGAGTCCCTTCCACTCGTACAGTAGTAAACCCCCCTATGGTACATTTTAGAATGTACCACTCTTTCTCTTTGTTCTCCTTTCTTTCCCTTTTACCTTTCTCTATCCTAAAAAAAAAATGTATTTTTTGTTCTCTTAGGCCTCGTACACACGTCCGAGGAACTCGACGGGCAAAACACATCGTTTTGCTCGTCGAGTTCTGTGTGAAGCCGCCGAGGATCTCGGCGGGCCAAAATTTCCCATTGAACAACGAGGAAATAGAGAACATGTTCTCTATTTCCTCGACGAGATCCTCGTCGGGTTTCCTCGGCCGAAAGTGTACACACGGCCGGGTTTCTCGGCAGAATTCAGCTCCGACCGAGTTTCTGGCTGAAACTCGGTCGAGTGTACGAGGCTTTATTCTTTCTCTCCCTTTCTTTGTTCCTCCCCCTCTTTTTCTTTCCCTTCCATGTATTCTCTATTTTTACTCCTTGGTGGGGGGTGGGGGGATTTGGGATCAGTGGCAGTGCAGGCGGGGAGTTGGGATCAGTGGCAGTGCTGGGGGAGGAGTTCTGATCAGCCAACTTAGGTGCTCTTGATCAAGGTCATCTGCTGATCTGAGAACTGTAGTGGGGACTTTAAATGGTAACTATAATCACAGGTAGTGTTACTCACTGTGTCTCTGACTTTGTAGTGTCTCGTAGCAGTGACACCTATGCCGAAATCAGGAGATAGGGTCTCCTTCAGCCCCTCCCACTTCACATTCCTCACCAGTCAGCTGACCTCTAGTCTCTGCCCCCCAACCATGCCGTGAACTCAATGGGCAGCTGCGAAGAGGGACAGCCCAGGATTTGGTGACCCCTGGCAAATCATGATTCGACCCCCGAGGGGGTCCCGACCCCCAGGTTGAGAACCACTGCTCTAAAGGAACCCTTGTGCAGCTGCACATTCTGCACAAATAGTATGTTCTACCCTGGTGGCCTCTTCCCCATATACAGTGCACTGATTAGGAACTATTCTTAGGGTACAGGACATGGAGAACCTGAAGAGCAGGCATTATGGTGCTAGATCATCAGCATTTCCAAGGCCACATTGACATATGTTAAACTCTTTTTTTTTTATAACTATAATAGCCTGAATTATAAAGAGAAATAAACCCCTGGGACAAATAAAAAAAAAAAGGTAAAAATTATAATTTACTATGGTACATTATTATTTTCTCTCAAAGTTTTAAACTCTCCGGCACCTACAGGCTTGGAATTGTTACAAGGTGTGTGCAGTACTCTGCAATGTGTAACATTCATTGGAAGGTATCTGTGCCAGATTTGATCCATATCTCCTTGTGTTTGGAAACACCTTTATAAAACAGACCTGGTCTTATGAATGGAGAACTAACACCATGCAGATATACCAAATGTAAAATTAAAGTGGTATTAAACCCAAAACCAAAAATTTAATATATTGCAGCTTACCAATCATTAGATGTAGTGGCTGCATTCGTTTTCTCTTCTTTTGGGGGCTTTTTTCCTTCTGTTTTTCCCTGATAATATGGCCAGTAACACACCTCCTGTATTAGTGCTTTACTCTGGATGAAGGAGCACAGGGGACACAGGAGGCAGCAGCATTGTCAGTCTGGGGAGGGGGGTTTAGATGTACTTGCAGTTTTAAATTCACTAACAAATTGAAGCCAAACTCAAGTAATACTTGACGATCAGTTACAGCAAACAGTTTTACAAAAATAAATAGAGGCTGATTATTTTAAGCACCCCTGCCAGTGGTAAATTGTCTGTAATCTTTGTAACTGCTTTTGGGTTTAATGCCGCTTTAACCTAAACTGTAGTAAAAAAAAAAAATCTGCACACCTACTCAACAAATTATAGCCTGCTGTATCAGCAGCTCAAGGTACCAGTTCCAGGAGAGAGCCATGGGGGGTGCAGGCAGATCCACTAAAGCCAGCCATACATGGATTGAAATATTGAAATTTGACCGGTTCAGCAGGAACTTGATCCATCTATGTTCAGGCTGATTGTACCCAAGTTGATAGATTGATCGACTTGAGTTCCACCAGTCGTCAGACTCTTTACATGTGTTGCTGCTAGCAACTATAGCCTAGGGTTGCCACCTGTCCAGGGTTCACCCAGGTTTTAAATCATGTGTCCGATTTTCAGTCCACCTGAAACGCAGACACATTATTCAGAATGGACTGTGGCTCCCTAAGACCCCTTTCACACTGAGAAGTTTTTCAGGCGGTACATCGCTAAAAATAGCGCTGCTATACCGCCTGAAAAACTCCTGCCTAGCAACCTCAATGTGAAAGCCGGAGGGCTTTCACACTGAGGCGATGCGCTGGCAGGAGAGAAAAAGATCTCCTGCAAGCAGCATCTTTGGAGCGGTGAGAGGAGCGGTATGTTTACCGCTCCTTCCCATTTAAAACAATGGGAAACCGCGGTAATACCGCCCGCAATGCGCCTCTGCAGAGGCGCATTGCGGGCGGTTTTAACCCTTTATCGGCCGCTAGCAGGGGTTAATACCGCACCGCTGGCGGCCGAATCCCGCAGCAATTACGACAGTATAGTGCCGCTATTATACCGCCACCGCGGCTCCCGCCCCAGTGTGAAAGGGGCATAAGTAACCAAGATAGTCACACACAAATTTATTGCCATCTGGGAGCTGCAGGCAGCTGTCTGGTGGCAGGTTTGGCATCACTGAAGGGTGGGGCGATGATGTCAGCAAGAGCAATTTGGCCACACCCACTGTTTGCTGCATTACTACTCTCCTTGGGGCACCCAAATATGTCCCAGGTCTTTTAATATCCTATATAGCCAGATTCAGGTAGACGTGCCTAACTTTAGGCAGGCATGGCGTATCTCATATACGCTACGCCGCCGTAAGTTAGAGAGGCAAGTACAGTATTCACAAACAACTTGCGTCCTAAGTTATGGCGGCGTAGTGTAAATGTGCTGGCGTAAGCGCGCCTAATTCAAATGTGGAAGAGGTGGGCGTGTTTTATGTAAATTAAGCATGACCCCACGTAAATGACGTTTTGAACGAACGGCGCATGCCCTGTCCGTGGACGTAACCCAGTGCGCATGCTCCTAATTACGCCGCAAAGACTCATTGGTTTCGACGTGAACGTAAATTACGGCCAGCCTCATTCACGGACGACTTACGTAAACGACGTAAAACGTGAAAAATTTGACGCGGTTCCGACGTCCATACTTAGCATTGGCTGCGCCATCTTTTTGGTGGTTTATCTTTACGCCTGAAAACTCCTTACGTAAATGGCGTATCTTTACTCCGACGGGCAAGCGTACGTTCGTGAATAGGCGTATCTCGCTGATTTACGTATTCTAGGCGTAAATCAGCGTACATGCCCCTAGCGGCCAGCGTAAATAGACAGCTAAGATACGACGGCGCCGGCGGTCGTATCTTCGCAACATTTAAGCGTATCTCAATTTGAGAATACGCTTAAATATACAACGGCGCAGATTCAAAGTTACGACGGCGTATCTACTGATTCCCATGTGCCACTAAAGTGTTCGGATTTGGCTTGAAGAAAAGATGGCAACCCTACTATAGGCACTAGCAGTAATCATTGTGTTCCCCGCACCTAGAGTTGCCACCTCATCCCTTTAAAAGCGAACACATATTAATTACACAGGTTTGTGGCTAATTAAGTTGGTAATTAAAGGAGTTGTAAAGGAAAACAAAATCTATGCATTAAGGTGAAAAAACATCTGCTGCTGCCGCCCCCGAGCCCCCGTTATACTTACCTGACCCCTCGAAAGTCCTGCGCGGTCCAGATATCCTCTTCGCCGCTCAGCCTGGCCGCTGATTGGCTAGAGCGGATGGATTGAGAGTGACGCAGCGCACCAAGGGGCGGAGCCGAGTGATACAGTGAGCGGCTATGGACACTCGCTGTATCACGGGAGCGCGCCCGCAATTAGTGACCACCATGCGAGCTCTCGCATGACTGCGGTTACTAATTGCGGGGAGGACCAGAGACAGCCGCCGAGGGACCCAGAAGACATGGATCGGGGGCACTCTGTGCAAAACTAACTGCACAGTGGAGGTAAGTATAACATGTTTGTTATTTTAAAAAAATTTTTTTTTCCTTTAGTGACCCTTTAAGTTCACCTAGTCACTTATCTGCATTAAAGCGGATTTCCGCCTGGGTGAAAAAAAAAAAAAATCAGCAGCTACAAATACTGTGGTTGCTGACTTTTAATATAAGGACACTTACCTGTCCTGGGAGCCCACGATGTCGGCCCCGAAGCCGACCCGTCTCTTGGCTCCGGATGCAGGTGCCGGCATCATTACTAAGAGAAACGGGAAACTAAGGCCCCGTACACACGACCAAACATGTATGCTGAAACTGGTCCGCGGGCCAGTTTCAGCATACATGTTCGGTCATGTGTAGGCGCGAGCGGGCCGAATTCCAGCAAACATTTGCCCGCCGGGCCTTTTCCCAGCAGACAAATATTCCTGGTAGTGTTTTAAAACCGTCCGCTGGAATCCTGCCCGCTCGGACATGTACGGTCGTCAGTACAGACCTACCGTACATGTCCGAGCGCCCGCCGTCCCTCGCATGCGTCAAATGACTTTGACGCATGCGTGGAAGCCTTTAAATGGCAGGCCCGCCCACGTCGCCGCGTCATCGCCGCGTCATCATCGCGGCGACGACGCGGACACGCCCCGCGTAATGTTTACGCGCGGACTTCTGTACGATGGTTAGTACAACCATCGTACAGAAGCCCTCTGGCAGGCATGTACGGTGAAAACGGTCCGACGGACCGGTTTCACCGTACATGTTTGCTCGTGAGTACCCGGCCTAAGCCTTACATCTTCAAAGCCTGGTTCCTTCTGCACATGTGCGAGTCGCGCTACGCTTTCTGAATGGTCCCCATCGGTCTTCTGGGACCTGTGTGTCTCCCAGAAGGCAGCGCAGGGGGCGGACATTACGTAGTTCGCCACATCTTTCCCCAGAATCCAGGAATCTGGAGGGGGGGGATCCAATCAGCGGAAGTTTCATTTATGGGTGGATCTCCACTTTAAATTAGCCTCAGCACCTGTGTAATTAATATGTGTTCGGGATGAGGTGGCAACTCTAATTGCACCCCCCCCCCTCCTGCTGGCAAAACACAATAGTGCTGCAGGGGGAATTCAACACAGTCAGTGTTAATGGGGGAAGCAGGCAATTTTCTTTCAGGTAGAAGGAAAGAAAATCAAATCTTCTTGGGGCTGCCTAATTGGCTTCCTTTATCTGATCAGCCCCTCGGTAGCACTTCCTGCACACAAATCTATTCCCCTGCTCTGCCAGATCCAGAACCGCTGAAGGTAAAACTGGCCATGCATGTTGGCATCGGCATGTCTCCATCCATAAACAGCATTGATGGACAAATCTGCAGTGTCATCTATTGTGTTCTGACAACCAGCATCCGTGGCTGTCTGCATACTCAAAAAGTGGCTGCATCTGGTATACAGGCTCTGTTCAGCCAGGAATCGAATGAAGTCAATTGCAAAATCAGGTGGTGCAGACAGGGCTACCCAAGGAATGAATTTTGTCTGATTCTGGAGGAATCCAATCCTTGTTTGGCAGGTTACATTATTACACTGAGCTTTTATTGGGGTTATAAAGCAGCAGGTGGTAATAATAGGTAAAGAGGTAGGGATTAGGTCTGATTTATGGTCCCCATGCTCAGAAACCAGATGGACCAATTAATTGGTAGAGTGGTGTTGCCATTGTAATTACACATCCCAGGCTGATAGATCATATTACACCAGCTATTAAATCCCCACTCTGGTCTTTAATGGGAATTCAATAGAGCTATACTGAAGCCTTCCAGACAATCGTTTTATTTAGAACTATCTGCGTCTAATTCAGGCAAGCATTTGCGCAAGTTTTGGTAAAATTTACAACGTTGGCAACAAATTCAGGTAGTTCTAACTACCACCACTTTGAGGCTCGGTTCACATATCAGCCGCATGAGGCTCACGGCAGGGGTCCGGTGCGCGCTGGTTCACCATTTCAGGTCCGATATCAGCCTGAATTTTGGGCTGAATTCGGACCTGAAACGAACCAAAAGACACACAGCGTTTTTGTGCAAAACGCAATGGACCTGCTGCGGAGAAATGTGAACAGGCTCCATAGAGAGCCTGTCAAAAACTCCTGCTATTGCGAATTGGAAGGCGGGGGTCCCGCCTTCCAATTCGGAATGGTGTGGACCCAGCCTAAAGACCTGTCGCTATGGCAGCAACAGATTATATATATATATATATATATATATATATATATATATATATATATATATATATATATATATATATATATATATATACACATGATCCTGCTCTCCCGCCTGCTACAAGTCACTGATCACTGCAATTACTAGTATAACAAAAAAAAAAAGAAAGAAAGAAAAATTCCATTAATATATCCCATAGTTTGTAGACGCTGTAACATTCATGTGAACCAATCGATATTTGCTTATTAGGATTTTTTTTAACAAAAATATGGAGCAGAATACACATTGGCCTAAATTTATAAAGAAATTCGATTTTTTTTTAATGTTTTTTATTGGATATGTTTTATAGCACAAAGCTAAAAATATATAGGTAGATTCAGTAAGAGTTAGGCCGGCTTATCAGTAGATACACCGACCTAACTCAGAATCTACGCCGTTATGTTTAAGTGTATTCTCAATCAGAGATACACTTAAACATATCTAAGATACGACAGCCTATCTTAGGTTGCAATATTTCGGATGGCCGCTAGGTGGCGCTTCCATTGCGGTCGGCGTAGAATATGTAAATTAGTAGATACGCCGATTCACGAACGTACGCCCGGCTGACGCAGTACTTTTACGCCGTTTACGTTAGCGATAGGCCGCCTAAAGTTAGAGCTAGGCCCTAGTTGGAATAGTAATGTTAAGTATGGCCGCCGTTCCCGCGTCAAAATTCGAAATTTTTACGTCGTTTGCGCAAGTCGTCTGTGAATCGGGATTTACGTTGTTTACGTCCACGTCTAAATCAATAGGCCCGTGCGGCGTACTTAGCCGCAATGCACACTGGGAAATGTAGGCGCCCGGCGCATGCGCAGTTAAAGAAAACGTCAAAAACGTAAGGTCAAGTCCCATTAACATAAAACACGCCCCCTTATACACATTTGAATTAGGCGCCCTTACGCCCGCCCGCTTTAGGCTACGCCGCCGTAACTTAGAAGGCAAGTACATTGTGAATCATGTACAGTACTTGCCTTGCTAACTTACGGCGGCATAGCTTAAATGCCTTAAGCTACGCCGCCGCAAAGTTGCGGCATTGTATGTGAATCTAGGCAATAGGTTTTTTTTTTTTTAATTGTCTGTCTTTTTTTGTTTATAGCTCAAAAAATAAAAAATGTAGTGGTTATCAAATACCATCAAAAGAAAGCTCTATTTGTGGGAAAAAATTTGACATAAATTTTATTTGGGTACAGTGTCGGACGATCGCGCAGTTGTCAGTTAAAGTAACACAGTGCCGTATCGCAAAAAATGGCCTGGTCATGAAGTGGGGTAAATCTTCCAGAGGCCTGAGCTGGCATATAAAGGTACACCTGTACTCAGAGTGCTTTGACATTGTCATGAATATTACAGTTTTCCTCACACCTCTATCCTCGACCCCAGTTAGCTCTCAGCTGGGAGATTTCCCGGTCAGAAAGCAAAGGGGCCAGGAAAACGGGAGATGTGATTACACAAATATAGCAATGTTTGTATTTGGGAAATGACTTGTTACTGGGTGGGCAGAGCCTATGGGGGAACTGAGATTCCCATTGGATTCTTATTTTTGAAAGACAGTGCATGGTAGTAGGTGTATTCGAAGGTTGATCTTGGACTGAATAACAGCTATAGATCTGCCCACTTCCATGCGTTGTCAATCAACAATAAGGTGAAGCTAGTCTTTCAGTTCCCCATCAAGCTTCACCCAAAGAAGGAGTGTCTGAACAAGGGGCATGACCACTTTAAGTGTGCAGTGGCCCTCCCAATCCTTACCTGAGCGCCCTCCAATCCAGCGATGTTCATGATAGCCTTGGCTGTCCTGGGACTCTCCCTCCTCAATGGCTGAGACACCAGCAGGAGCCCGTGCTGTCAATCACAGCCAGTCAGCCAATGAGGAGAGAGTGGGGGTGGGGCCAAGCCATTGCTGTATGTGTCTTATGGAGGCACCTCTGCATGCCATTGAGGCACGCAGAGGTGCCCCCATGGCAAGCGGCTTTCTCTGGGGGCACTGCTTGAGGTGGAGAAGCAAGAAGCGCCGACGGGGGACCCAAAAAGAAGAGGATTGAAGCAAAACCACTGCACAGCTCAGGTAAGTATAACATGTTTGTTATTTTAAAAAATAAAAGCTTTTTCGCCTGTCTCTGAAAGGTACAAGAACTGGCCACAAGCCCCGACACTTTCAGTGCACCAGCCATCGCAATCCTAAAGGGTGTCTACAACAGCATTTATTAATTCTACCAAATATCTTATAGAATGAAGATCCTATTTTGATTTATAATTTAAGGGCCAGATTCACCAAAGAGATACGACGGCGTATCTCCTGATACGCCGTCGTATCTCTGTTTCTATCTATGCGACTGATTCATAGAATCAGTTACGCTTAGATATCAATAAGATCCAACAGGTGTAATTGTTTTACACTGTCGGATCTTAGGATGCAGTACCGCGGCCGCCGTTGGGGGGAGTTCGCGTCGTAAACCAGTGTCGGGTATGCAAATTAGGAGTTACGGCGATTCTCGACGGATTTTTGCGTTCGCTACGTCGCTGCTAGTCTAGTTTCCCGTCGCAAAGTTAGTCGTCGTTTGACCTGCCCTAACTTTACTCAGCAATCGTATTGCTGTTTAAAGTATGGCCGTCGTTCCCGCGTCGAAATTTAAAATTTAACGTCGTTTGCGTAACATGTCCGGGAATACGGAAGTACGTGACGCGCGTCGCCGTTCGGAAAAATGATGTCACGGTGCGCAAAGCACGAAGGGAATTGCGAAACTGAGCATGCGCAGTAGGTCCGGCGCGGGAGCGCGCCTAATTTAAATGGCACACGCCCATTTGAATTGGCCCGCCTTGCGCCAGAGGCTGCCAGCTTAGTTTTCATCGCAAGTGCTTTGTGAATCAGGCACTTGCGATGAAAACTTGCGGCGGTGTAACGTATCTACAATACGTTACGCCGCCGCAGTTCTATGTGAATCTGGCCTTAAATATTTTCAGTGTTGCCCATTATTAGTTCAGTCTGAGTTTATTAATTTTCACATGATTGAAGTACAAAGAAGAAAAGCCATATAACATTGGATAGATATCAAAAATATGAAACAATATTGGCAAAGAGCATTAGGGGAGAGTGGGAGAGTTACAATAAATAAGTCAGTTATCAGTTAAGATGTAGGGAGTATTCCCATTAAACTCCATCCAGTGCCGAGCCAGAGATTCAGTGCACAGTAAATAATCACCATGAGATTGTTGTCGATTGTATACTCAGAAACAAGTTACAACAGTAGCTGGTGTTCATTCCCAATGAGTGAGACTGGGCGTTCGGATGATAAGGTTGAATACCTACGTTTAAGAAAAGAAGAAGAGTGGGAAACCAACAGGCAAAATAAAAAGAGGAAAGAATGGGATGAAATACAACTATTAGCTTGGGAAAAGTTGGAGGAAGGGGGGAGGGGTTGGGAGAATTCCATCATGGCTGTATCTGTCCAGTAGAGTCATTATCTGAGACCCAAACTTTATATGTAAGAAGCATTCTAAACATAGAACAGGAGGCCCAGGTTTTCTTGAACTGTTCTTCCTAGCGCTTTCTTGGGACAAATGTTGACCTTTTTATCTTCACCTAAATCAATAATAGTGGGAAAATTATAAAAAAAACTAAGAAGGTGGGTTTTCTGGACAAACTTGGCATTTTCAACAGACAGATTCAGGATAACATTAGAAAGAACACATAACTAGGAGATGAAACCCAGGTATTATTCCTCTAAGGCCTCGTACACACGACCGAACATGTGTGCTGAAACCGGTCCGCGGACCAGTTTCCGCGGACATGTCCGACCGTGTGTAGGGCCTACCGGACCGGATTCCTAGCCGAGCGGACAGGTTTCCAGCGGACAAAAGTTTCTTAGCATGCTAAGAAACTTGTCCGCTGGAAGCCTGTCCGTCGGACATGTCCGATGGTCAGTACGACTCATCGGACATGTCCGCTGGCCCGAGAACCCGCGCATGGCGTCAAAGTGATTCGACGCATGCGTGGAAGCATTGAACATCCGGGTTCGCGCACATCGCCGCGTCATCGTCGCCGCCACGTCACCGCGTCATCACCGCGTATTCTGTCCGTGGGGAATTTGGTCTGATGGTATGTACACACATCAGACCAAATGATCCCAGCAGACATGTCCGATGAAAACGGTCCGCAGACCGTTTTCATCGGACATGTCTGGCCGTGTGTACAAGGCCTTACTCTGAAAAACTTCCCTAAGGCCTCGTACACACGATAGGTTAACCAGAGAACAACGGTTCTGTCATGCGTACACACCATCAGTTAAAAAACCGATTGTGTCAGAACGCGGTGACGTAAAACACAACAACGTGCTGAAGAAAACGAAGCGTAATGCTTCCAAGCATGCGTCGACTTGATTCTGAGCATGCATGGATTTTTAACCGATGGTTGTGCGTACTAACGATACCAATCCATAGGTTAAATTTTAAAGCAAGTTGTCTATTTTTTAACCTAAGGTTAAATAACCTATGGGGCCTACACACGATCAGTTTGGACTGATGAAAATGGTCCTTCAGACCGTTGTCCTCTGGTCAACCTATCGTGTGTACGAGGCCTAAGAAGAATGGAGTAATTATCGTAGTAATTTTCTGTTAAGATTATGTATTTGTGGGATATAGCACTCTTTTGGAGGGTTATGAGAAATGGTTCTCCTCAAACAGGATATTGTGCCAAACCTGTTGGTAAATAATAGAACTACGTGGAAGAGTAGGCTTAATAATAAAGTTTATCTGCAAAGTGCCAGCACGAGTCCCGGTGGAATTGTGCACACATATACAGTACCTGAGTATATGTATTTTTTTTATAGAGATACCTCCAAATGAATGTTGAGGCAAATTCCAGTTGCAGGGGCCCCTGAGGATGATCACGATGTGGCATCTGTCTTTGTGTGTGTCTTTGTGAGACTGAAAGACAAGATTTGCAGTGATGAGGAGACTCTCTAGCTGTTGTCCAACAAGCCTGGAATGCAGCTTTGCAATTTCACTAGCAGAAACCATGCCTTGGCACTGGAACTAATGCCACGTACACACCATCACTTTATGTGATGAAAAAAAACGACACTTTCTGTGAAGTAAAAAATGACGTTTTTGAAACTTCAATTTTCAAAGACGAAGTTGCCTACACACCATCGTTTTCTCACAATGATCTTGCAAAGTGAGGTTACGTTCCACCACGTTTTACCATTGAAGCTCGCTTCATAAGTAGCTTCTAGGCATGCGTGGATGAAAAAACGTCTTAGAAAACGACGTTTTTTGCTACACACGATCAATTTCTGTGAAGTAAAAAGTGCACTTTTGAAAAACGACACATAAAATTGAAGCATGCTTCAATTTTTTTTGGTCGTTTTTTACAAGACATAAAACGACGTTTTCCCCCACACACGGTCAATTAAAGTGACGTTTTTAAAAACATCATTTTTTTTCATCACATAAAGTGATGGTGTGTACGCGGCATAAGAGTCAGCCTTCTCAGTCTACTCTGCGCTTAGTCCCTAGTAGCGGTAATTACATGGCCCCCTTATGTCATCACCACCCGGCGCATACTGGGATTGTGACGTCATAAGAGGCCAATATAAATCGTTGCGCACTGCACACCCGGCATTACAGCGTGTATCGGAAAACTAACACTGCACATCACCATGAACACACCATCCCCACTGTGAAACAGAGTGGTGGCAGCATAATGTTGTGGGGATGCTTATCTTCAGCATGGACAGGGAAGCTGGTCAGAGTTAATGGGAAGATGGATAGAGCCAAATACAGGGCAATCTTAGAAGAAACCCTGTTAGAGTCTGCAAAAGACTTGAGACTGGGGCAGAGGTTCACCTTCCAGCAGAACAATGACCCTAAACATACAGCCAGAGCTACAATGGAATGGTTAGATCAAAGAACATTCATGTGTTAGAATGGCCCAGTCAAAGTCCAGACCTAAATCCAATTGAGAATCTGAGGCAAGACTTGAAAATTGTCGTTCACGACACTCTCCATCCAGTCTCACAGAGCTTAAGCTATTTTTCAAAGAAAAATGGGCAAAAATTGTACTCCCTAGATGTGCAAAGCTGGTAGAGACATCCCCAGAAAGACTTACAGCTGTAATTGCAGTGAAAGGTGGTTCTACAAAGTCGCACGCCACACATTTCAGATATTTATTTATAATAAAAAATTGAAAACCATTTATCATTTTCCTTCCACTTCACAATTATGTGCCACTTCGTGTTGGTTTATCACATAAAAGCCCAATAAAATACATTTACATTTTTGGCTGTAACATGACAAAATGTGGAACATTTTCAGTGGTATGAATACTTTTTCAAGGCACTGTATAACACTGCAAAGTGCATATAGACCTCCTTTTATTAGTGAGGCAATTACTGAAGAGTTTTTGGTGCATGGGACTGCAACCCTTTTTTTTTTTTTTTTTTTTTTTTTTACAGACATTGAATCATTTGTTTAAAAGGAAAGATATTATATTATTTTATATTAATGATTTTTACACTGTTTTCAGATTTTTATTTATGCACTATCATTTGAATGCACTATATTAAAGTAGAGCCCTGCACTTTTTTTTTTTTTACTATATATATTAAGGGAGTTGTAAAGCTGTGCGTTTTTTCACCTTAATGCATCCTATGCATTAAGGTGAAAAAAACATCCAATGCTTACAGCCCCCCCAGTCCCCCGTTTACTTACCTGAGCCCTTGAAAGTCCTGCGTCATGAATGCGCTGGCTTCTCGGCCCGGGCTTCTCGGCTCTTCTCTGCTCTCCATTGG
Source organism: Rana temporaria (assembly GCF_905171775.1). Taxonomy (NCBI): domain Eukaryota; kingdom Metazoa; phylum Chordata; class Amphibia; order Anura; family Ranidae; genus Rana; species Rana temporaria. The sequence goes on from NC_053493.1 coordinate 358,909,095, forward strand.
ATGATTGATAGCAGTGCAGCCATTGGCTCCCGCTGCTGTCAATCAAATCAATGACCCGGTGCGCCGGGGGGCAGGGCCGAGTGATACTGTATCACAGGAGCGCGGCCGCAAGCTAACCCTCTTGGGAAAGCGATTCCCAGAGGGGGGTTAGCTCTTGCGGGGAGGAGCTGAGACAGCCGCCGAGGGACCCCAGAAGACGAGGATTGGGGCCACTCTGTGCAAAACAAGCTGCACAGTGGAGGTAAGTATGACATGTTTGTTAATAGAAAAATAAATCAAAAATAAACCTTTACAACCCCTTTAATTACATTTTGTACAGGTGTTTGGATGCATAGTGGTGTAAGCTGCCTCCTATAACATATAGATTTGAGTAATAAGTGGTTTAGACAAAGGGATAGTGCGGAAAGTTTTTTTACATTTATATATGGCCAGTTTAAAGCGGAGTTCCGGCCACAATTTCCTTTTTAAATATAAATACCCCTGTAATACACAAGCTTAATGTATTCTAGTAAAGTTAGTCTGTAAACTAAGGCCCGTTTTGTTAGGTTGTTACAGCATTTAGACACTTTATAAAATAGAAATTGACTGGGGCCATCTTAAGTGTGTGCATCATGAAGCCAGACTGTATGACTTGCAGATCTCGCACATGCTCAGTGCTGCACAAGCAGTGTCAGATCAGGTTTCAGCACCTGTGCTGTCCAAGTCACATGATTCTTTGAGACTGGGGAATGCACAGACTCCTGGAAAGTTACACCCACTACATTCCCAGGAGTCTGTGCGGTGTAGGTTAGGAAGCATTAAGCACCTAGGTGCAGGAAGTGGGAAGATTAACTATTCTGCCTAGCAACAACACTTTGAAGGCATCTAAAAAAAAATGTTTTTCGTAAAGGACTAATGACATTTTTTTAAAACTACTGATGCAATGTTATATTTATGGGTGGAACTCCACTTTAACCACCTCAATACAGGGCACCTTCACCCGCTTCTTACCCTGGCCAATTTAAAGCTTTCAATTTTTTCCCTAAATAGCTTCCTTTACCTTAGTGCAGTCCTCCTTCACTTACCTCATCCTTCCATTTTGCTTTTAAATGTCCTTATTTCTTCTGAGAAATCCTCACTTCCTGTTCTTCTTTCTGTAACTAAACAGTAATACGACGCTTTCTCCCTGGTGTGGAGAAAGCCTCTTGAGGGGAGAGGGGGCGAGCAGGAGTTTCAGGACGCCCACTAACACACAGCTCCTTTCTCTATCTGAAAAGTAGAAAGCGTCCTGACTCTCCTGCTCGCCCCCTCGAGAGGCTTTCTCCACACCAGGGAGAAAGCGTTGTATTACTGTGTTTAGTTACAGAAAGAAGAACAGGAAGTGAGGATTTCTCAGAAGAAATAAAGACATTTAAAAGCAAAATGGAAGGATGAGGTAAGTGAAGGAGGACTGCACTAAGGTAAAGGAAGCTATTTAGGGAGAAAATGTTTTACCTTTATAACCCCTTTAAGGACCCGCTCACGTATTTATATACGTCGGCATTTTAAAGATGAATATCTCGGTAACGGCAGCAGCTGCTGACACAACCGAGATATTCATCTTTCCTGTGAGCGGTCCTGTTAACGATTACGGTTGTATCCGTGGCGGATTCGCTGCAAGATCACCGTTATCGGTGGCGGGAGAGGGCCCCCCTCCCGCCGTTCTCCCGCGCCCTTTGCCGCTTACCGGAGCTGTCGGCAGCGGCGGAGGCGATCAGGTCCTGTCTCCTGCTCGGCTGGGATACGAGTGAGGGCAAGATGTCCCCCACCTGTCTCCATGGCATAGCAGGGCGGAAGCGACGTCAAAACGTCACTTCCGCCCATGCTTCTTAAAGGCACATTTTCTGGTTGTCTTTTATTTAAATGACAATTATTATTTTTTTTATTGCATTTTAGTCTAAATATGAGATCTGAGGTCTTTTTGACCCCAGATCTCATATTTAAGAGGACCTGTCATGCTTTTTTACAAGGGATGTTTACATTCCTTGTAATAGGAATAAAAGTGACCCATTTTTTTTTTTTAAGTGTAAAAATGTATAAAATAAATTCCAATAAATAAGAAAACAAAAAAATATATTTTTTAAAGCGCCCCGTCCCGACGAGCTCGCACGCAGAAGCGAATGCATACGTGAGTAGCGCTGCATATGAAAACGGTGTTCAAACCGCACAAGTGAGGTATCGCCGCGATCGTTAGAGCGAGAGCAATAATTCTAGTCCTCCTCTGTAACTCAAAAGATGCAACCTATAGAATTTTTTCAATGTCGCCTAGGGAGATTTTTAAGGGTAAAAGTTTGCCACCATTCCACGAGTGGGTGCAATTTTGAAGCGTGACATTTGGGTATCATTTTATTTGGCGTAACATTATCTTTCACAATATAAAACAAAATTGGGCTAACTTTACTGTTGTCATATTTTTTAATTCAAAAAAGTTTTTTTTTCCAAAAAAAGTGCGCTTGTAAGACCACTGTGCAAATACGGTGTGACAAAAAGTATTGCAATGACCGCAATTTTATTCTCTAGGGTGTTAGAACAAAAAAATATATAATGTTTGGGGGTTCTAAGTAATTTTCTAGCAAAAAAAATTTTTTGAATCTTGTAAACACCGAGTCTGAAAAACAGGCAAGGTCCTTAAGTGGTTAACACTAAAGACCCTTTTTGGCAGAAGTTCTTCTTTAATGTACCTCACCTGTGACTGGGCACTAGCATCTTTTTTTTTTTATTGTTCACTTTTGAAAATGCTCACTTTTTGTAACGGAAAAAATCCTGCCAACTATACAAGTCTCCTGCATTTTACTCATCACTCAGATAAAGATCATGGGCTGTCCTTGACATTTACTCTTTGTAGCAACTTAATTTCCATGAAAAGAGACGTGAAAAACCAAAGTCTGTACCTGATGATAATCTTCCTAATGACATGGCCTCACCTGACATTTTTATTCTGTGATCAGTCGATAGATTGTAAGGCCTGGTTCACACTGGTGCGACATGACACTAGTACTACTTTGGATCCGACTTTGCCCTGCGACTTGAAGTCCGACATATGTCCGACTTTCAATGAAGGAGGGGGAACTCCACGCCAAATTTTAACAAAAAAAACGGCATGGGTTCCCCCTCCAGGAGCATACCAGGCCCATGGGTCTGGTGCGGATTTAAAGAGGAACCCCCTACGCCGGCATGGGGGAACCCCCAAGATCCATACCAGACCCGTATCTGAGCAGCAGCCCGGCCGGTCTGGAAAGAGGGTGGGGACGAGCGAGCAACCCCCCCTCCCTAACCGTGCCAGGCCGCATGCCCTCAACATGGGGAGGTAGGTGCTCTGGGGCAGGGGGGCGCCCTGCAGCCCCCCCCCACCCCAAAGCACCCTGTCCACATGTTGATGAGGACAGGGCCTCCTCCCGACAACCCTGTCCGTTGGTTGTCGGGTCTGCGGGGGGAGGCTTATCGGAATCTGGGAGCCCCCTTTAACATACCGGCCCCCCACCCTAGGTGAATGAGTCACCACCCGGAGCATGCTGTGACTGTGACGTCATAAGAGGCCTATATAAATCGGTGCGAGGCGCGCACCCGGCATTACAGCAGGAGGGAGCATCGAGTCAACATCGGAAGAAAAGAAGAGGGAAGAAGAAGGCGACGAGGAAGAAGGCGACAAAAAAGACCGGACTGGCCGCCGCCGCTAGTGAAAGAGTTACAAAGAATATATCGGCGGCGCAGCCCGGCAGAAGGCACCGGAGAGCGGGAGAAGAACCGGGGAGTGCGGAGATCAGAAGAAGAGAGCGGAGAAGACGAAAGAAGACCAACCATGGTGCCGGAATGATTGAAGCACTAACGCCAGTCATTGTCTGGGAAAAATCGTTTACCCCCTTGCATCGCCCCCCCGCCCCCCTATGTGATGATGGGGGGGGGGGCGGCATTGAAGGACCCGGCCTTGGGGCTGGAAAGGGAGTAAATCCGGGCCTGCCCACAACCCTTGACCGGTGGTTGTGGGGGTATGCGGGCGGGAGGCTTATCAGAATCTGGAAGACCCCTTTAACAAAGGGGACCCCCAGATCCTGACCCCCCCTGTGTGAAATGGGGTACACTGTACCCCTACCATTTCACGAAAGAAGTGTAAATTCTTGAAAAAAAACACACACACACCGTAGAATAAAGTCCTTTATTAATAAAAAAAGAAAGAAAAAAAAACTCCAGCGGTGATAATCCACTCGTTCCCGGCTTCCTGCTCCAACGTTGTCCTGATCCAGCGACGGCTGCAGGTGATCTCCAGCGATAAGAAGATCCATCCATCCAGAGAGCAGCTTCGCCGACCTCCTCTAACCGCTGGACACAGCCCAGCGAATGACGCGCTGAAGCTGTGACATTACTTATATAGGGGAGGCAGGGCCACCCGTCACGTGACCCCGCAATTTTAAAATTTGGACCCGAACATCCAGGTGTCCGCTCAACTCTACTTACAATATAAAAGGGAGGGGCAAGTGATGCAAAATGTAATAACTGTGAAGAACGTTCTCTGTTAAAAAAAAAAAAGCCATGTTCGGCTCATTCCTAATAACTACCTCAACTTGATCTCTACAGTATAAGTAGTAACCTTTTGTAGGTGTATATTTACTGTAAAACGTCCATCTCGAAATTACACCATAGACACAATTTAACATTATTAGCTACTTTTGTTACAAGTGCAATGAAGAGGTCAACAATATGAATGGTAATTGCTAGGTAAACTAAGCCATATAGATGCAAACCTTAGCAACAAAATAACGACCTGTTTGTCTAGTTTAGCTTTGTTATAGGTGACCAGAAAGTGTGTCCTTCAAAGGAAAAGGTCATTGAGATGTATTGTGGCAACCTTTCAATGGGCTAAATTAGCACAGGGTAGTTTGTTTGTTTTTATTGTAGATTGTATAATGCACTGTGTATTCCAAGCACTGTATAGTCCTGGACTTGATGTTGGCTCCCCTTTGGCTTGGTAATACAATATGCAACTTAGTCTGCTCAAAGATATAAGATTAGAGAAAATGGCTAGATTGAGTGAAGATCTCGAGTTTATGCGCCCCGTGCATTGCTTCTAGGCAACTGCTCATAGAAGGTTTCAAAACCAGTTTCTTTGCTATTGTTCCTCCATGTGATAATAAGCAGCACTAGTAACATTGGCAATATACTCAACAATACTGTGAGCACACAGGGGTTTAGGAAAACGATAGCTTCATAGCTCATCCACAAACCTGCCCCCAGCTACATCACTAACCTTGTCTCAAGATACCAACCAAACTGTTGTCTTCAGTACTCCCAGGATCTCCTGCTCTCTAGATTCTTCATCACCTCCTCCCATGGTTACCTCCAGGACTTTTCCAGAGGCTCTCCCATCCTCTGGAACTCCTCACCCCAATTTGTCCATCTGTCCACCATTAGGCAATCCCTGAAAATGTGACTCTTTAGAGAACCCTTTCCTGCTTCTAACTAATAAACTTTTTTTTTTTACTATTGCCATCAGGTCATCCCCCACACTTATTAAATTTTGTATCACTTGACACTCCCTCTTATAATGTACACTCTAATGAGCAGGGCCCTTTAATTCCTCCTGTATTGCATTATACTGTAACTGCCTATATTGTCTGCCTTCATGTTGTAAAGAGCTGTGCATATACAGTATATCCTGTATAATGATAATATAATATTAATAATTGCTCACCATTCCTTTGATGTCAGTACTTATGTTAGTGTGGATATGTATGGCTAAAATGTGGACCTGTTGCTTCATTTGCATAGTAGGAATAAGTTAGCGCTAATGATGTGTGCCATATGTCTGGCTGCTGCAGGATTTGTTACATATCGAACTTTACCCAGACAGCAGGATGTGGTTAGTGCTGAACGCCCAGTGCTGAGGCTTGTAATCAGGGCCGATCCTAGGCGCCCCCACATAGGCGTGGTCATCTTACCAACTCCTCCCCTTTACAAATGTTTCCATGGCAAAGACTCAAACACAGAGATGCTCCCCTAACACGGACAAGGAGAACACGTCAGGCACGGACCGCCCCCCCAGCGATGTCACTACAGGGCTGGTCTCTCTCCACACATTGACAGCCGCTGCTTCGCTCTCTGACAGGAGGAGGGAGGGGGGACAGGCTTGGGCAGGAAACACAGTGGCGGTGACCGGCGGAGAGAGCCACCTCTGGACATGGACAAGGAGAGGAGGAGGGAGGGGAGCACTCTGGCGCTTCAGTGCCCCCACCTCGGTGGCGCCTGGGTGCACTGCACCCCACACACCTGCCTAGGATCAGCCCTGCTTGTAGTTCCAGGTGCAATACACTTAGTACACTGATCACTGTGGGTTTCTTACTTGGCACCTCCTCCATTCATAAAAGGTATGGTTTATTTTAAATCAGTGCAAGGTGTGCTGTGATTAGCGCAGGTGTGGATGAAAGTCAAGTTCTCCCCTATTCCAATCACAGAGGACCTCGTATTAATTGAAAAGAAGCAACGTTTTTTTTATGAATGGAGGAGATGAGGATGAATTTCACAATTTCACCTCTTCCAATTACAGGTGGCCTTTTATTCATTGAAAAGGAGCAAGGTTTTTATGAATGAAGGAGATGAGGATGAATGTCACAATCTCACCTCTTCCAATTACAGGTGGCCTTTTATTCATTGAAAAGGAGCAAGGTTTTTATGAATGGAAGAAGTGCAGATGAATGTCACAATCTTATCTTCTCCAATCAAAATATGGCCTTTTATTCATTGAAATAAAGCAAGGCTTTTTATAATGGAGACGGTGCCAAGTGACCCACAGTGATCAGTGCAGCCAGACCAACAAGCCTAAGCAGGGCTGGGACAATGGGTGGGCAGGAGGGGACTGTGATATCATGTGAGGTGGGGGGCACTACAAGGAGATTGGGGGTAAAGAAATATCTGTTGGGAGGGGAAATTTGGGGGGGGGGGGGCAGGGGGTAAGAATTGTTCTAGGAGAGGAAGTTTAGGGGGGGGGGGGTGCTAGGAGTGGTGATTTAGGAGCATTTGTGTTGAGAGGGGGATGGGGGAAAAGGATGCAAGGAGGGGAGATTGGGGGGGGGGGGGTTGCTAGAAGAGGTGATATGGTAGAGGGGGCAAAGAGAATTGTGCTAGGAGCAGACATTTTTTGGGGGGGGGGGGGTGATTTGTACTAGTAGGGATGAATGAGGGAATTGTTGCTGGTAGTGAATTTTTTTTTGGGGGGGGGGGGGGATTTGAGTTACAAGGGAGATGGGGGGTATTTAATATGGGGTGGAGAGGGGTAAGGTGTGTACTCGGAGAAAAAATTTGAGGGATTTGAACTGTAGAAGATTTGTGTTAGAAGTTGTGATTTTGGGGGGAGCGGTTTTGTTCTGGGAGTAGGGAGAATTTATGCTTAGAGGATAAGCATGCAGATAAGTGCTCAATTTTTTTTGGGAGGGGGGGGGGGGGTTGCTTACACATAATACTCATACATCTTGGGAGGTGGGGGGGCATAGTTGGCATGTTCGTCCTGGGCTCTAGAAGACCTTGTCCCAGCACTGAGCCTAAGCACAGGGCATTTAGTATCAACAGGATACTGCTGCCTGAATAAAAGTAAGTACATACCAAACGCTGCAGTGGGCAGAGATGGGGGACACATCATTAGAAAGAACTTATTTTTACCGTGCAAATAACCAAAACAATTTTTTGCCCGTGCCCCAATTTTAATTGAAATCGGGTCTACATTCAAATATAATCTTAAATGTATATTGTCTATTTATCTTATTGGGTAAGGATGAATAATGATGAATACAAGGGCTGAAGCACTTACCTTTCCTGTAGAATAGGTTGCCATATGATCCTGCAGTGCTGGTAAGGCAACTTTTATTTGTATATCTTTATTTTATATATCTAAACCCAATCATTAAAACCTCTGTGTCCTGAGTTAGTACAGGGTGGTGGGTGGAGGGGGATGCTCTGTATGGGGGGCTCTGTACTGGGGTAAGGATGGGGGGTGAGAGGTTTGTAAAGAGGAAGTGGTGGTGGGGGAAGGAATTGGAATTGAGGGAAGACCTCTGTACTGGGGGCAGAGAAAGAGCTGTGTAGTGTTTTGGTGTTTCTTCCAGTGACACCACCACTGATACAGTGACATTTTCTCCTTCCACTGTCACAGTGACATTTTCTCCTTCCAGTGACACCACTGACACCGTGACATTTTCTCCTTCCACTGACACAGTGACATTTTCTCCTTCCAGTGACACCACTGACACAGTGACATTTTCTCCTTCCAGTGACACAGTGACATTTTCTCCTTCCAGTGACACAGTGACATTTTCTCCTTCCAGTGACACCACTGACACAGTGACATTTTCTCCTTCCAGTGACACCACTGACACAGTGACATTTTCTCCTTCCAGTGACACCACTGACACAGTGACATTTTCTCCTTCCAGTGACACCACTGACACAGTGACATTTTCTCCATCCAGTGACACAGTGACATTTTCTCCTTCCAGTGACACCACTGACACAGTGACATTTTCTCCATCCAGTGACACAGTGACATTTTCTCCTTCCAGTGACACAGTGACACTTTCTCCTTCCAGTGACACCACTGATACGGTGACATTTTCTCCTTCCAGTGACACCACTGATACAGTGACATTTTCTCCTTCCAGTGACACCACTGATACAGTGACATTTTCTCCTTCCAGTGACACCACTGATACAGTGACATTTTCTCCTTCCAGTGACACCACTGATACAGTGACATTTTCTCCTTCCAGTGACACAGTGACATTTTCTCCTTCCAGTGACACAGTGACATTTTCTCCTTCCAGTGACACCACTGACTATAGGTGTGCACAGCCTATTGCATTAGGGCAGGCACCTTAAAGCTCAAACACATCCAAGTGTGTATAGATATACAGATCCGTGCTATAGCCGAATGACGGCTACAGTGTGGACCTGCTTTGCCGGGAGGCCATCAATAGACGTCCTCCCCTTTACACGCTCCCAGCGCGCCCCCTACAGGACACGCGCGGCGTGCTGTGATCACCGAGTTAATGAGACTCGGGTGATCACAGATCGAGGGAAGGAGCCGATCACGGCTTATTACCATGTCATCAGCTGTCAGCCAATGACAGCTGATCACGTGATGTAAACAGAAGCTCGGTAATTATTATTTTTCTCCTCACGCTGAAAGCATTAGAAGAAAAAAAAGGCGATCGCCGGCTTCTGTGCAAGGGACATCGTTCCCGAAGAGGAAGAGGCACATCAGCCTCATCTGTGCCAAGCAGTACCGCCTGCCAGTGCCACAAATCAGTGCCACCTATCAATGCCTACAAGTGCGAACTCTCAATGCCCACCAGTGGTGCCAATCAGTGCCTCATCAGTGCCACCTAGCAGTGCTGCCTATCAGTGTCACCTACCAGTGCCGATCAGTGCCCATCATTGCCACCCATCAGTGCCCATCACTGCCACCTATCAGTGCATATCAGTGCCAGCTATCAGTCCCACCTATTAGTGCCACTTCTCAGTCCCCACCAATGCCACCTATCAATGCCCATCAGTGCTACCCATCAGTGCCACCTCTCAGTGCCACCTATTAGTGACCACCAGTGCCACCTTATCGGTGCCCATCAATGCAGCCTATCGGTGCCCATCAATGCAGCCTATCGGTGCCCATCAGGGCAGCCTCATCAGAGTAAATCAATGAAGGAGAAAAATTACCTGTTTGCAAAATGTTATAACACAGATCACGGTAACTGACCGGCAACGGCGGTCTTTTACCATGTGATCGCGCCGTCCAATGACGGCGCGATCACAGGTAAACAAACCGGCGTCATTTGATGACGCCGGTTCCTCCCTCCTCTCGCTGTACCGATCGGTACAGTGTGAGAGGAGAGCGCGGATGGCAGCAGCAGTGTGGGATGGATCTGTGACTATTGCAGTCACAGATCCATCCATCCCTGCTCAGCCATCCCTGCATTAACCCCTGCAATACTCTGCCTTCCCTGCGCAATACTCTGCAATGCTCTGCCTTCCCTGCGCAATTACTCTGCAAAACCCCCGCGCAATACTCTGCAAAACCCCCGCGCAATACTCTGCAAAACACCCGCGCAATACTCTGCAAAACACCCGCGCAATACTCTGCAAAACACCCACGCAATACTCTGCAAAACACCCGCGCAATACTCTGCAAAACCCCCGCGCAATACTCTGCAATACCCCCGCGCAATACTCTGCAATACCCCCACGCAATACTCTGCAATACCCCCGCGCAATACTCTGCAATACCCCCGCTCAATACACTGCAATACCCCCGCACCAATACTCTGCAATACCCCCGCGCAATACTCTGCAATACCCCCGCGCAATACTCTGCAGTACCCCTTGCGCAATACTCTGCAGTACCCCCGCGCAATACTCTGCAATACCCCCGCGCAATACTCTGCAATACCCCCGCGCAATACTCTGCAATACCTCCGCGCAATACTCTGCAATACCCCCGCGCAATACTCTGCAGTACCCCCTGCCAGTACTCTGCAGTACCCCTTGCGCAATACTCTGCAGTACCCCCCGCACAATACTCTGCAATACCCCCGTGCAATACTCTGCAATACCCCCCGCGCAATACTCTGCAGTACCCCCCGCGCAATACTCTGCAGTACCCCCCGCACAATACTCTGCAATACCCCACGCACAATACTCTGCAATACCCCACGCACAATACTCTGCAATACCCCCACGCACAATACTCTGCAATACCCCCCGCACAATACTCTGCAATACCCCCACACAATACTCTGCAATACCCCCCGCACCATACTCTGCAATACCCCCCACACAATACTCTGCAATACCCCCCACACAATACTCTGCAATACCCCCCACACAATACTCTGCAATACCCCCCACACAATACTCTGCAATACCCCCGCACCAATACTCTGCAATACCCCCGCACCATACTCTGCAATACCCCCGCACCAATACTCTGCAATACCCCCACACCAATACTTTGCAATACCCCGGCCAATACTTTGCAATACCCCGGCCAATACTTTGCAATACCCCGGCCAATACTCTGCAATACCCAGAAAATACTCTGGGGAAAAAAATGTGTTTTAACCACTTCCCGCCCACGTCATATGAGGTCCTTGACTTTGTGCAGGGATATCTAAATGATGCCTGCAGCTACAGGCATCATTCAGATATCATTTTTTTCAGCCGGCGATTCTCTACACCATAAGAACGATCATGGCGGCTGTTCCGCCTCTTGATCGTTCTTACGGGAGGCAAAAAGGGACGTCCCCACTCCCTTCGCCCTCCGGTGCTTCTTCTGACTCACCGCTGCGATCGAAGCCAGGATCGTTTTTTTTTTTTTGTTTTTTTTCAGGCTTCCCAGCCTAGAGGTGAGATGTGGGGTCTTATTGACCCCATATCTCACTGTAAAGAGGACCTGTCATGCTATATTCTATTACAAGGGATGTTTCCATTCCTTGTAATTGGAATAAAAGTGATCAAAACATTTATTTTTGGGGAAAAACGTGTCAAACTAAAATAAATTAAGTAAAATGAACAATAAAAATAAAAAAATAAATATTTAAAGCGCCCCTGTTCCCGCGTGCTCGTATCCAGAAGCGAATGTGTACGTAAGTCCCGCCCACATATGAAAACGGTGTTCAAACCACACATGTGGGGTATCGCTGCGAACGTTAGAGCGAGAGCAATCATTTTGGCCCCAGACCTCCTCTGTAACTAAAAACATGTAACCAGTAAAAACATTTAAAACGTCACCTATGGGGATTTTTAAGTAGCGAAGTTTGGCGCCATTCCACAAGCGTGTGCAATATTGAAGGGTGACATGTTGGGTATCTATTTACTCGGCGTAACTTCGTCTTTCATATTATGCAAAAACATTGGGCTAACTTTAATGTTTTTTTTTTAAAAAGCACAAAACTGTTTTATTTCCCAAAAAAATGCGTTCGAAAAATTGCTGTGCAAATACCATGCGCGATAAAAAGTTGCAACGACCGCCATTGTATTCTCTAGGGTCTTTGCTAAAAAAGCATATATAATGTTTTGGGGTTCTATGTAATTTTCTAGCAAATAAATGATGATTTTTACATGTAGGAGAGGAATGTCAGAATTGGTCTGGGTGTTCCAGAACGCCTGATGGTGCTCCCTGCATGTCGGGCCTCTCTATGTGGCCACGCTGTGTAAAAGTCTCACACATGTGGTATCGCCATACTCGGGAGGAATAGCAGAATGTGTTTTGGGGTGTAATTTGTGGTATGCATATGCTGTGTGTGAGAAATAACCTGCTAATATGAAACTTTTGTGGAAAAAAAATAAATAAAAAAAAACCTTGATTTTGCAAAGAATTGTGGGAAAAAATGACAACTTAAAAAAACCCACCATGCCTCTTTCTAAATACCTTGGAATGTCTTCTTTCCAAAAAGGGGTCATTTAGGGGGTATTTGTACTTTTCTGGCATGTTAGGGTCTCAAGAAATGAGAGAGGCTGTCAGTACATCAGATGTGATCAAATTGATCAATTTTCAGTAATTGGTACCATAGCTTGTAGACCCTATAACTTTCACCCAGACTAAATAATATCCAAATTTTTTTTTTTTTTACCAAAGATATGTAGCAGTATACATTTTAGGCCAAATTTATGAAGAAAAATTCATTTTTTTGCAAAATCTTATAATAGAAATGAAGAAAAATTCATTTTTTTTACAAAATTTTCGTTCTTTTTTCATTTATAGCGAAAAAAATAAAAACCACAGAGGTGATCAAATACCACCAAAAGAAAGCTCTATTTGTGGGAAAAAAAGGACAAAAATTTCATTTGGTTACAGTGTTGTATGACTGAGTTATTGTCATTCAAAATGTGAGAGCACCGAAAGCTGAAAATTGGTCTGGTTATTAAGTGGGTTTAAGTGCCCAGTTGTCAAGTGGTTAAAAAAAAAATAGGTCTCTTTAAAAAAAATTAACAAAAAAAAACCCAGAGGTGATCAAATACCATCAAAAGAAAGCTGTATTTGTGGGGAAAAAAATGATAAAAATGTCATTTGGGTACAGCGTTGTATGACCGTGCAATTGTCAATCAAAGAGTGAGAGTGCTGAAAGATGAAAATTGGTCTGGGCAGGAGGGGGGTTTAAGTGCCCAGTAAGCAAGTGGATATACTGGCAGTGTCAGTAGAGCAGTGGACAGTGTCAGTAGAGCAGTGGACAGTGTCAGTAGGGCAGTGGACAGTGTCAGTAGAGCAGTGGACAGTGTCAGTAGGGCAGTGGACAGTGTCAGTAGAGCAGTGGACAGTGTCAGTAGGGCAGTGGACAGTGTCAGTAGAGCAGTGGACAGTGTCAGTAGGGCAGTGGACAGTGTCAGTAGGGCAGTGGACAGTGTCAGTAGGGCAGTGGACAGTGTCAGTAGGGCAGTGGACAGTGTCAGTATAGCAGTGGACAGTGTCAGTAGAGCAGTGGACAGTGTCAGAAGAGCAGTGGACAGTGTCAGTAGGGCAGAGATTGATGTCACTAGGGCAGTAGATGGTGTCATTAGGTTTTATTTGTATTATTTTTTTAAACTATTTTTTACAATTTTTTTTGTGTAATAATTTTATGACAATTTTTTTTATGAGCCCCGTTAGAGGGCGTTTTAAAAAAAAATATCAGGCGTGTAAACAGGGGGGATCTGCACCACACAAGGAGATTAGGGTGTGCCCGGGCACACCTGACACACCCTGTGCCAACGCCTATCCCATTGACTAAGTTTTCACCTAAAGCTGGACATGGATGAGTAAAAAAATGAACAAAAACTGAAAACGTTCTTTTGATTTCGCATTCGTTGCGCCAATAATTGTATCGGAAATTTCTCTGTGAATGTCAACATTTTTCCAATCGTTGTCAATGTGTTAAACTTTGTTTTTTTTTTTCTACTAATTTCTGCCACTACTATTCATCTGTATTCACTTACATTTTTGTTTCCGAGCTATTGACTTACAAATGATTAGAAAATAGTTAAAAATTAGGAAAGAAAAGTTTTCAACATGTTCGCTTGTTCATTTGCGATCTTGAAACGGAAATTAGCTTTCGCTGAGCGCACCAAATCTGTGAAAATTGAACTTGATTTTTCATGTTTTTTTTATTATTATATTTTTTTTATCCATTTATGACCAACTTCACATTTTACTAACATAACAAATAGCGAAATCCTTCTAGTACTACTGCTATGGGTTCATTGGAGATTGGAAGCAGAATATCATTACCCTCATCTTCCTGAAGGGGGAGCCAGAGAGACCGCACCCGAACTCAGCCGAACACCTAGACGGAAAAAGCCGAAGCGACCTGGCCAGGTATCTCTTACCTGTAAGACCACGTGGGTAGAGGGCGGATCCCACCCATCCCAATGACAAGTCAGCAGCCAGTGCTAAGGCGCCTAGTAGGGGCGCAGCCTGTTTGTTATTGGCTCACACACAGGAGTGCAAAACAAAAAAAGAGGCAAAACCGGCCTCTCCCTCCCCTCCCCCACCTGGATCCTCCTGCAGAGAGTGCAGGTCCCCGGGGTGTTCTATAGGTGGAGGTGATTCCAGGTGTAGGGTGGTGGCGTGTCTTTGGGGGCTTTTCTTTCACTTTTTGGGGGAAGGTGAAAGGTTATTTTTTTTTCTTTCTTGTTTTATTTTTGTATGTTTTTTGTCATTTGTGTATTTGGAACACTTTGGACTCGTCATGACTGCGGCTTCCCCGGATTACCTGGTGATCCTCTTCACTGGAACCGCCGGGGCCAACTGTGCCAAGCTGGGCTCCGATGAGAAGGAGGTCATCCAACTGCTATGGAAGGTGATAGACCTGGCCAACATGAAGGTAAGTACCCACCCGGGGAGGGGAGGGGGGGCTCTCACACCTGGGCCAGCACAGGATCACACCCTTTGTTTGTCTCCTAGGTAGGGGAGCTGCACGATGTGAAGGTCAGACCCGATCACCTGGAGCTGACAGAGGAATGCAAAGAGGCCAGCAAGATCGAGCCTGAGAGCCTGTACTTGGCTGCCCAGCTGGAGCAAGCCCTGCAACAGGTGAGACCCCCCCCCCCCCCCAATGAAAAGAAAATGCTAATAAAACTCACTGCTCATCTGGATTCCAAGTACATACACCTGCCCCCCCCCCCCCCAAACACACACACACACACATTTCTCATCTGGATTCCAAGTACACACTGGACCCCATATATACGCTGCTCATCTGGATTCCAAGTACATGCTGCACACCTGCCCCCCCCCCCCCACACACACACACACACATTGCTCATCTGGATTCCAAGTACATACTGCACACCTGCCTCCGCCATTACACACTGCTCATCTGGATTCCAAGTGCACCCCTGGACCCCCAAATACACACTGCTCATCTGAAATCCAAGTACATACTGCATATTGGCACCCCCCCCCCCCCCCCCACACACACATTTCTCATCTGAATTCCAAGTACATACTGCACACCTGCCCCCCCCCCCCCACACACATTGCTCATCTGGACCCCCAAATACTTACTGCTCATCTGGATTCAAAGTACACAATGCACACCTGCCCCCCCCCCCACACTGCTCATCTGGATTCCAAGTACATACTGCACACCTGCCTCCCCCATTACACACTGCTCATCTGGACCCCCCAAATACACACTGCTCATCTGGATTCCAAGTACACACTGCACACCTGCCCCCCCCCCCCTTTTACATACTGCTTATCTGGACCCCAAATATTCACAGCTCATCTGGATTCCAAGTACATAATGCACACCTGCCTCCCCCCATTGCACACTGCTCATCTGGACCCCTAAATATTCACTGCTCATCTGGATTCCAAGTACACACTGAACACCTGCCCCTCCCTACACATAGCTCACCTGGACCCCCAAATACTCACTGCTCATCTGGATTCCAAGTACACACTGCACACCTGCCCCCCCTTTACACACTGCTCATCTGGACCCCCAAAGCACTGCTCAACATATAGCAGTATGGCCGATGTCAGGATTTCCCTGGTTATAGCTGTCATGGATGAGCTCAGGAAATCCTTACACTGCTAGCCAAGTGTGATACAAAGTAACCCAGGAGCATGTGTTCTAAATCTAGCCTTGGCACTATGTGTGGGATACCATAGGGATCAATAGGTTGGTTTTATTACCCAACATTTACTTATTAGTCTAATGGAATCTTGTGTGCAGTATTGGGTGAAAACATTGACAAAAAGACTTCCTAAATTGTAATTTTTGTGCTGCACTCATATCTATCAAACAGCTGTGCAGCCAATCAGCTTTTAGCTTTCATTTTTAAAGCTTAACTGAATAAGCTGAAGCGAGATGATTGGTTACTATCAGGGCTGCCAACTTTCAGTAAATTCACGAACAGTTTGTAAAATCCACAATTGTTGCATCTGTCCATGACTGTCAGTTACGGACATGCATGATGCAGCCTGCATGTCTGTAATGGACATTCAAGGACAGATGCAAAAAAGTACACATTTTATAAACTGTTCGTAAATTTCCTGAAGGTTGGCAACTCTGGTTACTATGCACTTCAGAATCTGTATTCTCCAGTTAGTACAAAACCCATTGGGGTAGATTTAATCTATATGTAGGATACGAAGGGCTCTAGTCATCAATATTTTCACACAAGATCTACCTACTCCCCCCCCCCCCCCCCTTTTTATTTTATTTATTTTTTTAACACAAGATTTAATAATAAAAAAAAAAATCTTGAGTGCTCTCTATTTTATTTATACTACTATTATTATTACTAATAGTGTGTTTTTATAGTTTACCCTTTACAACTCTCTTTAGGAATCGGATATGAAGGGGGTCTATTGATCCCTGTTTTTCCCCCCACCAACAACCCTTTTTTTTTTTTTTTTTTTCTGATCAGATATTGTATGAAAAGTAGGTGAAACTTAGGTGAAAGTGTGTGTGTGTGTGTGTGTGTATGTATGTATGTGTGTGTATATGTATATATATGTATATGTATGTATATGTGTATGTATATATGTATGTATATATATATATATATATATATATATATATATATATATATATATATATATATATATATATATATATATATATATATATATATATATATATTTTAGTGTTATAACCTTGTCTTTTATATACAGTATTGCATCTTTAATACTATGTGTAAATACTAAGGAGACTGATCACTGTTTTCGCCTAAGGTTTTCTAATTGACTCTCGTGGAAAATTAATAACTCTTGGATGAAAAATATAGTTTTCTTTGCTGTACAACAAGTATTTGTGTGTGCGATATTCATTCTCCATTATTCTGACGCTTACTCCAGTTTTTTGTTGGTGTCATTCCACCCACTGAAAGTCATTAACTAAACAGGTGGCTTGGGTTTGCTCAACTACAGCTGTGGCGTTCTCCGCCCATAATCCGTCTGCTGGTAGCTTGTAATCACACACAAGGGCAGAGATCCGGGTGGTGCAGTTCCTGGAGAAGGATCTGATTGTTACTGGATCTCTATGTAGGAAGTAGTGTCTGCCTGCTGTGTGTAGGTTGGGATTTGTCCTCCCTCTTGTCTCTCCTGTGGCACTGTGTAATGAAGTCCTTCTATAGATACATTATTTCTTATGTCTTTGTGTATCATTCTTGTTGTGAGTTATTCTTACAAAGAAACACAACCTTCATCCATATGTTTTCCTGGATTTACATTATCAAGGTGTTTTTTAGGCCTGATCAGAATTGGTTACTAGTAGAATAAATGAGAACAATGTATAGATTCTCTCTGGCTTTTTATCTTTGGTATGTCAATGCTAATTAGGACACCAGGTGTTGTCACATTAACCCTCTACTCCCCATGAAGAAGTTGCCCATAATAAAAGCTGCAGTACATGGATGTATCCAATGGTTTTTGTTTTGATATTTATTTGAATTTCGGAGAGATAACACAAATATGTGCATAAAAAAAATCTTCTTGCTACGTTGTTTATTTCCTGCTGCTGAGTGTAAATTTGTTTGGCTTCAAAGCAGTGGTAATTTTGGCGACAAATTTCGATTTAGTTTTAGTCCCATTTTAGTCTTCTGCAATTGTTTTGTAGCTAGATTCACAGAGTTACGGTGGCGTATCAGTAGATACGCCGTCGTAACTCTGAATCTACGCCGTCGTAAATTTAAGCGTATTCTGGAAACCAGATACGCTTAAATTAGGCTAAGATCCCAGCGGCGTAAGTCTCCTACACCGTCGTATCTTAGGGTGTATATTTACGCAGGCTGCTAGGTGGCACTTCCGTTGTTTGCAGTGTCGAATATGCAAATGAGCAAGTTACGCCGATTCACGAACGTATGTGCGCCCGTCGCAATTACGCCGTTTACGTTAGAGATACGCCGGCGTAAAGATAAAGCTGCTCCCTAGGTGGCGCAGCCCATGCAAGGTATGGACGTCGGAACAGGCCTATCTTTTTACGTCGTTTGCGTAAGTCGTACACAAATCTGGCTGGACGTAATTTACGTTCACGCCGAAATGGCGTACTTTGGAGCAATGCACACTGGGATATGTCCACGGACGGCGCATGCGCCGTTCGTTAAAAATGTCAATCATGTCGGGTCATTAACATAAAACACGCCCCCCTGTTCCACATTTGAATTAGGCGCGCTTAGGCCGGCCCATTTACGCTACGCCGCCGTAACTTAGGAGGCAAGTGCTTTGTGAATACAGCACTTGCCTCTCTGACTTACGGCGGCGTATCGTATATGCGATACGCCACCGCGCCTCAAAAGTAAGCCGCCATACCTGAATCCAGCTATTGGTTGTATTTCGTCGACTAACCTCCAGTACTTTTTAGTCAATTAAAACTAATTTTAGTCATTGAAAATCGAATGGGTGCAGTTAACTTGTAAAGCATTATGTAAGCATTTGTCTATGATTTCCAAACTTGTATATTGCTGGAGTGAAAAATCGAATGTTATTATTATTATTATTAGACCCCTTTCACACTAAAGCGTTTTTACAGCGTTTTAGCGTTAAAAATAGCGCTATTAAAACGCTCATTAAACGCTCTCCATGCATCTCAATGGACCCTTTCACACCGAGTCCTGCAAGCAGCATCTTTGGAGCAGCTTTTGGGCGCTGAAAAAAACTCCCAAAACGCCCATCTCCATTGAAATGAATTGAAAGCGCTGTAAAAACGCCTTACCCTTTCACACTGAGGCACTGCAAAAAATTTCTAAAACGTTGGGGTCTTAGCGGTGCTTTACCAGCACATTGGGATTGCAGATGAGGCTTCGCTTGTATAACGCTTTAGATAGTCATGCCTTCTAGACCCACTTTAAACATCAAATAAGTGTGCCTGTTCCCATATGGGCAATGTAGTGTTCTTATTTTTCAAAAATAAATACAATCACCTGTCTTGTTTCTTCCCCTTTTAATAAAAAATATAGATATCAAAATTTGTGTGTGCATTGGGAGGCTTAATGAGGTCAATGGCAGCACATCCAAAACGCATTAGATGCCTTGCTCAATGGTTAACTGTATCTGCTCCCAAATTAGATCAAAAATGCGTTGACATTGCACATCAAATATCTTATCAGTGCTCCAAAATAAATGCATGTTGATGCACGATAATCCAGCTAACGTTACAAAAAAATGCTCATCTCAGCATGTACATGGATCTAAATGGACCCTTTTGAGGAAAATATGGATTAGTGTAGAGATCTTGAAACTACAACCAGTGGTCCTAATCTGACCCACTGCTTGGGTCACTGGTGTGTCTTCAGTGTGCACTAATTGAGGTCAGCAGAGGCTGCCTATGGTCTCCACTTATGATGTAAGGTGGGGAATGGGGGGCTTTGATGCAGACCTTGATGCATAGGGGGACCCTGGCGGGGATTTTTTATTTTGTGTGTATGTGTGTGTGTATCTACCTACATTAAACTTCGCTCATACAATTGTTGGGTAATCTGTGTCTTGTTTTAATATCAAGGATAATGAAAAAGCATGCTGACATTTTGTATCGTCACAACAGCAGAAGGCTCATTATACGTAATCTTAGTAATTGTATTAGCCTGGTGTTGTAGTGTTTGGTACATCCAGTTGTCATTTAGCTGAATTCTTTAATCATGACACATCGCAGGTCTAAATAGGCAGCTTAATGATGCTGGTCCACTTTTCCCGCTGAGTCAGCATTTGCATATACCTTTACCTGCTGATTGCTCTTGGTTTCTTTTTTCTGATTGTTTGGACTTAAGGTTTTACTAAGGGTTTCCTCCGCTCATATATTTCTCATCTTGTGTCTCTTGCCCAGCTTTGTGACAGGTTTACTTTAGTGACCTGCTGATGTGGGCAGCTGCCATATTCTATTCTGGAAGCTTGTCTTAAAGTGAACTTGTGTGGATAGAAATTTGGAGGTATCTGCTGGTTATGCTCCAGGGCTGTCATCTTGATCCTTCCCTACCCAATAAGTCACTGGGCTCAACTACAAGCATGCAGCTATTGAAAGCTTAAGTCTGGACTGCCTTCCTACAATCTGTAATTTAATAAGGCCACTTGTTTGTGAAGGTGTGTGTTCTGGATATGTCTTTTGTCCTCTTCATCCTTTTTTACTATCTAGTGAGTTACTACTTCTGAACAAGATGAAATTTTAAGGTTCCTGGTTAGTGGCACCCTAAGGCTGGTTTCACACCCAAGCATTTTTGCAGATTTGCACTACAGAAAATTTAAATTGGAGTTCCACCCTTCTTCCCCCCCCCCCCCCCCCCCAAGGTGGTCAAAGGCTTAACAGTGTGCCTAGCCAGTGTTTTTGTACTGTGTGGGAGGTGCTTTAACTAGGGGAAAGCATTGATCTATTTTCCTGCTTTGCAGGAACACAGGATCCATGCCTTCCCTACTGACAGCATAGCA
Source organism: Rana temporaria (assembly GCF_905171775.1). Classification (NCBI taxonomy): domain Eukaryota; kingdom Metazoa; phylum Chordata; class Amphibia; order Anura; family Ranidae; genus Rana; species Rana temporaria. The sequence goes on from NC_053493.1 coordinate 358,929,991, forward strand.
ATCTGCCTTGTTTACATAGGCAGAGTGCCATTCTGCTTCTGTAATGAACGAGCAGTGGTTGCCAGCGGACATCGAGCCTGCTGTGCATAATCACAGCGAGCCGCCGACTGCACGCATTCACTCCCACTACCTGTAAGTGTGCGATCAGGTATGTATGCATGATCCTGCGCACAGCGGCCACCCTGTAGCAGTAAAACTGCTGTATGGCAGTCACAAAGTGGTTGGCTATGTCACATGAAAGAAATACAGGAGCACCCATGTGCATAGCTCCCAACTGTCCCTCTTTTGGAATAAAGTCCCTCTGTCCCTCATTTGTCTCATTTTGGTCTGATCTCAATAGCTGAATATACAATGCACTATTTATCTGTCAAAAAGTGTTTCCCAGTGCTAAACCCTTTTTAAAAAATGTCTAAATTGCTGTATCTGTACATTTTAAAAGCCAATATAAAGAAATAGTAGTGTATTTAGGTTTTGTGCTACCCTAGGCCTGACTAAACTTGTGCACCCCCTAATTTAAATATGGCCCACACCTTGTTTAAGACCTGCCCTGAAATTTTCGATTGGGGACACTAGTTCTGAGTGGTGGGGGGAAGCAATGGATTCCCTTAATTTGCATAGATTTCCTCTCACTTACTGTATGGCTATGGGGCAGGAAGTGAAGGGAAATCTCAGCAATGGGACAGGGATGGTAAAAAATAAACTGACAGGAGCTATAACCCTCCCTTACTCTATCCAAAATGAAAAAAAAGTGTTGCCTATAGTTCTACTTTAAGTAGATGGTGCAGCAGAAACATATAGCACAGTGAGGAAGGACCACCCAGGATGATAGGACAGTCAAAATTAGAAGCGCTTGGTAAAAAAAAAACAACGCAATAAGCGTTTGATTGGTTTGCGCAAAATTTATAGCGTTTACAAAATAGGGGATAGTTTCATTGCATTTTTATAACCTTTTTTTGGTGACTGCAACATTATGGCGGACACATCGGACAATTTTGACACATTTTTGGGACCATTGTCATTTTCACAGCAAAAAGTGTTATAAAAATGCATTGATTACTGTGAAAATGACAATTGCAGTTTAGGGGTTAAGTGTGACCTCATGTGTGTTTCTAACTGTAGGGGGGCGGGGCTGGACGTGTGACGTCAGTGATCGTCTTTCCCTATATCAAGGAACAGATGATCAGTGACACTGCCTCTGAAGAACGGGGAAGGTGTGTTTACACACACCTCCCCCCGTTCTTCAGCTCTGGTGACCGATCGCGTCCGCAGGTCCTGCGGTCACGGAACTTCGGATCGGGTTGCGAGCGCAGCGGCACGCTCGCGACCCCACGGCTGGGCTTTAAAGAGATTGTGCCCAGCCGTGCCATTCTGCCGACGTATATCGTCGGTAGGGGGTCCTTAAGTGGTTAAAGGGGTTGTGAAGGTACTTTTTTTTTTTTTTTTTTTATTTTTTTTTTTTGGGTCCAAGTGCCTCAACTCTGGTTCCTGAATCTTCTTGCATACAGTGGCTATAAAAAGTCTACACACCCCTGTTAAAAAGGTCAGGTTTTAAAGGATGTAAAAATAAAAGACAAGAGATAATTTCAGAACTTTTCCCACCTTTAATGCACAGAAACTATACTGTACACGCAATTGAAAAACCAAACTGAAATATTTTAGAGGGGGGGGGGGGAGTAAAAATAAACTAAAATAATGTGGTTGCATAAGTGTGCACCACACTCCCTTATAACTGGGGATGTAGCTGTGTTCAGAATTTAAGGGTTTGTAAAGAAATTTATTTTTTCCCTAAATGGCTTCCTTTACCTTAGTGCAGTCCTCCTTCACTTACCTCATCCTTCGATTTTGCTTTTAAATGTCTTTATTTCTTCTGAGAAATCCTCACTTCCTGTTCTTCTGTCTGTAACTCCACACAGTAATGCAAGGCTTTCTCTCTGGTGTGGAGAAAGCCTTTTGAGGGGGGAGGGGGCGAGCAGGAGGGTCAGGACACTCTCCTTTGCAGATAGACAAGAGATGTGTGTTAGTGGGTGTCCTGACACTCCTGCTCGCCCCCTTCCCCCCCCCCCCCCTCAAGAGGCTTTCTCCACATCAGGGAGAGCCTTGCATTACTGTGTGGAGTTACAGACAGAACAGGAAGTGAGGATTTCTCAGAAGAAATAAGGACATTTAAAAGCAAAATGGAAGGATGAGGTAAGTGAAGGAGGACTGCACCAAGGTAAAGGAAGCTATTTAGGGAAAAAATCAATTTCTTTACAAACCCTTAAATTCTGAACACAGCTACATCCCCAGTTATAAGGGGGTGTGCACACTTATGCAACCACATTATTTTAGTTTATTTTTACTCCCCCCCACCCCCCCTCTAAAATATTTCAGTTTGGTTTTTCAATTGCGTGTACAGTATAGTTTATGTGCATTAAAGGTGGAATAAGTTCTGAAATGATCTCTTGTCTTTTATTTTTACATCCTTTAAAACCTGACCCTTTTAACAGGGGTGTGTAGACTTTTTATAGCCACTGTATGTAAGAAGATTCAGGAACCAGAGTTGAGGCACTTGGACCCTAGATGGCAGCTGGCTGTGCATGCCTCATCTTCCTGCTGGCAAAGCTGGAAGGGTAAAACCTAGTACACACAGGCCGAATGCCGTGTGACATTGGCTGGTTCCATAGAAACCGGCCAACATCTGGCTCGTGTGTATGGCAGCTGGTCAGACAGAAGCTGGCCATTTTGGCCGGCTCCTGTTAAAGGGTCATGATCGGAAATGGTCTGCTGACCAGCTACCGATTTGGAACTCTCAGCCAATGACTGAGCGCTGACAGGGTGTTCTGGTTGGGTCGTCTCCCTGTGAGAACACCATAGCACAGCAGGGGAGATTGCTGTACTAATATCCGATTAAGCCCCATATACCAGTGCCGAATGTCCACGAGATCACAACTGGTTAAAATAAAGTCAGACATTTTGGCTTGTATGTGTGTTTTTTTTTTTTTGGTCTTTCCAGCAGCCGACCAACTCCCGATCGACGCTCTCAGCCAATTGCAGATAAAGTTGATCAGACTGTTCTGGGGCATGGGGTGCAATCCCCCCTGTCAGAACATAACAGCTCAGCGGGGGAGATCGCATGTAGTAGTTCTTCTTTTTTTTTTTTCTTTTTTTTTTTTTTTGGTGTGTATTAGGCTTAAGGGGGAGGTGATTCAGGTAGTAGCTTGGCTTAAGGGGGAAGGCAAGGAATAATCACGTTGGACAATCTGTTCTATTGATCTACTAATCCCCTGAGCAGGCACACCCATAGACTGTAGAAGGAGGCTTGTATACATAAGTCACTTCATACATAAGACTAGGACACCCAAGCTATCTTTTGACGATGTGCATCATAAAGTGACTTGTTGCAAAAAAAAAAAAACTATTCTGTCCCCCACTGCAGACTTTTGCTCTCATAAAGAGCTAAGGCATTTAAAATTTCTTCAGCAACCAACACAATTGTGGTTCCAACCATCTATCCTTGCGTCACGTTATTGATGCAGGGGCAGACGGATGGGACCAGGCATCGGATGCCCCGTAAAAAAAAAAATGCATTCAGAACAGATCTGCATTTTTGTGGTGTGAACCAGCCCTGGAAAAAATTATTTTATTGATTTGCCAGTGTTGAATATTTTTTGGAATGCATGTTTTTTTTCCCTAAATCAAAGCAAGAATTCAAATCCGTTTTTAATATGAGAAAAATCTTACCCATGTCTCTCTAATTTACCTTGTCACCTGGTCAAAAACAATTGTCCATTTGATCCAATATACTATTAGAATATTGAACAAAAACACTTTCCAAATTCTTTTCCTGGTGTATGACCAGCTTTGCACTTGAAGGATGACTAAACCCAAGAACAAAAATTCAATATATTGTAACTTCTGGTCCTTTTTTTTTTTTTCTTCTTCTTCAGAACTTCTGTTGATCCAGCCAGAAATGCATTGTGCTTGTCTCATCCTGTGAGCTGCAGACATAGGCATGCGCAAGGGGTATGCCGGGTGTACCCAGGCACACCCTAATCATTCTGTGCAGCACAGATTTCCCCTACTGCCCTGGCTCCTTCCCTCTGAAGCACCTCCGGCTTCCCTCCTCTCCTGCCAGCTGTTGCTGTGGAGATGTTTTAGGATGAATAAGGGAAAGGACCAGTAAATATGTTTTTATCAGCCCCTTCCCTTTCTGAATGAACATGGTGAGTGATCGGTAGTGTGTATTTGAGCTTTGCGGTGCACACCCTAATGCGGGGATATGCAATTAGCGGACCTCCAGCTGTTGCAGAACTACAATTCCCATGAGGCATAGCAAGACTCTGACAGCCACAAGCATGACACCAGAGTCAGAAGCATGATGGGACTTGTAGTTTTGCAACAGCTGGAGGTCTGCTAATTGCATATCCCTGCCCTAATGCAATAGGCTGCGCACACCTATGGCTGCAGAGAAGAATATCATCTTTTGTAAACCACCAATTGCTCAGCTCCCAATGTAATGAAGCTGAAGAGATAGACATGTTTGTAGTCCATATATGGCGAGTAGGCTTGGGTGACAACCATGACTCCTTCTTCTATAGCTATAGTTGAGAACTGACATAGCCACCCAGAGACTGTTATTTACAGGATTACCAGATGAAAATAAAGCAAAAGAAAATGTAACCACCCCATCAAATGCTAGTAAATTGCAAATATAATTTTATTTTTTTAAGAGCACAATTATTACACACCGTGGTATGCGATAAAAGCAACTGGTGCTGATTATCTACGGGCGATGGAGGTTTCATTGACCTATTCAATTGGCTCTTCCAGGTGATCTGCCAAAATTGCATTCTGTTAAGCTCAGTTGTCTTTTCCTATACTACTTAACCACTCCTACTCTCATATATCCACCACATAAATGCAAATCATTCTATAGTCCAAGATAAGACGGGGCTGTTTGAGACAACTCTGCAAGTATGCACAGGAAACGGCACAGCTCTGAACTTCTGACAGGATCAACTTGTCCGCACTTATCAAAACCAGTATAATAAGGGGGGGAAATCTGCACTATACAAGAGAATTTTTTTTTATTGGAGATTAATGAATGGAGGTACTTTCAGCTCAAGCATTTTATAGCAGCACTTCCTCACCCAATAAGAGGAGATGCTCGTACATCAATAGAGCGACTATGTACTATCGGAAAAACATGCAGGAATATATCTTGAATATATAAAACCCTGATTAAAGTAGAAGAGCTGGAATCTCCGACATTCATGAAAATTGGGAGAGGAAACTGGGGAAACGAGGAAGGAACCAAGAAGTGGGAACAATTCTGAAACTGGTACATGGATCATCAGTAAACGATTGGATGGTGAAAATGAACTACAAGTGTGTAAGCCATGTATAGAACGCCAGGAATACTTGGGAAGTATCAAATGGGACAAACAACAAGTGTTGGGATTGTAACCAAACGGGAACCATGGCCCATATATTTTGGGGGTGCCCCAAAATTAGAACTTATTGGAAGGAAATATTAAGTTATATCAAGATTATTACCAACATGGTTCTACCTGAGGAACCATGGACCTGTCTATTTCATGGGGTAGATATCCCGATAAAAGAATATAGAAATTCAATGATGGTACAGATGAACGCCGCAAAAAGCTTGGTACTGAGTAAACGGAAGTACAAAGCCCAAAAATCTGAGGGTGGTTCGACAAAATAGAAGATGTAAATTTGGCATATCTAAGACGGTCCTGAAGATTCTAGGGAGGGATTCACTAAGATGGGGAAAAGTGGAAAAAGTTTCAATGAACAAAGAATTATAGTGAGATTAACCACTTGACCACTGGGCACTTAAACACCCTTCCTGACCAGACCAATTTTCAGCTTTCGGTGCTCTCACATTTTGACAATGACAATAACTCAGTCATACAACACTGTAACCAAATGACATTTTTGGCCTTTTTTTCCCCCACAAATAGAGCTTTCTTTTGGTGGTATTTGATCACCTCTGCGGTCTTTATTTTTTTTGCTATAAATGAAAAAAGAACAAAAATTTCTATCATAACATTTTGCAAAAAAGTAATTTTTCCTCAAATTTTGCCTAAAATGTATACTGCTACATATTTTTGGTAAAAAAAAAAAAAATGGGATATTGGCACTGTAGTGGCACTGGGCACGGTAGCGGCACTGATGGAGCACTGGCGGCACTGATGGAGCACTGGCGGCACTGATGGAGCACTGGCGGCACTGATGGAGCACTGGCGGCACTGATGGAGCACTGGCGGCACTGATAAGTACTGTAGTGGCACTGACGGACACTAGCAGCACCAATGGGCACTGGAGTGGCAGAGGTGGTACTGGTGGGGACTGTAGTGGCACAGATTGGGACTGTAGGGGCACTGATGGGTAGTGTAGTGGCACTGTGTGGCACTGCTGGGCACAATGTAGATGGCACTCACTTTAAAAATCACTTTTCTCTCCTCACACGCTGTATCGGTGTGAGGAGAGAAGAGAAGACCTCAGGATGACTTTTTTTTTTTTTTTTTTTTTACTTTTCTCTGCTCCCTCATTGGAGGGAGCGATCAGGTGGTGAAGAGCCGCTATCATTGGCTCTTCACCGTGATCCATGTTGCGTCGGGTCCCCTGCACCTGGCAAGCACTAACACTTCCGCGAGCGTGTCTCAGGGGGCGCGCAAACGAGGAAGTGCATGAGGACGTCCCAGGGTCACAACAACTCGACCGCGCTGTAGCAGTATTTTTGCTATAGTGCGGTCGGCAAGTGGTTGAGTATTTGGAGAAAGAAGGGCTCAAGTTATACCGGGATGAGGCCGGTCTCTGTTGCTGCGGTCCGGAGTCAGACTTTCTCTGCTCCGTGACTGCAGTGCGATTGTAGTGTCGCTCCCCTCACGCAGGCTCCTCCCACAGTGAGTCAGGGGTTTCAGCACGGGGTCTGTCTGCTCTGTGTTGTCCTGACTCCTGGGTATAGCCGGCCAGCCCGGTGGTGACAGTCACAGGTGTGGTACTGCCTGGTCAGGTCAGTGATATCATATATATATGCTGTGCTGTCAGACAGTATCAGGTGTTGGGGATGGCCGGGTGACCGTGATGGGTCCCCGGTCTCATGTGGGTTAGTTTAACTTGGTTAGTGAAGGTAGGGTCCCAGTTGTAGTTCACAATTCAATGCCATTATATATTAATTGTGGACTACAAGCGGCCAGTCCAACTGGGACTTGTAGTTCCCTGTAACTGATAGGCTGTATTAAAGTACTAGAAATACAATGCCTTTATAATGTATAATATTGTCTTTATAATATGTTTCTATTGTTTTTTCATAAACAAATGTATTGCTCTTTACCACCATTTAAAAATGTAATGCTCTTTATCAACATTAAAAATGTAATGCTCTTTACATGTGTTTAATTATCCTTATAACCATTGTGGATGCTTATATAAGGGGGGGGGGGGGGGGAATTCTGCCCCGGGCACCCATAACTCTTGTTACGCCACTGGCGGACAGTGTAGAAGTGATCATTGGATGTTGGTAAAGGAGATAACCCCTTATTGATCACTGCTCAAGGAACCCCTAGCAACTTTAGGAGGAAGCCTGGTTGAGAAATACTGCTTTTCACATATTGTATGAAAAGGATTGATTTCACAAAAATGTAGTTGGAAGAGGGTTATTCGGCTGTTATCTGGCTGTGTGAAGACTGTTCTGGATGCTCCCCGTTGAATATCATTAAACCTAGATAAATAGAAATGGCAGTTGCTTTCTGATCTATTTTAAAGGTGCAGGATCTTGGCATACCTACTAAATCGCTGACCTCGAACCAGCATGCAGGACAATTCACACTTGATCAGTTGCATACTAGTTCCAGGTCAGTGACTCACTGGGTTGTAAACAAGAATTGTTATTACAGCCTTCAAATTCAAACATATTAACAATGGCAGCTCTCATTTTTCTGTCTTTAGAAGTTTGAAGGTTAATTGGTTGTATATTTATAGTGGTCCTCCACCTCCTAACACTATTAAAATCAACTTTAAAGTGTTACTTAATCCTCAACAGTAAAATCGGTCTGTATAGGCAGTAAAGCATGCTTGTTAATCTCGCTGTGGATTCTAAGGGGTTAATCCTCTGCATTGTGTAAAAGGGCTGTTTGATCCTGTATGGACAGATCATCCCCTCCGACTGTACTCAATATATTTCCTGAAGAAAACAGAGCCCGGGGATAGTCTGCACATGCTCAGTTTGGTGTGTATTGCTATTGAGGTGTGTGTGTGTGTGTGTGTGTGTAAAATATATATTCTTTTTCTTGGGAGGGTACATGTGATCAGGACCAATTGTCACTGTCCAGATAAAGGGTCAGTGGTCTTGCATCCTGATAGGACAGTAAGAGCAGAATGAAAACTCCTATAAGCTTTAAAGGGGTTGTAAAGGTACAATTTTATTTTTTCCTAAATGGCTTCCTTTACTTTTTTTTTAATCAAACAAAAACTGTTTATTGAGTAAAAGTTACATACATAAATAAATCAGTAATTCGTGGGTATAGAACATTACAAGGTCTCTTATTAGTAAAGATGTCACACAATCAGTACAGGTTTGCATGTGTAATTTATACTCCATTTACTTCCTTTTGAACCAGCTCAGCCAGAGGTTAAGAGAACATATTAGATGTAGGAAGTAGTAGACCAAGTCAAGAGGGATGGAGACCATATCCTGTGCTGAGGAGAGAACTAGTTACAGGTTTCAGAGTCGTTCAGCCAGCGATCCCAAATTTTATAATATTTTTCAGGGCACGCCCTATTTATGTAAACGCATTTTTTATAGGGTAGGGTCATATTTATTTCAGCTTTCCATTCAGGGAAAGTAGGGGGGGTCTGTCTCATCCATTTGCGGGCTATTATCTTTCTGGCCGAGAATAGGGACTCATGGAGGAATATTTTGGTGAATTTGTCTGTGTCTGTGGGGAAAATTCCCAGCAGACACTGTTTGGGGTCAAGGGTAACCGGCGTGCCCATTGTATCGTGCAGGAATGTTATGATCTGTTTCCAGAGGTCCTGGATTTTTGGGCAAGCCCAGATAAGGTGGAAAAATGTTCCTGTTTCTTGGGCGCACATCGCACATAGAGTGGACTGTGTGCGTTTATACCTGGCTACGCGGATAGGAGTCAGGTACGTCCTGTGAGTGATGTATATCTGAGTCAGTCTATCCGATAGCCTAGGGGACACCGCTTTGCAAGTCTCCAGAGCCTCTTCCCATTCCTCGTCCTCAAGAATTCCCACCTCCCTTTCCCACCGAGGTTTTATGGCATATGCTATTTTAGTGGCTACAGGGGTAGAGAGCATAGCGTAGAATGCAGAGATCAGTTTGTTGGGGTCTTTTCCCTTTACTATGGCCACGATCGGGTGCGGCGTTGGTTGTGGGTAGGTGCGTGAAAACTGTGTCTGGATCGCATGTCTAATTTGAAAAAACCTGAACCGCATATTATCATGGAGTGTAAATTCTTCCTTGAGTGTTTGGTAGGTTTTAAGGTTACCCTCGGATAGCAAGTGGTGAAGGTAATAGATACCCCGCGCGGCCCAGAGCTCAGCTCCCTGATCATTAGAGAGTTCCCGTAGAACCTTGTTTTGCCATAATGGTGTATAATCAGTATACTCGGGTATTCCAAGTTTGGCGGAAGCAAGTTCCCAAATGCGTCTGTAGTGACCCAGGGTAGACGTCGTCTCCCTCCCTGGACCGATACTCCCAGATCCCGTCGACACCGCGTAAATTGCATCCCCGGTGAGCTGAGCCACTCGCGGGCATAATAGTGTTAGGAAGCGTTGACTGTCAGTTTTATCTATGTGGTATAATTGTGAGAGCTGTGCGGCTATGTAGTAGAGGTTTAGATCTGGCAGAGCCATGCCTCCCATATCAGTCGGGTTCTTAACTGCCTGCCACGCGAGCTTGTGTCTGCCTGATCCCCATATGAATGGTTTCAGAAGGGCTTCCAATGATTTGAAGTATTTCAAGTGAAGGTAGGTTGGGGTGTGCCAAAGGATATATAATAGTTTGGGGAGAAGGACCATTTTAATAAGATTGATGCGTCCCCAGACCCCTAAGGGTAGTTGGGCCCATACCCTGATTTTAGACCTAACAAGTTCAAAAAGGGGCTCCACATTAAGGGCAATATAGTCAGCTGGGCGTCTGGAGATGTGTACCCCTAAATATTTGATAATGTCTACTCTCTGTAGTGGCATACTGGATTGGGATTCAGGGGGTGGGAAGCAATCGATCGGTAGAATCTGTGATTTCCCCCAATTGATCTTTAGGCCCGAGAAAATACCGAATTGTTCAATCGTCTGAAGCGCCGCATGAAGGGAAGGACCTGAATCTGCCAAATACAATAAGGTGTCATCCGCATACATGCTGATTTTTTCTACTAATGAACCCACTCTGCAACCATCTATCTCTGGGTTAGTGCGAATAGATATTGCGAGGGGTTCCGCCGCCAAGGCATACAAAAGTGGGGAGAGGGGGCACCCCTGCCTCGTGCCTCTGCTCAAGGGAAACAATGGGGAGGTCCAACCGTTCGCTACTACTCTGGCTGTGGGGTTGTGGTACAGTAGGCTAACCCATTTGCAAAACTTTGGGCCAAAGCCATAAGTCTCGAGGCAACGCCACAGATACCTCCACTCCACAGAGTCAAAGGCCTTAGCTGTATCAAGTGTTACTAGAACTCTAGAACCTACATTGTCGTGTGTGGCCTGTAGATTGATATACAACCGTCGAAGGTTAAAAGAGGTATTGCGGCCTGGCATGAATCCCGCCTGATCAGTGTGTATCAATGAGAGTATAACTTTGTTGAGCCTATTTGCCAACACCTTTGCAAGTATTTTAATATCTACCTGCAAGAGGGAGATAGGGCGATAGGATTCCGGGTATCCAGGGTCCTTTCCCGGCTTCGGAATGAGGACGATGGTTGCCTCTCTCATGGTCGGGGGAAGGACGTGTGTCTCAAACATGGAGTTATAGAGTTGTAACAGCTTGGGTGAGAGAATTTGACTATACTGTGAGTAAAATTCGATTGGGAGTCCATCTGAGCCTGGGGTTTTGGATCGAGCAAATGAAGCAATAGCCTCAGTTATTTCCTTCGAGGTCAGTGGGGCCTCGAGGAGGGTAGTCTGTTCAACCGTCAAGGAGGGGAGGGTGATAGTCTCGAAGAACGATTGCATCGGGCCGTCGTCCGCCGGGCTCAGAGACGTGTAGAGTTTGGCGAAAAATTCTTTAAATTCAGACGACACTGCCGACGGATCAGTGATGCATTGCCCCTCGGGACCATGCAGGGATATGACCACCGGCGGTCTATCTTCACTATGCACCATGTAGGCCAAAAGTTTCCCCGCCTTTTCCCCGTGTTCGAAAAATTTTTGTTTGGCGAAAAATAACTTGCGTCTGGCTTGTTCAAATTGTAGTTGATTCACTACCCTTGTCTGTAATTTAAGCGCCGCTGCCGCTTCTGGTGTTGGGTCCGTCGCATATCTTCGGTCTGCGAGGGAGAGGTCTAGCATCTCTTTGTCAGAGACTTCCGCCGAATCTGATTTAATCTTATTAATGCGGGAGATCAGGGACATGCGAGCGTGGAGCTTAAATGATTCCCACACCGTCTCCGCTGATGCGGACCCGGTATTCGTCTCGAAATATGACTTCCACTCATCCGAGAGGTCGTCATCTTCCGGGAGGAGCGAGAGCCAGAAGGGGTTCAAACGCCATGCCCGTCTAGGTTTGTCAATCGGGACGTTCAATGAGATCCAGTATGGGCTATGATCAGATAGTAGGCGTGGGCCGAATTTGGCCTCTGAGAGTCTGGACGTGAGGACTTGGGAGACTAGAATGAAATCAATGCGCGACATCGAACTATGTGTGGCAGAGAAGCAGGAATACAACCGTTTTTGTGGGAATTTAAACCTCCAAGAGTCAATTAAATGGAGGGAAGCAATGAGTTTCGAGAATTTAGTGGTGGTCACCTCACCTAAATTATGGGGGGGCGTTCCGGCCAACCTATCTAGGCTGGGGTTGAGAGTAGTGTTAAAGTCCCCCAACCATACTGCCTGAATCGAGGGGTGATTTGCCATAAACGTAATCCCTTCGAGTATCACCGTCATGGCAAAGGGGGGAGGGACATAGAATGCTAAAAGAAGGAACGGCTCCCCATACAATTTCAGACAGGAAAACATATCGGCCCTGTGGGTCCGTAGAGATAGTACACAGTTCAAAATGCACCGATTTTGCCACTAGAATGGAGACTCCCCGGGCATGGGGTGTGTGGGTCGAATGGAATGCCCACCCCACCCATGGCCTGCGGAGTGCCATCTGAAGTCTGCCTTCTACATGCGTTTCAACTAGGACCATTATATCAGCCCTTTGTTTTTTGAGGAACGCTAGTATCGCTGACCGCTTGACCTTATCTCGCATACCCCTGACATTCCAGGTGAGAAATTTTAAGGCTGTCATGGTCCACGTCCCAAAAAATATCTGGGCTCAGCTGTATTAATTAACCTCACGTAAGGAGTAGCGGTCAAAGATAATAGGGTAGGTGTCGCGAAGCGACCCATATACATAAATACACATTGCACATACAATATCAGAGATGGAAAACAAACGTGTAGTGTGACCCACATCTTCATAAGTAACAATTTACTCAATCCAAACTTTCCCCAACCCCCCACCCCCCACCCCGCCTTACACCCCAGGAACTTGGTGTAGGCATCGTCCCGAAACCTAGGAAAAAATCCTAACAGTGGAGTTACAAACTGCTCTTGATGCAAAGAGGTACTAATATGATGTTGGAGCTGCAAGGTGTTAAGAAAACAGTTTCCGAGGCTCAAAAATAAAAAAAGGGAAGCCCCAAGCACAGTAATGCTGCAGCTCCAATCATACTGGTTAGATTTCCTTCCAACAGGGGGGAAAAAGTCTCGCTGCACCTTGCATGCGGTGGGTAGAACTACTAACCATCTGAGGCTCCGGACCCGTGGGTAACAGTCCGGGCCCCACTGGACCCCAAATAGAAGTTTGCCGTAAAAAATGAAACAGTAATAAAAGTAAAACATAAAACAAAAAAGAAAAAAAAAAGGGGGATAAATGTACAAATGGGTGAACTGACTCCGTATTATAGCAAGTGGCTAACGGATCAGCCGGGAAGAAAGAGTCATGTAGTGGAGTAGAGAGTACAGGGAGAGGCGCGCTCATGCATCGCCATGATGCGTGTGGAGGGGGGGAGAGACAGCTCACATGGCGGCCGATTCACAAATTTTCCCCAGGGATGGTAAATTCAGACTGCGGAGGACAGTACATAAAAGATTAAAGGCCAGGGGGATAGAAAAGGTGCCACATCATGTCCCGGAATCCATCCCAGCACGGGGATTTGTTCATGTGTTACCATGAAAAGCATTGGCGAGGTGTGGGCTTCCTTTACTTTAGTGCAGTCCTCCTTCACTCACTCCATCCTTCGATTTTTTGCTTTTAAATGTCCTTATTTCTTCTGAGAAAACCTCACTTCCTGTTCTTCTGTCTGTAACTCCACACAGTAATTTGAGGCTTTCTTCCTGGTGTGGAGTGTCGTGCTCTCCCCCTCCCTTGGACTACAGGAGAGTTGGGACGCTCTCTACGTTGCAGATGGAGAAAGGAGCTGTGTGTTAGTGGGCGTCCTGACTCTCCTGCAGTCCAAGGGAGGGTGCGAGTGCGACACTCCACACCAGGGAGAAAGCCTTGCATTACTGTGTGGAGTTAGACAGGAAGAACAGGAAGTGAGGATTTCTCAGAAGAAATAAGGACATTTAAAATCAAAATCGAAGGATGAGGTAAGTGAAGGAGGACTGCACTAAGGTAAAGGAAGCTATTTAGGAAGAAAAAAAATGGTACCTTTTTACAACCCCTTTAACCAGACACTGATGGTAGTCACAGGACTGCTGTATACTGCTGAGAAAAGGTATTTGGCAGTTTAAATTTGCTAAAATGATTGCATTTCCATGTTCTGTGTACTGTGAGAGGCCAGATATAGTGACTGCAGGCAGGGCTGCTCTTAGAAATCACGGGGCCCCGTACAGCCTACCTGACAGGGCCCCCCTCAAATATATCAAAACAATATTTTCACAAACAAATACACAAACCTGTGTGAATTGGGCCCCTTTTTATTTTTTATTAAATGCATAACTATATTGTCAGGTTTGTTTTTTAATATGGCAATCTACCCGGAAGTGATTCTCCACGTATTGATGTGTATAGTGGGCTATAGGTCAACTCTTGGCTTCTCATCTGTCTTGGCTACTCCCGAAAGCACAATGTCTCTGCTACAGTTTTCAACTGTTTTTGATGATCTGCACCCTATGAATCTGGCTTTTTATTTTTTTTTACAAACCCCAGTAATGGTCACAGCAAGCGTGCACCCAGGAACTTTATTTCATGGCTGCCATGAAGGCTAGGTTCACACTTGGGCATTTGCATTATCATGCATATTTGATGCTTTCTAATTGAAGTCAATGGGACCAAAAATGCACCTTGTTGTAAAGTGGAATTTAACTGTATCTGAGCACCACAAAGCACATTCTCCCATCCATAGGTCTTTATGCTTTTTGTTGATCGCCTTGCAAAAGGTATTTATAGCTGCGGCCATCTTGAGTACGGGCAGATTCATGTAGCATTTGGTTCCTAAGAATCCACCTGCCCTTGTGGTGATGCCCTGGAAAATCTTTCGTATGCTGTTTACATCGTGCTACTTGTCATGTTTAGGTCCAGACAAAAAAGGAAAGGAATTGGTCCCAGGTTTTTTTTTTTTTTTTTTTTTTATTTACTTTTTTTTTTTTTTTTTTTTTTAGACCTAGATAGACTATGTAGGTGGGTGTAAACGGACAGAATCTGCCTGTCCATGGAACTGCTTGAGGCTGCAATCAGATTGGTCTGAAAATGGCATGATCGGAAAGGCTTCTTTAGGATTTTTGAATGAGAGAGTAAAGTTTGTGTGTGTGGTGTGTTTTTTTTTTTTTTTGCATCCTTCACATCTGTGATGCTGATCTCTTGCTGTCTGCATGCACTCCAAAAAATGGTTACATTACTTTTTTAGGATGGACTTTCTGAAGGTGACACAGGGCAAAAAGCCCATGTAACTGGTGTTGAAAAATTAATTTGCAATTCCCCATGAAAAGCCTGTGTGATTAGATGACTATGCATGATTAGGACAGTGTTCAGGCACTTCCATTTAGAGGCTGCTAAAAGACCTTTTTGTGGCAGGATCAAACGTTTGTTTTTAAAGAGCTGGTATTAAAAGCAAATTTTGAAATGGCATTTTAAAGTAGAATGCTAGCATAAACTTAACTAGTCTTAAAATCCCTTCCCTCCTCCTAATAACTACACTAACTTGTATAAAAGTTTATATCTATCGATGTAGAGATATTGCCCTATCTCTGCTGTTTCCAGTCCTATCAGATCCCATTATCTGGATCTTCTGAGTCAGGCAGCAGCATGGGAGACGAGGGAGATGCTCATGATGAATGGTTCATAGGAGCCTCTGGGTGACATCATTGCTCTGAGCCCTACCAGCCATTGTTGAGCACCCTCTCCTCTTCCCTGCAGCTGCTGCTGGCTGACACAGGGGAGCATGATCATATGACTGGACCAGATTGACCTGAAAATTGGAAAGTATATATAGTGTGTGTGTGTGTGTGTGTGTGTGTGTGTGTGTGTAAGTATATGTATATGTATATGTATATGTGTGTGTGTGTGTGTGTGTGTGTGTGTATATAATTTGGCAAAGATGTTAGGGGGGGGAGGGAACATTGTTAAGGCTTGTTGGGTTTATCCTGGAATTCTACTTTTAAGTTTTACTGATTGTGTTTATATATAATTTGTATGTAGGTAGAATGTTGTTTTTTTTTTTTTTTTTTTTTTATGGCCCCAAGTGCTGTACAAAGAGCAACAATGAAAATTCATCCTTGATTGGGATAGTAATGTCTTCTGATTGGCTGCAATTAAGTTGGCGTCTTGCTTTCTGCATGGCCACAATTGCTGCTCTTGTAAAATTGTCTGACTGTTTAGCCTGTCTCCTTCCTTGTGTAATATTTATTGATATTGTTATCTTGCTGGCAAGCAAATACTTAAATTTTTGGGATAGTATTGTAGCAACTGTTAAGTAATGTGTTTACAGTATATTAAATTAAAATGGTAATAAGTAATGACAAATAACCTTGATATATTATGCAAGTCAAATCCTCCTGGGAGTTCTTCATTGGCTTATGTGTTAATCCAAGTGTTTAAAGTTCCTCTTGAGGCTTTCCTCCGACCTCTTAGAAATTTTAACCAGACTCTTGTGCTAGACAAGCTTGTTGCTACTGTGCATGTGTGAGCTTGCTTCCTGATGCATGTCTTATCTTGTAGCAGCACTGGGTCGTCTCGGTGGTGACATCTGAGCTCCGGCTGTGGACAGCCAGGAGAAGACCAGAGGACACAGCAGCCTCTTGTGTCCGATTTTGTAAAAATTAATCTTTAGGGTGGCAAAATGTGTGTTTTTTTTTTTTTTTTTTGCCAGATCAGGTGGCCATCATTGGCACAAACCGAAGTGACAGGGTAAAAGCAGCGTTGATCAGGTTTGGTTTTAGCCACAGTGTTTGTTTTCCCATTGGAAAAAAATAAAAATAAAATAGTTTTACCATAATGAAGGTGTCTGGATGAGTTTTACATTTACATGGAATATCTGGACGTGCCCTTTGTAGTCTTTGGATGTAAAAAAAATATCGGGTGCTTGAGCTGCACCCTCGAATTTGCATTGCCAATCCAAAAGGGGGGGGAAGAGAGAAACGCTTGTTTTAAACATTTTAATGAGCAGTGAATTCTACTGAACCATGGGTTGTCTATAAAGAGAACACTGCAATAGATGAATACCTGAATGCTCAATTTGGTTGAAATTCTAAATAAGATCTAAAAGGGGGAGAGTAGTCTGATTCATTAAGTTATTGAATTCTGTAAACATTGCGTTTTTTTTTAATATGCCCTAGGCTAGGATGAAAGGGAGGATGGAGCAAGTTTAGATAGAAATGTGTGGACACGGGGTACGTTTGTGGTGTTGGAGGTGCACAGCAATGGTAGTGGGGGGGCAGGGAGGAGTGGCTTTGTGCAGAAAAATAGACCCACAGTCAAGGTGACGGTATTGAATGTGTATCCTTGCATCCAAGGCATGCTAAGATTACACACGGAGCTGTGCATGTGCGGTACAGTTGGAAGAAAAATTCCCAGCAGCCAGTGGAAGTTCTTAAGACACATGCAAGGTCTCTTCTGCCAAACTAACCTACCTGACAGCAATTTTTTTTCTTGCGCTGGACCTTTTTTGCTTTTATCTAACATTTGCTGACCACGCACTGTACACTGGATATTCCTAAAAAGACTACAGCTTCTTATTGTAGACTACAAGAAAATGGCTGCAGCTGTAGTGTTTTTAGGAACATCTGCTAGAAAATGGCCACTACACTATTTTTCTCATAAGACTACAGGAAGATGGGCGCTTGTTGGCATACAATACTTAACCTAATTAAAGACTCTTCCAGTGCCAGTAATTATTCCCTGATGAAGTCACTTGGTCGTGACAAGACGCGTCAGATACACGGGCAACCAAAGTGACGCCAGGCAGCAAGCTCGTTTTTGTTTTTTTAGTTTTTACCTGCTTTTATGAGAGTACCACGTCTTGGCTGCTGTTTTAAATAAACATCTAGCGTTGCATACTTCACCATTGGGAATCCCCCATTTTTTCTTTCTATATTTAATGTGTCCATTTGGGAGGACTTCCACTGCCATTGACCTAATATAAAGGAGACATATCCCAATGAGAAGCGCCTACCAGGACACCATATTGACATCTATAGGATATCCTTAGGGTGACCTATTACCGTACCCGGACCACCATTGGCTAGTTTACGCTGTAACAGCGGTAAGGTAAGGAGCCATTTCATCATGAGGTGTGGTAACACTGAAGAAAAACACAATTTATTTAAACCATCGCACTGGTTGGTAATCGGCACTCTGTTTCCTGCACTTTATTCACCAGCAATTATCTGAAGATTTACGCTCCCTTTGGACTCAACCCCTTCCCCCTCCATTGTGTTGTGGTGTTTTTTTTTTTTTTTTTCTTCACCAACACTTTAGTTTGGGACAGCACTGTTTCTGATGCTATACTTTGCACTTTTATTGCACATTGGAAATTATCACCCATATTCTGAGTACTTTGCACTTTAGATTGTATATTGTTTACATTATGCTTTGTTGAGGTGTATGTGTATAATTTTTTTTTTTTTTTTTAGTTTATTATTCTGAATATTGCACTTTACAGTAGTCACTTGGCACTTATGTATTTGTCTATTATCACTTGGAGCGCAGCACCATCTATTGATTTTATAATATAGATGCACATATTCGCCAGCACACCTCGGATCCTCCAATTACGACCAAATCTTCATTGAATGAATGATCACACCACAAAGGCATAGTGCAAGATTTTGGAGCTGAGCAGGACCTATTTGTCAAGCATGAGCTTTATCACAGCACATGCAGATCAGTGGGCGATTGGCGGTCGGCTCTGGGTGTCGCTGAACACAGCTCTGTGAGTGTTAACAGCACAGAGCTGTGTTCAGGGACAGGAGGGGTTGGGGTGCTTTTTTAATATGCCCATTTTCCACAGCTTACTCAGAACTAGTGACATAACTTTAAAAATGTAAACCTGATATTTTTAGTGTGTGTGTTTGCTGTAATATGCACCCTTGTTCTGCAGTTTGTTATAATTGGGTTAATAATTCTACCTGTAGCTGAAATGCTCTGTTCTTCTCTTGCAGTTCAACCAGACGGTAGGCAATGAGATCAACATTGGTGTCGGTACATCATTCTGCCTGTGCACAGATGGACAGCTTCACATTAGACAAGTGCTACATCCTGAAGCCTCCAAAAAGGTAATTAAGTATTTTATTTCTGCAGAATATTAGTAATGGGCATTTTTATCAAAATATCCTAATTCCTCCTGTGAGCACAGTCTTTGGATGCAGGCTTCTCTCTGGTGGCCCTGACCTGCACAGTGATGAATGTGTGCGGTTCTTAAAACATGATGATGCCAGTTTTGTGCCTGGCGGTACACCCTTCACTCTCTATAGCATGCACCTGCATAATACAAGTCTACCTCCTCTATTTCTCCCCCTTTTTTTTCATTGGGAGAAGTTTTTTTATTTTTGGTTTGTTAGGACAGGGAAGGAGTTCTTTGACCATTCTTATACTGAAGGTACAGTTGTCTTTCTATGAATTAAGTTCTTGACTATACAGAATTGAGTCGGCCATGTACTGACTGGTAAGCCAGAAAACGGCCATTAGGAACTATGAACAAATTCTGTCTTTGACCGGGTTCAATTAACTGGTTTTGTGTGTGTGTGTGTGTCCCCCCCCCCCTCCCCTTAATGCCCATTTGCTGAAGTGTCATGTATATCGGTGGTGGTCAGTTTGAACATGAGAGATCCTAATGTTCAGCTCCACTGCTTCAAAAGGGTTGTGCACAATAGCAGCTTGTTTTCGTGCTTTCAGGTGCATTGTGTGAAGTTAGGCAGTCTATTTTTAATGAATTGACAAATTCTTTGGTCCTGCTAATTTTCTTGGAGCATAACGCATTGCACTATAAAGAGAAGTGGTAGTAAAAGAAGTCTCATTGTTGTGTTTGACCATAAATGTCAGCATTGGTGTTGGTGGCTGCAATCAAAACTCCTAGTGTTGCTGTCAGTGGATGCAATGATGACCACCCACCAGCACTGGTATCAATGTCCACCCACAGCATACTGGTGTCAATGGCTACCCCCTGGTGGACGTAGCCACGATGCTCCTGTGCCCTTCGCCCAACCACAGAACACCTTTTTATTATTTTAAAAGAATGTGGGATATCGCTGTGCTTCAGCCCAACTGTCGGCTTCACCACGGGAACTTTAGCGGTGACATCAATATTGGAGCCAAAATCTAAGTACCAAGAGAGAAGCAGCAGTGTGCAGTGGGGCGCACATCATTTTAGTTACCTTGCTGGTACCACACCTTGAACAAGGTATCGGTAACATAATATACAGTAGTTTTGTAGTCATTGCGTTTTATTAGTATAGTTTTCACAATGGGATACTTGGTGTAACCAATAAATACAGCATCTTTTCATAGGAGTTGTTTGAAAACATGCTTTGCAACATAGTCTCTAATTATAACCTCATTATAGAGACACATTCCCAGGTGACATTGGCAGGCTATGTGATCTGTTTACACATTTGATGCTCCCCTTCAAATTGGTTACATGTAATCTTGCTTTAAGCTTATTTATAAGTTATAAATTGCATTTCTTTACAGGCAGATGCTAAATCCCCCCCCCTTACTGGGAAAGGAAGTGAATTTGGTTGCTTTTTATCCCTTCTCATCTGTAGCCAAAACTGGGAAAAATTAGCTTGGCTATAAATTTTAGATTTTTGAGTGCTATGGCAGAACATTTTTGGCTTCTTTTTGAGTCTGTCGTGTGCCTTTCTTCTCCCACCTCCACTATTGGTTGATGAGACTGCCTATGCACTAATTGTAATGTCCAAAAGGTGCTTTGCAATCTTGCCAAGATCATGTGCAATCAATGCTAGGTGTCCTATTTTCAGTTTTTGGCAGTTTACATACATTAAAGTGGATTAACATTGTATCTGAGCACCAAAAACGATATTAATACATTTTTAATAGAAACGAGGAACAAAATATTCTGCGCTATCAATGGTAAGCAGCTCACACTACCAATAGACAATTGTGGAAAACAGAACAAACATAAAAAGTGTAGCGCATGTATGAATAAGAATCGCCCAATTGAATGAATAAAGAATGCATCAATGAAAATAATCAAAATAAGTGACAAAATTCAATCCCAAAAAATCAGAACACGGTGTAGTGTATATAAAGTCCTCAGTAAGAAGGATAATAATCCAAAAAAGTCCAATAAGAAAAAAATGTATGCATGTTATACAAATGGTGATAATCCCAGTGCTCCAAAATAAAGTGCAATAGAAAATCCACCACCGATCATTGAAGGGGAAGCTTACCAGAAATACTTTACCCTAATGGATATGCGCCCAGAGGGTCAGTAAGCCACTAGCGGGCCTGGATCGTCGGCTGCAATCTCCAATAAGATGACTCGTACATCGATCCAAAGGGAAACCAGGAGAGCGATTCAGAAAAATGGTGCTTCCAGGAGGTGCCCGATTAGGGCCAGAATTAAGACGATAAATGGAAATGTTGGAAAAAGAGAGAAGAGCACATAGCGTAATACTGAATCGGTAACCATGTTTAATGTAGGTAGGCATTCTTGCATTCTAAAAAGATGAACAGCGCTTTTCAATTATACAAAATGGCATGCCATCCAATTGTGTCGCCAAGATTTATTTTGAGGAATCACTTTGAAAAACACCCCCCCTCCCCAGCATTTCTAGTCCTGCCAGTCTTGAGCAAGGGCAAATAATTCATGTAGCATTTACTTCCTGGGATCCGTCAGCCCTTGGCTCAAGAATGCATGTAGGAGAGTGTGCTTAGCTTGGGTCGAGGGGGGGGGGGGGATTCCCTCTTCCTCGCTGCCTATACTGGGTAAACCAGTATTTTAGGAAAAAAGGCAGTTAAATGGTAGTTGCATGTGACTATTGGCCAGGAAGACCTCCATCAGGGATTGGTCTCCACCCACCCAAGTGAGACTTCAGTTCTAGTCAAGCTTGGTGTGCTAAGTCGCCTTGTGTTTCTTAATATGTGGATGTTACAGGAGTGAGAAGTCCCTGCCATAATTAAAATTCTGTTCTCCCTGTCTGTGACCCTCCTGTCCTTTTTTTTTTTTTTCTTCTTGATAATATCAGAGTGACCCCTCCTAATGGCTACAGTTGGCTTGCGGAATCGAATGCAGAGAATTCCCCAGCACAGAGCTAAAGGAACTGTCAAGTGGTGGAAGTTTTGAAGCATCTACCAAAAATGTTTTTAGGTGGCCTGCTGCGTGTGCTTGTGTATATAGTGACCCTTTAAGCACTGTTTTATTGGTCACATACAGATAACTGTTAAAACCTTGATACAATTGAGGTTGGTCATAAGCTCTGCAAGCTGGAGCTCTAAATCTGTCTGTTACTGTGCAGGAGCATGATGCACATGTAACAAAATAATCATGCATTACATAAGCTGAAGGAAGAATCCATTGCACATCTCTGAGAAACTGGCATAACCATTATGTTTCAGCTGAGGTTTTCATAAATGTTTACTTTTCCTTCTGACTTGTACCTACAGTGCCTTGAAAAAGTATTCATAGCCCTTGGAAATTTTCATTTTCTCATGTTACAACCAATAACGTATAGGTATTTTATTGTAATCTTGTGATGACCCAACACAGCGGCACATAATTGTGAAGTGGAAGGAAAATTATAAATGGTTTTCCCGCTGCTTTTTTTTTTTTTTTTTTTAGATACCCCTAACTAAAATCTAGTGGAACCAATTGCCTTCAGAAGTTGCCTAATTAGTAAATAGAGTCCACCTGTGTGTAATTTAAGCTCAGTAGAAAGACAGCTGTTCTGTGAAGCCCTCAGAGGTTTCTTGGAGAAATGTAATGCAGTGTTTCTCAAACCTTTCCTCGAGTACCCCAACAGGCCATGTTTGCAGGTTTTCCTTTTTATCTTGCACAGGTGCTTTAAATTAGTCAATGGCTTGGTATTTTGGACTGCAATTTTATCTGAGAGATTCCCAAAACACAGCCTGTTGGGAGTACTTGAGAACAGGGTTAAGAACCTCTGCTTTATTTAACAAATGGCATCATGAAGGCCAAATAACACACCAGGCAGGTCAGGGATCAAGTTGTGGAGAAGTTTAAAGCAGGGTTAGGTGTTATAGAGATATATAGCTGTACATCTCACAGAGCACTGTTTCAATCCATTATCCAAAAATGTTAAGAGTAGGGGACAACTGCAAACTTACCAAGACATGGCCATCCACCTAAACTGACAGGCAGGGCAAGGAGAGCATTAATCAGAGAAGCAACCATGATGCCCATGGCAACTATGGAGGAGCTGCAGAGATCCACAGCTCAGGTGGGAGAATCTGTCCACAGGACAACTATTGGTCGTGCTCTCCACAAATCTGGCCTTTATGGAAGAGTGTCAAGCAGAAAGCCATTGTTGAAAACAAGCCATAAGAAGTACTATTTGCCGTGTCCAAACTGCAAATATGTAGAAGGGACAGATGAGACTAAAAGTTTACTTTTTTTTTATTTTTTTTCCTAAAAGAAAAACTGTGTGGCGGAAAAATAACACTGCTCATCACCCTTAATTCGCACCCCCGCCGTGAAACATGGTGGTGGCAGCTTCATGTTTGGGAATGCTTTTCTTCATCGGTGACAGGGAAGCTGGTCAGAGTTAATGGGGAGATGGATGGGGGCAAATACAGGGTAATCTTAGAAGAAAACCTGTTGGTCTGCAAAAGACTTGAGACTGGGGTGGAGGTTCACCTTTCAGCAGGACAATGACTCTACATATACAGCCAGAGCTACAACAGAATGGTTTAGATCAAAGCATATTCATGTGTTAGAATGGCCCAGTCAAAGTCCAGACCCAAATCCAATTGAGAATCTGTGGCAAGACTTGAATATTGCTGTTCAGACGCTCTCCATCCAACCTGACAGAGCTTGAGTCATTTTGCAGAGAAGAATGGGGAAAACATGTCACTAGATGTGCAAAGCTGGTAGAGACATCCCCAAATAGACTTGCAGCTGTAACTGCATGAAATGCTGAATACAAATGCATGCAACTCTTTTCAGATATTTTATTTGTAAACCATTTTGAAAACTATAATTTTCCTTCCACTTCACAATTCTGTGCCACTTTGTGTTGGTCTATCACATAAAATCCCAATAAAATACTTGTATGTTTTTGTTTGTAACATGTGGAAAATTTTCAAGGGGCCTGAATACTTTTTCAAGGCACTGTAAGTAGGTTCACAGATGCACTTTTTTAGCTTTGTCTACTTCAGCATTTTCCATTTGTTGTTGATGTTTGGTTACATGAAACCAGTTTTAATACCCTGAAATATCAGCTCTTCCTCCAGGCCATGTGACTGCAGTGAAAGCAACTCTGTATCTTCCTCTGATCTTTGTCTCCCTCAGAATACCCCTCAGGTCCTTTTCATAGATAATAAATTCTAAGACCTTTGGAAATGTCCATGTTACATTTCGTGTCTGAACAGACCTATAATGTAGAGCTTCTACATTCCTTGCAGCGCTGTTTAGCTTGTCTAAAAACTGACGTTTTAGGCTTTGTGTGCACCTGCAACTTTTTATTAACGGTTAAGTAATATACCTTCGTAAACTTAAGAAGGCAATGTAATTGAGCAATTTGCTAATATCAAAGTGGTTGTTTTGCAATTTTGTGCTAATTTTGTGAGTCTTTTCTCTATTTCTTTTTAGACATATGCCTAGTTCCCACCTGTCCCCGATTTGGAACAAAGTCCCTCTGACCTCCATTTGTCCCTCATTGTGGTCTGATCCATATAGTTGTATATAAAATGCACTATTTGTTTCAAAAGGTGTTTCCCAGTGCTAAACCTTTCATCCAATATCTAAATTTCAAAAGCCAGCCAATATAAAGGAATAGTGTTAAAAACAAAGAAAATTGTGGAAAATATAAATATATATATACAGGGAGTGCAGAATTATTAGGCAAATTAGTATTTTGACCACATCATCCTCTTTATGCATGTTGTCTTACTCCAAGCTGTATAGGCTCGAAAGCCTACTACCAATTAAGCATATTAGGTGATGTGCATCTCTGTAATGAGAAGGGGTGTGGTCTAATGACATCAACACCCTATATCAGGTGTGCATAATTATTAGGCAACTTCCTTTCCTTTGGCAAAATGGGTCAAAAGAAGGACTTGACAGGCTCAGAAAAGTCAAAAATAGTGAGATATCTTGCAGAGGGATGCAGCACTCTTAAAATTGCAAAGCTTCTGAAGCGTGATCATCGAACAATCGAGCGTTTCATTCAAAATAGTCAACAGGGTCGCAAGAAGCGTGTGGAAAAACCAAGGCGCAAAATAACTGCCCATGAACTGAGAAAAGTCAAGCGTGCAGCTGCCAAGATGCCACTTGCCACCAGTTTGGCCATATTTCAGAGCTGCAACATCACTGGAGTGCCCAAAAGCACAAGGTGTGCAATACTCAGAGACATGGCCAAGGTAAGAAAGGCTGAAAGACGACCACCACTGAACAAGACACACAAGCTGAAACGTCAAGACTGGGCCAAGAAATATCTCAAGACTGATTTTTCTAAGGTTTTATGGACTGATGAAATGAGAGTGAGTCTTGATGGGCCAGATGGATGGGCCCGTGGCTGGATTGGTAAAGGGCAGAGAGCTCCAGTCCGACTCAGACGCCAGCAAGGTGGAGGTGGAGTACTGGTTTGGGCTGGTATCATCAAAGATGAGCTTGTGGGGCCTTTTCGGGTTGAGGATGGAGTCAAGCTCAACTCCCAGTCCTACTGCCAGTTTCTGGAAGACACCTTCTTCAAGCAGTGGTACAGGAAGAAGTTTGCATCCTTCAAGAAAAACATGATTTTCATGCAGGACAATGCTCCATCACACGCGTCCAAGTACTCCACAGCGTGGCTGGCAAGAAAGGGTATAAAAGAAGAAGAACTAATGACATGGCCTCCTTGTTCACCTGATCTGAACCCCATTGAGAACCTGTGGTCCATCATCAAATGTGAGATTTACAAGAAGGGAAAACAGTACACCTCTCTGAACAGTGTCTGGGAGGCTGTGGTTGCTGCTGCACGCAATGTTGACGGTGAACAGATCAAAACACTGACAGAATCCATGGATGGCAGGCTTTTGAGTGTCCTTGCAAAGAAAGGTGGCTATATTGGTCACTGATTTGTTTTTGTTTTGTTTTTGAATGTCACAAATGTATATTTGTGAATGTTGAGATGTTATATTGGTTTCACTGGTAAAAATAAATAATTGAAATGGGTATATATTTTTTTTTTGTTAAGTTGCCTAATAATTATGCACAGTAATAGTCACCTGCACACACAGATATCACCCTAAAATAGCTAAAACTAAAAACAAACTAAAAACTACTTCCAAAAATATTCAGCTTTGATATTAATGAGTTTTTTGGGTTCATTGAGAACATGGTTGTTGTTCAATAATAAAATTAATCCTCAAAAATACAACTTGCCTAATAATTCTGCACTCCCTGTATATAATATACTTTTGTACAATTCTCCTGTAAGGGGGTGTGTCCTATGCCTACATACTTTTGCTAATGGGTGTCTCTTGTTCCCATCTCAAAAAGTTACGAGGTATGTATATGCTGTAAGCCCTGGCTGGAGTGGTCCCTTGAACCAGTGAGGGCTAAGGCCCCTTTCACACCGAGGAGTTTTTCAGGCGGTACAGCGCATAAAATGGCACCTAAATACTGCCTGAAACTCCTGCCCAGCCTTCTCAATGTGAAAGCTTGAGGGCTTTTACACTGAGGCGATGCGCTGGCAGGAGAGAAAAAAATCTCCTGCAAGCAGCATCTTTGGAGCGGTGAGAGCAGCGGTGTGTATACCGCTCCTTCCAATTTAAAATGATGGGAAACCGCGGTGATACTGCCCGCAATGCGCCTCTGAAGAGGTGCATTGTGGGCAGTATTAACTCTTTATCGGCCACTAGCAGGGTCAATACCGCAACACTAGCAGCCAAATCCGACCGTATAGCGCCCTATTTTTAGCGGCGCTATACCGCCACCACACCTCCACTGGCCCATGTGAAAGGGGCCTAATACTTATTTAAATACTTTCATTTGTACTAAGAAGTTGGCAGGTCTTTTGATGCCATTGACCAAATGTTGTCCTTGGTTCAGGAACGTTTAGCTTATTTGGTGTGTGTTTGTGTGTGGTGTTTGTGTGTGTTGTTTGTGTGTGGTGTTTGTGTGTGTTGTTTGTGTGTGTTGTGTGTTGTGTGTGTGTGTTGTGTGTGTTGTTTGTGTGTGTTGTTTGTGTGTGTTGTTTGTGTGTGTTGTTTGTGTGTGTTGTTTGTGTGTGTGTGGGTGTGTGTGTGTTGTGTTTTTTTATTTAACTACATACCTGTATCCCCAGGATGGCCAACTATTCAAATTTGAGTCAAGGTTGAGGTTTTCGTATGTTTATTTTACATGTCCAGTTATCAGGATGTGGGGGCTAGACTCTTAAGCTAGCCATATATGTCGCAATTTTCAGTCCATTTGAACCACTTCCATTTACTGGAAATTGCAAGTCATCATTAGAAACTTAATTCCTACATCCCGACAAGTTTGTCCCCTAGAATCTGGTCACTTGTAAAGTCAAAACTGGGCAATAAATTGACGGCTTTAAAAAAAGGTTTGAGAATTTTAATTGAAAATGGAGGGGAAAACTAGTAATATCTTTTGAAAGGAATCAGATTTTTTTTTTTTTTTTTTCAGAGTTTGATTTGGGGCAATCTCGATTCATAGTCAATGAAAATCACTAATTTGCTTTGCAATTTTAACTAAAAAAGAATCCACAGTTAAATTGCTTTATCAAATTGCTACGTGTATGGCCAACTTCAGTGATTGCTTAACCAAAGATCACATTGACTCGTTCTTGACAATTATATTACAACTGCTTAGAGCCATAAAAAGCAGTGATTTGGGCATGGCCACATTTGGGGTATATTTTTTATATATATATATATATATATATATATATATATATATATATATATATATATATATATATATATATATAATATATAATATCCCACCCCCCCCCATTATTACTGTGTGCTGTCCTGAAGTGTTTTTTAAATATTAAGCTTGGAAACTCATGCATTTTGGGTTTCCTTTCGCCTGGGTTCACACCGCAGCATGGTGCGGCTCACAGCAGGGGTCCAGTGCATCCCTGTTCGCCATTTCAGGACCGACTTCAGTCCTAATATTTATGGCTGAATTCGAAGCCCGCCCAATGTTTCTTCCCGTGTTGAGACAATACCAGATCTCGTGAATGTGGAAATCTGCTTTTTTTTTTTTTTTTTTTTTTTCTCCTACAGGTTGCAGAGACAAATATCATATTTGGCTCCTAGGGAGAGACACGGGCTCCTCCAGTGTGTTGCATGACCATCCCAGAGGGCTGTGGGCAGCCAATACCTATGCCTCCCTGGCTTAGGTAAAAAATGAGGAGGCAGATTGCCACTGACCTAAATATGAGGGGGGGGGGAAGGGTTTTTACAGTTTTCAATGATTGTCATTTCGACTGATTTGGTCCACTTTTAAGCCGACCTTTTTAGTTTTCAGTAGGCTTTTGATTTGATCTCCAAACTGATATTCTTCTGTAAAGCTAGCCATAGATGGATCAAAATTCGACTAGTTTAGCATGGACAATTTTTATTATATTTTTTGCTCGATTAGTGCTGCTTATAAGTGTAATTGGATGATGGGGAAGCCTCCCTGCTGTTAGAATACAATGGCTTCACTGGAGAGATTTCCCCATCCACCTTGAATGTGTGGCTATAGGAAATCCAATTCCCTTTCCCCCTTTTTTTTTCTGTTTAACCCACTAGTTGAAAATACATTGTGTATGGTTGGCTTAAGGCAGGCCATAGACGGTGTTAGATTTTAAATGTATTGATATTATGTTATAAAGGTCTCTGAATCAATGCTTAAACATGGTAGCATTTGAAGGTTTGTTAAAGACAAACGAAGGTCAATGTAGGTTAGGCCATATCTATTCTTGAAACATACGTCAAGAAGGAGGTTGGAGATGTTACTTAAAAATACCTAAGTGGGTGTGAACGATCATCGTAACCTTCTTTGGAAACGAGCCAATTGTGCTTAGTTAGCTGTTAAACCTGTATAAATGTACACGTGGTAAGCATAGCAAGTTAGGATTTCCTGGGTCTCCCGGCCCGACAGGAGAGATGGGGGGAGGGAGGACCCTCTCCCAAGCAAGAAAGATCAAATCATCTTAACATCTATTTCCTCCTTCTGTAACTTTGTGATGCCTACCTGCCAAGATGTCTGTAACAACGTAACAATGTAAGCATAAGCTGTCTGTTTGCTGTCATAATCGTTGGAAGAATAAACCATCATATAATGAAGTTATGTCTGAATATTTTGGAAGCAACGCCTGGAGTGGAAGAGGTTTTTGACAACACATCGCATGACACCTGTTAGAGGCATATGTCCACTATGTCCTCTGTTCTATCTCTGTCACCTCTACCCCGTGCCCCCCGGCATTTAACAGACGGTGCAAATTTCTTACTTGCAACCACAGGTTGCAAGAAAGAAATTCACACGTTTCCCCTATCAACACACAGTGATAAGGGAATCCCTCCTGAGTAATTGTCTTCTCATGACGGGGGCAGAAAGCCATCCCCGCCAGGAGAAGATGGTGATTATCGTCAGCGGCTATAGCTGTGTATGGCCAGCATTTGTAAGACTATTGAGAACAATGGTAATAAAAGATCTGAACCTGCTTGCTCACAAGCTGTGTGGTCTATGCCTACCCCTTAATAAGTGGCACAACTATCTGAATGTTTTTCTTTCTAAAATCTGTGGCTTATACACATTATATTCTTCCCAAAGGTTGTTCAGACAGGTTGCCTTTAGTGTGTGTTTTGTGACTTAAATGGTTTAAGTCAGGCATCCTCAAACTACGGCCCTCCAGCTGTTGTAGAACTACACATCCCATGAGTCATTGTAACACACTGACATTCAGACATGACAAGGCATGATGGGAATTGTAGTTCCTGAACAACTGGAGGGCTGTAGTTTGAAGACCCATGCTTTAAGTGATTGGGG
Source organism: Rana temporaria (assembly GCF_905171775.1). Lineage (NCBI taxonomy): Eukaryota > Metazoa > Chordata > Amphibia > Anura > Ranidae > Rana > Rana temporaria. The sequence continues at coordinate 358,959,828 of NC_053493.1, forward strand.
GGATTGAATTCCATACATTGTCATGCTGACATATGCCCCATTCTGTCGTGTGTGTGTGTGTGTATATGTATGTGTGTGTATATATTGTATACATATGTATGGAAAAATGTGACCAAGGACACCATCTGCATGGTTGCAGATTATCCGCCTTTAAAAACGTATCATATTTAGATAAAAATATTTATAAATTTGTCAGTAACTGTTTTTTGTCTACCCAGAAGATCCATTCCATTTCTGGTTTCTGCATTTTCTAACTCACCATGCCAATCTTCTGTCAATTGGGGCAAACGTATATATCTGATTTATTTAAATTTTATACAGAAGCACTCCCCCCTTTTCTACTTGTTGCTCTTGCCCCCAAGCCCTCTGGTTAACCTTTTATATGAAATGGCAATAGATGGCCCTTTAATCAAGCCTGCTTGTCTAGAAGTATTGGCATGCTAAGTTGCTGGTTTTCCTCTCGCCTTTCTGCTCTCTGCAGGTATTTATCTACCTGCTTCTTGGAATATTTCCTGCAACTATATGAGCCAATATTTGCCAAGTGAGCTGAACAGGACATGCGTTCTCCTGGAGCGCAAACCATCCTTGTACTCTAGTACTGGCCCTGCAGGTGTGTACGAAAGTGAGATGGGTGCAGAAACAGGGTCGACAAGGAGGACTGGTTTCTCCGCTTGTGTGGTGCTAGAATGAGATTAACTGCCCTGAAACATCCTCCGAGACAGAGAGGAATTGTTCGTGTTTTTTTTTTTTATATGGGGCTGGTGCAAGGGAAATGTGCAGGGAGGTTTAACAGTGAATTAAGGTATTAGGATTATTGTGATTACTTATAACACAGGTTTCCGCATTAAGGTTGCCATGGCTTCATGGCACTTTCTTGCTGTTCTGACCCATGTTTTAGGTGCTTCCCCCCCATATGATTGGTTTGCCATTGTGGTTAGTGATTGACCTATATAAATGGGCTCTTCATTGGGGCTTTGCTACTGAATAGTCTTGAAGGGAGCTGTGCAGGAAAAAAAATATTTCTAAATGTTTTTTAATCTGTAAAAATGTAAGCATATTAAATACTTAATAGACCTTTATATATTCTATACATGCTACAGTGCAAGTGTTGTACACAGGATCTCATTGAGAGCAAAAAAGAATAAACTTCCCTCTGCTGGGTCAGGTCTTCAGATGACACTTGACAATTTTATTGCCATATTGGCAAACCTGTATCATTTGCAATTGCTGCTTTGCTCCCAACTAACTGCCCTCACTTTGAGTGACTCTCTTTAGGAACCCAAATCCCTCTGTCCTCCCTCCTCGGTTGTCTTTGGGCTTAAGTTAAAAAAAAAAATGCACTATTTAACCACTTAAGACCCGGACCATTATGCAGGTAAAGGACCTGGCCCCTTTTTGCGATTCGGCACTGTGTCTCTTTAGCTGACAATTGCGTGGTCGTGCGACGTGGCTCCCAAACTAAATTGGCAACCTTTTTTTTTTTTTTTTTTTTTTTTTTTTTTTTTTTTTTCACAAATAGAGCTTTCTTTTGGTGGTATTTGATCACCTCTGCAGCTTTTTTATTTTTTTTGCGCTATAAACAAAAAGTGACAAATTTGGGAAAAAAAGCAATCTTTTTTACTTTTTGCTATAATAAATATCCCCAAAAATATATATTTAAAAAGTGTGTTTTTTTTTCCTCAGTTTAGGCCGATACTTATTTTTCTACATATTTTTGGTTAAAAAAAATCCCAATAAGCGTTTGGTTTGCGCAAAAGTTATAGCGTCTACAAAATAGGGGATCATTTTATGGCATTTTTTTTTATAAAAAAGTTTTACTAGTAATGGCGATCAGCGTTTTTTTTTTTTTTTCTTTAAATCTAGGCCAAGCTGTATGTATAGTCCTAATCTAAATGGGCAAATATTAGGAGAGTTTAAAGCTCTGCCTTATTACCCAGTGATGTTCCAATGGCGTAGAAACTGGGTGTATTGCGGTTCACACTATTCCTGGCACAGTTCATATATAGCTGCTTCATTGGTGTAGGTGGTGAAGTGTCTTGAACAACTTGACATACATGGACTGCACTTGCCACTTGCTATGCAAATATTGCTTGTACATTTGACACTTCTGCAATGTAAGCCACTTGTAGTCCAGCAAATTGTTTCTTTTTTTTTTTTTTGTAACTTAATAATGCTTACATAATTCTTGCAAGGATTCTGTAGAATGGTAAAATATCTGAGATACATAGGCTTCATTTAAACAGAGGAAGAAGAACAAAATGGGTCCATGGCACCCATTTTTTTTATTTTTAGTCCCTTTATTTTGAGTTGGTACTTTTTTGGGGGGGAATTCACTGGTAGATGGATATGCATAACAAGGAGTATATTTTACTTTAAATGGTATGTTTGTCCCTATGCATACACAACTGTAGATAAAAGAACAGTGGTGACCTATGATTTGTGGAAGGATCCATCTGTAACAAGTCCTTGGTATGCTTCCCTACTGCATAGCCTATGACAAGACAGTAGGTTATGATTCATGTATTAGAATTTCCTCCATCTCCCAAAATAAGTTCGAACACAATGCTTATGGACGTTTTATAGTTTGCTAGTTCATTTGAAATTTAGTGTAATCCATATGGATATGTGCTAATTCTAATATTGCTGTAATAGCTGGTCTTTGCAGAAATCAAAGTTTTGAGACATGGAGTGGTGTGCTTTTAAAAATGCTTTTTGCCTCATAATGCTAACCTTCATTACCTAAAATTCTCAGCTATAGACCTGAAGCAAGCATACAGTAAATAGAATCAGAACACCAAAGCTGCCTACTTGTTAAAGCTCAGTGACTCTGAAACAATAAATGTTATTGGAACAGATTGACAGCCATGACAAAGACATCCGCAATGGTAGCCTCAAATTTTCTTGAATTCAGGAGGCCCCAATAGAGGTCATCAATGGCACCTGCCTCTGTGCTTGGGTTTCCTTTCAACACATTAAGTTACTGATCCAGGAAAAGCATGATGCAGCAATTGAGTCCTAATGTCTAATCTGCATGCCTTGGAAAGTAATAAGGCCTTATATCAGTGTTTCTCAATTCCAGTCCTCAGGCCCCCCCAACAGGTCAGGTTTTCAGGATTTCCCTCAGATGAAAAGGCTGTGGTGATTACTAAGGCAGTGAAACTGATCAAATCACCTGTGCAAAATAATGGAAATCCTGAAAACCTGACCTGTTGGGGGGGGGGGGGGGGCATAACAAAGCAGCCAATGTCTTTAGGCAATAGAAGCCCTCCAATTTTTTTTTTTTTTTTTGAAGCACAATAACTTTTTAAAAGTAGAGCCATGCATTAATATAAAACAAATATATTGATTATATATATATATATATATTCTGGTGGCACATATACTGTACCTGTTGGACTTGGTCTTGGATGCCGGAATGTTTTGACTAGTCATTGCCATGCCCTGTGGAGATCACTTTACTGTTTTTTTTCTCTGCTCTTAGCAGTCTAAGCCCCTTATGCAGTCCAGTACAGATTATGTGCTCATAAAAAAAAAAGTATCTATAATGTTTATATATAACACACTCACGTATTGCCTATTTGTTTAGATTTTAAACTGGATGGGTTGTTTTACAAGCGTAACTGTTTGCATACACATTAAAGGGGTTTAAAGGTTTGTTTTTTATTTTCTAAATAGCTTCCTTTTAAGCTAGTGCATTGTTGGTTCACTTACCTTTTTCCTTCGATTTTTTTTTTTTTTTTTTTTCTTTGTCTGAATTTCCCACTCCCTGTTTCTCCTCTGTAAGCTGTTCTGGCTGACTAACCCCCATGGATGATGGGGGCAAGTTTACTGAGGAGGAACAGGAAGTGAGAAATTCAAACAAAGAAAAAAAACATTTGGAAGGGAAATTGAAGGAAAAGGTAAGTGAACCAACAATGCACTAGCTTAAAGGAACCTATTTAGGAAATAAACTAACCTTTTTAACCCCTTTTAAAAGACTTGCTAAGTTCTTGGGCCCTGTCAAGGCAATCACCTGGTTTGAGTTTTAAATGTACAGTTATCCTTTGAAATGTACTAACTGCATGAAGACCCAAAAGAGATGTATTGAGGTATGCAGTGATTTTCTTAAGACTAGAGCAAAATTGGGGATATTGTACTTTTGCAATTGATAACATTCCTTGATTGAATTAATGTACAGTACTTCCACTTTTGCTCCTGTTTTTTGAAGTCCTAGCTCTTGCGTCACTTAGAAGATGTCCCTAGGAATACATGACTTATTATTTGTCCTTTAAATGTATTTTTGTAATGACTAATGACTACTTCTCTTTCCCTGTTTTTTTTCCCTCAACAGAATATACTTCTTCCTGACTGTTTCTACTCCTTTTTTGACTTGAAGAAAGAATTCAGGAAATGCTGCCCGGGGTCTGGTGAATTAAGTGAACTTGATGTGACGGCAATGGCAAGTTGTATCCTTTTTGCCACTTGTTTTATCACCACAATTCTTTTTTTTTTTTTTCCATTTGAAATCCCTGACTACTGTAGCCACTCTCTTTTTAACCTTGACTGTACAACTATTTAGAGGGAGATTTGTGTTTTATAAAATGGAAATGGGGAAAACCTTTAGGTAGCGTGCAGCTTTAAGTTAAAACCGTCATGGCAGAAATATGGAAACCGTCTTTGCTGATTGCTTTCTGAAAAATTGTTGTCTGACTGTTTGTTAGTCTACTGGTTGCAGCACTGTCAGCCACTGACCTGGAACACGAATGTAGAATTGAAATGTTAGAACTCCTTGTTTGTATCCTTGTTCTGATTGTATGACTTCAAGTACTGAAAGCTGAGCTCCAGGCGCAAAAGCTTTGAATATGTTCAATGGCCACAAAGGATATAAATCCACTTTGTTTGCTCTCAATGCATTTTTGAGACCGGTTATTACCAATATCAAAATATTAATTTGTAATGGTGAGACTCTAATTGTTATATGGCTTGTAGTTTATCTGCATATGGAGTATTTTATACTATGTACCAGTGCTGTTGGAACTGGGGGGACATATTTCCAGCTGGGATTATACTTTTGACTCTTGTCTGACATGCATATAATTGGCCTATACCTGGGTGGTATTTGATTATTCACAGTAAGGACCCCCCACCTCTTCTACATATAGAATACAATCCTATCTTGGAAGATCTTTATTATGCATCAAAGTCCTGATGAAGCAGCTCCCACAAAATGAGTTGACATTTTGGCCTGTTAGGACGCAGGCTCTTTATCTCTGCTCTTAATAAGTGTTTTATTTTAATCGTGGATTGTGAGCTTGTTTATATCCAGTAATTCTTTGTATTGTAAAACAAATATTAGGTTTTATGGACACTTCTTGTCAGTTTCTGATATTATGTAGGATCACCTGGATTGCATATTTAAAGTCCTTTTTTTTTTTTTTTTTATTGTTTTTTGTGGGCCGTACATGTTCTTCACAGCCACTGAGATCATTACAGGCAACAGACGACGGTACACATTTCACCTTTTAGGCTGGGTTCGCATGACAGACAAGCGTGAGCGGCTCTCGATGGATTCGGTTCACACATGTCTGGGGTGGCCGCAGAGTGGATTGCCAGAGGTCCTGTGCGTGTTTTTCGGTTTGGTCCAGGTGCACTAGGAAATATGGTTGGATTCCCTAACCCCACTTACCCTTTAAACTAAATGGGGTTCTTCTCTCTGCAGCACTTTGTTTTGGTTTTATATTTTCTGCAGCTATGCATGGTGCTGCCAACACAGTTGTGCCTTCCATTCACTGGGGTCTAGTAATGAAAATTATACAAGTCCAATCTGCCACTGCAGCCAAGGGACACAGCTTTTAATGGAGCTTTTCTTCTTCCAGCCCCATAACTCGAGGTCTCTGCCTCCCATGCAATGTTGTGACTGGGAGTACACCATGCAGGAACCTGTGCACTGCTTTCCTGATGCATTACTTTCAGTTTCAATGCTATGTAGGCTCCAATAGAAAAATGAACAATTGCACTTTTTTTTCCACTCATTTTTGTGTTTTAAGTTGGAAGCTGCAAAAAGTGTAGCTGCTGACTTTTAATAAACACTCAACTGTCCCATGGTCCAGCAATGCAGCCCCCCGAACCCTTGCTTCTCTTCCATGCCTTTCCGTGGCGCCGGCATTGCAAGTATTCCCCCCCCCCCCCCGAAAAAGAACGACTCGACAAATGTGGCATATTTGTAGGGGAGGAGCTCTGCTTTAATGTGGGTATATATTGCATTTTTGCAGAAAGTGGACTATGCCTTTTTTAAATCTGCCAGCATCCATACACAGCTGAAATATATATTTTTGGTCCATAAAATATTTTGCTGTGTATGGGTGACAAACCTATAGCACCTAAATTGTGCCCTGCTTAATAAAGTATATGAAGAATTGTACTTTTCCATTGCAGAGTCCGATTTTATTTTATATTTTCTCTCAGAATGACAGAGAATCTGGAATGTTGTGAGCAACACACAATTGATCATGTTGACTATTTTTTTCCAAGGGGTGTTTTATCCCCTGGAAGCAGTGTGATCTGTAAGTACTGCGATCTGTAAGTACTGCATGGTGGAATTTTTTATGGTTTTTTCTTAGCATTGTGTGTGTGTGTGTGTGTGTGTGTGTGTGTGTGTGTGTGGTTTTTCATAATGTGTTTTCTGACCTGGTCATTTGTAGCTCGTGAAATGAAGCCAAGTGGCTTTATCACAAAAGGCTGTAAATATCCTTTGTGCACTTGTAATCTCTGGGTGGCTGAATATCTGGAAAGCAGCAGTGTTTTCACAGCCTGTAATAAGTGTTCAGCCTCGACACTCCTCTGTTGATTCTTGTCATGTGGCGACCTACACGCCACTTGTATTCACGTTCTTTATTCCTGTCGCCTGCAAAGGTGCGTTCGTCTTAACTTTTTTTTTTTTATTTTTTTTATATCATTCTTATGGTTAAACACTTAAGCCTAGTTCTCCGGAATAGGCAGTGATGATTATTAGGGGGTGTGTTTGTTTTTTTTGTTTTTTTTTGTGTTTCTCCAAAATCAGGAAACCATTCAATTAATAGCAACTCAATACATTATATTAAATAACTTTACATGGTATGGTGTTTGAGAAGTTGGGCATCATGCACACAGTGCGACGGTTAGCCCATCTCTTGGCAGAGGAAAAGCTGTGCATTGCACATGTTTAGGTGCGTTGAGCATTAATAGATTTAATCAACCAGAATACCCCAGTACCCCGACCGCTGTGTGAGAGGGGCCAGGTTGTGAGCATGCAGAATAACCTGTACACAAAATAATCCAGCTGTCACCATCTTATTCCCCAACCTCTTGCCACTACAGCCTGCCCAAGAACAGAGCTAAGGATGCGCGGTTCCTCATTGTCTGCCTATCTGCGGAAGCAGACACTTGCCTTTCCTGAAAGTAGAAACTCGCACGCTTCTGGGCTCAGGTTCTTGTCAGGCTGGCTGGCCCGTGGCAGTACGGGTGGGGGAGCCAGAATAAATCTCAAGCTCTGATTACTACTTCTCAGCAGCAGACACCAGAGTGCTTCCCAGGCCAGAATGAAGATGTCAGAGGATGGATGTCGGACTGCTCTGCCCTCCAGACTATACCATGCTGTGCTGTAAACCTACCCTGCTTCTTGCAGTGCAGGTTTACTGAAAGCGAAAGTACAAATGTTGAATAGGTTAGAATTACTGGGGCTTTTCAGGTGTTATAAAGATGTATTGCACATACACAAAGAATGACTTTTAATAAGATAATGTGTATGTGGTATGCATAAATATAGCACCTGAAAAGTCCCAGTAGTTCTAACCTAAAAAATATGAGCATAAACAGCAAGGGATGTGGTGGCATAATACAGCCCAACTCAAAAGTAAAAAAAAAAGTCATCCTCCAGAGTGAAATGGTACGTTTCCTTGCTTCGTCCAGCTCCAGCGCTCCTTCTCATCTGCTCAAAGACATCATCATCATATGCCAACTATGCAGGGATATTAACTCGGTGTAGTACAATGAGGAGGCTGGAGTGTGATGATCACAACTTTCAGAGAAGTTGTAGGGGACTAGTCAGTGCTGGAGGTAGCATGCTGAAGCAAGAAATACGGCAAAGCTGGGTACACCCAGGTCTAACTTTATCCAGTACAGCAGGCTGGACGAAACAAAGGGACATTGGGTATTGTCTTAAAGGCGAAGTTCATCCTTCTTTTGGAATATGTAACATGTTGCCCCCTCTTTCAGTGCCCCCCTTGTGTCAGTGGGCGATGGTGCTTTTCCATGCACCCACCGTCACATTTTGAAAATGGCTTGGTCACATTATTCATACACAGTGATCTGTGAATTTTAGAAACAAGTCTCATCTGCCACTGCGCACACAGACTTGTAGTTTAAATGAAATGCAGGTGCACTGTTCAGAACCCCTACAGCTCTGAATATGTTCCTATTAATAATGTGATTATAACTGTATACTAACAAGTTATGTGTTCACTTTTAGTTCCACCAAACATTCAAACCTTAAACATCATAGCAAATGTTCAAACGTGCTATCAAACTGCATCCGGCAATATAAAGCAAGTAAAACTATTGATTTAAGCCTCAGAGAGATCATAAAGTGTTTAACTTAAAGTGAGAGTACAGATACTGAAGAAGGAAATAGATCTACCATTTTATGTAGAATGACAAGATTGAACAGTTGAACCGCCATTTGTTATACTTTATTCAACATGTGTTTGTACATGGACTGCCTGCTGCGAAATTGTCAGTGTTTATATATGAAGAAAAGCTGAAGTAAATGAAGTTATCTCAAGAGTTTGGCGTGCTCTTTAAACTTACTAGAACTGCGCTAGAGGAATTCAAAAGTAACAGATTGTGCTAAAAGAAAGGGAAATCAAAATTCTAATGCCACAGGACATAAAGGTACTTCATAATGCTGTGCCTGTCACACCTGTTGTAAAAAATTGCCTGCTAAAATATATGTGCATTTTTATTTAAGGCAAACTTATCCTTTAAGTATTTTTATTTATATCCTTATTCTCTGCCCCTAAACAAAATGAGCATTTAACCCATGGAGTTCAGGGACCCCACTGCAAGGGTGGCTTATCTTTTATTGGGGTTGGAAATTTAACCTTTTATTATGAAAGTAAATCAGAGAAGATGTTTAAGTCAATCGGGTACATAAATGGTAGGTTATATGTGTTTCTTTACCCACTCTTGACTCCTGCACATTGTATATAACTTGCACCTTATCTTCTTTGTATATTATTTTTGGCCCCGACCCTTGGACTTTGTAATTAATCCTGGATGACCTTGTCTCTGCACTAGCTACATAGAGGTGCTTTTGCAGGCTGGAATCAAGTCAAATGCCTGCAACAGTAGCATTTTTGATGTCGCCATTTAAAAAAAAAAAAAACTCTGCCTGCGTTATTCATTCAAAGTTCTGTGAATGGGAGAATTACAACTATCGGCTTGTAGTTTCAATGAACTACCAGGGTGGAGTTGTGTAATCCAAGTAGTGCATTGTCTCTTCCTGTCATTACCTGCTAGTACGAGCGGACAGTTTACTGACAGTCTGCAGGAGTCCTGCATGGCACCTGCTATCTGCTGATTATGGGTGCAATGCTTTCCAGGCTTCTAAGTAATTAAAAAGCCAATTTTTCTTACCTACATTTATTTATAATTTTTTTTACAAAGATGCACTTATCCTTTAAGCTATGCTGGGAATTGGTCCTTTCAATCTGACAGTTTAGTTCTTTGGCAGTAAAGTAGCTAAGGCAGCTTTTATCAACCAGGGTCCCTCCAGTGGTTGAGGTTTTTTGAGCAGTGCGGAATTGATCTCTCACCCGCTCTGAGCAGCACTAATGCAAAGAGGTCGGTCTTGCATTGACCAGTAATGTTGGACACTGCATTTTTCATACTCTACGCTGTGAATTTCAAGATTGCTTAAAAAAATGTTTTACAGCAGGTGGGTGCTGAATAAATTATCTACCCAGGATATCAAATACTCTAGTTCAGCATTTCTAAAATTTCTGTCCCCCCCCCCCCCCCCCCCAGGGCAACCCTCCAAAGTAAGGCCATACACTGTGAAACCACAGGTTACAGGAAAGAAATTTGCAAGATTCCCCCATCAACAGACAGATGGTAGGGGAAACCATCCCCACCAGTAGAAGACGGTGATTGCTAGTGGCTATAGCGACCACTAGTGGTGATTGCAAGAGAATTCGGCAGCCTGGTTGTACCCAAGTTAATGGATTGATGAACTTGGTACATTCAGCCTGCCCATTAACAGTTTGAATCTTAGCCGGTTCCTGCTGAACCGGCTGAGATTTGAACCTTGTATGGCTGGCCTAACTTTCGGGTCTCTCGAACACCTGCTAAAATTAATTTCAGATAAGTGGGAAAAATGCCCCCTTTTCAGTGGTGGTCCAAATGCCCCCTCTTACAGACAGCTGAAAAGATTATTGGTGTCATGCTGCTCTCTGTGGCTTTGGACTTGAAATATTGCAGGCACCACAAGAGGTGGTACCTCTGGAGGAACCCTGGTTGAGAATGGCTGCTGGAAGGTCACAATGTTTCTCCTTCTTTTTTTTTTTTCTTTTTTTTTTTAAATAAAACTTGTCTACAACTTATTGATTAGGCTAATGCACTGTGATCTGTAGGTATATTAATTTTATAGTGTTCACCTGTATATTTTTAAGGGTACATTTTGTTGCTTCCACAAGACCAAATGGCTTGTTTCAGTGGTCATTAACAAGTGGTGTTGATACTGTCTTCAAGGCTATGGGGTGTTTTTTTTTTTTTTTTTGTTTTTTTGTGCGGGTCTGTGTGGCGGATGGTGGATGAATGTGAGGTAGGATGAATGAGAAGGTAAGATGGTAAAATATATGGAGATATTTATGATAAAGAATTTTTTTATAAATATGGTATATAGGCATTGATTAGATTCTGTACATTGAAAAATGACTAGGAAAATTATGTATGTTTTTGTATTTAAGAAAGGAACTAATAAAAATCAATTGAAAACGAGGAACATTCAGTAGATACTTCCAAAAGCCTTTACAGGTGAAGAAACTGGGTGGGTATGAAAATAACCCTCCAACTAGAGTTGAAAAGGAACACAGCCTACCGGCTGATTGATTTGATTTTTAATTCCCAGACACACCACTCCCTCTGTCACTTATCTTGAGACATCCTTGCTTGTGATGCTGCAACACCCTTTTTCTGCCTGCCCTGTTTAGAAAGCCTTATAGGAAAAAACATGCCTGTTGGTTTCTTACAGACACCAATCAGACTAAAATTTTTCTTAAAGTCTAAAAGTGACAAGAATTTGGAGCAAATCGCATGGCGCGGGTCTACTGCTTCCACAGTCATACTGGCCCTGTGAGGTGGTCTCTGTACGTTTTAGGGCTCTTTCACACGGAGCGGACCGTTTCCGGGTCCGCTCCGTGTGTCTCCGTCGGCTCAGCGGGGATCCCCGCTCAGCTGTCGGCGGATAGGGCGGTCCCCGCACACAGTGCAGGGACCGCCCTGTCTCTGCTCCGCTGTCCCCTATGGGGAACCTGATGCAGACGGACCGTCTGTCCGTCTGCATCAGTTCCGCTCCGCCGAACGGAAGAAAAATAGGGTTTCTTCCGTTCGGAAAAGCGGAACCCGACTGACGCGGACGCTAGCGGATGCTCCATCCGCTAACGGACGCGTCCCCATAGGGATTCATTACAAGTCCGTTAACGGACTTGTAATGAACGGACAGACGGAGCGGACGTCTGAAAGGGGCCTAAGTGGCAATTCCATTTGATTGGCTTTGACAAAGTCTTTTTTGGTTTCACGTGTTTGGATATTTTCCTTTAAGATATGAAAAAAGATGGAGCTGAGCTTAAGATCCCTTAGGTAGACCATAAATAAGTCCCCTACTTTCCTTTCTGTTTAACAAGCAGGGCTGGACTGGGACAAAACATACATGCAATGTGCCTGTGTTCCAGTCTGTTCATCCTGAGCCAAGATGCAAATTGTGCTTGAGCAGCGGGACATGTTCAGGAGGCAGGCTATAATTGGGAAGCATGTTTACTCAACAAACTTCCCAATACAGGCATTCTGGGGCATTCTGTGTGTCTGGACAGCCAAAGAATGAAACTGACCACTCTAACACAAATCTGCTTCTTTGCTTTGTGTGGTCAGTTTTGAACAAGAAAGACCAGTGACAAGCAGGATCAGGCAGGTGTTTCAGATGAAAGAAGTACATGAAAATGTTAGTCTGTGATTTATAAAATACACAGTGTATAAACTCATAGAAGAAAAATATTAATAACAGATCAGCCAAGGTAGAACAATTGTGGGACAAATATGTTCCGTCTATACATCAGTTTCATTAGTTCTGCACATCCTGTGACATGAATGGTTGGCTAGGTTATGTGTTCAGCAAGAAAATGAGCTGAAAATGGTTATCCCTTTTCATGTAACTTTCAGCGTCCATGCAAATCCGCATTTAACATGTTCCAGGTTCACACATCCTGGATGTGTCGGTTCTTTGTTTGTTTAGTGAGATTTCTGTTGAGAAGGCTCCGGGTGACTTCCTCTGAGAAAATGTGCTGAACTCTATATTCCGATTCTTGGCGGCTTGGATTTCATCTCGGAGCCACTTTCTTTTTTATGTGGTTGTCTTTTGCTTACCTGTCCATGTTTTTAGAAATGTTTGGATAATCTTACCTGGGTGGTTTTTCCACCCAGTAATAATTGGGATCTTTTTGAATTCATTGACATTTCAAGTAATGAGGAGACCTTGACCTCGCACAGATTGGAAGGGACAGGATTGCTGTAAAACATGCAGTTCTTTACATTAGTTGAGGGATTTGTCTACTACTGCCATTAATGGGAAACTATAGTGTACTTTAGTGAATTGCTTGTTCCAGGACATTTTTTTTTATTTTTTTTTATGATAAAACACATGCTATTTTTTGTCCAGACGTACATTTTTTTTTTATTTAATTTTTTTGTCTGCATCCACTGGGAAGCTTCTCGTCCTTTCCTGTGAGGAATGCAGAAGTTGAGGACTGGTTGTACAAATAAAAAAATTTGCACGTATTTAAAAAATAATAATTTGGGCTGCAATTTGAACTTTAAGAGGTCTACAAGGGGACTTGTTTCCATCTTTTTACAGTACTGTACACTCTAAAACATGCATTGTAAAATATGGTGACATTTCAGTAGCTTTGGTTGCAAGGTTAAACGTCTTCTTGCTGCTGGGTGCTCTTGTTATGCAGAGTGGGTTAAGTGTGAGACGCTTGGGTAGGGACAGGACAACAAGCAACATGACAGATCCTATATGTGTCAAGCCTGCTGAGCAAGTTTGGTCTGTTTTGGATGCCTTATGGCATGCTGAGTGCAGTGTTCTTGGCTGTTCTACGTGAATCACTCCACCCATTTCACTGCCGCCTTTCCCTGAAGACAAAATGTTGTATAAGTATGTAACTGCTGTCTTGTGATCCACCCAATTGCTCTTTTGAATCTCTATAGCATGAGAAAAATCATTTAATCTCATGTGCTGGAATTGCAAGGACTCTCACAAAAGTGAGCACTAATGCCAGAAGATTCTCACACTTTTTCCCATTGAAGGTTTGACAGGTTATCAATAATAGAAACTAATAATATGAGACTTGTTTTGAGCACTTTTGGTTACTGGTTGAAAGTTGATTACCAGCTTCTGAAAATTGTAGAGCTGAATTTTTTAATTTGGGGTATAAATTTTGATGTTTTTTATTTTTATTTTTTTTTTGTATTAAAAAATAAAAAAATAAATTGTCTTCTTTAATTCCCCATAGTTTGGTTTTATTTTGTGACACGAGTAAAAAATATCTGATTTTAGACCAAAGCCTTATTAGCTAGATTCAGAAACATTGGCCTAAACTTGCGGCGGCTTAGCGTGTTTAGACTACGCCGCCGTAAGTTAGCTAGGCAAGTACATGATTCACAATGTACTTGCCTGCAAAGTTACGGCGGCGTAGCCTAAAGCGGGCGGGCGTAAGGGCGCCTAATTCAAATGTGTGTAAGGGGGCGTGTTTTATGTTAATGGGGCTTGACCTTACGTTTTTGACGTGTTTTTATAACTGCGCATGCGCCGGGCGCCTACATTTCCCAGTGTGCATTGCGGCTAAGTACGCCGCACGGGCCTATTGATTTTGACGTGGACGTAAATCCCGATTCACGGACGACTTGCGCAAACGACGTAAAAAATTAGAATTTCGACGCGGGAACGGCGGCCATACTTAACATTACTATTCCATCTAGGGCTAAGCTCTTTAGGCGGCCTATCTCTAACGTAAACGGCGTAAATGTACTGCGGCGGCCGGGCGTACGTTCGTGAATCGGCGTATCTACTGATTTGCATATTCTACGCCGACCGCAATGGAAGCGCCACCTAGTGGCCATCCAAAATATTGCAACCTAAGATAGGACGGCGCAAGCTGTCGTATCTTGGATATGTTTGAGTGTATCTCTGATTGAGAATACACTTAAACATAAGTCGGCGTAGATTCTGAGTTAGGTCGGCTTATCTACTGATAAGCCGGCCTAACTCTTTGTGAATCACCTATATGTCTTTAAAATGGGCAATAACTGGAACAAGCATTCCAGTGAAGCGTGTAGGGTGTCATCTTGCATGCTTGTTCCAAATCTTACACAAGCAAGAACCATATTTTTTTTTTTTTTTTTAATATAGAATGCTGCTGGTTTACACAGAATGCTTAGGGGAGTAAAAAATACTAATAATGGCGTATTGGCAGAATGGGTTTTTATCTTTTTAATTTACTTTTTTGGCCGTGTGCGTGTTTTTTTTTCCTGAGTGAGGGCGGAGTTGAGCCGGAAAAAAGATTGTCTCTGGACAGCCGCACGCTGAACAAATTGTAGCCTTTTATTAAAAGGACAGCACTACAAGTCACAGCAAAATAAAACCTGACCACTGACGCGTTTCGCACTGAAACAAGTGCTTAGTCATAGCAAGGCGGAGTTGCTCTTCAACACAAACACCTCTGGGTGATCCATGTACTGTACATTGCAAGGATTGTGTGTTTAAGAAAAAACGATAGGATTTACTGTGTCTTTGGACATCCTGGTTCCTGAATGGGAGTCTATGTTCATTGTCGGCAGAATTGCAGCGTCTGCATCCCTTTTAGAAGAAAGTCACTTTTATAGAGTATATTGCCAACAATACAATTAGTATTGCAGAGGATGCCTGGAATTTTACTTTCATCTAAATGCAGACTTCTGGGGAAAACGGTGAGCCAATCATATTCGCTAGAAATTACATTTCTGGGGGCGGTCCATAAAACCACGATGTACAGAACACCTCCAGGTTGGCATATTACATTGAATTTTACGGTAGTTTATACTAGATTACAGCAGATTCAAATGGAAAGGTAATTGTGTAGTAATGGGGTGTGTGTGTGTGTGTGTGTGTGTGTGTGTGTGTGTGTGTGTGTGTGTGTGTATATATGTATATATGTGTGTGTGTGTGTGTGTGTGTGTGTATATATATAATTATGTTTCAGAAAATTTAAAAGCATCAGTCTTATACTGGTATATCAGGGATATGTAATGGGTGGACCTTCAGCTGTTGCAAAACTACAAGTCCCATCATGCCTCTGGGTGTTATGCTTGTGGCTGTGAGTCTTGCTATGCCTCATGGGACTTTTAGTTCTGCAACAGCTGGAGGTCTGCTAATTGCATATTCTTGCTGTATATGGTTTTCATTTTTTTTTTTTTTTTTTTTTTTGTGCCACGTTATATTTCCAATTGTTTTATATTTTCTGAACGCTTAAATGCATTTAACACATGACCAGCTCTTGTGACTGTACATTGCATTGTGTGCTGGAAACACCAGTTCTGGGCCGGCTAATCTGTCTGCTTTCAATCTTCACTTCTCCCATTGTGAAGGGTGCAACCACTGACTCATGACATATATCCAGGTTTTTTACTCTCGCTATAGCGAAGATTGCCATCACTTCCAGTCAAGCTGCGTGCTGCTGTAAAAACGAATTGTTTGTCTGCATCATTGCACAACAAATGTCCTGAAAACTTTACCGATGTGTTTGATTCGTTCAAGTTGTGACAAGCTGGAGTGGCAGCAATAAAGGGAAGGGCTGGGTCCTCCATGCATGCTAATGGCTTATTCTCAGAACATGTGTGGGTTGAACATAATCTGCAGCATTTATCTCTTGCCGGTTCTCACTGTAGTCTCTTATTTGGAATTTTCTCTTATGGCATTGGAACACAACAAAGCTGTTCGTAAAGACCAATGAGTCTTCGTAACCACATATTTAGTTTGACCCTTAAAATAATTGGTCATGTGCATTAGAACTATTTTAAGATATGTTTTACCAGAATGTGAGAATTCCCTTGCTGCCATTTTATTGGTTTAACTGGGGGTGTAAATGCAGCTCCCCTGTCGCTGGCATAAGCAATGCAAAGCAGATGTATGAGTGGTCTGTTTTGTGCGTGTGCTCTTCTGTATTGTTTGCATTAACCAATCCAACATTATATGGAACAAGAGTCAAAATCTTCCCAGTGTAGGTTACCTATACATGTTTTTTGCATTGGCAACTTTTTTTTATTGACGTTAAAGAAAAAAGCATGCTGATCTGGAACCATATTCTCAGAGGCCTTGTATGATTTGGGTTTTGCATCATCGTGAAATTTTGACACACAGATCTTGTAAGTTCTAGTTGGCCATAAAGCTGCTTGGCAGAAATGATTCAAAATGGCCTTCCTTAACTTATCAGCTAAACATTTGTGTAAAAATATAGCACGACTTTCACTGGTCACATGGATTTCACAAAAATTCAAAGACGTAGACTACACTTATTGAATAGTAAGGGTAGTCCTCATATTACAAAGTTGAGGGTTAAACAAAAATGCTGACTGCTGTCTATGTCCATCTTAATGCTCTTAAAGCAGGGGTTCCGCGGCCAAGCTTTTTTTTTTTTAGCATTTACTGCAGTTTAACAATAGTAAGGTACGCTCACTACTTTGGTCTCTGCATATATCCGCTGTCCGTTTTCTTGGCAAAGGAGTTGTAAAATCCATTTGAGGTTGTTTCCATTTTGCTTGTGGGCATTGTGAAGCCCACAGGCAAGCACTTCCTGGAAATGGCGAATTTAGAGACTCCCACTCCAGCGTCACTTCGTATGTGAAATCTCTTGAGATTTCGTTGCACGGCGTTCCCCAATGTATCTTGGGTAGCACGACACTGTGCTCCCAGAAGACATTGCAGCGAATGCCCACATTGCATTGCGGTGCCGGGGAAAGGCTTAGAAATGCCGGAAGTCACACAGAGGCAATATTATGGTATTTTATAAAACAAATTCTGGTGGCTTTTGGTGTAGATCAGTGTTTCTCAATTCCAGTCCTCAGGCCCCCCCCAACAGGTCAGGTTTTCAGGATTTCCATTATTTTGCACAGGTGATTTGATCAGTTTCACTGCCTTAGTAATCACCACAGCCTTTTCATCTGAGGGAAATCCTGAAAACCTGACCTGTTGGGGGGGCCTGAGGACTGGAATTGAGAAACACTGGTGTAGATGCATTGATTGTGTTATAATATAGTTGATATTTTGGGTGAACCTCCGCTTTAAATGGGATTTTGAATATAGACCATGTTGACACGGTTGTGGGAGTGAGGATATAAATTGTTATGCATCACAAGGCGAGTATCTTCTCTCCATGGGGCTTGGTTTTTAACAGATCATCTTTGGCGTCTGCTAAAGAACTACAGATGATGGCCAGTAACCAGGAGATTACTGAAATTTTTAGAAGTAATGGAACTAGTTTTGAGTGATACAAGTTTGGCTGCATTCTATGATTGGTTATTTGAGAAGGAAGAGATGAATATAAGGGGGGAGTTTCTAAAAATTATCTGATGGTAGAGATTTGAAGGTTTTAAAGCTGCCTACAGGCCTAAACAATTTGTCCACAGAACAATCTTTCTGACGCAAGATCATGGAATGAGCATACGTGTTCGCATTCCACCCCTATGTGGTATACATTTGTAGCGCTACCCCCGGAGGAGCCGCTAAATGATTTGGAACCGGCCTACTAAGTTACCCTGGCAGTGTCTAAGGGTGTAACTGTGAGAATAGCAACAGTGAGTGGAGGTCCAGACATCCAATAAAGAGTTTTCAGTGCTTTATTGTCCAGGCCAAACACGGCCAACATCAACATACATTAGGAAGGTCAAGGTTGATGAAGCAAGAAACTATGCAGTATCAGGCCTGGATATAGAACTGAGCAATACACTGCTCTGCATTAAACCGAATGTTTACACGTCGCCACTCTGCTCGGAGTGGGTAAAGTGCCCCCGGACAGACCCCTATGATAGGCCTGGCAGCCGGAGCGTCACTCTGAATAATACTGGAAGGAACAGGTCTCTCACACGGACCTGTCTCTAGGGCCCCTGCCACAGGCCAAATTCTATAGAGGACTTAAGTAAATGAGGACAGAGAATCCTCCCAGTAGACTTCTTTTGCAAATGGTCCCCGGATGACAGCAAGCATACCTGTCAGTGGTCCGGACACCCGATCCCAAACTAGGATCCTTTTAGTAGGCCTCGGAACCCAGTGGAGCACTGGGGTCACTTCTCTCATCGGGAAGAGGTTCGCTGCAAAGTTCAGCTCTGGCCAGATGGGCCACGCCGGCGGGGTCCATGGATGCACGTACCCTGAAGGTGGGTATGACCTCTCACAAATATACCCTCCCCCAGCATGCCCCTCGAGGGATAACATCCTCTAATTGGCTGCTGGGAAAAGATCTGTTCTGCCAGAACCCCTCTAGCGCCAGCTGCCGGCCAGGGGTGGCACTGCACCCCCTGACCAGTCTGACCCAGTGGAACTTCCAGAATGACGGAGATCATCAAATTTAGACAAACATTGAATGGGAGCAAGGTAACTCTCCCGTTCCCCACTAAATTAAAGCGTAGTGCCCATGCTGAAAGCAAGGGGGGCGCTACACATTGTAGGTGCATCATTTTCAATGGGAGTGGGAATGCTTTTGGGTCCTCTAAATGGAATTAATCAAAATTGACTGGCTGATTGACAGTTGCCTTAAGAATGATCGGTCAGGAATGTCCATGGTGTCCAAATTTTGATGACCTATTTTCCATCTGTGGATACATTGACAAGCACTTTGGTTGATTTGTGTGGATTTTCTCCACAGCTACACATGTTCTTCCTTAACCAAAATTTGCAGACTTGGGACTGGAAAACTTAAATACAGAAGAGATGTCCCATGGAGCTTCAGAGGTGACCACTATGGCAGATATAATTCTGACGTTAATTTCAAAAACATACAGTAAGTAAAAATCTATTACTCTTGAATGAATGTACAAAAGTGATATATATATATTTTTTTTCTGATCATCAAAGGTGAAAGGGTGCCATGGCTATTACTGGTGCAACAAATTGTATGACTGTATTGCCATATACAGTAGTTGCCCAGTTCATTTTGTACCTGTAGTAATTCTAGCTTGTCACATTGGCAAACTGAATATTTTCATTATGTACAATTACCTTTATTTCAATTTTCTTAACTTATGTTTAATACAATTGTATGTATTGAATTAATGTTTAAAATTGTTAAGCTTGATAACAAAGGGTGTGTTCCACTGAAGGGCCACACCTTTCACAGGAAATACCTGCTGTGCAAATTGCTCTTACAAATTATTAAATTGTAAGCTATGCAGTTGGCAAGGGGTAGATAAATGAAGAACCAATAAAACAAATTACAGAATGCAATTGTTTTAGAGAGTTCAGAGAGTGTTTAGGATGCTGTGGTACAGGTGGGATTAATGGTGCTGGAGGTTTAAATTCTGCAAAATTATTTGTATTGTGAGTACAGTGACTGGAATGAAATGGCTAAGTAAAACTAAAATCTTAATTTTATGATATACTCTGGAATCTGCTTTCTTTGACAACAAACCTTTGTTTTATTACACTAGCCTTTACAGATGTGTGAATAACACTGAATCGCAAAGATGGATTTTAAACTGAACCTGTACCTAGATTTTTGCACACTGAACGATTTGTGTTTGGAACAAGCAGTAAAAGCACTTTTAACCACTTCAGCCCCGGACCATTTTGCTGGTCAATGACCGGGCCACTTTTTGCGATTCGGCACTGTCGCTTTAACTGACAATTGTGCGACGTGGCTTCCAGACAAAATTGGCTTTTTTTTTTTTCACAAATGGAGCTTTCTTTTGGTGGTATTTGATCACCACTGCGGTTTTTTATTTTTTGCGCTATAAACTTCACACTACAAGCAGTTAGAGTGGCCAGTTCTTTTTACAGCTTAAGAATGTTTAACTTTTATGAATGTATAGGAAGAGTTACTGGAATGATTTTTGCAAAAACATATTTCTGTTCTTAAACAAATTTTGTAATCCATTGATGTCTCACTTGCCTTTTTTTTTATTTTAGATTACACATTTTCAGACCCAGAAAGAGTAAACTACAAATTTGAGTCTGGTACTTGGTGAGTTTAGAACCATTTAGATGTCAGAACAGCCTCAATTATATTTTCTATGAATATTAAGGCTTTGCAAATTGTTAATGACCTTTTTTGAAAACGTTCCATGTAGAGATCTACATGGAACATATTTTCTAGAGCCCAGGAGGCCAACAAAAATTTCCTCTTCTGAAAATGCTGGTTGCCTGCCCAGTGACTTAACACTTTGTAACATATGTGAAACAAGCGTGCAGTTCTAGAATTCTGACCTTACTCCAGTTTTCTTACTTGATTTCAGTACTTATGATTTCAGTACTTATGATTTCAGTACTTATGATTTCAGTACTTATGATTTCAGTACTTATGATTTCAGTACTTATGGATGTCCTCCTACTTCATATTCTCTCAGCACAGGTTCTATGAAGTATCTGCCTGGATCAGATTCCCCAAATTATCGTTGGTTTTAGGCTGAGTTCACACTATTGCAAATTGGATTTGGGTTTCCCCACATCCAATTTGCATAGCACAGTACAAGTCTGCAAAGTACATCTCCCTTGTGATTTGATGAGGATATCCACAGAACAATGTGTTTGTTGTGTAAGGACTAGTTGGATATTTTAAGGCCTCATTTATGTGGCTTCAATTTCAGCTGTTCAGCCCATGGGGAAAACAATAAAAATGATTTCCTCTACCACCACTAACATCTTGGATGGAGGTGTCTTAATTTTGGAATCTCCAGGTGGCTGCTGATATTGCAAAACCGTGATTGCATTTAATAGGATGCAGTTGCTGTTTAGCCAATAGCTATTCACCCAACTTTGTTTTTTTTTTTTATTAAGCTGGGTTGTGCTTACAAGGCCACCTTTACCTCACAAATCGGCTAATTTCACCGATATCACCAAAATGTGAGCCAAGTATGAGAGCTTGTCTGCAGTTGTCTAAAGATTCTCATTGAATGCCCAGGTGATTTGGTTGGCCGCCTGTCTACAAATCCCCTGAAGCAACAGGCAAAGTGTGAACATCTTTTGGTTACTCATACTTTAGACAAACGGGTTCAAAAAGTGGTTCATTAATACGTATTTTAAAACTGGTTATTTTACAATATCGAATGTATTCAGTAAAGCAGATTTCAATTATGTCCTTTGGTCCTACAGCAGCAAACTGGAGACAATTGATGATAACGCCATTATCCGAGCCCGAGGTCTGCCGTGGCAGTCATCTGATCAAGACATTGCACGATTCTTCAAGGGTTTAAACATAGCAAAGTGAGTGCACCGCCCTCCTAAACGATCCTCTTCCCATACATTATATCCTCACTTCTGGCTTTATTTACATTTGTTATTTTGTTTTTTCTGTTTTTCCCAGTTGGGAAATTGCCATATCTTAGGGGGTGATTGTATACACCCTGCGGTAACTCAGGTAAGATTAGTACAGGTGTCAGGGCAGGGTTATGGTTCTTTGGTTGAACAAGACCCTGTATTGTAGCAGTGTGTGTTTCCCCCCTGAGCTGGGTTGCTGTATCAAGAACATTTTCAATTCTGTCACCTTTTCCCTTCTGGCGTAAATTTTCTTTTGGATTTCACGGTAGTCTGAACTGCCATGATTTTATCTCTGCATGTCAAAGCTTTATGGTTGCAGTGAACATGTTTTTATTTTGCTGTTTGGATGTCTGTTTCTTTTAATGACCGTGGGATAAGGTTGTCTTTAAATTAAACTGGGTTTTGCACATTCTTATAATTTTCCAAGAGGTCCGTGCCTCTAGGTTTTGCACTGCTTTGGATGGGTAAGGGTGTAACTCAATGTTGGGCCTCCTGTGAAAAGTGGACCTTAATGGTCTAAACTGTCTTAACAAAACCGTTTTCTTTGCCCATAGCAACCATCTAAATCACTTCTTTCCTTATGCATCATAAGAGGATCTGTTTTCGCATTTTAAATACAGAGACCTAATCAAATTAAGGAAGTTCTTGTTACCCATTGGAAACAAATTTCCTTCCTTTCCAAACATTTTAATGGAGTGTGGTTGAAGTTAAAATGGTTGCTGCAGCAAATAATTTTTCTGTAGCACTCTTCATATAAGGGTCATTGTTTTAAAGGAAAATATTCTTGTTTGCAGTAGCAACCAATTGGCTTCCAGATATCCTTTTTCAGATGCAGCTTAGAAAAGAACAGACACAGGCTTACTCAATAAGGAAGTGCGGATGGCAGCGATTATTTAAGAGTAAGAACCAATCAGAAATTGGCTATTATGACTACAGTTAACTGCACATTCATTATTCCATGCACACCTTATTGAATAGACCAAATATTTGCTGGTATGGGTGCAAAAATATATTTTATTTTGAACGCTTTTCATTCATGAGGCTCAAAACAACCTGTTGTTTTCTGGCAGTTGTGACATTAAGGGTGACCAAGCAGGGACCAACACATCCCAATGGTAACACAAGCTGTAGCCTGTTACAATCACTCATCGTAAAGACTAACCTCAAAATGGAAACTAGCACGTCTGTACATTGGAAATGCCAGTTTTATTAAGATTGATCACATATTAAGAAATATTTGCACACACTTTTTTTTATTAGAAACAGTAGTTAGCAATTCACTAGACATGAACTGCATTGTACCAACATCTAAATGTGTAGTAATGTGCCTTTCCAATTGCCACACTTTTGGTTGCAAAGTTACGAATCCCCCGTATAAGTGTAACCTGCATATATACATTTTTTTTCTACTTCTTTTATGGATGCATGTTGAAAATATGAAGCAAACAGCAGCACGTTTTCTTCTGAAATCCTGACCTTTTACATGCCTAGACGCCCCTTTGCCTAGATTCAGGCCTTACACTGTACCATCAGCTGCAGGAGAGCCACAGGTTTCCCAACATTGATATTTCTTTCTCATCCATTGAAGGACTTTAAAAATTCAGAAACTGCTTGGTTATATCACTGCCTACGAGGGGATTGGACACCGTCAAACAAATTGTGGGCCAACCCAGTATAATCCCTCCTAATCAAAGCATGCCTACCAGTTTTTTTTGTTTTTTTTTTAGTCCGAAGAGGATTGATGCTTTTCTGTTCTGCCAAGAAGTCTTTTTGTGGTCTCTATTTATTTTTTAAAGATTCTTGCTATATTGACGTGGAACTTGTCTACAAATGCAGCTATCCAGATCAGGCTTTCCTCAGCCTGATTTTGGTGTGTTGTAGATTTACATAGCTAGTCTGGAATGTGACCTTCAGGAACTGGGCTCTTGTGGCGCTTTCCAAAATTCAATGTACTGGTTGTTGACTGTACAGCGCTCTGCAGGTCCAGAGCTATGGCATAGTCCCCAGGTGTGACCTGGTCTCTGAAGGCTTACTCAGTGAGTAGGCCGAGCACCGAGGGCTATTGGTTTACTAGGACCACTGGGTGCACCTTAAAAGCTGGTTGTGGCTATTGAATTGTAGTTATTGAGGGACAGAGTTATCTAGAGGTAAAATATAATGCTAAAAGCTAAGCAAGCTACTTCCCAAAAGCCTTCCAACTGCACACAGGAGGTGTACTTCACCTGGTGTGAGAAAAGTGAATTTCATCCCAAAAATGTCGCCATGAGGTGAATCCTGGTCTTTTTGCTCTTGGCCCCATCAAGTGTCAGATTTAAGCTATTGCAAACTTTGACTGCTGATTTCCCATTCCTTAAGGCTTTTTTTTTAGTGCTCTGTTGTAGTCTCATCTGTGGGATCTGATTTTTATTTCTCAGGATGTTCCAGGAAACCATAATTTTTCTGATTTTTACTTACCAGGTTCTATTGCTCATTGCCTCTGTGAGGCGAGTGTCTGAGCTGGCAGCCAGTGAGGTGGTGTTGAGGCCCAGAAATTTGTCTTTTTTCTATGTTAGTTATGGCTTTTCGTCTCAACAGGAGTCCATCTACAGTCCATCTACAGTCCATAAATGGATATCCCTCAATTGTATTAATATAGTGTGGACAGTGATTAGTTTACTTTGCAGCCACTGTGTTAATTTAAAAGGCTGGCTCTGTTATCCCTAATGGCCCCTATAAAGAAGAACCTGCTTCTGGTTACACAATTTCTTGGTTGCTCAGACAAATCATCCAAGCTTATGTCTTAATCGGGTTCTACCCTTTCCTGTTGCGGTGCACTCAAGTGCTTCTTGGGCTTTTTCACAAAACAAGCTACCATTTCCCAGATTTTCAAGAATCTGTTTTCTGAATCTGAAAGTTTTACTAGGTAGATGTTCAGGCCTGTTCTATTTTTTTATTTTTTTTTCCTTTTACATTTTTTTATGGGCTTGTGCATTGTTGCTGTTGCCTACCCCTCAAATTGACCTTTTTAAACAAACATCCTGATTTTTGTTGTGAATTCCTGGGTTCCCTTATGGACTTGCCAACAAATCTGTCAAGTCCTTAGAGGAAGCTTTTTGTCTGATTTTTGCTCTTGGTATGACACAAAAACCTAAAGCATGCTAGGAGTGGGGAGTTCTGCTTAGCTGGCCCACAATTTTTTATTACATTTTTTGCTAGTGTCCTATTCTTCTGTAGTTGGGTTATACTGCGAAGAGTTTCGAATTTTCTTGTTCTCCTCCAATGGACTCCTAGAAAAATGATTTCACAGAAGTGCTAAAATCTTAAGTGTTCTGACTGCTGTCTGTATGTTATACGTGTAGGGGTGGAGCGGCCCTTTGTCTCAATGCACAAGGGAGGCGGAATGGAGAGGCTTTAGTCAGATTTGTGAGCGAAGAACACAGAGATCTGGCTCTCCAGAGACACAAGCATCACATGGGAAACCGATACATTGAGGTATGTTCTGCTGTGATTTGATGCATATCTGGTCACTGCTTTAGGAAATGAAATAACATAGCATTTATTTTTTCCCCTCTTCTAGGTGTATAAAGCCACAGGAGAAGACTTTCTAAAAATAGCTGGAGGTAATTGTTACAAGATGCTATAAACTATACCACTTAATTGGCTGCAATGTGCCTTGCATATAAAGCACTGGTGGGACTGGCGTGTTGGGAGCGTGGTCACAATAACACAATTTTGGTTCTGGAAACTGGGCTGTAATATCAGTTTTCTCCTGCCAACTGATTATTGCAAATAAGTTATGTTTTGCCTTAATCTACAATGCTGCAACTTTTTTATGTAAAGACCGGCTATGCAATAATTTCATGGTAACATCTTTCTTATGCCTATTAAAAAAATAATCAAACATCTATTCTTTAAGTTGCTACATACTTGATTAGATCCATGTAGATGAGTGATTCCCTACCTTACCATGAAACTTGTACAACAGGGGCTGTTTAGTGTGATTTTTGGCATACTTGTTTTGAGTCGGTGGCTCAGTACTGGAGTAACTGAGCTGGACAGCCAGGCAATTCGGATTAGCAAAAACAAGTCGGTGTTGGCAGCCTACATATTCTTTTTACAGTTTTTCATATTTTATGGTTTACTGTGTGACTGTAAAATCCCCTTGCGTCATCAACCAGCAACTGTGTCGCAGGGTAAATGGCTTAAAGCGGAAGTAAACCCATCGATTAAACTGTCCCATTGTATGTGCTTTCAAACTGTCAAACTCTCCAATGGTTGGTGTGATAACTGATCACATGTGCAGCATCATGGCATAGGAGATCAGAGGCCAAGATGGCAGCTTCCTTGGCTGAAAACGATAGGAGGTTTAACTTCCACTTTAATTGACTATTGGTTTTTGGTAGGTCTTCTCATTACATCATTTTGGTAGTTTGAAAGAACAGTCTACGCTTCAAATTGTGGTGTGTGTGTGTGTATACACATGCGCAGCTTTACAACTTGTGGGTAGTGGCATTATGCATAAGGCAGCAAATGCCTTTGCAAACCCAGCTATCGATTTGACTTGTAAAAGTAGCCATGTCCTCCTCACTTGGACTACACCTAATCTGAGAAGAGCTGTGGGAGAGACTAGAGCAGCTCCATTTGCTACAAGGCTGCCTGCAGAAAACGAAAGGAAGGCAGATACAAGACCAGTCACTGCATAGGAACAGCAGGCAATGGTGACTGGTCTATCATGCAGAAAATTCCAGCACCTCCCTCCTTCTCCAGCCCCCAAATACTTGACTGAGCCACATCTCGATCCAATGATGTGCACGAGAGCAGAGGATCTCCCACCTCATTGGCTCAAACAGCAGTGTGAACCATGGTCCATTACGGGCAGTCAGGATGCAGCGGGGGAGGACAGAGTCAAGCTTTGCTCTTGTGTGTCAATGGACATGCAAATCCGGCTTGGGAGTAAGCAGGGGCGACTGACAACTCATGGGGCAATAGAAGATTATGGGGCCCCCGGGCTTACAGATGGCCACCATGCCAGGAGGCAGTGCAGAGGCGGGGCAGCTAAAATATCTGGATTTTCACATCAAAAGCATGTCAGTTTCGGACATATCAGGGACAGATGTAAAAAAAATGATTTTTACATACTGTCCCTGGTTTTACTGAGCCTGGCAACCCTGATGGGGGGGGCCCCCTAGTGGCATGGGGCCCTCGGGCAGTGCCCGAGTGACTCAATGGTCAGTCCGCCCCTGGGAGTAAGCCCCCACCTGTAGGGGGAGGGGGGAAGGAGCCAGGAGCGCTGCTAGGGAACCTGAGAATCCATTGCACAGAGTAGGCAAGTATAACATACGTTATTTGTTATAATTGCAATAAAGTTTCTCCCATTTTATGCAGCAAAAGAAAAATCATTACTAGGTATCAGCCATACCTTAAAAGTGAAGGTTTTTTGAACATCAACCAGAGCAATATGAAGATTAACAATTCAGAATGGTTTCCTGGCTGTCAACTGTAAAGGAACTCCTGTGGTTGATGTTCAAAACCCCTTCATCTCTAAGGTATGATACCTAGTGATGATTTAATGATGAACACAATACAATGTGATTATGCAAACCTTCTAATATGTTTTCCATCCAGATGTCCTCATTCCCCTGAGGAAGATTCTGACTATTGCATCGAAACGTGTTTGGGGTTGGGCAGGTGTACTAATCTAGAAATTCCTATAAAAATTTGTTACCTGGCTTTTTGTTTATAGGATATAATTTTTAGTAATTGGGGTATATCAGAGCTCAAATTTTAAACCATATGTGGATTAGAATTTTTAAGGTTTGTACCAATAAAATTATTATATTAAATATGTTTTTCTAGTTCTATTTTTCTTTTGCTGCATAAAAGCCCTTGGGAGTAACTTTATTGTAATTGTAGTGTTTAACAGGACGAGCAGCACTATTTCATCCAGGCTTATGGGCACCTTTAAACATATTTTGTTATAATCGCTTTAATGCTGGGTTACTGAAAAAATCAGGAAGATTCTGAAAGGAAGACTGGATATTTGTTTTAGAAGAATTTCCATCCCCGGCCAGTGTTTCAAACCGGCTCCAGTGAGCCAACACCTAAATGTTGGTCCTAAACCTCTAGATGGGTATCATTGATCTAGCTTATGCATGTAGTTTGTATAAATATAGAAGAGTTCAGCCAAAACCTTCAGCTGGTTTTATGTTTAATTTGTATTTATTATTTTAATAGGTACATCTAATGAAGTAGCTCAGTTTTTGTCCAAGGAGAACCAAGTGATTGTACGCATGCGGGGTTTGCCCTTTATTGCCACTCCCGAAGAAGTGCTAACGTTCTTTGGGCAGCACTGCCCTGTGACTGGAGGCAAGGAAGGAATATTGTTCGTTACCTACCCTGACGGCCGGCCGACGGGAGATGCTTTTGTGCTTTTTGCCTGCGAGGAATACGCACAGAACGCACTGAAGAAGCACAAGGAATTGCTGGGCAAGCGATACATTGAGCTGTTTAGGAGCACAGCAGCAGAGGTGCAGCAGGTATGTGAAGATTTTACAATTTTTTTTTTTTTGTGTTTATGGGCTAAGATGATACAAATTTCTAAGTTATATTTGTTAGACAGGGATAAATTGTTTGAGGCCAGGTTTTACTTTTGCATAGCGGTAATACACTTGGTAACACAATGCCCACCAACTCAAACCCTGGTGCATTGCAGTGTCATTCATTGAGAATGGCATCTTAATGCACATATAAAGATGGGAAAATTACTGCGCTTGGGTAAAAACAGGTGGGCAGCAATGTAATAAATATAAAAAGAAAATGTGGCGTATGAATATCCAGTAAAATTAAAGTAGAAAGCACATCATTCTCGGGAAGCACCTAGAATGTGAATGACAATTGTCTTGCAGGTAAGCAAAAATCCTCCACCAACACCACAATAAGCCAGGCCTCTTGCCCTCCGGAATGGACCACTAAATTATAGGTGGTCATAAACGGCCAATCTGCTCTAGATCATTTCCACCGCGGTCTGCACCAACATGGATTCAAAACATTTCTCCTCAGATTAAAAGTGTAAGAACAGATACCACTATATGGTGTAGTATGTCAAAAGCACTTGGAGTTTATTGTAACAAAATATACTCGAGGATAATAAAAACGAGCCTGCAAAAAATTACACTGAGGGGGTTATTTACGAAAGGCAAGTGCAGTCGCTGTAGATCTGAGGAGGACATGCAAGGAAAATAAAAAACAAAATGTTTGCTTGCTCATGATTTCAATGATAAAATCAGCAGAGCTTCCCCTAATTTCAGAGCTTCCCCTCATATCTACAGCGACTGCCCTTCCAAGTGCACTTTCAGTGCAGAGTGGATTTCCCTTTAGTAAATCAACCCCATAGTCTGTGTTTTGATATGCTGAAAAAAGGGGGAAGGTTTGTTAAAGTCCTGTGCATTACAAAATCTGTTGGCTGCCTTCATTAGAGCACTCTAACATGTATGTGTTGTTGCGCACCCCTGAGGTCGGCAACCAGTCAGTTTAAGGCCTTCTTCACACTGGATGTTAAAATAACGTTCTAAAAACACCAGTAGCTTTGCAGTGAGTTTCAACTTTTTTTTATTTTTTCCAATGGCGTTTTTAGCCATTTTTTTTTTTCTCCAGTGGACTGGTGAGTGAACTTTTTTTGAGCGTTTATCGACGTTTGTCAGCGTTGGAGCGTTTTTACAGCTGAAAAAAGTCTCACAGAAACTAACTAGTTTTTATTTATTTATTTTTTACTGCTCAAAAACGCCACTGCCCAAAACTGCTGATAACGGCCTATTTGTGCATGGACACATAGGGTAACATGATAGAGAATTTAATGACTGTAAAAAAATAAACATCTGCAGCCAAAAACGGCTGCTGTAAAAACATTCAACGGCCAGCGTGCATGAGACCTAAATATCACACTTGTCAGAACATAACATAATCGGTTACAAAATGCTACAGTTTTGCCCAGTAAACAAACACTGCATTAGCTTGTGTCTAAAATTAACCTAAAACATGATTGCATGTAGTACAACGTAGACTTTTTTTATTTTGTTACCTAGGGTTTACTCAAAGGGGTTGTAAAGGAAAAAAATATATTTTTTTCCCTAAATGGCTTCCTTTACCTTAGTGTAGTCCTCCTTCACTTACCTCATCCTTCGATTTTGCTTTTAATGTCCTTATTTCTTCTGAGAAATCCTCACTTCCTGTTCTTCTGTCTGTAACTACACACCGTAATGTGAGGCTTTCTCCCTGGTGTGGAGAAAGCCTCTTGAGGCGAGCAGGAGTGTCAGGACTCCCACTAACACACAGCTCCTTTCTATATCTGCAAAGTAGAGGGTGTCCTGACTTGCTTGCTCGCCCCCTCCCCCCTCAAGAGGCTTTCTCCACACCAGGAAGAAAGCCTTGCATTACTGTGTGGAGTTACAGACAGAAGAACAGGAAGTGAGGATTTCTCAGAAGAAATAAGGACATTAAAAAAGCAAAATCGAAGGATGAGGTAAGTGAAAGAGGACTGCATTAAGGTAAAGGAAGCTATTTAGGGAAAAACATTTTTTCCTTTACAACCCCTTTTAAAGCAATTTTGTACAAATAGAGACTGATTTTTAACTACTTCTTCTTTTTTTTTTTTTCTTCTGTATGATATTTGTGCTTTTAATGCATTAAATTTTCCTATATACTATAATGTTATCATTCAAATGAGACCTTGACAAAAGAGCATAAAATTAGAATAGTTTCGTGTTTTTTTTCCCACCTTCATGTCTGCCCGCATAATTACTCTATTAATGTTTAACAATGTTGATGTAATGCAGGATTTATTTTTTCCCTTGCCTTCGACCACGTGAATTCCAGCACTGTGTAAACACAACTAGGGGATGCACGCTAGTTCTAAAATAGACTTGCTGTCTTACCAAGAAATATTCTGTACAAAAATTAAGATTAAAAATAATTTGAGTGTTAATATTTTATACTCCTTCCTCTGGCGGTAGAGATGTGACCATTTCCAAGTAAGCCCAGTCTGTTCATGCTCTACATACACCAATCAGTCAGTCATAATGTTATGACCACCTACCCCAACCCATTGAAGCATGGATTCCAGTAGAAGTCTGAAGGTGTGCTGTGGTATCTGGCACCAAGCTGTCAGTATCTGATCTTTTAAAAGTCATGTAAGTTTTGAGGTTGGGGGGAGGGGGGCCTCCAATAGATCGGATTGGCTTTTCAAGCACATGAAACAGTTGCCTGATTGGATTAAGATCTGGAGAATTTGGAGGTCAAGTCAAAACCTCAACTCTTGTGTTCCTCAAGCCGTTTTTTGAACTCATCAGACCAGGCCACTTTTTTTTCTCTTTGCTCCGGGGTACAGTTCTGATGCGCACGTGCCCATTGCAGGCGCTTTTGGCAGTGGACATACCCTGACCAGTCTGCGTCTACACCACCCCATGCGCAAGAAATGGCGATGCACTGTGTGTTCTGACACCTTTCTGTTGGAACCAGCATGAACTCTTTCAGCAATTTGAGTAGCTCTTCTGTTGGGTCGGACTACACGGGCCAACCTTCGCTCCCCACCTACATCAGTGAGCCTTGGCAACCTATGACTGTCGCTGGTCTTTCTTCCTTGGACCACTTTTGGTACTTCCTGACCACTGCAGACTGGGAACACCCTCAAGAGCTGCAGTTTTTCAGCTGCTCTGGCCCAGTCGTCTAGCCATTACAATTTTTTTTTTCTCAACTTCAGGGACAACATATTCACTTGTTGCCTAATATATCTGTAGCCCTGTTGTGATTTTCAGCCATTTAAGAGGATATATATATATATCAGCAGCAGGTGGAGCCAGAGAGCACAGATTGTGGAGACTGCAGTATAGAGCAGATATATCGATACATTTCTACAACAAGGGTCGGGAGAACGGCATTTTTCCCAGGAGGCTGTAGGAGAGGAAGGAAGAAGGGGGAGTCAGTCTGGGACAGTGATCCAGGGAAGACAGATCGGCATTGCAGGGTGATTTAAGACGGCTTGTGTCAGAGCTGTGTGTTTGCCACTGAGACACAGGCTCTATGCAGTAGTGCTTGGAGAGACTGATGTTCGCCTACTGAAACAGGGAGAGACTGTGTTTTGAGCGATCGAACTGAGGCCTGGTCGCAGGGCCGATCCAGCCACCGGAGTAACCCAGCCTGCCCAACTGAGTGAGTGGAGCTGACGGAGGTTATTGCCAGATTCCCCAGACGGCCCCTAGACGATCTGAGATGTCCTGCCGGAGGCTTTAAAAGACTGCATCCATTTCACAGACTTCGGTCTGAGGAGAGAGGGACATTCGCTTCCGCAGACAATCATCCTCCTTTCCCAAAGAGACACTGGAAGTGGTGAGCAGCCTTTGGCCATTGCAACAAGTGTATTTCCTACATCTGCCATACAGCCAGGGCCCCAACGTTGGCTAGCCTAGGACAGTACTACTGGCCAGTAGTTTAGGGCGGGGTCGATACTGCTAAGTGTGTGTGTGTGTGTGTGTGTGTGTGTGTGTGTGTGTGTGTATATATATATATATATATATATATATATATATATATATATACTGTTCATTGCATTCAATCTAAACGTATTATCTCATCCTGTTATTAGTTGTATTATATTAGAGTGGGGAGACATTAAGGGCTTTTGCTCTATCCCACAGTCATTAAATCTGTTATAAAACTTCACAAGGTGTGCTGGTGTGCTGTGGATTCATTGTTTGTGGTGTGTCACAGAGGTGAGACAGAAGACCCGATAATTCAGCGGCTCCTTCGGGGGTGAGCGCTACATATCCCACCCACTTTTGGGTGCCATTGTCATGGGAACATGTTGTTTGCTTTACCTGTCAGTAGTTATAATGTTATGGCTGATCAGTGTATGTCCTAGGTTGGGAACGATGATTAGTCAAAACATCTTGCAGGAGTGTCTTGATGTATTCACATATCTCTTAACTGTGGAAATTATTTAATTTGGTTTAATTTCATTGTGGATATGTATGCACGTGTTTATCTAGATCTATAGGCATCTTGTAAAATGTGCTCATACACTTTTTTCTTTGCAGGTACTCAACAGATACTCTGCTACACCTCTTTTCCCCCTTCCAACCCCGCCCATCATTCCAGTACTACCTCAGCCATTTATCCCTCAAATCAATGTCAGAGACTGTATACGGCTGAGAGGTCTTCCTTATGCTGCCACAATAGAGGATATCTTGGACTTTTTGGGTGAATTTTCTGCTGATATCAGGACACATGGAGTTCATATGGTGCTGAACCACCAGGTAGATTATCTGTTAATTCCTCTTTAATAAATGTAGAAGACATGTACCTTCATGCAATGTTTATCCAGCTTCACTCAGTTGTATACTGTCATTACAATCCATGTGCTGAGCACTATTGGGGTTCAGTCTGCACTGTTGATTTGGGCCATATGTCGCTAGGAATCGGGTTTCTCCTATGGTTGGTATGCACAGGTGTGTGCAATCGACCACAGCCAGCAGCCTGTATGAAATCAACTAAAGGCTGACAAGTGCTGTGGGTGTTTGTTAAAAAGGCACACATATGCAGGGCTGGACTTGGACAAAAATTTGGCCCTGGACTTCATCCAGACTGGCCCACTTAAATTTTGAGTGTCCCCATCAGCAGCCTCCCCCTTCCACGTGTACTCACAGTTCTGAAGACGGCTTCTCTTCTTCCTCTTTCCAGTCATGTGATGAGGAGAGAGGAATGAACGTCTGCCGGCTGTCTATCTCCCCCTGCAGGCTGGAGGGAGCAGATAGTCTAATTCACTCTCCAGCAAGTGTCGGGAGCTGCTCCTCCCGACAGTGAAATCGGAATCACTCACTGACAGTGAGGAGCGGCTCCAGGACTGCACCAGACCGCATGCAGCCCAAATGGGGGGGCAGGGAGAAAGGTTGGACCACCTTGTAGAGTTATGTTGCTGTGTCTGTCCCTATTGAACATTCCTTGCTTTTCAGCTAGCGGTCACGGAGGAGACTGATTCAAAATCTTCCCCAAAATGCCTAAATGTTTTGGACGGAGTTGCCCTTAACAAGCCTCTATGGAGAATTTGATAACTGTAATGATATGAGAGATTCTTTTAGTTGAAGTTTTGGGACAATAGTCAACAGGATGTACTTTCTGACCTGTCCGAAAATTATTCCCGAGACTGGCCCCTATAGACATTAAAATGGCTGGGCCATTCTGTTTCTTGTGCCATGGGCTGTGCTACAAAGAGGCATCTCCTTGCTGCTTCAGTCATCAGAATTCAAAGGCAATGCTTTAAAAATGTTCATGTTTCAAACATCTGATGTTGGATCACTTTTGGTGGTCCCCTTACATTTCAAGTCATGGTATCGGTCACCTTTTCTAAACTGTGCTTCCAATTTGTAAAAAGAAATAAACGCTTGTGTCTCCTGAGAAAAGTGGCAATATCTTACTACATGGGGTACCGCAATAGTCAGCCTTTGAGAGTGCTCTCAGGTTGATCAAGGTGGACAACTGCTCCAAGAAGGGGATGGTGTGGTAGCCTCCGCCAGGCCGAATAAACATTCTACCATATGCCATTCTAAAAACAACTCGTGAGCTTTAAGAAATTTCCCTGTAATAGTTAATATGCCTTTACTGAAGTTGGGTTAACTGGGACAAATGTATAACTATTCGCAAACTTTGTAGGTGCTTTCAGATTTTATGGTCTGTATACAGGTTGTCGTAGGCAGGAATTCTTCAGCTCAGACAATAAAGCTGGGAGGCTGCTCTGCCACCTTTCCCAGTACAATAAAACAATGCAGGGCTATTGTCTGGAGCTGTCAATGTACACATCCCTGTGGCTCTAAACACGGGCACACAGCCTCTGCTGTACAACTATGGCAGACAGACGAAGAGATTAAGTTATCCAAGGTCACAAAGACCAGAACCTTCACTGGGCAACTCCTATTTACTTAATGAGAAGAACTTTTAATCATTATAATATCCTGCCATAGTTAACACTTTGGTCCATGTTACATAGTGAGTAGTTGTGAAGGGGGGATGGTGGGCTTGTAGGGGAAATGACTGCCTTTAGCAGCTAAGGATAGCTAACTACAGCTATCCCCCCTCCCCTTTTTTCTTTTTTTTTTTTTTTTTGCTGGCCCCTCAGGAGATTTCTTCTCTTGCTGCCCTAGAAAGCGAGAGTGCCCTGCAAAGTGAGGGGTGTTTGCACTGCAATATGTATGCTCACCTCCAGTGGCGGCTAGTGCTCAACACTTTTGGGGGGGGCGCAAACGGAAAAAAAAAAAAAAAGCGCAGCCTTACTGTGCCCGTAAACACAGCCTTATTGTGCCCATACAGCGTTGCGCCTACTGTTTACCAATTTGGAAGCCTATTAGAGACGGCTCTAATCAGGCACTTCCAAAAACACCCCAGCCGCTGAGATTCAGATGCCCAGCACCCGACAAGGGACCGGACACCTGAATAGGGGCCGGCAACGTTGGATTCATGCAATGCATGAATCCATCTATTGGAGATTGACGGGTGCAGGAGAGAGGGGGCGGCGCTCCTGTAACCTCTATGGATGCACCGCCACTGCTCACCTCTCTGATGGAAAATGTAGGTTTTCATTGACTTTATCCTAGTGACAGTGGTCACCTGGAGAAATATGCTTACTCTCCCCAACACAAGTCACTTTGATAGAAACAACAATTTCAGGGGTTCAAATGTTTTTCCACAAAAAAAGTTTTACAACATAGTTTGTTTCCTATAGGTCACTTGACTGCATACTGGATAAACCTGTTTTTGTAATCCCTTTCCTTAAAAACCACAATAATGCTCTTCTTGGTCCAAACCTCACCACTTTTTTTTTTTTTTTTTTTAATACTTTCCCCTATTGGATCACATGAGTAGCCCATCCCTAGAATTAGAGGCTTCTGACTGGTAGAATGCCAATAGCGGGTATAGTTACTACATCTTGGAAAGCATGTGCTACATTAACAGTTGATGTCTTGATTACATAATCCAAAGATTATCTCTAGTACATCTCACTTTGCTGCGGAATCTCGTAGTTTTCAGGCAGGACTGCTCTAAAAATGGCAGCGAGCCTAGGGCAATAACATGAGTATCAGGATGCTTGCTCTACCCAGCTGGGCAAAATTATTGGTTCATTGTTTTATTCAAATGTCTACAAGTGTTCTGCTCGAACTGGTCTGTGATGGTGCTCATTGGAGCTAATGTCCAAAATCTACTCCAAAGCAGTTTATCCCCTCTAACGGCAGGTAATGGTCTGATTCTCAGTTTCTGGGAAAAAGGCTCAGGTTGGGCACCAGGGAGCTACAGTGTTTAAATATAGTAAAAAGGCTAGCCTGGTTATAGAACATTATGTGTAGCCACTGCTGAACAAACTTGGTTAATGAAAATTGCTTTATATATAAGCCAGACACACTATATTGTCAAAAGTATTGGGACGTCTGCCTTTACATGCACGTGAACTTTAATGTCTTAGTCTGTAGGGTTCAATATTAAGTTGGCCCACCCTTTGCAGCTATAACAGCTTTAGCTCGTTTTGGAAGGCTGTCCACAAGGTATAGGAGTGTATCTATTGGAATGTTTGACCATTCTTTCAGAAGCACATTTGTGAGGCCAGGCACTGATGTTGGACAGGAAGTCCTGATTCGCCATCTCTGCTCTAATTCATCCCAAAGGTGTTCTATCGGGTTGAGGTCAGGCCAGTCAAGTTACTTCACCTCACTTATTCATCCATGTTTTTATGGACCATGCTTTGTGAACTGGTGCACAGTCATGTTGGAACAGGAAAGGGCCAAAGTAAGGATCGTGAAATTGTCCAAAATGCCTTGGTACGCTGACACCTTAAGAGTTCCCTTCACTGGAACGAAGGGGCCAAGCCCAACCCCCTGAAAAACAATCCCCCCCCCCCCAAAACTTAAATGGTTTGTACCAGTGCACAAAACAAGGTTCATAATGACCTGCATGAGTGAGTTTGGGGTAGAGGAACTTGACTGGTCTGCAGAGAGTCCTGACCTCACACCTTTTGGGATGAACTGGCGCAGAGACTGAGAGCCGAGCCTTCTCATCCAATGTCCGTGCCTGACCTCACAAATGCGATTCTGGAAGAATGGGCAAACATTCCCATAGACACACTCCTAAAGCTTTTGGACAGCCTTCCCAGAAGAGTTGACGCTGTTATAGCTGCAAAGGGTGAGCCAACTCATTATTGAACCCTACGGATTAAGAAGCCATTAATGTTCATGTGCGTGTAAAGGCAGGCATCCCAATACTTTTGACAATATAGTGTGTATATATGCCAGGCAATTTATTATTCTTAAGAAGTAATCGGCTACCTCCTGTATCTTGCAGTTTGGGTACACCTTTAAGGGAATTGGCTCCTCTATTTAACGGTATGCCTCCTATATATCATACGGCAATGATTGTGCTACACTTGTACAGTAATGACGACAAAGTTTAACTTGTCTGAAAAGAAGGCATCTGAATTTTTTTTTTTTTTCCTTCCCTTGTCAGTCACAACTGTTTCACCTAGTGAGAAATTCAGAGTATATCGCTGCAGTAGGACCACAGACAATCAAAACTTGACCAGAAGTCTCCCTTCTACTTTGACCACTGCAGCTGCACTCAAAGAAGCAAACTAGTCACACTGAGATGCGTGTTCTTGCATGCCTAGTGTGGTTAGCTTGTGTGAAATGCGTTGTAACCCTGCTAGTCTCCCTGCTGTCCTTCAAAGGAAGCAATGGGAAGAGGGTACTTTTTTTTTAATACAAGTACATGTTTACATGAATACACATCTGAAATATGAAATGTTGGGGGGGGGGGGGGGGTTATGCACTTTATTATTGAATTGATAAGTCGTATAAGGCTTTTAGCTGCAGCTATGTGCCCATATTAAATCTTGGATTTTATTAATAGATAGTTGTTTTTCTCCCCTCCCCCACAAAGGGCCGACCATCAGGAGACTCCTTTATTCAGATGAAGTCAGCAGAGCGGGCGTTTCTGGCAGCACAGAAGTGTCATAAGAAGACCATGAAGGACAGATATGTGGAGGTGTTTCAATGTTCTGCAGAGGAGATGAACTTTGTCTTAATGGGGGGAACTTTAAATCGAAATGGCTTGTCCCCGCCGCCATGTAAGTTACCATGTAAGTGTGGGCTTGAGGGTCTTGCCGCTTCTCTGCGCTTTGAGCTGGTAGGTGTTGGAACTGCTTTCCTTCCTGTGGGTTTTTTGGGTCATCATTGGCCGTTTAATGTGTTTACTTTGTGAACCAAAAATCAACGATTGCAATTCTCTGGTGGTGAATAAAATTTCGGGAGCGCCGATGGGATGTCTATACTGCCCTTTTAAAGGGGAACTAAAGCAAAAGTCAACAAATGCCATCCTACACTGTGGAGATTGCATGCCAGGTCATGGTTTTGACTTGGCACTGAAACGCCTACTTGGTGTCTTCCATAATGCCTGGAATGAGTTGTTTCCGAGTTGTTTTTCACCTGTCAGCCACCACAGCCACCATTTCATAGTGATACTTATTTGGCTTCCTCAGGTTGGCTTTATGGGGCCCCATGGCAGCCCTGGGTAAAACGTAAAGTGTTTTCATAGTCCAAAAATCCCTTTGGGGATTTTTTTGGTGGTTTGTGTTTTGCTGAGATTTCCCTTAATTTCCTATTTTAGACAAACAAGAAGTGGGGGGAATTCCTGAGAACAATTGTCATCAAAACAAATGCAGTCACTGGAGAATTTCCCTTCTCTTGTTCTGGGGACAACTGTAAAAATAAATAAAAATATTTTGCTATGTGGTCACCAGGACAAACAGTTTGGCCCAGGGTTCTAACTAGTGCAGTGCTTCCCTCCGGGCGATGAACGGCCGGCTAGGTTCCCCTGCGTCTCCATTCTCCTCCCAGTGGCCAGTGTAGCTTCTCCTTTTGGCCAATCGGAAATTGGTTCTTCCTGATTGTCCGGGAGGAGAATTAGTGTGACAATAGCCAATAATCATTCGCTAGTGTCACACAACTGGGTTGGGCTCGGAGCGCAGTGCTCTGTGCTGCGAGCCCACCCTATTTTGAAGCCCATTGGAGCCTCTGGCTCTAATCACATGCTTCAAACCCCCCCCCCCAATGGGAATTGATGCATCCAGCGCCCTGCAATATAGGTTTAGAGGCCGGCATGGAGGGGGGACGGCGCCCTTTATGGATGGGCTGCTACTGCTTCTAACACTCCCCTTTCTATCCAAATTATATTTGACTTGCATGTTAGGTGACTTTGAAATGGCTGCTGTGTGGTTGACAGGTCCTGGAGACCCGCTATGCAATTTTCCAAGCAAGGTGACACACAGAAAACTAAAGGTTATAACCTTTTTAAAATGGTTGTAGTGTAAGGTCATCGAAATGAAGAAATGGCAATCAAAACCTACTGACTGTGTACCAATTGTTGATTTTTTGGGGTTTAGTTCCCCTTTAAGTCACTTTTTAGTAGACTAGAAGCTTTTTATCCAAAGCAAAATGTGAAACTGCATTCTTGATTCTTGCACTTTCAATGGATCTCGATAGAAGCATATACAGCCCTGCACAGATGTATACAATTATTTCTATGCTTTAACCAGATACCATGCGCAAATCCACCTTCTAATGACCTTTATTTAAATTGAGCATCATACATTAATTCTTTATTATGGGGTTTTCTTGTCTACCTGCATTGGGTAGAATTTTTCAAAGGTCTATAATTTTAAAGATTTGTATTAATTTATAATATTGTGAACATGACCTTGGCATAAACGCCAACATTGTGAACAAGGTGCTTGTCATCACACGTTGTGGTTTTTAGGCACCTAGTTATAACATTCACCCTTATTTTAATGCCCATTATGATGGAAACAATGCAGAAGTTCATTGAAAAAAATTACCACACGTGTTATAATTCCTTAAAATAAAAATGGCTTCAGGTTGGGGGGAAAACTGACTTAGGCAGACCATAGATTATGCAATTGCATTATTCCCTCATCAACACAGTGTTAATGGAGGAATCCCTCCCGCAGTGCTATTCTGCTGGTGGGGAGCATTCTCTGCCTGCAGAACACAATGATCACTGCTGGTGTCTATAGCTGCCGGCAGTCATCGCGTGCAAAAAATCAGATTGTTTGTTCTAAAGTCGATTGATGTATCAATGTCAGTACAATCAGCCTGCCCATAGATGGATTGAATCTCGGCCAGTCCTTGCTAAACCAGCTGAGATTCAATCCATCTATGGCCCGTTTAGAACCAAATTCATCTTTTTGCTTTTATTTCAGGTACTTGTATAGCACTGTGAATTTACGCAGCACTTTACATATACATTGCACATTCACATCAGTCCCGGCCCTCAAGGAGCTTACAATCTAAGGCTTCTAACTCGCATTCATACATATACTAGGTACAATTTAGACCGGATCCATCTAACCTAACGGCTTGTCTTTGGAGTGTAGGAGGAAACCGGAGTACCCTGAGAAAACCCATACAGGCACAGAGAACATGCAAACGGGTAAATCCAGGGGAGCTTACTTTGTAAATTTAGGAAGGTTATAAACTTCCCCAGCATCAAGTGAGGAAATATAACTCTGAAATTAGATGTGCAACAGGGTAAGCATGGGAGATCTAGATTTTAGCCCGGTACATTGTGTTTTTTTTTTTTTTTTTTTTTTTTAATCAACCCAGGAGGTTGAATGAAAAAACGCTATCGGTTATAGTCGGAGCCACTGTACGAACGATCCAACATTCCCTGCTGCGCTGTTATGTTCTGACAGGCATCCCCACCCCCGTCAGAACACTCTGATCAGCGCCCTCTGTTTTCTGATCAGCGTGCTCAGCCAATGGCAGTCAGCTGCTTGTTTTCCAGCATGCTAGTCCAACAGAAGCTAGCCAAATGGCTTCCATACACACAAGCCTAATGTCGACCAGTTTTTATAGATCCAGTGTGTGTACGGAGCTTAAAGAGGTCCACCCCAACACTAAAATCCCTGCATTTAGACACCGATCCAACACTAACCTATCTAACCCTGTAAAGAATAAATCTGTATACATACCTTTTCTGAAGCCAACCCGATCCCATGCTGAGCTGTTAGCCGTGGCTTCACTGTGAAGGCGAGTGCAGAGGACATGTCTGACAACGGAAGCCCCATAGTAAGTCTATGGGTGACATCACTCCCCATTCATTTCACAGCCATTGTC
This sequence comes from Rana temporaria, assembly GCF_905171775.1. NCBI lineage: Eukaryota > Metazoa > Chordata > Amphibia > Anura > Ranidae > Rana > Rana temporaria. The sequence goes on from NC_053493.1 coordinate 359,000,817, forward strand.
GGCTGTGTACTCTGCAGAGCTTTCGCTGCTGGAGAAGGGATCGGCTTGTAAAAAAGGTATGTATACTGATTTATTTTTTACTGGGTTAGTTAGTGTTAGATTGGTGTCTATAGATGCAGGGATTTTAGTGTTAGGCTGGACTTGCCTTAAGTCTGATATTTTGTAACGTTGTCCAAAATCTAAAGAGGCATAAGGGGACAAACACCTAAAAGCTCAATGGATCACAACAATGAAACAAGAACAACATTGCATTGCATATCAGTATACTGTAGTAAAAATTCAAACCTTTTTATTTATATCGCCATTTCTATAAAGCCAATAAAAAAAATAACGCATAGCGTTAAAAATAGGTGCATTGTGCATAAATTACCTTGCTGCTCAGTCTTGATTACAAACACGATTAAGCCATCCTGTATTGTAATGAATCAAAGTTGGTTTCTTCTGGGCCAAGCCACTTATCTGCCCTGGGAACCAGGCATTTTTCCTGCTAGTTGTCTTCTTGGGCCTTGATCCCCTCACTGCCCCATGAGTTCCCCTGCCTCTGGTTCTGATTGCTGCAAGTATTTTTACACGACTGTGGCTCCAGGTAAGTAAAATAGGCATTTGTTTATTTTTTTTTTATTTTTTTATCTACCAGCATTTAGTTGAGGGGGGGAAAAGGGGGGGTGCGTTTAACCCCCTTGTATTGTAGTCTTTTTATTGTATTGTAACACTACTGTCTGACTTTTTTTTATATTGCGCTGCGTAAACTGTTGGCGCTATATAAATCCTGTGTAGTATTAAAGAAGGTTGGACTTTAAAACCTATACATGGCCATTTATAAAACTGGCCACAATTTTAACTTTCCATACACTGTATCATGTCAAAGTCACGGTTGGACAATAATTTTTTTTTTTTTTAACTGGCTAGATCAAAATGCTGGTCAGGCTGAAAACGTACTCACTTTAAGTCCAGCCAGTATGACTTGGGGTACTTTTACACTGGGGCGGGGGGGCGTCGGCAGTATAGCGCTGCCATTTTTAGCGGCGCTTTGCTGTCTTAGCGGTGCTTTTCGGCCATTATCGGGGATTTTTTTAACCTCTGCTACTGGCCAATGAAGGGGTTAATAGGCACCCACAAAGAACTGCAGCGCTTTGCAGGGCGCTTCGGTGGCATTGCCCATTGATTTCAATGGGCAGGGGCACTTTAGGAGCAGTGTATACACCACTCCTAAAGCACACCAAAAATGCTGCTTGCAGGACTTTAAGACCACTTTCACACTGAAGGCGTTTTCAGGCATTTTAGCGCTAAAAATGGCATTTGTAAACAGACTCTCAATGTTCCCCCAGTGTGAAAGCCAGTGATTTCACACTGGGGCGCTGCGCTGGCAGAACACTAAAAGAAAAATCCTGCAAGCAGCACCTTTGGGGCAGTAGAGTAGCTGACTAAAAATTATGTAAAATAAAAAATGCATTTTTCTTTTCTGTCATTTTTCTTCATAAATTTTGGACTGCTAAATATCTATGGTAAAAATAACCCAAATCGGTGTACGGAGTCTACAAGCTTTGGTGCCGATCTTTGCAAATTGATCAAACCTGAAGTACTGACCGCCTATCTCATTTCTTGAGACCCTAACAAGTCAGGAAAGTACAAATGCCCTCCAAATTTACCCCTTTTTGGCAAAGGCATTTTCTAAGAGGCCTGTTGAGTTTTTTGGAATTGTAATTATTTTTCCCCACAATTTATTTTTTATTTTTTTTTACAAAACTGTCATTCGGTTATTTCTCACACACAGCATATGCATACCACAAATTACACACCAAAACACATTCTGCTACTCCTGAGTATGGAGACTTTTACACAGCCTGGCCACATACAGAGGGTCAACATACAGGGAGCACCTTCAGGCATTCTAGGGACATAAATTACACATTTCTTGACTACCTCTTGCACTTTTGAAGGCCCTGGAGCACCAGGACAATGGAAACTCCCCAAAAATTACCCCATTTTGGAAAGAAGAAACCCCAACGTATAATCTAAGGCATTATGAGTGTTCTGAACATGTGTTTTTTTTTTTTTTTTTTTCAAAATGTGGAAAGAAAATGAACGCCTTTTTTATTATACAAAGTTGTCCATTTTATACAATATTTCTACATACCAAAAATGTCACCCCAAAATAGTTTCTCCTACGGTGATACCACATGTGGGAGACTTTTCCACAGCCTGGCCACATACAAAGGCCCAACATGCAGGGAGCACAGTCAGGTGTTCTAGGGGCATAAATGTCAAATCCAATTTGACTACCTATTACACTTTTGTGAGGCACTGATGAGCACTGTAGTGGCATGGATGAGCATTAATATGGATGGACGAGTCCTGCAATGGGCACAGAGCAGCACTGCAGGCATTAAAGATCCAGCCCACATCGCTGCTGCACCCAATCTTTCCCCTCTCCGCTCACACTGTACCGATCAGTATGGAGAGGGGAGAGAGGAACCCAACGTTATGCCGGTTTGTTTACAAGTGATCGCTCCATCATTTGACAGAGCTACAACATGGTAAACGGCTGCTGTCAGCTCAGGACTCGGCTGTCACGGATTTCACCTGTGTACGTGCCCCACGGGGCGCACGACTCTGGGAGGACGTCATAGTACACCCTCCCAGAGTTGCTCTGATGCTTGGCTTGTAGCACAGTTAAGTGGTTAAATGCTATTCTGAGAGTCTTGTAGTTCATTTATGCTCAAAGAATTTATAAGCTTTGCATCGAATGGACAATGTTTTGTTGCAACAGTGACTTTCTCAGACAGAACTGTGCCTCCAAATTATAAATATGGAGAATTGCGAGAGAATTTCTTGATTAGAAATAATTCCAAATCCATGTCACAGGATTTAATTGACAGCAGAGGGAGACCATGGCTCCTGCTACTATCAATCTATCCAATGAGGAGAGAGCAGCTGGTGCCATTGCGTTTGTGCACATCTCTGGATCGGCTCGGGTAAGAAAAAAGGAGGGGGGGTGCAGCATAGGTTTTTCACCATAATGCAATGAATGCATCAAGGTGAAAACCCTTAAGGCTTTAGAACCACTTTAAGGTTTACTTTTGCCCTTTTTAGTAGAATATTCCAGTTTTCTAAACAATTTGAATATCTGCACTTTTAATGTAATATACAAACTCAAAATACAGAATACAGGCAGCCAGAGAATCTATAACTCTTGAGCCACATACTCTGTGGACTTTGTAAGTATGTTTCTGATAGGTCCAAGGATTGACAGGTGGCCAGGTAACTTGCAATTTCAGAACGTCAGCAGTAGCATTATTTTACTACTAGTGTAATTTGGCTCAACGTTTGTAGGGTCTCCCAGAAAGTGATTTTAAACCCAAGTTTTATTCCTATCTACAGTCTTACACAGGTGTATGGGCTCATCTCCTGTGCGGAAATTGTGTGTTCTGATTTCACTGCACACTGTGCTTTCTGCAGTGTACACCAGAAGCTGCAGCAAGTCCGGTAGAGCCCTCATTTCCCTGCTGGAGGACAACCAGTATCTAGGGCTTTATTCCACAGCCCTACTGTTTCTGGTCCACTCCTTTTTATTTACTGAATGTTTTCCATTATGGAGGCTCAGCATCATGCGTATGTTACTTAGGATGGGCTTGTGAATAGCCACCCCTCCTGTCTACATCCACCCATTAGGGCTTGAGAGGAGTACTGATGCAGGGTGCTGTAATAAGAGTTATTACAGCAAAAATTTCTAGTTAAACCTACGAGCACTATATTTCACCAACTTTTTCCTATATACAAAGTATTCAAAATGGCAAATGCAAAAATGGAGAGGTTGGATAAAATGATTAGTGTAGAAAAACTTTGATAGTTAAAATAGGTCTATATGTAGGGCTGTGCCAGAGGTGGATGCCCCCCACTGTGCCTCCATAAGTGCTGCCAGGGGCAATCCTCAATGTCGGAGCAAAAAGGAAATGAGGACAAAGTAATTTGGTTCCAAATGAGGTACCGTTGGGAGCAATGCTCCGACTCACCGTGTTACTATATGACCAAGTCAAACCATTGTCTGATAATGCTTGGGCCATCCCTTATGGTTATATCCTCAGAGGATTATTAATCCAGAGCTTTTGTAATAAAATCTCCTTGTATATGGAGCAAATTTTTCAGAATTTGAATACCTTTTTAACGATATTTGTTATGGGTCAACTTTATACGTTGTAGAGGGACTAAAGGCTCCAGTATTAGTACCCTGTGGGTATAATGCTTTTATAGGGTTTCATGAGCTCAGGGAAAAATCGGGGGTTAATTCTGATCAAATATGGAGAACTGTGGAATGCACACCTTGCTCTACAGGTGCGTTTGGGTGATGAGCCATGCTGAGTGCAGAAACTCTTTGAGATTAACACTAGTTGAACCTGGCTTACTGCCTATGTAATTTCACATGGTGCATCTGTAACAAAAATAATGTACTGTACCATGTTAATATTTAGTTAGTAGACCAAGTTTTGTCAAATTCTGCATTTTCTAGTTGCATGCATTTGAATGAAAAAAAAGGCTACGCTTGACATAAGTCTGCATTTGCCCACCTCTGCTGACTTGCTTTGCCTTTGCTGTGCAACATGAAGCAGCCTCTGAACTGCCATGAACTGCCACTACTTTAAAGTCAGTGGGATTTTGGTGACTTGCATTTGACTTGTGCTGCAAATGCAAGTAAAGCAGGCACCAACCTTGCAATTTCATTCAGTCAGGAGGTGTACCCTGGTACTTGCCAGCACACAAATGTAATGGCTTGTATAGAAAGATATTGCAGCGTGCTTTACCCATTGCAGCAAGCCAGGTTTGTTTGCACTGGATCTCTGCAGTCATTGCGGTGCCATACTAAATCAGTGTCAGGAACAGGATTGAATCTGTTCTTTTGTTGACCTCACCCGGCCCATTGAACATTTCAGAAGAGCTTACTATACAGTTATGGGCATAGTCGGGTATCTATATTGTAGCCTACACGCATTACTTTATTCAAAGTGCCTGGATACTACAAATGTTCTCAATCCTCTCTCATTCTCGAACTAATGGCTTCAGTGCAGCTATAAATGTATTCATGGTTTAAAAAAAAATATGCAGTGGGTCTGCGTTATAGGGAGCTGTAACCACACAGTGTGTAAAAGCAAATGAAGAAATGTTTGCAACTGTTAGATACAAAGAAATGAAACCCTTTTTTGATGCATCTGAACAAGCTGTGGGTTGTTCTTCCCTTTTTTTTTTTTTTTTTTTCCAGAACCACAGAAGTTCATTATGGAAAGTCCTATCCTCGGTCATCTCATTTGTTTGTTTGTCTTTTGATAGGTCTGTCTCCTCCATCATACACGTTCCCTGCACAGACGGCCGTAATTCCAGCTGAGGCCGCCACCCTGTACCAGCCCTCACTGCTCCTGAATCCTCGGGCCCTAGCACCAACAGCTGCATATTACCCAGCTGGAGCTCAGCTCTTCATGAACTACACTGCTTACTACCCTAGGTAAGCTTTTTCAGAAGATCAGGATTTGTTTATAAAAACTTGTATCTCCAATTATTATAACTGTGTAATATCAGGGGTGCTCAACCAGTGGCCTAGGGGGCCACATGTGACCCGCGACCTCCTGCTCTGGTGTTGGCAAGCCCAGATAATGGGTTGCAGACTCGCCATTCCAGAGCATCAGTGTTGTGAATGAAGCCGGAGGTAGAGGAAGCATGCAGCTGCAGAGCCGCATAAGCCTATGCTTCCTGTATAGCGCCAACACCTGTCACAGGCGGAATAATACCAAATGCCCAACAGCCAGCTATACCTGAATGGAGGACTGTTATTGGAGTTAAGTTTATTACTAAAATCGGTGTATATATGGGCATATGTTTTGCACTGATTGCTGGGCTGCTTTCAAACTGATCCGCAGGTGCAGAGCAGAACACCTATGGGTTACCTGCACTGAGATTATTTTTATTATTATTATTTCTGCATGTTTGGTGCGCTTTCAGAAAGGGCACCACACCTGCAGGATAGAATGGAAGTCTATAGCAAATTGCAGCTAACCCGCAGGAAATCCACAGGTGCACTGCCCCTGCACCCTTGGTGTGGGTAAATCTGGGCAGATTGGATGAGTGGACCTATAGAGTGGAGCAGGCTGTGTCGGTGTCTGCTCTGTATGTGCAGAGTGGATATGGACCGGTCATCTGCCCACTCATTGTGGCCCACGCCCAGTTACCAAGTCGCCTAAGTGGCCCTCTTCAAAGGGTTGGGCACCCCTGGTGTATATGAACTGTGTATTCATGTTTGCCATCAGTCATCAGCAGGTGGTGATCAGAAGAAATAATTTTGCCTGTTCTCAAAACACTTCTGCTTCACTGAACTGACACAAACCAGTTGAGACCCTCTTACAAGTCCCTTTAACAGATGGTATCCTAAGCATTTATGTAGTCAGATTAGTGAAAAGTGTCAGATTGGGTTACAGCACTGTCTCTCTTTTAATAAGATTTAGGTGAAAATTGTAGTGCCTTTCCTCCTTTTGCCACATGAGTGTTTTACATGCCTTGTTCATCTGATACACCATGTTCCACCATACACCCCTTTTGAAGAACTTCAGACCAGGCTTTTGAACAGTTCAAGAAACTTTACTGCATGCCTCTGAACATTACAGGTCAATGCAGACTCGGTCCCTCTCGGCTGTGGCTGCCCAAACATACCTGTTCAGGTTTAAGTCCAAGGCTGGCAGTCCATTATTGAAGAATGCCCTTTGGTAGAAGACGGACATGGCTCCGGGCTACATCTTTTTCCTGTGATCTGGACCTTTTGTTTCCCACATGGTCCTGCTCACTCTTCGAGCCAGGCCTCCCTCCTAGTCATATATAGACCAGGGTGGAGGGCAAAATCCAAAAAGCCCAGCAATGAGGCAGACCCAAGCTTAACCCTTCCCTAGCCTGGGCTGTACTTCTCCCTAGCAGGCACCTGCCTACAAGTGAGCTTTTAAGCAAAACACATCATCCATTTTACAGATTGCAAAGAAACTCCTGTACCTCATAAAGCAATTTTTATTTTGAAGGCTAAAAGACCTTTCTACTTTCTCATGTAGCAAATCTATCTTGTTTGCACTCGCTTATCTTCGTTCTTATGGTCATAAAAAGTTTGGGAAGTTTTGTCCTGCTGGTTAACATGTCGTCTGACTAGCTCCCAATACTTCTAACTTTTCCTCCCCCTTGGCCCCCAGAGGGATTCTCGTACAGGACAATGGTTTATGAGGCATAGGCCTTGGCCATATAGTTGGGAAATGTGAGCACTTCAAGTAATTGTTGTGGCACAGTAAATCCCAGAAAAGGCCCCTGCAAATGAAGGTATAATACTTACCTGTTGCCGCTGCCTGGTATCTTTGTTCTCTGTATGCACTGTGGCTGTTGCAGAATTGTCTGCATCACACAGTTCAGGACCAGGCTATCTACGTACCTGCAAGTGTCTGTTGCAGAGGGTTCTTTGCCAGCTGTAGCTCTAAAAAAGTGAGCTACACTTAGAGACAGGCATGCAAAATACCTCTTTTTCAGGGCTCTTTAGAGCTTTTTTTTTTTTTTTTTTTTTCAATGACTCGGTGTCACTTTTAATAGCGTGAGCCCCCAAAATTGTAGGACTACCCAAAAAATTTAACTATGAGGTTTCTTCTCTTAGGCATTTTTAAACTTTACAATGGCAATGTTCCCAACAGGTTGTCTTCGCATAAGAAAAGCATTTTTTTTTTTTTTTTGGCGGCAGTTTTTTCTGTACAGATTTAAAGCCACAAAGTGTTTTTGTTTTCAGTAGAAGTGGGCAGCTCACAGTGACTGTTGGGGAAACTACATTACATAGCCTAACGCACCCAGAGAATGTATGAAGAAGGCAGTACACTTTGTAACAGTATATTTACATTCAAGGGCATTGGGGAAGCAGTAAGTGGGTTATGGGTGAGTGAGCAGCAGTAAATCTCTAGGAGTAAAAGCTTCTGTAATGAGCAGAAATCTTTCAAGCTGCCAAACAGTTGCCCTGGAGTTATAATGGTTGTGTGCGAGGTCAGCCTTCCTTTCTTGGCATTCTGCAGCTTCAGTAAAGTTTAAAGAATGTAACCTATGCAGACAACGTTGCTTTACTTCTATGCCATCATTCCTAAGAAGAGGTGTAGCCCAACGTTCCTGCTTGAAAGGTTATATTCTGAGATCTGTAAATTACTTGCCATGATGGATGTTCAATGACCATCCTAAATGCACATGCCAGATAGCTTTGCCATTGATGTTAAGTCAATGGAATATTTCTGAGTGCGACTGACAACTGTCGACACAGCCATTTTGTAATAAATTATCCAGAAATTGGCAGAGAACTGTCTTGGTGGATTATGGTAGGAGAAGTCACGGGTGGGGTTTGTAGTTTAAGCAGAGCAGGATTTTATTACCAGCCCTTTCTCAAAATCTAGGTAAAGTACCGTCAAAACTCTTCTCTACAAGAATAATTACAGGGAATACCCCTAAATTTAAATAAATACAAAATTAAAGCCTCTATGCTCCTATTGAACATGCATGTATGTATTTTTAATATCTAAAGCAATGTTCATTATTGTGGACCTCCTAAATTACAACTGCTTTTAAAGGCTCATTTACACCAAGTGTGATGGGACTGTACTGAGAAGCCTTGGCCAGCACAGTCCCCAATGCAAAATGCCTTGTCCATCAGGGCAATTCACACCACTGTTTCGTGTCGGTGTGCTGAAAAAAGTGCGTAATTTAGTGCCACATTTCATTGTGATGCATCCAAAAGAACTTAAAGCAGAGCTCCACCCAGAAGTATTTGTAGCTGCTAACTTTTATTTTTTAAGACTGGTGCTCCTCTTTAAAACTAAATTCCAGGAATTCAGCCAAATGTAAAATGTGCTGGCATACTATGAGTTAAGTCAATGAGGTGCATACCGCTGGAGTCCCGCGATCGGTCCCTGGAGCTGAAGCACGGGGAGAGCTGTGTGTAAACAGTTGGTATAAAGCACGGGGAGAGCTGTGTGTAAACAGTTCGTATAAAGCACGGGGAGAGCTGTGTGTAAACAGTTCGTATAAAGCACGGGGAGAGCTGTGTGTAAACAGTTTGTATAAAGCACGGGGAGAGCTGTGTGTAAACAGTCCGTATAAAGCAGGGGTGCCCAACCAGTTGCCCCGTGACCTCCTGCTCCGGGATAGCGGTTTAGCATAAGCCAATGCTTCATGTATAACGCCAACTACTGTCAGTCGGAGTAATACCAAATGCACTCTGCCTGGGACAGCAACAGCCAGCGATACCTGAATGAGACTGTTATTAAAGGGGTTGTGAAGGTAATTCCCCCCCCCCCTAAATAGCTTCCTTTACCTTAGTGCAGTCCTCCTTCACTTACCCCATCCTTCGATTTTGCTTTTAAATGTGGCTTAAGTGGCCCTCGCTCTTCAAAAGGTTGGACACCCCTGGTTTAAAGCTAATCTGGATGGCCTCATTGCAATTAATGATTTTTTTTTGTTTAATATTACTGCTGCATCATTACTATGGAGTCTTTTTTCTGGAATCCATAAATATGACTTTAATGGAGTCGGCCTGGAGTTAAGGTTTTGCTGATCAAATGTTTTTCTTCCTCTACCAGTGACACTATATATTTCAGAAATCCTGCTAAATATCCAGTCCATCAGATGTAAGTTACAGCTCCCAAATATTCCTCATTTGAAACCAAATCCCTCTGTTCCTTTTTAGCTCCTCATGTGTGCCCATTAGAATGCTGAAGTTTAGACCTTTTCCTTCATAGATTGTTGTAAAAGGTATCCCTATACTCGTTTTTAAATGTGTTCACCGGGCTAATTTTAACTGCTTTGCTGAAAAATGCAATGAAAGATTACATAGTTGGATACTTTTTGATGTTCATATCCTATTACTAGCGCACTATTGTGCATTTTTACCAGCGCATTCATTGGTTCCTTTTTGGATGTTTTTATAAATTGATTTTAAAGATGGTATCTGCAGTTGACCCATTAACGCTCTTAACACTGCCTTAAAAAACAAACAAAAAAAACAGTTTTATGGATGGAGTGAATAAATATAGTGGTCAACAGAGGTGTGCCGAACATCCTAATTTTACATCATTCTGTCTGCTCTTCCCACACAGTCCCCCAGGTTCTCCAAGTAATCTTGGCTTCTTCCCAGCCACAGCAAGTGCCGGCAGTCTTCCTCTGCACAACGGAGCCACAGTAGTGCGCATGCAGGGTCTGGCGTATAACTCTGGTATGAAAGAGATCCTGAACTTCTTCCAAGGTTATCAGGTAAGGCCACTTTTTTTTTTATGGTGGTAAGCCTGCTAGGATGTGGGAAACGTATTGGGCTTTTTGTTTCTCTAGAACAGGGGTCTTCAAACTGTGGCCCTCCAGTTGTTCAGGAACTACAATTCTCATCATGCCTAGTCATGTCTGTGAATGTCAGTTTTACAATGCCTCATGGGATGTGTAGTTCCACAACAGCTGGACGGCCATAGTTTGAGGATACCTGCTCTAGAAGATGACTTTTTTCAGCGATGGTTCAATACAGAGAAAAGAGAACAAGGCCTTATTTTGCTTTCATGGGGTGTATGCCCATGCAAGGGCCGTGTTTACCTGTGTGGTGATGCACATGTTTTCTGTACATCCCCCGTATAGGCAGTTCCATTTATGTCAGTTGGGACGTAGCAGTTTATTGGATGCGGCTCTCAATTTGCATTTGGGGCTGTACATCTGAACGGATGAAAGTTTGGGGACATGCACCCATACAGATGTCAAAATGTGAGCATTGGCTGTGTTCGTGTGAGCGTTGCTTTCCAATTGAAATCAATAGGACTGCCTGCACAGAGATCCATGCAACACCTATAGTGTATAAGCAGTCTTATAGTGTAGTATCGCAAACAAACCACTTTATTTAAAAATTGTGTTTACCTATAAAGTAGAAAGTGCAAACTGTGCTCACGCTAAAATCAAACATGACGGAATCATCATTTCTGGTCCCAGTCCAACGTGCTAATGTCACTTGGTTGACATGTTTTGTCATATAGATTTTATCAAGAGCAGTCTATACGATGAAACAAAGTGACATTCGCACGTCAGACTGGCCTGACGCAAGGATTTTACTGAGGTGTGTGTGTGTGTGTGTGTGTGTGTGTGTGTGTGTGTGTGTGTGTGTGTGTGTGTGTGCGGCATGGTTTAATTGCCTTTTTAGTCTAGGGGCAGAGGATTAAGGTACAGTATCTCCCAAAAGTGAGTATTTCATATTTTTGTAAATATATTTTATTATATCTTTTCATGTGACAACACTGAAGAAATGACACTTTACATTGTAGCAAAGTAGTGAGTGTACAGCTTGTATAACAGTGTCAATTTGCTGCCCCCTTAAAATAACTCCACACAGTCATTAATGTCTAAACCACTGGCAACAAACGTGAGTACACCCCTAAGTGAAAATGTCAAAATTGGGCCCAAATAGCCATTTTCCCTCCCTGGTGTCATGTGACTCGTTGGTGTTACAAGTTCTCAGTTGTGAATGGGGAGCAGGTGTGTTAAATTTGGCATAATCGCTCGCTCTCATGGTGGTCATTGGAGAAGTTCAACATGGCAAAAAACTCTGAGGACCCGAAAAAAAGAATTGTTGCCCCACATAAAGGTGGCTATAAAAAGATTGCCAAGACTGTGAAACTGCAAATTTACACTGTTGTACAAGCTGCACATTCACTACTTTACATTGTAGCAAAGTGTCATTATTGTAAATATTTTATATCTTTTCAAAAATATGAGGTATGTACTTAATCTTGTGAGATACTCTATAAATACTTGAAGGCAAAGTTCACCTTTTTAATGAAAAGTAAAACACGTTTACTGGTAAAACTGCATTTATTTTTTTGCACCTGTGAGCAGCAGTTGAGTGCAATGTCTGGCACCCACACCCCTGTTGCCCATTCCTCTGTACATGCTATCATTTTTTTTTCAGAGCTTTAAGCAGTGTAAATGGGCCAGTAAATGTGCAGAGTGCTCACAGTTCAATGATCGTGTGGGTGGAGCCCCATAAACCTGCACCGTTCAACATTTGACATTGGTTGTAGGGAGAAGAACCTCCGCTCACTGTCACAAATTGGAATGTTTATTTTTTTATTCAGCCAATGGGGGAAATAAACTGATTCCTGCACCCACACAAGTGAAGTGGATGCGGGAATCCCCCACGCTGGGACATTGTATTGTAATGTTGGGGATTCTCCCCTGTCAGAAAAAACTGATCAGTGCTGCAGCTGATTTAGCTGCAAGCTGTTGTTCAAACAAGGTTTTCTAGCAGTCCCATTTTACCCATTGGCTTCTGTCTAACAGGGAGCGCTACACACAGATCGAAATTCCTCCAGTCCCTCCTGAATTGCACACATTTAGATTGTGTGTGTGTGTGTGTGTGTGTGTGTGTGTCCAGCTTATTTCTTCCTTCAGCGCTGTGACTGGTCAGCTTCTGTGATAGTTGTGACTGGCTGTGGCCACACTTCAGCCTTCCCATTGTACTATCCTGAGTTCATGTTCCTGTATAGTATGTGATGAGGCAGAGGGCTGGAACTGGACGGAGCAAGTCAACATAATTGAGGGAGGTCATTTCCCGCCCACACGGCAAGGAGACTTTTTACCTTTTTTAAAGTTGTGCTGTATTTGGGCACTACATTTCTTGCAGTTTTTATGCTCATATTTTTAAAAAGGTAAAATTACTGAGTCTTTTAAGGTGCTACATGTATTCCACATAAAGAATGCTATAATGTGCTATGTGCAATAAATCGTTAAAGCACCTGAAAAGCCCCAGTAACTCTAAACCTAAATAAGAATTGTCCTTTCTCTTTTAATAAACCTGCACTGCAAAAGGGGCAGGGTAGGTTTACAGCATGGCAGTCTGGAGGGCAGAGCAGTCAGGACTCAGAAGAGGAGAAGAAACAGTCCCATATCTATCCTCTGACCTCTTCATTGTGGCCTGGGAAGAGCTCTGGTGTCTGCTGGCTGGCAGTAATCAGAGCTTCAGTTCTTCTCCTTCTTGCTCCCCCCACCCATACTGCCATCGGGACTGTGACCGCCCCAAGGCTGCCCGATTGACTGGAACCTGAGCTCAGGAGAGGGTGCATTTCTCCTTTCTGGGAAGGGATGTGGCTGCTGCTGATGAGGCAGGCAAATGAAGGATCAATCCTCCCCTCCATAGCAGCAAGAGGTTGGGCCATAGGGTGGTGTGACAGATTATTTGGTGGACAGATTCTTCTGCATACTTGTAACTTTGTGCCCCCTCCCACACTGTGCCCGGGGCACCTGCCCCTCCCCTGCCAACCCTGCTTATGTCCAAGAACAACCGATCAACATGATTGATCTGTTGGCATCACAGCCAAGATTTGCTTGATTGGATTACTAGAACGTCGATCTCACAACACATTTCTGTTTGTATTGCCTTCACTTTTAGTACTCTCCAGAAGAGGCTCTCCTCCCAATAAGTGACCAAGCTCGAGCACTGATCACCCACCCTAAGGAATGGGTGTGCATATAGTCTTCCTGATGCTTGTGGAGGAGGTATGTACGTTGTATTTCTGTCTCTCTAGACTTTGGTTGCTTTACTGCATTGTAACTATATATATTTTTCTAGCATATTCAAAAATGTGTTTATTTTTTTGCTGAATTTTCATTACCTGACTTTTGGTTATTCTCCACAAACCTCTTCCTGAAAACATTTATATTGCTGCTTTGTTAGAATACACTGTTCACCAGCATTATCTGCAATGGTACTGACCTGAAGTTTGAGCTAGTTTAGCCATATATGTTTGTACAGCAAGGTGACCAGATTTTTTAAATGAAATCCGGGGACATATTTTTTTTTTTTTTTACTAGTAATGGCGGCAATCAGCGACTCATATAAGGGTACTGTAATATAGCGGTGGACAAATCAGACACGAAGTGACACTTTTGACACTTTGTGGGAACAAGTGACACTAATACAGTGCTAAAAATATGAACTGTCACTGTACTAATGACACTGACTGGGAAGGGGATAACAGGGGAAATTAAAGAGTTAAATGTGTGCCTAACAAGTGTTTTCTCACAAATTAGTCCCTCCGCTCTGACCAGTACATGATCATCTGAGAGGGGCACAGATAATGGGGTGGGGGGGGGGGAATACAACCCCCTAAGCCTTTTTTTTTTTTTTTCTGCATGGACTGTCTTTGAAATTGCCCCAGCTCCTGTTGAAATCCAATCCAAGGACAGACTTTGTCCGGGGACAGTGTCCTCAATCTGGTGACTGTCCCCAGAAACTGTGGACATCTGGTCACCTTATTGTACAGTGGTTTGGCTGGTGATGTCAAGGATATACCATTTAATAGGCAGTATTACGAAGTTACAACTAGCATGTAAATGTGGCATATTGTGCCTTCTACTTTTCTCTTTTAGCCTTATACTTTTGCTCTTATTCTTTGCATATTTTTCAGTTTTTTCCTTTTTCCTCCACTTTTTTTTTTCTTTAATGTGTTTTATTTTTGTTGTATACCACAGGTTCTCCTCAACTAGTTTATTTTGTAAGCTGTCATCTTGCTAAGCAAGCAAACACCTCTGGTCTCATCTGAATGTACAAGTTTGACCAAGCATGAATTTTTGCTCATAAAATTATGGAAGCCCCACTAGACTTTTTAAGACTTGAACTTTTACCAGGAAGGTCAACGACTCCTCAATAACTGGGCAAATGAAATGATTTTCCAATGTGCAAAGCTACTGAACCCAGAGTTGAGATCCACTGTATACACACTGCTAAGAGAAAACAATGACTTTCCGACTATATATGAACACATGATCTTATTTCATTCAGCAGGTATTATGCTTCCTTAGGAATAGAACAACCTTCTGCTCCAAAAGTGTTACTACAGCTGGCGATGTTTATTTTATGTATATTTTTAGTTGACTCATTAAATAAAGGGTTCACTTGTCATGTAAATGGTTTGCCGTATTTTAAAACCGATTACCGGTTCTGTTGGCATGCTCTGATATATTTGCAAACTTTTTTTTTTTTTTTATTTCACATTTAATGTCTAAAACTTTTCAGATGTTCTTTGTAAGCTTTTTAGTTTGATATTAAAAACTGTCGGAAAAATAAATAAAAAAAATAAATAAAAAAATAATATAAACAAATAATAAAAAAAAGTCTTATGTGCTGGTAACATGAAACCAATTGATTGCCTGTGTGTGCGATTGCACTTGCATGATGCACTCCTGACTTGCTTTTGTCAAACTGTGTTTATTTGTTACATTATCTTTATATATAATATATGTATATATTTTTGAGGTTAGCTTTTGAACATTATATATTACAAAACTGCTTTAAGTATGAACTAGTGCTTTATTAATTATTCACTTAAAAAAAACATTTTTTTTATTGTCTTTATAATGCACCAGTTGGGGGTTCACCAAATGGACCTTCCACCTATTGCCATGTTTGAATAAAGTGTCAAGCCAAGTCATTTTGTTTTTCTTCCATTTGTTATTGGTGCTTTGTCTTTACTGAACCGTGCTTCCTTGATAAAAAAAAAATCCAACTGCAGTCACAGTAGTAGATATGCAGTCAAATAGACGTGGTTGTAACAATATTCATAGTCTTACCTTACTGTCACCAGAGATGCACCCAATGCTTTCGCCAATCGGCTCTTAAGCAGGCCATAAATTATACAGTTTGCTTTCCTTTCACCATGGGTGGAAGGAAAGAAAATGGCTTGATTCCTCCAACACAGTTTGTGTTGATGGGTGAATGCCTCCCGCTGCACTATTGTATTCTGCCAGGGGGGGAGCAGGAAGCATTTCCAGCCAGCAGAATTCAATAGTTACTGCTAGCAGCTATAGCCGTATATAGAAAAATCCAACAGGCTGGTTGTACACCAGTACAATTGGCTCATCCATACATGGGTCGGCCAGTCCCCGAATTTTGATCCATGTATGGCTGGCTTTTGGAAACCGATTCCCCTATTCTCTGCAATACACATCTGTGTGAGGACATTGATGAGGGACGTGACTGGCACTGAGCTATGTCAGCATAGGAGTGAGAGCAAGAAGGAATATTCACTGAAATGTATTTTAACCACTTCCATACAGGGCACTTACGCACCTTCCCGCCCAAGCCAATTTTCAGCTTTCAGCACTGTCACACTTTGAATGGCAATTGCGCGGTCATGCTACACTGTACCCAAACAAAATTGGCATTCTTTTTTCCCCACAAATAGAGCTTTCTTTTGGTGGTATTTGCTCACCTCTGCGATTTTTTGTTTTTGTTTTTGTTTTTTTTTTGTTTTTTTGCACAACAACTAAAAAAACTGAATTTTGAAAAAATTACGTTTTTATTTTTTTCTGTAAATTTTTTTTGTAAATAAGTAAGTTTTCTCTTTCAATTACGGGCACTGATATGGCGGCACTGATGAGATGGCACTGATGGACATCGATGAGGTAGTACTGACGGGCATAGATAAGGTGGCACTGATTGGCGGCGCTGGTATGCGGCACTGATGGGCACACATAGGTGGCACTCATGGGCGGCACAGATGGGCACTCAAAGGTGGCACAGATGGGCACTCATGGGTGGCACTGATGGATACTTATGGGTGGCACAGATGGGCAGTGATTGGGCACTGGGCATGGATGGGCACTGTGGGGTGGCACTGATGGACACTGTGGGGTGGCACTGTGGGGCGGCACTTATTTTTCCTATGTTGCCAGTCAGTGCCCATTTGTGGGCACTGATTGGCATCTTTTTTATTTTTTAATGTTTTTTTTTTTTTTAGACTTTTTTTGGTTTTTTTTGTTGCCCTTCCCTGGTGGTCCAGGATGGGCTTCCCTGGTGGTCCAGTGTTGCGACCCTAGGGGGGGCTGCGCTGATAAACAATCAGCGCGAATCCCCCCTGTCAGGAGAGCTGCCGATCGGCTCTCCTCGCGTCTGTCAGACGCGAGTGAGGAAGAGCCGTCAACGGCTCTTCCTGTTTACATTGTGATCAGCCGTCATTGGACACGGCTGATCACTAGGTAAAGAGCCTCTGTGAGAGACTCTTTACCGAGATCGGTGTTGCGGGGTGTCAGACTGACACCCTGCAACAACGATCGCCACGATGCGTGCCCCCGGGGGCGCGCAGCGGCTCAGAATCCTGAGGACGTCATATGACGTCCGGTCAGGATTCTACAACCACTTTGCCGACGTCAATTTGTCATTGGCGGGCGGCAAGTGGTTAAAGCATTTCCAAGACCAAATCGGTTACAAAGCCTAACCTATGAGGGTACAAGTTTTAAAGTAATAAGATATGGTACGAGACTTCAAGCACCACCCTTTTGCTGTTCGGTTGTCAATGTGCAATTTTTTATTTTTATAAATTTGTTGATTAGATGTTACAATATAGGCCACAGACCCATCCAAAGATAAACAAGCAAGTCAAAATAAACAAAAAATACATTAAATCAATTTAATATAATGTCGCGGCGACACCTGATTGATGGAAATGAAAAAAGGCAAGCGACCTTGGACTGTGCACCTCTTAATTTAAAGGAAAACTCTACTTAACTTTTATATACTGCCTACAAATCCCAATATCTGACCTGGTTGACATTGGAGCGATTTGTCATGCAATTTAAGAAATCAAATCGCATGACAACCCGCAGCTTATTGGAGGCAATGGCACTGTTCCAATTGGTGCGACAATTGTGTGATTTTGCAGCGCCGCACTGATTTGAAAAAGTAGTTCTTGCACTACTTTTGCTGATTTCAGGTGCGACTTCAATAGAAATCTGTGTATGAAGCCACACAGATGTCCAAGTAGCAGCTGAAATCGTGCTGACCTTGCTACTTTGAAATCGCACTACTTCGATTTCAAAGTAACATGTAAACCAGGGCTCTATTTCATTTTACAATTTTGGCTGCTTCTACATTCCACTTACCTTTTCTCAGAATGTGTATCGCGGGCCAAACTGCTTCTGCCTTGCTAGGAATATTTAAAATGGACATTACAGAAAAGCCCCTGGCAAAACCAAATTTAGAAATGTATAAATTGAGCACCAATTTTCTGTAGGCTTTTTTAGATGGAGTTTAGAAGACATTTGTTCTATATATTGTTGAACTCCTAGAGGTGCATAAAAATGTTGTACAAACCCTTCTTCTGTGGGCTCCTAAACATGTAGTAACCTTTACACCCAATGCACCAACAAAGACTTTTTCCTCGGCTAGAGAGATTTTGTTCTGTATACTGAAGTAACTTGCAAACAAAATCTGCGCAAAACCTTAGTGATACTAAAGGTTTGTGTTTAAAAAAAACAAACATGTCATACTTGCCTCCATTGTGCAGTTCGTTTTGCACAAAGTGGCCCCGACCAACCTGTTCTGGAGTCCCACAGCGGCTCCTCCCCACATTGGATAACCCCCTCTGGGAAGCTCTCTCCCAAGGGGGTTACCTTGCGGGCGTGTTCTTGAGTCATACACTCGGCGTCCATAGATACAGAGGCCCAGGATCACGTAGATGCGCGTATCTTTGTGCGGGCGTAACGTATCCTATTTAAGTTACGCCTCCAACTTTTACAGGCAAGTGCCGTATTCTCAAAAGAAAGTTGCGGCGGCGTAGTGTAAATAGACTGGCGTAAGCCCGCCTAATTCAAATGTGGTAGATGTGGGCGTGTGTTTAAATTTAATGTGACCCCGTGTAAATTACGCTTTTTACGAACGGCGCACGCGCCGTCCGTAAAAGTATCCCAGTGCGCATGCTCCAAATTAACCCGCAAGAGGCCAATGCTTTCGACGTGAACGGAAATGACGCCCAGCCCTATTCGCGAACGACTTGCGCGAACAACGTAAAATTTTCAAAATTCGACGAGGGAACGACGTCCATACTTAACATTGGTACGCCACCATATAGCAGGGCTAACTTTACGCCGGGAAAAGCCTAACGTAAACGGCGTATCTGTACTGCGTCGGCCAGGCGTACGTTCGTGAATTCGCGTATCTAGCTGATTTACATATTTCTAGGCGTAAATCAGCGTACACGGCCCTAGCGGCCAGCGTAAATATGCAGTTAAGATCCGACAGCGTAAGAGTCTTACGCCGGTCAGATCTAATAGAAATCTATGCGTAACTAATTCTAAGAATCGGGCGCATAGATACGACTGGCCGGACTCGGATACGACGGCGTATCTGGAGATACGCCGTCGTATCTCCTTTTGAGAATCTGGGCCTTAGTGTATAACTCGGCCCTCGCGTCATTGGATTTGATTTACAGCAGCGGGAGCAATCTATCCAATCAAAGTCGGGACTCCGTGGTGGGGACGCGCCCATGGAAATACAGGGCTCAGGTAAGTAAAACGGGGGGGGGGGGGGGGGGGGGGGGCAGGACACTGCAAGCTGTTTTTTCACCTTAATGCATAGGATGCATTGAGGTGAAAAAACACGTAGGGTTACAACCCCTTTAAGGGAAAAATCCTATGTTGAGCCCAATTTCTGAATTTCTGCAAGGTGTCTTGGAGACAGACGGGGAGAACTAGAGAAAAATATGATCAGACCACATCAGGTGGTCAATGATGGTGGTGCATGAAGACCGTCTCCCAGCTGATGATTTGTTGCAGAAAGAAGTGGGCAAAAGGAACAAACATTTCGAGACCAGCTGGGAAAACCTACAAAACTGGTATAAAACTAGTACATCAATGAAAATGTACGCAAATAGAATTTTTTTTTCTTTTTGAACTTGACATTGAAAATCGAAAGATAGCGGAGAAGGGCTAAATGTATAAAAGTTAATAGTTAACTATGATAAAAAAATGCTATCACTTCTCTTATGGACTCATCGATCATAAAAGATTTCCCCAAGAAGATAATCTACAGATATTAAGCAATTGATCTCAAATCTTTTGTTTCGGTCATTCTTATACATTCCATATTTCATTAGTTCCCATAGGCAAAGACTTGCTCGCCTCACTCTTACATTTAAAGGGGTTGTAAAGGTTTGTTTTTTATTTTCTAAATAGGTTCCTTGTTGGTTTACTTACCTTTTCCTTCGATTTCCCTTCTAAATGTTTTTTTTTTTTTTTTGTCTGAATTTCTCACTTCCTGTTTCTCCTCGGTAAGCGAGCCGGTCTTGCTGGGGGTTAGTCAGCCAGAACAGCTTACTGAACAGGAACAGAAAGGGAGAAATTCACACAAAGAAAACATTTAGAAGGGAAATCAAAGGAAAAGGTAAGTGAACCAACAACGCACTAGCTTAAAGAATATAGTTGCGCTAATATCAAAGGAAACCTTCGCGAAAAAGGTGACCATAAATGTGAAAATTATATGAACAAACGTGAATCATGAATACCTGTTTGGATAAACAATACACAAACGTAAATTAGCAAATCAGGGGACGACGTGACCTATCACGAAACGCGTTGGGCAGAACGAGCGACTTGCTCGGTTTCCCATACGGACGGGTTTTCCTGTTTGCGTGTAGCCGACGCTGCAGGTTTAAGGCTGTTCTAACACTTGCGAAATGTGAGGTTTTTTTTTTACGGTTTGTTTTATATTTTAATAAGCCATTGATTTTACACTATCGAGGCATCTGCTTTCTTTGCATGATACCATACCAATTGACGTTTATGCTGAGGAGTTTGTCGTATCACCACATCGTATCATCGCTATGGATGCAATGCTCTGTCGTATCTGCTGGTTGTAACACCTATGCTGGTTTTGGAGTTTGTCGTATGAGGAGCTTGCCGTATCATCATATCGTATCACCGTTATGGATGCAGTGTTCAGTCATGTCTGCTGGGTTTAACACTTATGCTGGTTTTGGTCCTATACTACAAGGGACCTTTTGGCTCTGGTAAGCAGTCTCACTTAAACTAGGGTGGTGGCATTCACTTAATGTTACGGATCTTGAGAAGATCGAGCAGCTGTCAACATGATCATCACTGGGTGTTTCCTTATATTGCAATCATATGGACTCTTTTTTTCCTTTTTTAATTCACTGTGTTTTTAGGTTTAGCCCAATGCAGGGCTCAAAGCTCATGTTTTGTTCACTATGTATGATTCTTATTTGTTTTTTTGCATATAGGTCTACATTATGGCCTATTTCATGATTTTCTAATTTACTTTTGTGTATTTATCTAAACAGGTATTTTAATTGAATTCAACCTTTTTTGCAAAGGTTTCCTTTGATATTAGTGCAACTATATTTTTCTCACTTCTTTACACTGTTATGTTTTCAGGTTAGTTGCTGCTTACGTTTGTAGAGCTTCAGGCCACCATTTTCCGTTATCCTAGCGCAGTTTTCTTTTTACCATTTTTTACTAGCTTAAAGAAACCTAATTGGAAAATAAACCTTTACAACCCCTTTAAGCTAGTGCATTGTTGGTTCACTTACCTTTTTCTTCGATTTCCCTTCTAAATGTTTTTCTTCTTTGTCTGAATTTCTCACTTCCTGTTTCTCGTCAGTAAGCTTCCCCCATCTGAGATGTTCTGGCTGGGGGTTAGTCAGCATGCTCCCCCCCCCCCCCCCAAATCAATGCACTAGTTTAAAGGAACCTATTTAGAAGAAAAAAAAAAAACCTTTACAACCCCTTTTAAGGAGCTTTTTTTTTCCTCCTGGGGTATGACTTTTTGTGAATATGAATCTGGCATTTTGAGGCTTGTGGCCCAACCAAGAAAGCTTTCTTTCACAGAGAAGGATATAAATTATACATATTGAAATTTTTAATATTGTGTTGTCATTTTTATAAAAAAAAAAAAAGTTATGCTGAGCAGGGTTGCTCCTTTAAATTGTTTTGTTTTCTGTCGTGACAATAGGTGTGCACGTTCTACACTATGGTACAAGGGTTACAATGACTGGCTGTCACAGGTGTATACTATTGGCCTCTTTGATCATTAACAAATGATAACCTCAGTGTAAATTGTATGCGTTTTTTCTTTCCCTCCAGTGTCTAGACCTGGTATATTGTGCGTCAGAGAAGCCTCTACTTTTTGTGTTGTAAACCTAGGACTTATTTTGTTGATGCTGTCTTGTGCAAAAAATACTGAAAAAAATAAACAGTCCTACTGTTTGTAACCGTTCATTTTCTGTGAATATTTCATATTAGGGGGGGGTTCTGGAGTGTTTTACTTGTTACACTGAATTAGATTTTTTTTTTAATTGTGCGATAGCCAATCATATTGTCATTGCACTTTCTACTACATTATTAAGCAAGTCCTGTAATTCTTTTTTTCTGAACTTTAGTATGCAGTATGTAAAGGAATTAACTTTTTAATTTTTTTTTACACTTTTCCATCGCTTAAAGCAGAACTAAACTCTCTCTAATCAACATTGCCCATTTCTCAGCCTTATGTTGCTACCTGGCCTAGGCCAAAATGATGGCCTATATCCCAGGAGTCTTTATGGGCATTTA
The DNA here is from genome assembly GCF_905171775.1 of Rana temporaria. Classification (NCBI taxonomy): domain Eukaryota; kingdom Metazoa; phylum Chordata; class Amphibia; order Anura; family Ranidae; genus Rana; species Rana temporaria. Next base: position 359,023,224 of record NC_053493.1, read on the forward strand.
TTTCTCATTTATCTGCAGAAAGGGGCTTTCTCAGCTAAGCACGCCTGAGCGAAGGGTGGATTAATTCTAGAGTAAATGCGCCATGAATTTTCTGCCCTTAAGATGGTGGCTAGAAATGCTAGGCAGGTGTTTTTCAAAGTGGTTCTCAACAAAATAAAGCATGAAGACATGGATTGGTGAGTTTGCGTTGAATATTAAAAACAAATTATCTCCTCCATGCTTAAAGCGGATGTTCCATTTAAAAAAAAAAAAAAAAAAATTAAGTCAGCAGCTACTAACACTGTAGCTGCTGACTTTTAATAAGGACACTTACCTGTCCTAGCCGCCAGCGATGTCGGCCCCCGCCGAGGCCGATTCTCGATCCTACCAGCTCCAAGCGCCTCCATCCACAGTAAGGGAAACTGGCAGTGAAGCGGTACGGCTTCACTGCCTGTTTCCTACTGCGCATGTGCGAGCGGCGCTTTGTGAATGGGTCGGCTGCTTTCTGGGACACACACAGTTCCCAGAATGCAGCGCGCCCCATTCACAAGAAGACACCCAGTGTAGGAGGAGGAAGAGAATCCACAGCGGACGATGAAGAGGCAGATTCAGCACTTCCGCATAGCAACAACTGTTTAGGGTAAGTAAAACATTTTTTTTTTTTTTAGATTTTTGGTGAATTTTTTATTTTTTTTGTTGGAACCTCCACTTTAAGCCCATTTCTGACACTTGTTTCTTGCAAGTTAAAATACATCCCCTCCTGCAGCTGGTAATAATAGCTGACTGCAACAGGCTGCATCTGTTATTGTAAGAAAGATGACTATTGGCTCTAAGAAAAAAAAAAAAAACGGTACGGGGGTGATAGCTGCAGGCATCACCCCGTTACAGCCCCTTCAAGCTGAAGGCTGCATATTTGCGTTACATTGGTGTGACGGGTTTAAATGGCCTTTTCACAACAAAGGCCTGGGGAATGCCTAGGAAAAACCAAGCCTGCTTACTGACCAGCTCGCAGAAAACCAATTAACCTGTCTAACATTATGCGTTAAAAACAGGGGTTTTGTCCGTACGCATATGCAAACGCATGCGTGAGCCACGTCACGGCACCCTGGAATCTGTGGTCCTAACAGTAAACTATAAGTGTCCCCACAATGGAGGCACATATGGTCTTTTTCAGTTTGTGGTGCTTTAATGTCTTTGTAACACGCTTATGAGATATTAGGAGGTAGTCACCGGGAAAAGGAAGGACACGGGCAGCAAAAAAAATGGCTTTCATAAGTTTCATCACTTCTTTAATCTGGTAAAACCTCTTCCTATTCTAAAACAAATGGGGACAAGGATGTATCTAACCCCTCCCTGCTCCCAAAACCTAAATAAAACATGCTGGCACTATTTTTTCAGAAATTGTCTTTTGCATCAAGTCTTTCTCATCCAGTCTCTAACAGTGGCAGTTCGTCCATAGAGGGCGCTGGAGCGCCGCCCCCTCTGGCTCTCACCGCCACTGAGTCTAATAACATAGATTCATGCATTGCACGAATCTATGTTATTATCGCCGCTGCCGCTGTTCTATTTAGATGGTTGGCGCTCATGTCCGGCCATCTGAATAACGGCAGCTGGTTGGCTGTATGGAAGTGCCTATCAGAGCCAACGGCTCTGATAGGCTTTCCGAGTACAGCCCTCGGGTCCCGGAAGCTTATACAAGGGATGCACTAGGGATGCGCTCCTTGTATAAGACTGACAGGCATCTCAGCCAATCAGGTTGGCCTATTCTGGCTACCGGTAACCTGATTGGCTGAGACGCCTGTCAGTCATCGAGGGCGGTAGAAGACATCGAGGGACGTGGATGGCTGACTCCAGTAAAGGTAAGTGCCGGGGGGGGGGGGGGGAAGGGGCACTTTACAGGGCACAGCGGTGACGAAGGGCACAGTCAGTGACATCAATGGGCACAGTGGGGACAATGGGCACAGTGGGGACAATTAAAGGGCACAGCGGCGACAATTAAAGGGCACAGCGGCGACAATTAAAGGGCATAGCGGCGACAATTAAAGGGCACAGTGGTGACAATTGATGGCACAGTGGCTGTGTTTGATGGCATGGCATAGTTGGCTGCGTTTGATGGCATGGCACAGTGGTGACAATTGATGGCACAGTGGCTGCGTTTAATGGCATGGCACAGTGGTGCGAAATGTTGGCACAGTGGCTGCGTTTGATGGCATGGCACAGTGGTGACAATTGATGGCACAGTGGCTGCGTTTGGCATGGCACAGTGGCTGCGTTTGATGGCATGGCACAGTGGTGACAATTGATGGCACAGTGGCTGCGTTTGGCATGGCACAGTGGTGACCATTAATGGCACAGTGGCTGCGTTTGATGGCATGGCACAGTGGTGACAATTGATGGCACAGTGATTGCATTTGATGGGCACAGTGAGGCTGCAATTTTTTTTTTTTCGTTTGCGCCCCCCCAAAAAAGTTTGAGCACCAGCCGCCACTGGTCTCTAACCACCCCCTGTACTATGCCCGCAGTCTCTAACCATCTCTTGTATCATGTCCTCAACCTCTGCCCATCTCCTGTATCACGTCTGCAGTCTCTGAAGGAGGCTGGAGAGGAGTCAAGAGTGGGAGCACCACCGGGATGGAGGTCATGACGTGTGTGGAATATGGTGAGTAGACTATAGGATAAAATCAGCGCCGCTGAGTTGGAGCCGACTGACTGAGCCCTGCAAGGTGCACCTGAGAGGAGGTCAGTGACAGCGGCACTAGGCCAGTCTGGGGGGGGTCACTGATGTAAGGGGGGAGTAAATACGATAATGTAAGGGGTCACTGATTATTTTTTTTTGTGGGGGGTCTATTTGCAGGGGGGGCCATAAAACATTTTGCCATGGGGCCCTGTGATTTCTAGTTACGCCTCTGCTGGGTAAGTCAGACCTCTAATTTGGCAAGAGATCAGCAGCACATGAATTTCTCATAGTGCTTGTAATGGTGTAAAGTAAAGGCTCATACACACTATCAGACTTTTTGAGAACAAATGTCCGACGGACGTATTTTATCGGACAATCCCGCCGTGTGTATGCTCCATTGGAAAATTGTTTTCGGTTTTTCATCGGATAAATGTTCGCTGTGAATGCTCTCAAACTTTCCGGCAACAAATGTCCGATGGAGGGTAATCCAATCGTGTGTACACAAGTCCATCGGACTAAAGTCCAAAGTACAAACACGCATGCTCAGAACCAATGCTAAAGATCAGACAATAGCAGAAGCTGCCCAAAGGGTGGCGGTAAAGAGCTAAAAAAACATGTGATTTGGTGAAAGTTGAAAATAAGGTATGGACAGCCGCACTCTGAAAAAAACCTTGATGGTTGTCTTTATTTTAAAAGGATAAATGCACTACAAATCACAGCAAAAAAATACAGGGATGACCAACTGACGCGTTTCACACTAGTGCTTAGTCATAGCGTCAGCTGCTCATCACTGTATTTTTTTGCTGTGATTTGTAGTGCATTTATACTTTTAAAATAAAGACAACCATCAAGGTTTTTTTTCGGAGTGCGGCTGTCCATACCTTCTTTTCTACTAATTGCCTTGTGCATTGCCTGCACCCTTGATTTCCTGAGAGGACATAGATCATTTAAACACATGCACCTGGAGCGGTAACTCCCTTCCCCCCATTTTGTGAAAGTTGGCTCAAAATGTTCCGCCGTCTGTGCGCAGACGTGAGTAGAGGAGAGCTGATCGGCTGCTCTCCTAACAGGGGGGGTCAGCGCAGCCCCCCCTCGGATCCCGCCCAGGACCACCAGGGATGGGCATCCACACTGGACTACCAGGCTTGGCCACTAGGGAATGCCAATCTGTGCCAAGGCAGCTGCCAATCAATGCCCAGGCAGCTGCCAACCAGTGTCCACCCAAAATCCCTGCCAGTGCCGCCAGGGATACCTATCGGTGCTGCATGTCAGTGCCCATCAGTGCATGTATCAGTGCCCAGCAGTGCCGCCTATCAGTGCCACCCATAAGTACCCATCATTGCAGCCTTTCAGTGTCCATCAGTGCCCACCAGTGCCGCCTATCAATGCATATAAGTGCCACGCATATAAGTGCCACCTTATCAGTGCCCGTCAGTGTCGCCTTATCAGTGCCTATCAGTGAAGGAGAAAACTTACTTATTTACATAATTTTAAAACAGAAAAAAAATAAAAACTTTTTTTTTCAAAATTTTCGGTCTTTTTTTATTTTTATAGCAAAAAAGTCAAACCCCAGAGGTAATCAAATACCACCAAAATAAATCTCTATTTGTGGGAACAATATGATAAAAATTCTGTTTGGGTACAGTGTAGCATGACCGCGCAATTGTCATTTAAACAGCGACAGTGCGGAAAGTTGAAAATTGGCTTTGGCAGGAAGGGGCGTAAGTGCCTGGTATGGAAGTGGTTAAATATCTACTTTCAGTGATATGGTGAAGCAGGCATTATTTGTTTTGGAGGGCAAATATTTTATTTGAAATTGTGGACTGATACAAGTTTACTACCTTGACCACACAGTGTGTGTATGCAAACTGTAACAACATTTTTTTTTCTTATTTGCTTTTTGTTTTTTTTAACCACTTAAAAACCTGGGCTTTTTCTGGCACTTTTTGTTTACAAGTTTCAATCCGTATTTTTTGCTAGAAAATGACTTATAACCCCCAAATATTATTTATATATTTTTTTTAACAGACACCCTAGGGAATAAAATGATGATTGTTGCAATTTTTTATGTCACACAGTATTTGCACATCGGTTTTTCCAACGTCATAGGCAACATTTTAAACGCTTTTGCAGGTTACCTATTTACAGATATGGAGGAGGTCTAGTGCTAGAAATATTGCTCTTGCTATAACATTCACGACAATACCTCTCCTGAAAAATAAAACAAATGCAGCCACCGCCTCTAAGGGCTGGTAATCTGCACTAAATTAAATATTTGTTGGGTTTAGATAACGTTTGATCATTTGTAGTGCTTTTATATCTGCCTAGAGTTCGGTTTAATATATACGGGACCATTCACACCTATACATTATAGTAATGCACTATGCATGCTTTAGTGCGTTGCTGTGCCACTCATTTCCAAAGGCTACCCCAAGCACAGTGCAATGCACAGTAGTGCCCTACCATGCCAAAGAGAAAGATGGCGCTCAGGTGTGGAAATCTTCAAAATAATTGCTTCTCCCAGAACCACGGGTGCAGGCAATGCAAAACATAAGAACGGATTCTTCTGGACAGCCGCACTCCGAATAAAAATTGCACTACATATCACAGCACACCGGCTATGATTAACCACTTAAGACCCGGACCTTTAGGCAGCAAAAGGACCCGGCCAGGTTTTGCGATTCGGCACTGCGTCGCTTTAACAGACAATTGCGCGGTCGTGCGACGTGGCTCCCAAACAAATTTGCCGTCCTTTTTTTCCCACAAATAGAGCTTTTTTTTGGTGGTATTTGATCACCTCTGTGGTTTTTATTTTTTGCGCTATAAACAAAAATAGAACGACAATTTTGAAAAAAATGCAATATTTTTTACTTTTTGCTATAATAAATATCCCCCAAAAATATATAAAACATTTTTTTCCCCCTCAGTTTAGGCCGATACGTATTCTTCTACCTATTTTTGGTAAAAAAAAAACGCAATAAGGGTTTATCGGTTGGTTTGCGCAAAATTTATAGCGTTTACAAAATAGGGCATAGTTTTATTGCATTTTTACAATTTTTTTTTATTTTTTTACTACTAATGGCGGCGATCAGCGATTTTTTTTCCGTGACTGCGACATTATGGCGGACACTTCGGACAATTCTGGCACATTTTTGGGACCAAAATGCATTGTTTACTGTGAAAATGACAATTGCAGTTTGGGAGTTAACCACAGGGGGCGCTGAAGGGGTTATGTATGACCTAATATGTGTTTCTAACTGTAGGGGGTGTGGCTGTAGGTGTGACATCATCGATTGTGTATCCCTATAAAAGGGATCACACGATCGATGACGGCGCCACAGTGAAGAACGGGGAAGCTGTGTTTACACACAGCTCTCCCCGTTCTTCAGCTCTGGGACCGATCGCGGGACTCCAGCGGCGATCAGGTTCGTGGGTCCCGCGGTCACGGAGCTTCGGACCGGGTCGCGGGCGCGCGCCCGCGACCCACGGCTGGGCACTAGCAGAGGACGTACCTATACGTACATGTGCCCAGCCGTGCAATTCTGGCGACGTAAATGTGCAGGAGGCGGTCCTTAAGCGGTTAAACACTAAGTATAGTGTGAAACGCGTCAGCTCTGCCGCGTGCTGTGACATGTAGTGCTGTTTTTTTATTTGGATTTACAATAAAGGCAATTTTTATTCGGAGTGCGGCTGTCCAGAAGAATCCGTTCTTATGTTTTGCATGCTTTGTGGTGTGCTACATCAGAATGAACGTTGCATGTCTAATTCTTGCTCCATTGTGTTGCATTGGCAGCCCATTCAAATATATGAGCTGCCTTAACCACTTTACTACCGGCCGCCATCAATTGACGGCAGCACGATAATCCTCTAGTTCTGGAGGACGTCATATGACGTCCTTGTCTTGCCGAGCCAGCCGCGTTACTAGGAACCCGATGCGCTTGGCCGGCGGCCGCGATGTCCGCCAGGCACCCGCGATTGCCCAGTAACTGAGCAGGACCATGGATCTCTGTGTCTAAATACACAGATCCACGTCCTGTAAGGGAGAGGAGACCGATGCTGTGTCCCTTGTAGATAGGGACACAGATCGGTCACCTCCCCCAGTCAGTCCCCTCCCCCTACAGTTAGAATCACTCAGTAGGGTACACATTTAACCCCTTGGTTGCCGCCTAGTGGTTAACCCCTTCCCTGCCAGTCACATTTACACAGTAATCAATGCATTTTTATAGCATTGTACGCTGTATAAATGTGAATGTTCCCAAAATAGTGTCAAAACTGTCCGTTGTGTCCGCCACAATATCGCAGTCATGATAAAAATCACGGATTGCCGCCATTACTAGCAAAAAAAAAAATGCTCTAAATCTATCCCCTATTTTGTAGCCGCTATAACTTTTGCGCAAACCAATCAATATACGCTTATTGCGATTTTTTTTTTTTAATACCAAAAATATGTAGAAGAATACGTATCGGCCATAACTGAGGAATTTTTTTTTTTTTAATATATTTTTAGGGATATTTATTATAGCAAAAGTAAAAAAGATTGCTTTTTTTTTTAAATCGTCACTCTTCTTTTGTTTATAGCTAAAAAAATAAAAACCACAGAGGTGATCAAATACCACCAATAGAAAGCTCTATTTGTGGGGAAAAAATTATTAAAATTTCATTTGAGTAAAGTGTTGCATGACCGCGCAATTGTCATTCAAATTGTGACAGCGCTGAAAGCTGAAAAATGGCTTGGGCAGAAAGGGGGTGAAAGTGCCCGGTATTGAGGTGGTTAACACAATGCACAAGACATTAGCAGATATGTCGCGACTCGCAGCACCTGAGTACGTCAGCTTTATATTACTATAGCTCAGTGAAATGCAATTAGCGGACCTCCAGCTGTTGCAAAACTACAAGTCCCATCATGCCTCTGCCTCTGAGTGTCATGCTTGTGGCTGTCAGAGTCTTGCTATGCCTCATGGGAATTGTAGTTCTGCAACAGCTGGGGGTCCGCTAATTGCCTATCCCTGCGGATTAGAACATTTTAATTCTGACAGTAACGGTGGCAAGCAAATATTTTTATTTTCCACTAGGGGGCTCCCAAGTTCAACAAATGATGTATTCTACTACAGATATAATAAATGTTAATTCATTTACTTTGATATTTTAAGTACCTTACTTATTTTTCATTAGTTCTTAAAACACACCTTTTACATTTACAAAAATAATGTATAATATTGAGTAATCTAGACAAAACTTTTAAGGTATGTGCATTTTTCCATATTCTAATTGAGTTACATTTACTTAAAAAAAATTATGGGGCAGATCCACAGAGCAAGTACGCCGGCGTATCTACTGATACACCGGCGTACTTTCAAATTTCCCGCGTCATATCTTTAGTTTGAATCCTCAAACCAAGATACGACGGCATCTGGGTAAGATCCGACAGGCGTACGGCTTCGTATGCCTTCGGATCGTAGATGCAATACTTCGGCGTCCGCTGGGTGCCGTTCTCGTCGTTTTCCGCGTCGGGTATGCAAGTTAGCGATTTACGGCGATCCACGAACGTACGCGCGGCCGGCGCATTCTCTTACATCGTCTCTAGTCGTCTTTTTCCGGCATATAGTTAAAGCTGGTATTTTGCGGCGTATAGATAGACTTGCCATGTATGCCATGTATGGCCGTCGTTCCCGCATCGAAATTTGAAATTTTTATTTTTTTGCGTAAGTCGTCCGTGAATAGGGATGGACGTAACTCACTTCTAAGTAAAAAAAATGACGTCCTAGCGACGTCATTTAGCGCAATGCACGGTGGGAAATTTAGGGACGACGCATGCGCAGTTCATTCGGCGCGGGGACGCGCTTCATTTAAATGAAACCCGCCCCCTAATCGCCGATTTGAATTCCGCCGCCAGAAATACACTACGCCGCCGTAACTTACGGCGCGAAATCTCTGAGGATTCGAAAGAACGCCAGGTAAGGTACGGCGGCGTAGCGTATCTCTGATACACTGCGCGGATCCAATTCTATGTGGATCTACCCCCATCTTTTCATTTGACTGAAATTGCGGGACGCATGTTTGCCAAACGTCAGTTTTGATGCTGTATATTAAATTTTTTTTACGTCTTTTGGAACTTTGAAAGCCTTCACAAGGCAGTTCCCATACCTTTGAGGCCCATCAGAACAAAAGAGCGCCACCAGTGACAAGAATTTTTCCAAGTCACTACAAAGCCAATCAATGCCATTGGAAATGAACATTGAACAAATTATCGTTCACATGCTTTAAATGTTGCTTAACCACTTAAGGACCGCCGCACGACTATATACGTCGACAGAATGGCACGGCTGGGCACATGGACGTATATATACGTCCTCTTTAAGAGCCCAGCAGTGGGTCGCGAGCGCACCGCCGGCGGCGCGCTCGAGCCCCCCGTCCCAAGCTCCGTGACCGCACCCGCGGACCCGATCGCCGCGGGTGTACTGCGATCGGGTCACAGGAGCTGAAGAACGGGGAGAGGTGAGTGTAAACAAACCTTCCCCGTTCATCTCTGTGGCAATGTCAGTGATTATTGTACCTGGGGCCCCTGGGCAGTGCCCAGGAGTGCCCTTGCATTAAGATGGCCCTGGCCATTGTCATTTTCACAGTAATCAGTGCATTTTTATAGCACTTTTCACTGTGAAAATGACAATGGTTCCAAAAATGTGTCAAAAGTGTCCGCTGTGTCCGCCATAATGTTGCAGTTACGAAAAAAAATCGCTGATCACGGCCATTAGTAGTAAAAAAAAATAATTATTAATAAAAATGCCATAAAACTATCCCCAATTTTGTAAACGTTATACATTTTGCGCAAACCAATCAATAAACGCTTATTGCATTTTTTTTTTACCAAAAATATGTAGACGAATACGTATCGGCCTAAACTGAGGGGAAAAAAAATTATAGCTTTTTTTGGGGATATTTATTATGGCAAAAAGTAAAAAATATTGCGTTTTTTTTCAAAATTGTTGCTCTGTTTTTGTTTATAGCGCAAAAAATAAAAACCGCAGAGATGATCAAATACCACCAAAAGAAAGCTCTATTTGTGGGAAAAAAGGACGTGAATTTTGTTTGAGAGCCACGTCGCACGACCGCGCAATTGGCAGTTAAAGCAACGCAGTGCCGAATCGCAAAAAGGGGCAAGGTCCTTAACCTGCATAATGGTCCGGGTCTTAACCAGTTAACGTACCATCCAAAATGTTTATTTTATTTGAAGATTTATATATATATAATACATGGAAATGCGTCTGTTGTATACACCTATTGGGACAACTCACTTGTGCGCACGCAAAGTTTGCACTTACTACATTATGAAGAACGCAACCAAGTTGCAGATTTTGTCTCTCAAAAATGAATGTTTCGGCAGGTCGCTTTTTGAGATAATGGAATTCAAATTCAGATTATGTAACATCAAGACCCGCCCACTATTGCGCTGCATCTGTGATGATTTGTGCTGCAAAAACGAACGTATCTGCTGGTTTGGTTTCAGCGATATTGCGCATTAGAGTCGATGAAACCTCTCCCACTTTACACCACATGTTATTACATTTTAAAAACAATTCTACTATTTGTTTGTGCTGATTTGTACCACAAAACAAACTTTCTGTTTGTTCGGCTTTTGAGATATTGGACATTCAATGTAAGGTTATGTAACCTAAAGCCCCACATTTCAAAAACAAATATAGTGGAACCTTGAATTACGAGCATAATCCATTGCAGGAGAGTGCTTGTAATCCAAAGTACTCGCATATCAAAGGAAGTTTCCCCATAGAAGTCAATGGAAACGAAAATAATTTGTTCCGCATTAACTTCAATGACGTGCAATACCGCATGTGGCCAGAGGTGGGGGGCGCCAGAGAGCTTCAGAAACACTCGAAAAGGCCAGAGGACTGACCTTGGAAAGGCTTGGAAACACCTGGGAACAGAGTATTTCTGAGCTTTTACGAATTGCTCCAATCGGCTCCACTTGGCTCTGCTCAGCTCCAGCGCCCCCCACCTCAGGCCAAATGCGGTACTGCACACGCCATTATCTTGAATTCTGTGCGTTTTGTGAGACGACATTCGCAAACCGAGTCAGAATAAAAAATAAATAAAGTTTCTCGTCTTTCAAAATGTTCGTTATCCGCGTTACTCGTACACCAAGGTTCCACTGTATACCATATTTATTCTGCATTGGCAGGTATATTGGTATAGTATATATTTTTTATATAGGACTCTTATTTTTTATCAGCGAGAATGATTATGGGACTCATTTATGCTACCCTAAAAACCTAAAATATACCTTTGAAGTTTTTCAGAAAATGTGGAAAATCTATCTTCAAAAATGTAAACACTTTAACCGCTTGCAGACCAGCCCCGTCATTATACTGCTGCTCAACGGCACAAACCGCCATAGGTGTACATCGGTCTTTGCACAGGAGATAGCGGGAGTGTGCCCACGGGTCGGGCGGTCTCAGAGTCTGCCGGCGACCCACAATCGTGGTATACAGAGGCAGAACGGGGATCTGCCTATGTAAACAAGGCGATCCCCCGTTTAGCCAGATGACATGTCAGAGATCTTTTGTTCCCAGTCATCTGGAACAGCTATACGTGTCATGTCCCTGGTAGCCCACCCCCCTACAGTTAGAACACCTCCCAGGGAACACACTTAACACCTTGATCGCCCCCTAGTGTTAACCCCTTCCCTGCCAGTGTAATTTATACATTTATTAGTGCATTTTTATAGCACTGATTAATGTAATAATGTCACTGGTCCCCAAAAAGTTTCATTTGGAGTCAGATTATCCACCGCAATGTCGCAGTCCCTAAATCTATCCCATAGTTTGTAGATGTGATAACTTTTGTGTAAACCAGTGTTTCTCAATTCCAGTCCTCAGGCCCCCCCAACAGGTCAGGTTTTCAGGATTTCCCTCAGATGAAAAGGCTGTGGTGATTACTAAGGCAGTGAAACTGATCAAATCACCTGTGCAAAATAATGGAAATCCTGAAAACCTGACCTGTTGGGGGGGCCTGAGGACTGGAATTGAGAAACACTGGTGTAAACCAATCAATTTATGCCTATTGCATTTTTTTTTACAAAAAATATGTAGAAGAATATATATCGGCCTAATCTGAGGAATACATATCGCAAAAAATGACCTGGTCATCATGGAGGCGAATCCTTTCGGGGCTGAAGTAATTAAAGTTACTTTCCTAAAAGGCTTTAAAAAAAGTTAGTACATTCTGTATTCTATGTTCTTTCCAGATATACTATAAAGATCAGAGGGCCAGATTCACAGAAAAAGTATGCCGGAGTATGATACTCCGGCGTACTTTCAAATTTGCCGCGTCGTATCTTTATTTGTAATTCACAAACAAAGATACAACGGCTTTTGGCTAAGATCCGACAGGCGTACGGCTTCGTACACCTTCGGATTTTAGGATGCAATACTTCGGCGACCGCTGGGTGGAGTTTGCGTCGTTTTCCACGTCGCGTATGCAAATTAGCTGATTACAGCGATCCACGAAGATACGCGCGTTCATCGCATTCTGTTACGTCGTCACTAGTCGGTTTTTCCCGTCGCAAACATAAGCCTGCTTTTTCATGGCTTACATTTAGAACAGCCATGTTAAAGTATGGCCGTCGTTCCCGCGTCGAATTTCAATTTTTTTTTTTTTGCGTAAGACGTCAGGGAATGCGAAAGTACTTTACGCACTTCGCTGTTCAAAAAACGCCGTAATTTCGCGCAAAGCACGGCGGGAAATTTCCTAATGGAGCATGCGCAGAACGTTTGGCGCGGGAACGCGCCTAATTTAAATGGTACACGCCCCATTTGAATTAGGCGGGCTTGCGCCGGACGGCTTTACGCTATGCCGCCGCAAGTTTACAGGCAAGTGCTTTGTGAATCAAGCACTTACGCCGAAAACTTGCGGCGGCGTAACGTTAACGGGATACGTTACGTCGCCGCATTTGTACCTGAATCTGGCCCATAGTGTACATGTGTTTCAGAATGATTTGATTTGATTGCTGAGAAAGAGGCATTTTTTTCTTTTTCTTTTTCTTTTTAAATGTTTACAATTACATTTGATGCTGCTTTAATAATATTACATTTGTAACACTTTATAAATAATAAATGTTAATTTGTTTTGAAAGCAGTTTCATGGGACTATTCCTTTTTTTTTTTAAACCATTTTATTGTATTATTTTTATTGAAAAAACTTCAAACATATATAAAATACATTTCGAAAATAGGTTTTACCAACTTAAAAAAATTGAGTAGGTTACACGTTAATATCACTTAAAACTAAGTAACTAAGGGCCAGATCCACGTACAGCGGGCGCAACTTAATTTTTGGGATTTAAGTTACACCGCCGCAAAATTTCTACCTAAGTGCCCGATCCACAAAGCACTTACCTAGAAATTTTCAGCGGTGTAACTTAAATCCGTCCGGCGCAAGGCGGGCCCAATCTAATGGGGCGAGTCCCATTTAAATTAGGCGCGCTCCCGCGCCGGACGTACTGCGCATGCTCCCGACACGATTTTCCCGACGTGCTTTGCGCGAAGTTACTTGCGCCGAGTTTTGTGAATCGCGCCGGGTAAAAAAAGTTGCGTCGGGAAAAAAAAGAGATGCGGCGGGAAAAAAAAAAAAAAAAAAAAATTGACAGCGTCGCGGGAAAGAAGGGACTGCTTTTACATGGTGTACTAACTTTACACTTTGTAAAAGCAGCCCTAATTTTGCGTTTGCAAACTAACAACTTACGGAGACTTCACGAAGGGAAACCGCTTCGTGGATCACCGTAAGTGCTAATTTGCATACCCGACGCGGAATTTCGACGAGAAATGCCCCCAGCGGCGGCCGAGGTACTGCATCCTAAGATCCGACAGTGTAAAACTATTACACCTGTCGGATCTTATGGATTTCTATGCGTAACTGATTCTGTGAATCAGCCGCATAGATAGAAACAGGGATACGACGGCGTATCAGCAGATACGCCTGCGTATCCCTTTTGAGGATCTGGCCCTAAGTCACTAAGTAATGTGGATTAGAATTAGTGACCTAGCGCCTGGGGCGGCACAGCTGGGGTAACCTGTCTTCATGCGCACCCCCCCCCCCGCGCGCGATCACGTCGGCCGCACCGGCCGGTAATTGAGGCCGCGGCTTTGCGGCCTTCTACAGGCCTATGCTTCTTTCTGGAATCTGGCGTCCTCTTGTGGTGGCCAATGGTATTACAAGACAACCAGCAATGCTAATGGAGCTTCCCTGCCTGTTTTCATTGCCTAACCATCTCCTTCTCTTAGAACCCCCAAACATTATATATATTATTTATCCTAACACCCTAGATAATAAAATGGCGATCGTTGCAATACTTTCTGTCACACCGTATTTGCCCAGCGGTCATACAAGCGCACTTTTTTGGGAAAAAATACACTTTTTTTAATTAAAAAATAAGACAGCAGTAAAGTTAGCCCAATTTTTTTTTATATTGTGAAAGATAATGTTACGCCGAGTAGATTTATATCCAACATGTCACGCTTCAAAGTTGCATCCACTCATGTAATGGCGACAAACTTTTACTCTTTAAAATCTCCATAGGCGACGTTTAAAAAATTCTACAGGTTGCATGTTTTGAGTTACAGAGGAGGTCTAGGGCTAGAATTATTGCTCTCGCTCTACCAATCACGGCAATACATTACATGTGTGGTTTAAACACCACTTTCATATGCGGGCGCTACTCACGTATACGTTCGATTCTGCACGCAAGCTCGGCAGGACGGGTGTGTTCCTGGCTCCTAACTTTTTTAGCTGGCTCCTAGATTCCAAGCAAATTTGTCAAGCCCTGTATTAAGTGCTTACTGCTACCTTTACATGGCACCCTGTCTGCCTCCCTCTTCATGATGGCAGTGAGGGCAGTAGGTGGGCGGATGATGATGGGGTGGTCACATGCTGGAAGCTTCTTCTTCAGAGGCTGGTTGAAGTGCTGATTTACTGTTCCTGCCAGCAAAGCACATTAGGGGACAAAAAAAACCCACCTTACCAATGAGCTATGTTTGGGAGTGTGTGTAAAGTGCGAAGCTTTGAAATACGATGAGGGGCGGTTTGCGGCCTTTCAACATGGTTCACGGAGCTTGAGATGTGTGGCATGTGCCTCGAGTGCCCGGCTCTAGTGATGCTACTATTGCAACTACTGTTGATGTGTCATACACATAGTGCGGCCTCACCTTCCTGATTGAGCTTCGACGCAAGAAGGAGCATATAAGCAAAATGAATGTGTAACACTGCAATGCAGCGTGTAATGTGCAAATATAGCCGCATATATATTAAATATATCATTAAAAAATTATACGTAGAAATTATGTTTGTCATATATCCCTTTACTCTACATGTATCCATGAATGACTTTGAAAAGACTATACAATCCCCTAAATAAAATGTTACTGTCTATTTTCCACTTAAAGTAGTTGTAAAGTCAGAAGGTTTTTTTTTTCTCTTAATGCATTCTATGCATTAACCACTTGCCAACCGCTGCACGCCGATATACGTCAGCACAATGGCAGCGGTGGGCAAATGGACGTACCTGTACGTCCCCTTTAAGAAGCCGCGCTCTCTGTGACCGTTTCGCGGGCCCCGCGACCGTTTCGCGGGCCCCGCAAACTCGATGTTCGCCGGTGGCCCACGATCATGTCGCGGAAAGGCAGAACGGGGAGATGCCTATGTAAACAAGGCATTTCCCTGTTGTGCCTAGTGACAGGACACTGATTGTCTGATCCCTGTCATCGGTAGCAGTGATCTCTGTCATGTCACTTGTAGCCCAGCCCCCACAGTTAGAATGACTCCCTAAGACACACTTAACCCCTTCATCGTCCCCCAGTGTATAACCCCTTCCCTGCCAGTGTCTTTTACACAGTAATCAATGCATTTTTATAGCACTGATTGCTGTATAAATGAAAATGGTCCCAAAATAGCGTCAAAAGTGTCCTATGTGTCCGCCATAATGTCGCAGTCATGATAAAAATCGCAGATCGCCGCCATTACTAATAAAACAAATGGCATAAATCTATTCCCTATTTTGTAGACGCTATAACTTTTGCGCAAACCAATCAATATACGCTAATTGCGATTTTCTTTTTACCAAAAATATGTAGAAGAATATATATCGACCTAAACTGAGTAAAAATTTGCTTTTTTTAAAAAAACAAATGTGGATATTTATTATAGCAAAAAGTACAAAATATTGTGTTTTTTTCAAACTTGTTGCTCCTTTTTTGTTAATAGCGCAACAAAAAAAAAAAATCGCAGAGATGAGCATATACCAACCAAAAGAAAGCTCTATTTTTGGGAAATAAAGGACGTCAATTTTGTTTAGGTGCAGTGTTGCACGATCGCGCAATTGTCAATTAAAGTGCCGAATCGCAAAAAATGGCCTGGTCATTCAGCAGCCAATTCTTCTGGTGATGAAGTGGTTAAGATAAAAAACTTTCCGTGTGCAGCTCCCCCCTCAGCCCCCCCAAATACTTACCTGAGCCCTGTCTCAATCCAGCGATGTTGCATGAGAGTCTCGGCTATCTGGGACTCTCCTTCATTGGCTGAGACAGCAGCGGGGTGGCATTGGCTCCTGCTGCTGTCATTTAAAGTCAGTGAGCCAATGAGGAGAGAGAGAGGGGGCAGGGCCGAGCCGAAGCTCTGTGTCTGAATCGACACACAGAACAGTGGCTAGGCTCGGGTGCCCCCATAGCAAGCTTCATGCAGTGGGGGGCACTTGGCAGGAGGGAGGGGCCAGGAGTGCCAGCGGGGGATCCTAGAAGAGGAGGATCTGGGTTGCTCTGTGCAAAACCACTAAACCGAGCAGGTAAAAATAAAGGGCCAGATTCTCGTACATTTGCGGCGGCGCAACGTAACCCGTTTACGTTACACCGCCGCAAGTTTTCAGTGTAAGTGCCTGATCCACAAAGCACTTACCTGTAAACTTACGGCGGTGTATCGTAAACACGTCCGGCGCAAGCCCTCCCAATTCAAATGGGGCGTGTACCATTTAAATTAGGCGCGCTCCCGCGCCGGACGTACTGCGCATGCTCAGTTTAGAAATTCCCGCCGTGCTTTGCGCGATGTGACGTCATTTTTTAGAATGGCGACGTGCGTAGCGTCCATTCGTATTCCCGGACGTCTTACGCCAAAACAAAAAAAATGTGAAATTCGACCCGGGAACGACGCCCATACTTTAACATGGCTCGACTAAAGTTAAGTCATGTTAAAGCAGGTGTAAATTTGCGACGGGAAAAAATTACTAGCGACGACGTAACGAACGCAAAAACCGTCGTGGGTCGCCGTCAATGCTTATTAGCATACCCGACGCAGGAAAACGACGCGAACTCCACCCAGCGGCGGCCGAGGTACTGCATCCTAAGATCCGACAGGTGTAAGTCAATTACACCTGTCGGATCTTAGGGCTATCTATGCGGAACTGATTCTATGAATGGACCGCATGCGGCCAGCGGTGGGGGGGGGCGCCGGAGAGCCTCAGGAACACACAAAAAGGCCCGAGGACAGCTCGGCTGACCTTGACAAACATCGGAAAGGCTCGGGATTGGCGTATTTCCGATCATTTCCGAACGGCGCCAATCGACTACGATCGGCGCCGTTTGGATCCGCTCGGCTCCCGCGCCCCCCCACCTCAGGCCAAACGCGGTATTGCACACCGTTTTGGCTTGAATCCTGCTTGTTTTGCAAGACAACACTCGCAAACCGAGATAGGTTTTTAAAAAATACAGTGCTCGCATTGTGAAACGCTCGTTAGCTACTTGTCGACCAGCCGCCACAGTTATACGGTGGCAGGTCGGCTGCCCTGCACGAGGTCACGTAGATCTACGTCACCTCGCGAATCAGCCACTAGGGGCGCGTGCACGGCTCGCCCCTGATCCCGACACGCGTGCACAGCTGGTGCGATCACCGCCGGGCACCTGCGATCGCTCGTTACAGAGCGAGAACCGGGAGCTGTGTGTGTAAACACACAGCTCCCGGTCCTGTCAGGGGGGAAATGACCTATCGTCTGTTCATACAATGTATGAACAGCGATTTGTCCTTTCCCCATGTCAGTCCACCCCCCCTTCAGTTGTGTTAACCCCTTCCTCGCCCCTAGTGTTAACCCCTTCCCTGCCAGTGGCATTTTTATAGTAATCAATGCATTTTTATAGCACTGATCGCTATAAAAATGCCAATGGTCCCAAAAATGTGTCAAAAGTGTCCGAAGTGTCCGCCATAATGTCGCAGTACCGATAAAAATCGCTGATCGCTGCCATTACTAGTAAAAAAAAATATAAATAAAAATGCCATAAAACTATCCCCTATTTTGTAAACGCTATAACTTTTGCGCAAACCAATCAATAAACGCTTATTGCTATTTTTTTTTAACGAAAAATATGTAGAAGAATACGTATCGGCCTAAACTGACAATTTTTTTTTTATATATATATTTTTGGGGAATGTTTATTATAGCAAAAAGTAAAAAATATTATTTTTTTTCAAAATTGTCGCTCAATTTTTGTTTATAGTGCAAAAAATAAAAACCGCAGAGGTGATCAAATACCACCAAAAGAAAGCTCTATTTGTGGGGAAAAAAGGACGCCAATTTTGTTTGGGAGCCACGTCGCACGACCGCACAATTGTCAGTTAAAGCGACGCAGTGCCGAATCGCAAAAAGTGGCCCGGTCATTGACCAGCAATATGGTCCGGGGCTGAAGTGGTTAACCACGTTACTCGCAATCCGAGGTTCCACTGTATATGTACAGCGCTGCATAATACTATATAAGTACCTGTAAAAATAATGTTAATAATAATACATTTTCATATAGCACACACAAGCACTTTGGGGGTAACAACTGGCCGAAGCAGCAGATGTTTTTCTCCTCTATAATATACAGGTGATTGAAAATAAGCTGTCACACATTTGTTATAAGAAAACATGGCATGCTCCTCTGTTTTCCCAGATTCCATTACTTCAGAAAGGAAAACAAGCTATTTTTATCCCTCCGTGGATCGGCCACGTGCTATTCGGAGCACAGAGCAAACAGTGCAGCTACTGAACAATGATCTGTGTTGGCATATTTGTTCCGGATGATGTGCTGCAGACGTTGGATGTGAGATTCTACTCCCAGAGGAGCAGTGTTATAATACACAACACTGGCGTGACTGATCTGGAATATTCCGGAATACCCCTGGAATGAATTCCGTCCCTTCCTGAGCACAGGTGAACCCCCGTTTATGGAATAATAACTGTCACCTGTGAACAGACCGTGCCTTGTACACACGATCGGAATTTCCAATGGAGAAAGTGACAGACTTTTTCCATCAGATATTCCGATCGTGTGGAGCCCTATCTGAGTTTTTTCATCGGATATTCCGAGGAATTCGGTCGGAGTTTAGATGTAGAACATGTTGGGGTAGATCCACAAAGAAAGTACGCCGGCGTATCTAGTGATACGCCGGCGTAATTTAAAAATTCCCGCGTCGTATCTTTGTTTTGAATCCTCAAACCAAGATACGACGGCATCTGGGTTAGATCCGACAGGCGTACGTCTTCGTACGCCTTCGGATCTTACATGCAATTTTTCGACGTCCTCTAGGTGGCGTTCCCGTCGTAATCCGCGTTGAGTATGCAAATTAGCTATTTCCGACGATCCACGAAACGTACGAGCGGCCGTCGCATTCTTTTACGTCGTTTCCGTTCGGCTTTTTCCGGCGTATAGTTAAAGTTGCTATCTGGTGGCGTACTCAATGTTAGGTATGGCCGTCGTTCCCGCATATAATTTTGAAAATTTTACGTCGTTTGCATAAGTCGTCCGTGAATGGGGCTGGACGCCATTTACGTTCACGTCGAAAGCGACGTCATTTGGAGCAATGCACCCTGGGAGTTTTGACTGACGGGGCATGCGCAGTTCGTTCAGCGCGGGGACGCGCTTCATTTAAATGAAACACGCCCCCTACTCACCGCATTTGAATTCCGCGCCCTTACGCTGCAAGAGTTACCCTACGCCGCCGTAACTTACGGCGCAAATTCTTCCAGGATTCAAAGAATAGCAAAGTAAGTTACAGCGGCGTAGCGTATCTCACATACGCTGCGCCCACGCAGATGTATGTGGATCTGCCCCGTTCTTTTTTACTCCGATAGAATTCCGTCTGATGTGATTTGGCCGGTCAAAAGCCTGATCGTGTGTACGCAGCAAAAACATGGTCAAAATTTGAATTTTCGCATGCACGTCATCATGGTTCTCCGATAATTCTTTGTCAGTGGCAATTTGCTCAATGACATTTCTCCTGAACAACTAGTGACCATCATACTCAAACATATTCTAAGAGCTACGGTAACACCTGGAAAGGTATCAGAAAGCCCTTTGTTATTTAACTTCTTGGAGCCCGGGCCATTGTCAAATGACAGCCACAAGGTGGCTCTACAGGTCTGGGAGGCCGTCTTTTTACGGCCTCGGCTCCTCCGGCGACTGGGGGGGCGCGAATGCCGCGTTACTGAGATGCCGATGCGCGTGCCTGGCGGCCGCAATGTCCGCCAGATGCTCGCGATCGGCCATTACACAGCCAAGGACATGGATCTCTGTGTGTAAACACAGAGATCTACGTCCTGTCAGGGAGAGGAGACCGATGCTGTGTCCCTTGTACATAGGGACACAGATCGGTCACCTCCCCCAGTCAGTCCCCTCCCCCCACAGTAAGAATCACTCCCAGGGAACACATTTAACCCCTTCCTCGCCCCCTAGTGGTAACCCCTTCCCTGGCAGTCACATTTATACAGTAATCAGTGCATATTTATAGCACCGTTCGCTGTATAAATGTGAATGGTCCCAAAAATGTGTCAAAAGTGTCCGATGTGTCCGCCATAATATCGCAGTCCTGACAAAAATCACCGCCATTGCTAGTAAAAAAAAATAACAAAAAAAATGTCACAATTCTATCCCCTATTTTGTAGCCGCTATAATTTTTGCGCAAACCAATCACTTTTTTTACCATAAATATGTAAAAGAATACGCATCGGCCTAAACTGAGAAAAAAATATATATATGTTTTTTTTAAATTGGGATATTTATTATAGCAAAAAGTAAAACAGTCCTTAATTTTTTGTTTATAGCGCAAAAAAATAAAAACCGCAGAGGTGATCAAATACCACCAAAAGAAAGCTCTATTTGTGGGGGAAAAAAGAACGTCAATTTTGTTTGGGAGCCACGTCGTACGACCGCGCAATTTTCATTCAAAGCGTGACAGTGCCGAAAGCTGAAGGAAGGGGGTATATGTGTCCAGTAAGCAAGTGGTTAATAAAACTGCTTGGTGAGATGGAGCAAGACATGACTGGAACTTGGCAAAAACTGCAAACTTGACAATTTCCTCAATGAATACACTACTAAAGTCTTGAGGGAAAATAAGTTTAATTTTTTTTTTTTAACCACTTAAGCCCCGGACCCTTGTGCAGCCAAATGACCGGGCCCCTTTTTGCGATTTGGCACAGCGTCGCTTTAACTGACAATTGCGCGATCGTGCGATGTGTTTTCCAAACAAAATTGACATCTTTTTTTCCCCACAAATAGAGCTTTCTTTTGGTGGTATTTGATCACCTCTTCAGGTTTTATTTTTTGCGCTATAAACAAGAATAGAGCGTCAATTTTGAAAAAAATACAATATTGTTTACTTTTTGCTATAATAAATATCCTCCAAAAATATGTAAAATAATTTTTTTTCCCTCAGTTTAGGCCGATACATATTCTTCTACTTATTTTTGGTTAAAAAAAAAAAAAACGCAATAAGCGTTTATCGATTGGTTTGCACAAAAGTTATAGCGTCTACAAAATAAGGGATAGTTTTATGGCATTTTTATTTATCATTTTTTTTTACTAGTAATGGCGGTGATCAGCGATTTTTATTGTGACTGCGACATTATGGCGGACACTTCGGACACTTTTGACACCATTTTGGGACCATTGTCATTTTTACAGCGATCAGTGCTATAAAAATGCACTGATTACTGTAAAAATGGCACTGGCAGTGAAGGGGTTAACCTGTAGGGGGCACTGAAGGGGTTAAATGTGACCTAGGGCGTGTTCTAACTGTTGGGGGCGTGGCTTGCCGTGGCACGTCACTGATCGCTGTTCCCGATGACAGGGAACCACAATCAGTGACAGTGTCAGCTAGGCAGAACAGGGAGATGTTGTGTTTATGCTAACATCTCCCCGTTCTTCAGCTCAGTGACCCGATCGCGGGACACCGACAGCGATCGGGTCCGCGGGTCCCGCGCACGCGACCACTTGGCTCACATCTTAAAGGGGACGTATATATATACGCCCATATGCGCAGCCGTGCCATTCTGTCGAAGTAAATAGTCGTGCGCCACTCGGGAACCGGTTAAAGGAAGTCTGGGGCCCCCTCTGGCAGGGGGGCCTGGGGCAAATGCCATATGGCCTTTTTTTTTTATTATTTTGTTTTTATTAGTAATGAGGGCGATCTGCGAATTTTATCGTGACTGCGACATTATGGCGGACACATCGGACACTTTTGATGCTATCTTGGGACCATTGTCATTTATACAGCGATCAGTGCTATAAAAATGCACTGATTACTGTGTAAATGACACTGGCAGGAAAGGGGTTAACCACTTGGGTGCGAGGAAGAGGTTAAGTGTGTCCTAGGGAGTGATTCTAAATGTGTGGGGGCTGGGCTAGGAGTGACACGACATTGATCCACTGCTCCTGATGACAGGGAGTTGTAGATCAGTGTCCTGTCACAAGGCAGAACGGGGAAATGCCTTGTTTGCACAGGCATCTCCGTGACACAATCGCGGGACACCTGCGGACATCGAGTCTGCGAGTCCCGCGGGCATGGTCACGGAGCTTGCGGCAGATTCAATGGAACGTACAGGTATGTCCCTTTGTTCAGCCGTTGCATTCTGCCGACGTTAATGTCAGCAAGCGGTTAAAGAGAACCTGAGAGATCAATGTATTTTTCAAGGTGGCAATATGCTTTAATGTAGGCCTCCCAGTGTGATTGGTGGCCTAGAGTCCAACAGGAAGACAAAGGCAGAATGAGGTGGGACAGATGACCTGATCCAGATCCTTCATGGAAAAATGCATAAAATAAATAAGCCATTAAAGGGTCAATAAAGAAAAAAAAATGTTTCTTTAAAATAACAAACATGTTATACTTACCTCCACTGTGCAGTTCGTTTTGCACAGAGTGGCCCCGGATCCACGTCTTCTGGGGTCCCTCGGTGGCTGTCTCTGGTCCTCCCCGCAAAAACACACCACAATCATGCGAGAGCTCGCATGGTGATGAGTCCTTGCGGGCGCGCTCCTGTGATACAGCGAGCTGCCATAGCCGCTCACCGTATCACTCGGCCCCGCCCCTCGGCGCGCCGCGTCACTGGATGTGATTGACAGCAGCACCAGCCAATGGCTGCGCTGCTCTCAATCCATCCGCTCTAGCCAATCAGCAGCCAGGCTGAGCGGCGAAGAGGATCTCGGGACTGCATTAAGGTGGAAAAAAAATTCCTTTACAACTCCTTTAAATAAATAAATCCATTAATTAAAAAATCCACTTGTATTAATCCTCAGGTTCCATAAAACATCTGTTAAATACCCTGGAAACTTTGTAGCATATGTGTGAGGTAGTGCTAGACCTTGTCGGGGGTGGAGAGGTCTGTGGTGGTCTAATGGCCCGTACACACGATCCGAATATCGGACGAAAACGATCGTCCGATGAAGAATCGTACGATTTTCGGATCGTGTGTACACTACTTTCGAGAGCCGATCACGACCGTTCATCCGATATTTTTCGATCGGACATGCACGAAAATTTTCCTCGTACGATGTCAGATTGTACGATTTTCGTTTAGTCAGTACAGTTGTCGTCCGACAATACAATACAAATACATTACAACACATGACATCACTTCCGATTATTTTTTCCGGTCGTACGAGAATTTTCGTGACTTTAATAACCCATTTCATTTTACTTGCGACTATTAAGCGAAAAAAGTCATAAGATCCGTCGTACGATATTCGGATCGTGTGTACGGGCCATAACTCATGGAGGGTCCTTGGATTGAAAGCCTTGGAAACTCCAACCAGCTGGAAAACATTGATCGCTTGATTACTTCATTGGGGTTTGATCTTAAATAAAGCCAACGTATTATAGGGTATTTGGGCTCTACTTCTTTAAGGCTTTAGTATTATGAGATCTTTTGATCATGGAGATTCTAGTCTGAGTCTTAATATGATATCAGTGATCAGGAATGCCTGTTGCACTGGAGGGCAAAAGACACTTCAGGACATCAATATCATATTAGGACACAGATTGCTGTCCTAAATATAACAGATAGAGCACCACCAGATTCTCTGGAAGACATTTATGTTACAGCATAGATGTCGATTATAGTTATTCAAAGCTGTGAAAATGTTGCAATTGTGTTATGTTCTCTCCACACAAACCAAACTTGTTCTTATCATCTTGTTTTTACTGATTGTTTTTTTGTTCCTTTTTTTGTTTTTTTGGAATAGAACACTTAGAGCCGGTTCACACTGGGGCGACCTGGGATCCGACTTCAAGACGCCCCAAGTCGCGCAGTCGAGAAAATGAATGGAAGTGAATGGGAGCCGCCTTAATGTACTGCTCCGACTTCAGAAAGGTTCCTGTACTACTTCAATCTGACTTCTAGGCGACCTGTACCCATTGATTTCAATGGAAGTCGCCTCCAAGTCGGATGCCCGTTCACAGTGAGGCAACTTTACAGGAAGTCGCCCCAGTGTGAACCTGTTCTAAGACAAGCTCCTCCCTCCCACAGGGGAAATCCACGCCAAATTTTTAATAAAAAACCGGCATGCACTCCCCTCCAGGAGCATACCAGGCCCTTAGGTCTGGTATGGATTTCAAGGGGAACCCCCTACGCCGAAAAAACGGCTTGCCCCCCCCCCCAAATCCATACCAGACCCTTATCCGAGCATGCAGACCGGCCGGTTGGGAAAGGAAATGGGGACGGGCAAGCGCCCCCCCCTCCTGAACCGTACCAGACAGCATGCCCTCAACATGGGGGGTGCTTTGGGGCAGGGGGGCACCCTGTGGCCCCCCCACCCCAAAGCACCTTGTCCCCATGTTGATGGGGACAAGGGCTTCTTCCCGACAACCCTGGCTGTTGGTTGTCGGGTCTGCGGGTGGGGGGCTTATCAGAATCTGGGAGCCCCCTTTAATAAGGGGGCCCCCAGATCCCAGCCCCCCAACCTATGTAAATGAGTATGGGGTACATCGTACCCCTACCCATTCACCTGGTGGAAGAAAAATGTCAATAAAAAAACACTACACAGGTTTTTAAAGTAGTTTATTAGGCAGCTCCGGGGGTCTTCTTCCGACTTCGGGGGTCTTCTGCCAGGCACCACCGCTGTCTTCTTTCAGCTCTTTTACCAGCGGGGGCCCAGTCTTCTCCCTTCTTCCGACTTCGGGGGCCTACTTCCGACCTCGGGGGGTCTTCTTCCGACTTCGGGGGGTCTTTCGACTTATCCGCTCTCTTCTCCCGCTCTTTTTCTCTTCTGCCGGGCACCAATGCTGTCTTCTTTCAGCTCTTTCACCAGCAGGGGCCCGGTCTTCTGCGTCGCCTTCTTCTCTTCTTCTCCTCTTCAATGTTGACTCAATGCTCCCTCCCACTGTAATGTCGGGTGTGCGGTGCGTGGCGATTTATGTAGGCCTCTTATGATGTCACAGTCCCAGCATGCTCCTGGTGGTGATGACATAATTACCCCTCCCCCTGATGTCGTCACCACTCGAAGCATGCTGGGACTGTGATGTCATAAGAGGCCTATATAAATTGTCGCACACCGCACACCCGGCATTACAGCGGGAGGGAGCATTGAGTCAACAAATGTAACGTTGTTTGCGTAACTCATCCGTGAATGGGGCTGGCCGTAATTTATGTTCACGCCGAAAGCATTGACGATTTGCCGACATCATTTGGAGCATGCGCACTGGGATACGTCCACGGACGGCGCATAGCGTATAGGAGATACGCTACGCCCGCCTAAAGGTATGTAAATCTAGCCCTATGTATTTAAATCTGCTTCAAAGGAAAGCACCAAGCAATTGTTTTCTATGTGCCCTGGTGACTGGCATTTATCTAGTGCGGAAAACCCCAGTCACTGGCTTGAACAAGCCATTTATGATATTGCATCAGTTATTCTTAATGTTATTATAATGGAGTAATGGTTGAAAAAAGCCTCAGTGGGTTGTGCACTTTAGGCAAGCTCTGAGTATACGCTGACTCTTTCTTTCTGGACACAGGTCTGATATATTGTACCTAGACTCCGCTCAGCGTGACCTCCACTCTCACCGTGATCCTCCCCCTGGGGACTACTTTAGCTCGGTGACTTGTATTTCTGGTCTCGCTACATGTCTATTGTATTGTATTGTTATTTCGATGTATCTTATGATTATGTTTGTCTTTTTGATACTATGTTAATAAATTTATATATTTTTAATATAATTACTCTTTGAGTATACCTGCTCATACAGTACCGATATAGTCCAGTTTGCCCCCCGCTCTTTGGTCTTTTGGGTCTCTGGGGTCCCTTAAGTCCTAACTCTTTTCATATTGTACCTAGAGTTCTGCAGAGACCGGACCCCAAACTGCCGGTGTCAAGAGTTCTTATTATATTCTGCTACAGGATACAATAAATCCTGTGTTTCTGCTTAGACAGCCCCATCTCCAGACCCCTGTGTGGGCACTGGAATGCATTGATCAATTATGCAGAACAGTTAACATATTTATATACTGCCTTTTGATTCGTTTTCATGGAACAAATGTTTTTTAGAGGTTGCTGATTTCACGAAAATGTAATACTTCTAATGTACTTTGCATGCCTAAATATTATCTGGGGAAGTCATAAAGAGTTTCTGCGACACTCTTTGAAAAACCATCATGCCTCTGCATGGCAAATGTTGGTGCAGGCGGCAGAGTCATGTATCTGTTTCAATCAGGCAGATGGATTTGGGGCAAGCACTGATATTAAGAGGTGCATTGAAGCCAGAGTGACCATATGGAGAATCCATCCTCAGTACAGCTGAGCTTCCTTGCAAAAGCTGCCACACAGAGGGGGCAGAAGCAAGGAGTTTTGTAGCTGGGTGGGCCAAGCCCCATGGTGATTCATAGACACTAGCTCCCCATCAGGCTCGCTCCCCTTTTGATTGACACTAGGCAGCCTCCTATTGCCTATAAGATGACATGTCACTCTGCTACACCTCGTATAGAGACAGGCACTCTGCCTGTTTCTGTACACGAACTTAGAGTTGGTCTTAAAGCAGAACTACACTGCATCTGAGCACCAAAAACACTGATAAATGTATTTGTAATATTCAAAGCAAACTTTCCCATCCATCCATGTCTCCATGCTTTATTTTTCTGAGAAATCACTTTGAAAAACACTCCCCTAGCATTTCTGGCTGTGGCCATCTTGAGTAAGGGCAAATGAATCACGTAGCATTCACTTCCAGGAATCCACCTGCTCCTAACAGGAGGGGGGGTGTGTAGCTGAGAAAACCCCTCCTCCCCTCGTGAAGATTCCTGGGATGTATGACAGCATTTGCCAGGTGTAACCAGGAAGTAACTGAAAAAGTGTAAAAAAAAGTTTAAAACAAGTAACAATTTTATACTTTCCTTACGCTTTAATTACCTCCAGTTTCATTATTTACAACCTGGAGGCAATTATTTTTTAATATGGTGAAGCCATGGCACCACTTTGTAAAAGTGGCGCTATTAAGTACCATTTGAATCTATCACATGTTTTAGTAAAACGTCCAAAACTTGCAGCAGGACTTTTTGAATCTGGTGGACTGTTTAACCACTTGCTGACTTGCTCACGCAGATATACTGCGGCAGGTTAGGCTCTCCTGCGTGAATCGCAGTACCTGTGCAGCAGCTTGCGCAGGCGCAGTTGTATGCTGCGGGTCTGGCGGACATGATGTCCACTGGCAACCCGCGATCACCTATTACAGAGGCAGAACGGGGAACTGCCTTTGTAAACAAGGCGATTGACTGTTCTGCCAGATGACGTCAGAGATCTACTGTTCCCAGTGATCAGGAACAGTGATCTCTGTCATGTCCCTGGAAGCCTACCACCCCCCCTACAGTTAGAACACACCGAGGGAACACACTTAACCCCTTGATCGCCCCATAGTGTTAACCCCTTCCCTGCCAGTGTAATTTTTACATTGATCAGTGGATGATAGCACCGATCAATGTAATAATGTCACTGGTCCCCAAAAAGTGTCATTGAGGGTCAGATTTGTTCGCTGCAATGTTGCAGTCCCGCTAAAAATCGCAGATTGTCGCCAATACAATATAATGTAATACAAAAAAAAATTAAGTCCCTAAATCTGTCCCAAAATTTGTAGACGCAATAACTTTTGCGCGAACCAATCTATATACGCCTATTGCGATTTTTTTTTTACCAAAAATATGTAGAAGAATACATATCGGCCTAAACTGATGAATACATTTGTTTTTTTTATAGTTTTTTTTGGATACTGTATGCAGAGCTATTTTTCTCAAAAAATAGGTGCAGGAACTCAACCACGACCCCGTTCAGATTTCAAAAACAGTAGAAGGGTCTTAAAGGGGCATTAAATACCAGGATTGCAATACATACAGAGTGTAGAGTTCAGGGGGTTACACACAGAGTGCAGAGCTGTCACTTGTACACACAGAAACCATACTTCCGTGTTTACAAGTGATTGTGGTGCGCAGGCACCAAAGGGTCTGAGCCAGAGGTGGTGGAACTCAGTTCCCCCAAGTTCCCCCTGAAAAAAAGCCCTGACTGTATGTAATATAGTAAAAAGTAAAAAAAAATATATATTTTTTAATTGTTTGTTAGTTTATAGCAGAAAAAATAAAAACTGCAAATTGTTTGTTTATAGCGGAAAAAATAAAAACTGCAAAGGTGATCAAATACCACCAAAATAAAGCTCTATATGTGGGAAAAAAGGATGCAATTTTTTCAGTGCAGTGTCGCATAACCGTGCAATTGTCAGTTAAAGCGACGCAGTGCTTTATCGCAAAAAATGGCAAATCCTTTCCGGGGCCGAAGTGGTTAAAAAGCCATAACACCAGAAAAGTAGCACAAATGCTTTATTGACTTCGCCCTATGTGGCAAAAGGTGCCCTTCTTTCCCATCTCAGAAGGTTATTATGCAAGCTCAGTTGTCATAGCCCATAAGAAGTACCAAAGTGGGGGCAAAAAATTGAGAGAGACAGTCTACCCCTCTGCATCAGTACATGTAGACCCAGCGACTGGAAACTGTCACCCTACACTTCTAGCAGTTTGGTTCTAGTTGCAAAGACAGAGATTTGGTTAAATTCTAAGCTTGCGGTACTCTATTCTGCCCACAAAGTAGCAACACTGTAAATCAAGGTGGATGTGGCTGCCCTAGACCATGGCTTATGTTGGCTGAGCAGAAACCTGTCCCTCTGTTCTGTCATTCATTTATGAAAACCGTAGTGGCTTGTGCCTTCCCTGTCCCACTTCACAGTCAAGGACTCATGTGAAAGGCTGAATGTTTTCCACACAGTGCTGCAGAATCTACCTACAAAAGCTTTTTGGCAATACTTCTCCTTTGGAATAAAGAAGTGCAGTTATAGTTCTGTGACCTGTTTTCAGCCGACAGCGAGCTAAAGCCAGTTGTCAGCTGACGTCACAGACACGGTCCAGGCTCTAAAAACATCCCGACCATATGGTCAGGATCCTCCCAGAAACCTGGATCGGCAGCTGATTCAGCCTTTCAGTGAACCGCTGAGAGCCTGAGCCAGTTACCCCGCCCCTTTCACAGTCTAGTGCTCCAGTGAGCTTTGGTGGGCAGAGCAGAGAGCCGGTAATTGACAGTCACTGGCTCTCTGCAGGCTGTAGATCGAGAGCTGAGTGATCAGCGGTGTTTGATCGATCACTTCTCAATCTTATAGGTGGCGGGAGACAGGGCTGGACTGGGACAAAAATTAGGCCCTGGACTTCATCCAGACTGGCCCACTTTGACAGGTCTCTCCCATGGCGGCCGGACAACTCCTGCACCCCCCCAGGCCACCCAAGCCCCCTCTCCCCCTTCACTAGCCACTAGCATTCTACTTTATTAGAGTAGAACAGCTGGTACTGGTACTCTTATAGGGGAAGCTAGACATTATTTCACCCGGGGGAAAGAATCAGTTCGGGGCCCCCCCTTTATGGGACAAGATTAGGCAGAAGTGAGAAACTCCCAGGCCATAGCTGTTGAGTCAGCTGTCTGTCCCCTCCCCCATGCTCCTCTGTCATCCCCCCTGTTCCTCTGGTCCTCCCCCTGCTTCTCTGTTCCCCCCAGGTGAGCTCTGCAAGGAGGAAGAGGAGGTGAGCGATGCGGGAAGGGAGAGACAGAGGAGCGGAGGGGGGCGGCAGTCCGCGGTCACTGAAGCTGGCCCACTGAGCCATCGGCCCACCGGGAAACTCCCTGTAGTCCCAATGGCCAGTCCATCCCTGGCGGGAGACAGCTGTGAACAACCATCTAGGTGAGTATGATTGTTTTTATTTTTCTAATCCCATACATCTGATTTAAATCTGAGGTTATGCATTTTATCAAATTTATGGAGAGGTTTCTACCTATAAAAAGAACTATAAACTTTTAGATTGCACTTTGGTGGGAGAAAGGAGCTATTGTTATTTGGATATATAATAGGACATGAGCAGACTGGAGCGACTATGTCCATTGGTGGGGGTCGCATGACCTTCAATGTGTGGAATTTGGCTCAGGGATATATTTACTCAACACATAAAAGCCACAGGAAAACAGATAGTGCTGAGAGGTCTCAACATTTGCAACCATGACCCTTAAATATTTGAAGTAAAACTATATGTGAATAACAAGACAAAGGCCCTTGTTCTAAGGAATGAGAAGGGAACATTTCAAAAGAGATTTTATCTCCCACTGATATAATTATTTTTATTATATTCACAGTTCGTTCAGTTTCCTTATTTTTCACATTTCCAGACATGGCAACCTGGGAGAACAGTTCAAGGTGATAAGGTAGAGGCCTTCGCCTTGTGTTAAAATCTGGGTGCGATTCAGAAAGAGCACAGTGATATAGATATACATATAGGAAGTTGTACAGAGTACATGGACAGCTAATAGGAACAAATGCCAAGGATCATGGCGCTGACCCGACCCGGAAGTGATGTCATCCGAAAGTGTACCACCGATCGTAGTCCCATCCATCCGGAAGCACCGTGCACCAGCAGTGTGGCCGGAGGACAGACCTGATCATGGACACCAGTCCACACCAGTGACATCGGACTCTTCCCTCACCTGGAAATCGGAGCGGATGAAACCCCATTATGCCTGTCATCACCCCAATCTTGTGAGTGTACTCAATTAAAGTGGAGTTCCACCCATAAATATAACATTACATCAGTAGTTTTAAAAAAATGTCATTAGTCCTTTACGATTTTTTTTTTTTTTTTTAGATGCCTTCAAAGTGTTGTTGCTAGGTAGAATAGTTAATCTTCCCACTTCCTGCACCTAGGTGCTTAATGCTTCCTAACCTACACCGCACAGACTCCTGGGAATGTAGTGGGTGTAACTTTCCAGGAGTCTGTGCACTCCCCAGTCTCAAAGAATCATGTGACTTGGACAGCACAGGTGCTGAAACCTGATCTGACACTGCTTGTGCAGCACTAAGCATGTGCGAGATTTGCAAGGCTGAAATCCAGGAAGTCATACAGTCTGGCTTCATGATGCCCACACTTAAGATGGCCCCAGTCAATTTCTATTTTATAAAGTGTCTAAATGCTGTAACAACCTAACAAAACGGACCTTAGTTTACAGACTAACTTTACTAGAATACATTAAGCTTGTGTATTACAGGGGTATTTATATTTAAAAAGTGAAATTGTGGCCGGAACTCCGCTTTAAGTTTTTCTAATTAAACTGCACACTTATAGCACTTAGATGGCGCTGTTCTCGGTTCCCTTTTATATCTCAGAGTTTTCTTTTTCCTTCTGATGCCGCGTACACATGATCATTTTTCGGCATGAAAAAAACGTTGATTTTCCGAAATGTCATTTAAAATGATCGTGTGTGGGCTTCACATAATTTTTCAGGTTCTGAAAAACAACAAAAAATATTTTCTAACATGCTGCATTTTTTAACGTCGTTTTAAACTATGTCGTTTTTCGGGTTGTAAAATATTATCGTGTGTGGGCTAAAACGACGTAAAAAACCTGCGCATGCTCAGAAGCAAGTTATGAGACGGGAGCGCTCGTTCTGGTCAAACTACCGTTCGTAATGGAGTAAGCACATTCATCACGCTGTAACAGACAAAAAAAGCGCAAATCGTATTTTACTAACATGGAATCAGCTAAAGCAGCCCAAAGGCGAATGGAACTTCCCATTTATAGTGCCGTCGTACGTGTTGTACGTCACCGTGCTTTGCTAGATCATTTTTTAAAAACGATGGTATGTAGGTAACATCGTTTTAATGATGAAGTTGCTGAAAAATTATCCTGTGTTTACGCGGCATAAAACTTTTTGAATCGGCGGCCTTCTCTGAACAGTTATTTACTTATTACTATTATTTTGAACTTTACATGGACTAAATCCCCAAAGAGAACTGTTGCTATTCCCTTGGCCTCTCCACCCAATCCCTTTTTATTTGTACTGAGTCTGAACCTCTGAACCTGAGTGCGCCATATTATCCAATCTTGTTTATAGAGCTTGGTGACATGTTGCTGGAAGGAGCCATCAGAAGATGTGTACACTGTAGTCATAAAGGGATGGACATGGTCAGCAATACTCAGGTAGGTCGTGGCGTTTAAACGATGCTCAAGTGGTACTAAGAGGCCCAAAGTGTGCCATGAAAATATTCCCCACACCATTACACCACCACCACAAGCCTGCATCATCGATACAAGGCAGGATTGATCCATGCTTTCATGTTGTTTATGCCAAATTCTGACCCTACCATCTGAAATTGAGACATATCAGACCACGCAACGTTTTTCCAATCTTCTATTGTCCAATTTTGGTAAATTTGTGCGAATTGTAGCCTCGGTTTTCTGTTCTTAGCTGACAGGAGAGGCACCCAGTGTGGTCTTCCACTGCTGTAGCCCATCTTCTTCAAAGTTCTCTTTGTTGTGTATTTAGAGATGGTATTCTGCATACCTTGGTTGTAACAAGTGGTTATTTGAGTTACTATTGCCTTTCAATCATCTCAAACCTTTCATATACATTGAACATATCAGAGGCTTCTTCATCCTGACACCTACAGCATCTCACAAAAGTGAGTACACCCCTCACATTTTTGTAAATATTTTATTACATCTTTTCATGTGACAACACTGAAGAAATTACACTTTGCTACAATGTAAAGTAGTGAGTGTACAGCTTGTATAACAGTGTAAATTTGCTGCCCCCTCAAAATAACTCAACACACAGCCATTAATGACTAAACCGCTGGCAACAAAAGTGTCACATCCCTAAGTGAAAATGCCCAAATTGGGCCCAAAGTGTCAACATTTTGTGTGGCCACCATTATTTTCCAGCACTGCATTAACCCTCTTCGGCATGGATTTCACCAGAGCTTCACAGGTTGCCACTAGAGTCCTCTTCCACTCCTCCCAGAAGACATCACGGAGCTGGTGGATATTAGAGACCTTGTGCTCCTCCACCTTCCATTTGAGGATGTCCCACAGATGCTCAATAGGGTTTAGGTTTGGAGACATGCTTGGCTCGTCCATCACCTTTACCCTCAGCTTCTTTAGCAAGGAAGTGGTCATCTTGGAGGTGTATTTGGGGTCGTTATCATGTTGGAACACACATTGCGTATTGCAGATTGTCACTTGCCACAAGTTGCTGATTGTAACCACGTCACCTGCCACACGTTGCGGGTTGTCACTTGCATGTGTCCCAGATAAAAGGCAGGCAGCAGAGAGATAATGTAATCTCTCAGCTGCCGCGGCTGCACAGTGAGGGTGGAACTGTGGTGATACAGGAGGGTCGGGCGGTGAAAGATGACATCATCTCTCTGCTCCCCTCTGCGCTCACTGCTCCCCACCCCCCCGCCTGCAAGTTTTCTGCCCGCCCCTGTCACCACTAACAGCAGCGGCGCTGGGCTTTCCTCACAGACAGCGGCGCCTGCCCGCTCACTTGCTAACTGCTTCCCCCGAGTGCCCTCACAGGCAGTAGAGCGGGCGGAACGAGTTGGCTGGCCGGCGTCAGTTTGCCGCCCCCCTAAAAGTGCCGTCTGGTACCATGGTACCACCCGGTCCCATCATAGGGCTGGCCCTGGGCAGCACTCATGCGGCCCCAGACCATGACACTCCCACCACCATGCTTGACTGTAGTAAGACACACTTGTCTTTGTACTCCTCACCTGGTTGCTTCACACCATCTGAACCAAATAAGTTTATCTTGGTCTCATGAGACCACAGGACATGGTTCAGTAATTCATATTCTTAGTCTGCTTGTCTTCAGCAAACTGTTTGCCGGCTTTCTTGTGCATCATCTTTAGAAGAGGCTTCCTTTTGGGACGACCAATTTCGTGCAGTGTGCAGAGTATGGTCTGACACTGGTAGGCTGACCCCCCCACCCCTCCAAGCCCTGCAGCAATGCTGGCAGCACTCATACGTCTATTTCCCAAAGTCAACCTCTGGATTTGACACTTAGCACGTACACTCAACTTCTTTTTTCGACCATGGCGAGGCCTATTCTGAGTGGAACCTGTCTTGTTAAACCGCTGTATGGTCTTGGCCACCGTGCTGCAGCTCAGTTTCAGGGTCTTGGCAATCTTCCTCAGGGGTATAATTCAGACAATCATCATCACTATAAAAAAGAGAAAAAATCTAATACAATAACAGAGAAAGGGAATAGTATACATAGTAGAAACAATGTTGAAATTAACAATTACATTTTTTTTTATATTAGATAAAACAACATATATAAATAAATATATGTATATATTATATATTCACCATGTCGGACCATTCACTCACTCACCCAGAGCCAAGCCTCCACACTGCCAAGTCAAGATGCAACCAGGATATAGGGACAGAACCTGGACAATCTGTGCGGCCGCAGAGGGCCCACAAAAACCAAGCTATAACATATATAGGCCCAGATCCACGAAGCAGTTACGTTGGCGTATCTATTGATACGCCGAGTAACTGCTAGGTTGCTCTGGCATATCTTTGTTTTGTATCCACAAAACAAGATACACCTGAAGCTGGGCTAGATCCGACTGGCGTACGTCTTAGTACGCCGTCGGATCTAAGTTGCATATTTACGCTGGCCGCTAGGTGGCGCTTCCGTAGATTTCTGCGTCGAGTATGCAAATGAGCTAGATACGGCAATCCACGAACGTACTTCCGGCCGGCGCATTTTTTTACGTTGTTTCCGTAAGGCTTTTTTCGGCGTATAGTTACCCCTGCTATATGAGGCGTATCCTATGTTAAGTATGGCCGTCTTCCCGCGTTGAATTTTGAAAATTTTACGTTGTTTGCGTAAGTCGTTCGCGAATATGGCTTTGCGTAGAATTACGTTCACGTCGAAAGCATTGGCATGCTGCGGGTTAATTTGGAGCATGCGCACTGGGATATTCCCATGGACGGCGCATGCGGCATTAAAAAAAAAAACGTCAATTACGTCGGGTCAAGTAAAATTAACATAAAACACGCCCACATCTTTAACATTTGAATTCCGCGCCCTTACACCGGCAGATTTACGCTACGCCGCCGTAACTTTAGAGGCAAGTGCTTTGTGAATACAGCACTTGCCTCTCAAAGTTGCGGCGGCGTAACGTTAGTACGATACGCTACGCCGGACTAAAATTACGATCCGCTTTGTAGATCTGGCCCATAGTATATTACTCAAAAGAGGAAGAGGAGTTTTGGCACTAAAACGCTCAGGTGACTCTGCCCTAGTCCAATGACTGATCTGCAATATCAGGAGAGATGCAGTCATAGTCTGGTTGGCTTTTAGGACAAGTGAAAGGATTTGATTGTGTACAAACTTTCATACCATGACAGACTTAAATGAAAGAACCGTATTTGTTTTCGGAGGTTCGTTGTTCAGTTTTCAGGATGTAAGCAGGATAAGGACTGACAGCACATATTGAAGGAAATGTTTTTCTGGGAAAAAACTGGCAGATTGTAACTGACATGAAAAAATAAATCATTCAGGTTTGTTTTCAAGACCAGTCAGCTGCACACTTAGATGAAAATTGTAGAATTATCATTGCTGAATTATATCTTCCAAGTACAGTGGAAAGAGATTAAGTAGTGTGGTTAAAAATATAAAAAAACATTTTTTTAGCGATCTCCAAGAAATATTCAGCGGCAGGGCTGTCTTTAAGGCAGGGCAAAAGGGGAAACTGCCCTGGGCCCTGTTATTGTTGTGGGGCCCAAAGCAGCTGCCTCATACTTGCCAACTATACCAGTTTAAATTCCCATGTCCCTTGAAGTTTTAGTCCTGTGCTGTGTCCTGATATCTCACTGTGAAGTGCTGCTACTAATGCTGCTCAGCTCTGCCCTATTGTTGTGTACAGATGACTCACCTGCAGACCCAGTGTTTACATGTAAATAACTGTCATTCATATGTAAATAACAGGAGCATTCACATTCATATGTAAATAAAGGCAGCATTCATATGTATATCATGCCCCTCTGCAGTGAAGAGATGATGTGATGTAACCTCTAGCAACCAATCAATGAGCAGAATTACTGTACAGTAATCTCTAGCAACCAATCGCAAAGAAGAAATCATGTGCTGTAACCTCTAGCAACTAATCAGTGAGCCGTAATGTATGCTGTAACCTCTAGCAACCAGTCTGTAAGTGGTAATGATATGCTGTAATCTCTAGCAACCAGTCAGTAAGTAGTAATGATATGCTGCCAACCAGTGGTGGCTGGTGCTCAACATTTTTGGGTGGGGCACAAACAAACAAAAAAAAAAACAATTGCAGCCTCACTGTGCCCATCAAACGCAGCTACTGTGCCCATCAAACGCAGCTACTGTGCCCATCAAATGCAGCCACTGTGCCATCATTTATCGCCACTGTGCCATGCCATCAAACACAGACACTGTGCCATCAATTGTCGCCACTGTGCCCATCGTCACCACTGTGCCATCAATCGTCACCACTGTGCCCATCAATTGTTACCACTGTGCCATCAATTGATACCACTGTGCCATCAATTGTCACCACTGTGCCCAGCAATTGTCACCACTATGCCATGCCATCAAACGCAGCCACTGTGCCATCAATTGTCACCACTGTGCCATCAATCGTCACCACTGTGCCCAGCAATTGTCACCACTGTGCCATCAATTGTTACCACTGAGCCATCAATTGTTACCACTGTGCCATCAATTGATACCACCGTGCCTTCAATTGTCACCACTGTGCCCAGCAATTGTCACCACTATGCCATGCCATCAATTGTCACCACTGAGCCATCAATTGTCACCACTGTGCCATCAATT
This sequence comes from Rana temporaria, assembly GCF_905171775.1. Classification (NCBI taxonomy): domain Eukaryota; kingdom Metazoa; phylum Chordata; class Amphibia; order Anura; family Ranidae; genus Rana; species Rana temporaria. The sequence goes on from NC_053493.1 coordinate 359,060,397, forward strand.
GTCATCACTGTGCAATGCAAAACGCAGCCACTGTGCCATCAATTGTTACCACTGTGCCCATCAATTGTTACCACTGTGCCATCAATTGTTACCACTGTACCCAGCAATTGTTACCACTGTGCCATCAATTGTTACCACTGTGGCCAGCAATTGTAGCCACTGTGCCCAGCAATTGTAGCCACTGTGCCCAGCAATTGTCGCCACTGTGCCCAGTAAAATGCCCCCCCCCCCCCCCGCCTGGCACTTACCTTTCTGGGGTCAGCCATGCTTCTAACGTCCCTCAATGTCTTCTCCTGCCTTCTTCAGCCAATCAGGTTACCGGTAACCAGAACCGCTGAACCTGATTGGCTGAGATGCCTGTCACTCTTATCCAAGGAACGCACCCCCCGTGCGTCCCGAGGATAAGCATCTGGAAGCCGTTTACAGCCTATCAGAGCCGCTGGCTGATAGGCACTTCCACAGCCAACCAGCTGCCGTTATTCAGATGGCCAGTGGCGGTGCGAGAGGGGGCGGCGCTCTGGTGCCCTCTATACATGCACCGCCACTGCTGCCAACCAATCGCAATCACTGCCTGATCTGATACAGTAAACTGATTTTAAGTCTAGCTGATATTTATTGTATGTCTCAGAGCAGGTGGAAAGCAATACAAAATACAAGAATTTGTATTCATTTTTTATAAATTTTTATTAACATTAAATATGGCCCTGTTCAGCGTGTAAAATAATTATTGAACACATAGTTACATAGTTACATAGTTAGTCAGGTTGAAAAAAGACACAAGTCCATCCAGTTCAACCACAAAAAATAAAAAAACAAAATAAAAAACACAGTACAATCCCATACACCCAACTCCATACCCACAGTTGATCCAGAGGAAGGCAAAAAACCCCAGCAGAGCATGATCCAATTTGCTACAGTAAAATAAGTATTGAACACGTCACCATTTTTCTAGGTAAATATATTTCTAAAGGTGCTATCGACATGACATTTTCACCACATGTCGGTAACAACCCATGCAATCCATACATACAAAGAAACCAAAACAAATACGTTCAGAAATTAAGTTATGTGTAATAAAATGGAATGACGCAGAGAAAACGTTTTGAACACATGAAGAAAGGGAGGTGCTAAAGGGCTTGGAAAGCCAAGACACACCAGCTGAAATCTATCAGTAATTAGAAAGAAATCCTGCCCCTTGTCAGTCCACATTATTATCAGCTGGTTCAGTCTTAATAGATGGCCTTTAAAAAGGTGTCTCATTACCAAGGTGTCACACAAGAAACATCTCATGATGGGTAAAAGCAAAGAGCTCTCTGAAGGCCTTTGCAACCTTATTGTTGCAAAACATACTGATGGCATTGGTTACAAAAGGATTTCTAAACTTCTGAATGTTCCAGTGAGCACTGTTGTGGTCATATACTGGAAGTGGAAAGAACATAATTTCACCATAAACTGGCCATGACCAGGTGCTCCTCGCAAGATTTCTGACAGAGGAATGAAAAGAATGATCAGAAGAGTTGTCCAAGGGCCAAGGACCACTTGTGGAGAGCTTCAGAAAAAGCTGGAATTAGCCGGTACAATTGTTTCAAAGAAAACAATAAGTAATGCACTCAACCGCCGTGGCCTGTATACACATTCACCACGCAAGACTCCATTGCTGAAGAAAAAGCATTCGGTTCCCAAAGCACCACAATTCTCAATTTGAACAATCCATTTTTTTCAACAGGCCCATTCACACGGAGCACTGTGGTACTTGTCACCTCCCTTGTCATCTCCGGGGTAAAAGGTTTGAGAAACACTGAGCTAAAACTTTACATATAATCAGGGGTCAAGTCCTGGGGAAAAAAGTGTGGGAACTCCCACCCAAGATCCACTCCCCTACCAAAAAAAAAAATGATACGCTCATATGCATATATATTTCACAGAAAATACTGGTGCTGGCCTTGCTTTCAATTTTCATTCGAATTTGTTTTCAAATCGAATTGTTTTCGAATTCGATTCGAATAGAATTTGTTTTCTAATTCGATTGAATTTCGTCCGCGGGTTTTCGATTCGAAAACGTTCGTTCGGATTCGGTTAATTCGTTAATATTACAATTCGGGAATTCGTATGCATACGAATGTCCGAATAATGATTTTTTTTTCCGAATTTCGATTCGGAACGAAACAAAATGCACATGCCTAGTCCATTAGCAAAGGTGCTGAAAAGGAGATCCTGCCTATGCTCGGGAGGAGGGAAGAAGAGACCCTCAGACCCTGGTAAGTGCCTTGCTGCCCAGCCACTCATCAGCGCCCCCTTCATATGGCCCCCATGGCACTTGCCATTGCTGCCATACCCTAGATACGCCACTGCTCACTCGGCTCAGGTGCCATTCAGAGAACCCTTTTAAAAGAAATTGTAAAAAATTCCATATCTAAACTTCAACTTTAAACAAGTGGAACCTAGTTATGTATCCCTCAATGCATCCACCCATAGGTGAAACCTGCCAGGATTAGCTGAAATATTTATTTCCAGTTCCGAGATTTTAGGACTATATTTTGTATGGGAAATGCTTAATTTTCTTAGTTAAATTGTAGGTTAAAGGGTTATTCTGAACAACCACCCCCTAGGTCAGATAAGCTGAATATAGCACATAAATATACTGAACAGTAGTTGGTTCTTCAGCTGTAGCGGGTCAGACTTCCGGCATGTGAGTGGTCACAGCACAGTGGAATTAAATAAAGGCTCTTTTGATGCATTAAGAAGATGTGACCATGGGAAGAAACGTCTTTAAAGCGGGGGTTCACCCTTAGAGGGCACTTTTCCCCCTTCGCTTCCTGCTCGTTATTACTAGGGGAATCGGCAATTTATTTAAAAATATGTGCAGTACTTACCCGTTTACGAGACGCATCCTCTCCGTCGCTTCCGGGTATGGGCTTCGGGAATGGGCGGTCCTTCTTGATTGACAGGTTTCCGAGAGGCTTCCGACGGTCGCATCCATCGCGTCACGATTTTCCGAAAGAAGCCGAACGTCGGTGCGCAGGCGCAGTATAGAGCCGCACCGACGTTCGGCTTCTTTCGGCTACGAGTGACGCGATGGATGCGACCGTCGGAAGCCTCTCGGAAGAATGTCACTCAAGAAGGAACGCCGGCTCCCGAAGACCCATACCCGGAAGCGACGGAAGAAGATGCAGCTCGAAAACGGGTAAGTACTGCACCTATTTTAATATAAATAGCCGATTCCCCTAGACCGAACGAGCAGGAAGCTAAGGGGAGATTTTTTTTTTTTTTTTAAATGGGTGAACTCCCGCTTTAAGTACTGTACAGGGTAGAGGAGCTGGTGACTTAATGGCAGCAAATCTAAGTGACATCACAAGCCCTTTACTGTCAGGATTTTGTTCGAGCCTCTTAAGAACAACACACGTGCAGAAGATGTACTTAAATGACTACCTCTAATGACACTAATTATTCTGCCGGCTTTCTTCCTTCAATGCATTCCACTGTTCCCTCTGTAAACCAAAAAAAATAATATATATATATATATATATATATATATATATATATATATATATATCTATATATATACATTATACAGTATCTCACAAAAGTGAGTACACCCCTCAAATTTTTGTAAATACTTTATTGTATCTTTTCATGTGACAACACTGAAGAAATGACACTTTGCTACAATGTAAAGTAGTGAGTGTACAGCTTGTATAACGGTGTAAATTTGCTGTCCCCTCAAAATAACTCAACACACAGCCGTTAATGTCTAAACTGCTGGCAACACAAGTAAGTACACCCTTAAGTAAAAATGTCCAAATTGGGCCCAATTAGCCATTTTTCATGTGGCTCGTTAGTGTTACAAGGTCTCAGGTGTGAATGGTGAGCAGGTGTGTTAAACTTGGTGTTATCGCTCTCACTCTCATACTGGTCACTGGAAGTTCAACACCTCATGGCAACGAACAAAGAAAAAATAATTGTTGCTCAACATAAAGATGGCGTAGGCTATAAGAAGATTGCCAAGACCCTGAAACTGAGCTGCAGCACGGTGGCCAAGACCATACAGCCGTTTAACAGGACAGGTTCCACTCAGAACAGACCTCACCATGGTCGACCAAAGAAGTTGAGTGCATGTGCTCAGCTTCATATCCAGGAGGTTGTCTTTGGGAAATATACGTATGATTGCTGCCAGCATTGCTGCAGAGGTTGAAGGGGCGGGGGGGTCAGCCTGTCAGTGCTCAGACCATATGCTGCACACTGCATCAAATTGGTCTGCATGGCTGTCATCCCAGAAGGAAGCATTTTCTAAAGATGATGCACAAGAAAGCCTGCAAACTGCTGAAGACAAGGGGCCGGATTCAGATAGAAGATACGACGGCGTAGCTCCTGATACGCCGTCGTATCTCTGAGTGCCGGCCGTCGTATCTATGCGCCTGATTCAGAGAATCAGTTACGCATAGATATCCCTAAGATCCGACTGGTGTAAGTGTCTTACACCGTCGTATCTTAGGCTGCATAATCACGCTGGCCGATAGGTGGCGCTTCCGTATAGTTACGCAAGGAATATGCAAATTAGTATTTACGCCGATTCAGAAACGAACGACCGCCTGGCGCTTTTTTTTTTACGTCGTTTGCGTTAGGCTTTTTCCGGCGTAAAGTTACCCCTGCTATATGAGGGGTATGTGCGGCGTATCCTATGTTAAGTATGGCCGTCGTTCCCGCGTCGAATTTTGAAAATTTTACGTCGTTTGCTTAAGTCGTTCGCGAATAGGGCTTTGCGTAAGTTACGTTCACGTCGATACCAATGAGGCTTTGCGGCGTATTTTCGAGCATGCGCACTGGGATTTTTTCACGAACGGCGCATGCGCCGTTCACAAAAAACTTAAAAAACGCGGGGGTCAAGTCAAATTTAAATAAAACACGCCCCCAACATCCCCATTTGAATTAGGCGGGCTTACACATCAACACATACGTTACGCCGCCGTAACTAAGGGCGCAAGTTGTTTCTAAATACAGAACTTGCGCCCTAAATTACGGCGGCGTAACGTATCTGAGATACGTTACGCCGGGCGGACAGATAGACCATTCTATCTGAATCCAGCCCAAGAAGTCTAAGGAGATGGGTTACTGGAATCATGTCCTGAGGTCTGATGAGACCAAGATAAACTTATTTGGTTCAGATGGTGCCAAGCCTGTGTGGCGGCAACCAGGTGAGGAGTACAAAGACAAGTGGGTCTTACCTACAGTCAAGCATGGTGGTGGGAGTGTCATGGTCTGGGGCTGCACGAGTGTTGTCAGCACTGGGGAGCTACAGTTCATTGAGGGAACCATGAATGCCAACAGGTACTGTGACATACTGAAGCAGAGCATGATCCCCTCCCTTCAGAGACTGGGCTGCAGGGCAGTATTCCAACATGATAACGACCCCAAACACACCTCCAAGACGACCACTGCCTTGCTAAAGAAGCTGCGGGTAAAGGTGATGGACTGGCCAAGCATGTCTCCAGACCTAAACCCTATTGAGCATCTGGATCTCAAACAGAAGGTGGAAGAGCACGTGGGGCTAGATTCACATAGATTACGCGGATCTAAAGATCCGCTAATCTATCTGATTTACGTTCCGCCGGTGCAAATTTGAGAGGCTAGTGCAGTATTCACAAAGCACTTACCTCGAAACTTGCGCCGGCGGATCGTAACTCCCCTGGCGGAATTCAAATTCCGCGGCTAGGGGGAGTGTATTATTTAAATCAGGCGCGTCCCCGCGCCGATCGTACTGCGCCTGCACTGGCCGCGATTTTTCCCAGTGCGCATGTTCCAAATGACGTCGCTAGAACGTCATTGTTTTCGGCGTGAACGTAAATTACGTCCATCCGTATTCGCGACCGACTTACGCAAACGGCGTAAAAATTTAAAACTCGGCGCGGGAACGACGGCCATACTTAACATTAGCTACCCCTCATATAGCAGGGGTAACTATCCGCCAGAAAAAGCCGAACGCAAACGACGTAAAAAAAAAGCGACGGGCGGGCGTTCGTTTCTGAATCGGCGTATCTCCTCATTTGCATATTCGTCGCAAGTAAAACACGAAACGCCACCTAGCGGCCAGCGGAAGATTGCAGCCTAAGATCCGATGGTGTAAGTCACTTACACCTGTCGGATCTAAGGAAGATCTATGCGGAACTGATTCTTATGAATCAGCCGCATAGATCCGACCGTCGGAACTCAGAGATACGACGGCGTATCAGGAGATACGCCGTTGGATCTCTTTGTGAATCTACCCCAAGAGGTCTCTAACATCCACCAGCTCTGTGATGTCATCATGGAGGAGGGGAAGAGGACTCTAGTGGCAACCTGTGAAGCTCTGGTGAACTCCATGCCCAAGAGGGCAGTGCTGGAAAATAATGGTGGCCACACAAAATATTGACACTTTGGGCCCAATTTGGATTTTTTTTACGTATTGGTGTACTTACTTTTGTTGCCAGTGGTTTAGTCATTAATGGCTGTGTGTTGAGTTATTTTGAGGGGACACCAAATTTACACTGTTATACAATCTGTACACTCACTACTTTACATTGTAGCAAAGTGTCATTTCTTCAGTTTTGTCACATGAAAAGAAAAGATGAAATATTTACAAAAATGTGAGGGGTGTACTTACTTTTGTGAGATACTGTATATACTTCCTATAAGTTACAATAATGTGCACAGTAATTTATTTGTTGTGTAACTATTCTATTGTATTGCTCACAGTATGTAGCGTTAACCAACATTCACCAGCGGCTCCTGCGGGGGTATCTCCCGCCCTGCACAGCCAGGCACATGAATTTCACAATCATCCCCGAGACAAGAAGCACTCCCTGCAGCTGTGTTTGTTTGTTTTCTATGTAGGGAAATTGAACCTGGGTGGGGAAGGGTTGTTATAGGGCGCCCACTTGATCAGTAGAAACTCTCCAGGGTCACAAACTACACTATATTACCAAAAGTATTGGGACGCCTGCCTTTACACGCGCATGAACTTTAATGGCATTCTAGTCTTATCAGTAAATACGCCGACCTAACTCAGAATCTGCGCCGTCCTAAGTTTAAGTGTATTCTCAAACTGAGATACACTTAAACCTATCTAAAATACGACAGCCTGCACCGTCGTATCTTAGGGTGCAATATTTAGGCTGGCTGCTAGGTGGCGCTTCCATTGAGTTCGGCGTAGAATATGTAAATTACTAGATTTGCCTATTCACGAACGTACGTGCGCCCGTCGCAGTAAAGATACGCCGTTTACGTAAGGCGATTTCAGGCGTAAAGTTATTCCATCAAATAGCTGGACTAGTCAATGTTGAGTATGAACGTCGTTCCCGCATCGAAATTTGAAAATTTTACGTCGTTTGCGTAAGTCGTCCGTGAATAGGGCTGGACGTAATTTACGTTCACGTCAAAACCAATACGTCCTTGCGGCGTACTTTGGCGCAATGCACACTGGGATATGTACACGGACGGCGCATGCGCCGTTCGTAAAAAACGTCAATCACGTCGGGTCACCAATCATTTCCATAAAACACGCCCCCCATCCTCATTTGAATTAGGCGCGCTTACGCATTTACGCTACGCCGGCGTAAGTTAGGAGGCAAGTACTTTGTGAATACAGTACTTGCCTCTCTGACTTAAGGCAGCGTAAATACGATACGCTACGCCGCCTTAGGCCTCGTACACACGACCAAACATGTCCGCTGAAACTGGTTCGCGGACCAGTTTCCGCTGACATGTTCGGTCGTCTGTACGGCCGTACAGACGACCGGACCGTTTTCCAGCGGACATTTGTCCAGTCGACCGTTTTCCAGGGGAAAAAAATTTCTTAGCACCGATGGAACGATGTCCGCCGGACACGTCCGATGGTCAGTATGACCGATCGGACATGTCCGCTGGCCCGAGAACCCGCGCATGACGTCGAAGTGATTTGACGCATGCGTGGAAGCATTTAACTTCCGGGTTCGCGCACGTCGCCGCGTCATCGTCGCCTTCACGTCGTCGTCACGTCACCGCGTATTCTGTCCGTGCGGATTTTGGTTTGATGGTGTGTACAACAATCAGACCAAAATCTCTGAGCGGACATGTCAAATGAAAGCGGTCCGCGGACCGTTTTCATCGGACAGATCCGGTCGTGTGTACGAGGCCTTAAAGATGCGGCGCCATACCTGAATCCAGCTATTAGTCCGTAGGGTTCAATATTGGGTTGGCCCACTCTTTGTGGCTATAAGAGCTTCAACTCTTCTGAGAAGGTTGCGCACAAGGTATAGTAGTGTGTCTATGGGAATGTCTGACCATTCTTACAGAAGTGCATTTCTGATGTCAGGCACTGATGTTGGATGAGAAGGCCTGGCTCGCAGTCTCCGCTCTAATTCATCCCAAAGGTGTTCTCTGGGGTTGAAGTCAGGACTCCAGTCAAGTTCCTCCACCCCAAACTTGCTCATCCATGTCTTAATGGACCTTGCTTTGTGCACTGGTCCAAATCATTTGGTGGAGGGGGGGGGGGGGGTTATGGTGTGGGGTTGTTTTTTTAGGGGTTGGGCTTGGCCCCTTAGTTCCAGTGAAGGGAACTCTTAAAGTGGATGTAAACCCACTCTCATCCTTTCTAAACTACTCCCATAGTGCTGATCTATAAGGATATAGATGTCTCCTGCATGAGATACTGCATGTATCCTCACCTGTCAAATGTCTCCCCTCTGTCTGTAATAAGAACTGAAACATGCAGATTCTGTGGGTGGATCTGTTGTCTGGAGCTCTGTGGGTGGAGTCGTAATGTCAGTAGACTCCCTGCCCACCTCTACACTCCCCTTGTCAACATGCATTTTTTCCTGTGTATTCATTACACTAAATTCGGCTATGATCACTAATATCCAGTCAAAATCCACATGACTTCAGAAAAGATGTGGGGGTGGGAATTAAAAAAGAATGCCTGTCTCCAAGCTAGTGCATGAGATATGTAAATAACCTGTCATTCACAGCAAGGGGGCAGAACGGACCAAGGTTTTTCTCTGCAAGTCAGTTTTTTTTCACTGAACAATAAAAGAGGATTGCTCAGAGCTGGATTAACTCTGTGTGGCAAGACTGGACACAGATGAAAGGAAATCTTACACTGTACATTGTGACATCAAAAATATATATATATATATATTTCGGGTTTACATCCACTTTAAGACGTCAGCATGCAGAGACATTTTGGACAATTTTATGCTCTCAACTTTGTGGGAACAGTTTGGGGATGTCCCCTTCCTGTTCCAATATGCCTACGCACCAGTGCACAAAGCAAGGTCCATAAAGACATGGATGAGCAAGTTTGGGGTGGAGGAACTTAACTGGCCTGCACAGAGTCCTGACCTCCACCATATAGACACCTTTGGGATGAATTAAAGCTGAGACTGCAGGCCAGGTCTTTTCGTCCAACATCAGTGCCTGACCCCACAAATGCGCTTCTGGAAGAATGCTCAAACATTCCCATAGACACAATCCTAAACCTTGTGGACAGTCTGGGCCAGATCCACAGAAGAATTACGCCGGCGTATCTATTGATACGCCGCGTAATTTCAAAGTTCCCGCGTCGTATCTTTGTTTTGTATCTACAAAACTAGATACGACTGCATCTGGGCTCGATCCAACAGGCGTACGTCTTAGTACGCCGTCGGATCGTTGGTGCTTTTTTCCTGCCGGTCGCTAGGTGGCGTTTCCGTCGAATTCCGCGTCGAGTATGCAAATTAGCTAGATACGGCGATCCACGAACGTACGTCCGGTCGGCGCTTTTTTTTACGTCGTTTGCGTACGGCTTTTTCCGGCGTATAGTTACCCCTGCTATATGAGGCGTACTCAATGTTAAGTATGGTCGTCGTTCCCGCGTAGAATTTTGTATTTTTTACGTTGTTTGCGTAAGTCGTTCGCGAATAGGGATTTGCGTAGAATGACGTCGCCGTCGTAAGCATTGGCTTGTTCCGGGTTAATTTCGAGCATGCGCACTGGCATACGTTGGGTCACGACGTATTTGCATTAAACACGCCCCTATCACATTGATTTGAATTGCGCGCCCTTACGCCACCAAAGATACACTAAGCCGCCGTAACTTACGGCCCGCATTCTTTGAGGATACAAAAAAAAAGTAAGTTACGGCGGCGTAGTGTATCTTAGATACGATACGTCCGACGGAAATATGTGCCAGGGTACGTGGATCTGGCCCAAGGTATGTAGCCTGCTAGGATTGGCAGAGGTTGTTACTTAACCACTTAAGGACCGGACCAATATGCTGCCTAAAGACCCAAGGTGTTTTTACAGTTCGGGACTGCGTCGCTTTAACAGACAATTGCGCGGTCGTGCGACGTGGCTCCCAAACAAAATTTGGCGTCCTTTTTTCCCCACAAATAGAGCTTTCTTTTGGTGGTATTTGATCACCTCTGCGGTTTTTATTTTTTGCGCTATAAACAAAAATAGAGCGACAATTTTGAAAAAAATGCAATATTTTTTACTTTTTGCTATAATAAATATCCCCCAAAAACATATATAAAAAAAATGTTTTCCTCAGTTTAGGCCGATACGTATTCTTCTACCTATTTTTGGTAAAAAAAATCGCAATAAGCGTTTATCGATTGGTTTTCGCAAAATTTATAGCGTTTACAAAATAGGGGATAGTTTTATTGCATTTTTAATAATTTTTTTTTTTTACTACTAATGGCGGCGATCAGCGATTTTTTTCGTGACTGCGACATTATGGCGGACACTTCGGACAATTTTGACACATTTTTGGGACCATTGTCATTTTCACAGCAAAAAATGCATTTAAATTGCATTCTTTATTGTGAAAATGACAGTTGCAGTTTGGGAGTTAACCACAGGGGGCGCTGTAGGATTTAGTGTACACTTAGTGTGTGTTTACAACTGTAGGGGGGTGTGGCTGTAGGTCTGACGTCATCGATCGAGTCTCCCCTATAAAGGGATCACACGATCGATGCAGCGCCATAGTGAAGCACGGGGAAGACGTGTTTACATACGGCTCTCCCCGTTCTTCAGCTACGGGGAGCGATCGCGACGGAGCGGCTATAAACAAATAGCCGCGCCGTCGTCCCGGATCGCTCCCCGAGGGAACCCGACCGCCGCGTGTAGCGGGGGGGGGTCCCGATCGGACCCCCGACCCACGTCTAGGCAGGCACGTACAGGTACGTTGATGTGCCTGTCCGTGCCATTCTGCCGACGTATATGTACATGAGGCGGTCGGGAAGTGGTTAAAGGGTCACTAAAGGAAATTTTTTTTTTTAGCTAAATAGCTTCCTTTACCTTACTGCAGTACTGGTTTCATGTCCTCATTGTTCGTTTTTGCTTTGAAGTTGCTGTAATTCTGCTGTGATCTCCACACTTCCTGGTTGCCTGTTTCCTTATAACCATCATACTGGGAGATTTTCACGGTGGTCTAAGCTGTCATTACTGTGTGTCTAAAACTCCTCAGAACCAATCAGATTCATTTTAAAAACAAAACACTGCCCTGGATTTGTTTGTTTTTGTTCTGTGAGTCTTCCCGACTCACCTCTCACCCGGAACTTCATGTATGTACCTTTAAAATCGAAAGTGAAACTAGAGGCACATTATATGATAGATTAAATTAAATTTTTAATCTTTTTAAAGCAATCAGTTAACTTTTATGTCTCTATACCCAATAAACAGTCATTTCAGCAAAAAAAATGTTTTCCTTTAGTGACCCTTTAAGTCCGAGCAGGCTCTGTCTTCATCAATAGAATACATCGCTCGCCGGGGGTTGGCTCATCGGTGTATACTGTATGTAGCCGGAGTTACATACTGCAGTACCGCACATCCAGAGGGCATCCGTGTGGCATTTTATACCCGAGGGAAAAAGACGATTTTTGGGCGTTTTTTTTTTAAGTGTAAAAGGTCGCCTTATACGCCAGAAAATACGGGACTGTATGTTATTGATTGTATACCATGCCAGTTATCGCAGTTTGTTGTAGGATTTGCAAGGGATTTTGTGGTCTGCATTTGTTTTTAGATCTCACCATTTATTTATCACATGCATGTAGAATATACAGAAAGGAAACATCAGATGTGTGGCAGACAGAGAGCAGATGTGCGGGGAGAAGAGCCCAACGTAGAACTAGGGAGGTACATTAGCGCAATGACAAGGATTAGTTTAGCTCAGGGCTTGTTCCAGCTGTCATACGTATTACACAGAAAAGTCACGGATAAAATCTCTACACCAGATGAGTGTGTAGCCGCTAATCTTTATCTCATCACCGCAATCTCAGTGATAGGCTAGCTTGTACAGTGGGGGGGAGATATACAGTATAAAAACTCTGCCCATAGCATCCCATTGCATCTAAAGTGAAACTTCACGCCCCCAATCAACATTGATTATTTTTAATCCTCATGCTGCTAGCATTGGTAAATAGGTAGGAAAGTATACGTAACTTATTTATTTGTTTTGAACTTATTTTTATTTATTTTTACATTTCTTCAGTGACTTTCTGGTTTCTTGTCTAGGCAAATGATTTCATACATCCCATGAGTCTTCAGGAGGGGAGGAGGGGTTTCTTTGCCCTTACTCAGGATGGCCAAGACCAGAAATAATAGTTTTCGCGTTATTTGGATATACCGTATTTATTGGCTTATAACACGCACCTTAACTTTAAAAAGTAAGTTTCAGGAAAAAATCATACATTTTAAATGATGGTTCATCTCCACTCCAAAACGCTTGACGCCGAACGCCTGAAGCCCAAACAAGTTCCGGACCCTTTTTTGTTGCGCGAATCGGGCGGTTTGGGCGTTTTTGAGCGTTTGTATTTCCCATAGAAAGTAATGGAAACGCTCGATTCAAGCGACTAGCGCGACAACGAGCGTTTGATACAGGTGTTTTGTTGCTTTAATCAAAAGGACATTTCACTCAGGCAGAACATAAAAAAAATCTACAAACATAGCAGCAAGTGATGAAAAGATGATAATTTTTCCTATTGGCTAAAATAAAAAATGTCGAAGTACAAAAACGTCGGACGACGCTGTATGCAAACAAGCAAATGTATGCAAACTGTATGCAAACGAGCAAATACGCTGTCAGACGCGAGTGAGGAAGAGCCATCAACGGCTCTTCCTGTTTACATCGTGAGCAGCCGTGATTGGACATGGCTGATCACGTGGTAAAGAGTCTCCGCCGGAGGCTCTTTACCGAGATCGGTGATGCAGGGTGTCAGACTGACACCCTGCATCACCGATCGCCGCGCTGCGTGCCCCCACGGGCGCGCGCGGCATGAAATCCTGCAGGACGTCCATGGACGTCCTGTCAGGATTTCACAACCACTTCCCAGACGTAAATCGGCCATAGGCCGGGCGGGAAGTGGTTAAATAAAACAAGTCATTGTTAGTTTGGTCAAATGTCTGGTCTGATGGGCCCTGACCTTGTTCCTCATCCAGAGGTGAGAGAGTGAACCCCTTGGCAGCTGTGGAAGGTGGGGGATATGGCTGGTTTCCCTCAGAGGGAGACTTACCTCAGCTGTTTTGTTTTGGAACTCACTTCTACATACCTCCCAACATTTTAAGATGGGAATATGGGACACCTACTAACAAACGTATGTAGGCATAGGACACGCCCCATACCACACCCCCTTAAAGTAAAATAATACAGACAAAGGTTAATTAAATCCACACATGCTTTTTTTTTACCACTGATATTTATTACCTTATATTGGCTTTTAAAATGTACAAATGCAGCAATTTAGAAATTTGATGAAAGGCTTAGCACTGGAAAACACTTTTTGAAAGACAAAAAGTGCATTTTATACACAACTATAGAGATCAGATCAAAATGAGGGACAAATGAGGAGGAAAGAGGGACAGAGGGACATTTCTCCAAATCAGGGACAGTCCCTTGAATTCAGGGACAGTCGGGATCTATGGTCCAGATTCACAAAAGGGATACGACGGCGTATCTCCTGATATGCCGTCGTATCCCTGTTTCTATCTATGCGACTGATTCATAGAATCAGTTACGCATAGATAGGCAGAAGATCCGACAGGTGTAATGGACTTACACTGTCGGATCTTAGGATGCAGTACCGCGGCCGCCGCTGGGGGGGAGTTTGCGTCATAGACCAGCGTCGGGTATGCAAATTAGCAGTTACGGCGATCCACAAAACTTTTTCCCGTCGTTACGTCGCCGCAAGTGTTAGTTTGCCGTCCCAAAGATAGGGCACCTTTTACAAAGTGTAAAATTAGTACACCATGTAAAAGTATACCCGTCTTTCCCGCGTCGCTTTTGAATTTTTTTTAAAAAAAAAAAAATTCCGGAGCAAGTCTTTTTTTCACGTCGCGATTCACAAAACGTCGGCGCGTCGTAATTTCACGCAAAGCACGTCGGGAAATTTGCGTCGGGAGCATGCGCAGTACGTCCGGCGCGGGAGCGCACCTAATTTAAATGGTGCCCGCCTGAATTGGAATTTGAATTGGCCCACCTTGCGCCGGACGGATTTAGGATACACCGCCGCAAATTTCCAGGTAAGTGCTTTGTGGATCGGGCACTTAGACAGAAAATTTGCGGCGGTGTAACCTAAATCGGTTACGTTACGCTGCGCCCGGGCTACGTGAATCTGGCCCTATGCTTCTACTTTTGACCATATCTAATACATAAAATCTACTTTACATTATATTCTACCGGGACTATACCTACTAGGTCCTAAACAAACATTTTCTGGCCTGATATGAGACATGTGTCCCCTTTTTTTATGTATGATGTATTTGCACAGCGTGATTGGAGGAAGGTCGGTAGTTGGGGGTCATAGTCTAAAAATGATTATTATTAATAAATAATTTTTACTGCTTATTGTTACTGTGTGGCCATTAACTTCTGTACTTTTGTACAAATTGCATAACTTTATGTTGGGGCATGCTTGGTCGATGACATTACAAGGTGGTCACCCGGCGATGTCATCGGGTGGCTCCGCCCCTTAGTTATTTAAAAACTGTCAGACAGCAGGAGCTTTCGTCGGGTGCAGACTTTTCTTTTTCCGGGTTGGTTGCGGTGTTCTTTGTGATTCACGCTGGATTTACTTTGGGGGGGGGGGGGACATTGTTTTTGTTTTGTTTTTTTTAATAAAAGAATTGTTAAAAAAATCTCTGTTTCTATTTTTTTTACACTTTTTTGGGTGAATGAGTAGGGGTACAATGTACCCCATACTCTCTCACACAGTGGGAGCCGGGATCTGGGGGGATTTGTTAAAGGGGGCTTCCAGATTCTGATAAGCCCCCTGCCCGCAGACCCCCACAACCACCAGCCAGGGTTGTGGGGAAGAGGCCCTTGTCCCCACTGCCCCAAAGCACCCACCATGTTAAGGGCATGTGGCCTGGCATGGTACAGGAGAGGGGGCGCTCGCTCCCCCCCCCTTTCCTGACCTTCCTGGCTGCATGCTTGCATAAGAGTCTGGTATGGATTTTGAGGGGGACCCCACACTGTTATTTTTTGGATCTGAAGGGCCTGGTATGGATAGGGGGGACCCCACGCTTTTCTTTTTTATTGCTTCCATTCTTTTGTTTACATCCAGTTGTCAGTGGGGAAATCCGCTGACAGCTAATAAGTCATCGGTTTTTAAGGACGCGGCGGCCGGCTTCCCCGCCCGCTCCTTAACAACAGCTATTCTTTACACAGAATTTGGATCGGTTGATACATTTTTGACTGATTCGAATCATTCTGAAAATTTTGAATTTGTTAGAAAACGAATAAAGGAAACTGGACTTAATGAAACCAAAATGGATTGCACATGTCTAAATGTCGCACACAAGTCACATGTATATCATGCAGGTGCAACTTTTGAGGGTTTACATTAAAGTCTATAGTCTGTGGGCCAGATTCTTGTATACCGGCGTAAAACTCGGCGGGCGTAACGTATCTGATTTACGTTACACCGCCGCAAGTTTTACGGGCAAGTGCTTGATTCACAAAGAACTTGCCTGTAAAGTTGCGGCGGCGTAGCGTAAATCCTCCGGCGCAAGCCCGCCTAATTCAAACGATCCGGGTAGGGGGCGTGGATCATTTAAATTAGGCGCGTTCCCGTGCCAAACGTACTGCGCATGCGCCGTCCCTAAAATTTCCCAACGTGCATTGCGCTAAATGACGTCGCAAGGACGTCATTGGTTTCGACGTGAACGTAAATGGCGTCCAGCCCTATTCACGGACGACTTACGCAAACAACGTAAATCTTTAAATTTCGACGCGGGAACGACGGCCATACTTAACATTGGCTGCGCCTCATATACAGTAGGTGAACCCGATTTTGTGTCAATCTCGCTCTCTTTCTCGGCGAGATTGAGCACCTACGAGCCCCATCGCGGGAGCCAGCGCCGAGCTGGCTTGCCGCGATGGAGACAGAGCCGTCATAGAAGCGACGGGAGATCCGACTTGGATTCCCGCCAATTCTACACGCGTGCGGCGTTTGTTATGAATCCTGAGGGGGAAGTCCCCGCCGGATTTTAAATAAAAATCCGGCATGGGTCCCCCCCTCAGGAGCATACCGGGCCCTTAGGTCTGTTATGGGTTGTAAGGAGAGCCCCCCTACGCCGAAAAAAACGGCGTAGGGGGTCCCCCTACAATCCATACCAGACCCGTATCCAAAGCACGCTACCCGGCCAGCCAGGAAGGGAGTGGGGACGAGCGAGCGCCCCCCCCCCCCTCCTGAGCCGTACCAGGCTGCATGCCCTCAACATGGGGGGGTTGGGTGCTCTGGGGCAGGGGGGCGCACTGCGGCCCCCCACCTCAGAGCACCCTGTCCCCATGTTGATGAGGACAGGGCCCCTTCCCGACAACCCTGGCCGTTGGTTGTCGGGGTATGCGGGCGGGAGGCTTATCGGAATCTGGGAGCCCCCTTTAATAAGGGGGCCCCCAGATACCTGCCCCCCCACCCTAAGTGAATGAGTATGGGGTACATCGTACCCCTACCCATTCACCTGCAAGAAAAGTGGTAAAAACACAAATAAACCACACAGTGTATTAAAATATTTTATTAGTCTGCTCCGGAGGCCGCCCCCTGTCTTCTTTATTAGCTCTTTTACCAGGGGGGGCTTCTTCTTTGACGTCTTCGGGTGGGTGGGGGCCGCCGTCTGGTTCTCTTCCACCGCCGGGGGGGGGTGGCTTTTAAAAAAGCCCCCACCCCCCCGGCGGGTTTCCTCCGGCGTCTTCGGCGGGGCTCTTCTTCTTCCGATATCCCGACGGGTCTTCTCCGCTATCCGGGGGGTCTCGCCGCTCTCCGCTGTTGACTCGTCGCACCCCGGTTCTTCGTCTCGCAGTCCGGTCCCTTCTTCCGTGCTGTACGTCTTCTTCCGCGCTGTGACGTCATGTTCTTCACTTCTCTTCTTCTCCCGATGATGACTCGCCGGTCCTCCTCGCTGAAATGACGGATGCGCGCCTTGCATCGGACCTATATAGGCCTCACAGTCCCATCATGCTCTGTACCTACCCATGTGATACCTACCACGTGGTAGGTATCACATGGGTAGGTACAGAGCATGATGGGACTGTGAGGCCTATATAGGTCCGATGCAAGGCGCGCATCCGTCATTTCAGCGAGGAGGACCGGCGAGTCAACATCGGGAGAAGAAGAGAAGTGAAGAACATGACGTCACAGCGCGGAAGAAGACGTACAGCACGGAAGAAGGGACCGGACTGCGAGACGAAGAACCGGGGTGCGACGAGTCAACAGCGGAGAGCGGCGAGACCCCTCGGATAGCGGAGAAGACCCGTCGGGATAGCGGAAGAAGAAGAGCCCCGCCGAAGACGCCGGAGGAAACCCGCCGGGGGGGTGGGGGCTTTTTTAAAAGCCACCCCCCCCCCGGCGGTGGAAGAGAACCAGACGGCGGCCCCCACCCACCCGAAGACGTCAAAGAAGAAGCCCCCCCTGGTAAAAGAGCTAATAAAGAAGACAGGGGGCGGCCTCCGGAGCAGACTAATAAAATATTTTAATACACTGTGTGGTTTATTTGTGTTTTTACCACTTTTCTTGCAGGTGAATGGGTAGGGGTACGATGTACCCCATACTCATTCACTTAGGGTGGGGGGGCAGGTATCTGGGGGCCCCCTTATTAAAGGGGGCTCCCAGATTCCGATAAGCCTCCCGCCCGCATACCCCGACAACCAACGGCCAGGGTTGTCGGGAAGGGGCCCTGTCCTCATCAACATGGGGACAGGGTGCTCTGAGGTGGGGGGCCGCAGTGCGCCCCCCTGCCCCAGAGCACCCAACCCCCCCATGTTGAGGGCATGCAGCCTGGTACGGCTCAGGAGGGGGGGGGGGGCGCTCGCTCGTCCCCCCCCCCTTCCTGGCTGGCCGGGGAGCGTGCTTTGGATACGGGTCTGGTATGGATTGTAGGGGGACCCCCTACGCCGTTTTTTTCGGCGTAGGGGGGCTCTCCTTACAACCCATAACAGACCTAAGGGCCCGGTATGCTCCTGAGGGGGGGACCCATGCCGGATTTTTATTTAAAATCCGGCGGGGACTTCCCCCTCAGGATTCATAACAAACGCCGCACACGTGTAGAATTGGCGGGAATCCAAGTCGGATCTCCCGTCGCTTCTATGACGCGCTTGCTGGGATGTGCTGTCACTATTCCAGTGAGTGTGAGATGTCGGCGAGATCTCGGCACCCTGTCGCCGAGTATCAGCGCGACGCTGTCCTGCTAAAAGCACAATATCACAAACACCTACTGTAGCAGGGGCAACTTTACGCGTCGCAAATCTTACGTAAACGTCGTAACTTCACTGCGTCGGTCGGGCGTACGTTCGGGAATTTGCGTATTTTGCTAATTTGCATACTCGATCGGGAAAATGACGTCGGCGACACCTAGCGGCGAAAAAAAAAATTGCAATTAAGATCTGACAGCGTAAGAGCCTTACGCCTGTCGGATCTAATGGTTATCTATGCGTAACTGATTCTATGAATCAGGCACATAGATACGACGGGCGGACTCAGACATACGACAGCGTATCAGGCGATACGCCGGCGTATCTCTTTTGAGAATCTGGCCCTATATCCTCAAGTTGCATTCTAGTCAGATAAAAGTAGTGCAGGAACTACTTTAAGTTGCACAGATATGAACAGTACCTATCGGGAAACATGTGGTGTGACTTGTCCAAAGTCGAATGACATGTTGCACAAGTGTGAATGGGGCTTAAGAATTTAAATAAAAATATATTTTAAGACAAATAATGCTATGAAATATATTTGCATCTCATGTAAATCCAACTGCAATGTTAATATACAGTATTATTATTGAACGTTATCTATTTGTTTAATAAAATGTATGATGCCTGTAAATGTCTGGGACACAATACGTGTTCTGTATCTCCCAGTCTATAATTTACGTCCAGCTCCAGTGTTCTGCCCAGAGACAGTAGGAAATTTACAACCCACCCCAGGATTCCACTCACCAGCCCCTCCTTTCCTTGTAGGAATCTACATGCTTGTCAAGAACAGCGTGCATTAGGTGCTATTACATTACCATGCATTTCATTTCATGTAGAAGACATTGAAACATACATATATGGATAAGTCAGTATATTTATCATGTCCATGAGCATATCTGAAAATGGCCCTATGCTGCCAACAATTGGATTCACTTAGTTAATGTGTAAGTAAGTATAGTATAGAATAGTATAATATAGAATAGTATAGTATCAATATATTATTATATTATCAGTTTAACATAGTAACAGAGTAACTTTAATGCTTCGAAAATGTTAGGTCTACATGTGAAAGAGACCGGCTAAATGAAATGTGTAGTAACAAGGATGTAGAGCCTAGAGTTGGGTTTTAAAGGGACCCTGTCATTTAGCCCATTCATGCAAAATTATAGGGTTTCACTAAAGCCCAACCCCGCACCATATACTAATATTCACCTTCACAGCAATACCCCACAGCTACTTCTTCCATTGCAATATACTAAGGCCTCATGTAGACTGCTGCGCCTAAAGCTTCATGTACACTGGCAGCTCCTAAACTTGAGTTACTAAGCTCTGGAGCAACTGCACTTGAAAAGTACACAGTCTATTTGGCTTTAGTAAATCAACCCCTATATGTCAATATACACATACAGGCCCAGATTCACGTAGAATCGCCTATCTTTAGGCGGGCGTAGCGCATCTCAGATACACTACGCCGCCGTAACTTAGAGCGGCAGGTCCCGTATTCTCAAAGAACTTGCGCTTTAAGTTACGCCGGCGTAGTGTAACTGGGCCGGTGTAAGCCCGCCTAATTCAAATGTGGAAGTGGTGGGCGTGTTTTATGGAAATTAATCGTGACCCCACGTAATCAACGCTTTTAACGAACGGCGCATGTGCCGTCCGTGGACGTATCCCAGTGCGCATGCTCCAAATTACGGCGCAAAGACTCAATGCTTTCGACGTGAACGCAACTTAAGCACAGCCCCATTCACGGACGACTTACGCAAACGACGTAAAACGTGAAAAATTAGACGCTGTTCCGACGTCCATACCTAACATTGGTACGCCTCATCTACGCCTCATAGAGCAGGGGTAACTTTATGCCCAAAAAAGCCTTACGTAAACGACGTAAAAAAATGCGCCGGGCGCACGTACGTTTGAGAATCGGCGTATCTAGCTCATTACCATATTCAACGCGTAAATCGACGGAAGCGCCACCTAGCGGCCAGCATAAATATTCAACTTAGATACAACGGCGTAAGAGACTTACGCCGGTCGGATCTAAGACAAATCTATGCGTAAATGATTCTAAGAATCAGGCGCATAGATACGACGCCTCACACTCAGAGTTACGACGGTGTATCTGGAGATACGCCGGCGTAACTCTTTTGAGAATCTGGGCCCCAGTGCCTTGAAAAAGTATTCATATCTCTTGTAATTTTCCACATTTTGTCATGTTAAACCAAAAACATCATTTTTTTTATTGGGATTTTATGTGATAGGCCAACACAAAGTGGCACATAATTGTGAAGTGGAAGGGAAATAATAAATGGTTTACAGTTTTTTTTTTTTTTTTTTACAAATCATGTGAAAAGTGTGGTGTGCATTTGTATTCACTCCATTCCGCGAAACTAGTTGAGGAAAGACTGTTTATCTCCACTTCAATATTATTTTATAGAAATGTGTCTGTTTCTGTATGTTGTTATATTTTATGTGTGTTTAACAAATTTTTATACCAAAAAATATTGTTTTGTATCAGTACCGAGATAGTCCATTACAATTTTCTGGGGTGGGTGTTTGGTCAGCTTCAGCAATTGCCTTCACATCCCCATTCCTGTACCCCACAATGAGTAGGATTTGTCAAAAGTACCGTATATACTCAAGTATAAGCCGAGGCATCTAATTTTAACACAAAAAACTGTGAAATTGTATTGACTCGAGTAAAAGCCTAGGGTGTCCATCTGCATGCCTAACTGTGCCTCACTGTGTCCATGTGCATGCCTCACTGTGCCCATGCCTCACTGTGCCCATGCCTCACTGTGCCCATGCCTCAGGCCCCTTTCACATTGAGGCGTTTTTCATGCGGTACAGCGCTAAAAATAGCGCTGCTATACCGCATGAAAAAAACCTGCCCTGTAGTGTTCAATGTGAAAGCCCGAAGTCTTTCACACTGAAGCGGTGCGCTTACAGGAGCGCTCCAAAAGTCCTGCTAGCCGCATCTTTACTGCGGTATAGGAGCGGTGTGTTGACCGCTCCTATACCGTGCCTTCCCATTGAAATCAATGGGAAACCGCGGTAATACCGCCCTCACCGCTAGCGCCCGAATATCGCGGTAAATACGACGGTATAGCCGCGCTACAAATAGCGCGGCTATACCGTCACCGCGGCTCTATCCCCAATGTGAAAGCAGCCTCACTGTGCCTATGCCTCACTGTGCCCATGCCTCACTGTGCCCATGCCTCACTGTGCCCATGCCTCACTATGCCTCACTGTGCCCATGACTAGACTGATGTTTAACATGGGAGTCTATGGAAGGGGTGCCTGGCTTTGAAAAATCGGTGCTCCTCAGCCGTAGGTCCCTCAGACAACAAACTTTGCACACTTGTAGAGAAGAAATGGGTCCACATCTGTCTCAAGTTCCGGGTCCACGAGACCTACGACTGTCCAGTACCGGGTCCCCAAATTCACAGGAGACATGACCATTTAACATGGGAGTCTATGGAAGGGGTGCCCGGGTTTGAAAAATCGGTGCTCCCCAGCCGTAGGTCCCCCAGACAGCAAACTTTGCACACTTGTAGAGGAGTGGGGCTACATGTGTGCCAAGTTTGGGGTCCAGGAGACCTATGGCCGGCTGGTACCGGATCCCCAAAGTCCGGGAGATCAGGCGCAAAAAGGTGACTCAAGTATAAGCCGAGGGGGGCATTTTCAGCACAAAAAAATGCGCTGAAAAACTCGGCTTATACTCAAGTACATACGGTATCGTGATTTGTCCTATATGGCTAAATTGTGGAAGAAGGAAGCATGAAAAGTATAAACGTGTGTGATTTTTGCCACTGGTGGTCTGCAAAATGTATAAATGTTTGTTCAGCAAAAACTAAAACCTAGGGGCAGATCCACGTAACGTGGCGCATTGTTGCGTCCGGCGTAGCGTATCTCTGATACACTACGCCGCCGTAACTTACAGCGTATTTTCCTTATCCTGAAAGAATTTGTGCCGTAAGTTACGGCGGCGTAGTGTAACTTTGGCGGCGTAAGGGCGCGCAATTCAAATGGATGTGAAGGGGGCGTGTTTTATGTTAATACGTCTTGACCCGACGTAAATGACGTTTTTTTTTAACGGCGCATGCGCCGTCCGTGGGGGTATCCCAGTGCGCATGCTCGAAATTAACCCGCAACAAGCCAATGCTTACGATGTGAACGTCATTCTACGCAAAGCCCTATTCGCGAACGACTTACGCAAACGACGTACAAAAAATTCAAAATTTGACGCGGGAACGACGGCCATACTTAACCACTTAAGCCCCGGACCAATATGCTGGCTAAAGACCCAAGGGGTTTTTACAGTTCGGGATTGCGTCGCTTTAACAGACAATTGCGCGGTCGTGCGACGTGGCTCCCAAACAAAATTGGCGTCCTTTTTTCCCCACAAATAGAGCTTTCTTTTGGTGGTATTTGATCACCTCTGCGGTTTTTATTTTTTGTGCTATAAACAAAAATAGAGCGACAATTTTGAAAAAAATTCAATATTTTTTACTTTTTGCTGTAATAAATATCCCCCAAAAACATATATAAAAATATTTTTTTTCCTCAGTTTAGGCCGATACGTATTCTTCTACCTATTTTTGGTAAAAAAAAATCGCAATAATCGTTTATCGGTTGGTTTGCGCAAAATTTATAGCGTTTACAAAATAGGGGATAGTTTTTTTGCATTTTTATTTTTTTTATTTTTTTTACTAGTAATGGCGGCGATCAGCGATTTTTTTCGTGACTGCGACATTATGGCGGACACTTCGGACAATTTTGACACATTTTTGGGACCATTGTCATTTTCACAGCAAAAAATGCATTTAAATTGCATTGTTTATTGTGAAAATGACAGTTGCAGTTTGGGAGTTAAACACAGGGGGCGCTGTAACATTTAGGGATCACTGTGTATGTGTTTACTAGTGTAGGGGGGTGTGGCTGTAGGACTGACATTATCGATCGAGTCTCCCTAATAAAAGGGATCACTCGATCGATGCGCCGCCACAGTGAAGCACGGGGAAGCCGTGTTTACACACGGCTCTCCCCGTTCTTCAGCTCCGGGGAGCGATCGCGACGGAGCGGCTATAAACAAATAGCCGCGCCGTCGTCCCGGATCGCTCCCCGAGCGGACCCGACCTCCGCATGTACCGGGGGGGGGTCCCGATCGACCCCCCACCCACGTCTAGGCAGGCACGTACAGGTACGTGATTGTGCCTGTCCGTGCCATTCTGCCGACGTAAATGTACATGAGGAGGTCGGGAAGTGGTTAACATTGAGTACGCCTCATATAGCAGGGGTAACTATACGCCGAAAAAAGCCTTACGGAAACGACGTAAAAAAAAATGCGCCGGCCGGACGTACGTTCGTGGATCGCCGTATCTAGCTAATTTGCATACTCAACAGGGAAATCAACGGAAACGCCACCTAGCGGCCAGCGTAAATATGCACCTTAGATCCGACGCCGTACTAAGACGTACGCCAGTCGGATCTAGCCCAGCTTCAGGTGTATCTTGTTTTGTGGATACAAAACAAATATACGCCGGAGCAAACTAGAAGTTACGCGGCGTATCAATAGATACGCCAGCGTAACTTCTTTGAGGATCTGGCCCCTAGATTGTGAAAGAGTCTGTAATCCAGTCCAGAGGAAACCAGAGGAGGGTGATCTACCTGGGGAAACAATAGCCACACTGGAGGTCTAATAATAATATATGGTTGCTATTGATGCATGACTTATAAAAATCGCCATGGGTAACTTGTGTAGATAAAATAGCGTTTTATAAATATAGATGTCACACAGATTTGTATCTTTCTGCTCACGAGGAAGTCAGCAAAGGGGCACCGTTCATGCTCAACTAAGCACTTTAAGGCCTAATTGGTAAATATGGCCTTCAGCGTGGGTGAGCCTGGCAGGCTGCTGGGCCATAAATTTTGGATTCCAAGCTACCATACTCTAGCTTTAGGCCACCACAAGGGATAAAGAAAGCACCCCTGCCCTGGACTGAAGGGGTCACGGGGGCCCAGCAATAACCTCTCCTGCTCCTCGGGTAACAGCTGTGTGCTCACATCACATTAGCAGCAAAGGATTCATTCTTATAGAATGGGAGCTGTTTTCAGCAGGAACGCCGCTTCTAGGGGAATGTTTATAAATCGGCAAATGATTAGCTAGCTGATCAGTCCTCCCTGTATCATTCTCAGTATGCAGTCAGTTATAAAGTGCATTTTCCAGATTGATTTGATTTTCCCACTGTTTGGTGCACATCTGGATTTCCTATTCTTCATTGGAAATGTAGGTGTTCAGGTAGCATATGGGTGTCTAGCTACAGTTAGCAGGAGCCTCTGTGATTGTGGCCATCGGGATCTCTTGCATACACTGTGGGTGGCTTTTTTTTTTTATCTTTTTCATTTTTTTTTTTTAATAACAAACAATACAGACGAACATTAGAACAGCCAAAACCCGGCTCCGATACCACAGAAAGGGCCCACGAGGGGGTCCTTGGTAAATAATATACCGTATTTATCGCGGTATAACGAGCTCCCGCGTATACCGCGCACCCCTAAAGTGACCCTGAATCCTGTGGAAAAAAAGTTTTTTTTGTACTTACAGTTTTGGTGTCTTGCGCGGCGTCCATCGGCGGCCTCGTCGGGTCCAGCGTCCTTCTGCGGCTTCGGGTGTCCTCTTCGGCAGGTCCGGCGTCCTTCTGCGGCTTCGGGTGTCCTTCTGCGGCTTCGGGTGTCCTTCTGCGGCGGGTCCGGTGTCCTCTTCGGCGGGTTCCGGTGTCCTCTTCGGCGGGTCCGGTGTCCTTCTGCGGCGTCCTCGCTCGTTTCCCGCGCCGAGTTTTGAACACTGCGCCGACCTATACCGAGCGCAGTACACTCGGGTATAGTCGGGCAGTCTCGGCAACTTCCGCGCTGACGTCCTGGACGTACAGGACGTCAGCGCGGGTAGCCGAGCATTGCCGACAATACACGAGTGTCAGAGTGTTCTGACACTCATGTATTGTCGGCAATGCTCGGCTACCCGCGCTGACGTCCTGTACGTCCAGGACGTGAGCGCGGAAGTTGCCGAGACTGCCCGACTATACCCGAGTGTACTGCGCTCGGTATAGGTCGGGGCAGTGTTCAAAACTCGGCGCGAGAAAGCGGGTATCGGCGTATACCGCGCACCCACGATTTTGCCCTGATTTTCATTTTCATTTTTACGCCAATAAATACGGTAACATGTAGAATTGTAAGACAAGTTTAAGAGATCCTAATCGACCAACCTCGGTTAGCCGGCTGAGCCCACACTTCAGGGTTAAACCAATGCGAGGCCTATACACAGGAAGCATTGTACTATGCGGGGGAAGGGCACTGCAATCAATCTCAATCCGCTGCGCCCGTAGAAGGTTCGGCCAGCCTTGGTGGCTTTCTTTAGGGTCAATTCAGGCGCAGCGTTGTACCCCAATGCACAACATCAGTGCACAGCCAACACATCTACATTGCAACACACAGTAACTCCCTACTATACGTTGTAGTGAACTGCATCCAACAGAAATGGCACAGATTCAATTTTAAGTCTGTTGTGGTGCACTGGCAGTCAGTTCAAGTGAGTTGGATGCCTTACTGCAATATATGTTATTGCACAACAGTATGCTCATGTTTTACCAAACCTCATCGGGCTGGATTGGGTTTGCCACCTGTCCAGGATTCACCTGGACAGTCTGGGTTTTGAATCATGTGTCTAGGTTTCAGGCGCACTGAAACCCGGACACATTATTCAGACCAGGCTGTGGCTCCCCAAGTAACAAAGATAGTCACACACAAACCTGTTGTCATCCGGGAGCTACGGGCGGCCGTCTGGGGGCAGGTTTGGCATCACTGGGGGGGGGGGGGGGGGTAGGGTGATGATGTCAGCAAGAGCAATTTGGCTCTTTACCGAGATCGGAGATGCAGAGTGTTAGACTGACACCCCGCATCACCGATCGCCGCGCTGCGTGCCCCCACGGGCGTGCGCCGGCATGAAATCCTGCAGGACGTCAATAGACGTCCAGTCAGGATTTCACAACCACTTGTCGGACGTCAATTGTCTATTGACCGGGCGGGAAGTGGTTAATTCCCATCAAGGAAACTATCTAACTGGGGTTTGTATGTTTCAAGTCTAAAGTTCAAAAGAACATTGGTAGACAGGGTCGGAGAACAATTCTGTATGTATGTGTAGCACTACCTCCGAATTTTGGGTTTGCACGTTACCAGCTTCGTTGTCAGGGTAGGAAAGTCCATAGTAAATGCAATGTCCAGACAGATGGAAAACCTTCAAAAGTATGTGGTCTGCAAAATAGTGCCTGCAATACGCCCGGAAGAAGTCGCTCCTTTCTATCCAGTGTAAAAGCCTGAGGGCTTTCCCACTGGAGCGTTGCGCTGGTGGGACGCTAAAAAAAGTCCTGCCAGCCGCATCTTTGAGGTGTGGTAGGAGCGCCCCTGTCCATTGTAAACAATGGGGTAGCGCCTCCAACACGCCTGCAAAACGCTGCAAAGAGGGCAGTTTAAACCCTTAACCCGGTTAAAATCGCAACGCTAGTGGCCGAAAATCGTGGCAAACAAAACGGTAAAAATAGCAGCGTTTTACTGCCAGCGCACCCATCGCTTCAGTGTGAAAGTAGCCTTAAGATTTGTTTTTTATTTTCTAAAAATGTTCCTTTAAGCTAGTGCATTGTTGGTTCACTTACCTTTTCCTTCGATTTCCCTTCCAAATGTTTTTTTTTCTTTGTCTGAATTTCTCACTTCCTGTTCCTCCACAGTAAGCTGTTCTGGCTGACTAACCCCCAGCCAGAACGGCTCGGATGATAGGGGCAAGTTTACTGAGTAGAAACAGGAAGTGAGAAATTCAGACAAAGAAAAAAAACATTTAGAAGGGAAATCAAAGGAAAAGGTGAGTGAACCAACAATGCACTAGCTTAAAGGAACCAATTTAGAAAATAAAAAACAAACCTTTACAACCCCTTTTTTAAATGTGGTATCACTGTACTCTTATATTGTTTTATTGTGTACTTTGTACTATGGAATAAACAGAACCACGGGTCAGCAGGCATATCTACTTTCATAATCTCCAGTATCTGTTGCAACACCTTCTGCCAAGATTCCTGTATCTTGCGACATTGCCACCACAAATGAGCCATTGTTCCCTTCTTTTTACATCCTCTCCAGCAAAGTGATGATTTTTCTAGTTGATATTTATGTGCCTTAAAAATCGTTATATACCATCTTGCCAGACATTAAATTAATTTCTATCGTGTTTATATCTGTTGCTGTACTGTATACCATTCTCAATATTTTTTTTTCCTGTTGCTCATTCATACGTGCTCCTAATTCTTTTTCCTATTTTTCCATATATGGCGGTATTTTGGGTTCAGCCATCATAGTAAAGTGGTTGTAAACCCTTAGGCCTCGTACACATGATAGGTTAAACAGAGGACAACGGTCTGATGGACCGTTTTCATCGGTCCAAACCGATCGTGTGTGGGCCCCATAGGTTATTTAACCATCAGTTAAAAAAAGCCAACTTGCTTTAAATTTAACCCATGGATTCCTAACCGATAGGTCAAAACCGATTGTTAGTAGGCACGACCATCGGTTAAAAATCCACGCATGCTCATAATCAAGTCGACGCATGCTTGGAAGCATTGAACTTCATTTTTTTCAGCACGTCGTCGTGTTTTACGTCACCGCGTTCTGACACGATCGGTTATTTAACCGATGGTGTGTGGTCGCGACGGACCATCGGTCAGCTTCATAGGTTAACCTATGGAAAAATTCATCAGACCGTTCTCATCGGATGGACTGATCGTGTGTACGAGGCTTCACAGACCACTTTAACCTACAGGTAAGCTTAGATTTCAGGGTTTCTTCTAGGGTTGTCCAGATACCGATACCAGTATCGGTATCGGGACCGATACCGAGTATTTGTGGGAGTACTCGTACTCGCGCAAATACCCCCGATACCTAAATAGAATACTTTCCCCCCCCCTTTCCCCCCACCGCTGCCGCCGCATCGCACCGCCACATCAAGGGACATGGCTAGAGGGACATTGCTGCATATGTGAGGGACATGGCTAGAGGGACATTGCTGCATATGTGAGGGACATGGCTGCATATGTGAGGGACATGGCTAGAGGGACATGGCTGCATATGTGAGGGACATGGCTAGAGGGACATTGCTGCATATGTGAGGGACATGGCTAGAGGGACATTGCTGCATATGTGAGGGACATGGCTAGAGGGACATGGCTAGAGGGACATGGCTGCATATGTGAGGGACATGGCTAGAGGGACATGGCTGCATATGTGAGGGACATGGCTAGAGGGACATTGCTGCATATGTGAGGGACATGGCTAGAGGGACATGGCTGCATATGTGAGGGACATGGCTAGAGGGACATGGCTGCATATGTGAGGGACATGGCTAGAGGGACATGGCTGCATATGTGAGGGACATGGCTAGAGGGACATGGCTGCATATGGGGGGGACATGGCTAGAGGGACATGGCTGCATATGTGGGGGACATGGCTAGAGGGACATGGCTGCATATGTGGGGGACATGGCTGCATTTGGGGACACATTTAAAAAAAGTATCGGTATTCGGTATCGGCGACTACTTGAAAAAAAGTATCGGTACTTGTACTCGGTCCTAAAAAAGTGGTATCGGGACAACCCTAGTTTCTTCCTTTATTTTCACCTTGTTATCCTGTAATGCATTTCCTGTCTAATGCCGCGTACACACAATCGGACATTCCGACAACAAAACCATGGATTTTCTTTCAGATGGAATGTTGGGTCAAACTTGTGTTGCATACACACGGTCACACAAATGTTGTCAGAAATTCCGAACGTCAAGAACGCAGTCACGTACAGCACATACGATGAGCCAAGAAAAATGAAGTTCAATAGGCAGTGCGGCACTTCTGCTTGATTCCGAGCATGCTTGGATTTTTGTGCGTCGAAATTGGCTAGACAAGATTGGAATTTCCGACAAGAACTTTTGTTGTCGGAAAAATTGAGAACCAGCTCCCAAACATTTGTTGTCGGAAATTCCGACAGCAAATGTCCGATGGAGCCTACACACGTTCGGATTTTCCGACAACAAACTCACATCAAACATTTGTCATCGGAAATTCCGACCGTGTGTACGCGGCATTAGGGTGTCTCCACTATATGGAGGAGCAATGGAGACACCCTTGAGCTTGCATGAGCAAAACAAAGGTTTGTTTTAACCACTTCCCGACCGCCGCATGTAGATATACGTCGGCAGAATGGCACATACAGGCACATTGGCGTACCTGTACGTCCCTACCTTTCCGCGGGTCCGATCGGGACCCCCCCCCCGCTACATGCGGCAGTCGGATTCCCTCGGGGAGCGATCCGGGACAACGGCGCGGCTATTAGTTTATAGATGCTCCGTCGCGATCGCTCCCCGGAGCTAAAGAACGGGGAGAGCCGTATGTAAACATGGCTTCCCCGTGCTTCACTGTGGCGGCTGCATCGATCGAGTGATCCCTTTTATAGGGAGACTCGATCGATGACTTCAGTCCTACAGCCACACCCCCCTATAGTTGTAAACACACACTAGGTGAACACTAAATCCTACAGCGCCCCCTGTGGTTAACTCTCAAACTGCAACTGTCATTTTCACAATAAACAATGCAATTTAAATGCATTTTTTGCTGTGAAAATGACAATGGTCCCAAAAATGTGTCAAAATTGTCCGAAGTGTCCACCATAATGTCGCAGTCACTAAAAAAATCGCTGATCGCCGCCATTAGTAGTAAAAAAAAAAAAAATAATAAAAATGCAATAAAACTATCCCCTATTTTGTAAACGCTATAAATTTTGCGCAAACCAATCGATAAACGCTTATTGCGATTTTTTTTACCAAAAATAGGTAGAAGAATACGTATCGGTCTAAACTGAGGAAAAAAAAAAATTTTATATATGTTTTTGGGGGATATTTATTATAGCAAAAAGTAAAATTTTTTAATTTTTTTTCAAAATTGTCGCTCTATTTTTGTTTATAGCGCAAAAAATAAAAACCGCAGAGGTGATCAAATACCACCAAAAGAAAGCTCTATTTGTGGGGAAAAAGGACGCCAATTTTGTTTGGGAGCCACGTCGCACGACCGCGCAATTGTCTGTTAAAGCGACGCAGTGCCGAATTGTAAAAAACCCTTGGGTCATGTAGCAGCATAATGGTCCGGTCCTTAAGTGGTTAAGTAGTGAATTGATGCCCTGTAGACACGATCAGAATTTCCGATGGGATAAAATCCAATGGAATTTTCCGGCGGAATTCCGTTCAAGCTGTCTTGCATACACACAGTCAGACCAAATTCCGACCGTCGAAAAACACGGTGACGTAAAACACTACGATGAGCCGAGAAAAATGAAGTTCAGTGCTTCCGAGCATGCGTCGACTTGATTCTGAGCATGCATGTTTTTTTCTCTGTCGGAGTTCCACACAGACGATCAGAAAAAAATAAAACGTTCTATTTACAAACTCCGACTAAAAAAGTCCGATGGGGCCCACACACGGTAGGAATATCCGCTGAAAAACTTCCGTCTGACTTTTTTCATCGGAAATTCCGATCGTGTGTAAAGGGCATAAGGGGATCATTATGGCACTAGGAGAGCTAGCATTTTCACAAGGGGCTGCATATTGCAGCGCACATATTTGTTTGTAGATTTGCTTTAATTGCTTGCCGTTCATTTCATTCATCTGATCGGCATGATGTCTAAATGTGCTGTGGAGGTGATTTCTATAAGCACGCTGGTGAAGCTGCCTTCTTATGTTTCATCCGTCCAACATCATGGCACGTGTTGTGACACATGCTGTTTGGGAATCTCTAGCCTGGCAGACCACCAAGAACAGTTTGACTTTCACCTTAGTTTGAGCAAAACAAGTATTCTCAATATCGTGACTCTGAAATAATCATTAACTAAAAAGCTATGTCAGGCCACCATCGTATTATTTACTAGGCAGATTAGATGTGGTCACTAATTAAACAAATACAGATTACTATTTCCTCAGTAAAAAAATAAAAAAACATTCCTCTTATTACACATTCCATCAACAAACAAGCCCTGAACTGACTGTAGGTTCACACTTGTGCAGGTTAGGATCATCACCCCTTGGCGCCGAGTGTACGCATATACGTGGCCTCGGGTTTAGGGGGTTATACCAGGATGATGCCTGCAGCTGCAGCTGACGTTTTTGGCGATCTGAATACTTTGAAATGCAAAGGAGGGATTTTAGATCCCCGATCTCTCCATAAAGAGTACCTGTCATCGCCTATTACTGCCACAAGGGACGTTTACAGCAATAAAAGTGATCACATTTTTTTTTTAAATAATGAAAAAATAAATAAATAAATACGAAAAAAAATAACTTTTTATAAAGCGCCCCTGTCCTCACGAGCTCACACAGCAAAGAAAACATATACGTGAGTCGTGCCTACATATGTAAACTGTGTTTAAATCACACATGTGAGGTTTTGCCAAGACCATCATAATGAGAGCAACAATATGCACTTCTCTGTAACGCTAACATGGGAACCGTTATTTTATTTTAAAGCGTCGCCTATGGAGATTTTTAGGTACCGTAGTTTGTCGCAATTCCACGAGTGTGCGCAATTTCAAAGCGTGACATGTTTGGTATCTATTTATTTAGCATAACATCAACTTTCACATTATACAAAAAAATTGGGCTAACTTTACTGGTTTTTTTTTTTAATTATTCATGAAAATGTATTTCCTGACTGGCTCCATGGCAGCATACGTGTGGGTTAGCCCCGCCTCCATAACTACCCAATAGGACCCCTCCCCTATAAATCTTAGCTGTGGGCTCTCAGCCTTGTTCCTTTTTTGTCCTCCTCCGTAGGACCATGTGTTTGGTTCTTCTACCCAAAAAAAAAAAAAAAAAAAATATATAACACATACACAACTCATCCCTTGATCAAGCTCGGCCAAGAATTCTCCAATAAGCCTTGTCTGTTAAGCAGGGTATGGAATGCATGGAATAGCGCTGAAGTTATGGAGTCTATTGCGCAAGATTGGTATGCCTAGCGGTGCAGGTAGCCTTCTTTTATCTAAAGACCGGTGTGTGTCCCTGACCGAACGGATCATGGTGGTGATGGTGAGCAGTATCGTTTCTTTTTTTCATGGCAGCAGTGTTTATGTTTGTGGTTTGTCTTTTCCTTGTTTGTTAAGTCTTACTTGCCCTGTGAGCGTCTGGTTCCCTTGCGTTCCAGCCGCCGCTCCCTCTGACTTCCGGGTTCTGTCTGCGTTCTACACAGACAGACCAGGACTGAAAGCGAGGCCTGGCTCACACGCGAGCGAGGCCTGGCTAGCGCATGCGCGAGACTCGACTCGCGCATGCGCACTGGTTACGGCTGACGCGGCCATGGCGTCATACGCCCAGCCTTTAAAACAGAGCGAGAGACATGTGTACACCGGGGGCGTGCGTTCGTACGGCGGTTCCCGGTGTACTGTCCTGTCCACATCTAGTGTCTATCCAAGGCTACATGGACATCTCTTTGCCTCTCAGTGGCCAGCCCTCCCTCAACAGGTATGGCTAAGGGGAAAACTATGTTTTCTGCACCTGCTGGGGGGGAAGAGAGTGGAGTATAGGGACATAGTGTGACTATTTGTGTTTCTTCTTCTCTTTATCTCAGCCCTTCTAGGTCTGACCAGCAGCATAATGAGTCCCACGGTCACAGCAGGTCTTCTAGGTCACATCACCGGCACTCATCCTCCAGACACCATAGTTCATCCAGAACTGGTCATGCTAGTAGAAGTACTCCTCATCTCTCCCCCCATGATGAAAGATTGGAAAATTCTTGCTGGGGGTGCAAGGCTTCGTTATCTATTAACAAATCCCTTTGTGATCATTGTTTCTCTAAAGTAGCCAATGAAAGGGGAGGTGTAGATAAACACCTGGAAGCTCTTGTCAAAAGGGTCGTGGATAAATCCCTGCAGGAGAGAGATACTATAATACAGCAGGACTCTCCTATAGACCCAATGATTCCCTTATTGGATCAGGGACATTTACATGAGGTCTTCGCAGCCACTCAGGCCAGCCAGTCGGCTGCTTCTCCTTCAGAAAGTGGTTCAGAATTGGAGGATACAGTAATAGGCTTTGATTATGCCTTAGTCCCTGCCTTAGTGAAAGCTATTAAGGAAACCCTGAATTTGGAGGATCCAGCTACTTCCCCCCCCTAAACAGAGAAAACTCTTTAAACAGCTTAACAAGGAGCGACATTATTTCCCGTTTATTACGGAGATAGGCGCCATTATTTCCAACGAGTGGAGTAAACCTGATAAAAAAGGCTCTATGCAGTCGAAGATAACAAAATTATATCCCTTCAAACAAGAAGACGTGACCCATCTTGAAGCTGCCCCGTCAGTGGACGCAGCGTTGATGCGTTTGGTGAAGTATGTGACCCTTCCCTTGGAAGATACAGTTTCTTTTAAAGATCCTTTGGAAAGACGGATCGATTCGGACCTAAAGAGAATCTACTTGACAGCAGGGTCTGCTTGTAAACCCATTCTGGCTATAGCAGCTGCCTCAAAAGCCTTAGAAGCCTGGTCTGACAGTGTTAATGATTCCTTGAGAAGCATTTCTGAGGACACAGCTAAGAATTCTCCTATCCAGGAAATTAGGCTAGCGTCCGCTTTCTTGGGGGAGGCCTCTATTGATATTACTCGCCTAGTGGCCAGGGTGATGTTGTCGGCAGTCACTGCCCGCCGTGCTTTGTGGCTCCGTCCATGGTCTGCGGATGCAGCCTCAAAGCAGGCTTGGTGCCGTATTCCCTTTGAGGGCGGGTCCCTCTTTGGCAATAAACTCGATAGTGCCATCTCTCGGGCCACGGGAGGTAAGTCGGGGTTTCTCCCTCAAGACAGGCGTTTACAGAATCAAAAACGCACCTTCTTCAGACCACAGAATACAGATCGCTGGAGGGATGCACGCAACTATAGACCCGGTCGTGAATTCTCTAGACCATGGAGGTCCAGACAACCTCCCTTTAAGAAGCAAACTAAAGGCACTACTTCTAACAGCCAGGAATCTACGAAGTCCTTTTGAGGTTGGGCCCGCCCAAGCATTTCAGGTGGGGGCTCGCCTTTCCCACTTTCGGCATGTTTGGGCGGCCTCTATTCAGGACTTCTGGACCATCAAGACGGTCTCGTCGGGCCACACTTGGATCTTCAACAGCGTCCCCAGGCTCAGGTTTGTTCCCACGAACCTCCCAGGCACAGAAGAGAAAAAACAAATCCTTTTGGCCTACGTGAACTCTTTATTAATTCAAGGCGCAGCTGTCTGTGTACCAAGAACAGAACGAGGCGAAGGCATGTATTCCCCTTTATTTCTAGTGCAGAAAAAGAACGGTACTTGGAGACCAGTAATAGACCTAACTCATCTCAACCGGTTTATTCGGAAAGAAAAATTCAAGATGGAATCTCTGTTAACCATCCAACAGTCGGTCCATCCAGGGGATTGGTTAGTGTCAATAGATTTGAAAGACGCTTATTTTCATGTTCCGGTGGCAATAGGTTTTCAAAAATACCTCCGCTTCTCGGTAGGCGACCAGCACCTACAGTTCACCTGCCTACCCTTTGGCCTCACGACCTCACCCCGGGTGTTCTCCAAGGTCCTGCTAGCCGTCGTAGCCCTTCTGCGGGTGAAAGGAGTTCGTCTTCATCATTATTTAGACGATCTATTGCTACTAGCCCAAGACAGAAATCAACTGATAGAACAGAGAGATCTAGTAATTACCACTCTGCAAGAGTTCGGATGGCTAATAAATGTGGAGAAAAGTCATCTAGTCCCATCACAGAGCCTAGTGTTTTTGGGTGCCCTCTTCAACACATCAATAGGCACCATCTCATTACCGGAGGAGAAAGTTACCACGATCAGAGGCAGGATCCGCAAAGCATTCGCTGCTCCTCAGCTATCTGCCCTTCATTGTCTGAAGCTAATCGGTACCATGTCAGCCACAATTCCAATGGTGAAATGGGCCCAGTGGCATACTCGTCCATTCCAGAAAGGTTTTCTCCAACAATGGGTCTCCTCCAGGAAGAGTCAGCGCATCACGATCACTCAATCTATGAGAGGATCTCTTCTATGGTGGCTTCAGGGGAAGAATCTCCGCAACTGACATTCAATTCGTCCCATCACTTGGGTTACAATAACATCAGATGCCAGCAATCTGGGCTGGGGCGCCCATTGCCTTTCAGAGATAGCTCAAGGCAGATGGAGCACACCCTCTCACGGAATTGTTTCCAACATATTGGAACTACGAGCCGCCTTTCAAGCACTCCTGTCCTTCAGCCATATATTAGCAAAATGTTCAGTGATGCTCAGGCTGGACAATACGACTGCAGTGGCCTACATAAGGAAACAGGGTGGAACACGCAGTTGGACCCTACTTCGAGAAGTAGAACCAATTATGAACTGGGCCCAGAAGAATCTGGCCAACATCTCGGCAGTATACATTCCGGGGATTCAGAATGTTCAAGCGGACTTCTTATCTCGAGTCCAGTTGGACAACAACGAATGGTCCCTACACACAGATGTGTTCAATTGGCTTCTAACCTTGGGAATATCCCCAGAAGTGGATCTATTTGCGTCCCCGCGCAACCACAAGTTGATGAAGTATTATGCGAGGGGCAGGGATCCCCAAGCCTATGGGATAGACGCTCTCACGGATCAATGGAGATTTCAAAAAGCTTACGCCTTTCCACCAGTCCCTGTGATCTTTCGGTTCCTTCACCGGCTCAAATCAGAGAATGCGGAAATCCTCGCAGTGATCCCCTTTTGGCCAAACAGGCCCTGGTTCTCTCTCCTATCGCTCCTCAGCTATCGGGATCCAATTCCTCTCCCCCCCAAACCAGATCTTCTCTCCTAAGGCTCAATATGGCACCCATGTCCAGCTCGTCTGCACCTCAGGGCGTGGTTCTTGAGAGGGGAAGGCTTAAAGCACTAGGTTGTCCAGAAGAAGTCATGTCAACCCTGCTTAACGCCAGAAGAAACAGTACTAACAGAGTGTATGAACGTATTTGGTCAAAATTTTCAGACCACATGTCGTCGAGGTCCAACCCTCCTAGCTCTCCAGAGGTTCAAGATATCCTTAGCTTCCTACAAACGGGCTTGGTCTTACCTTTAGCAGTCAGTTCTCTCCGAGTGCAAGTCTCAGCCATCTCTGCGTTTACAGGGATCTCTTGGGCTAACCATTCCCTGGTTCGCCAGTTTTTCAAAGGTGCCATTCGGCTCAGGCCCCAAAGAAAACCGAGGTTCCCCAAATGGGATCTACCTCTTGTTCTGGACTATCTTACCTCGATCAGCTCTAATCCGGATAAACCTCTTTCAGCTAGAGACCTTACTCTCAAAACCATCTTTTTAGTTGCAGTCACTTCAGCTAAGAGGATCTCCGACATAAGAAATCTGGGTTCAAAAGAACCATTCCTGACCTTCTTTCCTGACAGAGCAGTATTAATTCCTATGCTGGGCTCAAATCCTAAAGTGACATCCATTTTTCATGAAAATCAGGAAATTGTCCTGCCCACCTTTGGGTTGTCTGAAGATCAAAGTGTTCATCCCCTTGATGTAGGACGCACATTAAATCTATATCTAGAAATGACAAGTTCTTTCAGGCAAACAGACTTTCTTTTTGTCCTTCTCCATGGGAAGAATAGAGGGAAGCGGGCATCAATCAGATCCATCTCAACTTGGATAGTTCAGACCATCCAGAGGGCATATAAGGAGAAGGGCCTGGCTCCTCCAGAGGCAGTAACTGCACATTCAACTAGGAGCATCTCGACTTCTTGGGCAGCCTCACGACATGTCGCACCTGAAGTTATATGCAGAGCAGCTTCGTGGTCTTCAATTAATACCTTTGTCTCTCACTACTGTATTGAACCGGCTGCTTTGTCTTCCTTAAATTTTGGTTTACAAGTGCTGTCGGTGGACAGTGTTAAATAAATTTATGTTCTCAGCATTTTTGCCCACCCGGGTTTCTTTTTGTGAGTTATTTCCCACACGTATGCTGCCATGGAGCCAGTCAGGAAAAAGGAAAATTTATTACCAAATACTTACCGTAATTTTCCTTTCCTGATAGGCTCCATGGCAGCAGGAGTCCCTCCCAAAATGCGTGGAGTAGGATAGTTACGGAACAAGGCTGAGAGCCCACAGCTAAGATTTATAGGGGAGGGGTCCTATTGGGTAGTTATGGAGGCGGGGCTAACCCACACGTATGCTGCCATGGAGCCTATCAGGAAAGGAAAATTACGGTAAGTATTTGGTAATAAATTTTCCTTTTTTTCCCCCAAAACTTGCGTTTGAAAGACCGCTGCACAAATACCGTGTGACATAAAATATTGCAACAATCGCCATTTTATTCTTTAGATTCTCTGCAAAAAAAAAAATTTATATATATATATTGTGACGGTATGCGAGGTGCGATACATGATCATAGGTACATTTCACCTTGCATACGGTCTATTATGACAGACTGAACCGGAATCCGGCCCGGGTTTTACAGCCTCTGGGCCTGGCTAGGGTTCCGGTCCGGATGTTTGGGTCCACTGGAGTCCACAATCAGCTGGACTTTAAAAGACCAGGAAGAGAGCACAACAGGGCTCTGGCTTTGAGACTCAGGAAGGGACCCGAGTGAGGGGAGCGCTGAATGTTGGACTAAAGAAAGGTTTGCTTTACTGCATGTTTTATGGGTGACGGGGACCAGCCCTGCACTGTATAGAGAGGAGACTATTTGTTTACCGTATTTTCTGGCGTATATAGGGTTGCCACCTCATCCCTTTAAAACCGAACACATATGAATTACACAGGTTCTGAGGCTAATTTAATGCAGGTAAGGCACCAAATGAGTCTAATTACCACCTTAATTAGCCACAGAACCTGTGTAATTAATATGTGTTCGGTTTTAAAGGGATGAGGTGGCAACCCTAGGCGTATAAGACGACTGGGCGTATAAGACGACCCCCTAATTTTCCAGGAAAAATGTTGGTTTTGGGATATACTCACTGTATAAGACTACCCCCTTCCTTCTAGTCTTTCTGGAAGCTGAGGGGGAGCCAGAACCGCTGACAGAAACAGGCTTTTTCAAATATCACTGTGCCATTACATTCCTCACTGTGCCATTACATTCCTCACTGTGCCATTACATTACATGCCCAGACTGTGCCATTACATTACATGCCCAGACTGTGCCATTACATTACATGCCCAGACTGTGCCATTACATTACATTCCCAGACAGTGCCATTACATTACATGCCCAGACTGTGCCACTGTGCCATCACATGCCCCCACATTGCCACTGTGCCATTACATGCCCCCACATTGCCACTGTGCCATTACATGCCCCCACATTGCCACTGTGCCATTACATGCCCCCACATTGCCACTGTGCCATTACATGCCCCCACATTGCCATTACATGCCCCCACATTGCCACTGTGCCATTACATGCCTGAACTTGTTGCCCCCCCCCCCCCAGTGCAATAACACTCACTTTTTTTTCCCCAGCGGTGACAGTCTCCATACGGCGAGCGCGAGCGTGAATGATTTCAAAGCCGCGCCTTCACTTCAGAGTGTTCTGTGATAGGCGGCACACAAATCTTCCCAGCAGCGCCTCTGTTCTGTTTCCGCCTATCACGGACGTCTTCTCATCTCGTCCGAGGATGAGAAGGCATCTGTGATAGGAGGAACACAGAACAGAGGCGCTGCTGGGAAGATTTTTGTTCCTCCTATCACAGAACACTCTGAAGAGAAGGCGCGGCTTTGAAATCATTCACGCTCGCGCTCGCCGTAAAACTCGCCGGAAAATACGGTAGTTAGCGCCGGACGGCAAGGATTTAATTTATTGTTTTCTTTATTTTTAACCTGCAAACCTTTTAAATAAAACCTGGCATCCGCCAGACTTAAAAAGAAAGTGCCTGCTTGCGGACTATCATTCAGAAAAGGTGATCCCCACGAGCTAATCTTCCACAATATATATATATAATGTTTGGGGGTTCTAAGTAATTTTCTAGCAAAAAATACGGATTTTAACTTGCAAGCAACACATTTTAGAAATAGGCTTAGGCATGAAAGGGATAATCATGCGCATTCCGGACATGCAGGTAAAACTTGCTGCTCTTTAGCAGACATGCGGGGTTGCCATTAATTCTTATTGAAACCCCCATGCATCAGGAAACACGGCTCGTGCGCAAAACCACGTGGAACGATGCATGGTTGCGGTGCAGCCCCATTCTCAAATGGATCACATTTGGCCGTGGTACTGGCTGTAGATTGCAACATGTGGTTTCATTTTTTGCCATGACGTGTACACCCAGAGCAGATGCATTCCTTTTTTTTTAGGTGGGCGGTTGAGGGGGCTTAACTGAATATCCAGGCAGATTATGACGATTAAACAATGATAAATAACTTGCGCTAGTATATGTAATATAATGACGTAAAAAACATGAATTGCAGCTGCTATACACAAAGTGCTAATCACCCCAAAAAAAACAATATACATAATAACATAATAATATAATTACAGCGCTTGCAAGAGCTTAAACGAATTATAAAATAATTAAAAATTGTGGGATAATGTTAAAGGGATCACAAATAAAGTCCCAAATAAATAACGAGTCTCATCTCCTACTTATCTCTTCTCAGCTCTCTTATGAAGAAAAATTCCATAATAGGCACAATCGTTAGATTTTCAGATACCGTAGTATGTACACAACTTTCGACATCCGATTTAGACTTTTCAAATGAGATATACTCCAAAAATTTTCTCATACGTAAACAGAACTAACGTTTTCCGTTCAAATGTATACTGTTTTCGTATAGTTTTTGTACGAGAAAAATTGTATCTGAAAGACTGCACATGATCAGAAACAATAAACAACCAAACAAAGCCTTTTTGTACAATTAGTACCATCCTTAGTTTCGACTTTCTGTGAAACATTGAGGAAAACCAGACAAACGTTCGCCCGACTTTCTTATAGTGTGTACCCACCTTAAACCTTGCGTAAGCTCTGCATTGGATGGTGTCAGAGCTTACACAGGTGGATGTCTGACATCCTTCTCCTCTATAAATAGCAGTGTTTGGGCCTGACAATTGGTCACTCAGGCCTTAGCAATGCATCCTGTGAGGAATCGCATGACCCTGTACTGGGCAGGGCCAGTATAAAAAAGGGGGGGGGGTCAGAAGGGAAAGATTCCCTAGGCGGCACAATTTACTGGAGGAAGAGGGGGCGCAGGTGGAGTGCCGGCCGTGTGCTTCTAAACTCTGGGTAGACAAATAAACTGTCACTGTGACTGTACACATCGGGCAGCTGCTATTAGCTGCAACAATGTGCCGAGTGTGCTCCTGCACCCAGCCATCTTTTTTACTGCGCCAGGGAGACGCATTTCCCAGGATGACGCATCTCCCAGGATGACGCATCTACCAGGGTGACGTATATACCAGGATGACGTATCTACCAGGATGATGCATCTCCCAGGATGGAGTATTTCCCACGATGACGCATCTCCCACGATGACACATCTCCCAGAATGACGCATCCCCAGGATGACGCATCTACCAAGGTGACGTATCTACCAGGATGATGCATCTCCCAGGATGGAGTATTTCCCAGGATGGAGTATTTCCCACGATGACGCATCTCCCACGATGACACATCTCCCAGAATGACGCATCCCCAGGATGACGCATCTACCAAGGTGACGTATCTACCAGGATGATGCATCTCCCAGGATGGAGTATTTCCCAGGATGACGTATCTGCCAGGATGATGTATCTCCCAGGATGACGTATCTACCAGGATGACGTATTTCCCAGGATGACTTATCTCCCAGGATGGAGTATTTCCCAGAATGACGTATCTCCCAGGATGGAGTATTTCCCAGAATGACATATCTTCCAGGATGGAGTATTTCCCAGGATGGAGTATTTCCCAGGACGACGCATCCCCCAGGACGACGCATCTCCCAGGATGGTGTATCTCCCAGGATGGTGTATCTCCCAGGATGGTGTATCTCCCAGGATGGCGTATCTCCCAGGATGGCGTATCTCCCAGGATGGCGTATCTCCCAGGATGGCGTATCTCCCAGGATGACGTATCTCCCAGGATGGAGTATCTCCCAGAATGACGTATCTCCCAGAATGACGTATCTCCCAGGATGGAGTATTTCCCAGGATGACGTATCTCCCAGGATGGAGTATCTCCCAGAATGACGTATCTCCCAGGATGACGTATCTCCCAGGATGGAGTATCTCCCAGAATGACGTATCTCCCAGAATGACGTA
The DNA here is from genome assembly GCF_905171775.1 of Rana temporaria. Lineage (NCBI taxonomy): Eukaryota > Metazoa > Chordata > Amphibia > Anura > Ranidae > Rana > Rana temporaria. The sequence goes on from NC_053493.1 coordinate 359,102,416, forward strand.
TCTCCCAGAATGACGTATCTCCCAGAATGACGTATCTCCCAGGATGGAGTATTTGCCAGGATGACGTATCTCTCAGGATGACGCATCTCCCAGGATGGAGTATTTCCCAGAATGACGTATCTCCCAGGATGGAGTATTTCCCAGAATGACGTATCTCCCAGAATGACGTATCTCCCAGGATGGAGTATTTCCCAGGATGACGCATCTCCCAGGATGGAGTATTTCCCAGGATGACGCATCTCCCAGGATGTACAGCAAAATAATAATGTCACTGGTATTTTTCAAGGTAATATCTAGATTTACAAAGGCATTTATATCCTTCATGGATATTAAAAAGTACTGTATATACTCAAATATAAGCCAAATTTTGGAGCAAATTTTTTGGTGCTGAAAATGCCCCCTCGGCTTATACTCGAGCCACCTTTTGCGCCTGATCTTCCGGACTTTGGGGACCCGGTACCGGCCGGCCGTAGGTCTCCTGGACCCCAAACTTGGCACACATGTAGCCCCACTTTTCCTTTAAAGGTGTGCAAAGTTTTTCGTCCAGGGGACCTATGGCCGGGGAGCACCGATTTTTCAAAGCCAGGCACCCCTTCCATAGACTCCCATGTTAAACGTCAGTCTAGTCATGGGCACAGTGAGGCATGGGCACAGTGAGGCATGGGCACAGTGAGGCATGGGCACAGTGAGGCATGGACACAGTGAGGCATGGACACAGTGAGGCATGGACACAGTGAGGCATGGACACAGTGAGGCTTGCACAGTGAGGCTTGCACATGGACACAGTGAGGCATGGGCACAGTGAGGCATGGACACAGTGAGGCTTGCACATGGACACAGTGAGGCATGGGCACAGTGAGGCATGGACATGGACACAGTGAGGCACAGTGAGGCATGCAGATGGACACCCTAGACCAGGGATAAGCAATTAGCGGACCTCCAGCTGTTGCCAAACTACAAGTCCCATCATGCCTCTGCCTCAGGGTGTCATGCTTGATGCTGTCAGAGTCTCGCTATGCCTCATGGGACTTGTAGTTTGGCAACATCTGGAGGTCCGCTAATTGCTTATCCCTGCCCTAGACTTATACTCGAGTCAATACGTTTTCCCATTTTTTTGTGGTAAAATTAGATGCCTCGGCTTATATTCCGGTCGGCTTATACTCGAGTATATATGGTATATTATGATGAAAGTTTTAGCTTTAAGTTCAGCTTTAAAGGAGTTGTAAAGGAAAAACATTTTTCCCTAAATAGCTTCCTTTACCTTAGTGCAGTCCTCCTTCACTTACCTCATCCTTCGATTTTGCTTTTAAATGTCCTTATTTCTTCTGAGAAATCCTCACTTTCTGTTCTTCTGTCTGTAACTCCACACAGTAATGCAAGGCTTTCTCCCTGGTGTGGAGAAAGCCTCTTGAGGGGGGGAGGGGCCGAGCAGGAGTGTCAGGACGCCCACTAACACACAGCTCCTTTCTCTATCTGCAAAGTAGAGGGTGTCCCGACTTGCCTGCTCCAACTAATCTTTTACCACTTCCATCAGCTCATTCCCCATAGTTACAACCTTTTGTACCACCTTTTATATTGTAAAGTGCTGCGTAAACTGTTGGCGCTATATAAATCCTGTATTATAATAATAATAATAATAATAATAATAATAACCACTCTGGGTGGGGTACGTCTTTAACATTTAGGGGGAAACCTGACTGGCATATCTTGATGTCAGAGGCATTATTGCCTAAGCAGATATAAAACAATTTGAGCTTCATCATCCCATCTGCTGCAGACTCAGTAAAATGAATGTTAATGACGGCCATCAATTAGAATCTAATGGGGGATTGGAAAGCACTGCTATAACCCAGTAATGTGCGGGGCAGAGACAAGTATACAAAGCAAACACTGCTGGCTAAATGTGTTCACTTAACCATGTAGAATAGTTCATTATCAGACAATTAACAGTCAGCAGGGAAGTTTACAATGGGCTAAGTGTGCCTGGGCTTTAAGGTGACTCTGAGGTCATTCACTCCACTGATAGGGCCACTCTGTACACGCGGACCAATCCACACCGGGATTCGGGTCATTCACTCCACTGATAGGGCCACTCTGTACACACGGACCAATCCACACCGGGATTTGGGTATTTTCTCCACTGATAGGGCCACTCTGTACACACGGACCAATCCACACCGGGATTTGGGTTATTTCTCCACTGATAGGGCCACTCTGTACACACGGATCAATCCACACCGGGATTTGGGTTATTTCTCCACTGATAGGGCCACTCTGTACACACGGATCAATCCACACCGGGATTTGGGTATTTTCTCCACTGATAGGGCCACTCTGTACACACGGATCAATCCACACCGGGATTTGGGTTATTTCTCCACTGATAGGGCCACTCTGTACACACGGACCAATCCACACCGGGATTTGGGTATTTTCTCCACTGATAGGGCCACTCTGTACACACGGATCAATCCACACCGGGATTTGGGTTATTTCTCCACTGATAGGGCCACTCTGTACACACGGATCAATCCACACCGGGATTTGGGTTATTTCTCCACTGACCTTCAAGTACATCCGTCCGAAACATGGCAAGTCTCATATAGGCTGCTTACCATATGAACAATGTTTACCACATTACAGGCTTTTCAAACTTAAAGTAGAACCCAAGCTTGTGTTTTTCATTTTGAACAGAATAAGGGCCCTTTGTGAGGATCCGCTTGCTCAGCGGGGATAGCTCCCTTGACCCCCGCTGAGCTGGCAGATGACAGGGCGGTCCCCGCACACTGTGCAGGGACCGCCCTGTCAGATCTCAACTCTCCCCTATGGGGGGATCGGATGAACACGGACCGTCTGTCCGTGTTCATCCGATCCGCAGACGGATGGACAAATTCCTTCGTCTGCAAAATCGGACCATAGCGGGGACCGATGAGATCGGGTGTCAGCTGACACCCGCTATCCCATAGAGATATATGTATCTCCGTATTTCATCTGAAAATGGATGAATGAAATACGGCACGTGTGAAAGGGGCCTAAGGGAGGAATAGAACTCCTGTCAGGTGTTTTTTTTTTTGGCCCCCTATTAGGGAGGTTTTACTTTATTTCCAGTCCCATAGACACAACAGGAAGTGAGAGGAAATTAACCAAAATGGTAAGTGCCCTAAGTTATATCTATCTTTTAGAGCAGGCGTCTCCAAACAATGGTCTGGGATCTACACCTGGCTCTGATGGAAGCTCTGGTGTAATGGGGACACTCTGATGGTGATCCTGATGTAAGGGGGGCTGTGATGGAGACTTTGATGTAATAAGTGCTCTGAAGCAAGGGAAGGCAGGAGACGAGGCATTCCCCCTGGAAAATGCAGGGAACACTGGGAACATATTCATTCGCTATTGGGTGGGCTTCGGGCGCAGTGCTCTGCGCCCCAAGCTCACCCTTTTTTGAAGCCTATTAGAGCCTCTGGCTCTAATCACGTGCTTCAACCCCCCCCCCCCCGTTTCATTGGAATCCATGTGCCCTGTATGTAGATTAGGGGCTGGACTCATGGATACGGGGGGAAATGCCTGTGCGCCCCTAATGGATGCGCCACCACTGAGCAAATGTTATAATTGCCTCTCCACTCAATCCAAAACAGTTTTTACCTATATACATACACACATATATATATATATATATATATATATATATATATATATATATATATATATATATATATATATATATATATATATATTGAGCAAGACCCTGCCCCATTTACCCATTTAAAGCATTTCTAGTAGTCTTGTAATATGAGAGAGACCCTCACTGGCCAATTGAGAGTCTCAAAGACTTTTCGGTAGTGGGGTCAATTTGGACCCCAAAAGAGGTGGGGGGAGGCGGTCTAAGAATGGTCAATGCCACTACTGACCACCAGAAGCCAAGATCCAAAATCTTGAGTGCCCGAGACTCAGAAAGTATTGGCACACACGATCGGATTTTCTGCGGACAAAACGTAGGACTTTTGTCCAAAGGGCATTGGCCGGGAACTTGTATTGCATACAAACGGCAAAGAATTATCGGCCAACAAACACAAAACTACGTGTTTTTTTTAGCGTCACCCTTTGGGCAACTTCTGTTAATGTTGTGTTATGGTTAGTATTGCTTCTGAGCATGCGTGTCTGTACTTTAGAGTTTTGGCCGAAGGACTTGTGTACACACACCCCGGATAATCTGACAAGCACGCTATCCAACATTTGTTGGCGGAAAAATTTAAAGCATGCTATCCAACATTTGTTGGTGGAAAATCAGACCAACAATTGTCCGATGGAGCATACAAGTGGTTATCCGACAACAGCCTGCCATCACACAATTCCCGTCAGAAAATCCATTCGTGTGTACGGGCCTAAAGTGCGAAAATTGGCCTGGGCAGGAAGAGGGTGAAAGTGCACGGTATTGAAGTAGTTAAATATGATAGTAATCGCAGGACGCAATGATTGCAGACTGGACTTCTGGATCTGTATACACTGATGCATGCGGTCACCATATAGTGAGTTATTCGTGGCTAATAATACACAGCCATAGGCGTGCGCAGGGGGGGTGCCAGGTGTGCCTGGGCACACCCTAATCCCCCCCCCCTATGCACTAGTGCCATCTGGTGTACAGAAGTGTGCAGGGCAAATGGGACCCAAGGGAAGGAGGGCCCACTGTGCCCTGTCACGCACTACATATCCAGAGTAATTCATATCTGCAGGTAATCCATATCTCTCTTACCCCATCCTCTCTCTCTCTCTCTCTCTCTCACCCCCCTCACCCTCCCCTCTCTCTTACCCCCCTCGACCCCTCTCTCTTACCCCTCTCACCCCCCCTCTCTCTTACTCCCCTCACCCCCCTTCACCCCCCCTCACCCCCCTTCACCCCCCCTCTCTCTTACCCCTCTCACCCTTTCTCTCACCCCCTTACCCCTCTCTCTCTTACCTCCCCTCACCCTCTCTCTCTCACCCCCCTCTCTCTCACCTCCCCTCACCCTCTCTCACCCACCTCCCCTCACCCCTCTCTCTCTCTCTCTCTCTCTCTCACACCACTCTCTTACCTCCTCTCTCTTTCTCTGACAACCCCATCTTTCTCACCCCTCTCTCTCACCCCTCTCTCTCCCCTTCTTTTTCTCTCCCCCTCCTCTCTCCCCCCCTCCTTCTCACTCCCTCTCTCTCCCCCTCTGTCAAATTCTGCCATAAAATGTAAACTCTTTACAAGAGTGTGTGTGTCTGAATGTGTGTGTGTGTGTGTGTGTGTGTGTGTGTGTGTGTGTGTGTGTGTGTGTGTGTATATATATATATATATATATATATATATATATATATATATATATATATATATACATACATACACACACACACACACACACACACACACACACATACCCACACGCATGTGTTTGAGTTGTGGGGTGCACACCCTAATGCAATAGACTGCGCACACCTATGTGCACAGCACAATGACAGTCCTAATCAGTTTTTTAAGGCGTACGATCTCAAGTCGATCCAGCTCAATTTTCAATCCCAATGTACATACAATATGTACAGGTGATTACATACGTCCATGCAGAAATACTGACTGCAGACGCAGAATTTTCTACTTTGGTTTTATGCAACTGAATGGAGCACAAGATCACGGAGCACGACGCAGCTGTATGCATGGGCCCATAATATACAATACCACGGCATACAAATCTGTAAAAGCGAAATGCTCTACAGATCTGGATGCCGTGTTTGTTCACCCGTGTACAGGAGCCTATTACAGAATGTAAACAGAATGTGTCAGTAGAGTTGGAGGATAAAGCCATCCCTAGGAGCAGAAAATGACAAGATCATCTGACTTTCACCCCCTCCAATCAAGAAAGCCAGATGTTCCCATCCCAGCCTGTATGCATTCTCTTAGAGCGTGGAGGACGTGACGGTATGCACGGCCTCTCCAGTACCTAATTCATTGTATGGGCTGATGCCTCAGGCTGCTCAGTGTCAACCAGCAGCAAATGAATGGGTTCATCCTAGTTAGAATGTTGACTGTAAAGCTCACTGCTAAGGGCAACCAGCACAAAAGTCTTCATGTGCAGAGGGAACAGCACATAAAAGGCACGGGGTCAGCGAAACACTGAGATTCACAATAACAAAAGATTCTTTATAACAACCTTAGAGAGCTCTAAAGCACAGGGGTTGGGGGGGGGGGGGGGTAAAAGCAGGCAGTTCAGCTGCAGTTAAAGCTGAACTCTAGGGGATCTGAAAATCCTCCCTTGCAGAAGGGCTGCTCAGTTTATTTATGTCTAGGGGAACTTTACTTCCCCGATCATCCCCTGCTGAAGGCTATTCTGCGCTGCTAGACTCGCCTTTGCAGCCTTTTCTCCCCTACACAGTCTAAGTACGTTTAGCATCATCAAGAACGATGCAAGGACCATAGCCCTGCAGTGGACGGGAGGTCACTGAGGAATAGTTCACAGCTGTAGCGAAGTGCCGTCTGCCATGGGAGCAGAAAATCAGTTAAAGCGGAGTTCCGGCCACAATTTCACTTTTTATATATAAATACCCCTGTAATACACAAGCTTAATGTATTCTAGTAAAGTTAGTCTGTAAACTAAGGTCCGTTTTGTTAGGTTGTTACAGCATTTAGACACTTTATAAAAATAGAAATTGACTGGGGCCATCTTAAGTGTGGGCATTATGAAGCCAGACTGTATGACTTCCTGGATTTCAGCCTTGCAGATCTCGCACATGCTCAGTGCTGCACAAGCAGTGTAATAGGTTTCAGATCAGGTTTCAGCACCTGTACTGTCCAAGTCACATGATTCTTCAAGACTGGGGAGTGCACAGACTCCTGGAAAGTTACACCCACTACATTCCCAGGAGTCTGTGCGGTGTAGGTTAAGCACCTAGGTGCAGGAAGAGGGAATATTAACTATTCTGCCTAGCAACAACACTTTGAAGGCATCTAAAAAAAAAATATTTTAAAACTACTGATGTAATGTTATATTTATGGGTGGAACTCCACTTTAAGTAAAACTGCTTTTGCCTCACGTAGACATAAATTCAGAGCAGTCCTGTGCCCACTGCTCAGTATTTATCTTGGGGCTACAGAATGATAAGCACTGCAGAAATCACCATTAAATGGCCAGTGTGCTTGTTAATCGCTGTGAGGTGAGCTGTCATTGGTTGAATTGGTTTACAGTGCACAGAGTCTATCTGAGTGGCTCTGTACTGTGAGATCAATATGTTAACCAATCACAGCTTTCGCAAATGTAAACCATTTACAATGTACATTGGAGAACTGCCCTTCTCACAATGGAGGAACTAAATAATGAATCATTTGTCAACTGTGGATCAGTGGCAGCAGGTATTCAAGTGGGATAATGTTAAATCGTCTCCTGTACCTGTCAGATCCACAGCTCCGCAGAGACCTGTATAATAATCCTGTTACCCTCCCTTATCCTGCACATCTGTGCATTAAAGTGGTTCTAAAGTTAAAGGGTCACTAAAGGAAATTTTTTTTTTGCTGAAATGACTGTTTACAGGGCATAGAGACATAATAGTTAACTGATTCCTTTTAAAAATGATTAAAAACAGATAAAAAACAATCATATAATGTGCCTGCAGTGTAGTTTTGTTTTTGCTGCTGTTTGCTGGTTCTCTGATGTACAGAGAGCCACTAGAGGGCAGTCAGCCAATAGAGAGCAGTGATACTTTGTCTAAAACTCCTCAGCACCAATCCAGTTTTGTTTTACTCACACCTCCTTGATTAGTGACCACCGTGAGAAATCTCCCAGTACTGTGGTCATCAGGAAACAGGCAACCAGGAAGTGTCCAGAACAGAGAGGATTTACAGCAACATGAAAGCAAAAACGAACAAAGAGGACATGAAACCAGGACTGCAGCAAGGTAAAGGAAGCTATTTAGCTAAAAAAAAAATTCCTTTAGTGACCCTTTAAATGTTTTTTTACCTTGTGCATGCAGGTCTCCAGAAGATCTGCCAGTGTATCTGTGTGCCTGTACGGGCAAGCAGATAATCTGACCGAAAGAATCAATGAACTACCACAATGCTCCACAGTGCCGTGGTAGTTCATTGAAAACTACAAACCACCAGCCACAAAGGATGTTGGGGCTTGTAGTTCATTCACATACAGAGCTGTGTGAATGATGCGGCCTTGTGGGCGGAGCTCTGCATGGTCGTGCTGTTTTCAAAAATTGACAGCTAGTACAGGGAACTTCTCTCTGTACTGATGTCACAGGGCTGCATTGGGAACATGTAACCTGTTCCCAAAGGTGAATTTATCCTTTAAAGCGGAGTTCCACCCAAAAGTGGAACTTCCGCTTTATCCACTCCTCGCCCCCTTACATGCCACATTTGGCATGTCATTTTTTGGGGGGGGGGAGTGGGGGCTTCAGGAGGAGTGGGACTTCCTGTCCCACTTCCTCCTTCCGCCAAGAGGCTGCTAAGGTGAATAGTCTAATCGCCTTTCTGCAGCCCCTCCCTGTAGGCGATCGCCTGGGACACGTGACAGGTCCCAGGCAACCGCCTGTCCAATTGGAATGGCGCAGCGCCGCTCGTGCATGTGCAGTGACGCTCGCGCATGCGCAGTGGGTGCCCGGCCGTAAAGCCGAAAGCTGTCACGGCCGGGTGCCCACACTTGGAATGAAGACGCCGGCCAGAGAGGGGGTGAGAGGAGCGAAGCCCAGGCCGGCGCGTCGCTGGAATGTGGAGCAGGTGAGTTTATGTTTGTTTATTAAAAGCCAGCAGCTACACTTTTTGTAGCTGCTGACTTTTAATAAACATAAAAAATGACTGGAACACCCCTTTAAGACCTTGGGTTTGGTGCCATCTCGGGCCTGAAGGTGAATCCGACTAAATCAGAGGTGCTAGATATTAATCTCCCTACTCAGATTTTGGTGTCCATCAAGATTTCCTTCCCTTTTTAAATAGTGTACATATTCCCTTCCCTACCTCGAAGTAAAACTCACCCCGGACATCCCGCTGCTCCATCGGGCGAACTATAACCCCCTCTACAGAAACTGAACTGAAAACTTGGCACACTTATACTCTTGCCTGGATGGGTAGGATAAAAATGTTCTCCCTAGAATATTATACTGTTTTCATTCACTACCAATTTCGATACCGTGTGCCTATATGAAGTAACTTCAAATCAATGATCTTTAAATTTATCTGAGGTTCCGGAGGAGTGAGTGAGTGAGACTTGTAAAGCGCAACGCATGCGAACTGAATCGCCTCTGGGCGCTGTATCCATTTCATGGGTAAGGAACCCCTTGACCTCAGAAGAGATGGGTTTTAATCTTTCTCCTGAAGGCCAAGTGGCCCGGCTCTAGTCTGATGTTGGTTGGTAGTGCATTCCACAGCCGAGGTCCCTGGACTGCAAATCTTCAATCCCCTTTGGACTTGTATCTCGCTTTGGGTATCTGGACAAGGTTTTGATTGGTGGACGCGATAGATGCGACCGTCGGAAGCCTGTCGGAAGACTGTCAATCAAGAAGGAACGCCCAGTCCCGCAGCCCATACCCGGAAGCGGCGGAGAAGATGTATCTCTAAAACGGTAAGTACGGCTTCGATTTAAAAAAAACACCCGATTCCCCTTGACAAAATGAGCCTCAATCTAATCTTAAAAATTGTCATTACTGGGTGAACCTCCACTTTAATGTGCTTTGGTACAGCACTTTGGGAACATCCAACTTCTTTTGCAATTACCTTTTGAGGCTTTACCTCCTTATGGAGGGTGCCAATGATGGTTTTCTGCACAACTGTCAGGTCAGCAGTCTTTCCCATGATTGTGATTCCTACTGAACCAGACTGAGACCATTTAAAGGCTCAGGAACCCTTTGCATGTGTTATGACTTAATGAGCTGATTAGAGTGGGGCTGATTAGAATATTGCACCTTTTCACAGTATTCTAATTTTCTGAGATTGTGGATTTGGGGTTTTCATGAGCTGTCATCATCACAATTATGACAAATCACGGCTTTAACTATCTTGCTTTGCATGTAATGAGTCTACCTCAGCTATGAGGAAAGATTAGAGGAACTAAATTTATTCACTCTTGAGAAGAGGAGAATAAGGGGGGATATGATCAACATGTACAAATATATAAGAGGTCCATACAGTGAACTTGGTGTTGAGTTATTCACTTTACGGTCATCACTGAGGACAAGGGGGCACTCTTTACGTCTAGAGGAAAAGAGATTTCACCTCCAAATACGGAAAGGTTTTTTCACAGTAAGAGCTGTGAAAATGTGGAACAGACTCCCTCCAGAGGTGGTTCTGGCCAGCTCAGTAGATTGCTTTAAGAAAGGTCTGGATTCTTTCCTAAATGTACAGAATATAACTGAGTACTAAGATTTGTAGGTATAGTTGATCCAGGGTAAATCCGATTGCCTCTCGGGGGATCAGGAAGGAATTTTTTCCCCTGCTGTAGCAAATTGGATCATGCTCTGCTGGGGTTTTTTGCCTTCCTCTGGATCAACTGTGGGTATGGAGTTGGGTGTATGGGATTTTACTGTGTTTTTTTATTTTGTTTTTTGTGGTTGAACTGGATGGACTTGTGTCTTTTTTCAACCTGACTAACTATGTAACTATGTACCTCATATATTAGTTTCCCCTTTTAAGTTGCATTAGCGAAATAAATAAACTTTTGCACGATATTCTAATTTTTTGAGTTTCACCTGTATATTCTCATTTCTCGAATCTTACAGGCAAACTTTCATACCAGATAGCTTGGGAAGCGGACCTGGGGGAAGATGATAGAGGAAGAAGATTGGACCCAATGGTCAGACATGAAGCACATGGGCATCTTGAATACCACGCTTGTTGAGGCAAACCACAAAGTACTTTCCCGTTGGTATCTATTTCCGACAAGACTTACAAAACTTTGCCCCTATGCTACAAATCAGATGTCTTCAAACATTCTAAACAAAGGGCCAGTTTACTGTCCTTCAGACTTTAGGGGGGCCGGAATGTGGCCATTGGAAATAGAAATTATCCTGGGCCTAGTGGGAGTAAACAGTGTTTCTTTGGCATTAGGAGTACTGCACCATCAGTATCAGTGGGAGGAATAATACCCCATCAGTAGTGTCAGTCACTACTATCACTGGGAGAAATAGTGGCCCGGATTCAGAGAGCAATTGCGCCTGCGTAACCATAGTTACGCACCGCAATTGCTTACTTGCGCCGGGGTTACGAATGCTCCTGATTCAGGAACATCGTAACGCCGACTGCAGCCTAAAATCTGCGTGGCATAAGGCTCTTATGCCACGCATATTTTAGGCTGCATTCTTGCGATGACCGCTAGGGGGCGCTCCCATTGTGCTCAGTGTATAGTATGCAAATTACACACTAACTCCGATTCACAATGTTGCGCGAGCCCTGCGTACGCAAGTTACGTTGTTTCCGTGCGGCGTGTTTAGCGTAAGGCTGCCCCTTCTAATAGTAGGGGCAGCCAATGCTAAAGTATACCCGTCGTTCCCGCGTCGCGAAATTTGAATTTCACGTCATTTGCGTAAGTGATTCGTGAATGGCGCTGGACGCCATTCACGTTCACTTGGAAGCAAATGACATCCTTGCGGCGTCATTTGCTGCAATGCACGTCGGGAAAGTTTCCCGACGGAGCATGCGCTCTACGCGGGAGCGCGCCTAATTTAAATGATTCCCGGCCCCTACGGGATCATTTAAATTGTGTGCTCTAGCGCCGGGCAATCAAGGGCAGCAGAGCAAATTTGCGGGGGCGCAGAGCAAAATCGTTGCCCTGCGCCTCCGTAAATAATGCGCAAATCTCTTTGAATCCGGGCCAGTGCCTTATCATTGGTATCACTGGGAGAAATAGTGCCTCATCATTGGTATCAGTGAGAGGAATAGTGTCCTATTGTTGATGTCAGTAACAACAATATGCGCCAATGTTAAAGTCAGTGAGAGGAAGTGTGTCCCAAGGGCCAGATAACGGCAAGCAAAGAGCCGCCACATCCAGCCCCCCCCCCCCCCCGGGGCCACAATTTTGAGACTACTGCTATAGAAGATGTAGACAGGAGGGAACTATGTATCATGTCTGGTGGGCCTGCCCAAAGGTCCAATGTTTTTGGATTTGAATATTTACACTTATCTGCTCTGTGACTGGTGTTAACATTCCAAAAAATGCCAAGACGGCCATTTTTAGTGACCTTCCAGATAAGACCTCGGACACCTTTGCGTCCTCATTTTTTTTGATCCCTTGCCACCATTCAAGGCAAGGGAAACCGTCAGTGAAGCCTTTTAGCTTCACAGCCGGTTCACTACTGCACATGTGCGGAGCAAGCTGCACTTTCTAACTGGCCCAGTGGGAGAGGGAGGCCAAACATCTGAGGGATGTCGGCACGGTTTTCTCGAAGTGGGGAAGGGTACCTGTCGAAAACGGGTACCCGCCCCCAATAAAGGTGCCAAATATGGCACCGGAGGGGGTTGGAGGAAGCAAACAAGCAGAGGTTCCACTTTTGGGTGGAAATCCGCTTTAAATATGACACACTTGAATGTTTGCAATTGATTCAACATCTTCATCCTTGGAAAGGTGTAAATATAGGGGTGCTCAACCTGTGGCCCTCCAGCTGTTGTGGAACTATAAGTCCCATCATGTCTCTGCCCTTAGGAGTCATGCTTGTAACTGTCATCCTTGCAATGTCTCATGAGACTTGTAGTTTTGCAACAGCTGGAGGGCCACAGGTTGAGCACGCCTTGATGTATCTTGAGTTGCCATAGTCACCTCTTGCCTCATAATGGGGCAATAGAACTATACCCAGTTTATTTATGAAATGTGTAATAGTACGCTTTTGTTTTCTTTTGGCTATATTCTTTTTCTCCATACATATGACGTACTCCAGGGGTCTCAAACTTGTTGTGGAACTTAAATTCCCATCATGCCGCTGCCTGAGGGAGCCATGCTTGTAACGGTCAGCCTTGCAATGCCTCATGGGACTTGTAGTTTCGCAACAGCTGGAGGGCCACCAGTTTATGACCCCGAATGTACTGCGCCCAAAATAAAATTAGACGCACTACTACGGCTAGCATTATAGCAATCTGCAGATGGCTCCACTTTGTTACCCATTTGTACCTCCACTGAGACTCATGTTTCGCTTTTGCCTACTAACAGTGGGCCAGATTCTCGTAGACTTGAGGCGGGCGTAGCGTAAGCCATTTACACTACGCCGCCCCAACTTACAGGAGCAAGTGCTGTATTCCCCAAACACTTGCTCCATAGTTTGGGGCGGCGTAGTGTTATTGGCCCGGCGTATCCCCGCGTAATTCCAAGGTGGCGGCATGTATTTAAATTAAGCGCGCCCCCGTTTCGAACTAACTGCGCATGCGCCGGGCTTAAAATAGCCCAGTGCGCATGCTCCAGTTCTCGGCGGAAAACGTCAATGACGCCAACGTGTGCGTCATTGATGTAAAGTCGTATTCAAGAACGACTTAGTAAAACGACGTACCAGATGGGAAAAGACAACGCGGACCCGACGCCATACTTAACATGGCATACGTGGGACTGGCGTAAGGTTACCCCTCATATAGCAGGGGTAACCTTACGCAAACAACGGTTACGCGACACGATATCGTTCGGGAATCGGCGTATCAGGCTCATTTGCATAAACAAATGAGACCTGAACGTAAACGCCAAGTAGCGGCCGGCGGCGAATTACATTTAAGATCCGACAGTGTAAGTGACTTACACTAGTCGGATCCTAGCCTAAATCCGGCGTATCATTGTTTTGTGAATACAAAACAATGATACGCCGGCGGGAAATTCAATTTACGCCGGTCTATCAGTAGATACACCGGCGTAACTTGTTTGAGAATATAGCCCAGTGAATGTAATGCTAAACTGATGTTCCTGCAACCGTTTATGTATTTTATTTAATAAAAACATTGAAACAAAAAAGTCCTCTAGGTACAGTGTTGCATGACTAATTGTCTGTCAAACTATCACAGCACTGAAAAATGTCTTGCCAATAAAGTAATGGTTACAGGCTGGTACTGAAGTGGTAAAAATGTCTTTGTTAAAGTCTTGATGGGAAGAAAAAAAGGCTCAATAAACCATAAAGTATTAAGAAAAAAAAAAAGATTTATTGTACACATTCTATTCATAAATCCTGAAACACCAGGAACACAAGTCATTATCACTTCGGTACGAAGGGTACACTTTCCAATGGCCAACACTAACAAACGGACCATTGGTTCAAGTTTTTTTACTTTTTTTAGCTTAAATGCATGGCCCATAACTGTACAGAACAATCAAACAAAATTATTCATATTAAATGACCAGAGAAAATACGCTGCCCTTCAGAAGCAGCGCAAGGGGGGAGTTCCTGCCAAAGGCAATCTACTAGAAAGATAGAGTTTGATTTACTAAAATAACTAAGTTGTGTAAATGAATGGCTTCAAATTATCCAATCGTGAAACACAAACTTCTGTTTACTTCTTTCATCTTACACGTGATTGGATGATCAAAGTAAACAGGAATTAGCATTTCACATAAATTATCTGATTTGAGTGAAGATTCTTAACTTCATTAGTAAATCATCTTCTATATCTCATTGGTTGCTACATGCAACAACTCCACTTACAAGTCATTTTTCTGAAATCAATCCAAATAAAAAAGGCAGATTTATCAAAAAGGGAGCAAAGAGCTAACCAGATTTCCCAGTGACTAAGACCCCTTTCACACTGAAGCGTTTTTACAGAGTTTTAGCGTTAAAAATAGCGCTCTTAAAACGCTCTCCATGCATCTCAATAGACCCTTTCACACTGAGTCCTGCAAGCAGCATCTTTGGAGCAGCTTTTGAGCGCTGAAAAAAAAAAAAAAAAAACGCTCCAAAAACGCCCCTCTCCATTGAAAAGCGCTGTAAAAACGCCTTACCCCAGGGGTTGACAAATTTGCTTGGAATCTAGGAGCCAGCTAAAAAAGTTAGGAGCCAGAAAACGCACCCCGTCCCGACGAGCTTGCGCGCAGAAGCGAACACATACGTGAGCAGCGCCCGCATATGTAAACGGTGTTCAAACGCAATTTTGAAGCGTGACATGTTGGGTATGAATTTACTCTGCGTAACATAATCTTTCATAATATTAAAAAAAAATGGGGATAACTTTACTGTGGTCTTATTTTTTTATTAAAAAAAGTGTAATTTTTTCCCAAAAAAGTGCGCTTGTAAGACCGCTGCGCAAATACGGCGTGACAAAGTATTGCAATGATCGCCATTTTATTCTCTAGGGCAGGGATATGCAATTAGCGGACCTCCAGCTGTTGCAGAACTACAAGTCCCATGAGGCATAGCAAGACTCTGACAGCCACAAGCATGACACCCAAAGGCAGAGGCATGATGGGAATTGTAGTTTTGCAACATCTGGAGGTCCGCTAATTGCATATCCCTGCTCTAGGGTGTTAGGATAAAAAATATATATAATGTTTGGGGGTTCCAATTAGAGGGAAGAAGATGGCAGTGAAAAATGACATTAGAACTGCCGTTTAACTTGTAATGCTTAACTTGTAATACCAACGGCTCACCACCAGATGGCACCAGCTCACAAAGAAAAAAAAATTTTGTTTTGCCCACCTTCCAAGCCAAGTCGCCAGGACACTATTTCTAGTCGCCATGGCGCCCGGGATTTGTCGATCCCTGCCTTACCCTTTCACACCGACACACTGCAAAAAAAAAAAACTTTAGGGTCTTAGCGGTGCTTTACCAGCACATTGGGATTGCAGATGAGGCGTCGCTCGAAAAACACTGTAATAACGCTCAAAAAATGCCCCAGTGTGAAAGGGGCCTAAAAGCAGACCGGTTGCTATAAGGAAAAGCTCCCAACCTTGCACAGTTCCTGATAAATCTGCCGCACAAGTCTAAATCAGAAACACTCTCCAGCATAAAATAGGCCAGGTATGTACAAACAGCCTTGACCCATTACATCGTGAGGGTTATTTACAAAAGGCAAATCCACTTCGCACTGAGTGCAGGCGCTGTAAGTCCGAGGGGTAGATCTGAAAAGGAGGGGAAGCTCTGCTGATTTTGTCATCCAATCATGTGCAAGCTAAAATTCTGTTTTCCTTGCATGTCCCCCTCAGATCTACAGCAAGTGCACTTGTAGTGCAAAATGGATTTGCCTTTAGTAAATAACCCCCCTGTATTTAAGGACCACGAACGAGTACAGCACCAATATTTAGGAGTATAGGTCCCTCACATGTACATTGAACCTTTTACTTCAGAAATCAATACAGAGAAAAAGAAATAATCCCCTTTTTTCACAGCCATGGATCCCATTGTGTGAATAAGCATATGAGCCATCAGATGAGGAATGGATGTACACAGCTCCTCTGCAGCAATATCCCCAGCGCTCTGCATTGATGAGTGCCAGCACATTTAAACGCCGTCACCGAATGGATCTAGTTGCATTCCTGTCAAAGAAATCTGGCACCAGGGGTTGAACAGCCTGTGATCTGTGCAATAGGTGAAATTACAAATGCTTAGGCCAGTTAATCCTTTAAGACAGTGTTTCTCAATTCCAGTCCTCAGGTCCCCCCCAACAGGTCAGGTTTTTAGGATTTCCCTCAGATGAAAAGACTGTGGTGAAACTGATCAAATCACCTGTGCAAAATAATGGAAATCCTGAAAACCTGACCTGTTGGGGGGGCCTGAGGACTGGAATTGAGAAACACTGCTCTAAGGGCTCATTCACACTAATGGCGGGTCGGGGGAGGCAGTAAAATTACATGGTTGAGCCACGTTTTTACCGCCATTCAACCACTACCCCTTTAGCTGCAAAGGAATCCCCCTGATGTGTACACGTGCCAGGTAATATACCCACTGTAACGTTTCGGAGGGCACTACCTCCCGCTGAACATGACCCCTTCAAGTCAACAGGGCTTGTGCCACAAAAGCATGCAATGCAAGCCACTGTGGTGCTGCATTTAGGAAGTTAAAGCAGACAGTGAAGAGGAGACATAATGCATCCTCACCACCTGTCAAATGCCTCCAAAATGCGTTCTGAATGTGGATTGCTTTTCAGAAGAGCGGCAGTCCTTGCTGCTAGTGTAAATGAACCCTAAAACAGAACCAGGCTGGCATTGCATAAGGTAAGCTATGGCAAGGACGGGGAGAGTGTTGTATTTAAAACCCATCTAAAGCTGGCCAATACACTAAAGATTTCTCTCATTTAGAACTGCAAGATGAAAGAAAGAAATCACTCCATTCCTCCCTCCACACTAAGGGCCCTTTCACACTGGTGCGTTTTTACCGCGTTCTCGCGGTAAAAATATCGCTATTAAAACGCTCCACATGCCCCTCTCCATTGAAATGAATTAAAAACGCAGTAAAATCGCAGTAAAAACGCGGTGTTTTACCGCGATTTTAACGCTCCGTTTTTACCGCGTTTTTAATTCATTTCAATGGAGGGCGCATGGGGAGCGTTTTAATAGCGCTATTTTTACCGCGAAAACACGGCAAAAACGCACCAGTGTGGAAGGGCCCTTAGGCAGCCCATAAAGAATAACATTTTATTTCCTTCCACCACAAGTGCTCAATTCCCCGAACACATTCAGGGTTGATGGGGGAATGCTTCCCGCTTTTGCTATTGTGTTCTTCCAGTAGGGGGTGTAGGGAGCTTTCCCAGCTGAACACAATGATTACTGCTGGCGGCAATATTCGCCGGCAGTAATCGCATGGCAGACTTGGGTACAATCAGCCTGCCCATACATGGATCAAAATCCAGCCAGTCCCTGTTGGACGGTCAAATTTCGATCCATGCATGTCTAGCTTAAACAGCATGGATAGGCGAAGCTGCAGTGCCAGCTATTGTATTCTGACAGCCAGCAACATTTCACAATACCCTATCAGTGGCCCATAGGGAATTGGATGCAGCCACTGTCAAGCCAACACAATTTTCTGCCCAACTCCTTTGATTTTCTGATTAAAGAATATTGGGCAGGAGGGTGACAAAAGGGCATGGCACACGTGGCTCGATTCTGTCTGGTTCACTGGAAACCAGACAGGAGATTATATATATATATATATATATATATATATATATATATATATATATATATATAATTACACACATATAATTGTCCTACAGACTGCATTGTTCTAGTGTTAAGAAATACTCCTTGGCCGACCTATTGGGGATTGATTTACTAAAACTGAAGAGTGCAAAATCTGGTGCAGCGGTGCATGGCAGCTGATCAGCGTCTAACTTCAACTTGTTCAATTAAGCTTTGACACAAAAAAAAAAAAAACGATTGGTTTCTATGTAGAGCTGCAGCAGATTTTGCATTCTCCAGTTTTAGTAAATAAACCAATAGCGATTATTTCTGTAGCTCACCACTGAGTGGAGCTTTTTGTATTACGGATCATCCAGACACAGCAAAAATAAAGCAGACACGGCTCTCTTTCTGGATGCAAGGTAGTGTAATGAACCCAAAAACCCCATGAATGTAGGAATTCCATATATCATTCCATTGTAAATTTTCTATAAAAAATTTAATTTAAAAAAAGTGAGCAAAAGCTTAAAATTAAATACTAAAAATGATCCGATTTGGCTGCCGCACACAAAAATATGCGGAGAGTTTCACATTAGCTACAAAAAAAAAAAAAAAGAAGGGGGGGGGGGAGGAGAATTGGGTTTCCTGGGCTGTGCAACTGAACTAGCATGGGT
Source organism: Rana temporaria (assembly GCF_905171775.1). Classification (NCBI taxonomy): domain Eukaryota; kingdom Metazoa; phylum Chordata; class Amphibia; order Anura; family Ranidae; genus Rana; species Rana temporaria. Next base: position 359,121,101 of record NC_053493.1, read on the forward strand.
TGACCTTCAGTGAGTAGCCGGCCGGCTGTGCCAAGCAAAACAATAACACCTCAAGCAAAAGTCGGTCTCCTCTTGCAAAGTGTAAACAAAAGCCGAGAACAATTGCGTAATACCAAATAAGGTAAAAAAACACACACATCAGGTGCTTATTTACATGCCCCTACCCAGAATCCTTTGGGATCATTCAACATGATTGTGTAGTGGTGCATGTAGTCTGTGCGTACTATGCAAAATGAAATGCGAAAAAAAAAAAAATGGATTTTTGTACTCACCGTAAAATCCATTTCTCCGAGTTCATGGACGGACACAGCATCCTTTGACAATAGGGTTATATGTAACCCTACTGTCACGGTGCTCATGTAAAGGAAGCAGTTTAGGGTCGAAACAACTAATCGATTAATCGACAACTAATCGATTATGAAATTAATCGATTGCTATTTTCATAATCAATTAATCGGCCAGTAACATAATGGGGTTAAAAAAATAAAAAAAATGCATGTTATAGTACAAAAAGAGCAAATCTCTACTGTAAATATCACTTTCACTGTCCCACAGTAAAAAATGATCCCCTTACAGGAGCGATTATTTGCTCTTTTTGTACTAATTTTAGTTTTTTTAACCCCCCATTATGTTACTAAACATCTCAGGCCTGGGACACAACTCCTGTGCTTTTTGCAGAAACACACTGCAGTTAATTTACATGGTTTCACATCCATGATTTTTTCAGCTGTTGCGTAATTGGAAAGGGCAAGGACTTTTTTTTTTAACGCAAAACGGTGCCATTTTGTTTTTTTGGTTCAATATTCTTTAATGGAGAAGCTGCAGAAAAAAAATTTGGTGGCAATTTGTGTTTTCTAATATGCCAACAAATTGGCCAAAAAATAAATAAAATGCAAATCGCAGCTAAAAAATTTTTTTATAAGGTTATTAACCGATTATTCGAAACAATAATCGGCCAACTAATCGATTATGAAAATAATCGTTAGTTGCAGCCCTAAAGCAGATATAACCCTACTGTCAAAGGATGCTGTGTCCGTCCATGAACGGAAGAGAAAAAATTGTGTCCCCCCCTCCCCCAATACCAGTTTCTTTTTTTTTTATATAAAAAAGGGATTGGAAAACAGTGCATGCCATTGTCAAACTGGAGACCCTATAATATCTTCAAGTATGGAAAAAAAAAAGGGGGGGGGGCAAAAGGGGAACTAAACCGATACAAACTCCATGGCATGCCACGGTGGCTCGATGGTAAAAATTGCACAGAAGATTTTAGTCCGGTTTGTCGGAGATTTCCCAGAAGTATTTGTCCCTGAGGTTTCTCAGCCTTGTCGCCTGGCACCTCCAAAAGCTGGATCAGAAGAGTGAGTGTTGGGGGTTGGGTGGTCCAGAACACAGAGTACATAGAAAACATTTCTTTTTGGCAGGAAAAAAGAAAACGGATCACTAGCTTTATATGATCTTCCGTTTCATGAGGCTGATGGACACCAAAACAAAACATGATCCTCTTGGCTCAAAGTGTCTTTATGTGGAGTTATTTTGGTTTAAGATACGTGACAAAGTCTCTGTAAAAAGCAGCCACCATACAAGGCTCCTCAGTAATCATCAGAAGCCAGCGCGTGGCGGGACGTGGCCGCTCAATGAACATTACAAAACGAGAGGAAGGGAAGGTCAGCTCACAATATGACAGGGGAGGTGTCACCACCATTGGGTTCATCCACCATGTAGATCATGTACTCTATAGTGAGCGCACAGTAATGCTCATAAGCTTTAACCTACACCCCATTATTGCTTGGACAAAGGCAAAACTGCACGTGGGATGTAAACTGGAGACTGGTAGTGTCACCTTCTGTAGTGATGGCACAGGGATGTCAGGTGTCGCCTTCTGTAGTGATGGCACCGGGATGTCAGGTGCCACCTTCTGTAGTGATGGCACAGGTGTCACTTAACAGTGGCCTCTGATTGAAGGAAAGGGCTCTGCTGATAGACTGTACAGGGGCAGCATAGGATTGCAGGGGATGGGGGGGGGGGTATTTTGGTGCAGGCTGTCATATCACAGCAGAGCTCATATGCTGCAGCTGCACTGGAAACCCTCGATACGCCAGATCACTGCCTTGGGATCCACTGAGGCATGGTGGCACACAGAGGTAATCGATCATGGTCACTGCATATATCTGCTGGAGGCTACCAGAAAATGGTGATGCCCCATGATGATGCACAGTGATGTCTGGTGAAGGCTGTCAGTGAATGCTGGAGGTCTGTAATCAATGAATGCCGGAGTCCATTAGTCATTGAACGGTAGAGCCCTCCAATCATTGTCTCTGTGTGATCATTCAATAGTTGGGTTCACAGCAGTCATTGCATGGTGGTCTCTGAGCATTCATTTATTGGAGTCTTCTATTAATGGTACAGCAGCCTCTGTGCATTCATTCATTCCTCCGATCATTGCACAGCAGTCTGTATGCAGTCATTTCCTGGTGGATCATTGCATGGCGGTCTGTGTACGGTCATTTATTGGTGGCGTCCTCTGATCATTCAATGGTGGAGATCTCTGATCAGTGCACAGTTTTCTCTATGCGGTCATTCATTGATCATCGCAGAGCAGTCTCTATGCGGTCATTCATTGGTGGAGATCTCTGATCAGTGCACAGTTTTCTCTATGCGGTCATTCATTGGTGGAGATCTTTGACCATTGCACAGTGGTCTCTGTGCGGTCATTTAATAGTGAGTCCTCTAATCATTCAATGGAGGAATCCTCTGATCATTGCACAGCGATCTCTGTGCGGTCATTTAAAGGTATAGTCTTCTGATCATTGCACGGCAGTCGCGGTGCGGTCATTTAAAGGTGTAGTCTTCTGATCATTGCACGGTGGTCGTGGTGCTCATGTAAAGATATAGTCCTCTGATCATTGCACGGTGCGGTCATTTTAAAGGTATACTCCTTCGATCATTGCACGGTGCTCATGTAAGGGTTTAGTCCTTCGATCATCGCATGGTGCGGTCATTTTTAGGTATAGTCCTTCGATCATTGCACGGTGGTCACGGTGCGGTCATTTAAAGGTGGAGTCCTCTGATCATTGCACGGTGGTCGCGGTGCTCATGTAAAAGGTATAGTCCTCTGATCATTGCACGGTGGTCGCGGTGCGGTCATTTTAAGGTATAGTCCTTCGATCATTGCACGGTGGTCACGGTGCGGTCATTTAAAGGTATAGTCCTCTGATCATTGCACGGTGGTCGCGGTGCGGTCATTTAAAGGTGTAGTCCTCTGATCATTGCACGGTGCGGTCATTTAAAGGTGTAGTCCTCTGATCATTGCACGGTGCAGTCATTTAAAGGTGTAGTCCTCTGATGATTGCACGGTGGTCGCAGTGCTCATGTAATAGTCCTCTGATGATTGCATGGCAGTCGGTCATTTACCGATGGGAATCCCCCGATCACTGTACGGTGGTCTCCGTGGCCTCGGTGACATTGCACCCCCCCTTGGTCACCTCAGGCTCCCCGGCCAGGTGAAGCCTCCTGACGGCCTCTTTGATGAGGTTCCCGGACAGGAGGAGCTCCTGCAGCAGTTGGTGGGGATCCTCTTCGTCCTCCTCTTCTTGTCTCCTCCTCACCCAGCCCCGGCCGCACAGTTGCTTGCTGCCCCCCGGACAGTGCCTGGCCCCGGCCGGCTGGCGGTGATGACATCGTCCCGCCGCTCTGGGGGTGCACACCGGGTACGGCGTAGTCCTTCCCCTGACACACGAGCACATGGAGGGGGGCCGGGGGAGGGCGGCGGGTTTGATGCCGCAGGAGCTCGGAGCTCTGTGGGCGTTAAGCTGCAGGGCTTCCCCGATCCGAGCCACCAAGGAGTCCACCTCCTGAGAGCCCACCGTCACCGACTGCTCCAGCAGCAGGAAACTCTCCTTCCGGCACGGCATGCTGACACCGAGCAGAGCCAGCACCGTGTGACACACTCCGCCCGGCGTACACCGGACCGGCTACTGCTGCTGCTGGTTTGTAAACAATGGGTGACGTAGAGACTGCCCGGACCGTGCCACTCTGATATCGCGGGGGGGAGGGATTTCCGACATACCGCTAATTCTTCTACTCCTCTGCGCTAGAACACCCTGTATTTGTAATAAATTCCATTTATAACCCGTATTCTGTATAAACGTTCAATGTTTTATATCCTGACCGATGGAATTACTAAAACAAGCGGATCGTACCATTCCCGGTTCCCCCCCTTTGTCTTTCTCAGAATTTGTCCCCGCCTCTCCGGTTTTTTGAAGCGGCTCGTACGTTGGTGACGTCACCTTGTTTTGGTGTGTCTGTCAGTCAGCGTGAAGCTGGAGAGGGGGCGGGGCTCGGAGTGGAGACACAAAGCGGAGCGCATGAGGGAGGGGCGGGGCTGTGTGTGACCTGCCTGTAACCTGGGGACAGACTCTGCACACCCAGCACTGAGGACTGATATAGAGAGGAACAGCACTGATATAGAGAGGAGCGGCACTGATATAGAGCCTGATACCAGGAGCAGCACTGATATAGAGAGGAGCGGCACTGATAGTGCCTGATACCGGGAGCAGCACTGATATAGAGAGGAGCGGCACTGATATAGAGAGGAACGGCACTGATAGTGCCTGATACCGGGAGCAGCACTGATATAGAGAGGAACGGCACTGATATAGAGAGGAACGGCACTGATAGTGCCTGATACCAGGAGCAGCACTGATATAGAGAGGAGCAGCACTGATATAGAGCCTGATAGGGGGAGGAATAGCACCGATATAGAGGGGGAGCAGCACTAATATAGAGGGGAGGAGCACAGATATAGAGGGGAGGAGCACCCATATAGAGAGGGGTTAACCCATATAGAGGGGAGCAGCACTCATATAGAGAGGGGTGCACCCCCGATATAGAGGGGAGCGGCACCGATATAAGAGGGATTGGCACCGATATAGGGGGGAGCAGCACTAATATAGAGGGGAGCAGCACCAATATAGAGGGGAGCAGCTTCGATATAGAGGGGAGCGGCACCAATATAGAGGAGAGCGACTCCGATATAGAGGGATTGGCACCGATATAGGGGGGAGCAGCACTAATATAGAGGGGAGCAGCACCAATATAGAGGGGGGGAGCGGCACCAATATAGAGGAGAGCGACTCCGATATAGAGGGATTGGCACCGATATAGGGGGGAGCAGCACTAATATAGAGGGGAGCAGCACCAATATAGAGGGGGGGAGCGGCACCAATATAGAGGAGAGCGGCTCCGATATAGAGGGATTGGCACCGATATAGAGGGGAGCGGCACCAATAAAGAGAGGAGCGGCTCCGATATAGAGGGATTGGCACCGATATAGAGGGGAGCTGCACCGATATAGAGGGGAGCGGCACCAATATAGAGGGGAGCGGCACCAATATAGAGGGGAGCGGCACCAATATAGAGGGGAGCAGCTCCGATATAGAGGGATTGGCACCGATATAGAGGGGAGCGGCACCAATATAGAGGGGAGCGGCACCAATTTAGAGGGGAGCGGCACCGATATAGAGGGGAGCGGCACCGATATAGAGGGGAGCGGCTCCGATATAGAGGGCAGCGCACCGATATAGAGGGGAGCGGCTCCGATATAGAGGGTAGCAGCACCCATATAGAGGGGAGCGGCTCCAATATAGAGGGGAGCGGCACCGATATAGAGGGGAGCGGCTCCGATATAGAGGGGAGCAGCTCCGATATAGAGGGCAGCGGCACCGATATAGAGGGGAGCGGCTCCGATATAGAGGGGAGCAGCTCCGATATAGAGGGGAGCGGCTCCGATATAGAGGGCAGCGGCACCGATATAGAGGGGAGCGGCTCCGATATAGAGGGTAGCAGCACCCATATAGAGGGGAGCGGCTCCAATATAGAGGGGAGCGGCACCGATATAGAGGGGAGCGGCTCCGATATAGAGGGGAGCTGCACCGATATAGAGGGGAGCGGCACCGATATAGAGGGGAGCAGCACCCATATAGAGGGGAGCGGCACCGATATAAGAGGGATTGGCACCGATATAGAGGGGAGCAGCACTGATAGTGCCTGATACCAGGAGCAGCACTGATATAGAGAGGAACGGCACTGATAGCGCCTGATACCGGGAGCAGCACTGATATAGAGAGGAGCGGCACTGATATAGAGAGGAGCGGCACTGATATAGAGAGGAACGGCACTGATAGTGCCTGATACCGGGAGCAGCACTGATATAGAGAGGAGCGGCACTGATATAGAGAGGAACGGCACTGATAGTGCCTGATACCGGGAGCAGCACTGATATAGAGAGGAACGGCACTGATAGTGCCTGATACCGGGAGCAGCACTGATATAGAGAGGAGCGGCACTGATATAGAGAGGAGCGGCACTGATATAGAGAGGAACGGCACTGATAGTGCCTGATACCAGGAGCAGCACTGATATAGAGAGGAGCAGCACTGATATAGAGCCTGATAGGGGGAGGAATAGCACCGATATAGAGGGGGAGCAGCACTAATATAGAGGGGAGGAGCACAGATATAGAGGGGAGGAGCACAGATATAGAGGGGAGGAGCACCCATATAGAGAGGGGTTAACCCATATAGAAGGGAGCAGCACTCATATAGAGAGGGGTGCACCCCCGATATAGAGGGGAGCGGCACCGATATAAGAGGGATTGGCACCGATATAGGGGGGAGCAGCACTAATATAGAGGGGAGCAGCACCAATATAGAGGGGAGCAGCTTCGATATAGAGGGGAGCGGCACCAATATAGAGGAGAGCGACTCCGATATAGAGGGATTGGCACCGATATAGGGGGGAGCAGCACTAATATAGAGGGGAGCAGCACCAATATAGAGGGGGGGAGCGGCACCAATATAGAGGAGAGCGACTCCGATATAGAGGGATTGGCACCGATATAGGGGGGAGCAGCACTAATATAGAGGGGAGCAGCACCAATATAGAGGGGGGGAGCGGCACCAATATAGAGGAGAGCGGCTCCGATATAGAGGGATTGGCACCGATATAGAGGGGAGCGGCACCAATAAAGAGAGGAGCGGCTCCGATATAGAGGGATTGGCACCGATATAGAGGGGAGCTGCACCGATATAGAGGGGAGCGGCACCAATTTAGAGGGGAGCGGCACCAATATAGAGGGGAGCGGCACCAATATAGAGGGGAGCAGCTCCGATATAGAGGGATTGGCACCGATATAGAGGGGAGCGGCACCAATATAGAGGGGAGCGGCACCAATTTAGAGGGGAGCGGCACCGATATAGAGGGGAGCGGCACCGATATAGAGGGGAGCGGCTCCGATATAGAGGGCAGCGGCACCGATATAGAGGGCAGCGGCACCGATATAGAGGGCAGCGGCACCGATATAGAGGGGAGCGGCTCCGATATAGAGGGGAGCAGCACCCATATAGAGGGGAGCGGCACCGATATAAGAGGGATTGGCACCGATATAGAGGGGAGCAGCACCGATATAGAGGGGAGCGGCACCGATATAGAGGGGAGCGGCACCGATATAAGAGGGATTGGCACCGATATAGAGGGGAGCGGCACCGATATAAGAGGGATTGGCACCGATATAGAGGGGAGCAGCACTGATGTACAGGGGAGCAGCTCCGATATAGAGGGGAGCAGCACCGATATAAGAGGGATTGTCAGTGATATAGAGGGGAGCAGCACTGATGTACAGGGGAGCGGGCTGGAGTGTGGCTGCAGGAATGAGAGAGGAAGGCTTTCCTCCACTACAGTCAGCGATTGTAAAGCTGCCCATACACAGAGAGGTTTCCCTTGCTCACCCTATGGGCTGTATAAAGGAAATCTAAAACACTCCTTTATCCAGTTTACATGTACGGCCATCCTTGCCCTCCTCTGAAAAGCAATCCACAGTGGATCACATCTGAGAGGCAGTCAATGATATGTTTTCTCCTGGATGACTGTTTTATTCCTTTAAAAGACCACAACACAATGCCACGATTTGCATGCATTACCCCCCAATGGGGTAGGGAGTCCCAGAGGATGGAGAAGGTTCTGAAGAAGTCTCAGGGGCAAACAGAGGCGGTGACGAAAGAGCTAGAGATCCCCCTGTCTGTCTTTGCTCCTCAGTTGTCACTATTTTTGGTCTGACGTACAGACAGAGCCCTGTGTATAAGGCCCCATTCACCTATAATGTAACACGTTACTCCCCGTGATTTTTTTTCAGTGCGTTTCAGTAATCGTCACACATAGGGCAGCCCATTCGCTTGCATGTTTGTCGAGAAAGTCAAGGAAGCTGAAAATGTTTTTGACAGGGTGGACTAAACTTTTTTTAGTTTTTGCGGTTTCTAGGGTTAGGAGATTGTATGGGAGGATAAAGCCTCTCATTATATCGGAAACCAGAAGCTAGAATAACGAGGGGTGCCCCTTGTCACCACTACTGCGTGCTCTGGTACTAGGAGGTCAATTCACCAAACTGTACTGCATGCGATAATGGCATCAGGTTAATCATTTGCATAAATTATCTAATGCGGTAAATAAAGTCTGATTCACAAAAAAAAACAAAAAACGATTATGCAGTATTTACCGCCGCGTCCTTAACAACGGATTTACATAAACCATCTACATAAGTATTCACAGCCTTTGCCATGACACTCAAAATTAAGCCCAGGTGCGTCCCGTTTCCACTGATCATCCTTGAGATGTTTCTACAACTTGATTGGAGACCGCCTGTGGTAAATTCAGCTGATTGGACATGATTTGGAAAGGCACACAGCTGTCTATATAAGGTCCCACAGTTAACAGTGCATGTCAGAGCACAAACCAAGCCATGAAGTCCAAGGAATTGTCTGTAGACCTCCGAGACAGGATTGTATCAATCTGGGGAAGGTATTCAGAAACATTTCTGCAGCATTGAAGGTCCCAATGGGCACAGTGACCTTCATCCAGGGCCGGCCTTTGCGGTGTGCGGGTTGTGCGGTCGCTCAGGGCGCCATAGCAACATGGGCGCCTGACGACCTGCACAGATTGCGATGGTCACAGTCAGATTCGGCGGCGCAGCGCGCGGGCGGCGCCCCCCCCCCCCCAGACACACTGCAGGCATGGAGGGTGCAAGTCGCACCCGAGCGAGCCGTCGACACCCGGGACCCGGCAGCAATAATCCCCCTTCCCTTTGCAGCGCCGCGGGTCTGATGAGTCTCAGCTGCCTGTGACTGAGTGTCTGTCTCAGTCACAGGCAGCCCAGCACAGTGCACTGAGTGCAGCCGCCTCCCCCTTTTCCTGTGCTGTGTGTGTGTCAGCACGTGGCTCAGGTGATCTATATTGATTGTGTGTGTGTGTGTGTGTGTGGGGGGGGGTCTGCATTGTGTGTGGTTCTGCATTGGGGGGGGGGGGTTCTGCATTGTGGGGGGGTCTGTATTGTGTGTGGTTCTGCATTGTGGGGGGGTCTGTATTGTGTGGGGGGGGGGGTTCTGCATTGTGGGGGGTCTGTATTGTGTGGGGGGGGGGGGTTCTGCATTGTGTGTGGTTCTGCATGGGGGGGGGGTTCTGCATTGTGGGGGGGGTCTGTAGTGGGTGTGGTTCTGCATTGTGGGGGGTCTGTATTGTGTGGGGGGGGGTTTCTGCATTGTGGGGGGGTCTGTATTGTGTGTGTGTGGGGGGGGGGTTCTGCATTGTGGGGGGGGGGTCTGTATTGTGTGTGGTTCTGCATTGTGGGGGGGTCTGTATTGTGTGTGTGTGTGTGTGTGGGGGGGTTCTGCATTGTGGGGGGGTCTGTATTGTGTGTGTGTGTGTGTGGGGGGGGGGGGTTCTGCATTGTGGGGGGGTCTGTATTGTGTGTGGTTCTGCATTGTGGGGGGGTCTGTATTGTGTGTGTGGGGGGGTTATGTATTGTAGGGGGGAGGGGGTTCTGTATTGTGGGGGGGTTCTGTACTGTGGGGGGGTCTGTATTGTGTGTGTGGGGGGGTTCTGTATTGTGTGTGGTTCTGCATTGTGGGGGGGGTCTGTATTGTGTGTGTGGGGGGGTTCTGCATTGTGGGGGGGTCTGTATTGTGTGTGGTTCTGCATTGTGGGGGGGGGTCCTGTATTGTGGGGGGGGGGTCTGTATTGTAGGGGGGGGTTCTGTATTGTGGGGGGGTTCTGTACTGTAGGGGGGAGGGGGTTATGTATTGTAGGGGGGAGGGGGTTCTGCATTGTGGGGGGATCTGTATTGTTTGTGGGGGGGGGGGTCTGTATTGTGGTGTGTGGGGGGGATCTGTATTGTGTGTGTGGGGGGATCTGTATTGTTTGTGGGGGGGGGGGGCTGTATTGTGTGTGTGTGGGGGGATCTGTATTGTGTGTGTGGGGGGATCTGTATTGTGTGTGGGGGGGGGGTCTGTATTGTAAGGGGGGTTTGCACTGTAGGGGGATGGGCCTGCACTGTAGGGGGAGACTGTAGGGAGGTCTGTGTGACATGCAGGGGGTCCAGAACGGTTAGGGGGGTGTCTGTGTAACATATAGGTGTCTAGAGCTGTGGGGGGCTGTGAATTGTAAAGTGATGCAGGGTGTTGTATAATGTAAAGGGGTCCAGAGGTGCAGTTGTGGAGAGGGGTACACAGTAGTGACAGAGATATTGAAGGATGCAGGGGGCACAGTGGGATTTTAAATTTTACCGGGGGGGGGGGGGCAGATATAGGATCCGTCCCGGGTGCCAAATGCTCTAGGTACAGCCAGGCCACAGGCGGATTCTGCAGGAATGACAGCGTGGCGGCTGTCCCTGCCTTGTTAGGAGTCGGAGATCACTGTCACTGGCAGTCTGTGGGTTACTCATTAAGATTGCCACCGCTCTGCAACAGTGCAGCGGCCATCTTTAAAACTGGACAAAGTACTGGCAGGCCACAGGCGTATTCTGCCGGAAAGACGGCGTGGGCGGCTGTCCTTGCCTTGCTATGAGGAGCAGGAATGAGGAGCTCATATGCCATGCGCACTGAGAAGACAAAGGAGCGCAAGAATCCACAGAAGCAGGCGGCGGATGTAAAAACTTTTTTCTGTAAGTAAATTCTTTTTTTATAAATGCAGTGTACTGCTTATTGTCTGTTTTTGTATTTTCTTATTTAAATAGGGTGTTTCTTAAAGGAACAGTAAATACAAAAGTTAAAAAATACTTTATTGTAATTATGTTTGATATTTGATAGTAAATCTACAGGTAGTGGTATTATACCATGTGATTTATTTTATATGTGGCGTTATTATACCATGTGATTTATTTTATATGTGGCGTTATTATAGCGTGTGATTTATAGTATAGGCAGTGTTATTATAGCTTGTGATATACAGTATAGATGGCGTTATTATGTGAATAAAAGTTGTATTTTTATCATAGCTTGTAATCAGTTTTTTTGGGAATGGAAGGCTTTAAATGGAGCCGGTATTGGAGAAAGGTGTGGACACTGAAAGGGCGTGGTTATGGAGGGGCGTGGTTATGGAGGGGTGTGGTTACTGAGGGGCGTGGTCACTAGGGGGCGCTGTAAATCTTTCTCGCACAGGGCGCCTAAAGGCCTAAGGCCGGCCCTGCCTTCATCATCCATAAATGGAAGAAGTTTGAAACCACCAGGACTCTTCCTAGAGCGGGCCTGCCTGGCCAAACTGAGCGGTCAGGGGAGAAGGGCCTTAGTTAGGGAAGTGACCAAGAACTCGATGGTCACTCTGACAGCTCCAACGTTTCTCTGTGGAGAGAGGAGAACCTTCTAGAAGAACACCCATCAGACCTGTATGGTAGCGTGGCCAGATGGAAGCCACTCCTCAGTAAAAGGCACATGACAGCCTGCCTGGAATTTGCCAAAAGGCAACTGAAGGACTCTTAGACCATGAGAAACAAAATTCTCTGGTCTGATGCAACAAAGATTGAACTCTTTTGCCTGAATGGCAAGCGTCATGTGTGGAGGAAACCAGGCACCACTCATCACCTGGCTAATACCCAGGGGCGGACTGACCACTCAGGCACTGCCCGAGGGCCCCATGCCACTAGGAGGCCACATCAGGGTTGCCAGCCTCAGTAAAACCAGGGACAGTATGTAAAAATCTGTATTTTCTTACATCTGTCCCTTACCGACATCCTTTTGGTCTAAAAATCCCAAGATTATAGCTGCTCCGGTACCTTCTCAGTGTGTGTGTATGTATACTGTGTGTGTGTGTATACATATGTATACTGTGTGGCCCCATAATCTATTGCATGGGGGCCCCATAATCTCCTATTTCCCAGGGGCCCCATAATCTCCCATTGCCCGGGGCCCCATGAGTTGTCAGTCTGCCCCTGCTAATACCATCCCTACAGTGAAGCATGGTGGTGGCAGCATCATGCTGTGGGGATATTTTTCAGCAGCAGGAACTGGGAGAGTAGTCAGGATCGAGGAAAAGATGAATGCTGCAATATACAGAGACATCCTTGATGAAAACCTGCGAGCACTCTAGACCTCAGACAGGGGCAAAGGGTTCATTATCCAACAGGACAACAACCCTAAGCACACAGCCAAGATAACAAAGGAGTGGCTACGGGACAACTGACAACTTGAATTTTCTTTGAGTGTCTCTGCCTGAGCCCAGACTTGTAACGGATTGAACATCTCTAGAGAGATCTGAAAATGGCTGTGTACCTTCGCTCCCCATCCAACATGATGGAGCTTGAGAGGTCCTGCAAAGAAGAATAGGAGAAACTGCCCAAAAATAGGTGTGCCAAGCTTGTAGCGTCATACTCAAAAAGACTTTAATTGGTGCCAAAGGTGCTTCAACAAAGTATTGAGCAAAGGCTGTGAATACTTAAGTACGTGGGAATTATTTTTTCCTTTTTTTTATAAATTTGCAAAGATGTAAAACAAACTTCTTTCACGTTGTCATTATGGGGTATTGTTTGTATAATTTTGTGGAAAATAATGAATTTACCGTATTTATCGCGGTATAACGCGCTAACGCGTATACCGCGCACCCCTAATGTTGCCCCCTGAAATTCCTGTAAAAAAAAAAGTTATATGATTTTATTACTTACAGTTTTGGTGTCTTCCCAGCGTCCATCGTCCAGTCCGGCGTCCGTCTGCGGCCTCGATGGTGTCCTCCCGGCTTCTCCAGCGCGCGCCTCACGTTGAGTCCCCGCTTCCCGCGCTCAGTTCGAACGCCTCCGCCGACATATACCGAGTGCAGTACACTCAGGTACATTCGGCAAGGCTCGGCTTAGCTCGCGCTCACGCTCTGTGACGTTTATGCGTGAGCACGAGTGAAGCCGAGCCTGGCCGAATGTACCCGAGTGTACTGCACTCGGTATATGTCGGCGCAGGATTTCAAACTGAGCACGGGAAGCGGCTATCGGCGTATATCGCGCACCCACGATTTTCCCCTTATTTTAAGGGGAAAATAGTGCGCGATATACACCGATAAATACGGTAATTAATTTTGGAATAAGGCCGTAACATAACAAAATGTGGAAAAGGTGAAGCTCTGTGAATACTTTCCAGATGCGCTGTACATTTGGTGCCTTGTGAAAGTGTCATTGCCTAACATTTCCAAGGAACAGTTGCGTGATATTTTCACTCAGAAGCCATGATGCCTTGAAACTGTGTAAACAATGCAGTTAACGTCTGCTACATTTGTGGCGAGGTTATGTTACTAAAGGTGAACCTATCCTTTAACCACTTGCCGACCGGCTAACGCCCATATACGCCGGCAGAATGGCACGGCTGCGCAAAGCGACTTACCTGTACGTTGCTTTGAATTTGCCGACGTGCGGGCGCGGCGCGTGCTCTGTGACCGGGAATCCCACGGATTTGATGTCCGCCGGGTGCCCTTGATCGTGTCATGGAGCTGCAGAACGGGGAGATGCCTATGTAAAAAAAGGCATTTCCCTGTTTTGCCTAGTGACAGGACACTGATCTACTGCTCCCTGTCATTGGGAGCAGTGATCACTGTCGTGTCACTTGTAGCCCAGCCCCCCCACTGTTAGAATCACTCCCTAGGACACACTTAACCCCTTCATCGCCCCTTAGTGTTTAACCTCTTCCCTGCCAGTGTCATTTACACTGTAATCAGTGCATTTTTATAGCACTGATCGCTGTATAAATGACAATGGTCCCAAAATAGTGTCAAAAGTGTCTGATGTGTCCGCCATAATGTCGCAGTCATGATAAAAATCGAGGATCGCCGCCATTACTAGTAAAACATTTTTTATAATAATAAAAATGCCCTAAAACTATCCCATATTTTGTAGACACTATTAGCCGGATTCAGGTAGAGCGGCGCTTCTTTGTTCTGGCGTATCGCATCTCATATGCGCTACGCCGACGTAACTCTGAGAGGAAGAGCTGTATTCACAAAGCACTTGCTCCCAAAGTTACGTCGGCGTAGCGAAAATGGGCCGGCGTAAGCCCGCCTAATTCAAATTAGGCAGGTAGTGGGCGTACTACATGTAAATTAACCGTGACCCCATGTAAATGAAGGGCCGTTGGTACGGCGAATGCGCGCGCGTGCTCAGAATCGCGTCGCAAATACTCCCTATGATACGACGGCTCAATGCGTACGACGTGAACCTAACTTACGCCCATCCCCATTCATGTACGACTTACATAAACTACGTAAAAGCTGACGGCAGTTCCGATGTCCATACCTTGCATGGGCTGTGCCACCTATAGAGGTGTTTTATCAAATTTGGATGATGTGGGCGTGTTTTATCAAAATTTAGTGTGACCCCACGTATTTGACGTTTTTTACGTCAAATACGAAAAAGAATCCCAGTGCGCATGCTCGAAATTCCGCCGCAAATCGTCACTGCTTTAGACGTGAACGTAACTTACGTACAGTCCTATTCGCGAACGGCTTATGCAAACAACGTAAAAATTTCAAAATTCGCCGCGGGAACGACGTCCATACTTAACATTGCGTACGCCTCATATAGCAGGAGTAACCTTACGCTGGAAAAAGCCTAACGTAAACAACGTAAAAAAATGCGCCGGGCGTACGTACGTTTGTGAATCGGCGTATCTACCTAATTAGCATATTCATTGCGTAAATCGACAGAAGCGCCACCTAGCGGCCAGCGTAAAATTGCAACTAAGATACGACGGCGTAAGAGTCAAATCTATGCGTAACTGATTCTAAGAATCAGGCGCATAGATACGACGCCGCAACTCAGAGATACGACGGCGTATCTGGAGATACGCCGTCGTAATTTGTACCTGAATCTAGCCCACTGTGTCTGCATTCAGATCTATGCATCCACTCTGAATGAACCCAGCAGTCCACATGGCAGGCATATGTGCTGTGCTTACATCACCATGCTACAACGTGTCCTTCTTTGCCCCCTCAATCAGTTGGGAGCCTGGGAGTTGCTTTTCTCCAGAAATCTGAGAGCAGGATGTGTGGCACGGGAAGTATATTTAGGTAAACACCAGTTGCTCAATGTTTATCAGAGCATGCTGGCTGCTCTATGCAATAATCCGTCTTTCTGATGCAACTGCCTGATAGTAACAAAGAAATAGCCAGGCTTATTAGGTGAAACGGGATACGTACTGTATATTGCATCTATAGGAGCACCTACAGTATACTACAAGCACTTAGGGCCAGATTCAGGTACATTTGCGTATCCGATTTACGTTACGCCTCCGCAACTTAGACGGGCAAGTGCTGTATTCTCAAAGCACTTGCTCCGTAAGTTGCGGCGGCGTAGCGTAAATCGGCCGGCGTAAGCCCGCCTAATTCAAATTTGGATTGGGGGGGCGTGTTTTATGTAAATCTACTGTGACCCGACGTGATTGCCGTTTTTCCCGAACGGCGCATGCGCCCTTCGTGGAATTTCCCAGTGTGCATTGCTCCAAAGTACGCCGCAAGGACGTCATTGGTTTCGACGTGAACGTAAATGACGTCCAGCCCCATTCACGGATTACTTACGCAAACGACTTAACTTTTTCAAATTTCGACGCGGGAACAACGGCTATACTTAACATTGTTGCGGCACCCTTATGCCAATATATATTAGGGGCAACATTACGCCGGGAAAAGCCTAACGTAAACGGCGTAAATTTACTGCGTCGGCCGCGCGTACGTTCGGGAATTCGCGTATCTAGCTAATTTACATATTTCGACGCGTAAATCAGCTTACACGCCCCTAGCGGCCAGCGGAAAATTGCAGTTACGATCCGACGGCGTAAGAGACTAAGGCCCCGTACACACGAGAGGATCGATCCGCTGAAATTTATCCGCGGACCGGTTTCAGCGGATAGATTTCTTAGCATGCATGATTGATCCGATGGTCTGTACAGACTCACCGGATCAATCCGTCCGAATCCATCCCTCGCATGCGTCGCAATGATTCGACGCATGCGTGGAAGTCCTTATATTACAGCGTCGCGCACGTCGCCGCGTCATCATCGCGGCGACGGCGCGACACGTCACCACAGAGGGAATTCCGCGCGGATTTTGATCTCATGGTTAGTACAACCATGAGATCAAAATCCGCCAGAGGATTTATCCACGGAAACGGTCCTCCGGACCGTTTCCGCGGATAAATCCTCTCGTGTGTACTAGGCCTTACGCCTGTCGGATCTAATGGATATCTATGCGTAACTGATTCTAAGAATCAGGCGCATAGATACGACGGCTCGGATTAGGACTTACGACGGCGTACATGGCGCTGCGCCGTCGTAAGTCCTCTGAGAATCCGGGCCTTATTGTCTGCTAAGCTGAGAATTTTTTTTTTTGCTATCGGGGGAATGTTATGGAGGATTTGCATAAAGTCTGCTAGGCACATCATTGGAGCCTCTGGGAAGGACGTTTGTGTGCTGTGCTGATCAGCACAATGTCCCTAGGCTTCCCAGAAATGAGACCAGTCGTGTTTGTAGAAGTTTGGTGAGAGACGATTCGCGCGTTTCAGCCTCATGCTTTTCAGTCCGTTACAGTGTGACGAATGTGCTATCTCCATTACGAACGCTAGTTTTACCAGACCGAGCGCTTCCGTCTCGTACTTGATTCAGAGCATGCATGGAATTTTGCGTGTCTGTCCACACATGATAGAAATTTACGGATTTTGTTGTCGGAAAATTTGAGGACCAGCTCTCAAATTTTTTTTCTCGGAAATTTCGACAACAAATGTCCGATGGGGCCTACATACGGTCGGAATTTCGAAAGCTCCCATCGAACATTTGTTGTCGGAATTTCCGAGCGTGTGTACGCGGCATGCATTAGAAAACATAATTCCCATACCAATGTACAGTTTCTCACAAAAGTGAGTACACCCCTCACATTTTTGTAAATATTTTATTATATATTTTTATGTGACAACACTGAAGATATGACACTTTGCTACAATGTAAAGTAGTGAGTGTACATCTTGTATAACAGTGTACATTTGCTGTCCCCTCAAAATAACTCAACACACAGCCATTAGTGACTAAACCGCTGGCAACAAATATGAGTACACAAGTGAAAATGTCCAAATTGGGCCCAAAGTGTCAATATTTTGTGTGGCTACCATTATTTTCATGCCCATATAACGGTTACTCCAACCCCTTTGTGTTTTTTTTTAAAGCTTATTATGTGCTTATGGTATTTTCACAGCTGGACCCACCAGCTGTCAAAACACAGATACAATGATTTCCACAAGCTTCTGGGGCCCGTATTGAGCAGCTGCCCTGCTGCAATTTGAACACAGGAGATCTGTCACTCAGCACAGGCCTCATTGCTTAGAACACTTTGCACGTTCTTAAAGCGGAGGTTCACCCGCACATAACACTTTTTCCCCTTAGATGGATGCTCGTTTTGTCTAGGGGAATCGGCTAGTTGTTTTAAAATATGAGCCGTACTCACCGTTTACGAGATGCATCTTCTCCGCCGCTTCCGGGTATGGGCTGCGGGACTGGGCGTTCCTTCTAGATTGACAGTCTTCCGAGAGGCTTCCGACGGTCGCATCCATCGCGTCACGATTTTCCGAAAGAAGCCGAACGTCGGTGCGCAGGCGCAGTATAGAGCCGCACCGACGTTCGGCTTCTTTCGGCTACTAGTGACGCGATGGATGCGACTCTCGGAAGACTGTCAATCAAGAAGGAACGCCCGCTCCCGAAGACCCATACCCGGAAGCGACGGAGAAGATGCATCTCGAAAACGGTAAGTACGGCTCATATTTTAATACAAATAGCCGATTCCCCTAGACAAAACGAGCATCCATCTAAGGGGAAAAGATAAAAAAAAAAATCATTGGGTGAACTCGTCTCCCACTTTAATATATGGAAAGCATCCTCTGATTGGATGAGGTGGAAAGGTGGGGGTGATGAAAGCACGATTTTCACCATG
Organism: Rana temporaria; assembly: GCF_905171775.1. Taxonomy (NCBI): domain Eukaryota; kingdom Metazoa; phylum Chordata; class Amphibia; order Anura; family Ranidae; genus Rana; species Rana temporaria. The sequence goes on from NC_053493.1 coordinate 359,139,365, forward strand.
TCCAGTCAGAAAACGCTTTGCATTTATACAGTACCCAGGTATATGTGCACAATTCCACCAGGACTTGTATCAGACCCTTTGCTGATAATACCCATTTGTACATTGGATGCATGTATTGTTATTAATCTTCTCTGATATAAAGTTTTCTTTATTTCCATACTGGTGTGTATCTATATACTTATGGTTAATGATCAGGGCCGGACTTACCATTGGCCTTGACTGGGCTCAAGCCCAGGGGCCCCACCCAATAGGGGGCCCCCTTTAAAAAAAAAAAAAAACATTTTTTTTTTTTTTTTTTTTTTTTTTAGGGGTCCGGAGGTCCCCAGGGCCCCGGACGGCAACCCCCCTTTTTTTTATTTATTTTTGTAAAAAAATGTTTTTTTTTATATATTTTTTATTTTTATATATATTATATATATATATGTATATATATATATATATTTTATTATTATTATTAAAGGGCCCAGGGCTCTCCAGGGCCCCGGACGGCAACCCCCCTTTTTTTTATTTATTTTTTGTAAAAAAATGTTTTTTTTATATATTTTTTATTTTTATATATATAATATATATATATGTATATATATATATATATTTTATTATTATTATTAAAGGGCCCAGGGGTCTCCAGGGCCCCCGGATGGCAACCCACCTTTTTTATTTTTTTATAAAAAAAATTACATTTTTTTTATATATATATATATATATATATATATATATATATATTTTTTATTAAAGGGCTCAGAGGTCCCAGGGCCCCATGTGGCAACCCCCCCTTTTTTTATTTTTTTTATAAATGTTTATTTTTTTATTTTTGTTTATTTTTTTATTTTTTATTAAAAGGCCCAGAGGTTCCCAGGGGCCCAGAGGTCCCCAGGGCCCCCGGGTTTGGCAACCTCCCTTTTTTTTATGTATTTTTTATAAATGTTTTTTTTTTTATTATTAAAGGGCCCAGAGGTTTATTTTTTCTTTTTATTAAAAGGCCCAGAGGTCCCCAGGGCCCCGGATGGCTACATATATTTATATATATTTGTTTTCTTCTTTATTTCTTCTTTTTTTTGTAAAGGCCCCCCCGCTTCTCAATTTGCGGCAGCCCCCACGCTTCTCAATTTCAGGCGGCAGCACCCCCACCCCCCCTAGGTTCTCTGCTTCAGGGGGCCCATGCCTTAAGCTGTGCAAGGGGCCCCAAAATTCCTGATGGCGGCCCTGCGCATACCTCCCAACACGCACGGATTCTGTGGGACTTTCCCGCACAGACAGCTTCTTCCCGCAGTCCCGCAAAAGGGTTAATTTTCCCGCACTGCAAGAGGAGGCAGCACGGAAGCAGGAGGAACCGGAGTGGTGTGTGGAGGACTGTGGCTGCTGAAGGGAAGAAAGCCGACAGCCGGGCTAATGACAGTCTGTGGCCCCGGCTGTTGGCACAGGTGAGAGGCACTTCCCCCCCCTCAACAACTGCAAAATACTTTAATGCGCTCCCCCCCGCTCAACAACTTCAATTCGCCCCCCCCCCGCTCAACAACTTCGATCCCCCCCAATTCTCGGCTCCAGGGGGCCCCTTCAACACTCAAGCCCAGGGGCCCCCACCACCCTAAGTCCTGCCCTGTTAATGATATATTCTAGTATTCTGGTTGCAGTAGTTCCTCTGCTCCTAATTACTTTTATTAGATTACTAGCACATTTCCCAGAAGTGAATCCCTTTTTTCCCACAGAGGTTCTGTCGAGGGTGGAGGCACTGACAATTTTTTTTATCAAACCCACTTTTCCACTGTCTCATACCTGGATGAGATGATAAGAGGGCTGCACTTGCACCTCTGATCCTGTTTCCACTGGGGATGATGACAGGGTATGACAGGGCACAGAGTGGCATGGGTGTCTATAGAAGATCCAGGCCAGGAGATCTGGTAGCAGAAGCAAAGTGCACAGCAGTAGTTGTCTCCTTTCAGACACGATGTGTCTGTTAATGAAACCTGCAAAGTTCTACAAAGGAATGGAAAGGGTCAATGCTCTCACTCATTTACTTGTGTGTGAAAATCTCAACTTAAGCTATTTAACTCTGTCAGTGGCGTCACTAGGGTTGGTGTCACCTGGTGCGGTAAAATATGGTGTCACCCCCCCCCCCCCAATAAAAATTTTCAAATATTTTTTACCCTACTGTTTGCTCTCTGTTCTCCTTTCTTCCCCTTTTCTCTCTCTCCCTATCCATCTTTCTTGTTCATTCTATCCCTTCTTCTTTCTCTCCATTTTTCTTTGTCCCCCTCCTCCCACCTCTCTTTCTCCAGAACCCGAATTCACATCTCAGGAGCCTATAGGCCAGGGCCGTACCTAGAGCATTTGGCAGCCGGGCCGGATCCAATATCTGGCACCCCCCCCACGTTAAAATGTAAAAACACCCCACTGTGCCCCCTGCATACCTCTGCATCCTTCAATATCTTTTTGTTACTACTGTGTACCCCTCTCCACAACTGCACCTCTGGACCCCTTTACATTACACAGCCCCCTGCATCACTGCACCCCTTTTACATTACACAGCACCCTGCATCACTGGACCCCTTTACATTACACAGCCCCCTGCACCACTGGACCCCTTTACATCACATAGCCCCCTGCACCTCTGGACCCCTTTACATTACACAGCACCCTGCACCTCTGGACCCCTTTACATTACACAGCCCCCTGCATCACTGCACCCCTTTTACATTACACAGCACCCTGCATCACTGGACCCCTTTACATTACACAGCACCCTGCATCACTGCACCCCTTTTACATTACACAGCCGCCTGCACCTCTGCACCCCTTTACATCACATAGCCCCCTGCACCTCTGGACCCTTTTACACTACACAGCCCTCTGCACCCCTTTACATTACACAGCACCCTGCACCTCTGGACCCCTTTACATTACACAGCACCCTGCATCACTGGACCCCTTTACATTACACAGCACCCTGCATCACTGGCCCCCTTTACATCTCATAGCCCCCTGCACCTCTGGACCCTTTTACATTACACAACACCCTGCATCACTGCACCCCTTTTACATTACACAGCCACCTGCACCTCTGGTCATGTCAGCTAAAAAAAAAAAAAAAAAAAAAAAATTTTTTTTTTTTAAATCGGGATGGTGTCACCCCTCTAGTGGGTGTCACCCGGTGCGGCCCGCACCCCCCGCACCCCCCTAGCAACGCCACTGAACTCTGTACACAACAGATTTCATTAACAAGGGCAAAGTAGAAACTGGAGGACATCATAAAAAGAAGCCTAAATCTCCACCCACTGTCATAAAATAGCCATGAATAGTGTATGATACACATTTCATATCTTCCTAAGTAAAAAAAATAATAATTATTTCCTAAAATTATCCTTTTAAATTTTACAATAATTAAGAAAATATTTTCAAAATCACTATACAGTCCCTTTAATGTCTTAGATGAATCTAGAGGATCTAACCCTCATCTACTACTCTACCTTACTTAAAGTGATACTATAGGTTCACGTTTAAAAAACAAAAAAAAAAAAAAACATGTCATACTTACCTCCACTGTGCAGTTCATTTTGCACAGAGTGGCCCCGATCCTCCTCTTCTGGGGTCCCACGGTGGCTCTCGCAGCTCCTCCCCGCAATAGATAACCCCCTCTGGGAAGCTCTCTCCCGAGGGGGTTACCTTGCGGGCGGGCTCCCGTGTCATACACTAGGCGTATAGCTGCCGATTGTATGACTCTGCCCCACCCCCCGGCGGCCACGTCATTGGATTTGATTGACAGCAGCGGGAGCCAATGGCTCTATCAATCAATCTATCCAATGAAGAGCCGAGAAGCTGTGGGGAGAAACGGGATCGCGCCCACGGAAGTTCGGGGCTCAGGTAAGTAAAATGGGGGCTCGCGGGGGCTGGACAGTGCAAGGTGTTTTTTCATCTTAATGCAGAGATTGTACTACGGTGAAAAAACACGAGGCTTTACAACCCCTTTAACCCAGCTACTCCAGAGTTCAGATTTGTCATTGCAAGCAACAGCCATAACAAAAAGGTACTATGGTCATAGCTCCCAACTGTCTATTATTTGGAGGGACTGTCCCTCTTTGAGACCAAATCTGTCCCTCATGCAGCCCCAGTTGTCCCTCTTTTTGATGTCTGTTGTATACATCTCGTTACAAAATGTGCTAATAAAAGTGTTATGTTGCACTAAACCTTTAATCCTACCTATCTGAGTTATTTTGAAACGCTTGAAAAGCTAATATATAGGAAAAAGTGAGGTAAAAAAAAAAAAGCACTTGTCTGGTTTAGCCAATTACTTTTTGCATATGAGATCTTTGTGGTCTGTGTAACCAGAGCCATAGTAGGGACGTGTCCTTTGCCCACCGCGTGCTAAAAAAGTGTCCAGAAAGTTGGGAGGTATGACTATGAATGAATGAAAACGTATATAGCGCAGCACATGCGAACCTAATCGCCTCTGGGCGCTTGTTGTTCCTGTCTCCTTTGGTATCAAAAGAGATGAGTCTTGATCTTTCTCCTGAACGCCAAGTGGTTCTCCTCCAACCGAATGCTGGTTGGTAAAGCGTTCCATAGTCTAGGCCCTTGGACCGCGAATCTCCTTTCTCCTTTGGACTTGATGGACTATGGTCTCTGTATCAAAGTTCCATCAACTGGAGCCATTACAGGGCAATGTCTTGAAGCAGAAGAAAAGAGAATGTGAAATTAGTACTAATGACAAGGCTCAGTTTGAGTCTGACTGAGTTTAACTACCAAACTTTTGATTCTGGTCACATTGGTCAATAATGTGCTTTTTTTAATTTGTTGTTCTACATGCTTAAATGGCGCGTTGCCGCAAGAGGAAATCCGTACCAACTGAGCATGCGCCAAAGACCTGATGGAAAAAGGCAGGAAATGCACAGGAGGCACACAGGAAGTGACCTCAACCTGATGGAAAAAGGCAGGAAAATACCCAGGAGGCACACAGGAAGTGACCTCAACCTGATGGAAAAAGGGCGGGAATATATAAGCCCAGACACTGCCAAATTGCTGGATTATCTTCAGTTTCCCCTTGTTCCTGTGCTAGTGTCTGATCTGTCTGAACTTGTTGTGACCTGGAAACCTATTTGACTACTCTTGATTGCTGCTTGCCTTTGACCTCGGATTTGTAACTTCACCATTCTACTTCTTTGCCCCTTTTGTACTCAGCTGCCAGATTGGAACCGACCCTGGCTTGGATCTCGACCATTCTTCTTCTGATTAACCCTTTTGTTCTTCGTTGTCAGAGTGGACTTGACTTCGGCTCAGATTAAGGCTTGCACCCGTGCCACTCGGTGTCCACCAAATCTCTGTTTCCATCTCCAGAGGCTTCAAAGACCCGAGGTGCAAGGAAGGCCTCCCCACTACTTCAGTATCACCTCACCAGGTACATGGCTCTCGTGACAGTGGGCTTAAGAACAGGCCTTGATTGGTTGAAGGGTCATGTACAATCCAGTTTCCGTTTTGGTTTTAAAGGAGACTTCTTATGCATAAAACAATGAGGAATGCAGAATGAAAGATGTTTCATTACATAATCCATAGACTATAGACATAGATATTTGTTAGATGCACTCTGTACAGAACTGTATAACTCCCAAGGGACAATGAAATCCTGGGTACAAATACTAATACACACATTGGGTCAAGATGTTCGACTGACCTAATACCCATATGAGCGTTGGCAACATGATCTTGTTTGTGCTGGAGAATTGGATTCCGTCCATTGGAAACTCATTTAGCATATTGATTACACAAGAAAATGCACCTGTAATACACCTATAATGTATGCACAGAGCTTAGAACAATTTACTGCCAACAGAATGCTTTTCTCATGCCAAGAAGATTGTGTTTTTCTGTACTTCCCAAACTCCTCAAAAGGGAAATTGTAGCATTGTTTATCCGGGAATTATTTGGGTAGAAAACACACCCTTGGCACACCCTCACGTATATTTCCCTCTATTTCAGTTACATAAAACACAAGTCAAGATCTATTAAAACATCTATTTTCATATATTTACAGATACCTAGAATAGTCAACATCAGAAATCGATTGCAAAAATTTAATATTTAAATATATAGGGCCAGATTCACAAAGAGATACGACGGTGTATCTACAGATACACCGTCGTATCTCTGACGTAAACTGGTCCTATCTATGCGCCTGATTCATAGAATCAGATACGCATAGATAGGGCTAGATCCGACAGTGTTACAATGTGTTACACTGTCGGATCTTTTTTTCAATTTAAAAATGGCGCCGGGGGCGTTCCCGCTGATTTACGATAAATAATATGTAAATTAGCGAGATACGCAAATTCACGAACGTACGCGGACCCGTCACTGTTCTTACGTCGTTTCCGTAGCGGTTTTCCGTCGTATACTTACCCTTTCTTTTATCAGGCGCAGCCAATGTTAAGTATAGCCGACGTTCCCGCGTCAAATTTACATTTTTTAACGTCGTTTGCGTAAGTCGTTCTCGAATACGGACGGACGTCGTTTACGTAAGCGTCGCAACCACTGACGTCCTAGCAACGTCAGTGGGAGCAATGCACGCCGGGAAATTTCGTGGACGGCGCCTGCGCATTTAAATCTGCGCGGGAACGCGCCTGATTTAAATATGACACTCCCCTAGCCGCGGAATTTGAATTCCGCTGGGGGGTTTAGGATCCGCCGTCGCAAGTTTGGAGGTAAGTGGTTTGTAAATTAGCCACTTGCCTCCTAAACTTGCGGGAGCGGATCTTAATTCACGTAGATCGAGCGGATCTATAGATCCTCTGAGCTACGTGAATCTGGCCCCTATTGTTTAAGCTCCAGGAATTTAATGTTTTCCCATCTTTATATTGGTCTAGCTTGGCTGTAGTTGTAAGTATACATATCTTTTATCCATAGGGGGATCCTGTAAATCAGGGGTATCCAAACTTTCTAAACAAAGGATGGAGGGAGGTGGGTTTACTGTCCTTCAAACTTTAAGAGAGCTGGACTGTGGCCAGTGGGAGTAGAACATGTCCTGGCATCAGTATGAGTAAACAATTCCCCATGATTAATATTAGGGAGAGAAATAGTGCCAAACAAAATGGCCCCTGCCCCCACCTATAACTGGCCTTCACAGCAAGGCGCACATGGAAGGGCAACGCATGCAAGACAAAACCAGAGAAATTCCCAGCTCAATTCACATCACCAACCAGTCTGCTTACCAACCAAATGAACCTGTCTAGAAATATTGATACCAATGATGGAGCACTATTACTCCGAATTAACCTGTCTAACAGTATGTGTTAAAAACAGGTGTTTAGTTAGCACATATTTGCAAACGCATACGTAAGCTGCAAGGCCTCTTCATGGCACACGGTATTACATGCAGTCCTAACTCCTGTAAATTTACGGGAGTCTCCACAGTGGAAGCACATGCATTCTAATGGGTAGATAGAGGGCTAGTGGGCCTGAAGGTAGCCCAACCCCCCTTAAAGGCACAGGGGCACACAGAACACCCAGCATATAGCACAATGGTGTCTGATTTGGGGGGTTGTCCTACGGGGGTCTGCACAGATGGAGGGTGGTGGGTTGTCTTCTTGGGGTGCTGTGAAGATGGAGGGAGGTGGGTTGTCCTGGGGGGTCTGTACAGATGGAGGTAGGTGGGTTGTCATGCGGGGGCCTGTACAGATGGAGGGAGTGCTTTTTCCTGGGGGGTCTGTATTAATTGGGGGTGCGTTGTCCTGGGTGGTCTGTACTGATGGAGGAGGGTGGGTTGTCCCGGGGGAGTCTGTACTGATAGAGGGTTCTGCACTGAGGGGTTCTATACTGATGGAGGGGGGTCTGCACTGAAGAGGAGTCTATACTGATGGAGGAGGGTCTGCACTAAAGGGGGTCTATACTGATGGAGGGGGTCTGCACTGAAGAGGGGTCTATACTGATGGAGGAGGGTCTGCACCAAAGGGGGTCTATACTGATGGAGGGGGGTCTGCACTGAGGAGGGGTCTATACTGATGGAGGAGGGTCTGCACTAAAGGGGGTCTATACTGATGGAGGGGGTCTGGACTGAGGGGTGGTCTATACTGATGGAGGGGGTCTGCACTGAGGTGGGGTCTATACTGATGGAGGAGGGTCTGCACTAAAGGGCGTCTATACTGATGGAGGGGGGTCTGCACTGAGGAGAGGTCTATACTGATGAAGGAGGGTCTGCACTAAAGGGGGTCTATACTGATGAAGGGGGGTCTGCACTGAGGGGTGGTCTATACTGATGGAGGAGGGTCTGCACTAAAGGGGGTCTATACTGATGGAGGGGGGTCTGCACTGAGGGGGTCTATACTGATGGAGGAGGGTCTGCACTAAAGGGGGTCTATACTGATGGAGGGGGGTCTGCACTGAGGGGGGTCTATACTGATGGAGGAGGGTCTGCACTGAGGGGGTCTATACTGACGGAGGAGGGTCTGCACTGAGGAGCGGTCTATACTGATGGGGGAGGTTCTGCACTAAAGGGGGTCTATACTGGTGGAGGTGGGTCTGCACTAAAGGGGGTCTATACTGATGTAGGGGGGTCTGCACTAAAGGGGGTCTATACTGATGGAGGGGATCTGCACTAAAGGGGGTCTATACTGATGGAGGGGGTCTGCACTGAGGTGGGGTCTATACTGATGGAGGAGGGTCTGCACTGAGGAGAGGGGTCTATACTGTTGGAGGGGGGTCTGCACTAAAGGGGGCCTATACTGGTGGAGGTGGGTCTGCACTAAAGGGGGCCTATACTGGTGGAGGTGGGTCTGCACTATAGGGGGTCTATACTGATAGAGGGGGTCTGCACTGAGGTGGGGTCTATACTGATGGAGGATAGTCTGCACTGAGGAGAGGGGTCTATACTGATGGAGGGGGGTCTGCACTAAAGGGGGTCTATACTGTTGGAGGGGGGTCTGCACTAAAGGGGGTCTATACTGATGGAGGGGGTCTGCACTAAAGGGGGTTTATACTAATGGAGGGGGGTTTAGAGAAACTTATGTTTTTTGGCCCTTTTAGAATACAGACTTTTTTCTCATCCTTTTTTTTTTTGCACTTTAATTGAAACAAATACATGATATCCGAAGTCATTGCATAAGTCTTGGAAGATTCTTCGGTGTCATATAATTCTCCCACATGTGTGTAAACATGTGCTGCGATGAATGTTCTGCATATACAGTAGAACGCGCTCAGTTATGGTTTCTTGGAAAAGCTATCCTCGGCTCCAGACAAGTCAGTGATTTATTAGTCACAACCTGTAAACTTCATGCTACTTACTTGATTGAATCCTGTTGCCGAGGAGCAGATGACAAACATCAATCTCTTGCAAGGGTTGGAATTACATTCTGGCCATTATACAGCTCCGGAGAGTTTCATTGGAATCATTGCGTCAGTGATTTTTTTATTTGTCAAGGAATGTCCTATCAAAACATATCTCAGCACTTATATCGACTAAAGCAATTCATTAAAGGTTAATTCCACTTTAGTTGCAATGAAATATATCAAATAAAAAAGCATATATAATTGCTACACAAACCATGTTATTAAAAATTATCTTTTCAATCTGCAGTGTTTTTATCCTCTGTAAAATTCACTGCAAAAACAAAAATGCAATGCAATATAAGCACTCCCAGCCTCAATTCTCAATGACGCATGTGCAGTCACTAAAATGCTGAGCTGCAAGGGAGCCTGGACTGCGCACGCATGCGTGGGGAGGGAGACTGGAAGTGCTCATTTGTAGATTGGGGTCTTCATCCAGCGCAGATGTGTCCTGCCATCTGCAGGATGGAATGGGGTGGACAATGGCGTCAACTGAAGAGGAGAGCATTTGTTTAGCTCAGTGGTCTCAAACCTGTTGCCCGAGGGCCAGATTTGGCCCTTTGCTTGCCTTTATCCGGCACTTGGGCACGATTCTTCTCACTGATACAAGATACTATTCTGCCAACTGACATCCACAATGGGGCACCATTTCCCCCACTGGCACAAACAACGCGGCACTATTCCTCCCAATGATACCAACGATGGGGCACTATTAATCCCAGTAGTACCAATGATGGGGCACATATCCTCCCAATGATACCAACGATGGTACACTATTTCTTCCCCTAATACCAAATCTGGCCCCCTAAAGTCTATAGCAGAATAAACTGGCCCTTTGTTTAGAAAGTTTGGAGACCCCTGGTTTAGGGAGTGGAACACGGCATTTAAATATATGGGAACATCGTGGTGCAGGAGGATCTTTTTGGGGAAAAATGTGTAAAGGAGAATGTACTTTAGGCAGCTAAATGCCCAGGCCAGGTTTTGCGATTCGGCACTGCGTCGCTTTAACAGACAATTGTGCGGTCGTGCGACGTGGCTCCCAAACAAAATTGACGTCCTTTTTTTCCCACAAATAGAGCTTTCTTTTGGTGGTATTTGATCACCTCTGCCGTTTTTTTTTTTTTGCGCTACAAACAAAAATAGAGCGACAATTTTGAAAAAAATACAATATTTTTTACTTTTTGCTATAATGAATATACCCCAAAAACATATATAAAAAAATTTGTTTTCCTCAGTTTAGGCCGATACGTATTCTTCTACCTATTTTTGGTAAAAAAAATCGCAATAAGCATTTATCGATTGGTTTGTGCAAAATTTATAGCGTTTACAAAATAGGGGATTTTTTTTTTTTACTACTAATGGCGGCGATAATAGATTTTTTTCGTGACTGCGACATTATGGCAGACACTTCGGACAATTTTGACACAATTTTTGGGACCATTGTAATTTTCACAGCAAAAAATGCAAAAAATGCATTTAAATTGCATTGTTTATTGTGAAAATGACAATTGCAGTTTGGGAGTTAACCACAGGGGGCGCTGAAGGAGTTATGCTTCACCTAGTGTGTGTTTACAACTGTAGGGGGGTGTGGCTGTAGGACTGACGTCATCGATTGAGTCTCCCTATAAAAGGGATCACTCGATCGATGCAGCCGCCACAGTGAAGCACGGGGAAGCCGTGTTTACATACGGCTCTTTCCGTTCTTCAGCGAGGGGGCGGCTAGAAACGAATAGCCGCGCCCTCGACGCGGATCGCTCCCCGACGATTTTCGACCGCCGCATGTAGCGCGGGGGGGGGGGGGTCCCGATCGGACCCCCGACCCGCGGAAAGGCAGGGACGTACGCCCATCTGCCTGTACGTGCCATTCTGTGGACGTACATATACATGCGGCGGTCGTTAAGCGGTTAAAACCATTTGCAACTTTTTGTTGTATAAATCATACTGGCCAAATTACTTTGAGAGGTCATGGCCTCCTTCCAGCATTTTTTTCTTCTTCTGTTTATGAAAATAAATGAAAGTCCCTAAACGGTTTGAATCTCAGCCATTTCATCAGGAACCAGTCGAGACTTGAACAATGTATGGGCAGGTGAAGTGCACCCAAGTTGATCAATCTATCAACCAGCCTCCCAAAATTTACATGCAATTATTGCTAGTGGCTGTTGGAAATAACCTCAAAATTGGAACCTCCGGTGACCGCCATTCCCTCAAAATGCTCAACTGCTATAATTCATTAATTGTAGGGATCCCTCCCCATTAATGCAGAGAAATCTCTATTATTCCCAACTTTGGGGCAGATCCACGTACCCTTGCGCAATAATACGCCGGGCGTAACTTTTAACTTTTAACTTTTCTAAGATACACTACGCCGCCGTAACTTTTTTTTTTTTTCGAAAGTTACGGCGGCGTAGTGTATCTTTGGCGGCGTAATGGCGCGCCATTCAAATCTCTATGATGGGGGCGTGTTTTATGTAAATACGTTGTGACCTGACGTAAATAACGTTTTTTTTTAACTGTGTATGCGCCGTCCATGGGGGTATCCCAGTGCGCATGCTCGAAATTAACCCGGAACAAGCCAATGCTCACGACGGTGACGTCATTCTACGCAAATCCCTATTCGAGAACGACTTACGCAAACGACGTAAAAAATTCAAAATGCAAGGCGGGAACGACGGCCATACTTAACATTGAGTACGCCACCATATAGCAGGTTTAACTATACGCCGGAAAAAGCCGAACGCAAACGACGTAAAAAAATGCGCCGGCCGGGCGTACGTTCGTGGATCGCCGTAACTAGCTAATTTGCATACTCGACGCGGAATTCGACGGAAACGCCACCTAGCGGCCGCCGAAAAATTGCATCTTAGATCCGACGGCGTACTAAGACGTACGCCTGTCGGATCGAGCCAAGATGCCGTCGTATCTTGTTTTGAAGATACAAAACAAAGATACGGCGCGCAAAATTTGAAATTACACAGCGTATCAATAGATATGCCGGCGTAATTGTTCCGTGGATCTGGCCCTTTATCAATAGGGATGAATATAACCTTCCAAATGACTTATGCCGCATACACACGATAATTTTTCGGCATGAAAAAAAAACGTTGTTTTTAAAAAATGTCATTTAAAATGATCGTGTGTGGGCTTCACATAATTTTTCGGGTTCTGAAAAACAACAACATTTTTTTTTCAAACATGCTGCATTTTTTAACGACGTTTTTAAACAATGTCGTTTTTAAGGTTGTAAAAAATGATCGTGTGTGGGCTAAAACGACGTTAAAAACCCGCGCATGCTCAGAAGCAAGTTATGAGACGGAGCACTCATTCTGGTAAAACTACCGTTCATAATGGAGTAAGCACATTCATCACGCTGTAAGAGACAGAAAAGCGCAATCAGCTAAAGCAGCCCCAAGGGTGGCGTCATCCGCATGGAACTTTCCCTTTATAGTGCCGTCGTACGTGTTGTACGTCACCGCGCTTTGCTAGAGCATTTTTTAAAAACGATGGTGTGTGGGCAAACGTTGTTTTATTGATGAAGTTGGAAAAACATTGTTTTTTCTACATACTGAAAAACTTAGTTTTTTTCATGCCGAGAAATGGTCGTGTGTACGCGGCATTATTCACCTCACATTGATGACAAATTCTCTAGATGCCATTACTGTGTATTGTGCACAGGTTTCAGCTGTATGGCCAATTATATCATTATGATATCAAAATGTCTTGCAGATTAACCTGCAAAGAATGCAGTATGCTTTTGCTCACCATGTGCAAATATTATCTCTTGGTTGATATGTGTTTTGTCATTTTATTATGTGTGTAATCATAGGATATACTATTTATCATGCTTAGAGAGAAACAGACGAGTAGATGGAACATGCAAGCCTTGGAAATGACTTCATTGCTATGCCTTGTCAATATAAAAATCTTTTGGAATACAATTCTGAAGAGAAGGAATGCTGTGATAACTCCTATGTATAAAAACATTGGGCCAGATTCAGGTAGAATTCCGGCGGCGTAACGTATTGCATTTACGTTACACCGCCGCAAGTTTTACGGGCAAGTGCTTAATTCACAAAGCACTTGCCTGTAAACTTGCGGCGGCGTAGTGTAAATCCGTCCGGCGCAAGCCCGCCTAATTCAAATGGGGTGTGGATCATTTAAATTAGGCGCGTTCCCGCGCCGAACCGACTGCGCATGCTCCGTTTTGAAATTTCCCGCCGTGCTTTGTGCGAAATTACGTCGCGGGAACGACGGCCATACTTTAACATGGCAAGTCTAAAGATAGGCCAGGAAATAGCAGCAATAAATATACGCCAGGAAAAGCCGACTAGCGACGACGTAAGAGAATGTGACGAACGCGCGTACCTTCGTGGATCGCCGTAAGCAGCTAATTAGCATACCCCACGTGGAAAACGACGCGAACTCCACCCAGCGGGCGCCAAAGTATTACACCTACGATCCGAAGGCGTACGAAGCCGTACGCCTGTCGGATCGAAGCCAAAAGCCGTCGTATCTTGGTTTGAGGATTCAAACTAAAGATACGACGCGGCAAATTTGAAAATACGCCAGAGTATCTGTAGATACTCCGGCGTATTTCTTCTGTGAATCTGGCCCATTGTTTGCACTATTCATGCTACATGGCGCTGTGCACACTGGAATCAGGGACATGCAGTCAGGGGAGCCATGAACATAAAAAAAAAAAAAAATCGAGCTCCGAGGGTCGTAGCTCAGCGACCTTGGGTAATAGAGACCCCAAATTCTTATGACCTATCGTTCCAGAGATATGGGGCTCCCTGCACAGCTTGTCATAAGCTAATTATAGAGCGGCCACTTTCACCACTTCAGCCCCGGAAGATTTTACCCCCTTCCTGACCAGAGCACTTTTTACAATTTGGCACTGCGTCGCTTTTACTGACAATTGCGCGTTCATTCTAGCCAGGCCTTAAGAGATATTTGCCACCAGTTGCCCCACCCAACCCCTACCCTGCTCCACCCCTAAGTCTGCCCCCAAAACGCCCTGGTAAAATTATCTCATGAAATTAAAATGTTTTATGCAGAATTAAGTTCCAAAAATAAATATTACAACAACTTTTAACAATATTAACATAAAGCATATAAGTACCCATCAGTGCAGCCGATCAGTGCTCACAGTGCCCATAAGTACAGCCTTGTCAGCAGGGCCGCCTCTTACACAGCTTCAGGCATGGGCCCCCTGGAGCAGAGAACCGGGGGGGGGGGGTGCTGCCACCTCAAATTAAGAAGCGGGGGGGGCCCGCCTCTAATTGAGAAGCGGGGGGTGGCCGTGAGTTGAGAAGCGGGGGGTGCCACGAATGGGGGGGGGGTTGCCCTGGGGACCTCTGGGCCCCTTACAATAAAAAAAGAAAAAATATATATGTGTATACTGTATATATTAAAAAGGGGGGTAGCCATCCGGGGCCCTGTGGACCTCTGGGTCCTTTAATAAAAAGAAAGAAAAGATATAATAAAAATATGTAGACCTCCAGGCCACTTACAAAAAAAAAGGGAGGTTTACCAACCGGGCCCCTTTACAGGTGTACTGCCTGTACCCCCCTGATGGCGGCCCTGCTTACCAGTGCCCATCAGTGCAGTCCATCCGTGCAGGATATCAGTGCAGCCTATCAGTGCCCATCAGTTCAGCCTTATCAGTGCCCATCAGTGCAGCCCCATCAGTGCCCATCAGTGCAGCCCCATCAGTGCCCATCAGTGCAGCCTTATCAGTGCACATCAGTGCAGTCCATCAGTTCAGCATATCAATGCCCATCATTGTAGCATATTATTTCCCATCAGTGCAGCACATTTTTGCCCATCAGTGTAGCGTATCTGTGCCCATCAGTGCAGCCTATGAGTGCCCATCAGTACAGCATACCATTTCCCACCAGTGCAGCATACCAGTGCCCATTAGTGCACCCTTTCAGTGCCCACCAGTGCAGCATACCATTGTCCACCAGTGCAGCGTATCATGCAGCCATCATCACACTCGCCCTCCGCAGAATGCGAGCAGGCGAGTGGAATTTTTGAGGGCTGACCTAATAATACCTAAAGTGTATTTTTTACTGAAATTCTGCACCTGATAACTCGTTGTGCTAATGACATATGACATAAAAAATTGGCACTACCAACAGTTTATTCTCCAAGGTGTCTGCTTTCAGAAAATGTATATTGTTTTGGGGGGGGGGGGGTTTAAGAAATCTTCAGGCCTAAAATATGTGTGCAAAAATTTTTTTGCGACAGTGAAAGAGATTTAAAGCATTATGTTCAAAAATAATTTCAAAGGTTTTCTTATAACTGACATGCAAACACATATGCCTTGCCCAGCCCAGGCTGTATCCTATAAAAGCTATTTCAAGCTACAAAACAAAATGTAAACTGTGAATGCAGAGCTGTAGCAGCATGCTGGCCGGCTGCCGAGGGGCTGGTGAAGTATTGGGATACAGGCCTGACTGCTAATGATGAAATTCAAGCCTTCATAGCTGAACATCTCTGATATAAACAGATCATCACATCATTCGAAACTGTGCAGTATGTGCGCTTATGAATAACGCATTGCCTATACCATAAAGGAGCAGAGAGGTTGGATGAGGTTATCATACCTTTAACCACTTCAGCCCTGGACCATTTGGCTGCCAAATGACCAGGCCACTTTTTGCGATTCGGCACTGCGTCTCTTTAACTGACAATTACGCGGTCGTGCGACGTGGCTCCCAAAGAAAATTGACGTCCTTTTTTTCCCACCAATAGAGATTTCTTTTAGTGGTATTTAATCACCTCTGTGGTTTTTATGTTTTGCGCTATAAACAAAAATAGAGCGGCAATTTAGAAAAAAAAAACAATATTTTGTCATTTTTGCCGTAATAAATATCCCCAATTTTTTTTTCTCTCAGTTTAGGCCAATGCGTATTCTTCTACATATTTGTGGTATATTTATTGATTGGTTTGCGCAAAAGTTATAGCGTCTACAAAATAGGGGATCGTTTTATGGCATTTTTATTAATATTTTTTTTTTACTAGTAATGGCGGAAAGCAGCGATTTTTATCGTGACTGCGACATTATGGCGGACACTTTTGATGCTATTTTGGGACCATTCTCATTTATACAGCGATCAGTGCTATAAAAATGCACTCATCACTGTGTATTTCACCTGGTGAAAAACTACAAGAAACGTTTGACCTCTGTAATTGCAAACAAAGGCTACTGTACCAAATATTAACATTGATTTTCTCAGGTGTTCAAATACTTATTTGCAGCTGTATCATACAAATAAATAGTTAAAAAATCATAAATTGTGATTTCTGGATTTTTTTTTTTTGATTATGTCTCTCACAGTGGACATGCACCTACGATAACAATTTCAGACCCCTCCATGATTTCCAAGTGGGAGAACTTGCAAAATAGCAGGGTGTTCAAATACTTATTTTCCTCACTGTAAATGTGCCTGGCAGGGAAGGGGTTAACCACTAGGGGGCTAGGATGGGATTAAGTGTGTCCTAGGGAGTGATTCTTAGGCCCCATACACACGAGAGGATTTATCCGCGAATACGGTCCAGCGGACCGTTTCCGCGGATAAATCCTCTCAAGGATTTCAGCGGATTTCTCTGCGATGGAGTGTACTCACCATCGCATTGAAATCCGCGCCAAAATCCTCTGGCGATGACATGTCGCGCCGTCGCCGCGATTATGACGCGGCGACGTGCGCGACGCTGTCATATAAGGAATTCCACGCATGCGTCGAATCATTACGACGCATGCGGGGGATCCCTTTGGACGGATGGATCCGGTGAGTCTATACAGACCAGCGGATCCATCCGTTGGGATCGATTCAAGCGGATAGATTTGTTTAGCATGTCAGCAAATATTTATCTGCTGGAATCCATCCCAGGGGAGATATATCCGCGGAAACAGATCCGCTGGCGTGTACACACCATAGGATCTATCCGCTGAAACCCATTCGCTGGGATTTTTCAGCGGATGGATTCTATCGTGTGTATGGGGCCTTACTGTGTGGGGGTCAGTGTTGCCAACCTACTAGATTGAAATTTACTGACACGACACCCAAAATTTACTGGCGCAGCCATGATTTTACTGGCATTTCACAAACGTTACTAAATTACATTTTTAGGTGCAAATTTCAGTATTTAGGCTACAAACAAGTACACTAGGCAAATAGCAATGTGATTTAAGGTAGATATTAAGGTACAAAATACATATTTTTGTTATTTTCGATATAATAAGGGCAAATTATTTAGTCACATCACCCCCTGCCTCCATCCCCCTCTGCCACCAACACCCCCTGCCTCCGTCCCCCTCTGCCACCAACACCCCCTGCCTTCACCCCCCTCTGCGGTGCCACAATCTCCCCCTGCCTCCAATCTCCCCCAGGCCCCCTGCCTCCATCCCCCTCTGCGGTGCCACCAACAACCTCTGTCTCCATCCCCCACCCTCTGCGGTGCCACCATCCCCCTCTGCGGTGCCACCATCACCCCCTGCCTCCAATCACCCCCTGCCACTAACACCCCCTGCCTCAAATCACCCCCTGCCTCCATCCCCCTCTGCAGTGCCACCAACAACCCCTGTCTCCAACCCCACCCTCTGCGGTGCCACCATCCCCCTCTGCGGTGCCACCAACACCCCCTGCCTCCATTGCCCCCTGCCTCCATCACCCTTTGTGGTGCCACCCCAGCCACCATCACCCCCTGCCTCCAATCTCAATGCGCAGTTCCAAGCCGAACCGATCTCGACTATTTTTACTGGCACATTCCAGCAACTACGGACATTTACAAAAGGGGGAAAAAAGTGCCCGTTTTTACGAACTGTCCGTAAAAATACGGACGGTTGGCAACACTGGTGGGGGTGGGACTTACTGTGACACGACTCTGATCACTACTCCCGATGAGAGGGAGCAGACGATTATTGTCCTGTCACTAGGCAGAACAGGTGAAATGCCTTATTTACATTGGCCTCTCCCCGTTCTGCCGCTCTGTGACACGATCGCGGGACACCGGCAGACATCGAGTCCGTGGGTCCCGCAGGCATGGTCACGGAGCTCGCGGCAGGGGCGCGCGTGTGCTTACTTTGCGCAGCCGTGCCATTCTGCCAATGTAAAAGTACATGGCGCAGTCGGCAAGCAGATAAGCCCACCATAGCCGGTTTGAATCGCGGCCAGTTTAGCAGGAATTTATTGATTGATCGGTCAACTTGGGTGCAATCAGCCTGCCGGATTTTACATGCGATTATTGCTAGAGGCTGGTAAAGCCACTAAGAATAAACACTGCGTTCGCCTAGTGGGGGCGGCTTCTCACTGGGAGAACAGAATGGCTCAGTTGGAGGGATTCCCCTGTCAACACCGACTGTTTTGATGGAATAACCAAGCAAATGTCTTTCCTGCAACCTGTGGTTGCAGGAAAGAAATTCTGACTACTTATGCTAGACTTAGGCCCAGATTCTCAAAGGGCTTACGACGGCGCAGCGCCATGTACGCCGTCGTAAGTCCTAATCTGGGCCGTCGTATCTATGCGACTGATTCTTAGAATCAGTTACGCATAGATATCCATTAGATCCGACAGGCGTAATGCTCTTACGCCGTCGGATCTTAACTGCAATTTTTTTTTTGCCCACTAGGTGGCGCTTCCGTCGTTTTCCCCGTAGAGTATGTAAATTAGCTAGATACGCGAATTCCCGAACGTACGCGCAGCCGACGCAGTAAAGTTACAACGTTTACGTTAGGCTTTTTTTCCGGCGTAAAGTTGCCCCTGCTATATGAGGCGCAACCAATGTTAAGTATGGCCGTCGTTCCCGCGTCAAAATTTATAAATTTACGTTGTTTGCGTAAGTCGTCCGTGAATGGTGCTGGACGTAATTTTCGTCTACGTCAAAACCAATGACGTCCTTGCGACGTCATGTAAGACAAAGCAGGCCGGGATATTTTAGGGAGGACGGCGCATGCGCAGTTCGTTCGGCGCGGGGACGCGCTTCATTTAAATGAAATACGCCCCCTACCCGCCGAATTTGAATTCCGCCGGGTGATTTACGTTACGCCGCCGCAACTTTACACGCAAGTGCTTTGTGAATAAATCACTTGCCTGAAAAACTTGCGGCGGCGTAACGTAAATCAGATACATTACGCCCACCCAGTTATACGCCATTCTACGAGAATCTGGGCCATAGAGTACATCATACAATTAAAATAGATGTACGGTATACCCAAACTGGATGACACTTAGGCCTCTTTAACACTGGCAGCTGTGGTTGTAAAACAGGTGGCCGCACTGTGGTTTTACTGCTCCCCATCCGGCGTCCGCCCACCTACAGTAAAGGCTAAAAAACAGCTGGAAGAGGCTGTTCACATGCTGTGGTCACATTGCTTTGCGTCACGGCAATTTTAGCATGACATGCTGAGTTGTCAGGCAATACTGACTGTAAAACGTGACCGTTACAGTCAATGAGGTGAACACAGAAAATGCAAGCCAAATGCTTGGCCTGTGGTTGTGGCGCATTAGCTGTATTATAAACTACTGTTCAGAAGGAATTAAATAAAAGACAGTCAGCCAAGCTCTGAAAAGTGATCCACCATGTATCCCTTTTCAAAGCTTTGTCTAGTGGGAATCTTCACAAAGAGTTACGTTGGCGTATCAGTAGATACGCCGTCGTAAGTCAGAATCTGCGCCGTCGTATATTTAAGCGGATTCTGGAAACCAGATACGCTTAAATTAGGCTAAGATACGAGTGGCGTAAGTCTCCTACACCATCGTATCTTAGGGTGCATATTTACGCTGGCCGCTAGGTGGCGCTTCTGTTGTTTTCCGCATCGAATATGCAAATGAGCAAGATACGCCGATTCACGAACGTACGTACGCCCGTCGCAATTAGTTACGCCGTTTACGTAAGACATACGCCGGCGTAAAGATAAAGCATGTCTCTAGGTGGACGTCGGAACAAGCGTATCTTTTTACGTCGTTTGCGTAAGTCGTACGCAAATAGGGCTGTGCGTAAGTTACGTTCACGTCGTAGGCAGTGTTCGACGTATCTTAGGCATTCTATCCGACGCATGCGCACTGGAATATGTCCACGGACGGAAGCAAGTGCTTTGTGAATACAGCACTTGCCTCTCTAACTTGCGGCGGCAAAGCGTAAATACGATACGCTACGCCGGCTCAAACATACGCCGCCCTACGTGAATCTAGGCCTTATGCCGCGTACAGATGGTCGTTTTTTGTGATGAAATAAAACGACATTTTAAATCATGAAATAAAACGACGTTTTTGAAACTTCATTTTCAAAAACGACGTTACCTACACACCATCGTTTTTTCAAAATGCTCTAGCAAAGCGCGGTTACGTTCAGCACTCTTTTCCATTGAAGCTAGCTTCATAACTTGCTTCTGAGCATGCGCGGGTTTAAAAACGTCGTTTTGTCCACACACTATCACACAAAAAATTCAAGCATGTTCGAATTTTTTTTTTTTCGTTTTTCAGAAGACATAAAATTTTCCCCACACACAGTCATTTTAACCACTTCCGGACCGCCGCATGTACATTTACGTCGGCAGAATGGCACGGACAGGCACATCAATGTACCTGTACGTGCCTGCCTAGACGTGAGTCGGGGGTCCGATCGGGACCCCCCCCCGTACATCTGGCGGTTCCCGTGGCTTCAGGAGCGATCCGGGACGACGGCGCGGCTATTCGTTTATAGCCGCTCCGTCGCGATCGCTCCCCGGAGCTGAAGAACGGGGAGAGCCGTTTGTAAACACGGCTTCCCCGTGCTTCACTGTGGCGGCTGCATCGATCGTGTGATCCCTTTTATAGGGAGACTCGATCGATGAAGTCAGTCCTTCAGCCACACCCCCCTACAGTTGTAAACACACACTAGGTGAACCCTAACTCCTACAGCGCCCCCTGTGGTTAACTCCCAAACTGTCATTTTCACAATAAACAATGCAATTTAAATGCATTTTTTGCTGTGAAAATGACAATGGTCCCAAAAATGCGTCAAAATTGTCCGCCATTATGTCAAGGTCACGAAAAAAAATCGCTGATCGCCGCCATTAGTAGTAAAAAAAAAAAAATAATAATAAAACTATGCCCTATTTTGTAAACGCTATAAATTTTGCGCAAACCAATCGATAAACGCTTATTGCGATTTTTTTTACCAAAAATAGGTAGAAGAATACGTATCGGCCTAAACTGAGGAAAAAAAAAATTTATATATGTTTTTGGGGGATATTTATTATAGCAAAAAGTAAAAAATATAGAATTTTTTTCAAAATTGTCGCTCTATTTTTTTTATAGCGCAAAAAAAAAACAACGCAGAGGTGATCAAATACCACCAAAAGAAAGCTCTATTTGTGGGGAAAAAAGGACGCCAATTTTGTTTGGGAGCCACGTCGCACGACCGCACAATTGTCTGTTAAAGCGACGCAGTGCCGAATTGTAAAAACCCCTTGGGTCATTTAGCAGCATATTGGTCCGGTCCTTAAGTGGTTAAATGACATTTTTAAAAACGACGTTTTTTTTCATCACAAAAAACGACCGTCTGTACGCGGCATTAGTTTTCAAAAGCTCAGCATGTCATAAACAGCTGTCCTTTTTTGTAATAAAAAACGATTTTTCGTCTCCGTTTTGCATGGCAGTCAGTTGCCCCTGACATTGATAATGAGGATTGGGAGGAAGTGTGGGATTATCCCTTTTTCCAACTCGTGGCCCGTCGGGATAAATGTATAAAATTCAGTGTTGGAGAAGTGTGGATGAATGTGCAGATTTTCATCACATTTTCTGGACCTGCCCAAATATTAGAACTTTTTGGTCTGATGCCGCGTACACACCATCACTTTCTGCGATGGAAAAAAACGTCATTTTCAAAAACGTCAATTTAATTGACCGTGTGTGGGCAAAAACGTCGTTTTATGTCTTCTAAAAAACGACAGAAAAAAATTGAAGCATGCTTCAATTTTATGTGTCGTTTTTCAAAAGTGCACTTTTTACCTCACAGAAATTGACCGTGTGTAGCAAAAAACGTCGTTTTCTAAGACGTTTTTTCATCTACGCATGCCCAGAAGCTAGCTTCAATGGAAAAACGTGGTGGAACGTAACCTGACTTTGCAAGATCATTGTGAGAAAACGATGGTGTGTATGCAACTTCGTCTTTGAAAATTGAAGTTTCAAAAACGTCATTTTTTACTTCACAGAAAGTGTCGTTTTTTTTCATCACATAAAGTGATGGTGTGTACGCGGCATGAGGTTGCTTGTTTCATCATGCAGCTCACCACTGTTGAGAGTGTTGATGTACACTGCCTTGAAAAAGTATTCATACCCCTGGACATTTTCCAAATTTTGTCATGTTGCAACCAAAAACGTAAATGTATTTTATTGGGATTTTATGTGATAGACCAACACATAGTGGCGCCTAATTGTGAAATGGAAGAAAAATGATAAATGGCTTTCAACATTTTTTACAAATAAATATATGAAAAGTGTGGTGTGCATTTGTATTCAGCCCCCCTGAGTCAATACTTTGTAGAACACCTTTCTCTGCAATTACAGCTTCAAGTCTTTTTGGGGATGTCTCTACCAGCTTTGCACATCTAGAGAGTGACATTTTTGCCCAGTCTTCCTTGCAAAATAGCTCAAGCTCTGTGAGATTGGATGGAGAGCGTCTGTGAACAGCAATGTTCAAGTCTTGCCAAAGATTCTCAATTAGATTTAGGTCTGGACTTTGACTAGGCCATTATAACACATGAACTTGCTTTGCTCTAAACCATTCCATTGTAGCTCTGGCTATATATTTAGGGTCATTGCCCCGCTGGAAGGTGAACCTCTGTCCCAGTCTCAAGTCTTTTGCAGACTCTAAAAGGTTTTCTTCAAAGATTTCCCTGTTTTTGGCTTCATCCATCTTCCCATCAACTCTGACCAGCTTCCCTGTCCCTGATGAAGAAGAGAATCTCCACAACGTGATACTGCCACCACCATGTTTCACAGTGTGGATGGTGTGTTCAGGGTGATGTGCATTGTTAGTTTTCCGCCACACATAGCATTTTGCTTTTAGGCCAAACAAACTCTCATCTGACCAGAGCACCTTCTTCCACGTTTGCTGTGTCCCCCACATGGTTTCCCGCAAACTGCAAACAGGACTTCTTATGGCTTTCTTTCAACAATGGTTTTCTTCTTGCCACTCCTCCAATAAAGGCCAGATTTGTGGAGTGCACGACTTATGCCGCGTACACACGGTCGTTTTTTGTGATAAAATAAAACAACGTTTTTAATCATGAAACAAAACAACGTTTGTCAAACTTCATTTTAAAAAACGACGTTGCCTACACACCATCGTTTTTTCAAAATGCTCTAGCAAAGCGCGGTTATGTTCAGCACGTATGGCGGCACTCTGTTGCATTCAAGCTCGCGTCATAACTTGCTTCTGAGCATGCGCGGGTTTAAAAACGTTGTTTTAAACATCGTTTATAGTTGTCCTGTGGACAGATTCTCCCACCTGAGCTGTGGATCTCTGCAGCTCCTCTAGAGTTACCATTGGCTGCTTCTCTGAATAATGCTCTCCTTGCCCTGTCTGTCAGTTTAGGTGGATGGCCATGTCTTGGTAGATTTTTACTTCTCTGGTTGTATCATGACAAAATGTCATGATACTCAAAAGCTAGGATATAGCAATGGCTATGTGTTGGGCCTGATCACCAAAACCTGAATTGTAGTGTAAGTGTGGTAATAAACTCAAAACCTTCTCCCCCCCCCCCCCCTTGTTAAAAGAGTAATCATTCCTTATCATACCCAACCCCACTAGAGGTCACCTACACCTACACAAGACCTACTCAAATCCTAACTAACACAACCTATCAATATGGTATGCACCTCGCCGACCTGCTGAGGGCAAATGAAGCCAATGTATGCATTATTAATGTCCTAATTTCTTTCCATTATGCTGACCATCTTCTCAGATGAACACTTAGCTCCCTCTCAAGCACTTTACCGGGATTGACACCTCGACCCGTTTGTATACCTATCCCAGCTGTATACCCTTTTATATATTGTTCAAGATTTATTCTGTTGTACTTGTGAAAATGCAATAAAATCTTTATGGAAAAAAACAATGGGTTTTGATTTCTGTGATCTACAAAACTTCAATGGCAGCAGAATTGAAGCAGGGACATATAGCAAACTCTCATACCTCCCAACATTTTGAGATGGGAATGAGGGACACCAACCAGCAAACGTATGTAGGCATGGGAAACGCCCCCTGCCACACCCCCTTAAAGGAGAATTAACCCCCAAAAAAGGTTAATTAAATCCACAAGGGCTTTATTTTACCACTACTATTCCTTTATATTGGCTTTTAAAATGTACAAATGCAGCAATTTAGAAATTAGATGAAAGGTTTAGCACTGGGAAACACTTTTTGAAAGCTAAAAAGTGCATTTTATATACAACTATACAGATCAGATCAAAATAAGGGACAAATGAGGGAGAAAGAGGGACAGAGAGACATTCCTCAAAATCAGGGACAGTCCCTCGAATCAGGGACAGTTGCACAGTCTATTCTCCCATTTAGGTTTTGTTAAGTGAGACTGTCACGGCTACTCAAGCTCCGGTGTTACTAGCAGCTGGAAACTAAAGTCCGACACAAAGTTGATTTGGTTTTCATTGGAGAAAAGACGTGTTACAGGAAAATCTGGCCTACCCACTTACATTCAAGTCTGGTAACACCCTGAGGGTAATATTAGGGGCTCCTAGTAGTAAAAGAGTCAGGAGTAATTTATGTCCAAGAGAATGTGGGAGATAAGAGAGAGAGAGAAACAATATAAACACTTGGAAAAACTTTTACCTGGTTTAATTTAAACCACAAAGCAAACCCATGCCATGCTCATTCAAGGCAAAGAAACAGGTTTCCTTTATTCCTTCATACACCCCACAATATGCACTTCCAAACCAGCTCATGTAGCTTTAGGCCCCTTTCACACGGACGGATAGAATGGTGCTTTTAGCTGCGGATTCTCAAGTTATCTACCGCAGCTAAAAGCACACAGTGCTTTCCTATGGCCCATTCACACACTGCGTTTAGCTGCGGTTTGGTTACATGCGGTTTGGTGCAGATAGAAAAAATAAAATTGACTGCGTCCAATTTGGCGCAGCTATCAGCACATAACCGCAGGTAATCGCAGTGCACTGTGTCAGCTGTGTTTGGTATGAATCATGAGGGGGAACTCCACGCCATTTTTTTTATAAAAAAACGGCATGGGTTCCCCCTCCAAGAGCATACCAGGCCCTTGGGTCTGGTGTGGATTTAAAGGGATACCCCTATGCCGAAAAAACAGCGTGTGCGTACCCCCCAAAAGCCATACCAGACCCTTATCCGAGCACGCAGCCCGGCCGGTCAGGAAATCTAATTTCTTCATCAATTTAGGCCAATATATATGCTGCTACATATTTTTGGTTAAAAAAATCCCAATAAGCGTATATTGATTGGTTTGTGCAAGAGTCCTAGCATCTACAAACTATGGGCCAGATCCACAAAGAGCCGGCGTAACGTAAAAATTCCCATTTAAGTTACACTGCCTTAAAATTTCTACCTAAGTGCCCGATCCACAAAGCACTTACCTAGAAATTTTCGGCTGTGTAACTTAAATTCCGCCGGCGCAAGGCGTTCCTCTTCAAATAGGGGCGATTCCCATTTAAATTAGGCGCGCTCCCGCGCTGGCCGTACTGCGCATGCTCGTAACGTCATTTTCCCGACGTGCATAGCGCAAAATTACGTTACGCCGAGCTTTGTGGATCGCGCCGGGTCAATAAAGTTGCGTCGGGAAAAAAAAAAGATACGGCGGAAAAAAAAAAATGTAAAACAAAAAAAAAACGCGTCGCTGGACAGAAGGGTCTGCTTTTACAAGGTGTAAACAGTTTACACTTTGTAAAAGCAGCCCTAATTTTACGATTGCAAACTAAAACTTATGGAGAAAAAACTAAGCTGAAAAGCTTTGTGGATCTCCTTAAGTGCTAATTTGCATACCCGAGGCGGCATTTCGACGCGAAATGCCCCCAGCGGCGGTCGCGGTACTGCATCCTAAGATCCGGCAGTGTAAGTCCCTTACACATGCCGGATCTTCTGTCTATCTCTTGGAAACTGATTCTGTGGATCAGTTCCAAAGATAGAAACAGGGATACGACGACGTAACAGTAGATACGCCAGCGTATCCCTTTTGAGGATCTGGCCCAATAGGATTTATTTTATTTTTTTTACTAATAATGGCAGCGATCAGTGACTTATAGCGGGACTGCGATATTGTGGCGAACAATCGTACACTACCTGACACTTTTTTGGGAACCATCGACACTGATACAGTGATCAGTGCTAAAAATATGCACTGTCACAGTACTAATGAAACTGACAGGGAAGGGGTTAACATCAGGGGCAATCAAAGGGTTAAATGCATGCCCAACATGTGTTACTGTGTGTGCTGTGTGCATATGAAAACATGAAAAATGCACGAATAACATATAAAAATTGCATTAAAAACATATGAAAAATGTATAAAAAATGAACAAAAAAAGCATTAAAATTCAGACGCAGAAGTGTGAACCTCCAAGCTTATACAAAAAATAACAAAACAACTCTGTGGCTAACTAGAGCCCTGGTTATATAAATGTGTCTAGTCATTACATGAATCTGATGAAAGCAGTCGTGTGTATTTCAGTCCAGTACACTGAACGCATAGCACGAGTTCCTGGAAGGCTATTTCCACCTAGAACCGTTTCCTGAAAGTGGAAGGTCAGCATACCCTTATCTTCATTTCACAGGTAAACAAGTCAAAGGCTGTGTGCACATTTACTATAGTCACGTGTATCAGAGGTGTGGCAGCCAACGGTTTTTACCCGCTGCATGCCTGTGTCACCATGTGAATTCACTTGCAAATGTTGAATACAAAGCTGTTCTCATGGGATTAGAGCTGTTTTTACTCTTTGTGAATCAGACGTCTGTGCATTTGTTTTTAAAAAGAGATTTTGTTGCACTGTAAGTTACTAAAGAGTAAGGCATTGTTTTTTTTTATTAATTCAAACTAGCCCCTTTGCTTAGCAGAATGAATATTGTTTAAATGTTTTTGCCTTACAAGAAATTTATATTACCGTATTTGCCGGCGTATAAGACGACTGGGCGTATAAGAAGACCCCCTAATTTTCCAGCTAAAATGTTGGTTTTGGGATATACTCACCGTATAAGACGACCCCTCACTATGCCATTATACATGCCTCACTGTGCCATCTATACATGCCTCACTGTGCCATTAGTAACATGCCTCACTGTGCCATCTATACATGCCTCACTGTGCCATTAGTAACATGCCTCACTGTGCCATCTATATATGCCTCACTGTCAGGGCTGGCCTTAGGTGTTCAGGCGCCCTGTGCGAACTAATCCTATGGCACCCCCCCCCCCCCCCCCATCTTTACCCCTCGCCCCCTGGTTACCTAAACATACACAAAGAGGAAAAAAATATTTGTAACAAATAATTTGTTTTAATTTAACTTTACATTACACAGCACCCTGCATCTCTGGACCCCTTTACATTACACAGCCCCCTGCATACCTTTACATTACACAGCACCCTGCATCTCTGGACCCCTTTACATTACACAGCACCCTGCACCTCTGGACCCCTTTACATTACACAGCACCCTGCATCACTGGACCCCTTTACATTACACAGAACCCTGCAGCTCTGGACCCCCTGCATGTTACACAGACCCCCCTTTAGTGCAGACCCCCCTTCAGTGTAGCCCCCCGTTCAGAGTAGCTCCCCCGTTCAGTGTCACCTCCCCCTGTTCAGTGTAGCCCACCTCGTTCAGTGAAGCCCCCCCTTTCAGTGCAGACCCCCCTTCAGTGTATCCACCCTTCAATGCAGACCCCCCCTGTTCAGTGCAGACCCCCCTTCAGTGTAGCCCCCCCCGTTCAGAGTAGCCCCCCCTTCAGTGTCACCTCCCCCCGTTCAGTGTAGCCCCCCTCGTTCAGTGAAGCCCCCTTCAGTGCAGCCCCCCCTTCAGTGAAGCCCCACCTTCAGTGTAGCCCCCCTCGTTCAGTGCAGCCCCCCTTCAGTACCTCAGATCAGCGCGGCGGCACATGCACAGCAGGTCCCCTACCCCTGTTTACACATAAACAGAGAGGAGGGGGATGCGTCTTCACTCGGCTGTGCCTGTGTGACATCTGGGATCGCACAGACAGGCAGCCCGTGGCCGCAAGAGGAGGGGATGGTAGGTGCAGCGGTGTCAACCTGCAACCCCCCGCGCACCCCCTCACCACTGTAGCTAGCTTGTCTTTCCCTGCCTGTGCCAGTGTGCCTGCTGCCTAAGCCCGCGGCACTGCCACCGCGGGTGTAATACAATCGCGGAGGGGGGTGCCAGTCTGACACCCCCCAGTGTGGTACCCGGGTGCGGCCCTCCCCCCCTTAGTACGCATCTGGATGGCCGCACGGTGCCCCTGTTGCCCATGGCGCCCTGTGCAGCCGCACAGCTCGCACACCCCAAAGGCCGGCCCTGCTCACTGTGCCATTCCATTCCCTGCCTCGACGATCTCCCTACCTTCTCCTGTTTGCAGAGATGTCAGACGGCGGCCATCCATTATTCAAAGGCCGCGCCTCCTCCTCAGGCTGTTCCGTGATAGGCGGAACAGTAATTCTCCCAACAGAACCTCTGTTCAGTGTTCCGCCTATCACAGATGTCCTCTTGTCCGAGGCCGAGGCTGAGGATGAGAAGGCATCCGTGATAGGCTGAACACTAAACAGAGGCTCTGCTGGGAAAATTAGTGTTCCGCCTATCACGGAACAGTCAGAGGAGGAGGCGCGCTTTTTTTTTATAATGGATGGCCGACGTCTGACACAGGTACCCGGCGAATAAGACGACCCCCGACTTTTGGGGCATGATTTTAGATGCAAAAAGTCGTCTTATACGCCGGAAAATACGGTATTTATTACTAGACATGTGCACACTGAAATATTTAATTTCGTAATTTCGTTTTTGACCGAAAAATGTATTTATTTAGTTACTCCCGAAATTCGTTTTTATTTATTTTGTTTTGTTAAAAAATGCATTAGTCCGAAAATCCGAATTAATTTAGGTCAAATCTATCACTGAAGGCTTATGGTGTCTGTCGAATGTTCTAAGAAGATTCGACGGAGCAGCTAAACTGTACGAAGCCGCAATCGTTCATTTCCAGTCGAATGTTCCGCATACAAGCTATAGAAGAATTCTAATGTTGTATGACACTAGTAATAATTATATTTATAAATTATTATTACTAGTCAACCAACATTCAAATTCTTCTATAGCCTATGGGCCGAGCATTTGACCGGAAATGTACTATTGCGGCGTTGTACAGTTTAGCTGCTTGTCGAATCTTCTTAGAACTTTCGACAGACACCATAAGCCTTCAATGACAGTTTCAATGTTTTTTGCTGCTTCATCGAATCTTCGTCGTTCATGTCGAATGGTCTACCCCAACACTCTCTATAATGTCGAATCTTTTTTCTTTATGTCGAATCTTTTCTCTCTATGTAGAATAATCTTGGACTAATAGAGTTAAGGTTAGGCACATTCGACAACAAGTTCGATAGACACAGATCGCTATTGTCAGTGTCATGTCGAATCCCCTATCTATATTGAACTGTTGTAGCAACGAATATGAAAATAAAGCAATTTTTTATGTCAGATCTTTCGGATTCTGCGCGTTCGTTTTCGTTTGTTAAAACGTAACGAAAATACCAGATTTTCGGACGAAAATGCATTCAGATGAAAACGAATGTCTATTTATTACAGGTACTTACTGTATATAGCACTGTCAAGTCATGCAGCGCTTTAAATATATATTGTACATATATATCAGTCCCTACTCTCAAGGATCTCAATCTAAGGTTCCTAAGGCAGGTCCTAGAATATGCAATTTTCGTTCCTTCCACCCCTGGAAATTGCTTGATTTCCCCATCAACACAGTCAATGTTTATGGGGCAATCCCTCCTTCAGCACTATTGTATTCAGCTAGTGGGGAGCACTCCATGCCGGCTATAGCCAGTGGCACTAATCGTTCAGGAAATACCCAACAGGCTGGTTGTACAGAAGTCTATCGATCGAGGGTGCCCATACATGGATCATTCATCATGCATTCATACACACATATACTAGGGCCAATTTACCTATCACCAAGTCTTTGGAGTGTGTAAGGAAACCCACACAGGCACAGGAAGAACATGCAAACTGTGCAGTTAAGGCCATGGTTGGGATTCAAATTGATGACCCTAGGGACTCTAGGCAGAAGTGCATTATTTTGTGTAAAATCTATTTTGGCAGATAATTATTATTATACAGGATTTATATAGCGCCAACAGTTTTGTGAAGCACTTTAAAATATAAAGGGAGACAATACAACAACAATACAATTCAATAAAAGATGGTTAGGAGGGCCCTGCTTTGCGAGCTTACAATCTAGGGAGGGGTTGGATGAACTGATGAGGGAAGTAGAAGATTTGGTTGGTATCTGAAGGCAAGATAGGCCTCCCTGAAAAGATGAGTTTTCAGGGATCGCCAAAAAATGGACAGAGTAGGAGATAAAAGGACATATTGGGGTAGTGAGTTCCAGAGGATGGGAGAGGCTCTGAAAAAGTCCTGGGGACAAGCATGGGAGGAGGAGACAAGTGAGCTAGAGAGCAGAAGGTCTTGGGGGGAGCAGAGAGGACGGTTTGGGTGATATTTGGAGATAAGTTTGGTGATGAGGCTCAGGGCAAATTTTTAAATGGCTTTGTATGTTATTGTTAGTGTTTTGAATTGTATTCATTGGGCAATGGGAAGCCAGTGGAGAGTGGCGAACAGTGAACATTTGGTAAGGTGGATGAGTCTGGCAGCAGCATTCATGATAGACTGAAAAGCGGATAGCTTCTGGAGAGGTAGGCCAAATGAGGAGGGAGTTACAATAGTCAAGTCGAGAGATAACAAGGGAGTGGATAAGTTGTTTAGTGGTGTGAACGGTTAGAAAGGGGCGTATTTTGGAGATGTTTTGGCGGTTAAGTCTGCAAGATGTGGACAGGGATTGGATTTGGGGCTGAAAGGACAGGTCAGAGTCCAGGATTACACTTAGCACCCTGGCATGAGGGGAGGGACTGATGGTTTTATTATAGATCTTGATGGGGAAGTCGGGGGGGGGGGGGGCACAGGCTTGAGGAACAAATATGAGCTCAGTATTAGAAAGATTGGATTGAGTTTAAGGGAGTGATGTGACATCCATGCTGATATGTCAGTTAGTCAGTTAGTAATGCGAGAGGAGACTGAAGGAGTGAGGTGAGGAGTAGAGAGATAGATTTGTGTGTCGTCAGCATAGAGGTAGTACTGGAAGTCATGGGAGTTCATTAACTGACCAAGGAAGGAGGTGTAAATGGAGAAGAGAAGGGGTCAGAGGACAGAACCTCAAAGTGTAGGGGAGGAAACAGAGTTAAAGGTAACACTGAAGGAGCGCTGTGATAGGTAGGAGGAGAACCAGGACAGAGCACAGTCTTGAAGGCCAGGAGAGTGGAGTTTTTTTTAAAGAAGATGGGGTGGTCAACAGTATCAAAGGCTTCAGAGAGAGCAGTGGTGGCTGGTGGTCACCCGTACCCCCCTTGGATGGTCATCAAGCCCGGCACTTACCAAATCTAGGTTGCGGGTGGGCAGCGGGCTGGTTGTGGGTTCCTCCGGGTGGCTGGCCAATCGTTCCTTTAAGCCAATCGGGTGACGGGTCTCAAGACCCGCTTCCTGATTGGCTGGGAGGAGGATCAGTGTGGCGATAGCAAATATTCATTCACTATTGTCACGCAAATGGGTGGGCTCAAAGCGCACTTCCGCCCATAGCTCTTAAAGGGCCATTTTTTATTTTTCAAATGACAACATTTTTTTTTATTGAATTTTAGTCCAGGTCTTTTTGACCCCAGATATCATATTTAAGAGGACCTGTAATGCTTTTTTCTATTACAAGGGATGTGTACATTCCTTGTAATAGGAATAAAAGTGACACTTAAAAAAAAAAAAAAAGAACAGTGTAAAAAATAAATATAAAAGGTAAAATAAATAAGAAAATAAAAAAATGTAAACACCCCGTCCCGACGAGCTTGCGTGCAGAAGCGAACGCATACGTGAGCAGTGCCCACATATGAAAACGGTGTTCAAACCACACATGTGAGGTATCGCCGCGATCGGTAGAGCGAGAGAAACAATTCTAGCTCTAGAAGTCCTCTGTAACTCAAAGCATGCAACCTGTAGACATTTTTAAACGTCGCCTATGAAGATTTTTAAGGGTAAAAGTTTGTCGCCATTCCACGAGCGGGCGCAATTTTGAAGTGGGACATGTTGGGTATCAATTTACTCGGCATAACATTATCTTTCATGATATAAAAAATATTGGGTTAACTTTACTGTTGTCTTATTTTTTTATTTAAAAAAGTGTGCTTGTAAGACCTCTGCGTAAATACGGTGTGACATAAAGTATTGCAACGACCGCCATTTTATACTCTAGGGTGTTAAAAAATGTTTTTAATAATGTTTGGGGGTAAAAAAAATAGTTTTTAACAATTTTCAAGCAAAAAAAAAGAAAATCTGCAGTGTGCAAGAGGCCTTAAATGATTTTTTTTTTAACATATTTCTATTAGTGTATGGTCAGCTTTAATATAAAAATGCTTTTGTTTTTTCCTTTATGCTATGTATGCCTTTAATAACCTCTGTCCGCCATAGCTACATCCTCTCCATCAATCTCATTGTCTTAAAAATAGAATTCCACCATACTTGTTTATTGCTGTTATGGTGTTTTGCAAGCTTGTATAACACTGTAGGTTCTCAGATAGTATCAGTACTTTCTGCATAATCCCTTTAGGCCTACAACCTATTACATACTGGACAACAGGAAAGAGATGTTATCTCACAGGACATGACATGACGTGACCACAGCTGTGTGTTGTGTCTGATACCAGTAGATGAGATCATATCAGCTGTCTTGACTGTACACAAGCAATATATTGAGCAATCGGGATTGGACAGTGTTGTTGTTTAGTGTGTGTTGCAGGACTGACTGATGAAAATAAATTCTGCTGAAGCTTGTAATTTACTAGTTTTCTGATTGTTGCAGTGTGAATAAGGAAATTCCTAGTAACGCAAAAATAGATCAAGACATTGCTGTGGGATAATTTACAATGATTATAGATATCCAAGAAATCCTATCCTTTTGGAGTGTACCATATCTTCAATACAGTAGCTCAGAAAAGTGAGTGCACCCCTCACAATTTTTTGTAAATATTTCATTATATATTTTTTATGTGACAACACTGCAGAAATGACACTTTGCTACAATGTAAAGTACCAGTAGTGAGGGTACAGCTTGTATAACAGTGTACATTTGCTGTCCCCTCAAAGTAACTCAACAAACCCAATAATGTCTAAAACCGCTGGCAACAAAAGTGAGTACACCCCTAAGTGAAAATGTCCAAATTGGGCCCAATTAGCCATTTTCCCTCCCCGGTGTCATGTGACTCGTGTTACAATGTCTCAGGTTTGAATGGGGAGAAGGTGTATTAAATTTGGTGTTATCGCTCTCACTCTTTCATACTGGTCACTGGAAGTTCAACATGACACCTCATGGCAAAGAACTCTCTGAGGATCTGGAAAAATGTATTGTTGCTCTACATAAAGATGGCCTGGGCTATAAGAAGATTGCCTGAAACTGAGCTGCAGCATTGTGGCCAAGACCATACAGTGGTTTAAGCAGGAGAGGTTCCACTCAGAACAGGCCTCGCCATGGTCGACCAAAGAAGTTGAGTGCACGTACTCAGCATCATATCTAGAGGTTGTCTTTGGAAAATAGACGTATGAGTGCTGTCAGCATTGCTGCAGAGGTTGAAGGGGTGGGGGGTCAGCCTGTCAGTGCTCAGACCATACGCCGCACACTGCATCAATTTGATCTGCATGGATGTCGTCCCAGAAGGAAGCCTCTTCTAAAGATGATGCATAATGTTGTGAACATTTCAAGATGTATTTAATATGTATTGTCATAGTGTCACCCAGTGTTAGTACTTCCGCAAACCCGCTCTAAAGAGCTGACTGGGGCAGTCTGAGACTGGTTGAGATAAACTTCCTGACTTGGAGAAGGGTGTTTGCGGAGTGGGGATGTCGGCCGGCGAAAGGGCCCCTGTGTGATGCACAGAAATTTGCCTGCGGGATGCGTCCACTCTGCAAACGATTTAGCGGATGTGTGCTTTTGTCGTCTCTCACTGCCTGATCAACATTGTATTATGGCGTGAGCATACACCTGCAGATAAGCTCCCCTCATCAGGAACTGTGTTCATTGGTTATTGTATTATTACTGTATCGTATTGTGTTGTTGTTGTATTATATTGTATTTATGTATTGTATGTATCTAAATATCCCTGTTAGAAGGGTTATCATGTATTATCACATCCTGTGTTGTCAAATCCATATATGGGCATCTGCTGGGTGGAGCTCACACCCTGTGATCTCACTTCCTATGGAGGAGGTCACATGCTGTGACATCACCTCTTGTTGGGTTTTTAATAAAACAGCTTGTGATGGCGTCGGCAAACGAGTGATTGCTGGGATGCTGAGCTGATAAGAACAGTCTGATGATGTCTGTGACTTGATTGAATGGCAGATCGAATGAATGGTGAGTGAACTTTTAGCTTAAAGATGGATTATTTCACTGAGACGAAATGTGTTACTATTAGAGACACGATATCTGGCTGTGTGCTCCGCATACAGCCTGATTTTGCTAACAAGAAAGCCTGCAAACAGTTTTCTTAAGACAAGTAGACTAAGGACATAGATTATTAGAACCATGTCCTGTGGTCTGATGAGATCAAGATAATCTTATTTGGTTCAGATGGTGTCAATCAGGTGAGGAGTACAAAGACAAGTGTGTCTTGCCTACAATCAGGCATGGTGGTGGGAGTATCATGGTCTGGGGCTGCATGACTGCTGCCGGCACTGAGGAGCTACAGTTTATTGAGGGAACCATGAATGCCAACATGTACTGTGACATACTGAAGCAGAGCATGATCCTCTCCCTTCAGAGACTGGGCCACAGGGCAGTATTCCAACATGATAATGACCCCAAACATACCTCCAAGATGACCACTGCCTTGCTAAAGAGGGTAAAGGTGATGGACTGGCCAAGCATGTCTGCAGACTTAACCCCTATTGAGCATCTGTGGGGCATCCTCAAATGGAAGGAGGAGGAGCGCAAGGTCTCCAACATCCACCAGCTCTGTGATGTTGTCATGGAGGAGTGGAAGAGGACTCCAGTGGCAACCTGTGAACCTCTGGTGACCTTCATGCCCAAGAGGGTTAAGGCAGTGGAAAAAAGAAATGTTCCTATACTGCCGCACTCTGATAGGCGATTCATTGAAACAAAATGAACAAAGGATAAAATCCAAAGCTGTATAACATCCAAAAATTCATGCAACACTGCAATCAATGGTAGAAAGTGGACATGTGGGACAAAAAAGCTAACATCTTTCACATCATGGATAGATGCTTAGTCATGCTTAGTCATAGACTAAGCATCTATCCATGATGTGAAACATGTTTGCTTTTTTGTCCCCCATGTCCTCTTTCTACCATTGATTGAAGTGTTGCATGAATTTTTGGATGTTATACAGCTTTGGATTTTATCCTTTGTTCATTTTGTTTCAATAAATCGCCTATCAGAGTGCGGCAGTATAGGAACATTTATTTTTTCCACGGATCAGCGCAGAGTCTGCACCTGTCAGTACTACAGGGCGGGAGCACAGCATAGGTCGCAGGGCTTGGAGTGGTACTCTTTTTCAGGGTTAAGGCAGTGCTGGAAAATAATGGTGGCCATACAAAATATTGACACTTTGGGCCCAATTTAGAAATTTTCACTTAGGGGTGTACTCACTTTCATTTCCAGCAGTTTAAACATTACTGGCTGTGTGTTGAGTTATTTTGAGGGGACAGCAAATATACACTGTTATACAAGCTGTAGACTCACTACTTTACATTGTAGCAAAGTGTCATTTTTTCAGTGTTGTCGCATGAAAAGATATAATAAAATATTTACAAAAATGTGAGAGGTGTACTTACTTTTGTATATATATTTACAATCTGATAAAACGCTAAATCTGTAAGCAAGATAAACAACTATCTGCACCTCCACCTCAATCCTATCAGATGAATGGTCTCATTTTGTCAAACTGTTTTACATTGCATCAACAAATGTAATTAGTTGGATCAAAACCAAGAAATCCATGTATGTAGGGCTGTGGTGGGGAGGGGATTAAATCAATATGCATTTAGTTACTCAAATGTTCACTTCTTCAGGAGAACATACATATGTGAATATCTACAATTGCATAAACATATAGTTATAATTCATATTAAAAAAATATATATATTCAATCATAAAATTACAATACGACTAGTGATTATTTTTTATGGAAAGATCCAAATGCTGTATTAAAATCATTTGTGCCATCTGTGTGCAATCCTCTGCTGCCAAGATGGAGGGACACCAGCAGATCACCAAGAGGATGTGCCCACACTATGTTGTAGATCTATAATTACTGGCATCGAGAGACAGTCATATGGAACAAAAAACACTTTGTGAAAAACAATAAAACCCCAAGGTAATGAGCGATTTGGGGGACCTAC
Source organism: Rana temporaria (assembly GCF_905171775.1). Taxonomy (NCBI): domain Eukaryota; kingdom Metazoa; phylum Chordata; class Amphibia; order Anura; family Ranidae; genus Rana; species Rana temporaria. The sequence continues at coordinate 359,176,364 of NC_053493.1, forward strand.
AATTTGAAGGTATGAACATTTATAAAGCCTATGACTGTGAAACACTTCAAGTTGGTGGGTGAGGCCTAGTGACGTAGCACGTTGGGTTATTTTTAAAGCAGAGTTCCACCCATTTTTTTCATTCATTGAAAGTCGGCAGCTAAAAAAAGCGTAGCTGCTGACCTTTAATAATCTGACACTTACCTGCCCCATGATCCAGCGATGCGGCCACCCAGAGGCTCTTTCCTCTCCCCCTCCTCTCCTCGGCGCCGTCATAGTAACTGTGGGCACCCAGCCGTGACAGCTTATGGCTTCGCTGGAAGGTCAGGACCGCCTAGGGTGAGAGGAGGAGTCGCCTAGGCGGCAGAAGAAAGGAAGCAGGAAGTGGGACAGGAAGTCCCACTAAAAAGAGGGTACATACTCCCCCCTCAAAAGAATGACATGCCAAATGTGGCATGTCAGGTGGCGAGGAGTACTTAAAGTGGAAGTTCCACTTTTGGGTGGAACTCCGCTTTAAGCAGGAGATTTAAGAGGCTCCCTGTGTATTAAGTCTTTTGTGGCAACTTCTCGTAAGGGGGGAAATTGAGACACATCAGCCAAGTCCTGATCATTGTGGTACAGTCTATGTATAATATACTATAATATAATATAAAATAGGAAATTTAGTCTGGGGCTCCGGCCTAGCTCCGGTCACGGTGGCCATCTTGGTCCACCCTTGGCAACAAGGAGTCTCGTCCCCCGACTCCCCCAGACACTGTTTACCGGACACATACCACTGGACTGCCTGCTACTAGCCAGCTGTCCTCAACGATCCTTAGGACCATTCACAGGTGATAACCTGAAGGTCATACAGGGGATCTGGGCCTGGTAAGTAGCGGTCCTTCTTGCTACACCCGGGGCTTCTCACCATCAGCTCCCTGTTTAGCCTCTGCCATCTCTTTTTTGCTCCGAACCCCCCCCCCATCCTCCTCACCCGCATCACCAGCCGCCTCTACATTCTCAGCATCCAAACATCACTATCAGCGCCTCTTCCTGGATTGGTGCCTTGGTAACCTGACATGGGGTAAGTGCCCAGGGACCACAATTATAGGAAGTTGATCCAGGCCAGATCGCCTCTCGGGGGGTCAGGAAGGAATTTCTTTCCACTGAGGCAGCTGATTGGCTTGTGCTCGGCAGGTTTTCTTTTTGCCTTCCTCTGGATCAACTAGGGTGTTTTAGATTCTGGGTAGTGTGTGATAGATTGGAGTTCCACCATCGTCACCACCACCATCGCACCAGCATCATACCAGCATCTCGCACATCATCAATCGCATCGCCTTCTGCACCTTTCCGCCATGGTCAACATTAAATATTCAGCGGACACCCTGTGTAGCCTAATGAATACCTTTGTACTAGTTTCTCCAAATCTATGTAGTACTGGATTTGCTACCATTGTAGAAATAAAGGGGCAGATTCTCGTAGATAGCCGCATCTCTGCGGCGGCGTAACGTATATCATTTACGTTACGCAGCCGCAAGTTTTACGGGCAAGTGCTTGATTCACAAAGCACTTGCCTGTAAAGTTGCGGCGGCGTAGCGTAAATCCCCCGGCGCAAGCCCGCCTAATTCAAATTAGGCGGGTAGGGGGCGTATAGCATTTAAATTAGGCGCGTTCCCGTGCCGAACCTAATGCGCATGCGCCGTCCGAAGAATATCCCAGGGTGCATTGCGCTAAATGACGTGGCAAGGATGTCATTGGTTTCGGCGTAACGTAAATGAGATACGTTACGCCGCCGCAGAGATGCAGCGATCTACGAGAATCTGCCCCTTTATTTCTACAATGGTAGCAAATCCAGTACTACATAGATTTGGAGAAACTAGTACAAAGGTATTCATTAGGCTACACAGGGTGTCCGCTGAATATTTAATGTTGACCATGGCGGAAAGGTGCAGAAGGCGATGCGATTGATGCCGGATCTGTCGGATCTAATGGATATCTATGCGTAACTGATTCTAAGAATCATTTGCATAGATACGACGGCCCAGATCAGGACTTACGACGGCGTACATACGACTTACGATACGTATTCTTCTACCTATTTTTGGTAAAAAAAATCGCAATAAGCATTTATCGGTTGGTTTGCGCAAAATTTATAGCGTTTACAAAAAAGGGCATCGTTTTATTGCATTTTTATAAAAAAAAAAATTTTTACTACTAATGGCTGCGATCAGCGATTTTTTTTTTGTGACTGCGACATTATGGCGGACACTTTGGACAATTTTGACACATTTTTGGAACCATTGTCATTTTCACAGCAAAAAACGCATTTAAAATGCATTGTTTATTGTGAAAATGACAGTTGCAGTTTGGGAGTTAACCACAGGGGGCGCTGTTGGGGTTATGTGTTCCCTGAAGTGTGTTTACAACTGTAGGGGGGTGTGGCTGTAGGTTTGACGTCATTGATTGTGTCCCCCTATAAAAGGGATGACACGATCGATGACGGAGCCACAGTGAAGAACGGGAAAGCCGTGTTTACACACGGCTCTCCCCGTTCTACAGCTCCGGGGAACGATCGCGGGACTCCAGCGGCGATCGCGTCCGCGAGTCCCACGGTCACTGTCACGGAGCTTCGGACCGGGTCGCGGGAGCGCGCCCGCGACCCCACGGCTGGGCTTAAAGGACAACGTACCTTTACGTTGATGTGCCCAGCCGTGCCATTCTGCTGACGTATATCAGCGCAAAGGGGTCCTTAAGTGGATAAAAACCTGAGAGCTAACCATTAAAGATTCATTCATTTTGGAACCAGTAACAGAGCTGTGTGTTGTCTCGTTATTCTTGGAAATGAAATGGGTCCTGTCCGGTACGGACTTTGGGTTTTTCCCGAACCCGGACCCGAACCCGAATAATTGGAAAAAGTTTGGGTCCGGGATCGGAGTTTCGGGTATGTTTTGGCGCGCTGCACGGCAGCCAATCGCCATTCGTTTTACTACTGTGACTGGGAACTGATCACAGTCATGCCTACTTATGGCATGGCTGTGATTGGCCAGTGCAGCATGTGACCCAGCATGTGACCAGCCTCTATATTAGATAGAGGCTCACAGCACAGATCGGCACTCTGCTTTAGTAATGATAGGGAAATGCTGCTGATTCTGCTGCTTAGGGACAGTGTTAGTGAGGTTTGATCCTGCCTCATACATCTAAACAAGCATTCTTTATTCATTGAACTCTGCTCTAGTTATGACAGGGACAGGCTGCTGAATGATTCTTAGGGACAGTGTCAGTGAGGTTTGATCCTGCTTCAGAAATCTAACCAAGCATTCTTTATTCATTGAACTCTGCTCTAGTTATGACAGGGAGAGGCTGCTGAATGATTCTTAGGGACAGTGTCAGTGAGGTGTATGCTGCTTCAGAAATCTAAACCAGCACTCTTGATTTCTGTGACATCTGCTTCATATAGTACATTGTTTAGGGCTGGGCTACCTGCTTCTTGGTATAGGTAGAGAAAGGGCTGGGTTACCTGCTTCTTGCTATAGTTAGAGAAATATATAGGTGAATCTCTGCCCATTTCACCAGCACACTCTACCTGTTCCCTGTCATATACTGTCTGTGCAGTACAATTGTTTAGGGCTGGGTTACCTGCTTCTTGCTATAGTTAGAGAAATATATAGGTGAATCTCTGCCCATTTCACCAGCACTGTACCTGTCCCCTGTCATATACTGTCTGTGCAGTACAATTGTTTAGGGCTGGCTTCCTGCTTATTGCTATAGGTAGAGAAATATATAGGTGAATCTCTGCCTATTTCACCAGCTTACACTATTTTTGTATTTAAAATTTCGAAAAAATTAGGGCAAGACCCTAAATTTGAGAAATATATAGGTGAATCTCTGCCCATTCACCAGCACTCCTCCAGTACATTGTTTAGGGCTGGCTTCCTGCTTATTGCTATAGGTAGAGAAATATATAGGTGAATCTCTGCCTATTTCACCATATTACACTATTTTTGTATTTAAAATTTCTCAGAATGCACCCTAAGATACGACGGCGTAATAGAATTACGCCAGTCGGATCTTAGGCTAATGTCGGCGTATCTAGCTTTCTGAATACAGAAAGTAGATACGCCGGCGCAGCTTTGAATTTACGCGGCGTATCTATAGATACGCCGGCGTAATTCTTTGCTGAATCTAGCCCATTGCGTTTGTAAACCTACTCCTGACCTAGGTAACAACATATTCTTATTTGGCATACTTATTATTTCCCTGCTCTATCTTACTGTATCCTGTTTCTGAGAAAGGCGGATCTACACTTTAATAAAGAAACATGAACTTTGTCATACATATAGAAATGAAACTGACGGGGAGACGCGGAACGCGGTCACTGGAACCTCTGATGAGTCAGAAGAAGAAGAAGCTCAGGAATAAGTAAACAACTCTCAGGTTTCCTCATGAGATTACTCACCATCATAACTGCCACCTGGGAGAAGGATTGCTCTCACACTCCACTGTTACTCTTTGTTTTTCCATTACCATGTGCAGAGAACAACAACATCAATCATCCATCATAGTGCACTGTTCTAATGTTCGTAGAGTTTAACCAAACAAGGTCATCTATCAGGTGCATCCATTCCCAGACAAACTCCAGACAGATAGAAAAAGACACTATTTAATTCTTTTTTTAAAACAAAAATGTTATATATTGCAGCTTACCAGTTCTTAAAGCGGCAGTGAAGTCTGATGCCGCGTACACATGACCGTTTTTAATGTCATGAAAAAAACGAATTTTTTCTCGACATGATTCTTGTCAAGCCTGCCTTGCATACACATAATCGTGAAAAAAAAGTGACGTACAACACGTACGACGGCACTATAAAGGGGAAGTTCCATTCGGATGGCGCCACCCTTTGGGCTGCTTTTGCTAATTTTGTGTTAGTAAAAGTTTGGTGAGAGACGATTCGCGCTTTTCCGTTTGTTACAGCGTGACGAATGTGCTATCTCCATTACAAACGCTAGTTTTACCAGAACGAGCGCTCCCGTCTCATAACTTTCTTCTGAGCATGCACGTTTTTTTCCCGTCGTTAAAGCCTACACACGATCGTTTTCCATGACGAGAAAAATTAGAGCATGTTCTAAATTTTTAATGCCCATTTTTCACATCGAGGAAAATGCTCTGGAGCCCACACACCATTGTTTTTAATGACCAATTAAAAAAATTTAATTTTTCTCGTCATGAAAAACGATCGTGTGTATGTGGCATGAGAAAAAAAAAAAACTTCCTCCTGCAAGTTAAAGTGGAGTTCCGGCGAAAAAAATAATAATTAAAAGTCAGCAGCTACAAATACTACAGCTGCTGACTTTTAATATATGGACACTTACCTGTCCAGGGTGCCCACGATGTTGGCATCCGAAGCCGATCTGTCCCTCAGCTCTCGGGTGCTACTGCCGCCATCTTCGGTAAGGGAATCAGGAAGTGAAGCCTTGCGGCTTCACTTCCTGGTAGAGCTGCACGATTCTGGCCAAAATGAGAATCACAATTTTTTTGCTTAGAATGAAGATCACGATTCTCTCACGAATCTCACGGCGTAAAATGTTTTACATTTATACAAAAAAAAAAAAAATGGGCTAACTTTACTGGCTATTTTTTTATTCATTAAAGTATTTTTTTCCAAGAAAATTGCATTTAAAAAGACTGCTGCGCAAATACAGTGCAACATAAAATATTGCAACAACCGCCATTTTATTCTCTAGGGTTTCTACTAAAAAATTATGTAATGTTTGGGGGTTCTAAGTAATTTTCTAGCAAAAAAAAAATAATGGCCCAGATTCTCAAAAGAGATACGACGGCGCATCTCCAGATACGCCGTCGTATCTCTGCCTAGCGCCGTCGTATCTATGCGACTGATTCTTAGAATCAGTTACGCATAGATATCCCTTAGATCCGACAGGCGTAAGTCTCTTATGCCGTCGGATCGTAACTGCAATTTTTTTTTTGCCTGCTAGGCAATTTCCGTCGATTTCCCCGTCGAGTATGCAAATTAGCTAGATACGCGAATTCCCGAACGTACGCGCGGCCGACGCAGTAAAGTTACGACGTTTACATTAGGCTTTTCCCGGCGTAAAGTTGCCCCTGGGTCTATGAGGCGCAATCAATGTTAAGTATGGCTGTCGTTCCCGCGTCGAAAATGTAAAAATTTACGTCGTTTGCGTAAGTCGTCCGTGAATGGTGCTGGACGTAATTTACGTCCACGTCAAAACCAATGACGTCCTTGCAACATCATTTAGAGCAATGCACGCTGGGATATTTTAGGGACGGCGCATGCGCAGTTCGTTCGGCGCAGGGACGCGCTTCATTTAAATGAAACACGCCCCCTGCCCGCCGAATTTGAATTCCGCCGGGTGTTTTACGCTACGCCGCCGCAACTTTACAGGCAAGTGTTTTGTGAATAAAGCACTTGCCTGAAAAACTTGCGGCGGCGTAACGTAAAACAGATACGTTACGCCCGCCCAAATTTACGCCCATCTACGTGAATCTGCCCCAATGATTTTAACTTGAAAATAGCTGTCAGAAAAAGGTTTGGTGTTTAAGTGGTTAAACTTCCCAATTTACATACAGAAGTCAATGTGATACAATGTTTAGACTTACAGTAACTTTCCACTGCTAAAGAATTTTTTCAAAACTTGGCAGGCTGCCCAGACTTTGACTTTTGGCTGAGAGTAGAGAGGAAATTCTTTACATACCAAAGTGCAGAGAGAAAATTATTTTCATGTCAAAGATCGTGAAACCCTGTGTCAAGAATCGCAACGGGGAAAAGATCGCGATAACGATTCTTGACGATTAATCGTGCAGCTCTACTTCCTGGTGCCCTACTGCGCATGCGCGAGTCACGTTGCGCGGTCCCACTGGTTCTTGCTGTCTTCTGGGACCTGTGTGTCTCCCAGAAGACAGGGGGGAACAGAGAAGGCGCTGGATGCGGTGTAGGTTGCCGTGGCGAACTATACCCAGAAGTGGGAGCAAATACCTGTAATACACAATCTGCTCCCTCCTCCCTCCTAAAAGGTGCTAAATGTGACACCAGAGAGGGGGAGGATTCGGAAAAGCGGAACTTCTATTTTTGGGTGTCCGCGTTAAGGGCATATTGTGCTAGTTTGCATCGCATATTATGAAAGACTTACCCTAAAACGAAGCCCTCTAGCAGCTCGCTGTCCCCGCTGACCATCTTCACCTGGTCTTCTTTCCGGATTCGCAGGCTTCGGGCATTCTGTTTGAATGGCTGAGCAGTGATGACGTCTCTCCCGTCCATGCCGCCCATTCAGAGTGTAGTATGCTTGTGACGTCACTGGCTTGTATAAATGTGAATATCTACAAATGGTGCAACTATAAGTAAAGCCTCGTACACAGGATGAGAATACAACTTCGGAAGCAATGCAATGTATTGCATTGTAATAAAGTATAAAAAAACACAAAAAGTAACAAAACACACGATACAGCCACAACCCACTAAATCTGAACACAAAACTCAATAAATTATCCAAAGGTATCCTAGTGCGCTTCTCTTAGGTGTTCAAAAAAAAAAAAGTATATACATTTTAAATGCATATATCAAAGCAGCAATAGATACGAATAAAAATATGAATAAAACAATGTGCAGATAAATCAATTCTTAACACAAAAATCTTTTGTGACAGTTCATAAGAAAGAACCCCAAGTGGACAATGCAATTGATTGGTGAATGTCCCAGTGATTTATCAGTGTTCAAAATAAGTCACTGGGACATTCACCAATCAGTTGCATTGCCCACTTGGGATTCATTCTTATGAACTGTCACAAAGGATTTTTGTGCTAAGAATTGATTTATTTGCACATTGTTTTATTCATATTTTTAGTTTTATTCATATTTTTTGTTTTATTCATATTTTTTGCTGCTTTGATATATGCATTTAAAATGTATGCAAAATCTTTTTTTGATCACCCAAGAGAAGCGCTTTAGGACACATTTGGCTATTGTATTGTAATGTATTCTTTCAATTGGTCTTGGTCACTCGATTTTTTTTGGACCCATACTGTACTGATTATCCACTTTAGGACCAGCTCATGTACATATATGTCATCATTTTAATAATAAATATCTCTGTAACGGCAGCAGCTGCTGCCACAACCGAGATATTCATCTTTTCCGCAGCCGGTCCTGTAAACGATAATGGTGGTCTCTGTGGCGGATTCACCGCAAGATCACTGTTATCGGCAGCGGGAGAGGGCCCCCCTCCCGCGATCGGGTCCTTCACGCTGCTTGCCATGGATACGAGTGAGGGCAAGATGGTCCCCACCCATCTCCATAGCAGGGTGGAAGCAACATCAAAACGTCACTTCCACCCATGCGTCTTAAAGGCACATTTTTTGTTGTCATTTTTTCAAATGACAATTTTTTTTTATTGCATTTTAGTCTAAATATGAGATCTGAGGTCTTTTTGACCAAGATATATTTAAGAGGACCTGACATGCTTTTTTCAATTACAAGGGATGTTTACATTCCGTGTAATAGGAATAAAAGTGACCCATTTTTTTTTTTTTAAACAGTGTAAAAATAATTAAAATCAATTAAAATAAATAAGAAAACTATTTTTTTTTTAAAGCGCCCCGTCCCGACGAGCTCGCCCGCAGAAGCGAACACATACGTGATATGAAAATGGTGTTCAAACCGCACAAGTGAGGTATCGCCGCAATTGTTAGAGCGAGAGCAATAATTCTAGCCCTAGACCTCCTCTGTAACTCAAAAGATGCAACCTGTAGAATTTTTTAAACATCGCCTATGGAGATTTTTAAAGGTAAAAGTTTGACGCCATTCCACGAGCAGGCACATTTTTTAAGCGTGATATGTTGGGTATCATTTTACTCGGCGTAACATTATCTTTCACAATATAAAAAAAATTGTACTAAATTTCCTGTTGTCTTATTTTTTTATCAAAAAAAGTGAATTTTCTTAAAAAAAAGTGCGCTTGTAAGACCGCTGCGCAAATACGGTGTGACAAAAAGTATTGCAATGACCGCCATTTTAATCTCTAGGGTGTTAGAAAAAATATATATAGTGTTTGGGGGTTCTAAGTAATTTGTGTAAAATATGTGTATTTACTAGCAAAAAACCTTTTTAAACTTGTAAACACTGGGCCGGATTCAGAAAGAGATACGACGGTGTATCTCCTGATACGCCGTCGTATCTCTGAGTGCGCTCGGTCGTATCTATGCGCCTGATTCAGAGAATCAGTTACGCATAGATATCCCTAAGATCCGCCGGGTGTAAGTGTCTTACACGGTCGTATCTTAGGCTGCAATTTCAGGCTGGCCGCTAGGTGGCGCTTCCGTATTTTTACACAAGGAATATGCAAATGAGTATTCACGCTGATTCAGAAACGAACGACAGCCCGGCGTTTTTTTTACGTCGTTTGCGTTCGGCTTTTTCCGGCGTATAGTTACCCCTGCTATATGAGGCGTAGCTAATGTTAAGTATGGCCATCGTTCCCGCGCCGAGTTTTGAAATTTTACGTCGTTTGCGTAAGTCGTTCGCAAATACGGCTGGACGTAATTTACGTTCACGTCGAAAGCAATGACGTTTTGCGGCGGATTTTCGAGCATGCGCACTGGGATGTTTTCACGAACGGCGCATGCGCCGTTCAAAAAAAACGTCAAATACGCGGGGTCAAGCAAAATTTAAATAAAACACGCCCCCCACATCCCCATTTGAATTAGGCGGGCCTACGCCGGCCCACATACGTTACGCCGCCGTAACTTGGGGCGCAAGTTCTTTCTGAATACGGAACTTGCGCCCAAAGTTACAGTGGCGTAACGTATCTAGGATACGTTACGCCGGCCGGACAGATACGCTCAGGTATCTGAATCTGGCCCATTGAGTCTGAAAAACAGGCTCGGTCTTTAAGTGGTTAAATGAAAATCGTTCGCTCTGGCATCAGACGAGAATATTTTTTGTGCTTGTCCCTTTGGATAATTGTGCATGAACTGTTGTGATCGGCTTCCAAAAGCTGTGTACTAACGATCATATTATCGTACGATCGATTTAAAAGTGGAGTTTTTTGTTCAATTTTCTCATCTTGTGTATGGCATAAGCTTTATTATAAGCATAGGGGAACATGCAAATTCCAAGCAGCTAGTGCCATAGTTGGGATTTGAACCAAGGAACCTAGGGCCAGATTCACGTAGGGACGCGGCGGCGTAACGTATCGTAGATACGTTACACCGCCGCAACTTTTCATCGCAAGTGCCTGATTCACCAAGCACTTGCGATGAAAACCTACGCCGGCGGCCTCCGGCGCAAGGCGGGCCAATTTAAATGGGCGTGTGCCATTTAAATTAGGCGCGCTCCCGTGCCGGACCTACCGCGCATGCTCCGTTTCCGAACTCCCGCCGTGCTTTGCGCGCCGTGACGTCATTTTTTCGAACGGCAACGCGCGTAGCGTAATTCCTTATTCCCGGACGGCTTACGCAAACGACGTTATTTTTTAAATTTCGACGTGTGAACGACGGCCATACTTTATACAGCAATACGATTGCTGTGTAAAGTTAAGGCACCAAAAAAACCGACTAACTTTGCGACGGGAAATGCGAAAAACCGCCGGGAATCGCCGTAACTCCTAATTTGCATACCCGACGCTGGTTTACGACGCGAACTCCCCCCAGCGGCGGCCGCGGTAGTGCATCTTAAGATCCGACAGTGTAAAACAATTACACCTGTCGGATCTTATGGCTATCTATGCGTAACTGATTCTATGAATCAGTCGCATAGATAGAACAACAGATACGACGGCGTATCAGGAGATACGCCGTCGTATCTGCTCTGTGAATCTGGCCCCTAGTGCTGCCAGGCAGAAGTGCTAACCACGTAGCCACTGTGCTGCCCCACAATCAATGAAACTCAATCTATGAATGAGGATGATTGATGATTGACAGGTCCTCCTTCTCCATTCATAGATCAAGTTTCATTCATAGAAGCTGTACTACCGGCTTCTATTCTCACAAAACAACTACTGCAGAATAGAAGAGAAAATATGACCAGTTGATGCAAGGCAAAACCTTAAATCAACAAACTAAACCCGTTTCCTTTTCTTCAGACACTTTACTGTATGAGGCTTATTAGTCTGTGAAGCAAACCACTTCATCAGCCAATTGTTTTGTGACTGTAATGCTCTGGGGATTTACATGCGCTGTGTTCATTCTGTGTTAGACCTCCCTTGAGAGCATTGTGGAAAGTATAGTGAAACAAAAATCTATTTCTGCTATGTCCTCAATATACATGCTATTCATTTATGGAATTATGCTTGTCATGATCTCAGCTATAAGCCAAAATGGTGTACTTAGACTGTTATGTACACTGGGCCAGATCCACAAAAACCTGACGTAACTTAAAAAATCCAATTTAAGTTACACTGCCTTAAAGCGGTCCTCCACCCTAAAGTGGAGTCCCGCTGATCGGAACCCTCCCCCCCTCCGGTGTCACATTTGACACCTTTCAGGGGGGAGGGGGGTGCAGACACCTGTCTAAAGACAGGTATTTGCACCCACTTCCGGCCACACGCTACGGGCGAAAGACGGGCATTCCGTCACATCCCGTCTGTCGCCCGTTGTGTGCTGGGAACACTCGGCTCCCAGCACACAGCGTGTGAGCCAATCGGCGGGCGCAGCGCGACTCGCGCATGCGCCGTAGGGAACCGGGCAGTGAAGCCGCAGCGCTTCACTTCCTGGTTCCCTCAGCGTGGATGGCGGGGGGAGCAGCAGAGTGACGAGCGATCGCTCGTGCTCTGCTGCGATCGGCGCTGGACTCCAGGACAGGTAAGTGTCCTAATATTAAAAGTCAGCAGCTGCAGTATTTGTAGCTGCTGTCTTTTAATATTTTGTTCCCGTGGCACATCCGCTTTAAAGTTTCTACCTAAGTGCCTGATCCACAAAGCACTTATCTAGAAATTTCAGGCTGTGTAACTAAAATTCCGCCGGCGCAAGGCGTTCCTATTCAAATGGGGCGAGTCCCATTTAAATGAGGCGCGCTCCCGCGCCGGCCGTACTGCGCATGCGCGAAGTTACGTTACGCCGAGTTTTTGAGGATCGCGACGGCTTAAAGTTGCGTCGGGGGAAAAAAAATGACAGCGGCATGCATTCCTGAGGGAGAACTCCATGCCAATTTTCAAAGAAAAAAACGGCATGGGTTCCCCCCCCAGGAGCATACCAGGCCCTTAGGTCTGGCATGGGTTGTAAGGAGACCCCCCCCACGCCGAAAAATTGACGTAGGGGGTCCCCCTACAATCCATACCAGACCCGTATCCAAAGCACGCTACCCGGCCGGCCAGGAAAGGAGTGGGGACGAGCGAGCGCCCCCCCCCCCCTCCTGAGCCGTGCCAGGCCGCGTGCCCTCAACATGGGGGTGTTGGGTGCTCTGGGGCAGGGGGGCGCACTGCGGGCCCCCCCACCCCAGAGCACCCTGTCCCCATGTTGATGAGGACAGGACCTCTTCCCGACAACCCTTGCCATTGGTTGTCGGGGTCTGCGGGCGGAGGCTTATCGGAATCTGGGAGTCCCCTTTAATAAGGGGGCCCCCAGATACCGGCCCCCCACCCTAAGTGAATGGATATGGGGTACATCGTACCCCTATCCATTCACCTGGAGGCAAAAAGTAAAAGTTAATAAACACACAACACAAGGCTTTTTAAAATATTTTATTATTCTGCTCCGGACGCCCCCCCTGTCTTCGTTATTAGCTCAATTACCAGGGGGGGCTTCTTCTTCCACTCTCCGGGGGTCTTCCGCTCTCCGGGGGTCTTCCGCTCTCCGGGGGGGCTTCTCCGGACTCCGGGGGGGCTTCTCCGGACTCCGGGGGGCTTCTTCCATCTTCTCCCCTCTTCCGCTCTTGACTCGGCGAACCCCGGTTCTTCTGCAGCTCTCCGGTGCCTTCTTCTTCAGCGCTGGCTGCCTGCTATGTTTGTGTGTTAGCTCGATTTCAAACAGGCAGCCGGCACGGTCTTCTGTGGCGTCAGGGTCTTCTGGTCTTCTGTTCTTCCGATGTTGCCTCGTCGCCTGTTGTCACTGTAATGATGGAAGCGCGCCTTGCATCACATTTATATAGGCATCACCGTCCCATCATGCTCCGGTAGGTACCCACGTGGTGGGTGCACGTGGGTAGGCACCCACCACGTGGGTACCTACCGGAGCATGATGGGACGGTGATGCCTATATAAATGTGATGCAAGGCGCGCTTCCATCATTACAGTGACAACAGGCGACGAGGCAACATCGGAAGAACAGAAGACCAGAAGACCCTGACGCCACAGAAGACCGCGCCGGCTGCCTGTTTGAAATCGAGCTAACACACAAACATAGCAGGCAGCCAGCGCTGAAGAAGAAGGCACCGGAGAGCTGCAGAAGAACCGGGGTTCGCCGAGTCAAGAGCGGAAGAGGGGAGAAGATGGAAGAAGCCCCCCGGAGTCCGGAGAAGCCCCCCCGGAGTGCGGAGAAGCCCCCCCGGAGAGCGGAAGACCCCCGGAGAGCGGAAGACCCCCGGAGAGTGGAAGAAGAAGCCCCCCCTGGTAAAAGAGCTAATAACGAAGACAGGGGGGGCGTCCGGAGCAGAATAATAAAATATTTTAAAAAGCCTTGTGTTGTGTGTTTACTAACTTTTACTTTTTGCCTCCAGGTGAATGGATAGGGGTACGATGTACCCCATATCCATTCACTTAGGGTGGGGGGCCGGTATCTGGGGGCCCCCTTATTTGAGGGGACTCCCAGATTCCGATAAGCCCCCGCCCGCATACCCCGACAACCAATGGCAAGGGTTGTCGGGAAGAGGTCCTGTCCTCATCAACATGGGGACAGGGTGCTCTGGGGTGGGGGGGCCCGCAGTGCGCCCCCCTGCCCCAGAGCACCCAACCCCCCCATGTTGAGGGCATGCGGCCTGGCACGGCTCAGGAGGGGGGGGGGCGCTCGCTCGTCCCCACTCCCTTCCTGGCTGGCCGGGTAGCGTGCTTTGGATACGGGTCTGGTATGGATTGTAGGGGGACCCCCTACGTCGATTTTTCGGCGTAGGGGGGGTCCCCTTACAACCCATACCAGACCTAAGGGCCTGGTATGCTCCTGGGGGGGAACCCATGCCGGTTTTGTTTTTTACAAATTGACGTGGAGTTCTCCCTCGGGAAAGCATACCAAATGCCGTCGCTGGAATGGGCCTTTACAAGGTGTGACTAACTTTACACTTTGTAAAACGAGCCCTAATTTTACACTTGCAAAATAACACTTACGGCGCAAAAAGGAAGCTAGAAAGCTTTGTGGATCGCCTTAAGTGCTAATTTGCATACTAGCAACGGCATTTCGACTCGAAATGCCCCCAGCGGCGGATGCGGTACTGCATCCTAAAATTAGGCAGTGTAATTCAATTACACATGCCGGATCTTCTGTGTAACTTTGGAAAAAGCCTTTTGAGGATCGTTTCCAAAGTTACACACAGACTGAACAGCAGTTAAGTCGGAGTATCTCTTTTGAGGATAACCCCCACTATTCTTCCCAGACTCATTCATTTAGGCAGATACAAGGGGCGGGATCTATGATGGCACCATTATTCTTCTCTGACTGACAGGCATTAATGCTTCCGATGATTGACAGCTCACCCAGCGCAGGAGGTACCCATAAAACAAGTCTGGTCGTGCGGCTCATGCGCTGCCATTCACTTGCTGCTGTCAGCCTAGCCAGGAGTGCATTGTGTGAGACGTTTGTTTGAGCATAAGCTGATGAAGCCAAAGTACGTGTGAACTGGTCTAATTATTAGATGAATGTTCGAAGACTTATACAGACTTGTTCTCAGGGAAGTACAAATAAAACTATATGAATCATACAAAATGAATGACAACACCACATGGAATGTAGTGCAAAGAAAAACACTGGGCTGGATTCAAGAAGCAATTGCGCCTGTGTAACCATAGTTACACAGGCGCAATTGCTTACTTGCCCCGGCGTAACGAATGCTCCTGATTCAGGAACCTCGTTACGCCGACTGCAGCCTAAGATATGCGCGGCATAAGGCTCTTATGCCCGCATATCTTAGGCTGCATTCTTGCGATGGCCGCTAGGTGGCGTTCCCGTTGTGCTCAGCGTATAGTATGCAAATTGCATACTAACGCCGATTCACAACGTTGCGCGAGCCCTGCGTACGCAGTTTCCGTAGTTTCCGTACGGCGTCTTTCGCGTAAGGCTGTCCCTGCTATTAGCAGGGGCAGCCAATGTTACGTATACCCGTCGTTCCCGCGTCGAATTTTAAATTTACGTAGTTTGCGTAAGTGATTCGTGAATGGCGCTGGACGCCATTCACGTTCACTTTGAAGCAAATGACGTCCTTGCGACGTCATTTGCCGCAATGCACGTCGGGAAAGTTTCCCGACGGAGCATGCGCTCTACGATCGGCGCGGGAACGCGCCTAATTTAAATGATTCCCGCCCCCTACGGGATCATTTAAATTGCGCGCGCTTACGCCGGGCATTTTGCCTGCGTGACCACGCAATTTACGGAGCTACTGCTCCGTGAATCAAGGGCAGCGCAGTAATTTTGCGGGGGCGCAGGGCAAAAACGTTGCCCTGCGCCTCTGTAAAAAATGCGCAATTGTACTTGAATCTAGCCCACTGACACTTATTTCATTTTTTTAGTCTGTTAACAACAGATTTCGCTTAAAGCGATGTTCCACCCAAAAATCGAACTTCCGCTTTTACGGTTCCTTCACCCCTCCAGTGTCACATATGGCCCCTGTCAGGTGGGAGCAGATACCTGTCTAATACAGGGATTTTGCTCCCACTTCCGGGTCTACGCCACTTCTAGAAACAGGAGGAGGCACCATAGAGCTGCCAGTATAAGTCATCCAGCCCTACCCTCTAATAACTCTGACCCAGGTTTAGTGATTCAGTTTTATCACTGGGCCACTCTAGTAGGACACACTAGAGGGTGCTACACATATATGGATATTCATAGTGCACCACCCAGCTTCACAGCAGGTGTCCTCCATCGGAAGCTAAACACCAGAGCCCCATGCATCAGGACTAAACACCCAGGCCCAGATTCACGTAGAAGCGCCTATCTTTAGGCGGGCGTATCGTATCTCAGATACACTACGCTGCCGTAACTTAGTGAGGCAGGTCCCGTATTCACAAAGAACTTGCGCCCTAAGTTACGGCGGTGTAGTGTAACTGTGCCGGCGTCAGCCCGCACAATTCAAAGTAGGCTGGTGTGGACGTGTTGTATGCTGATGCATCGTGACCCGACGTAATTGACGCTTTAAACGAACGGCGCATGCGCCGTCTGTGAACGTATCCCAGTGCGCATGCTCAAAATTACGCCGCAAATAGTCAATGCTTTCGACGTGAACGTAACTTACATCCAGCCCCATTTACGGACGACCTACGCAAACGACATACGACGCTGTTCGTAAGTTTCCGACGTCCATACCTAACATGACTTACCCCTGCTTTATGAGGGGTAACTTTACGCCAGCGTATGTCTTACGTAAACAACATATCTTGATACGCTGGGCGCACGTACGTTCGTGAATCGGCGTATCTAGCTAATTTGCATATTCTATGCGGAAATATACGGAAGCGCCACCTAGCGGCCAGCGAATATGCACCCTAAGATACGACAGCGTAGGAGACTTACGCCGCTCGTATCTAGGCAACGGTGAGGCGTATCTGATTCTATGAATCAGGCGCCAAGTTGCGACGGCCCGCACTCCGGGCCCCAGTGTGCATGGGGCCTTCAAACACTCCAAGTATGGATATAGCTAAACTCCTCTGTGCTGGGCTTTTTTTTTTATAATCACCCACTTCCTGTCCTGGTGACCACGCAGGAAGTGAAGATAGATCCCCCCAGCGAGGCTGCAAATTGCTATAGAAACCCAATATAACATCAATATAGAAACTAATATATAAAATAAAATAAAAGATTATTGGTGGAATTGGACTTTGACAGAAGTTTTAAAGAGAATTTGAGATACTTTGGAAACCAAACCTCCCCTTTCCAGTTTAAAAAAAACTACGAGGTTTAAAAAGTTAGGGGGCCAGATCCACGTAGGGCGGCGTCATTTTAGGCAGGCGTAGCGTATCGTAGTTACGCTGCCGTTACTTTGAGAGGCAAGTGCTGTATTCACAAATCACTTGCCTCTAAAATTACGGCGGCGTAGCGTAAATCTCCCGGCGTAAGGGCGCGGAATTCAAATGATGAAGAGGGGGACGTGTTTTATGTAAAAAAGCTTGACCCCACGTAAATGACGCTTTTTTCGTACGGCGCATGCGCGCGCATGCTCAGTATCACGTCGAATTTTCTAATTAGATTACGCCCGCTCAATGCCTAGACGACGTGAACGTAATTTATGCAAAGCCCTATTCGCGAACGTTTTACGACGTACACAACGGAAAATTCTACGCTGGCTCGACGTCCATACTTAAAGTGGAGGTTCACCCAAAAAGTTAATTTTTAACATTAGATTGAGGTTCGTTTTGTCAAGGGGAATCGGGTGTTTTTTTTTAAATCGAAGCAGTACTTACCGTTTTAGAGAGAGATTTTCTCCGCCGCTTCCGGGTATGAGCTGCGGGACTGGGCGTTCCTATTTGATTGACAGGCTTCCGACGGTCGCATACATCGCGTCACGATTTTCTGAAAGTAGCCGAACGTTGGTGCGCAGGCGCTGTATAGAGCCGCACCGACGTTCGGATTCTTTCGGCTACTCATGACGCGATCTATGCGACCGTCGGAAGCCTGTCGGAAGCCTGTCAATCAAATAGGAACGCCCAGTCCCGAAGACCATACCCGGAAGCGGCGGAGAAGATCTATCTCTAAAACGGTAAGTACTGCTTTGATTTAAAAAAAAACACCCGATTCCCCTTGACAAAATGAGCCTCAATCTAATGTTAAAAAAAAATTTCGGGTGAACTCCCGCTTTAACATTGCGTACGCCTCATAGAGCAGGGGTAACGTTACGCCGAAAAAAGCCTTACGTAAACGATGTAAAAAAATGCGCCGGGCGGATGTACGTTTGTGGATTGTCGTATATAGTTCATTTGCATACTCGACAAGGAAATCAACAGAAGCGCTACCTAGCGGCCAGCGTAAATATGCACCTTAGATCCGACAGCCTACTAAGACGTACGTCAGTCGGATCTAGCCCAGCTTCAGGCGTATCTTGTTTTGTGGATACAAAACAAAGATACGCCGGAGCATCCTAGAAGTTACGCGGCGTATCAATAGATACGCCGACAAAACTGCTTCGTAGATCTGGGCCAGGAGGTTTGGGAAGTTTTTAAAGCTCTAGCCTAAACTTTTTTCAGATATGTATATAGTGCAAAAAAAATATTAAATGTTAAAATATTGTCAGACTTTTATTGCTGTTTTTGTAGCCATGAGGAGATTTTCCTCACTTCCTGTGTGGTCACTGATAAAGCAAGTGATCCAATTCGAGTTGAGAAGGGTTTGAACTGTTTTACTCATGTCCGCATTGCCACTGGGGAGGTCCCATTTCCTGTTTAGACATCACAACAGCAAGGGAGATGAAAATTTCTCAATTGTTGACAATAAAAACCTGACAGATGCTATAAGATATCCTCTCTAAAACCAAAAATAAAATGACTAGTTGATGTAGTTGGTCTTTAAAGCAAACCTTCATCGTCCTCACCCACTTTACATTATTTCACTAATACCCCCTCCTGAGCCTCCTCTCTCACAATTTAACTTTTTTCGAGGAATCCTCCCCGCACTTCCTGGATTCTCGCCTAGGTGAGAATGCCAAACTTAGTTGCCTGCAGCATCCTGGGCTGTCCATATTGTGCATTCCAGGTCTCAGGGAACCACCGCTCTTTAATAAAGACCTAGGGCTAGATTCAGGTAGGGGCGCGCATAGTTACGGAGGCACAGCGTATCGTATTTACGCTACGCCGCCGTAAGTTAGAGAGGCAAGTGCTGTATTCACAAAGCACTTGCCTTATAAGTTACGGTGGCGTAGCGTAAATGGGGCCGGCGTAAGCGCGCGTAATTCAAATATGAATGAGGGGGCGTGTTTTATGTTAATTCTTAGTGACCCGACATGATTGACGTTTTTCCCGAACGGCGCATGCGCCGTCCGTGGAATGTCCCAGTGTGCATTGCTCCAAAGTACTCAAGGACGTCATTGGTTTCGACGTGAACGTAAATTACGTCCAGCCCTATTCGTGAACGACTTACGCAAACGACGTAAACAATTCAAATTTCGACGCGGGAACGACGGCCATACTTAACGTTGCGTGCGCCTCCTAATAGCAGGAGTAACCTTACGCCGAAAAAGCCTAACGTGAACGAATTAAAAAAATAGCGCCGGGCGTACGTAAATTTGTGAATCGGCGTATCTAGGTCATATTCTACGCCGAAAACGACGGAAGCGCCACCTAACGGCCAGCGTAAATATGCACCCTAAGATACGACGGTGTAAGAGACTTACGCCAGTCACATCTTAGGCTAATGTCGGCGTATCTTGCTTTCTGAATACAGAAAGAAGATACGCCGGCGCAGATTTGAATTTACGCGGCGTATCTATAGATACGCCGGCGTAAATTCTCTCTGAATCTAGCCCCTAATATTCTGTAGGAAGAAACTGCTGGAAGAAAGGAGAAGGTTCAGTTATTTCACACCTCGGTATACGGGGCCAGATTCACAGAACAAATACGCCGGAGTATCTACTGATACTCCGGTGTATTTTCAAATTTGCCGCGTCGTATCTTAATTTGTGATTCACAAACAAGATAAGACGGCTTTTGGCTAAGATCCGACAGGCTTACGGCTGCGTACGCCTTCGGATCTTAGGCTGCAATACTTCGGCCGCCGCTGGGTGGAGTTTGCGTCGTTTTCCAGCGTCGGGTATGCAAATTAGCATTTACGGCGATCCACGAACCTACTCGTGTGCGTAACGTCGTTTTTTCCCGTCGCAAAGTTAGTCATGCTTTTTCATGCCTTAACTTTACACAGCCCATGTTAAAGTATGGCCGCCGTTCCCGCGTCAAATTAAAAAAAAAAAAAAATTACGGCGTAAGTACAGCGTAAGTACGTTACGGACGTCGCCATTCACAAACACGTCGGGGCGCCGTAATTAGGCGCAAAGCACGTTGGGAAAATTGCGAACGGAGCATGCGCAGAACGTTCAGGGCGGGAGCGCGCCTAATTTAAATGGTACACGCCCCATTTGAATTAGGCGGGCTTGCGCCGGACGTCTTTACGATACACCGCCGCAAGTTTACAGGTAAGTGCTTTGCGAATCAGACACTTACGCTGAAAACTTGCGGCGGTGTAACGTAAACGGGATACGTTACGCCGCCGCAGTTCTACGAGAATCTGGCCCACTGTGCTCAGTGATCCCTTTATGGATCTAGGAATAGAACATAGTGACAGGGTGACACATTGCCTAAGTAATTGTGACTTGTATTAGTTTTAGTCCCCATCCCTGTTATGAATGCACACAGTTATCAAGCCAATGATGGACACCCATCCGTTGACCTACATACTGTCTCTTTATCAGAAAACAATACAACATGAGTCAGGTAGTAACTGAGCTTTGTACGAACAGAAGCCTCAGCCTGGGAATGTTGGCTGCCAGGCAGTGCGGTAACATGAAAACAGCAGAAGCCGAAACAGGAATAAGCATGTTAATCTATGATTATGACACCATCTATTTCACTGATTCAACTTACTATGCTTATTATAATCATAGAGACAGCTATGAGGAATTACCTACTGTGTACTAAAGGCCTGTTGGGGACTCCTTAACGGAGAAGTACAGCCAAAGCTCATTTGTCTGTACTTCTCTTGTGGATCACAGGAGTGCAGTTCGTTTTGCGCGCCTGTGACCCATTTTCAGCAGACAACGGGTTGAATTCCGCTGTCTGTTGACGTCACAGAGCTGGTCCGGGCTCTGGCAAAATCATGATACTGGGGTCGGGATCCACCCACATGTCTGGACCGGCACCAAGTTTAGCCTCTCAGTGAGCCGTTGATAGCCTGAGCCAGCTGCTCTGCCACCTCTACAGCCCAGGGCTCCAGTGAGCAAGGAAGGGGCAGAGCTGCTGACTGACAGTCACCAGCTCTCTGCTCAGGTGTTTGATCGCTCTGTGTATTCACCGGTCCTAAAGTGCTGCAAAGAAGCTGCGGGCAGGATTTTTTTGGACGCCCTGCCAGCGCAGTGCTCCAGTGTGAAAGCCCTCGGGTTTTCACACTGGGATTGCAGCTGAGGCTTTTTTTTAGGCGTTTTACTAGTGCAATTGTTTATTACAGAAAGTGATATTTATAGCCAGATTCAGAGAGACTTAGGCTGGCGTATCAGTAGATACGCCAGCCTAAGTCAGAATTTCCGTCGCCGCTAATTTAAGCTGTAACGGAATGACCCGGGACACCCAGAGACTTTGTGAGGATGGGGGATACTCCTGTGTCAGCGTCACTGATAACTCTTGGGTCTGAGTCCACCCTGTGCCTTTTGGGCATGGGGTGGCAAGTGAATCATAATTCATGTATTACATGAGATAGGACATCACTGATAGTTCGTATTGCAGGATTTTGAGATACTGCAAGATGTTGGCCCAACCAGTCAATAGTGACTCATTCTATGATTAGCCCTGACTAGTGACATGCTAATTGAGTCAGGGCCTGGAAGACATTCCATTGTCCTTGTGTAATGGTGTTAACCCAGGTCTGCTCCCAGAACTCTAATTATGCATGCTAAATACTGTTTATGTGTGATAACACTGTCTACAGCCTATTGATGCTCAGAGGTATGAATAGGTGTCAAGCTGTATGCGGAGACGGAACGTCTGCCTAGGGAACTCAGTGTGTGAAGGTGTTTTGTTTGTTATGCTGTTAATTAAGGAATGTTTAGTAATTAGCCTTAGTGTGTGATTAGGGGGGTGGAGATCTCATTGTTGCTTTAATGCCTTGTACTGTATAAAAAGCTGAGAAGAAACCATTAAAGTATCTTTACATTTGAAACCAGAAGCACAGAGCTGTGTGTCTCGTGTCTGGGGGGAATTCTTATGGATCGGGTCCTGTTGGTTGGAGTGTCGATAAGCTGTCGTGACTGGGATGGAAGGTCGTAAACGGTGGTGACCGTTACATAAGCCTATTCTGGTAACCAGATATGCTTAAATTAGGCTCAGATACGAGCGGCGGAAGTGTCTTACACCCTCGTATCCTAAAGTGTAATTTTTAGGCTGACCGCTAGGTGGCGCTTTCCATTGCGGTCGGCATAGAATATGTAAATCAGTAGATACGCCTATTCACGAACGTACGCCCGGCCGACGCAGTACAGATACGCCGTTTACGTAACGCATTAGCGGACTAAAGTTATTCCATCAAATAGATGGAATAGTAATGTTAAGTATGGCCGCCGTTCCCGCGTCGAAATTCGAAAATTTTACATCGTTTGCGTAAGTCGTCCGTGAATAGGGATTTACGTCGTTTACGTCCACGTCAAAATCAATAGGCCCGTGCGGCGGACTTAGCCGCAATGCACACTGGGAAATGTAGGCGCCCGGCGCATGCGCAGTTAAAAAAAACGTCAATCACGTCGGGTCAAGCCTCATTATCATAAAACACGCCCCCTCAGACAAATTTGAATTAGGCGCCCTTACGCCCGCCCGCTTTAGGCTACGCCGCCGTAACTTAGCAGGCAAGTACATTGTGAATCATGTACTTGCCTCGCTAACTTACGGCGGCGTAGCTTAAATACCTTAAGCTACGCTGCCGCAAGTATGCGCTCGCCATCCTGAATCTAGCTAATAGTTTTTGAGATTAAGAAGAGGAGGAGAGTTTCCAATAAGGAAGTGACTGCTGTGGGTTTCAACAAAATAGCAGCCTCCAACAAATAGAAACAATGCTGGAGGCAATTTACAATTTTGGTAGCGTAATTATTCATGTGGAATGTATATTCTTTTTTTTTTTTTTTTTTTCCAGTTTAAAGAAATTTATTGAAAAGCAGTGCAGTACATTGCAAGAGCCACCAGAATAGCCTGGGGCCGAATGATATACATACAATACAGAGGTAAAATTTTCAAATCATTTTAGAGCAAAGACATCACTATGCGTAGAACAAAGCAATTTTTCCCCCACTTTTCCCCACCCCCGAACTTGCATTGTTCAAAGGGAAGAACAAGGGGAAACGGGTAATGCCAAATAAATAAGGAAATAAGTTAATGTTTATAAAATAAAAAGAAAATAGCACCTAATAATGACTGTATTCCCGGCACCCTCAAAGGGTTCACACTGTGCCTAAGAATCAGTTAATACGTCAAACACATTAGATGTGCTAAATAAAAGTAAAAATGAACCCCCGGTCCCGGAATAACTGAAGTTTCCGGAGTCGTGGGCAAATCCCAGAGTAAGGAATACCCTACCGCGTAATCACATTTTCAGTGAGGGCTGGAGAGTACAGAAGAAAACATAGTAAATGAGCAATAATCTCCAGTGGTACTTTATGGCAATAACAAAAAAAAAAATATAAAAAAAATATAAAAAAGACAAAAAATACTCTGATGTAATCATTAAAGTTAAACTGACTACTCTATCTT
Organism: Rana temporaria; assembly: GCF_905171775.1. Taxonomy (NCBI): domain Eukaryota; kingdom Metazoa; phylum Chordata; class Amphibia; order Anura; family Ranidae; genus Rana; species Rana temporaria. The sequence goes on from NC_053493.1 coordinate 359,199,917, forward strand.
CAAATCTATATGAAGATGTACCTGAAAGGAGGAAAAACAGAAAGAAAGAAGATAAAGGGTCAAAGAGACCTAGAAAGGAAAAGAAAGAAAGAGTATAGGTTGATGTTGCCAGCTACGGACTATGCTGACCAGGCCACACTCCCTGGAAATAACAAGATCAGAAGACCAAGGATAAGGTGGAGGAACTCCACCCTCTCTCATCCTTATATCATAAGTAAACCTATATGTCTAGCCCAGGGTTCCCATACCGCCTCAAAGGTTTTGGTAGAATTGAGTATTGTACTGACCATCTTCTCTTGGTGCATGATCCAAGAGATTTTCCTCTTGGCCACCTGGACAGAGACAGAAGGTTGTTTCCAAGCACCCGCCAACGTAATTTTGGCACCTGTGAGCATGAAGGCTACTAATCTTTGAGTATGTTTAGATGTTTGGGGCACGCCGACCCCTAGTAATGCTATTAGGGGAGATTTTTCAACCGGTATACCGGTCACCTTCCTGATGAGAGAAAACATTTTGTTCCAGAATCCCCTAATTTTAGGGCATTCCCACCAGATGTGCAACATGGAACCCTGGGCTTGACAATTTCGGAAACACAATGGAGATGTGGTTGGAAACATAGCTGCTAGTCTGGAAGGGACCAAGTACCACCTCATTAATACTTTAAGGTTAGCTTCAATCAAAGAGATATTAATAAGACCTTTAGAAGATCTCGATCCTACCTCATGCCACTTCTCCAGAGTCCAGGATATCCGTAGATCTTTCTCCCACGCCTCCATGTAAGAAAATTTGGAAGTAGGTTCCGAAAGTGAGTTATATACAATAGAAATGCCACCTCTCTGTTCATTAGTGCTAATGCACCATCTTTCGTAATGGGTGAACTCAGGGGGATTTGGTTTATTTTTCCAAATTGATGTAAGAAAATGGGATATCCTGGAATATCTATCATTTTCAGAGTCCGGCATACCCAAGGATCCCACACAGTGTGCCAATGAGATCAGGCCCACTGGGGAAAGAAAGTGTCCAATCCTATAAAGTCCCTTGTCCATCCACCATCGAAAAATCGTAGAGTCTCTATTCGGATTAAAGTGAGAAATCTGAAACAGATTAGCTAAAGGTCGCATATCGGAGATTAGCGCAGGAGATTTCCGTAAATCATCCCAAAGCTTAAATGCCTGAGAGAGTGTTGGGGCCATTAAGGCCGGTCTTAGTTTTTGGGAGCACCAGAGCAGGTCGTCCAGAGGATCATTAGGAACTGCCTGACCCTCCATCTCAATCCAATCTGGTTTCTCTCGGCTGGAGTAGATGGAAGACAGTTGGGACAATCTAGCTGCCTGATAGTAACGATAAAGGAGTGGTAAACCCAGACCTCCTTTAGTCATGGGACCATATAAGACATTTTGGGGCAGCCTATATCCTCTACCATTCCAAATAAACTTCAACACTTTGCCCTGGAATTTTTTAAGTTGATCTTTCCTAATTGCGATTGGGAGAGACCTGAACAAATATAGCAGTCTAGGTAGGAGAGTCATTTTGACCGAATTGATCCTTCCTAGCCAGGATATTTTGTGAGTGGCCCATGTTTGTAGATCAGTTTCGAGTTTGCGGAACATAGGCGGGAAGTTAGCCTGATAAAGGTTTTCAAACTTATTAGTCAGATTTATCCCCAGGTAACGAATAGAGGAGTCAGCCCACTGGAATCTAAACAAAGTCTTCAGTCGCTCTACTAGAGTAGGTTGTATATTAATGTTCAATGCCATTGATTTTTTCATATTGACCCTTAATCCCGAGACATGTTCAAATGAATCAAGCACTTTACAGATAACAGCCAATGAGGTTCCCGGGGAGGTAACAAATAGGAGACAGTCGTCCGCAAACAAAGCGCATTTATGAGTTTGCTGACCACAAGAAACTCCAGTAATATCTTGATTGGACCTGATGGCAATAGCTAAGGTTTCTATTGCCACAGCAAAAATGATAGGAGACAAGGGACATCCCTGTCTGGTCCCTCTTTTGATCAATATAGGGTCTGAGAAATATCCCTGCAGTTTGACCTTCGCCTGCGGTCCTGAGTACAAGGAGCGCAGCGTTCCCAGGAAATTCTCCCCAAACCCCCACCGTTTTAGGACCTCAAATAGATAAGGCCATGATATAGAATCGAAGGCCTTCTGAAGGTCCAAAGACAGAAGCAGTCCTTCCTGGGGAGGACCTCCATCCCACCCCGACTGTAGTAACGAAACAACATCTATAGCCCGCCTGATCTGGTCCGGACCCTGTCTCCCCGGTATGAAACCTACTTGATCTTTATGTTTGTAATGGGTAATAAATGAGTTTATTCTGTTAGCTAAAATTTTCGTGAGAATTTTCATGTCGTTATTGATCAATGAGATGGGCCTATAATTTTCTACCTGTTCCGGATCCTTATCAGGTTTGGGGATAACAGATATGAATGCCTCGTTCAGCTGAGGATGCAGGTCCTCCCCCGTTCTTTTAGAGTTGAAAAATTTTGTAAGGTGAGGGGCAAGAATATCCGCAAAGTTTTTATAATAAGGGGTCGAAAAGCCATCTGGCCCCGGAGCTGAACCTCCCTTCAAATTTTTAATCACATCCAAGGTTTCCATCATAGATATGGGGGCCTCCATAAGCTCCACATGATCAGTGTGAAGGTTAGGGATAGGCAATTTGTCCAGATAGGATTGAATCTCAGGAATCCCAGCTGAGTCGCCGGCTTGGTAAAGTTCAGAATAAAATCCTTGGAAAGTTTTGAGAATGATTTCGGGGTTAAGGGTAGCAGTCCCCTCACGAGTTTTGATTTTTGGGAGAGAGAATGTGCGGTAAGTCGGTGAAAGTTTGGTGGCAAGCATAGTACTCATTCGATCCTTATGTTGGTAAAATTTCGCTCCGCTCCATCCCAGAGACCTCTCAGCCCTTACAGTAAGTGCTAAGTTAAGGGCTAGTCTAGCAGCGTCTAGCTGAGAGCTCTGGATCGTAGCTTGATCTTTCTTGTGCTGTTTGCATAAATCTGTAAATTCCCTATCCAATTTTTCAATTTCCAAAGCTTTGTCCTTTTTTATTTTAGCAGCAATTTGTATGAGCTTACCACGGATCGTAGCCTTATGCGCAGCCCACAAAGTCTCAGCAGAGATCCCTTCCACATCATTTAGGCTAAAATATTCCTGAAGTGCTTTCTCAATTTCCAAGACAACCATAGGGTCTTTAAGGAGGGTTTCGTTAAGCTTCCAGTGAAACTGACGAAAGACGCCTGTCCTGCCTTGAAGGGAACAGATCACCATTGAGTGATCAGAAAGAGCTGTCTCTTTAATGCGTGCTTTAGTGATCAGAGGGACATGTCTCGAGGAAACAAGGATGTGGTCTATTCTCGAGTAGGAGCGGTGAGGGTTGGAGAAATGGGTATAATCCCTTTTGGAGGGGTTAAATTCCCTCCAAACATCCACTAAATTTCGCTGAAAAATTAGCTTAGCTATTTGCGAACTAGTCCTAGTAGGACGGGTCAATTGTGAAGACAGAGGTCTGGATTTGTCAAGACTCTGGTCGAACGCCACATTGGAATCCCCCCCCCAATATGACTATCCCTTCCAAGAGTGTTTCTAAGGCATTGAACATTGACTGAAAAAATTTAAGTTGCCCTCTATTAGGAGCGTAATAAGACACAAAAGAAAAAAGTTGCTCATCTATCCACCCCTTCACTAGAATAAATCTCCCTTCTGGGTCACTGTGCACTAATAATGATTTAAATTTACAAGATTTAGCGAAGAGCACTGCAACCCCTCTTGTCTTGTCTTCTGCATTTGCCAGGAAGAATTGAGGATAGTGAGTATGGATGAATGAAGGGGAATAACTTGTAGGAAAGTGGGTTTCTTGTAGGAGAAGTACTTCTAGTTTTTGGGAGCGATAGGATTGGAACACTTTCTTCCTCTTAACAGGGGAATTTAGACCTTGGACATTGTGGGATACCATTCGAAGAAGTGGAGATGGAGTGGAGTTACGTGACATGACCAATAAATAGTAAGAGCATATGGTAGCTATGTGAACTTACCCCAGAGGATAGGAGGCGTGAGATCCGAGAGCAGACGGCATATATAGGGCCTGGACCCGGAGAAGGGCTAATGAGGAACTCTGTCCGTAGCTTGGCAACCTTAGAGAAAAGACTAGAAAAGCAGGAGAAAAGAAAGAAGAAGCATAAGACTAAGCATAATAAATGAAACCGGCGAGAGTGGGGGGGAATAAGTCCCAACCCCCTCCCGCCAAACAAAACATACACGTAACCCAGATCAAGGGTTACCAGTCCAACTCCCGATAGCGGATAATCCACAGTCGAGGGTTGGACGGGGGGCACAAGGCATCTGCCCCGGTCATAGCCATCCCTGAGAGGAATAAGGCACATAAAATTATTAGTAATATATAATACCAAAAACTGTAACATTTTAGAACATGTAGAACAAGGGCAGCCGAAGCCCATAGATCGAAAAAGAAGGGATCTAATTAATACCTATCAGTATGCATTGTAACAGAACAAAAACACTACTAAGTTTAAGACTAGGTCGAGTGACCGTGAGTCATTGGCTATATATATGGAAACCTGAGTGGTTCAAAAATAAATTTGGGTGTCAGTAGTAAAACACCAAAGAAACTTTGATCCCGGTCCCTCCCGCCAAACTGAGAAGGGTCCCGGATCAAAACCGGTGGCACCAGTAGCATACAAAATATATTATAAGTCTCGCAAAAATCAATCCTGTGAAGGAGAAAAAGACAACCTAAGGTGGTTGAAAAGGTTGGGAACCAAATGGACCAGGGATCTCCCAAAGTTGTTGGAAAACCCCGGGTAAAAAATGCCCCGTCACGGGCATTTCAGGAACCTTAAAAGGAAAGCATGTCTGATGACACAAAAAAGTCAGGTTGTGACTGAGTCCTTAATACGTCTGCTTTTATTGAATTTCCATGGCGATGAGATAGGGCTGGTAGGAGTAGGTCGTTTGGATGATCCTGCCTGTGGGGTGGAGGTGTCCATCGCTGGATCCAGCGTAATAAGCTTCAGGGAGAGTAGAATTTTTTCCCCCTCAGGAAGAGATGTGAAGGAATAAGTTTTTCCCTTAAGTGAGAACTTCAGGGCAAATGGGAAGGCCCACCAGTATCGAATTTCTTTCTGCAGCAGAATGGATAGCAAAGGTTTCAGGGCCCTGTGCCTTTGGATGGTTAGAGGTGATATGTCCGCAAATATTTGTACATTGACTCCTTGGAACAGGATGGAGGGATGTTGACGTGAGGCTTTCATTACTTCCTCTTTAACTGTGTAGTAATGTGGCTTTACCACAATGTCTCTAGGTGAACCGTCCTTTCTGAGAGGGCCAAGAGACCTGTGTGCCCTGTCCAATTCTAATTTATGAGCGTTTATTGACGGTAGCAGGTGCTTTATAAGGTCCTGCACTGCTGTAGAAACGTCCAGAATGGATTCTGGGATCCCCCTGACCCTAAAATTCTCTCTCCTTGAACGATTTTCGAGGTCGTCAATTCTGTTCAAAGCAGTGTCAAGTTGTTCTTGCAAAGCATGTATATGGTCAGTGTTCTGATTAGCCCTAGAGACAGTGATATCCAATTTCTGTTCTATCACCTCCATTCTGGAGCCGAGGTTTTGGAAATCATTTCTAATGTCATTCGTTATTTTGTTGGCAGTATTGGCCAGGCCTTTCTCCAGCAATTCAGAGAGTTTTAGAAAAAGTTCCCCTGCATTTTGAGGCATAATGGGTTCAGGGATGCCTGAGGAGAAAATGGCTCCTGAGGGGGATAGTGCAGCTCCCATGGGGGAGATAGGAGAGGCTGAGTGCTGCTGTGAGGGATTCTCCATATTAGGAGTTATGGCCGCTGGTGAGATAGACAGGAGAGCGGGAGCGCCATGGGCAGTCATGTCTGCATAGGAGATGGGTTTTTGTGACATATTTTGTCTGTCCTCCTGCTTCCCCCCAGCGCTGGCGTCTGTTACCTGAGGCGCGGTCGCCATCTTGGAATCGCTCGGTATCTCCACCGGCGAATAACGGGTCCTCGGGTCCCGCCGGACCGCACTGCTGTACATGAACAAGCAGTCCTAAGGTTCCCCCAAGTGTGTGGCCAAAATTCGGGCCGTCGGCTGCCTCTCGTTCCGGGCTAGGGCGGCAAGATGACCGGGTCAGTGCGGAGCTCCCGGCTTAAGCAGCCATCACGGGTGCCTCCGCGCATGCGCCTGGAATGTATATTCTTTTGTTAAAGAACATTAACAGTTATTAAACTAGTAAGACGTAAAGTTCTGCTTTGGGCTGGTTATACACTAGTAGAAATTAGTTTTAAAAAAAAAAATTTGGGGAACATTCTTTCAATTTTCTAATTGTCAGTGGGTAAAAATTGATGTTCGTTTTTGGCCACAGTGATGATAAAATTCAAAGGAGCAGGATAGAATATTTTTCTCGAATGCCGGAATTTCTAACAGTGAATGTGGTTTTCAATTGAAAAAGATCATTCATTTCAAAACTGAATTGTCAAGCTTCCAAATATACTGGAAATTTTTATATGAATGTTCATTAAAAATATATTAATGTATGGCCAGTAATACTAAGCTCAGTTTGGAGAAGAGTTTGGAGCTCTGTCAACTTTTCTTTATTGTTTGAGTCCCCACGTGAATGTTTTGTTGCACAAGCCATGCAGGTTACTCGCAGCATAGCAGTAAAATGGCTCAGTAGATATGGTGGAGCACAGACTTGAGCACACCATCTGCTGGCTACAAGTGGTACATGTAAAATCTTTTTCAAGTAAAACTTTCCAATTCCCAGTTAGCCTCCCCACTCCCCAATGCTGTCCCCAGATTCCTCCTCAGTCCAGCGCTAACAGTTCTTTTTAGACATTTGTGTCATTCTACCCATTTCCTGTCATTTACATGTCCCCAAGGTGAAAGCACATCATCCCACAAGCTGGGCTTAAAGGGTTTGTAAAGGAATTTTTTTTTTGTTATCTTAATAGCTTCCTTTACCTTAATGCAGTGCTGTTTTCATGTCCTCATTGTTCGTTTTTGCTCTCAAGTTGCTGTAATTCTTCTCTGATCTCCACACTTCCTGGTTGTCTGTTTTCTGATGACCACAGTGCTGGGAGCTTTCTCTCTGTGGTCACTAATCAAGGAGGTGTGAGTACTGTGGCCCAGATTCTCGTAGGAGTTACGCCGGCGTATCCCCAGATACGCTGTCGTAACTCTGAGTTTGAGGCGTCATATCTATGCGCCTGATTCTTAGAATCAGTTACGACTACATTTGTCTTAGATCCGACCGGTGTAAGTCTCTTACGCCGTCTTATCTAAGTTGCATATTTACGCTGGCCGCTAGGTGGCACTTCCGTCGATTTACGCGTCTAATATGGTAATGAGCTAGATACGCCGATTCTCAAAACGTACGTGCGACCGGCGCTTTTTTTTACGTCGTTTACGTTAGGCTTTTTTGGGCGTAAAGTTACCCCTGCTCTATGAGGCGTAGATGAGGCGTACCAATGTTAGGTATGAACGTCGGAACAGCGTAGAATTTTTCACGTTTTACGTCGTTTGCGTAAGTCGTCCGTGAATTGGGCTGGACGTAAGTTACGTTCACGCCGACTAGGCATTGAGCGGGCGCAATTTAATTTGAAAATTTGATGTGATAGTGAGCATGCGCGCGGATGCGCCGTTTCAAAAAAGCGTCAATTACGTGGAGTTACGGTTAATTTCCATAAAACACGCCCACCACTTCCACAATTGAATTAGGCGGGCTTACGCCGGCCCAGTTACACTACGACGGCGTAACTTAAAGCGCAAGTTCTTTGAGAATACGGGACATGCCGCTCTAAGTTACGGCGGCGTAGTGTATCTCAGATGCCCTACGCCCGCCTAAAGATAGGCGATTCTACAAGAATCTGGGCCAGTGTGTCTAGTTTCTAGTTTCGTTTTCCAAACCATCACTGCTATATGGCTCTGTATGCTCTGTAAGGCAGAGAGGCAGGAAACAACATGCAAAAACGAAACTAGAAACTACAGGTACATTACATGATTGATGTTTATCTATTTTTAATCGTTTTTAAAAGGAATCAGTTAACTATTATGGGCCAAATCCTCAAAAGAGATACGACGGAGTAACTGCTGTTACTCCGTCGTATCCCTGGTCCTAACTATGGAACTGATCCACAGAATCAGTTTCCCATAGTTAGGACGAAGATCCGACATGTGTAATTGAATTACACTGTCGGATCTTAAGGATGCAATTCTAGGCCGGCCGCTAGGTGGCGAGGCCATTGCGGCCGGCCTAGAATATGCAAATGACCAGTTACGGCGATCCACGAACGCTCCGACGGGCCCGTCGCTCTAAATCTACGTCGTTTACGTTGAGTTCCGCCGCGTAAAATTAGGGCTGAGCCCTAGTTGTCTTAAGCCATGTTAAGTATGGCCGTCGTTCCCGCGTCGAATTTTAAATTCTATGTCGTTTGCGTAAGAAGTCCGTGAATGGCGCTGGACGCCATTTACGTTAACGTCTAAGCAAATGACGACAAAAAACGACATTGTTTAAAACGTCGTTAAAAAATGCAGCATGTTCGAAAAAAAAAATTGTCCTTTTTCAGAACCCGAAAAATTATGTGAAGCCCACACACAATCATTTTAAATTACATTTTTTGTTTTTTTCATGTCGAAAAATTATCGTGTGTACGCGGCATTAGAGACATCCCCAAAAAGACTTGGGGCTGTAATTGCAGTGAAAGGTGGTTCTACAAATTGATGACTCAGGAGGGCTAAATACAAATGCATGCCACACTTTTCAGATATTTATTTGTAAAAAAAATCGAAAACTATTTATAATTTTCCTTCCACTTCACAATGATGTGCCACTTTGTGTTGGTCTATCACATAAAATCCCAATAAAATACATTTATGTTTTTGATTGTAACATGACAAAATGTGGAAAATTTTGAAGGGGTATACTTTTTCAAGGCACTGTACAGTTCAATTGATCAATGTATGGGCACCGATGGACTTCTGTACAGCTAGCTACCCTGTTGAATTTTCCTGATCGATCAGCACCACTGGCTATAACCAGCAGGGCCAATCACTGTGTTCTGTATTGAGGCTTTATATAGTTATATAGTAATTTCCAAATAATTGTTATGGATGAATGGTTTGCCTCTTTGTAAAGTAATAATGAAGTCAGCTAATTGTATATCTAATAAAATGTCTTGTCTAGAAGCTTTTCCCAATAAAGACTTGTAAAATACAGACGTCATGCTTCCTCTTGCGCAATTCAGTAATAGAAAATATGGGTTGATACCCAAATATGGAATTTTAGTGTCCTCCCAGATGTAAGGGAACTGGTGCTGTAAGGGAACTACCAAATCACTATATGAATATAATTACCTTACCCTTAGAAGTAAATTACAAGCAGACCTTCAAAATCTGAGCAAGCACGAATTCTCTTGGTGGGGCAGATTATCTGCTTTCAAAATGATTCATCTTCCACAGGTGTTATATTTTTTTCGGAATTTACCTATTCCTATTCCCAATATTTTTTTTAAATCCTTGCAAACGCTTTTATCCAAATTTGTTTGGAAGGGAAAGAGGTCTAGATGTGCTCATAACAAATTAATTAAACATCGAATGTCTGGAGGAGTGGGATACATTGACTTTCAAGATTATTATCATTCCTCCATTCTTACCCAAGTGAGAGAGTGGTTTAACACTACTTCTACTACTCAATGGGGTAATATTGAATCCAGTTACTGTACGTATGGCCCAACCAATATTTGGTTGTATGGGGCCATTTTGGGGGTTAAAATCCCAACACATCTACCACCTACAATGGCTGTTTCCATTAAAACATGGCTTAAATTCTTGACCTCTTCTGAACTAACAGATCCCAGCATTGATATTAAGGTCCCTATCCAAGCTTTATACCTTCTTATTAGTCACATTCCGATTGCTTCCTGGCACAAAAAAAGCATTAATTATCTACAGGACTTTTACTCGAATGGATACATTAAATCCTTCCAATCTATTCAATCCGAATATGACCTACCTCACATTAATTATTCTCAATATACATAAGTGGTACATTGTTTATATAAACTAGGCCATTTCTTTAAGCTCATTCACACTTCGGCTTGGTCCTATTTGACATCACCAGTACAACAAAAAAGAGGCATTTCCTTATTCTATAATTTAATACAACAAAAACGTACTTTCACTAAATCTTCTTCTCATCTACAGTGGGAAAAAGACCTTAAATGTTACTTTACTGATAACCAATGGCATATAGCTTGCAAAGCCAATCAATCTGCTTCTAAGTGCACCTCCCTATGGGAATTATTTACAAAAATTACTCTACGTTGGTATTATACTCCAGCAGTAATGTTTAAATTTAATTCCCAATCCCCCAGCACGTGTTGGAGACTTTGTACTGCTAAAGGGGACATATTTCATATATTGTGGAGCTGCCCTAAGCTTAACAACTACTGGACAAAAAATTTCCAAACAATTTCTGATTTGACACAAACACAAGTAACACCCGATCCGGCATTGGCTCTGTTATCCCTGGGAATAGAAAAATTCCCAGCTAATCTACAAAGAATTGTAACTCACTTCCTCTTAGCGGCTAGACTATCTATTACTAGGAAATGGAAAGATTCGAATCCGCCATCTCCCGATGATGCTGTTGACCTTACCAACCTTCATAACTCCTATGAAAAAATACTGGCATCATCCTTAGGCTTACTTCATAAATATACGATCCATTGGGATCTCTGGTACGATACCCTGACATGATTTGCTTCATTTAATTTAATACTAATATTTACTCTTTTTGTTTAGTTAACATTTCTTATGGAAGGATTGCCTCCCGGGCACTGTCAGTCCCCTTGGGGGTGTTCGGGAGTGTTCAATCCTCCCTTCTACGATTGAAATTAGATTTTTGTTTCAACATTAAGTATCACTAGGAATTCTCTACCTTATTTAAACAGTATTGTATATACTCAACTTCCTAACTAGCATTGTATATGTGCAATCGAAGATGTATGCTATTTCACCTCTTGTATACTGTAAAACATTGTTATTTTATTTGCTACTATTGTAAAATTTTGAATAATCCAATAAAAATATATTGAAATAAAAAAAGAAAATATGGGGAGTGTGCAATGGCAATTCAAAGCTTCTATTAATTTGCATCTGCATCCAGGTGTATACATTATACATAACTAGAGCAGAGGTCCCAGGAATGGAATGGGCATCTATCGCTTTAAGCTTTGGAACTTTCTAAACGAAGGGCCAGCTTACTGCCCTTCAGACTTTAGGGGGGCCAGACTAGAGCCAGTGGTAGTAGAAAATGTCCTGGCATCCAGTGTCAGAGGGAGGACTGGTGCCTCCTTGTTGATGTCACTGGAAGGACTAGTGCCCCATTGTTGGAGTCACTTAGTGGAATAGTGCCCCATTGTTGGTATCAATAGAAAGGAAATGTGCCCCATCATTGTTGGTATCAATGGAAGGAAATGTGCCCCATCATTGTTGGTATCAATGGAAGGAAATGTGCCCCATCATTGTTGGTATCAATGGAAGGAAATGTGCCCCATCATTGGTGTCAGTGGGAGGAATTGTGCCTCATCATTGGTGTCAGTGGGAGGAATTGTGCCTCATCATTGGTGTCAGTGGGAGGAATTGTGCCCTTTTGATGGTGTCAGTGGGAGGAATAGCACCCCATTGTTGGTGTCAGTGACAAGAATTATGCTCCATTGTGCCAGTGAAGGGAATGGTGTCCCAAGGGCCAGATAAAGGCAATCAAAAGACCACATCTGGCCCCAGGGCCACGCTTTGGAGACCACTGCTCAAGACCCATTCTCTCTTACCCCAAAACCTCTAGACCTATCCTCTCCTACCTCAATACCTTTAGAGCCATCCTCTCTTACCTCAATACCTTTAGATCCATGCTCTCATCTCAATACCTTTAGACCCACTCTCTCTTACCCCAGTACCTCTAGATCCATTCTCTCTTACTCCAATGTCTCTAGACCCATCGTTTTTTTTTTGTTTACCCATTAGCACCAATTATTACTCTGTTCTTGCTTAAATGGTCAATTTCCTCCAGTCTCCAGTATCTCCTGTCACCCCTCTCGTACCTCAGTCCCCCATTTACCCTGTTGCTTGTGCTTTTAATTCTGGTTGTAACTGCAGCCAGTCATGGCATGCATGACATTGTCACATGACAGAATCAGAACCTCCCAACTGGCTGAAATTACAGAATATCTGATTGGTTGAACACTGCAATTAATGAGTACATTTGCTGAACTGAGGGATTCCAGTTACTGTGGCCACCACAGCATGTTTCGTGCCAATTTTGATATTTCCAGATTCTGGTAATGAACTGGCAACTGCATCAAAATTCCAGCATTTATCAGGCCAATTCCAGTAAGTTCCCATGTATGAAAATCAGACTTCTTCCAGTCAGGTTACAGCAATCCCATTAGGAACCAGGAAGATATTTTGCAGGAAAGGTATTTGCCTGACAGTCATGAGCATATTACACCATAGCCTGGGTAGGTCACCAGGAAATCATACTTCCTTGTTTTATTTACAAGTATGAATAAAATGTATTATCCTTCCTTGCCAAATAAAATGTAGAGTAAGCAGAGGCCATGGGATAATTGTTTCCCGTGGATTTAGGCAATCTTTGGGTGTGTTAGGGCTGCTCAGGAGATGTTCTGAACATTTTCTTTGACCTCATTAATCACAAGACTGAGGTGAGGCAATATTTGTTTATGAGCTAAAGCCAGGAGTCATAGCAAACACACATATATACACACAGCTATATACACACACTTAACGCACCAAATAACTGACGAGTTTATCTGTTACTTTCTCAGCATGGTTGTGAAGGTCAATGATAAACAGTCCCCACAGAGTGACCTCATTTCTGGAGACGTAAACCACATTTGCAGCTGATATTTTTCAGATCTCTACAGCCTGTGGGCTCATTCATGCAGTCTTTCCTAGACGTACACAGCCCACATCAGAAATTTACTGTGGCTAATCTGGGCAGCGTATTCCAGCAACAGCCGAATGAGCCCTTCAAACCGAAAACAAAAATGTAATATATTGTAACTTACCAGTACTTAGATCTGGTAACTGCATTTTTCAGTTACTGACAGGGTGGCTTTGGCCAATTATGTGTATAACTGGGAAAGCAGCATCATTTGTGAAATAAGAAAAATACATAAAAATGCAATTTTCCTTCAAATACTGAGGCTGAATAACAAGGACAAGGAAGGTGACTTGTTTCCTATGTGAAGTTCTCATAACTACACCCTAAAGCCTTAACAGGTCTTTGCTTGCCGTGGCACACCTGTAATCTGTTTCATTTGCATTAGACAGAGGACATTGTTTATGAAAGCTCAACTACCAGTCACAGAACAGTTGTGCTGTGCGTTTACAATCTGTTCTCATTAAAATGAACATGCAATCTGTCTGAAACAGTTCAAGGCATAGTTCATCCTTTGCAAAAATGTAATATACACACAAACACTTACCGACCGGCCCATGTAGCTTAACTGCTACAGGCCGCCACTCTATATATCCGTGATTCTGCATTTCCAAGTAAGGGGCACGCACATGTGCCCAGTGCCCACCTGGCTGTGCTGTGATTCTTACGATATCGATCATTGTCCACCGTCATCCGGTGATCGACACTGAGTTCTGAGTGTAAACAGCACAGCGTTCAGTGACAGGGGATCTACAGGGTGGGCCATTTATATGGATACACCTTAATAAAATGGGAATGGTTGGTGATATTATCTTCCTGTTTGTGGCACATTAGTATATGTGAGGGGGGAAACTTTTCAAGATGGGTGGTGACCATGGAGGCCATTTTGAAAACGGCCATTTTGAATCCAACTTTTGTTTTTTCAATAGGAAGAGGGTCATGTGACACATCAAACTTATTGGGAATTTTACAAGAAAAACAATGGTGTGCTTGGTTTTAACGTAACTTTATTCTTTCATGAGTTATTTACAAGTTTCTGACCACTTATAAAATGTGTTCAATGTGCTCTCCAGTGACATGCGGCGAGGGCCTACGCTGTGGGCTCTTGCTGAATGAAGCTAGGACAGCCACTGATGTTTCTTCATTAGACCCCTTTCACACTGGCTACGCCTATAGCGAAGTGTTAAAATCTCAGAAAAATTTGCGGTAAAATAGCGGTGTTTTACCGCGAATTTACCGCGATTTTAACGCTCCGCTATAGGCGTATCCAGTGTGAAAGGGGTCTAATGAAGAAACATCAGTGGCTTTCCTAGCTTCATTCAGCAAGAGCCCACAGTGTAGCACTCGCCGCATGTCACTGGAGAGCACATTGAACACATTTTATAAGTGGTCAGAAACTTGTAAATAACTCATGAAAGAATAAAATTACGTTAAAACCAAGCACACCATTGTTTTTCTTGTGAAATTCCCAATAAGTTTGATGTGTCACATGACCCTCTTCCTATTGAAAAAACAAAAGTTGGATTCAAAATGGTCGACTTCAAAATGGCCGCCATGGTCACCACCCATCTTGAAAAGTTTCCCCCCTCACATATACTAATGTGCCACAAACAGGAAGTTAATATCACCAACCATTCCCATTTTATTAAGGTGTATCCATATAAATGGCCCACCCTGTAGTTGGTTTTTCATTTCCTGCTAAGCAGGGAATGAAAACAACTAGATCCCCAGTAAAAGCAACAGACAGTACACACATAAACGCTTGTAAGGCATATACTTAACCGGTTGATCGCCCTAGATGTTAACCCCTTCCTGCCCAGTGTCATGTTATCTCAGCTTGCAGAGCTTGGATTCATTGAATTAGTTTACAAAAAATAAACATTTTGCAGATTCTACAGCCTCATGCTGAATAAACTCAATTATTATTGTATCTTAAATAGAAAACGATCTTTACATAGATTTTTACTCCAAAAGCATTTTATTAAAATAAATTTGATAAAAATCCAAAAAATCGATTTAACACCTTCCCTACCGAGTCATTGTAAAATGACGTCGGCGGGAACTCTTCCTCCTTCAGACTGGACGTCATATGATGTCCTTGCATTCCCAGGCGGCTAGGGGGCGCTCGCGCCCCCGCCACATTGCTCGGGACCCGGTGCGCATGCCCGGCGGCCGCGATGTCCGCCGGGCACCCACGATTTCCCGAAATCACGGCAGGACCATGGATCTGTGTGTGTAAACACACAGATCCATGTCCTGTCAGCGGTGAGGAGACAGATGTGTGTTCCCAGAACAGAGGAACACACATCGATCTCCTCCCCTTCTGAGTCCCCCTCCCCCTACAGTTAGAACACACTTTAGGGAACATATTAACCCCTTCCTCAACCCCTAGTGTTAACCCCTTCCCTGACAGTCATATTTACACAGTAATCAGTGCAGTTTTATAGCACTAATCGCTGTATAAATGTGAATGGTCCCAAAAATGTGTCAAAAGTGTCCGAAATGCCCGCCGCAATGTCACGGTCACAAAAAAAAAAATCGCAGATCGTCGTCATTACTAGTAAAATAATAAATATAAATGCCATAATTCTATTCCCTATTTTTTAGATGCCAGAACTTTTGCGCCAACCGATCAAATACGCTTATTGCGATTTTTTTTACCAAAAATATGTAGAAGAATACGCATCGGTCTAAATTGAGGAAAAAAATATATATTTTTTTTTTTTTTAATTATGATATTGATTAAATCAAAAAGTAAAAGATAGTGTGTTTTTTTTTTTCTAAATTGTCGCTCTTCTTTTGTTTATAGCGCAAAGAATAAAAATCGCAGAGGTGATCAAATACCACCAAAAGAAAGCTCTATTTGTGGGGAAAAAAAGGACGCCAATTTTGTTTGGGAGCCATGTCGCAATTGTCATTCAAAGTGCGACAGCGCTAAAAACTAAACATTGGTCTGGGCAAGAAGGGGGTGAAATGCCCTGTATTGAAGTGGTTAAATAAAAAAAAAGAATCAGGTTTAAATAAAAATATCTTCTTTTCAATAATAATAAAAAAAAAAATCATAATTTATATCCACCCTGGTTGAGAACCACTGCTTTTCAGGAACAGGATCAATATTTTATTTTTATTTTAGGGTAACAAACACTCCCTAGGCTAAGGTGACCAGATTTTTAAAATGAAATCTGGGGACATATTTTTTCTTTACTAGTAATGGCAACAATCAGCGACTCTCTGACCATCGCCGCCTGCCTCACAGTCTCTCAAGTCTTACTCTTCGGGCCCCGGCTCCTACTGGATGGGGAGCGGAGGAAGATCACTCCGGCAAGGAGATAGGCAGGTGGCTGGCTAGGATTTGAGCCAAGGCAGAAGAACATGCGAGCGAAGCTGAAGAAACATTCCCTCCGATCCGACCAGCACATGATCATCAGAAAGGGGCACAGATAATGGGAAAAATACAACCCCCCCTATGCTAGTAGGCACGGTGGAGCGGGGGGGTGTAATTCAATTTTAATTCTGCACTGACTGTCTTTGAAATTGCCCTTGCCCCCTATTAAATCCAATCTGGGAACAAAACCAGGGACAGACTTGGTGCGGGGACAGTGTCCTCAATCAGGGGACTGTCCCCTGAAACTGGGGATGTCTGGTCACCCTACCCTAGGCAGTGGGCCTGGCAGGGTGGCTGAGCCAGCCCTTAAATATGGACGAGTCAGGTCAGCAGGGTGTTGGGTGGAAGATGGAGCGCTGAGGAGGCTGTTGGCGGCCTTGGAGGGGAACCCCTAGTCTGGGGGGGGATCAGACTGGAGCTCAGGTTGGCTTGTGGGGATCCTGACAGCAGTGCTGTTTGAAAGGAATCTTACCTGAGGAAGCAGCGGGAGCGAGGGAACAATGTGAGTACATCCGCACACCTAAGGACTCGCAAGGGGAGAGACTGCCACCTGTAGCAAGCCTTTCTGGAAGACCGCGTTGTGCTTAATCTTTCCATTCCCTTGCCCTGGGAGATCTTCGGAGCAGCTGGTGAAGAAGCAGCCAGGGGGACTGGTAGTTCCTGCAGGCAGTATTGCTGGGATCAGTGTCTACAGTGGAGTTGGAGATACTCTGGTATGCAGCCTACAACACTTGTGCTATTTTCTAAGGGACTGAGAGTTCCTAGTCCTTAAAGGGGTTGTACTGTACTGTGACTGGACTGATAGGTGGCACTTATGGGCACTGATAGGTGGCACTTGTGGCCACTGATAGATGGCACTGATAGTGCAATCAGTGGCATCTACCAGTGCCACCTATCAGTGCAATCAGTGCCACCTATCAGTGCCCACAAGTGCCACCTATCAGTGCCCATAAGTGTCACCTATCAGTGCAATCAGTGCCATCTATTAGTGCCCATAAGTGCCACCTATCAGTGCAATCAGTGCCACCTATCAGTGCAATCAGTGCCACCTATCAGTGCCCACAAGTGTCACCTATCAGTGCCCATAAGTGCTACCTGTCAGTGCCAGCCAACTGTCAGTGCCACCTATTAGTGCCCATCAGCGCCAGTCACCAGTCAGTGACCATACGTGCCATCTATCAGTGCCAGCCACCAGTGCTAGCCACCAGTCAGTGCCCATAAGTGCCGCCTATCAGTGCCAGCCATCTGTCAGTGCCACCTATCAGTCCCCATCTGTCAAACTGTTACATGACATTGAAAAAAAAGTATCGGTGAGTACTTGGGAAAAAAGGTATCGGGGCATATTCTTATAGATCTGAGGCGGCGGAACGTATGTCCTTTACGTTACGCCGCCGCAAGTTTAAGTGGCAAGTGCCTGATTCCCAAACCACTTACCTGTAAACTTGCAGCGGCGTCGCGTAAAGTCCACCCGCGCAAGCCCTCCTAATTCAAATGATCCTGGTAGGGGGCGTGGATCATTTAAATTAGGCCCTACAGCAGACAAGCATCTCTAATGCTATAATGATATTAGGAAAAATTGAGGTACGCTCCAATAGTATCCAATATCAGCTATTTTTCAATTGTTTTTATTTTATTTTCTCATTAGCGCATTATTCCCCTCACCACTTGTACGCTCCAATAGTAGAATAGTAGCCGTGTCCCGCCGTGCTGATATCAGCTTGATTACTCTGCTGTGGTAGTAAAAATCTGGCACGATGAAATATTTAATTGCTTTGAGCATATACTATGGGCTGTTCCCTGGATACGGGCTGTGATCCATTATTTACATGTGTACACACTGAGTGTCTCCTCATAAATAATAGATCTGTTTATGTAATTTTAATGCCATTCAGCCATCATCTCATCTCCATTCATTGGAGGAGAAATAGAGATTCACTATCCGCACGCTGACTCTTGTACACATTTGTTTTCATGACTAATTCATGGCCGTTATTGTTTACAACACAGAGGATGGCTCATCAATCCGGGTTCTTGTTATTCAGTGATCTCTGTGTTTGTGTCTGTGAACACAGCATGCCTGATGACTGTATACAAAAGAAATTCCTCACGTCTGTATGCACAGGTCAGTCAGCATGTGAAAGCCGTACTACAAAGGGAAGTCAGGTGTCACTGCTGGAAGCACTGTCATAAGACGGTATAATGGAGTCATAATAACAACATAAAAACCATTAATGATGACACACACTCAGAACAAGTGTAATCTCTTTCTACCAAGCCCCGGTATTCCCAAGCTAGGTTTAGATGTGCGTCTAAACCCGCCGCTCTTCTGCATTTGGATTGCTTTTCAGTGGAAGTGAGCAGGCGCGTCCTCACCTCCTGTTAGGCCTCGTACACACGATAGGTTTACCAGAGGACAACGGTCTGATGGACCGTTTTCATCGGTCAAAACCGATCGTGTGTGGACCCCATAGGTTATTTAACCATCGGTTAAAAAAAAGCCAACTTGCTTTAACCACCTGAGGCCCGCGCTATAGCCGAATGACGGCTACAGCGCGGACCTGAAAATCCAACAGGACGTCAATTGACGTCCGCCCCTTTCCTCGTTCCCTGCGCGCAACGGGGAAACTCTGTGCTGGCCATGTCCCTTGGACACAGCCAATCACAGATCGCCGTGAACGGCCAATCGGAGTGGCCGTTTGGTAGGCGATCTGTGCGGCCAATGAGAGATGATCTCATGTGTAAACATATAAGATAATTTCTCATTGCCGGCTCTCACAGAGACAGCGTCCTGTCAGGGAGAGAGGAGACCGATCTGTGTCTCTTGTACATAGGGACACAGATCGGTCACCTCCCCAGTCAGTCCCCCTCCCCCACAGTTAGAACACTATGCAGGGTACACATTTAACCCCTTCCTCACCCCCTAGTGTTAACCCCTTCAATGCCAGTCACATTTATACAGTAATTAGTGCATATTTATAGCACTGATCGCAGTATAAATGTGAATGGTGCCAAAAATGTGTCAAAAGTGTCCGATGTGTCCGCCATAATGTCACAGTCCCAATAAAAATCGCAGATCGCCGCCATTACTAGTAAAAAAAAAACTATAAAAAATAATAATTCTGTCCCCTATTTTGTAGGCGCTATAACTTTTGCGCTTATTGCGATTTTTTTTCTTTTACCAAAAATATGTAGAAGAATACGTATCGGCCTAGACTGAAAAAAAAAATTTTTTTTCTAAAAAAAAATGGGATATTTATTATAGCAACAAGTAAAAAATATTGTATATTTTTTTCAAAATTGTCATCTTTTTGGTTTATAGCGCAAAAAATAAAAACCACAGAGGTGATCAAATACCACCAAAAGAAAGTTCTACTTGTGGGGAAAAAAGGACGTAAATTTTGTTTGGGAGCCACGTCGCACGACCGCGCAATTGTCAGTTAAAGCGACGCAGTGCCGGAAGCTGAAATTTCACCTGGGCAGGAGGGGGGTATATGTGCCCAGTAAGCAAGTGGTTAAATTTAACCGATGGATTCCTAACCGATAGGTCAAAACCGATCGTTAGTAGGCACGACCATCGGTTAAAAATCCATGCATGCTCAGAATCAAGTAGACGCATGCTTGGAAGCATTGACGATCGGTTATTTAACCAATGGTGTGTGGGCGCGACAGACCATCAGTCAGCTTCATCGGTTAACCGATGACAACGGTCCATCAGACTGTTCTCATCGGATGGACTGATCGTGTGTACGAGGCTTTATAATTATATTTTTGCTATACAAACGTGGGGCATCCCAGATAGCAAGGAATTGTGCTGCAAGTTTTAAAATGGCTTGTTAAAGTGGTGTTCCGGGCTTGAAAAAAATAATTAAAAGCCAGCAGCTACGCATAATGTAGCTGCTAGCTTTTAATAAATGGACACTTACCTGTCCTTGAGTCCAGCGATGTCGGCACCCGCAGCTGATGTTTACAGGCCCCCGCTCCTCTCTCCTATTGGGCCGGCGGCTGGGGGAGAAGGAGGGAGCCCCGCGGTGATGTCACAGCTCTGCGGCAGGGACTCCCAGAAGTGGGAAAGGATACCTGTCATACAGAGGCGGCTCTCTAATTAGACAAATTAGGCGGTCGCCTTCAGCCTCGCCCCTGCAGGGGCCTCGCGGCTGCCTAATAATGTCAGAAATAGGCTTAGGCATGAAAGGGATAAAATTAGATTTTTGATAGTAAAGCAAGCCATAGATTATGAAATGTTCTTTCCTTCAACCATGGGCTACGCTACTGTGTTCTGACAGTGGGGGTTTCCCCACCATCAGAATACAAGGTGGCTATCGCTGGCAGTGATCACGCAAGGAGAACTTGACAGGCTGGTTGTACTGAAGTCGATTAATAGATTGGCTTCAGTACAACCAGCCTGCCCATAGATGGATTGAAATTTAGCCTGATCCTTCAGAACTGGACACATTTTGTTTTGTCTTTGGCTAGCCTAAGGGGAGAGGTTGTTTTTAAATAACCACTATAACAAAATTAGCCTAAACCCTAAACTAGTTCAAGATAATATCGCATTGTGCATTCAGAACTAGGCTTGGTGGCTAACCCCCACAGTGACATCAATTTAAAGGGAAGGGAATGTGGGTGGGGAGTTACAGTCCAGTCTCAGACTGTTGATTGACAGCAGAAAAGAGGAGCATATAAAGCTGGGGGCACAAGGACAAAAAGTTCAGCAGACGTAACAGCCAATTAGCAAGCAGTCACTGGGGCTGCTGGAATCTCCATCTGTTGTTTAGCAGCCCAGCCATGTGCGGTACTGCATGTCCTTCATGTGTAAGGAAATGTGGTGGAGGAGACTTCCATAGGTTGGTTTCCTTAGACCCAACAGGGCACTATGGGCATGGAAACCACCCCTGGGCACCAATGCAGGAACACCCCTGGGAGGCCCCCTAACCAGCACCACCAGCAATCTGTATCTTCCTCAGGTTTTATGGCAGTGGACTTGAAAGTGCCAAAAATAGTGCAGCAACCTTTTTCAAATCGATGCAAGTTGGAGTCGCACCAATTTGAACGGTTCTATAGGCACGAATAGGGTGCAACTTGTCATGCAATTTTTTACTGTCAAATCGCATGACAAGTCATACCGGTGTAAACGGCGGCTCAGTCATCCCAATGAAAATGTCACATTTCTTGAGTTGCAAATGATATATTTAAAGCGGGGGTTCACCCTATCGACCAAAAAAAAAAAAAATTTTTTTTCTTTTACCTTAAAATCAGGCATTGTAGCGCGAGCTACAGTATGCCTGTCCCGAATTTTTTACCCCCGTACTCACCTTGTAGTCGTAGATCGAAGATACCGGGGAATGGGCGTGCCTATGGAGACGGAGGATGATTGACGGCCGGCTCTGGCGCGTCACGCTTCTCCGGAAATAGCCGAAATAGGCTTGGTCTTCACGACGCGTGCGCATAGCCTGTGCGCAGGCGCCGTGAAGAGCCGAGACCTACTCCGGCTGTCTTCGGGGAGAGTGACGTGCCAGGGCCGGCCGTCAATCATCCTCCCTCTCCATAGGCACGCCCATTCCCCGCGGGAGCCGAAATCTACGATGTCGGATTACAAGGTGAGTCCGGGGTTAAAAAAATCGGGACAGGCATACTGTAGCTCGCGCTACAATGCCTGTCTCGATGGTAAAATGTGTCGGGGGGGGGGTGAACTACCGCTTTAATCAAGTTAACTATTGTGATGCAGGGGCAGGCTTTTTTGCAGGACCTTTTGGTTTTTCAGCTTTAATTTTGAGGACATCTAGTGTCCAATTTGGGGAACTACACCGGGCACTCCTGTGCTCCTATCCTACACATCCACAATTGCAACATGGAATAGAAATAAGGGTGTGAGGAGGGCAGGACTGTCCCATCCCATGGCATTGACGCTAAAGGCTAAGAACCTGAGCCCTTTTAGTGCCTTGTACACACAATCGGTTTTCCCGCGGTAAAAAGTCTGCTGGGAAAACCTAGGGGAAAGCCGAGAACCTGCTCGGCAGCTTTTTCTCCCTACACACGGCTGGTTTTCCTGGCAGGAAAACTGCCATGAGAGCTTTGGTCGGGAATCCCGGCCGTGTGTATGCTCCACCGCAGTGTTTCCCATAGGAAAACTGCCGGGAAAAAGACCGCCGGGAATCGCAACAGGAAAAAAAAGAACGGCCCGGATTCACATACATCGGCGCATATTTATGCCGCCGTAGCGTATCTCTTTTACGCTACGCCGGCGCAGCGCACAGATGCAAGCACTGGATTCACAAAACACTTTCTCCCACTCGCTGTTAAAGATACGCTGGGTTTCCTCGGCGTAAGCCAGCGTAGGTGGAAGTGGGCGTGAGCCATGCTAATGAGGCGTGACCCCATGCAAATGATGGGCCAAGCGTCATAGAAGTACTTAAAATGAACGGCGCATGCGCCATCCCGTGGCCGCATCCCTGTGCGCATGCTCAGAATCACGTCGGAACTACTACCTAAGATACGACGGATTACTGCTTACGATGTGAACGTAACCTACGCCTAGTCATATTCACATACAACGTAAATTAAAAAAGATACAATGGCTTGTGTTCCTTGGTCCATACCTTTGCATGAGTTGCGCCTCCTATACGGGGAATAACTTTACGCCGGACGTACGACTTACCCAAACCGCGTATATTATGCGCCGGGCGCAACTACGTTTGTGAATCAGCGTATCTCCCTCATTTGCATATGTGCATAGAAAATCAATGGGAGCGGCAAATGCGCCCAGCGTAAATATGCGCTCACGATACGACGGCGTAGGAAAGTTACGTCGGTCGGATGAAGCCTATTTTCAGGCGTATCTCAGTTTATGGGCACGGCGCGTAGATACGACGGCGCATACTTACACTTACGCGGCGTATCTGGAGATACGTTGGCAAAAGTGCTTTGTGAATCCGGGCCAATATGTTCTAATTTTTCCCGCCGTGATTCCTGGCAGTTTTCCTGTCGGGAAAACTGCCATGAAGCACACACACGGCCAGTTTTCCCGGCCAAAAGCTGTCATGGCAGTTTTCCCGAGGGGAAAACTGGTCGTGTGTACGAGGCATAATGCCGCGTACACACGATCATTTTTCGGCATGAAAAAAAGGACATTTAAAAAAAATGTAATTTAAAATGATCGTGTGTGGGCTTCACATCATTTTTCGGGTTCTGAAAAACGAAAAAAAAATTCCCAACATGCTTCATTTTTTAACGACATTTTAAACTATGTCATTTTTCGGGTTGTAAAAAATAGTTGTGTGTGGGCTAAAACGACGTTAAAAAACCTGCGCATGCTCAGAAGCAAGTTATGAGACGGGAGCGCTCGCTCTGGTAAAACTACCGTTCATAATGGAGATAGCACATTCATCACGCTGTAACAGACAGAAAAGCGCAAATCGTCTTTTAAAAACACAAAATCAGCTAAATCAGCCCCAAGGGTGGCGTCATCCGCATGGAACTTCCCCTTTATAGTGCCGTCGTACGTGTTGTACGTCACCGCGCTTTGCTAGAGCATTTTTTAAAAACGATCATGTGTGGGCAACGTTTTTTAAATGATGAAGTTGGAAAAAAACAACATTTTTTATAGATGCTAAAAAATGTTTTTTACATGCCGAAAAATTATCGTGTGTATGCGGCATAAGATTTTAATAATGGTCTTGTGATACATGGAAGCACTTTAAAAGGAGTAAAAGAGTTAAGGTATGTTTAAAGCCCGAACAGTTTTTTTTATTTGGGTTATGTGGTAAGGGTATAGAGCCCAGGTCAAATATGTATTGCTGCCTGCATCCACACTACTGGGATTCGCCCTTTCCGTTTGTCCTGGTGACCATTATTACTGGGACAACAAGTTTGGGGAAATCTCAAACTTTGAGCTGACTCTAGAAGAAGAATAGAGAAAACACGTGTTCTGGTGATAGCTGTCTAAAACTGGATTTTCTTCCTTCTTACTTGCTGTTGTATGTACAGGACAGGATACAAAGCAAATTCCTCTAATAGGGCACAGAGGGTTTTAAAGAGGAATTCCAGGTTTAGAAATTTTATACATAATCACAATGTAACTCTGTATATATCATACCTGGCCAATGCCTCAGGAAGTTGGAAATCCCTGAAGTAGACACTGCTACTCTATTTGATTCCAGGTCCCATGCTGAGCATGGGTGCAAGTCATATAACGCTATGCATTTTCTGAATGAATGCAAAGCATTCTCTGATTGGATGAAATAGACACAGCAGCAGGACTCAGGGGCAAGTCCACACAGGTGACCCCAGGGAAAGCAGCTTTCTCTGGGGGCCCCTGATGAAGAGGAGGGGCCTGGAGTGCCAAAGGGGCACCCTAGAAGAGGATGATTGGGGCTGCTCTTTGCAAAACAATTGCACAGAGCAAGTAGGTATAGGCTTTACAACCCCTTTAACTGTTCCATACACTATTCAAAATGAATAATAAAAACAGATATACTTTTATGGCACATTTTACAGACAAATACAGGATATGCTTATACGCCTATGCCTTAGCTGGTTAGCGGAGGTGGTGATTTTTCCATACTCTGGGTTCTGTGTGCATTTTACTCCTGGGTTACTATACATTGTAGATGTGTTTGTAACATGGGGGGATCCGTTATAGGATTTTGTGGTGAAGTTCTAACCAATTCATTATATGCCTCACGTACACAGAAAGTCTAGGTTCACCTTTATGTTCGTGTGTTTGATGAGTTTATTTTTGGGTTTTTGCTGCACTTTTTTGATACGTTGCTCTATAGTAGACAACCCATTTGATTGATATGTCACACAGAGGTAAGGGGAATTTGATCAATAGCTAAGATATGATATTAGGTTATCTATTGCATCTCTGTGTCCACCGTGTAATCTCATAAATAGTTTGAAGTATGACTGTATTCATGTGCAAAGTATTGCAGTGCTGCTGATTGATACAAAACATTCGACGTTGTGCTTTTCACCTGCATAAAATGTGCATTGATTCTGTAGTTTTATGGGGGGTTATTTACAAAAGGCATATCAACTTTGCACTACAAGTGTACTACAAGTGCACTGCATGTGCACTTGGAGGTGCAGTCACTGTAAATCTGAGGGGTAGATCTGAAATGAGGGGAAGCTCATTTTTTTTTAATTCAATCATGTGCAAGCTAAAATGTTGTTTTGTATTTTCCTTGCATGTCCCCCTCGGATGTACAGCTAGCTACTGCACTTCCAAGTGCACTTTTAGTGCACGTTCAAGTACACTTGCAGTGCACTTGTAGTGCAAAGTGGATTTGCCTTTAGAAAATAACCCCCATGGTGTCATTTGTTACCCTGTATGTAGTCTATAGTAAAGTAAGTCTTCAAATTCCCATATCAGAAGTTTTAGTTTGTGTCCAAATATGAGGGATGCAGCATGGCACTGCAGAGGTTAATGCATAACCTCTGTTTGTAGTCTAGGAACTGAAACTTCCTGTAAAGAAACAATATATCCTACAATCCTCACGGTTTCTCAGTCTAGCACTGGTGCAGGTGAGAGCTAAATAGTAGTTAGATCTGACACAGACACAAACAGGCAGGGCATATACAAAGAGGTCACCATGCTGGAAGAGATGTGTTTGCATCACATTACATTTCCACATTTGCAATGCAACACAGAGGGGATGGCAGCACATACCCTGGACTCTGTGTGACCCGGAACAGGAAGTTGACTCGTCCCTTGGCAATTTGGGACAGGCTAGCTGTAGCAAACAATGGACACAGAGGAACTGTTCGGCCATGACACTATAAAACTGCAGCTGCAACATTCGAGCCAATCATTACAAGGTAAGAAAGACCAACAAACAACACAAGAAATATAACTATACTATCACCTAGTTAAAACAACAAGAACATTGGAACCTGTATAATGCCTCCCATCCACTCCAAATATAACATTTTAGAACTGCTTTGGAAATGCTCACCAAAAAGATATGGCAACGCACAAACAAAATGCACATTGACGCATAACAATGCGACAGAATGATACACCTCAATGGGCCTACATGGGCCTTCAAAGAAGCAGGCAGACAAGTATTTTATTTCATAGATAGGATTCGGGGGTGTAGAAAATGTGTGTACACTGGCAGGAACTGCAGAAGGAAGAACACATGCGGGTGTCTCGTTCTTATGCAGCTTTCCTGGAAACGCAGTGCTGGAGCGGTGTATAGGTTGTGTGGGTTCAGTGAGAGTTCATTATACAGAGCAGCCTAGGAATGTTTTCCACTCTACACAAGATGTTCCAGGTGATAGGAGTACAAGCCGGGAGTAACTAGTAAACATATTTATGGTCTACGTGTTCACTGCCCTCTTCTTACACGGTTAATAATTACAGACATTTGTGGAATACCTTTTACCAGAAAATCTTGTTTATACCGTGTTTTCTTCAGATAGTAACAGCAATCTCTTGTTTATACCCTGTTTGCTTCAGGTAATAAGAGCACAAACATCAATGAGGTGTAGCTACTGATAACAACCATTCATGGAACAGTTAAGGCCCATACACACGATAGGACTTTTTGACAACAAACTTCAAAATGAGCAGGTTTTTCAAAAAATCGGACCGTGTGTACGCTCCATCGGACAAACTTTTTCGGTTTTCATCGTACAAATGTTCGCTCTGCAAACAGACAAACTTTCCGGCAACAAAAGTCCTATGGTGCAAAGTCCTGCCGTGTGTACAGAAATCCATCGGATTTAAGTCCAAAGTACAAACACGCATGCTCAGAACCAATGCAAAAGATCAGACAACAATACAGAAGATGATCAAAGAGTGGCGGTAAAGAGCTGAAAAACCATAACCATATGCTCAAAAAGCATACCAAGTTCACGGCCAACGCCCTTCGAACAAAAATCCACGGAAAAGTTTGTTTGAAGTCCGATCGTGTGTATGAGGCTTTAGTCTGACCATACACTGATAGGTTGTTTGCCAAAATCTAACAGATTTCTCCATCCATGCTCACAGTGTGATGGACAATTCCCACATGCCGTGCTATTATATTCTGATAGTCACCGCTGGCTGATTGGAGGCAGTCGCTGTTCGATTTTCCACTTGGATTCTTTCATTTTTCAAACAAAGGATAACAGGCAGCAGGGCCACCCACAAAGTGAATTCCATGCGGTTCTATAAGAACCAGACAAAATTTACTCAGTGTATGGACAGCTTAAAGTGGTTGTAAACCATGTTACACCACTTTTACCTACAGGTAAGCCTATAACAAGGCTTCTCGGGCGCTCGGACATGTACGGTAGGTCTGTACAGACGACCGAACATGTCCGAGGGGACAGGATTCCAGCGGGCTGTTTTAAAACAAGTCCGGAAATATTTGCCCGCTGGGAAAAGGCCCGGCGGGCAAATGTTTGCTGGAATCCTGCCCGCTCGGGCCTACACACGACCGAACATGTCTGCTGAAACTGGTCCGCGGACCAGTTTCAGCAGACATGTTCGTTCGTGTGTACGGGGCCTTATAATAACAACCTTTATGTGTTATCTTAAAGTGGAGGTTCACCCAAAAATCAACTTTCTGCCATTAGATCCAACATACTGCTGACATCTGCAGTATGCTGTTTTTTTTTTTTGTACTTATCATTGTTATCCGGCTCCGAGCGGGGATTTCTGTGGGAAATAGGCGTTCCTAAGCCAAGCAAATTTGATTGACGGGCTGCTAAAGCGCGTCACGCCTTCCGAAAATACCCAAAGTCACACTCGGGTGTTTATGCGCCTGCCGTGTAGAGCTGACTGTGCAGGCGCTGTAAACACCCGAGTGTCACTTCGAGTATTTTCGGAAGGCGTGACGTGCTTTAGCAGCCCATCAATCAACTCCGCTTGGCTTAGGAACGCCTATACCCGGAAGGAATCCCCATTTGGAGCCGGATAACAAAGGCTGATAAAACGATAAGTACAAAAAAAAAAACCCAGCATACTGCAGATGTCAGCAGTATGCTGGATCTAATGGCAGAAAGTTGATTTTTGGGTGAACCCCCGCTTTAAATTGTATCAATTAATCACAAAGTGACACTAATATCTGAAATTTTGGGACATCTTTTTTTCCCCAACATTCACATAGTTTACTTATGTCTGACGATGTTGTGTTTAATAAATACGTATACAAAGTTGAAATTAAATTCTTTTCACTTTTTTTCCTACCCATTTGCTTTAATCCTGATTCCACTAATTGTGGAATATCCTCAGGAAACTGAGCCAATAGCGCGTGTGTCAACTGCATATATCGGAAAGTATAACTTTCCAGTATATTATATTCGGCCCGGATTCACATACATCGGAGCATATTTATGCCGCCGTAGCGTATCTTCTTTACGCTACGCCGACGCAGCGCAGGGAGGCAAGCACCGAATTCACAAAGCACTTGCCACCAAATCTGCGCTGGGTTTCTTAGGCGTAAGTCGTCGTAAGTGGAAGTAGGCGTGAACCATGCAAATGAGGCGTGACCCCATGCAAATGATGGGCCGAGCGCCATAAAGATACGAATAACAAACGGCGCATGCGCCGTCCCGTGCACGCATCCAGTACGCATGCTCTGATTCACGTCGGAACTACTCCCTAAGATACGACGGATCACTGCCTACGACGTGAACGTAACCTACGCCTAGTCATATTCACGTACCACTTAAAGGACAAAAGATACGACGGCTTGTGTTCCCTGGTCCATACCTTTGCATGGGTTGCGCCTCATATATGGGGAATAACTTTATGGCGGACGTACGACTTACACAAACCGCGTATATTATGCGCCGGGCGCAAGTACGTTCGTGAATCGGCGTATCTCCCTCATTTGCATATGTGCATAGAAAATCAATGAGAGCGGCAAATGCGCCCAGCGTAAATATGCGCCCACGATACGACGGCATAGGCAAGTTACGTCGGTCGTAGGAAGCCTATTTTTAGGCGTATCTTAGTATGTGGGTCAGCGCATAGATACGACAGCGCACATTTGTACTTACATCGGCGTATCTTGAGATATGTCGGCGCAAGTGCTTTGTGAATCCAGGCCTTCATCTTTATATATTACCTGAGAAAATGTTTTAACCCCAAATTTAATCCATGCCCCCAGATCTTTTTTTTTAAATAAATTCTTTATTTTCACAATTTTCTTAACATAATTCCAGATAGCTTTACATTTTTGCCTTAATTTTGCCAATATATTACATGCCCCCGGATCTTGAATAGAGTCTAAGGCCTGGATTCACATACATTAGCGCATATTTATGCCGCCGTAGCATATCGTTTTTACGCTACGCCGGCGCAGCGCGGAGAGGCACGCACTGTATTCTGAAAGCCATTGCTCACCAAGATGCGCCAGCGTAATGTATTTTCGAAGGCGCAGGCCAGCGTAAGTGTAAGTGGGCGTGACCCCATGCAAATGATGGTCCGAGCCTGGCGCAGTGGTTTACGTCCGGCGTATCTTAAACGGCGCATGCGCCGTGACGTGGACGTATGTTCCGCGCCCCTCTGCGCATGCTCACAACTACGCCCAGCATAACTCCTAAGATACGCCGGCCCACCGCCTACGCCCAGAGCATAAATACGCCCAGACATGCGCCCGTTGAGCGCAAAAGTACACCAGCAGCTTTTCTACCATTGGTGTAGGTACTTTTGCAATCTCTGCTATGTCTGCACCAGAGACTGAGAGGGAGAGGAGGAAAAATAATTTTACACCGGAGGAGAAGGCAATCCTAATCGCTGCCATCTCCAGGTACGATGTGTACCTCCATGAGGCATGGAGTGGCATGACCAGCAAGGTCAGGAAGGACGAGATCTTCCAGGAGGTTGCCATGCAGGTCAATGCCCTTGGACATGAACAAAGGACCTCAAAGGACATTGGGAAAAAAATCAATGACCTATGTCGTCTGGTCAGGGCTAAGTTGGCCAAGATGAGGAGGCACGCCAGGGGCACGGGAGGCGGACCAGCCAGTAGTATCAGGCTCACTGCCGATGAGGAGGTGATTGCCAGGTGTCTGGAGAGGGAGCAAGTGGAGGGCCTGGAGGGCTTTGACTCCAGGGGCCAGGCCTTGAGGACAGGTAAGTGTTTTTTAACCCCTATCCGGTGTGTAGCATGTGAGGGGGTGTAAGGGAACATGTGACAAATGTGTGGGTCCACCAACATGTGAATGCTTTGTGTCATCCACAGGTGTGCTGGGGGGAGCTGGGCCATCGTCAGCTGCTGGACGACCCATGCCATCCCCGGAGGAGTGTGCCCACACCTCTCCTCTAGAGGAAGTTGAGGAGGAGCAAGTGGACCTTGAAGAAGGTGTCTACCTCGCAGAGGAGAACATCATCCCTGGACCCTCCCAAACCTCCTCCCCCATCAGGGAAAGCCCCTCACCCTCCTCCCCCATCAGGGGAAGCCCCTCAGGGTCCACCCCCATCAGGGGAAGCCCCTCAAGGGCCTCCCCATACAGACGGCCCCAAGCCTCTCCTGCCCCCAGGAAGGCTACGCGGAAGACAAGGGGTGTTCCTGAATCCCTCCAGGAAAATCTTGCGAGGGAACAGGCCCGCCAGACCCGCCATATGGGTGCTATAGCCGGGGACCTGCGCCGTTGGGCAGACAGCCTGGCCTCCTCGGCCCAGATAACTGACAGTCTGCAGGATGTGAGTGGTAACTGCGCTGCTCTGGTCACCTGCGTTGGGGAGCTGCAGGCCACAACATCAGGCCTCGTGGCAGAGGTTAGGAGCCTTGCAGTGGCTGTACAGGCCAACACTGCTGCCATTGAGGCGGAGGGGAGGCAGACGAGGCGCCACCAGCGGCACACCACCACCCGCCAGCTGCGGATGCAGGCGCAGACTAATGCGGTCCTCACCCGCATTGCCCTGGCGTTGGAGGGCAGGCAGCCAGCACCTGCCAGGAGTGGCAGACCTGGGGATGATCCTCCTCCTGATGCCCCACCCCCCCACCCGAGGCTCCTCCCAGACAACTGAGGAGCCGGAGCCGTGGCACCATGCCTGGCCCACGACAGGGCAAATTAGTGCTTTATTTTTTATTTATTTTTGCTCAGGTTATGAGCTTTTTTCTTTTGGAGTGTCGTGCATAGAAGGATGTGCCGGCCTCCAGTAAGGGCATGCCATGTCAGTCAATGGCATGAACCCTTTTTGTTTTTTTGTAGTGAATATACATGGTCAGTAGTGCAGGCTACAGTGTGACTGGTGTGTGAATGTGTGGGTGACATACCTGCCAGCAAGGCGTGTCACCCTGGGTCGTCGGGGAGAAGTTATCCCCAAGACCATGTGAATGTGGTATGAATGGGCAGTAACACCATTGGGGCCTTGGCGTGGCGTTGCTGCTCCCACTGCATGGTGGACTTGGGCTAATCCAATGTGAAGTGAATGTGGTGTGTGTGAGCACAGGACCCCAGATGGCAAGTCACTTTTTTTTTATAAAAATTTTTTTTTTCATATTTTTTAAATTTTTTAATATTCTTTTTAGTTCCTTTTTTTATATATATTTTTCTTTATTTCGTCTTTCTCAATTCGCGGCAGCACCTTCCCAGGCCCATGCCTGAAGCTGTGTAAGGGGCCCCATAATTCCTGATGGCGGCCCTGCCTGGCATGTTGGCATACAGGTGTTGTCCTGCAAGTGTGGTTGCTCAGCTCGTCCGTGACGGTGCTGCTGCAGCTGCTGTCCAGCTGACCTGTGCACGTCTGGTGCTGAGTTACACCTACTTTATGTGGAATAACTTTAGGCGGACGTTGAACTTACGCGCACCGCGCGTAGCCTGCGCCGGGCGCACGTACATTCGTGAATCGCCGTATCTCCCTAATTTGCAT
Source organism: Rana temporaria (assembly GCF_905171775.1). NCBI lineage: Eukaryota > Metazoa > Chordata > Amphibia > Anura > Ranidae > Rana > Rana temporaria. The sequence continues at coordinate 359,232,123 of NC_053493.1, forward strand.
ATTTGAATACAAAATCAATGGGAGCGGCAAATGCGCCCAGCGTAAATATGCGCCTACGATACGCCGGCGTAGGAAAGTTACGTCGGTCGTAGGAAGCCTATTTTCAGGCGTATATAGTTCTGTGGGCATGGCGCACAGATACGACGGAACATATTTACACTTACACGGCGTATCTCGAGATACGTCGGCGTAAGTGTTTTGTGAATCCGCCGTGCCTATGTGTGGAGTATTTGGAGATAAATTTGTTTCCGAATATCCCTCTTTTGCTACACTCGCTCTCCATATCTTAACTGTCGTTGTCATGAAAGGGGTCAGGTCATGCCTGGATTTTAACCCGCGAGATGGCAGTGCTTGGAGTGCTTCCACTGAATGGACCAATGAGGCCTCCAGCATTGTAGCAGGGTTATATTTATCCGGGTTCAACCATGTGTAGCAAGATAGTATTTATAAAGGTCTGGGAAGGCAAGTCCCCCCCCCCCCCGTGCTGCCGGTCGTATAAGTGTGGTTAATTCAATTCTGTCTGGTTTATTTTTCCACTAGCTGAATACCCGGCGTTGCCCGGTCTTCCTATCTTAACCTTTTGGGGAGGAAAATTATAGTAATATAAATATACCCATCTTTTATATAAGGGTGTAGGTAAGGGTTAATTTAACTGTCATATATTTTTATTTGGCATATAAGTAATATGTGTACCAGGTATTATTGAAATATCTCCAGGCGTACAGAAGTTATGTGGGAACATACATTTCCCATTGATTTGCATGGGACTTTAAACAAAAACCCAGACCCTCACAAATGGGGGTAGTTAAGGGATAAATTAACTATCCTATAGTTTAAGTGGACATATAAGTAACATGTGACCAAGTGTTATCGAAATATCTACAGCCGTTTGGAAGTTATGAAGTAACATGTATTTCCCATAGAGTTGAATGGGACTTTAAAGAAAAACCCCGACCATGGCAAATGGGGGTGGGTAAGGGTTAAACCACCTATCCTATGTTTGTTGCTGACATATAAGTAACATGTGTGCCAAGTTAGCCGTTTGGACGTGATGCTGGAACATACATACATACACACACAGACACGTTGAGTTTTATATATATAGATAGATAGATAGATATAAAGGAAGAGAAAATACCATGTAACTGTATAAAAAAACCTTTAGGCAGCCATTGTGGAGAATTTCTGAATAAATACAGAAATTTAGGAAGAATCTCCTTATCTTTATTAAATGTATACGTCCCAACAAGGACAGGGGTAGTGCTTCCCAGACCCTTCGTTTTTTTCTTAAACTCCTGTATTATTGGATCTAGATTCAGCATTCGGAATTCTTCAACTCGTCGGGATATTATTATACCGGGATTATTAAATTCTGTTACCCATTTCAATGGCAAATTTAAAGCAGCTGTATCCTGTGCTCCTTGATCAATTGGAAATAGTAGAGATTTACACCAGTTTACTTTAAGCCCTGTAAATAGTGAAAAGGTGTTTAATAATTCTAAAACTCCCTCCAATGATGGACCCGCATCTCTCAAAAACAACAACATATCATCAGCATAAGACCCCTTTCATCCTTCGATTTTGCTTTTAAATGTCCTTATTTCTTCCCTGGTGTGGAGTGACGTGCTCGCCCCCTCCCTTGGACTACAGGAGAGTCAGGACGCCCACTAACACACAGCTCCTTTCTCTATCTGTAGCGTAGAGAGTGTCCTGACTCTCCTGTAGTCCAAGGGAGGGGGCGAGCTCTCCCTGGTGTGGAGTGTCGTGCTCGCCCCCTCCCTTGGACTACAGGAGAGTCAGGACGCCCACTAACACACAGCTCCTTTCTCTATCTGCAACATATAGAGCGTCCTGACTCTCCTGTAGTCCAAGGCAGGGGCACGACACTCCTCACCAGGGAGAACGCCTTGCATTACTGTGTGGAGTTACAGACAGAAGAACAGGAAGTGAGGATTTCTCAGAAGAAATAATGACATTTAAAAGCAAAATTGAAGGATGAGGTAAGTGAATGAGGACTGCACTAAGGTAAAGGAAGCTATTTAGGGAAAAAAAATTGTACCTTTACAACCCCTTTAATGCATTAGGGCAGATGTGTGCTCTCCTTTCCTCTCAATTTTTTTACTATCATTTTTAAATGAAGGTCAGCAATAGCAGCAAACACGGGCACCATCAGGTCAATAAGCAGCTCAAGGAACCCTTGGAAACCTGGCTCCATAGAACCCTGGTTGAGAACGGCTGCTTTATTGTAGCAGAATGAGCACATGAGCTTCTTTGAAACATTCATAAAGAATTTTACTGCCATCCAGTGGCAGTGGTATATCAAAATTGTGTATAATGTATCATCACTGCAAATATGTAACTGCTGCTTTTTATGGTGTGTAGACACTTTGAAGTAACCATACAGTATGGCCCCTTCATGTGACCCTTGTCAGATGGCAAAAAACAGCTGTCAAAGCACGTTTCTAATTTGTCTTAGCTGTCTGCCCATACACATGGCTATGAAGTTGAACTCCTGACAATTCAATCCACCATGAATCCACCAATCCACCATGAATCGCAAGTTAGCTGCCAGGCCCATGTACAAGAGGCTTATAAGGTTCTCCTACTGAGGCTTCTGTTTGTATTCATACTATTGAAAAACCTCTAGTATTGGGAATTTTTAGGTAACAAAAAACAAAAGTATAGCAAAAAAATTCATTTATTATACAAAAAATATTATAAATATATTTTAATATATCCTATTTAGACATTAAAAACATATAAGGACTTTGATGAAAAAAATAGATAAAGATGATACAGTTGCCAAGATTCAAAAAAACCTCCAGATCAACTGGTGGTAGAAGAAGAAGAGCAGCTTATCCAATGCGTTTCAAGTAGTTATATTAAAACATTTCTTCATCAGGGATATTGTTGTATCATTATCTATAATAAATAAAAAAATTAATTTAATATCAAACAAATATTGAACCACATTTCCCCTTATTGGTATAAACAGGTAGTGACTCACATTTCAAATTTCAGTATCCTCAAAGGGCAAATGCATTTCCTATGAAGACTGTGGTATTGGTTCCCCTTATTTCTCTGTGCGCTCCTGTCATGGACATGCAATAATGTCTGGCAGCTTACCTTCTCCTCATGTGTCCATTAGAGGCCTGACACTCTTTTGGTTGCCTTTTTATCATCTCTCCTTCCTGTGTGGCCCCACCCCAGGCCATCCCAGGAAGTCTATATTAACTGTTGCACTGCAGGTCTGCTTTGCTGTTCAACCTTGTTGTTAGCTTAAGTTCCTGTCTGCAGTGTGCTACGTTTACCTTCCTGTGTACCGTTTTTGGCTCGTTCCTGACTTCTCCTGTTTGCCTGTGACCCTGACCTTTTGCCTGTCCCTCGGTTACCCTTGTCTGCCTGTTGCCCTGACCTCGGTTTACCTATCACTATCGCTTGTCCTGGTTGCTGCTTCCCCTCTCTCACTGCAGAGCATGACCTAGGGGATCCCAGGGGTCGCGACCTGGATCCAGCTGCAGCGAAGGCCATCCTCACCACTAGAGGCTCTGGTGAACACAAAGCTGAGTCTTAGACTCCGCTCCCTGGGGAATCTTGTGCTCACACTTTCTCTCTGATTGCAGCAGTCGGCTATAGGGTTCACTACCCTGTGGTGCATCTCTGATCCCAATGGGGTGCACTTGTCACCTGGCCACAGGTGACCTGATAGCTCCTCCACCCTTCACTTCCTATAGGAGAGCCGAATAACTATCCAAGAACATGATGCTTAAATACCATTTCTAGATGCTGTGCCAAAAAGTAATGAAATAAAAAATAAAGGGAGCTGTTATAATTTAAGCAATAACCCTCACTTCTAAAAAGCATATAGAGGAGGGGTATGGCAGAAAAACGTACTCACACAAAGGTGGAAGAAAGAAAAACAGCTCCTAGTTCAAAAAACTGGCTCCTCCAGCTTGAAAGGGAATCCTAGAGGAGTTGTCCACCGGTTCCACATGTAAAGCCTTCTAGCTCCTTCAAGAAGCTTCTTCAGCTATCAAGCTGAGGAGAGGGAATGGCACCATGTACTCTCCTTGGCGTCCTTTTAAACCAGTTTCCTGGACCTCATTGGTCCATTCCGGTCATGTGGCTTCACGGCACCCAACTAATGCGCCAAGCTCACAGCAAAGATGGCGCAGCGTGTCAACACGTGCCGTGTCATAGGTAGTAATGACGCGGCACGCATTGGAGACATGCCGCGTTCTCATGGCACCCGCCCCCACCTGGCGGGACATAGCTCGCTCTGGGTAATGAACGTATCCGCGTCACCTCCCGAGTCACATCCCGCTGCCCGGATGTAAACATCCAAACAGAATGGGTTCGGTCATGTTGGAACAGGGCGGCGGGGCAACTCCAACCGTCCAAGCTTTGCACCACGGGCAACAACCCATGAAACATTTCTCGGCGGTTGTTGAGACTCGGAACAGTATAAGGAAGGCAAAGGAAAGAGAGGACAAATATCGTATAAATACAACATAGTCTCCAGGTTTTGACCCCTATCCCTCTAGGGTGACATTCACATGAGGGATAAAAAAGGGGGGGCCAGGGACAAATACCACTGGTGACAGAACCCCAAGGGTTAATTAAAACCCATTAGGAAAAAGAAGGGTCACACATATCTATGTATGACCCCCCCTGGCACCGGATAGGGAGAGAAAGGGTGGTGAAAGGCTGGCACCACAGAGACAAAAAAAACAATATCCTTCCCTTCCAAAAACCAAAAGGAGGGAAGTACAGACCAGGGAGAAAACAAGAAGTGTGGAAATCATCCAAATAACACCACAGTATAAACACATGGGAAACGCAGATGCTTTACATATCAATTCTGAACTAAGAACTGTATCATTTATGTCAACAACACAAACGCACCTTGCATCAATCGGATTCCAAACAAAAATAATTAAATAATATTATTGTATATTAGTAAAACCCAAATGTGTGCGTATCCTATATCAAAGAAGCTCCTAATTTCCCAAGTAAAAATCTGAGGAAGGTAAAGATGGAACTATTGCCAAGGGCAAAATTATACACAGTTATATACAGGGAAGGTTATGTGTGGAACAAAATGTGCCAAGAGGCTTTATACGAGAAAAAACCTGTTTGTATTCATAAGCACCATATATGAGCGCCACATTTTCCGCATATTTTCCAAATGATGGCCACAAATGGGGACTGAAATAAGGATTTTTAAAATCAAATCCAATGACACTTTATGGGCCATATTCACATTTAACTACACCACAAAATCCATGATTTGAAGCCACACCCACAATTTAGCGCCTACATTTTTAGCATGCCCTCAAATAATTGTTTGCAGATTTGTGGCAGAAGAGACCCCTTCCCCTTTCTTCTGGTGATATTTTTTTCTGGTTGATGAGGAATAGCTAAGAACACAGCAGCTCACTACTGGTTTGTCACTATCTTAGCAGACACGTGGCTGGGAATCAAGTGGGGACAACATTGAGGGCCTAATAATAAGTGCTTTTTGCTTCTGGCACCATCTACTCTTGTTTATAGCATGCCTATTGATATCCTTATTCCATCCAGAGCTTGGACAGTTTTTCCCTTAACCAATTCTATACCAGGCACTTACACCCCCCTTCTTGCCCAGGCCAATTTTCACCATTCAGCACGCGTGGGCTCTAATTGGCATTGTTTGGGCACTTACTGGCATCCTTGGTGGTCTAGAGTGGCATCCCTGGCAGGGATGGACTGGCCATTGGGACTACAGGGAGTTTCCCGGTGGACCGATGGCTCAGTGGGCCGGCTTCAGTGACAGTGGACCGCGTCCCCTCCGCTCCTCTGTCTCTCCCTTCCCGCAGCGCTCACCTCCTCTCCCTCCCCGCATCGCTCACCTGGGGGGAATAGAGAAGCAGGGGGAGGACCAGAGGAGCAGGGGGGATGACAGAGGAGCATGGGGGAGGGGACAGACAGCTGACTCAACAGCTATGGCCTGGGAGTTTCTCACTTCTGCCTAATCTTGTCTCATAAGGGGGGCACCGAACTGATTCTTTGCCCCGGGTGAAATAATGTCTAGCTTCCCCACTGGTACTGCCTATAAGAGTACCAGTACCAGCCGTTCTACTCTAATAAAGTAGAACGGCTAGTGAAGGGGGAGAGGGGGCTTGGGTGGCCGGGGGGTGCGGGAGTTGTCCGGCGCCATGGGAGAGACCTGTCAAAATGGGCCAGTCTGGATGAAGTCCAGGGCCACATTTTTGTCCCAGTCCAGCCCTGATCCCTGGTCATCCATCTGTTGTGGGCATCCCTGATGGTCCTGGTGGCGTCCCTGGTAGTCCAGTGTGGGCATCCACAGGGTGGCTGCGCTGAAATACAATCAGTGCAGACCCCCCCCCCCGTCAGCAGAGCAGACAATCGGCTCACCTCTACTCGCGTCTGTCAGACACGAGTGAGGAAAAGCTGATAAATGGCTCTTCCCGTTTACACCTTGGTCAGCCGTGAGACACGGCTGATCATGTGGTAAAGAGCCTCTTTACTGTGATCGGTTAAAGGAGAGGTACAGCCAAAGCTTGTTGGTGCTTCTCAGTAGAGATGTACAGAACTGTTCGCCGGCGAATAGTTCGCGGCGATTTTCGCTTGTTCGCGTTCGCCGATGCGGGCGAACATATGCGATGTTCGATCCGCCTCCTATTAATTAACATTGAGCAAACTTTGACCCTCTACCTCACAGTCAGCAGACACATTCCAGCCAATCAGCAGCATACCCTCCCTCCCTGACCCTCCCACCTCTAGGGCAGCATCCATTTTAGATTCATTCTGAACCTGCATTCTTAGTGAGAGGAGGGACAGAGTTGCTGCTGCTGATTTTATAGGGAAAGCGCTAGCTTAGGCCAGTGTACTCCAGTCCTGAAAGACTCATCTGATCTCTGCTGTTAGAACAGCACCCCAAACAGCCCTTGGTAGGGCTAATCAATCAGTCTGCTTTTTCTTTTTTTCTCTGTAATCTGTGCTGCGTGGTTTACAGGGAGAGACAGAGAGAGAGAGAGAGAGAGAGAGAGAGAGAGAGAGAGAGAGAGAGAGAGTGTGATTCTTTGGAGTTAGATAGAGCAGGCTAGTCAGTTAATGTTACAGTGTGTAGAGGATATATATACATCACCAGGAGTTGTACATATATTTATACACTGTATAGTTTAGTTAGATTAGAGGTGCAGGGTGCTGTGTAATGTAAAGGGGTCCAGTGGTGCAGGGTGCTGTGTAATGTAAAGGGGTCCAGTGGTGCAGTGCTGTGTAATGTAAAGGGGTCCAGTGATGCAGGGTGCTATGTAAAGGGGTCCAGAGCTGTGGGGTGCTGTGTAATGTAAGGGGCCCAGTGGTGCAAGCTGCTGTGTAATATAAAGGGGTCCAGTGGTGCTGTGTCATGTAAAGGGGTGCAGTGCTGTGTAATGTAAAGGGGTCCAGTGGTACAGTGCTGTGTAATGTAAAGGGGTCCAGTGGTGCAGTGCTGTGTAATGTAAAGGGGTCCAGTGGTGCAGTGCTGTGTAATGTAAAGGGGTCCAGTGGTGCAGTGCTGTGTAATGTAAAGGGGTCCAGTGATGCAGGGTGTTGTGTAATGTAAAGGGGTCCAGTGGTGCAGTGCTGTGTAATGTAAAGGGGTCCAGTGGTGCAGTGCTGTGTAATGTAAAGGGGTCCAGAGGTGCTGTGTAATGTAAAGGGGTCCAGTGGTACAGTGCTGTGTAATGTAAAGGGGTCCAGTGGTGCAGTGCTGTGTAATGTAAAGGGGTCCAGTGGTGCAGTGCTGTGTAATGTAAAGGGGTCCAGTGGTGCAGTGCTGTGTAATGTAAAGGGGTCCAGTGGTGCAGTGCTGTGTAATGTAAAGGGGTCCAGAGGTGCTGTGTAATGTAAAGTGGTCCAGTGTAACCCTTACACTACCTGATCGATACAACATCATACCTGATGTTTTAAATCACGTTATTCCAAACAATTTATGAATGTTAGGTGATTTATGCCCTTTATGGATTAAAAACGGACTCTGCGACAACTACGTAATTTTCCATGGGAGTTTTGCCATGGATCCCCCTCCGGCATGCCACAGTCCAGGTGTTAGTCCCCTTGAAACAACTTTTCCATCACTACTGTGGCCAGAAAGAGTCCCTGTGGGTTTTAAAATTCGCCTGCCCATTGAAGTCTATGGCGGTTCGCCCGTTCGCGAACTTTTGTGGAAGTTCGCGTTCGCCGTTCGCGAACCGAAAATTTTAGGTTTGCGACATCACTACTTCTCAGTAATGCAGTTCGTTCTGCAATTCCTGCGACCTGTTTTTAGCAGACAGCGGGCTGAAGACTGCTGTCAGCTGACGTCACAAAACCGATCCAGGCTTGGGAAAGATTGTGACCATATGGTTGGGATCCACCCACATGTCTGGACCGTCACCTGGCTCAGCCTCTCAGGGAACCGTTTTTTTGGAAAGGTGCAGGGATTTTTTTTACACACACCATAGTGCATAAATGCATGGAAACACATTTATATGCACTTCCTGCATGACAACAGACACCTCCTCTTAGCAACAGTAAAACATGCCAAAAACTGCAATGAAAAAATGCAAAATGCACCAGAAAACAGTCCTCAAAACCGCATCAACCACAGATGCATAGATATGAACCTAGCCTTAATGTTTGGTTAAAGTCACATAGCCAGATTCAGAAAGACTGGCTTACTTTTGAGGCGGCGTAGCGTATCGCATATACGCTACGCCGCCGTAAGTCAAGAGGCAGGTGCTGTATTCACAAAGCACTTGCCTCCTAAGTTATGGCGGCGTAGCGTCAATGGGCCGGCGTAAGCGCGCCTAATTCAAATGAGGATGGGGGGGGCGTGTTTTTTGTAAATTATTCGTGACCCGACGTGATTGACGTTTTTTACGAACGGCGCATGCGCCGTCCGTGGACATATCCCAGTGTGCATTGCTCCAAAGTACGCCGCAAGGACGTATTGGTTTCGACGTGAACGTAAATGACGTCCAGCCCCATTCACGGACGACTTACGCAAACTACGTAAATTTTTCAAATTTCGACTCGGGAACGACGGCCATACTTAACATTGACTAGGCCAGCTATTTGTTCGACTAACTTTACGCCGGGAATCGTCTTACGTAAACGGCGTATCTTTACTGCGATGGGCAAGCGTACGTTCGTGAATCGGCGTATCTCGCTGATTTACGCATTCTAGGCGTAAATCAGCGCTCATGCCCCTAGCGCCCGGCGGAACTAGACAGCTAAGATACGACAGCGCAGGCCGTCGTATCTTAGCTAGGTTTAAGTGTATCTCAGTTTGAGAATACACTTAAACATACGACGGCTTAGATTCCGAGTTACGACGGCGTATCTACTGATACGCCGGCGTAACTCTTTGTGAATCTGGCTAACATTCTCTGCTTTATAAGGCCTCAATCACATGGGCATTAGTTAAGAGTTCGAGAGAGGTGCCCATATCTGTTTCCCACTATTAGATACATGTTAATTTGCAAACAGAGCCCGTTAGCATGTTAAAAAGGATAGAGAAACAACATGCAAACACTTTTAAATAAAAAAATAAAAAAATGTAGTTTGTTGCCATCTAGTGGCCACACAGGGGAATGCGTTTCATTCAACTACACAGGACAGTGTCATGTTATCATTATTGAAGGGTCCTTTGAGAATGCTGGGTACCCTGCTGTCATTGTAATCCTTTAATTTGAATGCTGTCTGAGTCACTGACCCAAAGAAGTATAGAGATAAGTAGTTTTGACACTCATATATACAGTATGCTTGCAATGTAACAGGTCCACTTTGTGAGTTTATGTAGCACATATACATACCTCCCACTCACTCCTCTGCCGCTTTGTTCATCTGCAGGTGGAAAAACCAGCGTCTCTGGATATAAAGGAACACAGGACTCCTGCCTCCCTGAAATGATATATTCAGTGGCTCAGGGATCACTTCCCAGGCCCAATACTGTCAGGGCCAATCAGCACTTTTAAGACAGGGGTCATGCAGCCTCATAGGACAGTCAAAGGATAATGAAAACTCCTCCTACAAGCTTTAACCAGACACTGATAGAAGTCACAAGACTGCTATATACTGCTGATGAGAAAAGGTATTTAGCAGTTTATCTTTACTAAAATAATTGCATTTCCATGTTCTGTGTTCTTTGGGAGACCAGATATATTGGGGCAGATTCACAAAAGGATTATGCCGGCAAATCTATTGATACGCCGGCGTAATTTTTAATTTCCCGCGTCGTATCTTTGTTTTGTATCCACAAAACAAGATACGACAGCATCTGGGTTAGATCCGACAGGCGTACGCCTTAGTACGCCATCGGATCTTAAATGCAATTTTTCGACGGCCGCTAGGTGGCGTTTCCGCGTCGAGTATGCAAATTAGCTATTTCCGACGATCCACGAACGTACGAGCGGCCGTCGTATTTTTTTACGTCGTTTCCATCCGGCTTTTTCCGGCGTATAGTTAAAACTGCTATATGGTGGCGTACTCAATGTTAAGTATGGCCGTCGTTCCCGCGTATAATTTTGAATTTTTTGCGTCGTTTGCGTAAGTCGTTCGTGAATGGGAATGTGACGTCATTTACTTTCATGCCAAATCCAATGACGTCCTTGCGGCGTACTTTGTCGCAATGCACCCTGGGATATTTTAAGGACGGCGGATGCGCCGTTCCAAAAAAACTTTGTTTACGTCGGGTCACGACGTATTTGCATAGAACATGCCCCCATCACTCCCATTTAAAATTGCGCGCCCTTACGCCGCAATAGATACACTACACCGCCGTAACTTACCGCGCGGATTCTTTGAGGATTCACAAGAAGAAAAAGTAAGTTACAGCGGCGTAGTGTATCTTAGATACGCTACGCCTGCCTAAAGATAGGCAGATCTTTGTGGATCTGCCCCATTGAATGCAGGCTCCTTGGTTTTGTAACACTTTAAATAATGCCCGTGATGAGGGACCTCCTGTGTTCACAATGCAGAAGGGCAGCCACCCAGGCATGGGACCTGGAAGCTAATGTAGATCACTGGAGTAGTGGTATGTATTACTACAGAAGTCCCACAGTTATGACACATTCATTGGTCCAAGCTGAGCTAATGTAACTATGTAAAAATTGCCATACCAACCTAAACTTCAGATTTATGCTAGCAGTTGGGGGGGGGGGGGGGGGGGGGTAAAACCATGCAGCTGAGCTGGAATGGCAGCGGTCCGGGGTGTACACATGCTACGGCAGCAGCAGGAATTATATCCTCTGCCAGTTTAGTGGGCACTACCTCCCAACGACCACGACCCATTCACGCAATGAAAATAGGAAAAAGGCAGCCGCAATCCAATTAGCTCTTCTTGCAGTATTATTAGTAACCGGTGCATTGACTGCATACCTTGATGTCTCCAAACCAAAAGCAACCGTCATTCATGGGTGTCCCCACTTCTGGCTTGTTCACAAGGATATGGGAAGTATACCTTATCCTTGTTAGCAAGCCAGGAGTGGCGAAATGCAGTAACCACTTGACCTGCAGAAGGCTTTACCCCCTTCATGACCAGCACCTTCATGATCGGCACTGTGTTACTTTAACTGGCAATGTAACTCTGTATACAAATGTTTTATCATTTTCTTCACACAAATATAGCTTTCTTTTGGTGGTATTTAACCACTTCAATACCAGGCACTTACGCACCTTCCTGCCCAAACCAATTTTCAGCTTTCAGCGCTTTCGCAATTTGAATGGCAATTGCTCAGTCATGGTACACTGTACCCAAACAATTTTTTTATCATTTTGTTCCCACAAATAGAGCTTTCTTTTGGTGGTACTTGATCACCTCTGCAATTTGCCACCATGACGTCCTCCAATTCTTGCCGTGCATGTGTGTGGCGATCTATGGCAAACGGTGACCGTAGGACATCACCGATCTGTGTAAAGAGCCAATGACAGCAGCTCTTTGCCACATGATTGGCTGTGTTCAATCTCAGGTGATCAAGTAAACACATTTGCTGGTTATCAACATTCCATCCCTCACTCTGTCACAGCGTGAGGAGAGGAGAGAGACGGTAACCAGCTAGTGTGAATGGGGACATCTATGCTTATAATCCGTGCAGCCCCAACATACCTCATCAGTACTGCCCATCAGTTCATATCAGTGCTGCATCTCAGTGCAGCCTCATCAGTGCCGCCTATCGGTGCCCTTCAATGATGCCCATCAGTGCCTCTTCATCAGTGCAAGCTGAATGTTTATCACAGACCTCAGAGCATTGCAGAATATAATCCCTTGTTTATGTACAGGAAAGCATCACAACCAGGGGGAGCCACTCTGCACTGTGTGAGAGGCAGCCGGCCGGTAGAGATTCCAGCTGACAAATAGAGAGGTGCTGCCATGTGGGACCGCAGAAAAGCAGCACAAGCGCCGGCAGACCTTACTGGTGACCATGGCTTCTGCGCTCCTGCTGGGTAAGTCCCTTGATCCAAGTGCCTACCTGATTCCTACGCTGACCTACCTGTGCACTACACTGACCTACCTGTCCACTACACTGACCTACCTGGCCCCTAAAATGACCTACCTGCCCACTACACTGACCCTAATACTGACCTACCTGTCCACTACACTGACCTACCTGCCCACTACACTGACCCCTATACTGACCTACCTGACTACTATAACCTACCTGCCCACTACGCTGACTTCCCTGTCCCCTGCACTGACCTACCTGACCCCCATGACCACTACACTATTTCCTGCACTACTCACACTACTGACTACTCCCCCACACATACACAAGGTAGATCAGTGGATTTTACTCACCACTCCAGGCCAGGACTCCATGAAGATCATCCACAGATAATTGCATACCTCCCAACCGTCCCTGATTTGGCTGGACCTTCTCACGCAATTGGTAGCTCTGTCCTGGGTCCCGGACACCCTCATTCCGGGACAGTACAGTGTCCCGGAATGAAACTGATGCAGCCCGTTCGCGATTTTCCATCAACTGCCGAATGTCGATGATGTCATCCAGCGGGGCCAGCCCAGTGGTGTAGCGTGGGGGTGGGCAGCCGGTGCTCCCTCTCCTGTGTGTAAGCAACATCATTCCAATCCTGTGCTGCCGTGACTGCCATTGCTGTCCCAAGTGTGACTTCCTCCAGCCCCTATTGTCACCGTACACCTCCAATGAGGCAGACTACGCAGCACCCGGACCTCCCCCACCCAGGGACTCCAGTGGTCCAGCCTGTCCTGTCCCCCATGATTCCTCAGGTGCGTGACATGGGCAGCCCAAGCGGTGCTCAGTGCAGGCGAGTGTACGGCGGCTGCTGGCGGAATTCCCGGCCTGCGGGGGATACCGAGGAGCGACTGGGGATAGCAGTCAATCACATACCTCCCAACATTTTGAGATGGGATTGAGGGACGCCTATTCGCAAAAGTAGGTAGGCATAGGATCCACCCCCTGCCACGCCGCTTTAGGCTGCATTCACACCTGAGCGACAAAACGCCCGACGCCGGACGCTTCTGCCGCTAGAGGGGAGAATTCCCATTGCTGTCAATGGAGATGGTTCACATCTCATAGACGCCGAACGCCTGTCGCCTGAAAAAAAAGTCCCGGACCCTTTTTTTCAGGCGACAGTGGCGTTTTCCCATTGACAGCAATGGGAAGACTTTTGAAAAAAAAAAAATTGAAAGTTTCACACCCGCGGCAAAATACGCCGCTACCGCCGAACGCGGCTGTCGCTCAGGTGTGAATGGGGTCTTAAAGGCGAAACATACAAAAAAAAGTGTTAAACCCACAAGTGCTTTTTTTAACCACTACTATTTTTTTTTTTTTTAAATAAACAAATGTAGCAATTTAGAAATTGGATGAAAGGTTTAGCACTGGGAAATACTTTTTGAAAGCTAAAAAGTGCATTTTATATACAACTATATAGATCAGACCAAAATGAGGGACAAATGGTGGGAAAGAGATACATTGTTCCAAATCAGGGACAGTCCCTCGAAATCAGGGACAGTTGGGAGGTATGTATTTGGCTGTAGCGGGAGGCAGTTTGTTCACCAAAGGGCTAAAGAGCGGTACAATAATGAGTTTCTGCAGGCAACCGTGAAGCATGGTGGATGCTCCTTGCAAGTTTAGGGCTGCATTTCGGAAAATGGAGTTGGAAGTTTGATCAGGATCAATGGTTACTCAATGCTGAGAAACAAAGGCAGATATTCATAGGTGTGCGTAGCCTATTGCATTAGGGTGTGCACCCCAAAGCTCCAATCCTGAAACAATGGGAGGAAGAGGGAGGAAGGGAGCACATGGGGGACCCGGGCAACAGAAGGAAGAGGAACAGGGAAAGGAGGGGTTGCATATATTAGTACGGATCCCCTATATTTTCCTCCTGTGGCAGCTGAATGTTGACAAAAGGTAGAGGAGGAGAAGCCTACTTTCAGCTGCTGCAGGAGGAAAATACAGATTGCTTCCACTGAATTCCACCCCCGCCACCTCTCCTGTCCAGGTTCTGAGGGTCTGCAAGGAAGGATTGCGGTTTACCTGTCACCTGCCCACCATTGACAGGTCGCCAACCCCAGGATTAGGGTGTGCCCAGGCACACCCCTTGCACACGCATATGCAGATATTTATCATCATGCCATGCCATTCGGGAGGCGTTTAGCCTAGATTTATTCTGCAGCAGGACAATGACCCCAAACATACAGCCTATCTTCAGTGTAACGAAGAACAAGGAGTCCTGAAAGTGATGGTTTGGCCCCCACAGAGCCCTGATTTCAACATTATGGAGTCTGTCTGGGATTACATGAAGAGACAGAAGGATTTGAGGCAGCCTACATCCACAGATCTGTGGTTAGTTCTCCAAGATGTTTGGAAAAACCTACCTGCAGAGTTCTTTCATAAACTGTGTGTAAGTCTAAGAATTTATGATGATGATTTTAGGGCAAATTGTGGTCACATCAATTATTGATCTGATTTGGATTTCTCTTTTGTTCATTTACTTTCCTTTTTGTTAAAGAGGAAGTAAACCCAGGTGGTATGCATCGCATACTAGCCCATTATGTGACACTTACCTGCAAAACTAATCCAACGCTGTCTCCTGTGCAGACTGCGCCCATCTTCTCACTCCTCCTTCCGGGGCTCTGTGATTGGCCGGAGCCACGTGCGCGCGGGAGCAGCCGGTAACGGCACAGTCCAACTGAAGCAACGGCATGATGTGCCATTGGTTCAGTGCGCATGCGCCGATGACTTTGGCACATGCAGATACAGGGGATATCTCTTAAACCGTGCAGTTTAGCAGATATCCGGGGTAGCTACAGGTAAGCCTCATTATAGGCTTACCTGTATCAAAAAGTGGTTTGTAAGGCCCCTTTCACACTGGGGCGTTTTTCGAGCATTATTTGAGCGTTATTTGAGCATTATTCAAGCGTTATTGGAGCATTATTGGATCGTTATTTGAGCGAATCCTCAGCTGCTATCCCAATGTGAAAGCCTGAGTGCTTTCAGAGCCCTTTCACAATGCCAGAGCTCGAAAAACGCTGGTAAAGCACCGCTAAGACCCTAACGTTTTAGGGCGTTTTTGCAGTGCCTCAGTGTGAAAGGGTAAGGCGTTTCTACAGCGCTTTTCAATTAATTTCAATGGAGAGGGGCGTTTTTGGAGTGTTTTTTTTCAGCGCCCAAAAGCTGCTCCAAAGATGCTGCTTGCAGGACTTTTCTAAACGCCCCGCCAGTGCAACGCCTCAGTGTGAAAGGGTAAGGCGTTTGTACATCGCTTTCAATTTATTTCAATGGAGAGGGGCGTTTTTGGAGAGTTTTTTTTCAGCGCCCAAAAGCTGCTCCAAAGATGCTGCTTGCAGGACTCAGTGTGAAAGGGTCCATTGAGAGCGTTTTATGAACATTTTAATAGCGCTATTTTTAACAATAAAACGCTGTAAAAATGCTTCAGTGTGAAAGGGGTCTATGGGTTTACAACCACTTTAATTGATAAATGCATTGCGTTGCTGTCATGTGATTGGCTGATTAGCAATGTGTGTTGCCAAGCAAACGAACAGGTGTACCTAATAAAGTGGCCGATGAATGTGTGTGTATATGTGTGTGTATATGTGTGTGTATATATATATATATATATATATATATATATATATAAGTACTGTGCAAAAGTTTTAGTCGGTGTGAAATAATGTTGTAAGTAAATAAAGAATGCGTTCAGGAAAATGATAGTCTTTGATACAATTCCCATTATTGATATCATATACAGTAAGTATAAAAGACGTGCTAATATGTATCTGCTGCATGCAGTTGTGGACATTCGTTTTGGTTACAAATGAATAGAGGTGGATGATGAACACCAGGAAAGCCCTCAGCCTGCAGATCTGCATTTCTCAGGCTCCTCTTTTTACAATGATCAGGCTCAACCTCGGATAGGCACTCGATTGAGGCCGCCTACTTCCTGTGTCTGGGCTCTGTGAATGGCACTCGGCGCTCTGCACTGTGCGGCCAGGTTGGGGGACATTGCAGCTGGTAGGTAACAGTGTGGCCCCCGGGCCAGAGGGGGGACAGCAATGAGGGAAGATGTGGGGGAGGGTGTTCTGGAGGAAGGCACTGTAACTATTTCTTTCCCAGAAGCTCAGCATGGTCTCCTTGGTGACTGTGATAACTTTACTTTGTTTCTTGCCGGGTATGAGCTGTGCAGGGGGTGACAGTGCAGCAGCTCCTGTAAGATCTTCCTGTCTGCACACCTCTGTATACCCATCATTCCCGTGTGCACACACCTGTATACCCACCTCTGTATGCCCATCATTCCTGTGTGCACACCTATGTATTCTCATCATTCCTGTGTGCACACCTCTGTATGCCCATCATTCCTGTCTGCACACCTCTGTATACCCATCATTCCCGTGTGCACACACCTGTATACCCACCTCTGTATGCCCATCATTCCTGTGTGCACACCTCTGTATACCCATCATTCCTGTGTGCACACCTCTGTATACCCATCATTCCTGTGTACACACCTCTGTATACCCATCATTCCTGTGTACACACCTCTGTATACCCATCATTCCTGTGTGCACACCTCTGTATGCCCATCATTCCTGTGTGCACACCTCTGTATGCCCATCATTCCTGTGTGCACACCTCTGTATACCCATCATTCCTGTGTGCACACCCCTGTATACCCATCATTCCTGTGTGCACACCCCTGTATGCCCATAATTCCTGTGTGCACACCTCTGTATACCCATCATTCCTGTGTGCACACCCCTGTATGCCCATCATTCCTGTGTGCACACCCCTGTATGCCCATCATTCCTGTGTGCACACCCCTGTATGCCCATCATTCCTGTGTGCACACCCCTGTATGCCCATCATTCCTGTGTGCACACCCCTGTATGCCCATCATTCCTGTGTGCACACCCCTGTATGCCCATCATTCCTGTGTGCACACCCCTGTATGCCCATCATTCCTGTGTGCACACCCCTGTATGCCCATCATTCCTGTATGCACACCTCTGTATGCCCATCATTCCTGTATACACACCTCTGTATGCCCATCATTCCTGTGTGCACACCTCTGTATACCCATAATTCCTGTGTGCACACCTCTGTATGCCCATCATTCCTGTGTGCACACCTCTGTATGCCCATCATTCCTGTGTACACACCTCTGTTTGCCCATCATTCCTGTGTGCACACCTCTGTATGCCCATCATTCCTGTGTACACACCTCTGTTTGCCCATCATCCCTGTGTACACACCTCTGTATGCCCATCATTCCTGTGTACACACCTCTGTATGCCCATCATTCCTGCGTACACACCTCTGTATGCCCATCATTCCTGCGTACACACCTCTGTATGCCCATCATTCCTGTGTACACACCTCTGTATGCCCATCATTCCCGTGTATACTCATTCCCGTGTACACAGTTCTGTATGCCCATCATTCCCATGTACACAGCTCTGTATGCCCATCATTCCCGTGTACACACCTCTGTATGCCCATCATTCCCGTGTACACACCTCTGTATGCCCATCATTCCCGTGTACACAGCTCTGTATGCCCATCATTCCCGTGTACACAGCTCTGTATGCCCATCATTCCTGTGTACACACCTCTGTATACCCATCATTCCTGTGTACACACCTCTGTATTCCCATCATTCCCGTGTATATTCATTCCTGTGTGCACACCACTGTATGCACATCATTCATGTGTATACTCATTACCGTGTACACAGCTCTGTATGCCCATCATTCCCGTGTATACTCATTCTCGTGTACACAGCTCTGTATGCCCATGATTCCCGTGTACACAGCTCTGTATGCCCATGATTCCCGTGTACACAGCTCTGTATGCCCATGATTCCCGTGTACACAGCTCCTGTATGCCCGTCATTCCCATGTATACCAATTCCCGTGTGCACACCTCCTGTATGCCCATCATTCCCGTGTATACTCATTCCCGTGTACACACCACTGTATGCCCATCATTCCCGTGTACACAGCTCTGTATGCCCATCATTCCCGTGTACACAGCTCTGTATGCCCATCATTCCTGTGTACACAGCTCTGCATGCCCATCATTCCCGTGTACACAGCTCTGCATGCCCATCATTCCCGTGTACACAGCTCTGTATGCCCATCATTCCCGTGTGCACACCACTGTATGCCCATCATTCCCGTGTACACAGCTCTGTATGCCCATCATTCCCGTGTACACAGCTCTGTATGCCCATCATTCCCGTGTGCACACCACTGTATGCCCATCATTCCCGTGTACACAGCTCTGTATGCCCATCATTCCAGTGTGCTGGGCTTTGATAGGGGACTTTGCCCTCTTTCCCCATAAATTCCAGGGGGGCCCTCTGGGGGTGTACACCCCACAACCCCTGTGTTTATGTATGAGATCGTTTGTTGTTTGACAAAAGGCTCACTTTACTCTCGCACTGCAGTAGTTCATGTGTTCGGGTGCAAGGTACCGCAGTGTTCAGCTGCACATTGGCGCCATTCATTCTTGCTAATGGACATGAGCTGCAGCACACCACATTGCACTATTTTGTATTATGGTGCGCTGAGTACATGCAGAAGGCAGCCTTTTCATGGACAGTTAGACTCGGCATGGGAACCTGTAGAAGAATGTGCACTGCCACTCACACATGCATGACTGCAGAACAACCTACAGGCATTTAAAGTGGCAATAAGCTCCAAACCCAAAAATGTAATATATTGCAGTTTACAGAGGCGTAACTAAAACCTATAGTGCCCCCCGGCCCTTCCTTCTGAGCCCTGAGGTGGAATGCCAGGGCTCGGTCGCAAGTGTGACCTTTGGGACCCCAGTAGTTCTGCCACTGGTGTTGTCAGAATTTTTTTTTTTATTGTTGTGTGTTTTATTATTTTTTTTTTTTTTTTATTTTTTTACCATTTTTTTTTAGAAGCCCTGCTGGAGGGGTTTTGGTGAGATATCAGTGGTCTAGACATACCTCTGATTTTCCACCTTTGAGACAAAGAGGAGATTGAGGACCCAGCCCTCAATCTCCTTCTCTCCAGCCTCAGATGCACACGATGAATGGACAGGAATAGCTCTTTACAGAGCTTCCCATTCATTCGCAAACTAAAGCATAGTAAACAGTTTATTATGCTTTCGTTATGAATGAACAGAATTGGTGATTAGCACCTATCACTGACTCGGTCTATTCAGAAAAGGAAGGGGTCTGTAAATGACATATTTATTAGCCTCTTCCCCCCACTCTCCATCCAGACACCTCCCCACAGCAGCCACCGGTGGAGGGGGGGGGGGCAGGAGGGCACACAGGGGGCAGCAGGACCTGGATAGAAGTTGTGGCAGGGGAAGCATGTAGAGAAGCTGCTCCCCCTCCATTTTCCTCCTTCAGCCGCAGAGAGAGGAGGAGACGCAGGCTTTCAGCAGCTGCAGGAGGAAAATCAGTTTCTCCATATGCTGCCCCTCCTATCCAGGTGTACAGGGGGGCCGGGTTGCAAATGCGATCCCTGACAACTTGCCAATCATTATGCATTGTTTTTAGTTTTTTTTAGTTTTTGTTTTCACCAGTTGATCTGGCCAGTTACATGCCTCCCGTATTTAGCTGCCTACACTCTGGATGAAGGAGCGGGGGGGGGCACAGCATTGTCAGTCTGGGGGGAGGGTAGTGTTAGGCTGCATTCACACCTGGGTGTATTGAATCGCAGGCAGATTTGCAGTGATTCTGCCTGCGATTCCAAAACGCCCAGGTGTGAATGACAAAACGCACATTTTAGATGCCATTCATTTGAATGGCATCTGAAATAACACGGTTCGGTTCTGCCACTATTTTTGCACGATAAATTATGCTGCAATCGCGGCACACCGCATCGCGTAAAGCATGTCACCCAAAAGAAGCGTCTAAACTTTTTGGGGCGACAAGCTTCACGCGAGGCAGTTTGCTGTGATTGCAAGTGCGATTTATCGTGTAAGAACCACACCACGTTTTTAGGTGCCCTGTAAATGAATGGCATCTAAAATGTGCGATTTGTCATTCACACCCGGGCGTTTTCGCAAATTGCGGCAAATCTGCCTGCGATTCAAAACACCCAGGTGCCACCCCCCTGGGGACATTATATTCTGACATCGACACTGTCCCAATAAATTGATCAGAGGCGGCAGCCCTAGGAGCAAAAATACTCTTCTAGTCAAGGATTTGATGCATTTTCTTCTGTAGTCTGTGTGCAGAGCACGGCTGGTAAGCCAGCATAGTTCTAGAAGCGGCTCTATGCATATTTTCCTACACTCATAGGTAATGTATTGTGCTTCTGGCCATAGACAGGCTAGTTTGGGTAAAACATTTGAATATGAAGGTCATAAAAGTTCCTGTTTCTAATTAGCTCACTCGCCTGTCGGCAACACAACTTCTGCCTTCCAGATTTCTCTTTTTTCCCTGCACTGAATGCTGTCAGAATAGTAATATTTGTATCTATTCTTTCCTGACAAATTGCTTGAAAAATATCTGTTGGATAAGATAAGACTGAAAGTGAAGCTCCGATCATTTATAAAAAAACAAAACGTTAAAAGTCAGCAGCTACAAACACTGCATCTGCTGACTTGTAATATACAAACATTTTAGGCCTCCAGTCACACCTGTCAATCGCTGCAATTCTGCCCGCGATCTCAAAATACACTACAATCAGAAAACACAGGTTCAGGTGCCATGATTTTCAATGGAACCTAAAAAGTGGAGCGGTTTCACCACGATTGTCATGAAGCAAAGCGCATTGTGTGAAGTTGGGTTGTCTCGATACCACTTTTTTGAGACCGAGTACAAGTACTGATACTTTTTTTCAAGTACTCGCCGATACCGAATACCGATACTTTTTTTTTAATGTCATGTGACAGTATTTTTTTTTTTTTTACACTATTTTTTTTTTCAATGATTTTTTTTATTTTTTTAGAGGGGGGGGTAGTGGATTGTCAGTGTGTGTGTGTGTGTGTGTGTGTGTGTGTGTGTGTGTGTGTGTGTGTGTGTGTGTGTGTGTGTGTGTGTGTGTGTGTGTGTGTGTGTGTGTGTGTGTGTTTTTTTTTTTTTTTTTTTTAATTATTATTATTTACATTTTATTTTTTTAATTATTTATTGCAAATTTTTATTTATTTTTTTCATTAGCCCTGTTGGGGGGGCTTTGGTGAGATATCAGGGGTCTTAACAGACCTCTGACATCTCCCCTTTAAGACAGAGAAAGGGACTAAGGACACAGATTCCCCAGTCCCTTTCTCTGCAGCCTCAGCTGAAATGAATGGAGAGAAGCTCCTCCCCATTCATAAACTGAAGCATCGTAAACACAGGTTACGATGCTCAGTTATGTGAATGGACAGAGTCAGTGATGGGGAGAAGACATCACGGGGGGAGAGCGGCACGGACGGGGAGAAGACAGCACGGGGGACAAGACGGCACTTGGGAGAAGACAACACGGGGGGCGAACACAACATGGAGAAGACTTGTAACTCCCCCCCACCACCCGATACCTGACTGCCCAGGTATCGGGTGAAGCATCGGAGCATTTCCCCCCCGAGTACAAGTACTTTGGGAAATGCTTGGTACCGATACTAGTATCGGTATCGGGACATCCCTAGTGTGATGCTTGTTGCCCCAAAGAAGCTCCTGCTCCTTTTTGTAAACTCAGCTATTGATGTATAGTACTAAAGTACTAAATTTATGATTTTTTTTTTTTCTGTTTTTTTTTAAGGTCTGCAATGAGAATCAACACACTGCTTTTCCCTGTAACAACGGCTGCTCTATGTTGTAACTGCATTGCGTGTTAATGGTCTGGTTCCCAACATACAGACAGACATAAACTCGGCTCTACGAGTACATTCCAAACTTCTCAATATGGAAAATGAAGGTGAGCACAAACTTTGAGGTTTAATTCTTTAGGAAAACTATAAACATGTCTAAAGTTTTGAACTTTTACTTTGTTATTGCTATGTAGTTTGGTAGGCTGCCTAAAAAATATAAGTATAAGCCGACCCGAATATAAGCCGAGGCACCTAATTTTACCACAAAAAACTGGGAAAACGTATTGACTCGAGTATAAGCCTAGAGTGTCCATCTGCATGCCTCATTGTGCCCATGCCTCACTGTGTCCATGACTAGACTTACATTTAACATGGGAGTATATAGAAGGGGTGCCCGGTTTGAAAAATCAGTGCTTCCTGATCAGTGCTGTGAAGTCGGTAGATAAATGTTTCGACTCCTAAATTTTCCGATAATCTAAATTTAGTAGGAGTCGGAGTTGGGGTCGGTGCATTGTTTGCAGACTCCGACTCCAGGCACCCAAAATTTCCTCCGACTCCAGATACCCAAAATTTCCTCCGACTCCACAGCCCTGTTCCTGATCGTAAGTCCCCCAGACAGCAAACTTTGCACACTTGTAGAGGAAGAGTGGGGCTATATGTGTGCCAAGATTGGGTCCAGATGACCTACGGCCGGCCGGTACCGGGTCCCCAAATTTACCGGAGAAATTACCGTTTAACATGGGAGTCTATGGAAGGGGTGCCCGGCTTTGAAAAATCGGTACTCCCCGGCCGTAGGTCCCCCGAACAACAAACTTTGCACACTTGTAGAAGAAGAGTGGGGCTATATGAGTTTGGGGTCCAGGGGACCTATGGGCGGCCGGTACCAGGTCCCCAAAAATCCGGGAGATTAGGTGCAAAAAGGTGACTTGAGTAAAAGCCGAGGGAGGCATGTGCTGAAAAACTCGGCTTATACTCGAGTATATACAGTAATTATATTGCCCTTTATGAATGTAAAGGTGACAGGCTTAACTGGTATTGGCAGAATGAGACTGGGACACCTGGGGCCAGGTTTACAGTCTTACCAGCAAGACAATTAACTAACACAGTTTAATGCAGGGGGGTTTGTACAGCAAGTCTGTAGTGTAACATAGGACATCTGTTTGTCCGAGTCACAACTCAATTCCTGACTAACAGGGTGCCTCTGATTTTAAAAGAAAGCTTTCTTTGGCCACTCTCCTGTTCTGGGTCACAGAAGAGCACTTATTTCCGTACTCCTGTGACCCAAATACAGCCGGCCAGCTCTCTGCTCAGTGAAGGCAGAGAACTGAGCAATCAGCGGTCATGTGATCACTCGGTTCACATTCTTAGAATCAGCAGGGGACAGCTGCAGCCATATAAGTGAATGTGTAGGGGTTGTGTTGTGTGTTTTTTTTTTTTTAATGCACTTCTCCTTTTAACTAAATATAATGCAAAATTAGTCTGACAGGTGTAGTAGCCCTTCTTTCTTATTTGGTAACCTTGATGCAGGTGGCTAAAATCATTTCCTTTGATCATACAAGAACATGCAATGCAAATAAGGCATGGAAAGGAACCTGTTTTACATGGACCTAAACAATAAATAAAAAATTCTGCTCAAACTATGTTCTCGAAGATGGTACTTTACTTCCTCATAGGAAGGGTGTGGCTGATGAATAAATTCTGGAATATCAAGATAGTTGTTACATAATATTGCCAAAATGCTTTGAAATTATTGGATACATTTCTTGAGAAAATGGATGATATTGGGAAACAAATGCAATATGCTTGTTTTCATTACTCTTGCATTGTATATCTAGATGTACTCCTTCCTTAATGCAGTGGGGGAATAATCCCTAGCTGGCAGTTTATTTATCATTTAGACCCCTTTCACACTGGGGCGTTTTTCAGGCGCATTGGCGTTAAAAAAAAAAAAAAACAACCTGTAAAGTGCATGAAATCCCAATGTGAAAGCCTGAGTGCTTTCAGAACCCTTTCACACTGCCTGCACCCAAAAAACGCTGGTAAAGCGTCGTTAAGACCCCGTTCACACTGGGGCGTTTTTCAAGAGCTTTTGGCGTTAAAAAAAAGCTCCCTTAATGGGAAGGGGGCTTTAGGAGCGGTGTATTCAATGCTTTTAAAGCGCTGCAAAAAGCCGCTTGCAGGACTTTTTTTGACGCCCTGCCAGCGCAGCGCCTCAGTGTGAAAGCACTCGGGCTTTCACATTGGGATTGCAGATGCAGCTTCTTTCAGGCGCTTTACAGGCCCTTTTTTTTTTTTTAACGTTAAAGCGCCTGAAAAATGCCCCTGTGTGAAAGGGGTCTTAATCCAATATGTTTCATCTGTTACTATTTTTTTTTTTTTTTAACCACTTCCCGACCGCCGCTTGTAGATATATGTCGGCAGAATGGCACGTACAGGCACATGGGCGTACCTGTACGTCCCTGCCTAGACGTGGGTCGGGGGTCCGATCGGTACCCCCCCGCTACATGCGGCTCTCGGATTCCCACGGGGAGCGATCCGGGACGACGGCGCTGCTATTCGCGGCTATTCATTTATAGCCGCTCCGTCGCGATCGCTCCCCGGAGCTGAAGAACGGGGAGAGCCGTATGTAAACACGGCTTCCCTGTGCTTCACTGTGGTGGCTGCATCGATCGAGTGATCCCTTTTATAGGGAGACTCGATCGATGACGTCAGTCCTATAGCTACACCCCCCCCCCTACAGTTGTAAACGTCAGTCCTACAGCCACACCCCCCTACAGTTGTAAACACATACTAGGTGAACCCTAACTCCTACAGCGCCCCCTGTGGTTAACTCCCAAACTGCAACTGTCATTTTCACAGTAAACAGGGCAGTCTCCTCACCAACCCGTTTCTTGCTCTACTTACCTCTGGCAATGCTGAGCTGTCACCACCCCTGCAGCCAGTTCAGCGGTGCCGAGATTTGGAATCCCAGCGCTTCTAGAATGGGTGAGATCGAATCACTCTGACGGCAGCACTAGCCAATCGGAATCGATCTCCAGTCCATCCCGAAAAGAGCTTAGATTTTAAATCCCTGGGGTGGTGACAGTTTAGCATTGCTGGAGGTAAGTACAGTGGGGACTAGGGGGGGGGGCGGGGTGGTAGAGAGGGTGTCCAGTATTAGCTCATCTTAATATTTTGTAAAGGTGCACTAACACTTTAACTCTTGTAAACTGGCAGTGGCTATGGGGAATTGATTTAAACACCCCATGTGGATGAAAGCTAGGTTAATAGAGCAATAGTTTCTGATCTGCAAGTTTGACATATAAATCACAGAGATTTAAAAGAATGCCTGTCTGAAAGGATATTAAGGGCCTGATCCACAAAAACCCGGCGTAACTTAACTTTTTACATTTAAGTTACACCGCCGCAAAATCTCTACCTAAGTGCCCGATCCACAAAGCACTTACCTAGAAATTTTGAGCGGTGTAACTTAAATCTGTCCGGCGCAAGGCGTTCCTAATCTAATGGGGCGAGTCCCATTTAAATTAGGCGCGCTCCCGTGCCGGACGTACTGCGCATGCTCCCGACGTTATTTTCCCGACGTGCTTTGCGCGGTTTTACGTTACGCCGAGTTTTGTGAATCGCGCCGGGTAAAAAAAGTTGTGTCGGAAAAAAAAAAGATGCGGCGGGAAAAAAAAAAATGTAAAATAAATTTGACAGCGTCGCGGGAAAGAAGGGTCTACTTTTACATGGTGTACTAACTTTAAACTTTGTAAAAGCAGCCCTAATTTTACGACGGCAAACTAATACTTGCGGAGAAAAAACGAAGCGTAAAAGCTTTGTGGATCTCCGTAAGTGCTAATTTGCATACCCGACGCTGGATTTCAGCGAGAAATGCCCCCAGCGGCGGCTGCGGTACTGCATCCTAAGATCCGACAGTGTAAGTCCCTTACACATGTCGGATCTTCTGCCTATCTATGAGAAACTGATTCTGTGGATCAGTTCCATAGATAGAAACAGGGATACGACGGCGTATCAGTAGATACGCCGGCGTATCCCTTTTGTGGATCAGGCCCTAAGTTCCCAACTCAGTATCAGATATTTCGAAAACAAATCAAATAAAAATAAAGACTCACCCTCCCATACTGCAAAAATATTGTCAATAAACCGATACCAGCATAGGCATAAACACATTAGCATATGGGGGTGGCAACAAGTGAGCCCAAAGATGCACCCAATAATTGTACATAATGCTGATCCTTGAAAAAAACGTATTTATTCTTCAGGCCGGGTTCACACCGTAGCCACAAGCGGCTCACAGCAGGGGAGCTGGTTCACCATTTCAGGACCGATTTCAGCCCGAATTTTGGGCTGAAATAGAACCTGAAACGCACCAAAAAAGGCACACGTTTTTCCGGCACACCACACCAGACCCACTGCGGAGATATGTGAACCGGCTCCATAGAGAGCCAGTCACATTCTCCTGCTATGCGAATTGAATTTGGGGAAATGTGCATTAAATTTGCATAGGTGTGAACTCGGCCTTAATTCCAATTGTAATAGATCAAGGGAAAATTTGAATTCATGTGGAGCATACAATTCAGACTCCTGTAACCGCACGGCATTCTAAAACATCAAGGGTCAGATTCACAAAGAATTGCCCTGGCGCAGCGTATCAGAGATATGCTACGCCGCCGTATCTTACCTGCCGGAATTTCGAATCCAGGAAGATTTCACGCCGTAAGTTACGGCGGCGTAGTGTATTTCTCGGCGCGTATTTTAAATTGGGCGGGTAGGGGGCGTGATTCATTTAAATTAAGCGCGTCCCCGCGCCGATTGAAATGCGCATGCTCCGTTTCGAAATTTCCCGCCGTGCTTTGCGCCGTGCTTTTGAACGTAGACGTGAGTTACGTCCTTTCCTATTCACGCACGACTTACGCAAAAAAAAAAATTCTAAAAACTAGCTGCTAGTAATTAGCATACCCGACGCGGAAAACGACGCGAACTCCACCCAGCGGGCGCCGAAGTATTGCACCTACGATCCGAAGGCGTACGAAGCCGTACGCCTGTTGGATCGAAGCCAGAAGCCGTCGTATCTTGGTTTGAGGATTCAAACTAAAGATACGACGCGGCAAATTTGAAAGTACACCGGTGTATCAGTAGATACGCCGGCGTACTCTCACTGTGAATCTGGCCCCAAGTTTATGTGCTATATAAGTATATAAGCTGGAAATGTCTCACAAGAATGGAGTCTGCAGGCACCTTCACTTTCTTAAAAGAGAAGTAATGTATGGACTTTTTTACAACACTACCGATCGCTTGGTTCTCAGGAGAGCTGGTGACGGTCAGTCACTGCTCTCCGCTCTGCCCCCCTCCTTACTCATTGGAGCGCTGGGCTGAGAGGCTAAGCTGGGTGCCGGTCCAGGCATGTGAGTGGATCTCGACTTCATTGTCATGATCTTTCCCAAGCCCGGACTGCGTCTGTGACATCAGCCGACAGCGGGCTTCAGCCGGGTCTCTGCTGGAAATGGGTCACGGGAGTGCAGAACAAACTGTGATCTACAGGAAAGGTACAGCCAAAACGAGCTTTGGCTGTACTCCTCCTTTTGTAATATGTTGTCAAAAAAAATCAGTTGTGATACGATATGACTTTTGTATGTTGTATCAAGGGGTTAAAATCTTATCCAAATATCTAGAATCAGGTGCAGTCACAGAATCCATTCCTGCCACAATTGGTCTCTCTGGTTTCAATCCTTATGTATTTTAGGGAGTACATAGAATACAGGTGTTACTGGGTATCTAGGAATGAAGGTTTTCTTTCACCATCAATAATACCATTCTTTAATGCCTTATTGGCAACAAATTGTCTCTTAGTTTGTACAGCAGCGGTTAACACTCACAGGGTAGTAAGAAGAACTGACAACTGTGTGAGATCTTCCCCTTCCTAATTCACAGCAGTTATGAAGAGGAAGCTGTTATCAGCCCTGTAGCAAGAGCACCGATTAGTTACACTACTTGTGCATTCTACCTAAATATTTGAAAGATCTATCCACATGCACACAGAGCCCTTATTTTACGTCCTGCAGTCTGAAAGAACAAAATGATATATACTGCCAGTGCTGTCCTGCTGGACTACAGAGCATCTTCCCCTCTCCTCTTCAGGACATAAAATGAAGTTGTTCTATAGGCAGGGCTGACAACACTGCTTGAGATTTTAGTGCAGCAAAAGCAGCATTGTCACCTCAATACAGAAGGTTAGTAGCTCATGGAATACCTGGCAGGGTCACTGTTTTTGTACTTCTGCAGAAAAGCTAGAAGACTGTTCAGGAGCCTGACATTGCACCCAGATAGCCAGGTTCAGGTAGAGTTACGCCGCCGTATCAGTAGATACGTCGTCGTAACTCTGAATCTGCGCCGTCGTATATTTAAGTGTATTCTCAAATTGAGATACACTTAAATCTAGCTAAGTTACGACCGCCGGCGCCGTCGTATCTTAGCTTTCTATTTACGCCGGCTGCTAGGGGCGTGAACGCTGATTTACGCCTAGAATGCGTAAATCGGCGAGATACGCCTATTCACGAACGTATGCTTGCCCGTCGCAGTAAAGATACGCCGTTTACGTAAGGCGTTTTCAGGCCTAAAGATATTCCACCAAAAAGATGGCGCAGCCAATGTTAAGTATGGACGTCGGAACCGCGTCGAATTTTTTAATTTTTACGTAGTTTGCGTAAGTCGTCCGTGAATGGAGCTGGGCGTAATTTACGTTCACGTCGAAACCAATAAGTCTTTGCGGCGTAATTTGGAGCATGCGCACTGGGATACGTCCACGGACGGCGCATGTTCGTTCAAAACGTCATTTACGTGGGGTCATGCTTTATTTACATAAAACACGCCCACCTCTTCCCAATTTGAATTATTCGAGCTTACGCCGGCACATTTACGCTACGCCGGTGTAACTTAGGACGCAAGTGCTTTGTGAATACAGCACTTGCCTCTCTAACTTACTGGCGATGTAGCCTGCCTAACGTTGGGCACGTCTACATGAATCCAGCTAATAGTCTACTGTTCACAAGTTACTTAACATTCATTACGTCACTATAACCACTATAACCACTTGTGGACTACCCCCCCCGCAATGTACTGCAGACAGGTGGTTCGCAATATGCAAAGCGATGTACTTGTACACCGCTGTCTACCTCCCCCCCCCCCCCCCCGTCTGACATCCACCGTGATTGTACACAGCAGGAGCCTTCCAGGGAGAGATCTAGTAGTAAAAGCGGCACACATTAAATATAGTTAGGCACACATTTACCCTCTTGATTTTCCTAGATGTTAACCCCTTCCCAGCCAGTGTCAGTACAGTGAAAGTGTATAATATTATCACTGTAATAATGTCCCTGGTGTTGTCAGTGGCAGTTAGTCTGTTCCACCTAGCATCATTTAATGGCAGTTTGCTCATGCACTATTGTAGTCCCATTATAAGTCGCTACTCGCCACCATTAGTATAAAAAATAAATACAAATTCCAGTATACAGTATATACCAGCCCTCAAAATTTCCACTCGCCTACTAGCATTTGGCGAGTGGATTTAAGCTGGGGGTGAGTGATGCCCGGGCTGCATGAGCAATCTCCCTCCAATCTGTGCCTACACTTAGAGTCCCGAAGAGGAAAGGTGCATGCTCAGGAAAAGTAGTCTGGTGAGCCGCGCACAGGCAGAGCAGTACACAGGTGCTCTCCTTACAATTCTCATTAAGCCATGGGACCTAACAGTATGACCTCTCTGAGCCTGCCCCCCTCCCCCGGGCCCCGACCAATGTAGCTGGAGAGCAGAAAGTAATGAGTGAGGTGGAGGATTGCAAAAATTACCACTCTGGTGCAGCGCTCACTGAAAGTTGCCCTGACATGAGAGCGGCAGCCTTCCAGTTTGTGCCGTTTTCTTCTCCTTGTGCTCTATGTAAGTGTCCAACAGTTTAGCCTGAGCACTGTGAGCAGACTGGTCTCAATGTGTGCTGTGCGCTGTCAGTGTGCGCTGTGCTATGGTGTCAATGGCTGTGCAGTTGTGTGGATCTCAGCGTTGGATTGTACTCCCTCCCGCTGTGCTGCAGCTC
The DNA here is from genome assembly GCF_905171775.1 of Rana temporaria. Taxonomy (NCBI): domain Eukaryota; kingdom Metazoa; phylum Chordata; class Amphibia; order Anura; family Ranidae; genus Rana; species Rana temporaria. The sequence goes on from NC_053493.1 coordinate 359,262,487, forward strand.
CTCTCCTCACTGCCAGCCTCAATAAAAGGGGGAAGTGGGGACATGCAAGCGTGGAGCTGCACACACAGGCTCCTGATGATGAGATGAATGGGAGAGAGAGAGAGGATGGATGGGAGTTTCAGAGGAGACAGGAAGAGAATGGGGGAGAGACCCAGTTCTAATGCCCTGTCCCTCTGGTCTGCCCCCAGTGCCCTGTCCCTCTGGTCTGCCCCCAGTGCCCTGTCCCTCTGGTCTGCCCCCAGTGCCCTGTCCCATTTTGTTAAAGTTGTTGTTGGTAATATTTAATTTTGTAACTCGATTCTGCATAAAACATTGTCATTCCATGAGGTAATCTACGAGGGCGTGTTTACGGGTGCAATTAGGCGCAGGGCAATGTATCAATTAGGTGGGGTAACTGGTGGCGAGTTACTCTTGAGGCCTGGCTAGTAGCTCAGGACTTGAAATTTTGAGCCCTGGCCTAGGCTATAAGAAGATTGCCAAGACCCTGAAAATGAGCTGCATCACGGTGGCCAAGACCATACAGTGGTTTAACAGGACAGGTTTCACTCAGAACAGACCTCACCATGGACAACCAAAAAAGTGGAGTGCACGTGCTCAGCTTCATATGCAGAGGTTTCTGTGGGAAATAGATGTGTTAGTGCTGCTAGCATTGCTGCAGAGGTTGAATGGGGGGGACGGGGGGGGAGGGGGGGGACGGGGGGGTGGGGGTTGAGGGAACCATGAATGCCAACATGTACTGTGACATACTGAAACAGAGCATGATCCCCTCCCTTTAGAAACTAGGTCGCATGGTAGCATTCCAACATAACAACCCCCAAACACACTATACGTCATCTCGCCTTTCAGCCAATAGGGGCGCGCACGCCCTTCGCTTGTCCCTGATCCCAGCGCGCGATCGCCGCTGGACACCTGCGATCGCTCGTTACAGAGCGAGAACCGGGAGCTGTGTGTGTGTAAACACACAGCTCCCGGTCCTGTCAGGGGGAAATGACCTATCGCCTGTTCATACAATGTATGAACAGCGATCTGTCATTTCCCCAAGTCAGTCCCACCCCCCCTTCAGTTAGAACACACCCAGGGAATATACTTAGCCCCTTCCTCGCCCCCTAGTGTTAACCCCCTTCCTTGCCAGTGGCATTTTTATAGTAATCCATGCATTTTTTATAGCACTGATCACTAAAAAAAATGCCATTGGTGTCAAGTGTCCGCCATAATGAGGCAGTACCGATAAAAATCGCTGATCGCCGCCATTACTAGTAAAAAAAATTTTTTTAGAAGGATGCCATAAAACTATCCCCTATTTTGTAAACGCTATTTGCGAAAAAAAACAATCAAACGCTTATTGCGATTTTTTTTTTTTTTTTTTTTTTTTTTACGAAAAATATGTAGAAGAATACGTATTGGCTTAAACTGAGGATTTTTTTTTTTTGTATATTTTTGGGGGATATTTATTATAGCAAAAAGTAAAAAATATTCATTTTGTTTTCAAAATTGTCGCTCTATTTTTGTTTATAGCGCAAAAAAAGAAAAACCGCAGAGGTGATCAAATACCACCAAAAGAAAGCTCTATTTGTGGGAACGCCAATTATGTTTGGGAGCCACGTCGCACGACCGCGCAATTGTCAGTTAAAGCGACGCAGTGCTGAATCGCAAAAAGTGGCCCGGTCATTGAGCAGCAATATGGTCCGTGGCTGACGTGGTTATTCAGTGTTGTCACATGAAAAGATATAATAAAACATTTACAAAAATGTGAGGGGTGTACTCACTTGTGAGATACTGTAATTATCAGCAAAGATTATACTGTTTATTTAATAATGTGTGTGTTTTTTTTTTGTAAGGTGCACCAGAAGAAGAGCTGAGACAAAGAAACACGTCCGCATCCTCAGAAGAAACAGTAACGAAGGACCCTGAAGAGACCAAAAAACCAAAAGGAAGGTCGAAACTAGGAATATCGGCAAAATGTAAGATCTTCACATAACAAAATGCATTATTACTTTTTATTGCTGACATGCCCAAAACTTGTGGTGATAGTGGAGTGGCTGAATCTATGCTTACTATGCATTGTTGGCCTGTATATCCTGCACAGTTAGTGTGCAATTCAAGGGCGTGCAAATGCAGTTGTCATATCTGAAAATCTTGGCAGAGCTCATGTTTAAAAGTGTGAGAGGTATCCATCATAATCAATTAAAATCTCACCTTCATAGTTCAAACGGGGTGGTTCCAGTGCCTATCAAAAGCTACTATAAAGGTAAATAAAAGCGGTGTGCATTGCAGAATCAGATCTCGCTGACTAGTTAAAGTCGGTTCACACAGCAGCGGCACGACTTCGGGGGCGACTCTGCAAGTCGTCCTGAGGAAGACTTCAGAGGCGATTTGCAAAACGACTTCTGTATAGAAGTCAATACAGTAAAAAAAAAAAATATTAATAAAAATGCCATAAAACTATGCCCTATTTTGTAGACGCTATAACTTTGGCGCAAACTAATCAAAAAAACGCTTAATTTTTTTTTTTTTTTACGAAAATATGTAGAAGAATCGGCATAAACTGAGGAAAAATTATTCATTTTTTTTTTTTAATTGTAGCTCTATTTTTGTTTATAGCGCAAAAAATAATAACCGCAGAGGTGATCAGATATCACCAAAAGAAAGCTCTATTTGTAGGGAACAAAAGAACACCAATTTTGTTTGGGATCCACGTCGCATGACCGCGCAATTGTCAGTTAAAGCGACGCAGTGCCGAATCTCAAAAAGTGGCCCGGTCATTGACCAGCAATATGGTCCGGGGCTGAAGTGGTTAAAAACAACCACACTGTCTCTTTTTGGAGAGCAGCCTGTATTTCTCCTGCCTGTGGGGTTTTTCTTTGTATCCTGGGCAATTCTTTCACCAGTTGTGGCTACAATCTTCTCATGGTCTACCTGACCTTGGCTTGGTATCAAGAGACCCTAATTTTCCACTTCTTAATAAGTGATTAAACCGTACTGACTGGCATATTCAAGGCTTTGGATATATTTTTATATCCTTTTCCATCTTTGTAAAGTTTCATTACCTTGTTACGCAGGTATTTTGACTGTCCTCATTGCTCAGTGTCTAGCATGCTTAGTGCATCAATGCGAGCTAACAAACTCATTGACTATTTAAACACAGACACTAATTGAGAATTTAAAAGCCAAAAATTTGGGAAATTAACCTTTTTAATTGATTGTCATTTTAACCTGTGTGTGCCACCTTCTGTGTCTGTACCAAGGCCAAACATTCCAGGGTATGTAAACTTTTTATCAGGGCCATTTGGGGGATTTCTGTTGTTATGATTTAAAAAAGGATCCAAACACGATGTGATAATAAATGGCTTCATGTGATTGCTATCCTTAAATAAAAGAAGTTTTTTTTGGCATCATCAGTCATATTTTCAATAGGAATGCCAAAATTTCACAATTTCTGCCAGGGTATGCAACTGTAGATGCAACAACATGAAACATTGGATTGGATTTGTTTCTAGAGACACATCTTAAGACCCGGTTCACACTGGGGCGACACGACAGGCGGCTCAGCCGTCTGACGAGTTGCGTCCCATTGAATGCAATGGAACCGTTATAATAGGAGCAACGCAAGTCGCTCCGACTTAGAAAAAGGTTCCTGTACGACTTCGGGGGCGGCTCGGGGCGACCTGCATTGACTTCTCTATAGAAGAAATCGCCTCTGAAGTCGTCCTCAGGACGACTTGCAGAGTCGCCCCCAAAGTTGTGCCGCTGCAGTGTGAACCGACTCTAACTAGTCATCGAGATCTGATTCTGCAATGCACACAGCTTTTATTTACCTTTTTATAGTAGCTTTTGATAGGCATCATCAGTCATATTTTCAATATTAATGCCCAAAGTTCTCAATTTCTGCCAGGGTATGCAAACTTTTGAGCGTGACTGTATAAATGAAGAAATGTACACTTGTAATATCCTGGTGTCTTGTGTTACTTGGGGCATCAGCAGTCATCTTATCTTTCCTGTAATCCTGGTGAAGACACAACCCTGCACTGCTTGCCATATACAGACCGGCCATTGTATGTGGCTGTAGAGTAGTTCACAGCACAGTATCCAGCCTGATCCGCTCCAGCAGTTCTCAGGAGCATGAAGCTTGAAAGAAGTCTTCATTATTTCACACAGAGGCCACTTCAACTCTATAGGAGGGTCTGTTATCCTGGACAACTGCAGGAAGCTCAGTGTTCATTACACAGGGTCCAGCCATTTATAGCTGTGTCTCACAATACAATTATTGTACCAAGCATGGGTGCGGTAAGTTCAGTGATGGTTACTTTTTTGAAAATGCCTGTGCTTGTCGAAGAGTACCTGCCAAAATTCACAATACATAAACCTGGAGTTGACAAAACTGAGCAACATTAATCCAATGGACAACCAGGGACATACCGTCACGTTGCTGGAATTCAGGTGGTTATACTGGGATGATGCCTGCAGACCTCCTGTGTAAATCTGAAGTGGTAATCTGTAAAAGCTTTTAAAGCGTTGCCTATGGATAGTAAAACGTACACAGTTTGTTGCCACCGCTGCACGCGTGTTCACAATATTAAAGCGTGAAATGTTGGTTATTCATTTCGTCTGCATAACATTATCTTTATATTTTACCAAAAATTTGAGTTATGTATTGTGTTATTTTTGTTGCATTAAAATTCAAAAAAGTATATTTTTTACCCCAAAAAATTATGTTTTGAAAAACTGCTGCGCAAATAAAATGTGGCATTAAAAATTGCAACACCCGCCATTTTATTTTCTAGGGTCTCTGCTTTAAAGCGGGAGTTCACCCATTTATTTAATGTTTGCCCTTTTCCCCTTAGATTCCTGCTCGTTTGGTCTAGGGGAATCGGCTATTTGTTTTAAAATATGATCAGTACTTACCCGTTTTCGAGATGCATCTTCTTCCGTCGCTTCCGGGTATGGGTCTTCGGGAGCGTGCGTTCCTTCTTGATTGACAGTCTTCCGAGAGGCTTCCGACGGTCGCATCCATCGCGTCACTCGTAGCCGAAAGAAGCCGAACGTCGGTGCGGCTCTATACTACGCCTGCGCACCGACGTTCGGCTTCTTTCGGAAAATCGTGACGCGATGGATGCGACCGTCGGAAGCCTCTCGGAAGACTGTCAATCAAGAAGGAACGCCCATTCCCGCAGCCCATACCCGGAAGCGACGGAGAGGATGCATCTCGTAAACGGTAAGTACGGATCATATTTTAAAACAACTAGCCGATTCCCCTAGGAAAAACGAGCATTAATCTAAGGGGAAAATGTGCTCTCTGAGGGTGAACCTCCGCTTTAAGAATAATATGTAATGTTCGGGGGTTTCTAAGAAATTTTCTAGCAAAAAAAAACTGATTGTCACATGTAAACACAAGAGCCAGAAACTACCTAGGTCTTCAAGTGGTTATACTAAATAGTGTTCACTTGGAGTGTTGATTTGAGCATGTGCATCCAGCGTGTGGGCGGAACCATTTTCCCGGTGACATCATTAAAGTTGCCATCTTTATCTGTACAGGGAATAGTGGAATATCTGCTTACTGTTGCAGCTACAAAAAATTGATACTTTTTAATACTCGCTGATACTGATACCTGCCGCAACAGTTTTGCTTGCACTTCAGCTGCCAGCAATGGTACAAAGCAACTAAAACTTATTTACAAATGAAAAATAAACTTTTTTTTTTTTTTTTTTCATTTTGTGCTTTTTTTTTTTTTTTTTTTTTTCAATGTGAAACATGTAAATATATGTTAAATGTGTAAAAATAACGAATAAGAAAAGTTGTAATTATTAATGGTTTATAAATTGAAGTGAACCAAAAAAGAAATCGGCTTAAAAATTATAATGAAATGGAGGAGAATAAGGCGTTCATTGAGGCTGATTAGAGTAAATTAAGGGTTAATAAGGGGTTAAACCGAGGAACATAAAAAAAAAAAAATCAGAGACTGTAGATGAAGAAACCGAAAGATGCACGGTTTCTTTTTACCTTAGTGTTTCAGGCCAGGTTCACACTGGTACAACATGGAAGTTGGACAACTTCCACTCCGGCTTTGTCGTACGACTTCATGTCTGACTTCCATGCGACTTCAATGAATCTGACTTTGATTCGACCATATTAGACCCTTTGGTCTGGTTTGGATCTTAAGGGGAACCCCCACGCCAAAATAAAAAATGGAGTGCCCCCCCCCCCCAAAAAAAATCCATACCAGACCCTTATCTGAGCACACACCCTGGCAGGTCAGGATCAACATGTGCGGGGGGTGGGTGCTTTGGGGCAGGGGGGCCCCCCACCCCACCCCAAAGTACCTTGGGTGGTAGTTGTCAGGGGCTGTGGGCAGAGGGGCTTATCGGAATCTGGAGACCCCCTTTAACAAGGGGGGCCCCAGATCTCAGCCCACCACCCTAAGTAAATGAGTATGGGGTACATTCACCCCCCAAAAAATGTAAAAAATAAAACCAGTACACAAGTCTTTTATTAAAGCAGCTCCAGCTTGTCTTCTCACTGCGCTGATTTCTTCTTTCTCTGGTTCTTCCTCCTGGTTCTTCTCGCTGTGCAGATGCCTTCTTCCTCTGCCGGTTTTTCTTCCTCTGGTTCTTCTCTCTCTGCTGTCTTCTTCCTCTGCTGGTTCTTCTCTCTCTCTGTTGTCTTCTTCCTCTGCCGGTTCTTCTTCCTCTGCCGGTTCTTCCTCCAGTTCTCCCAACACTAGCTCCCACTGTTTGTGTGTGTGTGTGTGTGTGTGTGTGTGTGTGTGTGTGTGTGTTCCCGACGTGTGCCTTTACTCATATAGTCCTGGGGTACGGCCATCCGCTGACATCTTCTGAAGACCCCACCCATTGTGATCTCACCGCCCAGGTAGTGGGAGAATCCCGCTGACGGCTAACAAAAACAAGTCTGAAAGTATCAGTTTTAGGTATTGGTGTATTTTACCGATACTCGTGCAAATGCTTAAAATCTGTATCACCGGTATCGGTGCAACCCTAAAAATATTCTTTATGACATACTTCTCCTGTATTGCATACTGCTTCTCCTAGAACTCGAAACGGAGGTTGCAGTCAGTTTTGCAGTGAGCCAGTTGCATGGAATATTGCATCATACCTCGCAAGGAGGGAGAGGCGAGACGGGAGCAGCAGAGGGGCGGGGTGCGCACGTGACATCATGCCCCAACTCGTGGCTCGGTTGGGGGAAGGAGCTGGGAGTGAGAGCCGCAGGAGGATGTGGGCCCCCACACGCAACGGTGTCCCAGCAACCAGAGGCGGGGTGCAAACGCGACTTCACTGTCCTTGCAAATAACTGCTGAAATACGGCAACACACTGGCGATCTGATGGACTGCGGGCTGCCATTTAATGATGGCTGGTTTAAACATTAATGACTGTGAGTTATTTTGAGGGGACAGCAAATTTACACTCTTATACAAGCTGTACACTCACTACTTTACATTGTAGCAAAGTGTAATTTCTCCAGTGTTGTCACATGAAAAGATATAATAAAATATTTAGGGGTGTACTCACTTTTGTGAGATACTTTATGTCACTAAAGAGAGACAAATGGAGGGCAGATGACATGGTGAACCCACAAAGCTTGCTTTACAGTACTAGTAAGGCTGTCCGGGTCCCGTAACAACTGTGACTCACGAAGCTTCCTGTGAAGAACGGCTTTTTGGGTGAAGTTGTTGTCAAAGATGTTTTTTCAAAAGAATAAATAGACATTCATGTACTTTTTTCTTTCATCTTTTCAGGTGTGCAGTGGTTTGCAAAGCTGTTTGTTGGATGCCTGTTAATGGTCACATGTGGCATGATGTATGCAATTTACCTATCCACGTATCATGAGCGCAAGTTCTGGTTTTCTAGTCGGAGGGTAAGAATTCTACAGAATATTGTTAGTTGCTGAAGTTCTGCAAGGCTTATCTGTCGCTGTGATCCGTACCAAGAGGCAGCAAGTAACTTGTCAGGAAGTCAAAATGATAGGAGATAGCGGTACAGTGGAGGAAGTGGTGAGATCCTGCATCTCTTGTGACACTCTAAAGCTGAGTGACAGGCACAAGAACTTTAATTAAAAGGGTTAGTTCACATTGTCACAAAAAAATGAAAAGGTGAACTAACATCCTACATCCTCCCTACCCCCTGGTCCCCACTGTACTTGCCTCCATTGGTAATGGAGTTGTCAGTGCCCACATAGCTGGTGTAGCAATCTGTGAATTTGAAATTCCCCCTTCTTCTTTTTGCAGGGCTTCCAGGATAGATCGGGGGAAATTCTCTGTGCCGGCTCTGACCAATCAGAATTGCTCTGATCTGTCCCAGAAGCCCTGCAGAGAGAATGGGGAAAAGAGAGGGGATTTCAAGTACTCGCGAATAACGATTACCAATACTTTTTTTTATGTCATGTAACAGTGGTACTAATATGCAGCACTGATAGGTGTCACTGATGAGGTGAGGACTGTGTCAGTAATTTATTTCTTTTTTTTTTTTTGTTACACACACACATACATATATATATATATATATATATATATATATATATATATATATATATATATATATATATATATTAGTGCGGGCACAAGGCACCCAGCATGCATCATATCACTCAGCAGGAGTGGGAATATTTTCTGTGATTATTTTCCATATGGACTTGTATATGATCACATCAGTGGTCTATATTTGATTGCACATTTGTTTTCACTTTGTTTACTAGCATGTATTATATCACTCAGCAGGAGTGGGAATATTCAGATTCTGTGATTATTTTCCATATGGACTTGTATATGATCACATCAGTGGTCTATATTTGATTGCAAATTATTTATTGCAACATTGGGCACTTTCCACCATTGCACACAGGCATGTATGCACTTTAATGATATCAACGTTTTTTTTTAATATTTTACTATGCCAAATTTATTAATTGAATTATAGAACAGCGCCAAATCTTCTACCATTTTTCTTCATACACTTTTACTTCATTTAGGTGACCGTAACGCGTAGAGGCTGCAGTCCTTTCTTTTTTTCAACTCCCTAGGAATGCAAGTCCTGCCAATTTAAAATATCCATAGCGCGGAATCACATTTTAACTCATTAGCTGATACTCGCCCAACAAATTAGCCCAACAAATTAAACTCAAAATACTAACAGTAACTTACAAAGCCACCCACAACTTGGCCCCCAGCTACATCACTAGCCTAGTCTCGAGATACCAACCAAATTGTTCTCTTTGTTCCTCCCAAGACCTCCTACTCTCTAGTTCCCTCGTCACCTCCTCCCATGCTCGTCTACCAGGACTTCTCCCGAGCCTCTCCTATCCTTTGGAATTCCCTACCCCAATCTGTCCGACTATCTTCAACTCTGTACAGTTTTAGGCAATCCCTGATTTATTTTCTCTTCAGAGAAGCCTATCCTGCCTCCACATAACAACTGTACTTTCATTTTCCCTCTGATTCCTCCTGTATTGTATTGTATTGTAAATGTGCGGTTTGCCCTAATGAAAAGCATTGCACAAACGGTTGACGCTATTGAAATCCTGTATTATAATAATAGTAGTTTTGTGTAGGGTCACTCACCCTAAGGCTAGCTCTATGTGACTCCAATTTCAGCTGATTTCTGCTGGGTCAACCAAGATTTGAGCCATAGGAGACCCTGTCCACCTGACTTGTTGACTTCAGATGTAGAAAATTGTCAGCCAAACAGCCACTGCATCCAATCAGATGCAGTTACTGTTGGGGTACTCGCACCACCATGGGTGCTGCAGTACAATATCCAGCATTGTAGACACCTCCTTATATGCTGTTTAGCATGCATGGGGAAATTTGCAAGTGTATGGCTAGCATAAGTGCCTCACAAGCATTAGATTTTATTTGAGTTCACAAGAAACATTCTTTATGCTGCAGAGGTCTGCCGGCCAGATAAATGCTGTCCTAAGGATCCACTTAGAGCTGGCGACTTTGTGACCTCAGGACACCAGAAGTAAACAAGGCTTGTGGCACACTAGGTCAGGCATTTAATCCACCATGTTTTACCTGTGGTACCAGGGGTCAGCAAAGGCCAGGGCAAAGCTGTTTTTAATTAGAAGAAAAAAAGATTTGAGCTATCCTTTATCTTTATTTAAACATGCCTTACCCTAATAACCAAAGATTCTAGTGGAGTCATTTGGCTGGAAATGCTTCTGATGTAATAGAGCGAGTTTCGTCATTGAAAGTATGTTTTCAGTAGCGTGTATTCGATTCTCCCTTTTATCTACTAACTGCTTAAAACATAAAAGAGAAGTGTAATATACAGCTATGCTTTCACATGCTTCTGACCAGGGCCTTGGGGTGTCTTATGAATTCTCTCATCCAAGTTACTTTGATGTGAAAATAGTGCAAAATTAAGTGATGTTATTGTCCATAGCAGTCTGTCTGAACCTAGCAAAAGTGTGTCCATTTCTTGAAAGGAATGAAGGAATTTAAAGTGGTGTTCCGCCCAAAGAGAATAATTAAAAATCAGCAGCTACACATACTGCAGCTGCTGGCTTTTAATAAATTGACACTTACCTGTCCTGGAGTCCAGCGATGTCGGCACCCGCAGCTGGTGTTTCCATCACCTGTCGCGTGCTGTCATTGCGGGTAAGGGTACCCGGCAGTGTAGCCTTTCGGCTTCACGCTGGGAACCCTGCTGGGCATATATGCAATGCCCGCTCCTCTCTCCTCCTGGCTCGGTGTTTCATCAGATTTGGCGACCCGTCAGAATGTGAACGGAAGTGACGTTCCGTCGCCACCATCTTGCTACAACCGGCACTCCTTCATAGTAGGGATACACTGAGAAGGGGAAAGCGGACATCTTGTTACACCCACCAGAGTTTTGCATTTTACATTTATTTTAAACAGTAAAGTGAGTTTATATAGTGGAATACAGTACTTAGAAGTCCGTCTGACTGGTTACATGTTGGATTGTAAAAGCAGCGGGAAGCCTTCTCATCTCATAGGTTTGCTAATCTGAAGTTTGCTGCTTTCAAAATTCAACATGTAACCAGTCACACAGACTTCTAAGTCCTGTATTTCACTATATAAACTCACTTTACTGTTAAAAATAAGTGTACAATGCAAAACTCCAGTGTGTGTAACAAGATGTCCGCTTTCCTCCTTCTCAGTGTATCTTTACTATGGAGGAGTGCGGGGTGTAGCAAGATGGCAGTGACATAACATCGGTTCCGTTACACATTCTGACGGGTCGCCTAATTTGACGAAACACGGGCGGTCGGGGGAGGGAGGAGGAAGGAGGCGGCTTGCATATTGAGCCTATAGGGCGGATCGGCCCTGGCGCAGAGTATGGTTTGTTGTAGTCTTGAGTATGTAACGTACAGCACAATGTATAAAGCAGCCTTTTTCAACCAGGGTGCCCAGGCAAAATGCCTAAAAATTGCCCCAAAATTGTTTACAAGTCAGTGAGTGGATGAAATCTGCCTTTTTAGTTACACAAAGTCACAGGATTTCATTGTACATCATTACAACCTTCTAGCTGCCAACCTCCTAACCTCCTATTATTATTATTATACAGGATTAATACAGCGCCAACAGTTTATGCAGCGCTTTACCATATAAAAGAAAGATAATACAGTTATAATACAATAGAATACAAGAGGATTAAGAGGGTCCTGCTCAATAGAGCTTACAATCTAATAACCAATGACATCATCAGTTGATGAGTATGTCAGTTGCCTGCATATCATCCTTGTTTGACCCTCCCTTGCCTCTTTCCATCAGCTTTGGGGTCTCATTAGTGTGATGGAGAAAAACTGAGGGAGAGAGAAATACTGGAATACTAGTCGGTACCAGTGTGCAAAAGTGTATTTGGATGCCAAGCCCAGTAATGTTGGCATTCTGACAAATGTCCCTCATTGTGCTTTCTCTCATCATCAAGGTAGCTATATAAATAGGGTTCCTGGACTAAGTGTTGTACAAAACTAACCACCAGTTAGTGGGCATCTCCTCTCTAATCGGAGAAGCGGAGGGTCCCTTGATCACCACAATCTAGGGTAAATAATTTAAATTGTAGATTGTGGTGCACCAGTCACAGTTCGGAGAGGTCCATTGGTTTAGCCTAATTGCGGCATAAGCGTGTGACACAGCTTCCAGTGGAAAAGATCGGCAGTAATGACGTCATGATTGTAAAGGTGGGGCACATCTCTTGTTTGAAATATCTCTAGATCAGAATTAAAAGTAAGAGCTATTTACTCTTTAAAGAGGAATTTCATCTATCATTGTTAAATTTTGCACTAGCTTGGACCAATGTTACTTTGTACATACCACCATCCTTCCTGCTGCATGCCCCTGGAATCTGGAAATCACTGAAGTGATGTCACCACCCCGTCTCTCTACCTCATCCAATCGGAGGATTCCTTCTGCAAATGCAAAGCAGAGCGACTTACCTCCTGAACCCAGAAGCAAATTGAGATCAATGTGCCTGACCCTCAGACCCTCAGGCTCCCTGTGATACTACCATAAGTAATGGGTCCCAATGGGATTAGTTGCTCCCTCCTTCTCTTTTCTCAAAGACAGCCTTGTTTTTCTTTCTATGTTATGTTGAAAACCCGTATATAGATGGCTTATTGTTTGATGTAAGACGCTTTTGACAACATCAGTTGTGATGTATTGCTATGCCATTCACAAATAAAGATTTTACAAAAAAAAAAAAATTGAGATCAATGGGGAGCGGTGTCTATTTCATTAATTTCCGGCTTCCAGGAACATTGGCCATGATTGATATAACTATGTATAAAATATTTGTATCTGGAATTCCTCTATAAAGGAGAAGTACAACCAAAGCTTGTTTGGCTGTACCTCTCCCATGAATTACAGAAGTGCAGTTCGTTCTACAGTCCTGTGACCCATTTTCAGCCAACAGCGGGCTGAAGCCCACGGTCGGCTGATGTCACAGAGCCGGTCCATGCTGTGGAAAGATCATGATCATATGGACCAGATCTACCCAGCAATGGGCCGTCGCCTGGCTCAGCCTCTCAGTGAGCCTCTGAGAGACTGAGCCAGCTGCTCCCACCCCCTACACAGCCCAGTGCTTCAGGTGAGTGCAGGGGCGGGTTAGGGAAGAGCAGAGTGCTGGTGATGGAACACTGAGAACTGAGCGATCAGTAGTGTTTGATCGCTCAGTTCTCAGTCTTAAAGCCGACTGGGATCAACTGTAGCATCAGATCGATGCTGCATCCACCTAGGTAGAAAAACAAAACTTCTCTTTTAAGGTTTGATACTCTGATTGTGGTGTAGTGCTTTTTGGTAGGTGACGCTTCTTGTTGCCCATAGTGACTCATTTGCCTCCATTTGTAATTTTTGCAGAGCAAGGTTGAACATTTATCAAAAAAAGAATTCTATAGGGAACAGGAATAACAATAGCAAAGTTCTAGTAATACCGATTTAAAATGGGTATAAAAAATAAAAATAAAATGGGTATATAGTTAACACTGTGTTGCACTTATTTCCTCTCTAGGATCTTGAACGAGAAATCACTTTTCAGGGAGATGGAGCCGTGTACTATTCATTTTATAAAGACATGCTGCGAGCCCCGTCATTTGAAAGAGGTATAGTAATCTAGAACTCTTAGCTATCTATCAAACACATGATACTTAGCTTAACTTTGTTTTGGACTATTCTTGTTTGCCTCTGAATTTTAATTGATGTGCTTTTTATTTCAGGTGTATTTGAATTGGCCTATAACAATAGGACTGTGCCCATGAAGACTATCAATGCTGTCCAGCAGATGACCCTGTACCCGGAGCTCATAGCCAGTGCCCTGTATCACATGTCTGGTAGTAAGGTAAATTCTACAACTTTCAGGGTCACTTCCCTAGAAATGTCATTAAAGAGGAAGTAAACCCTCACAATTTTTTTTTTTTTATATATAAAAAAAAAAAACCCTGCAAGAGAAAGGCACAGCATACTAGCTCATTATGTGGCACTTACCTGAGATCGAAGTTCTCCTCGGCCGCCGCCGCCATGTCCCCTCGGAGCTTCTTCCTGTTACCGGCGCTGTGATTGTCCGGAGCGGCGATGACATCCCTCCCGCGCCGTTGTCTACGGCGCACATGTGCCGTAGACATCGGTGCATTCAATACTGCAAATATCTCCTTAACTGTGTAGGTTAAGGAGATATTCCTTGCACCTACAGGTAAGCCTTAATCTAGGCTTACCTATGGGAGCAAGGTGAAAGGGGGGGTTTACAACCACTTTAAAGGAGAGCTAAAGTTAAAGTGGTTGGTTGTAAAGGCTAAAGGTTTTTTACCTTCATGCATTTTTAAGCGTGATAGTAAAAAACCTTGTGTGCTGCTTCCCCCACAGTCCCCTCCTTAAGCCTCATACACACGATTAGACTTCCATCGGACTTATCCGTGGATTTTTGTTCAAAGGGCGTTGACCGTGAACTTGTTCTACATAATCATGGCAGAACTTTTTCAGCCAACATTCACCAAATAACGTGGCTTTTCAGCTCTTTACCGCCACCCTTTGGGCAACTTCTGCTATTGTCTGATTTTTAGCATTGGTTCGAAGCATGCGTGTTTTGTACTTTATACTTTAGTCCGATGAACTTGTGTACATACGATCGGATCATGCTCCATCGGACATTTGTTGTCGGAAAGTTTGAGAGCATGCACATCGAACATTTGTGCGTTGAAAACCCGGAAACATTTGTCCGATGGAGCATACAGACAGTCGGATTGTACGATAAAACACATCTGTTGACCGTTGTTTTCGAAAAGTCAGATCGTGTGTATGGGCCTTAATACTCACCTGAGCCCTCTCTTGATCCAGCTGTGTGTATGAGTGCTTTGACTGTCCCAGGACTCCCTTTTGGCCGAGACAGCAGTGGGAGCCAATAACAGCCAGTGAGCCAATGAGGAGAGAGTGGGGGTGGGCCCGAGCTGTGGCTCTGGGTCGTATGGATGCATAGAGCAGGGCTTTGGAGTAAGCACACACCATTGCCCCCTTTGTAAGTGACTTGCTATTGCACTGGTCAAGGGGGAGGAGCGCTGGCGAGAAGAGAAGAATCAAGGCTGCTCTGTGCAAAACCACTGCACAGAGCAGGTACGTTTTTTTATATATATATATATATATATATATATATATATATATATATATATATATATATATATATATATATATATATATATATATATACTTGCCTGCTCTGGGCAGTGGTTTTGCACAGAGCAGCCTTAATTCTTCTCGCCAGCGCTTATATATATATATATATATATATATATATATATATATATATATTTATATTTATTATTATTATTATTATTATTATTATTATTATTATTAATTTTTTTTTTTTTTTTTGTCGCTGTGTGAGGCCTTTTATGTGACCAAATGCTCTAGGGAAGGGTTCCCTGGAATCGATCACAGAGACAGAACTGAGATTGTTTCTTCTCCTGTACAAAGTGCAGATATTCTTACCACTGTGTCTGGTCTCTTCACAGGGTGCCGTGGACCCCGTATATTTCTACATCGGAATCATATTTGGCCTACAAGGAATATATATCGGTGCCTTATTTGTCACCAGCTGGATGATGAGTGGCACCTGGCTGGCTGGGATTTTGACAGCTGCCTGGTTTATTATTAACAGGTACTAACTGGAATTCATTTAAAGCTGACTTTTTACTCTGTTTAAGAAATAAAAAAAGATTGGTTATTCACAATAATGCTATTAAATATTAAATTCTAGCTGTAAAACCCCTGAAAAGTGGGCATTTCCCAGACATTAGCAGTGTACCATACTAATAACATTGTAAGGTTTAAACCGCCAACCAGTATATGGAGGTTCACACCACCCACAGTGGTTTATATTAGCGTTAAACTGTGTGCATAGCCAAAACTTGTTTTACGGAGTAGGGAAGGATTGGAACCCGTTTTTTTTTTTTTTTTTTTCAAACGTTTTTTCCTGAAATACATACGGGGGCAGATCCACAAAGAAATTACGCCGGCGTATCTACTGATACGTCGGCGTAATTTAAAAATTACTGCGTCGTATCTTTGTTTTGAATCCTCAAAACAAGATACGACGGCATCTGGGTTAGATCCGACAGGCGTACGTCTTCGTACGCCGTCGGATCTCGGATGCAATTTTTCGACGTCCGCTAGGTGGCATTCCCGTCGTAATCCGCGTCGAGTATGCAAATGAGCTGTTTTCGACGATCCACGAACGTACGCGCGGCCGTCGCATTTTTTTACGTCGTTTCCGTTCTGCTTTTTCCGGCATATAGTTAAAGCTGCTATATGGTGGCGTACTCAATGTTAAGTATGGCCGTCGTTCCCGCGTCTAATTTTGAAAATTTTACGTCGTTTGCGCAAGTCGTCCGTGAATGGGGCTGGACACCATTTTTACGTTCACGTCAAAACCAATGACGTCCCTGCGACGTCATTTAGCGCAATGCACGGCGGGAAATTTTAGGGACGGCGCATGCGCAGTTCGTTTGCTGCGGGGACGCGCTTCATTTAAATTAAACATGCCCCCTACCCGCCGCATTTGAATTCCGCGCCCTTACGCCGCGAGAGATGCACTACGCCGCCGTAACTTACGGCGCAAATTTGTTGAGGATTCAAACTTATGCCAAGTAAGTTACGGCGGCTTAGCGTCTTAGATACGCTGCGCCGATGCAGATCTTTGTGGATCTGCCCCAAGGGATCCAAGTTGGGCAATACAAAACTCCACACAGGAAGAAATAGAAATGGCAGCTATAGGTGGCTCTCCCTGAGAATAACCCATAAACAATAACAAATAGCTCACATTTTTTTTTTAAGGGCAATATGTTTATAGAACTAGAATGCCAAAATTGGGCTGGACTAGATCAATAGGTGGCTGAGAAGGTTGGCGGTGAAGGGAAATAGAGCACAGAATGGGAAGCGTTGGGTAGAATCAGGGAGGTAGCCACATCGGGACCCCCTGGTACTTCCCTCCTAAATAATATAAATAGTTTGTACCTTTTTTTGGGGGGGTGGGTACATAGGGTCTAAACAGAGAGGTTGGATGGACTCTAGACCACAGTCGGGAGGAAGACTGGAAAAGGTATTCATTCCTTAAAGAGTAGGGTTTGTCTCATACCTCCTTTTTTTTACTTTCTATGTAATGTAAACTGGTAATTGTATGCATACGGCGGGGTACGTGGAATCCCCTCGATTTTTAATGTTGTTTTTTTTGTGTGCTTATTTTAGGAATACTACTAGTGTGTTTACTTGTTTTGTACCCGTGTTTTTAATTGTTTTGTATTATATTTTTTCCTAAAATTTTATTAAAAAAGAGTTTAAAACCAAATTAGGCAAAACAAAACTCCATAAAGGGAGAAATAGAAAGCGGCCTGGTTCTCTAAGAAGTGGTGAGAAGAAGCTTATTAAAGCGGTGGTTCCCCCTTAAAAACGACTTTTTCTTATTCCACTGCCCCCCCACATTCCATCACGATTAAGGCTCTTATTATTTTTTTCATGCTGTACATACCTTAGTACAGCATATTCACCCGTGCATCCGGGTTGCGAGTCCCGCGGGAGTGGGCGTTCCTCACATGCTGTTGATTGACGTTTTGCCCAAAAACGAGCTCCCCCCCGTCGCGTAAGCCGCGTCACGGTTGGCGAAAGGAGCCGAACGGCGAGTCGGCGCTATACTGCGCATGCGCATCGCCGTTCGGCTCCTTTCACCAATCGTGACGCGGCTTACGCGACAGGGGGTGAGCTCGTTTTTGGGCAAAACGTCAATCAACAGCATGTGAGGAACGCCCACTCCCGCGGGACTCGCAACCCGGATGCACGGGTGAATATGCTGTACTAAGGTATGTACAGCATGAAAAAAATAATAATAGCCTTAATCGTGATGGAATGTGGGGGGGCAGTGGAATAAGAAAAAGTTGTTTTTAAGGGGGAACCACCGCTTTAAAATAAAGGGGGTCAAGAATGGGGAAAAAAACAACAACTTCAGAATCAAACAAGTAACAATAAAGACATTATAGAATAATTGAAGGGTTCAGGGAATCCCCAAAGACCCTGAAACACCAGCATACAATGAAGACATTATGATTAAAGTAATGCCCCTCCCCAGCCATAGCTTGGGGCTCGCTCATGGCAAATAGTCACCAGATATATCTGGAGTAAAGAATAGGAAAAGATAAGGGGGTAGGGGGAGAAGGGTGGTAGGGTGAGAGGGGAGGGCATTCCGGGGGTTGACCCGACAAGTGTCTCTGCACTAAAAAAAATAGGGGGCGAGTAGTACTAGAGGTCAGGGCTCTAACAGCGTAGTGTCGGGGTAAGAATTTGTCTGCCAAGGGTTGCCGAATTTTTAAGCATGGGCTGATTCTATCTTGTGGCCACTGTAGATTCTATCTATCTACAGTGGCCACAATTTTGGCGTGTATCCTTTCTTGGGTGCTAAAATTGGATTGAAAAAGGCCAAAAATGCAGAGAGCGGGCGTTTTCCAGGACCTAGCAATAGTTTTCTTGGCTGCCGTTGTAACTTTGCTCAGGCACGGGGCATTGTGATCAGCAAAGCCACCTGAGCCTTGGGTTGTATGGCTGTATCAAATAAGCTAATGAGAATTTGAAAGATCTCTAGCAGCCTCCGCAGGCCTCGCTGCCTTGGAAGCAAAGGACAGATAGACAGTGACACCCACTACTTCAGTGATCTCCACTTGCTTCGGGGTCCCTTGCTGAGAGGCTGATCTTCTGCATTGTAAACACAGGAGGTCGGCTGCATGACGTGGGCACCATTCAGAGAATACTTTGCGTTTTCTGTATGAATGCAAAGCATTCTCTGAATGTCGCCCATGCCGAGTGGCCAACCTTCTATGTTCACAACGCAGGAGAGTAGCTGCTTGGCATAGAACCCAGAAGCAAGTAGAGATCACTGAAGTAGCGGTGTCTTCTTCAGCGATTTCTAGCTTCCAGGGGCATTGGCCAGGTATGTCATATACAAAGTTATAGTGAGCCAAGCTGTACCGATTAATCTATGTATAACATTAATTAATATCATGATAATTAATAATTTAAATACAGTGTAATTAATATACCATTGAAAGTATTTTGCTATCTCTGTTCAATAATCACAAAAAATACATGGTGATCGTGTCACAAATTCCAAATTGTTGAAACAAACTGAAATGGAGCAAAAAAGAGAAATATATTGCACGGGTTTACATTCAGTATAATGTCTGAGAAATAAATGGCTCATCACCAAAGCCTATTATATACACAAATATGACTTTTTCTAATTTAGCTAGGGATGCTTTTGATCAATAAATGCACTTTATTTCAGGACAGATACCACCCGCATGGAAGACTCCATTCCTCTGAGAGAAAACTGGGCTCTCCCATACTTCGCATGTCAGGTTGCCGCACTCACAGGCTTTTTAAGAAACAGCAGCAATGTATATGCAGAGGTGAGTCGCCTGAACAAAATGTCTTTCTCTGGATGGTCACAGCAGGCCTCTGAGGTATTTTCCCTCTTCTAAAGGGGAAGGACGATGCATACTAGCCCATTATGCTTTTAATTTACAGGGTTTTCATTGAGCAAAAATTGAACTAAAACCCATCTGGGTTTACTTCCTCATTAAAGGGGTTCCTTTTAACCACTTGGGATCCGCGCTATGGACGAAAGACGTCCACAGCGCGGCTCTCAATTGCCGAGTGGACGTCTTTGTTGTTGACATTCCCCGTGCGCGCCGCTGGGGGCGCGCAGCGGGAAAACAACGTGCCCGGCGCATCACTGGGAACCCGATGCGCATGCCTGGCGGCCGCGATGTCCGCCAGGTGCCCGCGATCGTCGGTGTCAGCAGGGACGTGGAGCTCTGTGTGTAAACACAGAGTTCCACGTCCTGTCAGGGAGAGGGGAGACCGATCTGTGTCCCTTGTACATAGGGACACAGCATCGGTCACCTCCCCCAGTCAGTCCCCTCCCCCCACACAGTTAGAACACACCCAGGATACACATTTAACCCCTTCCTCACCCCCTAGTGTTAACCCCTTCCCTGCAGTCACATTTATACAGTAATTGGTGCATTTTTATAGCACTGATCGCTGTATAAATGTGAATGGTCCCAAAATTGTGTCAAAAGTGTCCGATACGTCCGCCGCAATATCGCAGGCCTAACATAAAAATCGCAGATCGCCGCCATTACTAGTAAAAAAAAAAATCATAAATCTATCCCCTATTTTGTAGGCGCTATAACTTTTGCGCAACCCAATCAATATATACGCTTATTGCGATTTTTTTTTTTTTTTTTTTTTAAACAAAAATATGTAGAGGAATACGTATCGGCCTAAACCGAGGGAAATTTTGTCTGTGGCATAGGGCACTAGAGTCTGATGCTGTGATTACAAATAGGACCATTTAATATCAAGATGTTAATGCTCTGTTCTCTTTCCAGAGATTCTGTTACCTGTTGATGAGTGCATCTACCTACACATTTATAATGATGTGGGAGTACAGCCACTACCTGCTTTTCATACAGGCCTTATCGCTGTGTCTGCTTGATGGCCTCTCCATGATCAAGAAAGAGAAGGTAAAGACTGAACTTGAGCAAATATTTAATATTGGACCCCTTTCACACTGGAGCGGTTTGCAGACGCTATTGCGCTAACAATAGCACCAGCAAACCCACCCTAAGCAGCTGCTGCTAGCAGTGCGATTAGCAGGACAGGAAAAAAAGTCCTGCTAGCCGCATCTTTGGAGAGGTGAAGGAGCGGTGTGTATACCACTCCTTCACATCTCCCGCCCATTGAAATCAAAGGGACAGCGCGGCTATACCACTGGCAATGCGCCTGCAGGGGCGCATTGCGGGCGGTTTTAACCCTTTTTCGGGTGCTAAAACTGCCCCGCTAGCGGCTGAATAGCTCCGCAAAATTAGCAGTAAAGCGCCGCTAAAAATAGCAGCACTTTACCGCCGCCGCACCTCCCGCCCCAGTGTGAAAGGGGCCTTAGTAATGTGTTCTGATCCTTCATTGCATCTCAGTAGCATAAATCTTAACTACTTGCCGACCGCGCACCGTCATTATACGGCGGCAGGTCGGCTCTCCTGGGCGAGAGCCCGTAGCTATACGGCGGCTCTTTGAGCGGCCACTAGGGGCGCGTGCGCGCCGCCGGAGGCCCGCGCGCCCCCCGCTCGCCCCCGACTCCCATGCGTGTGCCCGGCGGGCTCGATCGCCGCCGGGCACCCGCGATAGCTCGTTACAGAGTGGGGACCGGGAGCTGTGTGTGTAAACACACAGCTCCCGGTCCTGTCAGGGGGGGAAATGCTGATCTTCTGTTCATACAATGTATGAACAGAGGATCAGTGTTTTCCCCTAGTGAGACCACCCCCCCCCCCCCCACAGTAAGAACACACCCAAGGACATACTTAACCCCTTCCCCGCCCCCTAGTGTTAACCCCTTCACTACCAGTGGCATTTTTATAGTAATCCAATGCATTTTTATAGCACTGATCGCTATAAAAATGTGTCAAAAGTGTCCGCCATAATGTCGCAGTACCGAAAAAAAATCGACGATCGCCGCCATTACTAGTAAAAAAAATATGTTAATAAAAATGCCATAAAAATACCCCCTATATTGTAAACGCTATAACTTTTGCGCAAACCAATCAATAAACGCTTATTGCGATTTTTTTTTTTTTTTTTTTTACGAAAAATATGTAGAAGAATACGTATCGTCCTAAACTGAGGGAAAAAAAAGTTTTTTTATATATTTTTGGGGGATATTTATTACAGCAAAAAGTAAAAAATATTCATTTTTTTCAAAATTGTCGCTCTATTTTTGTTTATGGCGCAAAAAATAAAAACCGCAGAGGTGATCAAATACCACCAAAAGAAAGCTCTATTTGTGGGGAAAAAAGGAGGCCAATTTTGTTTGGGAGCCACGTCGCACGACCACGCAATTGTCAGTTAAAGCGGCGCAGTCCCGAATTGCAAAAAGTGCTCTGGTCTTTGGGCAGCAATATGGTCCGGGGGTTAAGTGGTTAATACTGTTAAGATACATAAACCCATAACGCTAACTTTGTCTTGGTCAGGACACTATCTGCATGGAGTTTGCATTTCCTCCCTCTGCTAGCATTGATTTCCTCTGGGTACTCCAGTTTCGTTCTACACTGCAAGACACAATATGTAAAGCGCTGCAAAAATTGTTGGTACTGTATAAATACAGTACCTGTAACAAATAAAGATCGACTGATCTAAAGCAATCTGTTACCTGTGAAGGAGAAAGATATACTTAAAGCAGAACTGGTTTTTAAGTATAAAGGTGCTGGTGTAGTGTCAGTATACAGGAGTCCTAGCAGGTGTTCACAGCATTTTTACTGATCTTGAAAACACAGAAGGATAGCCTAGCATGCTGTAAGACAAGCAAAGCTAAAGGAAACTACCATTTCAGACCTCTCATTTTGAAAATGCTAGTTGCCTGGCGATAATGCAGATTCAGTGGCTTCAGAGTTTTGTCATCTGAAACAAATGTGCACATTAGATCTTATGACCTTTTTGGTTGCGTGCTTGTTCTGGGTAATTAACTCTGAAAGTACTGAAGCCAGAGACCGCCAGGCAGGAAGTCGTGATGGTGTCCTACCTACCTGTTTCTCTGTAACAGTGTTGGTGAGCTAGAGAGCTTACACACCTTTGGCCGTTATGTTTGTCACTTGAAGCCAACGATGCACATTACAGTCTCATTGTACAGTTTCCTTTAAATTTACCAAAACTGGTAAAGCCTGGCAGGATGCGAACCCATGTATGTACACTAGAAAGGGGGTGCACCATAAAACACACATAGCTGAATACAGGTTGGGTTACATTCAAACTCCTCCTTCCTTCCTTCCTTTTTTTTTTTGGTGTGTTTTAAGTGTTGTGCGTTTTTATGAGTTATGATTTCTCCTAATAAAAGGTGTCTTTTGCTGGAAACACCACCCATTATCCAGGGATCCTCAAACTATGACCCTCCAGCTGTTGTAGAACTACATATCCCATGAGGCATTATAACACACTGACATTCACAGACATGACTAGGCATGAAGGGAATTGTAGTTCCTGAACAACTGGAGGGCCGTAGTTTGAAGACCCATGCATTATGCAGTAGATGGGGTTTTCTTTTTACACACTACAACAACACAGCGGTTTAAATGCACCCTTAACCACTTAACCCCCGGACCATATTGCTGCCCAAAGACCAGAAGACTTTTTGCGATTCGGGACTGCGCCGCTTTAACTGACAATTGCGCGGTCGTGCGACGTGGCTCCCAAACAAAATTGGCGTCCTTTTTTTCCCACAAATAGAGCTTTCTTTTGGTGGTATTTGATCACCTCTGCGTTTTTTTTTTTTTGCGCTATAAACAAAAATAGAGCGACAATTTTGAAAAAAATGAATATTTTTTACTTTTTGCTATAATAAATATCCCCCAAAAATATATAAAAAAACTTATTTTTTCCTCAGTTTAGGCCGATACGTATTCGTCTACATATTTTTCGTAAAAAAAAATCGCAATAAGCGTTTATTGATTGGTTTGCGCAAAAGTTATAGCGTTTACAAAATAGGGGGTATTTTTATGGCATTTTTATTAATATATTTTTTTACTAGTAATGGCGGCGATCAGCGATTTTTTTTTTCGGTACTGCGACATTATGGCGGACACTTCGGACACTTTTGACACATTTTTGGGACCATTGGCATTTTTATAGCGATCCGTGCTATAAAAATGCATTGGATTACTATAAAAATGCCACTGGCAGTGAAGGGGTTAACACTAGGGGGCGGTGAAGGGGTTAAGTATGTCCCTGTGTGTTCTTACTGTGGGGGGGGGTGGCCTCACTAGGGGAAACACTGATCTTCTGTTCATACATTGTATGAACAGAAGATCAGTGTTTCCCCCGCTGACAGGACCGAGAGCTGTGTGTTTACACACGCAGCTCCCGGTCCCCACTCTGTAACGAGCGATCGCGCCCGCCGGGCACACGCACGGTAGTCGGGGGCGAGCGGGGGCGCGCACGCGCCCCCTAGTGGCGGCTGAAAGAGCCGCCGTATAGCTACGGGCTCTCGCCCAGGAGAGCCGACCTGCCGCCGTATAATGACGGTGCGCGGTCGGCTAGTGGTTAAAGAGGTGTTCCACCCAGAAAAAATAAAATGAAAACCAGCAGCTACATATACTGCAGCTTCTGGCTTTTAATAAATGGACACTTACCTGTCCTGGAGTTCAGCGATGTCCACACAGGCAGCTGATGTTTCCATCAGCTGTCGGGTGCTGCCGCCGCCATTGCGGATAAGGGTACCTGGCAGTGTAGCCTTTCGGCTTCACGCTGGGAGCCCTACTGCACATGCGCAAGGCCCACTCCTCTCTTCTACTGGCCCAGAGAAGGGAGCCCTGCGCTGACGTCACGGGCCGCAGCCCAGACTCCCGGAAGTGGGAAAGAATACCTGTCAGACAGGTATCCTGTCCCCCTCCCCCCGAAAGGTGGCAATTGTGGCCCTGGAGGGGGGGGGGGAGGGATCCGGTGAGCGGAAGTTCCACTTTTGGGTGGAACTCCGCTTTAAAGTGGATGTAAACCCGATTTTCATTAAATTTGACCTGGGCACATATATCTGTAATGTTTTTAGCTGTTTTGTTATGTTATCAGCATGATAACTTTTGACAATTTCTCAGAGAAGGGCGATAAAAGCAGCTGAAAATGTGTGTTATAAATAGATAAGCAGAGAGCTTGTCTTGTCACATCACAGCTCTGCAAGTCTCTGCCTATGTGGCGAAGGGGGGGGGTGCCTTTCCTCTAATCAGCTGTTTCCCAGTGTAAGCCAAGAATACACTCCTACTGCTGAATGAGGAAGTGAAAATTCTAGCCCGATATAAGAATTTTAAAGAATATAGAAAGGGAAAGACAGCAGATATATATGTAAAACTTATGTAGGAGGATTTGTTTAATCTCTGTATCATCTGAGGCTGTTTACTTCACTGGGTATATGCAAGGGCTTACATCCACTTTAAAGCCTGATACACACGGGCCGAATATCAGGTGACATTAGCTGGCATAATAGAAGCCAGCCCACATTCGGCCTGTGTGTATGGCAGCTGGTTTGACAGAAGCCGGCCATTTGGCTGGCTTCTGTCGAAGGCTTATGAACAAAAAAGGTCTGCTGACCAGCTTCCAATCAGCGCTCTCAGCCAATGGCTGACTGGAGTGTTCTGGGTGGGGGCGTACTCCTGCATACCTCCCAACTTTCTGAGATGGGAATGAGGGACACCTATCAGCAAAAGTATGCAGGCATAGGACACACCCCCTTGCCACGCCCCCTTAAAGGAGAATTGTACAAAAAAATAAGATTGGTTAAACCCACAAGTGCTTTTTTTTACCACTACTATTTCTTTATATTGGCTTTTGGAATTTACAAATGCAGCAATTTAGAAATCAGATGAAAGGTTTAGCACTGGGAAACACTCTGTGATAGATAAAAAGTGCATTTTATATACATCTGTATAAATCAGACCAAAATGAGGAGAATGAGGGACATTGCTCCAAATCAGGGACAGTCCCTCGAAATCAGGGACAGTTGGGAGGTATGCTCCTGTCAGAACACAATAGCACAGCAGGGGAGATCACTGTACTAACATCAAATTGTTATTTCAGCGGCTCCAACCTGAGCTGTTAGGTTGTTGTTTTTTTTTCCGTTCAACCTGCACGAGACATTTGGCCTGTTTACTAGGCTTTAAGGTGGTCCTGCCACAATTTTTGTATTTTAACATTTGATTTTTTTGTTTTTTATTTTTCTTAGGTTTATGAAGTCCATAAGATGTACCTGTTCTCTGTGTTCCTGGGATATTTACTACAGTTTGAGAACTCGGCTCTGCTGACATCCCCTCTTCTAAGCCTTGTTGTGGGTTGTATGATTGCCAAAAGCCTCCAGGTACTGCATGATGGAATTTAATTCATAGTACCTCTTGTATTGTACTATTTTTTTATTTTAATTTCTTTGATAAATGTGTTAAAGAAATCAACTTGCTCTTATCAATCTGTGGTAATGTTTGAAAACCTCATCAGATCAGCAGGTAACTTTTGAACCAAGCTTTAGATTGTTTAAAACTTCTAAAGCCCCAAAGACCCTCACTTTGCACCTGCATTTCCAACTGTTTCTCTATGGAGATTGGAGGCACCCCATCAAGCTCTTTGCTTCCTTTAAATGATGCATTAATCTTTGGGAGCATATTACATGTTCTACCTGTTTTTAGAAAAACATAGAATATCCAGGCTCAAACTTACCGACCAATCGGCAACCAACCAAATTCACCTGTCTAGCTGTGTGCGTTAAAAACAGAGGTTTAGTTGCACGCATTTGCAAATGCATGTGTAAGCTGCAGGCCCCGTCAAGGCGCTCTGTATACTGCAGTCCTAACTATAACATTGCAGTTTAAGTCTCCTCAGTAGGAGCACATGACTGCCGATGGATAGATAAGGGGCAGGTGACTGGCACCTTTGCTTCCATGTGCTGAGTGTGCAGTGTGCTCCTGCCCCTTTAATGAGGGCTGGGCTACCTCCAGTCACCTGCCCCTTATCTATCCATCAGCAGTCATGTGCTCCTACTGAGGAGACTTAAAATGCAATGTTATAGTTAGGACTGCAGTATACAGAGCGCCTTGGCGGGGCCTGCAGCTTACACATGCATTTGCAAATGCGTACAACTAAACCTCTGTTTTTAACGCACACAGTTAGACAGGTGAATTTTGTTGGTTGCTGATTGGTCGGTAAGTTTGAGCCTGGATATTATAAGTTTTTGAATGTATATGCGCCCTTTCCAGCGCTCCTTATTGTATAGACCAGTCATAGGTAGGGGCAGTGACCTTTGCTTGTTGTATCTCCCTGTTTTTAGGGTGGAGCGTGTAACATGTTCCCACTCCTGCAGCCGCTGCCTGCTCTGCTGCCTCTAGTGACAGCAAGCAGGGGATCTCTTTCTCTCACTCACGGTCACTATTTAAAAAAATTAAATGCGGCCGTGCGGGGCTCTGCCTGCCCTGGTGCGTCAATTATTCACAAAATTCTGTGAATGGGGAACTACAAGTACTGACAGTCTTTGCAGCTGTCGGCTTGTAGTTCTCAATGAACTACCACGGCGCTGTTGTATCTGCCTGCCTGCCTGTACAAAGTATGAGCAGACAGATACACTTACAAGTCTGCAAGATCAGCAGATCACGGGTGCAATGCTTTCCAGGCTTCAAGTAAAAAAACTAATAAATGCAAAAAAAAAATTCACCTGCAAAAAAGATGTGCATTTATTTTTTTAAAGGTAAACTTATATTTTAAACACCTATTAGCCTTGTATGCATTTAGTGAGGATTTTGTGCAAAAGTGGTCTATTGCCACTGTGGATCTGACAGAGCCCTGCATTACACTTTTTCAGTAGAGGACATGGCTGTCCTAAAGGACCAGTTGATAAGTGGTTGGAGCTCTGTTCTCGCTGGAGGGCCCTGCCCTTCGTCTGAAACTAGCTGTGACATTACAATCCCAGATAATGTCAGATTGGTCAAAGTCCCTTAAAGTGGATGTAAACCCTCACATATACCCAGTGAAGTGAAAAGCCTCAGATGATACACAGGGTTTAAACAAGTCTCCCTACATAAGTTTTACATGTATATCTGCTGTCCTTCAACTTTATATACTGTTTAGAAAGTACACATCCTTCTAGAATTTTCTCTTCCTTATTTATCTGTGGGTGTGGATTCTTGCCATACACTGTGAGACAGCTGACTGGAGGAAAGGCACACCCCCCTCCACATAGGCAGAGACTTGCAGAGCTGTGCTGTGAATAGACCAGCTCTCTGCTAATCTATTTATAGCACCCGCACTGACACACATTTCAGCCTGGTTTTATCACATTTGACTGAGAACTTGTCAGGAGTTATCGGGCTGATAATAGAATAAATGAGCAGGAGAAAGCCACGGGACTGAGGGCTTTGGGAAGAGATAAGAAAGCACTGCAGATATATTTGCCCAGCTCAAATTTTATGAATTGGGTTTACATCCCCTTTAAAAGAGATCTTTCTTCTGCTGAGGATGACCCATCACTAGAAGCATTCCCTGTCATTTGTTGCATGTCAGTTAACTTATACTTTTTACAATTTTTTAGGTTGGCGTTAAAAAGGGCACATTCAGAGCGAAAGTGATGAAGATAATGTACTTTTACTTGGCATTTACCATTTCTGTGTCCCTGCATTATTTGATAAGGGTAAGTAGTCTTGTACTGTGAATAGCACTTGTATGACATTTTACTTGCAAGGATAATTAAAGCACAGCTACACAAATTAACACATTATCAAAAATGCTACTTTTCCTATTTCTGAAGCAGTTGTGTGATGGAGTATCTATCAGTCTATGGAGTGATTTATTATTAGGAAACATTGGGCCAGATTCACATATACTTGCAGCGGCGTAACGTATCGTCTATACGTTACACCGCCGCAAGTTTTCAGCGCAAGTGCCTGATTCACGAAGCACTTGCGTGTAAACTTACGGCGGTGTAACGTAAAGGTGTCCGGGGCAAGCCCGCCCAATTCAAATGGGGCGTGTGCCATTTAAATTAGGCGCGCTCCCGCACCGGACGTACTGCGCATGCTCCGTTTTGAAATTCCCGCCATGCTTTGCGCGAAGTGACGTCATTTTTTTGAAGAGCGACGTGCGTAACCTACTTCCGTATTCCCGGACGTCTTACGCAAATTAAAAAAAAAATTGAAATTCGAGCCGGGAACGGCCATACTTTAACATGGCTCATCTAAAGTTAAGTCATGTTAAAGCAGGCTTAACTTTGCAACGGGAAAAAATTACTAGCGACGACGTAACGAACGCGAAAACCTTCGTGGATCGCCGTAAAACCTAATTTGCATACCCGACGCTGGAAAACGACGCAAACTCCACCCAGCGGCGGCCGAAGTATTGCATCCTAAGATCCGACGGTGTAAGTCAATTACACCTGTCGGATCTTAGGGCTATCTATGCGTAACTGATTCTATGAATCAGTCGCATAGATACACTCAGAGATACGACGGCGTATCAGGAGATGCGCCGTCGTATCTCTTCTGTGAATCTGGCCCATTGTTTCTAAGCACCAGTGGGTTTATTCAAACCTCGGGTAAAACACTACCATTGATTTTGGGTGGACTAAGCCTAGCTTCACTAAGTTTCCTTTACATTATCTCTCGCTCTGCTGGCAGCTGGGACTTTCCTCTTCTCTTTGCAACTTGGGGGTATGGGTGGGCCCTCCGTGTTCTCACTTGCAATGCAGAGTCAGCAAATGATGCCTTGTACATAACAGTGTCCGAGTGCCTGTGACCAATGGAGTGGTGAATAGAAGCAGCATTGGGGGGGCTGCTGGCACAGAGAGGAGGAAGCCTGCAGGAGTGAGGAATAAGGTAAGTAAAACTGCTTTTTAATAGTACCCTAAAAAAAAGAGCATTTAACCCTTGCAGTGCTAGGAAAGCCCCACTGGAAGGTTAAAGTGGTTGTAAAAACTGAAGTTTTTTGACCTTCATGCATTCTATGTGCTGCTCCCTGCAGAGATTCTCCCTTATACTCAACTGAGCCCCCTCTGGATCCAGCAATGTGCACAAGAGGCTCAGATGTCAATGAACTCACTCTCCTCATTGGCTTAGACAGCAGTAGAGCCATTGACTCCCACTGCTGTCAATCACAGCCAGTGAGCCAATGAGGAGGGGGCGGGTCCGAGCTGCATCTCTTTGTGTCTTATGGACACATAGAGCAGGGTTTAGGAGCGAGCACGTTACCAGTGTCTCTATAGCAAGCAGCTTGCTATGGGGGCACTGGTCAAGAGGAAAGAGCCAGGAGCGCCGGCGGAGGACCCGAGAAGAATGGGAACGGGGCTGCTCTGTGCAAAACCATTGCGCAGAGCAGGTAAGTATAACATGTTGTTTTGTTTTTAAAAGCCAAACCTTTAATACGACTTTAGATTTTTTCCCGGAGTACAGCTTCAAGAAACCAGCCATGACACCTGGTACTTGTCAGTTACATACCAAGCAGTGAATAAAGAATAGGAATGGAAGCTCTGGAGCTTCTATATTTCTGTCCTTACTGGTTAAATATCTTCTAGTATGTTTTCATCAACACCAGGCTGAGTTGACCAATTCTTCCACCATTGGATAGTAATTTTATATGCACGGATGAATAATTGGTTCATTTTAGCCAATTCAAAATTGTAAAGTTCAGGATCACAAGGGGTCATCCACCCAGCTTGTGAATTATTCCTCTTTGTCTAACATGAGACTGGAAAATCTAAAGATTTATATATATATTTTTTTTTTATTTTAAGACTGTAATTCCTCATAAAGAAAACCGGCAACTATTGAAATCTCTTGAAGTAAAGTTTGGACTGAACATGACTAAGTAAGTAGAACAGAATTTTATTTACATTAAACATAATGCTAAATAAGGCCAAAATCTTTTTGATTAAAACATTTTTTTTCTCCGATTTTTTTTTTTTTTTTTTTTTTTTTTTCAAATTAGTAGGGTAGAGTAGACAAAGTACTTTAGCTCTTGTAACTGTAAACCCTTTATGAACCACAGTAATGTTTTTATTTCCCCCAGGGGCCTGTTTATTTGGATGATAACTTTGTCATTTACATGGGATAATAAAGTAATATATACAGTATCTCACAAAAGTGAGTACACCCCTCGCATTTTTGTAAATATTTTATAGCTTTTCATGTGACAAGAAATGACATATTGCTACAATGTAAAGTAGTGAGTGTACAGCACAGGTGTCAAACACTTCGGCCCTCCAGACCATTTCATGTGGCCCTTGCACCTCTCCGGCAGCTGCAGGAGAGCTCCAGCCCTCCTCTGGTCCTACTCCAGGCCCTTTCAAGCAATGCATCCAGCTTCTTCCCAGCAGCAGCATAAGGAAAAGGGGGTGCACTGGGTTGTAAGGGAGAGTGGGGGACTCAACTTCTGATGGTGGGGTGACTCTTGACATCTAATGTAAAGGGCAGGGGATGCGCTGGACACCAAATCTTATAGATACAACTGGCCCTTTTGAGGGCAATCATAAGGCTGATGCAGCCCACGATGAGATTGAGTTTGACACCCCTGGTGTACAGCTTGTATAACTGAGTACATTTGCTGTCCCCTCAAAATACCTCAACACATGGCCATTAATGTCTAAACCGCTGGCAACAAAAGTGAGTACACCCCTATGTGAAAATGTCCAAATTGGGCCCAATTAGCCATTTTCCCTCCTCCGTGTCATGTGACTCGTTAGTGTTACAAGTTCTCAGGTGTGAATGGGGAGCAGGTGTGTTCAATTTGGTGTTCTCACTCTCTCATACTGGTCACTGGAAGTTCAACATGAACATGGCACCTCATGGCGAAGAACTCTGAGGATCTGAAAAAAATAATTGTTGCTCTACATAAAGATGGCCTAGGCTATAAGAAGATTGCCAAGACCCTGAAACTGAGCTGTAGAACGGTGGCCAAGACCATACAGCCGTTTAACAGGACCGCGGTTTAGACATTACTGGCTGTGTGTTCAGCTATTGTGAGGGGACAGCAAATTTACACTGTTATACGAGCTGTACACTCACTACTTTACATTGTAGCAAAGTGTCATTTCTTCAGTGTTGTCACATGAAAAGATACATGAAAAGATATAATATAATATTTACAGAAATGTGAGGGGGTGTACTCACTTTTGTAAGATACTGTACATAGTTTTGGGGACAAACTAGGCTTTTTTTGTAATATTGACTTTCCCCCAAAAAATAATATCTTCTATCGACAAAAGATATACAAAAATACCAAAAAATTGCCCTTGCGTTTGGTTTTATTAATGTACCTTTTTACTATAAATTGTAACTAGTATATAATTGAATATATTTAAAATGTATGGGCCAGATTCACAGAACAAATACGCCGGAGTATCTACTGATACTCTGGCGTATTTTCAAATTTGCCGCGTCGTATCTTAGTTTGTGATTCACAAACAAGATACGACGGCTTTTGGCTAAGATCCGACAGGCTTACGGCTTCGTACGCCTTCGGATCTTGGGCTGCAATATTTCGGCCGCCGCTGGGTGGAGTTCGTGTCGTTTTCCAGCGTCGGGTATGCAAATTAGCATTTACGGCGATCCACGAACCTACTCGCGTGCGTAACGTCGGTTTTTCCCGTCGCAAAGTTAAGCAATCTTTTTCATTGCTTAACTTTACACCAGCCATGTTAAAGTATGGCCATCGTTCCCGCTTCGAATTATACATTTTTTAAGTACGTTATGTACGTCGCCATTCACAAACACGTCGGGGCGCCGTAATTTCACGCAAAGCACGTCGGGAAAATTGCGAACGGAGCATGCGCAGAACGTTCGGCGCGGGAGCGCGCCTAATTTAAATGGTACACGCCCCATTCGAATTAGGCGGGCTTGCGCCGGACGTCTTTACGATACACTGCCGCAAGTTTACAGGTAAGTGTTTTGTGAATCAGGCACTTACGCTGAAAACTTGCGACGGTGTAACGTAAACACGATACGTTACGCCGCCGGAGTTCTACGAGAATCTGGCCCTATGTTTCTGACTCAAACCATAAAAAAGTTATTTGCAAATGAAAAAATGATTTTTTATTTTTAATTTTGCTAAAAAAAAAATATTATGTTCTGAATAAAAAATTTTTTTTTTTACAATAAAATATTAATGGTAAAAAAAAAAATAGAAAAATACATCCGCGGAAAAAAATTGCTAAAGGGAGTAGGGGGAAGGTGTTATTGAAAATTGATTAGCTTTAACTGTTGGTTAATTAAAAAAAGGTGTATCTATTCTTTTACTTGTGTGGTTCTTGCTGACACATGCATATCAAAGGTCAAACCTTTGATCTACATGTAAATTAAATAATTTAAATATATTGTATTGAAACAATGTTGTTACGTCCAAGAAACTTTTGTTGAAGTTTTTGTATGACGTAACTCTTACATTCAAAATACTTACTTGGTCAAAACCTTTGCAAATTTTTATTACTGCCAGTGTTGTCGTTTTGATTACTAAATAGGAAGTATGGTCGGCCAAATGTTGGCAGTGGGACCACACAAATATTAACCACTTCCCCCGGGTTGACGTCATATGATGTCGGGGACTTAAAGTGGAGCTACAGGCATCATCCAGATATATCCTTTTTTTTCAGCAGGAGATTCCCTGCAATGTAAAAGCCATGATTGCTTTTACAGGGGGAGGGGGGAACGTCCTCCCGCCGCCCTCTGTTGCTTTTTCCGTCTTTCCCAGGCAATTGGGGAGCTGGAGAATGAATCTGCCTCCGGCAGGGGCTCATCATAGACCTGCTCACACGCAGAAGCAAACACATATGTAGGTCGCACGCGTATATGTAAACGGCATTCAAACCACACATGTGGTAGTGAGAGAGCAATATTTCTAGAACAAGACCTCCTTTTTTAACATGTAAAAAAAATTAAAGTGTCGCTTATGGAGATTTGTAAGTACTACAGTTTGGCGCCATTCCACGAGTGTGCGCAATTTTAAAGCATGACATGTTTGATGTCTATTTGGCGTAACAACATCTTTCACATTATACTAAAAATTGGGGTAAATATTGTTTTTTGTTTTTCTACCGCCATTTTTATTATTCCCTAGGGTCTATGCTAAATCAGGGCTAGACAAATCCCGGGCGCCAGGTCGCCATGGCAACTAGAAATAGGGTCCTGGCGACTTGGCGACTTGGCTTGGAAGGGGGGCACCATCTGGTGGTGAGCCGTTGGTATTACAAGTTATTACCACCAGATGTGTAAGCTGGCGCCATCTGGTGGTGGCCGTTGGTAATGCAAGTTAAGCATTACAAGTTAAACAGCAATTCTAATGTAATTTTTCACTATTTTCACTGCCATCTTCTTCCCTCTAATTAGAACCCCCAAACATTATATATATTTTTTATCCCAACACCCTAGAGAATAAAATGGCGATCGTTGCAATACTTTCTGTCACGCCGTATTTGCGCAGCGGTCTTACAAGCACACTTTTTTGGGAAAAAATTACACTTTTTTTTAATTAAAAAATAAGACAACAGTAAAGTTATCCCCATTTTTTTTATATTATGAAAGATAATGTTACGCCGAGTAAATTGATACCCAACATGTCACGCTTCAAAATTACGTCCGCTCGTGGAATGGCGACAAACTTTTACCCTTTAAAATCTCCATAGGCGACGTTTAAAAAATTCTACAGGTTGCATGTTTTGAGTTACAGAGGAGGTCTAGGGCTAGAATTATTGCTCTCGCTCTACCAATCGCGGCGATAACTCACGTGTGGTTTGAACACCGTTTACATATGCGGTCGCTGCTCACGTATGTGTTGGCTTCTGCGCGCAAGCTCGCCGGGACGGGGTGCGTTTTCTGGCTCCTAACTTTTTTAGCTGGCTCCTAGATTCCAAGCAAATTTGTCAACCCCTGTGCTAAATATATAATATTTGGAGGTCCTGGGTAATTTTTCTTGCAAAATAATGAATGAATGACTTGTATAGCGCTACACATGCAAACTGAATCGCCTCTAGGCGCTTTTTACAGCCAGTGTCTTCCTGGCTGATGCGGTCATTTACCCTGTAGGACCTTGACACGGTTGCGACACGGTCGTATACATATATATACTGGGCCAATTTGGCCAGGATCCAATTAACCTACCAGCATGTCTTTGGAGTGTGGGAGGAAACCGGAGTACCCGGAGGAAACCCACGCAAACACAGGGAGAACATGCAAACTCCAAGCAGATGGTGTCGTGGTCGAGTTTCGAACCAGCGACCCTTTTTCTGCTAGGTGAAAGTGCTAACCACTACACCACTGTGCTGCCCTAATGATGATTTTTACAAGTAGGAGAGGAATTCCAGAATTTGGCTTGGGTGGCAAGTGTTTAAAAAGCTTAGAAATGTCCTAAAAGTTTTTTTTTTTTTTTTTTTTACTCCAGCCAGATCTAAAAGAAAATATATTTTGTCTGCAGTTTGGACTAATTTGCCAGGTTGTGATTTGCCCTTAACCGTATTGTCTTTTTTTTTTTTTTGTACCATAGAAACTTCACAGTGAATTGGCTGCTTTGCCTGGAGTCCTTCCAGCCACCATCTCAGGATTACCTTATACGGCTCACTCAGTCTTCCTTGTTGCCTTTCTACATCCTTGTCTTGCTCATCTGCCTATGCTCCATATGCCAGGGAATATTTAAAAGAATTTGGTAAGAAATTCCCTGCTTTAGAAAAAAGTAGTTGTAAACCGTTACATATACCCAGTGAAGTGACTGGCCTCAGGTGATACACAGAGATGAAACAAATCCTACTGCATAAGTTATACCTGCTTGTCTGCAGTATTTTCTCTACATCTGTTCAAAGCCCAGAATATATGAAGCTTGTTTGAGAGTTCAGAAAAAAGGGGGTGTAGAGTTGAAGTTACTCTCTGCAGAGCTTGGTAAGGTGAGCTCTGAGAGCTGATTGGAGGGAAGGGACTCGCCCTCCTTCACAAAGCTCACAGGAACAGAGCTGAGGCTGTCAATCTGCTGGAGGTTTCTCCCCTGTCAATTTTTTTCTCTTGGTGTCAGGAAAAATTGACAGAGGAGTGAAGCAGCAGACAGAAATTATACTTTTAATTGAGACAAGAAAACACTATAGAAGGATATGCTTTGTTCATATTGTATGTCTGAAGTTTACAACCACTTTAATTTCATTCATGTGGGTATATTGTGTTGCAGTCTAATGCTTTTTGTATGGAATATATAAGATTTAGCATAGCTGCATTTTGCTTGTATATTTAAGACTCTGAAATTAAAGGGGTCAGAAGTTTTTTTTTTTTATCTTAATGCATTCTAAAAAGCCTGTGTATCTCAGCCCCCTCCTCCCTAATACTTGCCTGAGCCTGAAACGGGGAGCTGCAGCTCGGCACGGGTGCCCCCATAGCAAGCTGCTTGCTGTGGG
The DNA here is from genome assembly GCF_905171775.1 of Rana temporaria. NCBI lineage: Eukaryota > Metazoa > Chordata > Amphibia > Anura > Ranidae > Rana > Rana temporaria. The sequence continues at coordinate 359,298,419 of NC_053493.1, forward strand.
GGCACTCAAAAGAAGGGAGGGGCCAGGAGCACCAAAGAGGGACCCGAAAAAGAGGAGGATCCAGGCTGCTCTGTACAAATCCACTGCACAGGGCAGGCAAGTGTTTGTTATTTTTATAGGGAAAAAAAAACAAGACTTTACAATCACTTTAAGTACCCTGACTTTTACAATGGTCACTAAAACTGTTGACCTGTACAAGCTGTTCTACATTGCTTTTAAAGTGCAACAGTGGCCAAACTATTAATATTCAAAAAAAATTACATGTTTATAATTTGTAAATAGGCTTTATAACAAGCCCCCACTGACCTCCTGTAGCTGCTTGCACCGTGGAGCAATTCATACTCAAATTTATCACAGAAACACACAGCTTATCTAAGGCTCACCCCCCCCCCCCATCAACATTGACTGTTGATAAGGGGAATCAAGCTAATTTTCTCTCTCCTGACAGCTGGAGTGGAATGAAAGCAAATCGAGTTGTCTGCGGGCTGCTTAAAGTGGACCTTCAGTGATTTTTTTTCATCTTTCCATCTATTAAATCTTCGGCCTTTGCTGTTTTAACTTTGAATAGTAAAATCTTTTTTTTCTGCCTGTAAATACTTTGTACAGCCCACTTCCTGTTTCTTGTCTGATAAAAAGCCTAGGCTTATGACATTATGCCCAGCCCTTTCTCTCACTCTCGTGAGAGTTTGCCAGAAGGGGAGGGGAATGAGTCATAAGAGGGCCAATGAGAGCTGCAGAGCTGGAAGTATGTCTTTGTGTCTGTAAATCCAGGAAGTGAAGAGGCAGCAGCTTCAGCTGCTCACAGTTAAAATGATTGCAGCCAGACTCAGTGGAGGGAGATTTCTGAAGCATATTTGGCAAGTACAGAATCCCAGTATATATAAAATAATATGCAAAGTGGTTGGAGGGAAGCTTCAGAATAGCAAAGATGTTTTTATTGCAAATTATGTGAGCAGACTGCAGTGCCTCTTTAAGTCTCTTGTGTACTGTTGCTATGAACTCATCCCAGAGGATTTATGTCTTAAATTCAATATTCTTCTTACAGTGGTGTGCCTGTAAGTGCTCATATCCTCGCTAGGGAAGGACGGATAGGAGAAAGACCAGAGGTCATCTACCATGTCATCCAAAGTCTTCTCCTGGGCTCCCTTGCTATGACCTTTGAGGGGTAAGAGCCGCTGGATTTTTGTGTTTGTATTGTGGATGAAAAGGAGCAAACCTAGGGACTTTTTAGATGTCAAGTCAACAAATGGATAACATTTTATTTTATTACAACAATAAAACATGATAAAAAAAATCCTCATATCCTTTGTTTTATTCAAGCCATATACAGACACTACCACTCTACATGTTTCGCTTCAAAAAGTTTAATCAGGAGATTCGGGTGTTCTGTATTATATGCGGATATCTTTAGACCTGTCCTAAATGGTTTCATAGTGGCATAATGGTTGGTTTTCATAGTGACCACAGGAGGGAGATTGATATAAAGTATATTTCCTATATGACACTTAGAGTTGGATCAGTTTAATTATCCTGCTGCCAACAATATGGATGGAGAGTGGCAGGTATGGAGAGGAACTAGTGTGCCGAGTATCCGATAAGTATGGGTTAGCATACCGTATTTATCCGCGTATAGCGCGCACCCCTAAAGTTGCAGTGGATTCCTGTGGAAAAATTTTTTTTTGTACTTACAGTTTTGGTGTCTTGTTCGGCGGCCTCGTCGGGTCCGGCGTCCGTCTGCGGCTTCGGGTGTCCTTTTCGTCGGGTCCGGCTTCCTTCCCGCTCGTTTCCCGCGCCGAGTTTGAATACTGCGCCGACATATACAGAGCGCAGTACACTCGTGTATTGTCGGGCAGGCTCGGCAACTCTCGCGCTGACGTCCTGTACGTCCAGGACGTGAGCGCGGAAGGAGCCGAGACTGCCCGACTATACCCGAGTGTACTGCGCTCGGTATATGTCGGCGCAGTATTCAAACTCGGCGCGGGTATCGGCGTATACCGCGCACCCACGATTTTGCCCTGATTTTCAGGGCAAAAAAGTGCGCGGTATACGCCGATAAATATGGTATATCGGAATATCTCATCAGTAGAGATATACAGTAGATGCTAGGGATGCAACAGATCAAAAAACTCACGGATCGGATCAGAGTCACGGATCGGATAATTTTTCGGATCAGCAAAAAAAAAAAAAAAAAAAGACAAATCCTGTTATACCCACCGGCGTTTTAGATTTCACAGTTATTTTCAACACAAAACGGAGCTTACAGGGCAGATTCAGAAAGACTTACGACGGGCGTATCAGTAGATACGCCGTCGTAAGTCCGAATCCGCGCCGTCGCAACTTTAAGTGTATGCTCAAACTGAGATACGCTTAAATGTTGCTAAGATACGACCGCCGTAAGTCTCCTACGCTGTCGCATCTTAACTGCATATTTGCGCTGGCCGCTAGGGTGTGTACGCTGATTTACGCCTAGAATATGTAAATCAGCTAGATACGCCTATTCACGAACGTACGCCCGGCTGTCGCAGTACAGATACGCCGTTTACGTAAGGCTTTTTCCGGCGTAAAGTTACCCCCGCTATATGAGGCGTAGTCAATGTTGAGTATGGACGTTGGGCCAGCGTCGAATTTTCCGTTGATTACGTCGTTTGTGTAAGTTGTTCGCGAATAGGGCTGTGCGTAATTTACGTTCACGTCGAAAGCATTGACTATTTGCGGGTTAATTTGGAGCATGCGCACTGGGATAAGTTCACGGACGGCGCATGCGCCGTTCATAAAAAGCGTCATTTACGTGGAGTCACAATGATTTTACATAAAACACGCCCACATCTTACACATTTGAATTAGGCGGGCCTACGCCGGGCAATTTACGTTACGCCGCCGCAACTTACGGAGCAAGTGCTTTGTGAATAATGCACTTGCCTGTCAAAGTTGCGGAGGCGTAGCGTAAATAGGATACGCTACGCCCGCACAGAGTTACGCGCTCCCTACCTGAATCTGGCCCTATGTGTTTAAATACAGTATATGTAAATCTGACGGACTGTTTACATGTTAAATTTTAAAAGCAGCAGCAATCCTGCTGACCTTGCATGCTTGCTAATGTGAAAGAACATCTTATTTTCACATTTAGTTAAATATGAAAATCAGAGGTGTTCTGTCACATTAGCAAGCATGTAAGGTTTGCTGCTGCTTTTAAAATTTAACATGTAAACAGTCTGTTGGATTTCCAAATACTGTGTTTAAGCACATAAGCTCAGTTTTGTGTTGAAAAGAACTGTGAAATCTAAACCTCCGTTGGGTGCAACAAGATGTCCGCTTGCCCCCTTCTCACTATCATTACTGTGCAGGAGTGTGGGGTGGAGCAAGATGGCGGCGACGAAACGTCACTTCCTGACAAGACAGCCGCCCCCGGGTGTACCAAGATGGTGCCGCTCCGGAGCACTCCAGGGATCGCGTGGTGTGCCAATCAGAACACGGTGACCCGTTCGGATCACGGATCAGTGACGATCCGTTGCACCACTAGTAGATGCTTATCATTGTTTCCAACTCCTATAAGTGGCATATAAGAAATATAATTTATATCCATCTCCCTCCTGTAGTCACTATGAAATCAACCAACACGGTGTCTACTGAAACCATTTTAGACTTATTCTGTCCATGTTTTATCAAATTTAGATCTAAATCTATCCATATATAATACAGTACACACATACAGTAATACAGTACACCTGAATCTCCTGCTTTTTGAAGTGAAACATGTAGAGTGGTAGTGTCTGTATATGCCTTGAATATAACACATGATATAATAAGGAATTTTTTATCATGTTTTATTGTTGTAATAACATTTTATCTGTTGTAATCTATTTATTGACTTGACACCCAAAAAGTCCCCAGGTTTGCTCTTTTTATCCCTTTTTCTTACGATTATATTGGGATGTGGTGTCTTCTCTGATCTCTCTGCCCTCACTTTCAAAAATGTTGTTTTGTGGATGTTATACAGACTGACTGCCTTCAATGGGGTAGATTCAGGTAGGGGCGCGCACTGATACGGCGGCGCAGCGTATCGTCTTTACGCTACGCTGCCGTAAATTACAGGAGCAAGCACTGTATTCACGAAGCACTTGCTCCGTAATTTGTGGTGGCGTAGCGTAAAAGGGGCCGGCGTAAGCGCGCGTAATTCAAATGATCCAGTAGGGGGTGTGGATCATTTAAATTAGGCGCGTTCCCGTGCCGAACGTACTGCGCATGCGCCGTCCCTAAAATTTCCCGACGTGCATTGCGGTAAATGACGTCGCAAGGACGTCATTGGTTTCGACGTGAACGTAAATGGCGTCCAGCGCCATTCACGGACAACTTACGCAAACAACGTAAAATTTTCAAATCGCGACGCGGGAACGACGTCCATACTTAACATTGGCTGCGCTTCCTAATAGCAGGAGCAACGTTACGACGAAAACGACTTACGCAAACGACGTAAAAAACTACCGCTGGGCGCACGTACGTTTGTGAATCGGCGCAAGTATGTAATTTGCATACTCTACGCTGACAACTATGGGAGCGCCACCTAGCGGCCAGCGTCAGAATGCACCCTAAGATACGACGGCGTAAGAGACTTATGCCAGTCCTATCTTAGGCTAAAGTCGGCGTATCTAGCTTTCTGAATACAGAAAGTAGATACGCCGGCGCAACTTAGCAATTACGCGGCGTATCTATGGATACGCCGGCGTAATTTCTCTCTGAATCTACCCCACTGTGTATAGGTTCAAAATAAAAAATATCAGATTACATTCAACAGACTTGGGCAACCTGTACTGCTAAAGACTCTGTGGAACTTGTGGCCCGCTGTTACAGAGACATGCATCATTATATTGTCATGATTATAGCAATAGTTAGTATTACCATGTAATGCTTAGGGTAACACGTGAAGGTTTGTATTTTCAGAGTGAAGTACTTGTGGACGCCTTATGTCTGTGTCCTTGCTGCCTTCGGTGTTTGTTCCCCTGAGATGTGGATTACACTGCTCAGGTGGATCCGTGTGAAAGCTGTACATCCAGTCCTGATGGTAAGAAATCCACATTAGTCTTAAACTGTGTACTAGAGTCATGAAAGACGGCTTCCCTACAGTGCTGCATTATTTTATATAATGTTTTATTAGATTAATCCATTTAATAAAATGTCCTACCTGTTTACATTACTAATCAATTTATTGGGGTTGATTTACTAAAACTGGAGAGTTCCAAATCTGGTGCAGTTGTGTATGGTGGCCAATCAGCTTCTAACTTTAGCTTGTTCAACTAAGCTTTGACAACAGAAAAAATGGAAGCTGATTGGTTTCTATGCAGAGCTGCACCAGATTTTGCTTTCTCCAGTTTTAGTGACTCGACCCCATTGTGTCATATAGGTTTACCCATTAGGTGTACAGGTATGTACACTAAATCTCAGCTTTCACACACCAACTCTTCCTGTTTGTTTTATAGGCTTTCATCTTAAGTGCAGCTGTCCCCACAGTCATCGGCTTCAGCTTATGGAGAGAGGTAAGGTCATTTATAGGCCCAAATGTTACTATAACATCCTGACTTCAAGGGTTAGTGGATTTTTTTTTATTTAATGTTCAAGGAATCAGACATTATAGAAAACACAATGGAAAGAATATATGACAACTCCATATGAGAAAGTAAGACAGGGCATTATAGAACACCACTAATAAGGTAGAGCAATACACAAACCAAAGGCAGGCTAAGCAGCCCGTATAAATGTCCCTAATAATGACCAGGAGCTGGGAACAATCATCAATCGGGGTTGAATTCCGAGACCATATTAGTGGATTTGACTGTTGCAGTATTGTACATTGATACCCCCTCACATTTGGCCTTTGGGAAGCCAAGATAGATATATATGATAGAGATCTATCTATCTATCTATCTATCTATCTATCTATCTATCTATCTATCTATCTATCTATCTATCTATCGAGAGAGGGATCTTATATATAATCTCTCCTCGCTGAAGTGGGTTATATTCGCGCCCGCAAGGTAACTCCCTTGGGAGAGCGCTTCCCATAGGGGGTTATCTGAAGTGGGAGGAGCCACCGGGGACCCCACAAAACGGCGTTCCGGGCCACACTGTGCAAAACGAGCTGCACAGTGGAGGTAAGTATGACATGTTTGTTATTTAAAAAAAAAAAAAAAAAAAACCTTTAGTATCACTTTAATTAAAGGAACACTAAAGGCAATTTTTTTTAAAATAACAAACATGTTATACTGACCTCCACTGTGCAGCTCGTTTTGCACAGAGTGTTCCCAAACCCTGTCTTCTGGGGTCCCTCGGCGGCTGTCTCGGCTCCTCCTTGCAAAAGATTTCCACCTTCATGTGAGCGAGCTCACATGGTGGAAAGCTTTTGCGAGAGCGCTCCCGTGATACAGCGGCGGGCATAGCCGCCGACTGTATCACTCGGCCCCGCGCACCGCGTCATCCGCTGTGATTGACAGCAGCGCCAGCCAATGGCTGCGCTGCTATCAATCCCTCCAGCCTAGCCAATCAACGGCCAGGCCGGGAACCGAAGAGGATCACATGGACGCGCGCGGGACTTTCAAGGGGTCAGGTAAGTAAAACGGGAGGGGGGGGCCGTATCATCGGATGTTTTTCCACCTTAATGCATAGGATACATTAAAGCGGATGTGCCATGGGAACAAAATATTAAAAGCCAGCAGCTACAAATACTGCAGCTGCTGACTTTTAATATGAGGACACTTACCTGTCCTGGAGTCCAGCGCCGATCGCAGCAGAGCACGAGCGATCGCTCGTCACTCTGCTGCTCCCCCCGCCATCCACGCTGAGGGAACCAGGAAGTGAAGCGCTGCGGCTTCACTGCCCGGTTCCCTACGGTGCATGCGCGAGTCGCGCTGCGCCCGCCGATTGGCTCACACGCTGTGTGCTGGGAGCCGAGTGTTCCCAGCACACAACGGGCGACAGACGGGATGTGACGGAATGCCCGTCTTTTTCCCATAGCGTGTGGCCGGAAGTGGGTGCAAATACCTCTCTTTAGACAGGTATCTGCACCCCCCTCCCCCCTGAAAGGTGTCAAATGTGACACCGGAGGGGGGGAGGGTTCCGATCAGCGGGACTCCACTTTAGGGTGGAGAACCGGTTTAAGGTGAAAAAACATTTACCTTTACAACCCCTTTAAACAAGCTGATTGGCTACAAAGCACAGCTGTATCAGATTTTCACTCTCAACACCATTGCATCTTTCTCTCCTGCTAGAGGAGAAAAATGTAAAAAAAGTAGATCAGTTTGACTTGGGGCGGGGTCAATGTATTTTAGGTAGGATTAAAAAATAAATGTAATTACTATTAGTGTCAGTTAGTATCAGTGTCAGGATGTTTTAGGTAGGATAAAAAAATTTTTTAATGCCCAGAGTTCAGAGATTTTAAATTGTGCTTTAAGCTGTACCTATCGCAGGTACAAATTGGACACATCTAACTGCACATGAATCGCATAGTCACTGATGACATTGGAAAGGATGTATTGGGCAGGTTTATTTTCACAATGACACCGGGCTGTCACTTTACACTATTATCAGGGAAGGAGACTCCATTTATAACAAGAAAACTAGTCATCAGGTAAAATGATCTGTAATAACTGCAGATATTTTGTACGTTAGGTGGACAGTTGGCATTTATATATAAGAATTTGAAGAACCATTTTATTATAGCTCCTTATTACGCATACAGGCTAGTAGAATGTAATAAACAGGCTGTTACCTCATAGTTTGTTCTTTGCTTTCAATAACAGTTCATACCCAGAATTGTCAGTGAGTTATCAGAACTGGAGGAACACTATGAGTCTGACACCGTGGAGCTCATGAACTGGATAAAGTAAGAAATGATATGTTTCCCACAAATGGCAATAGTAAAAGCAACACAAAAAAATGTAATATTAATTCTATAGCGCTGTCCTCTTTTCTCGCACACTGTACAGTCAGCACTAACTAATACAGATGTATAATGCATGTTAATAGAAGTGTGCAGCATAGGTAGAGCTGTACATGAGCCCTACACTGGGTTCATTAAAGAAGAACCTCAGAATGCTCTATTACAGTAAAACGGACTGTGGGAGGTGAACCTCTGCAGCATTCTTTGCAAGATGCAGAGCTTTAAATTCGACCAGAGCTTCAATAAGTGTACATTTACTGTATTCTAGGGCACATCTAGAAATGTTAATTGAGCCTAATCTACTTTTTCTGGAAGTCCTTGGCCAGGGGTGCGCTCAACCTTATGAATAGTGTGGGCCACTTAAAGTAGAACTATAGGCAAAACATTTCTTTTACCATCTGTGTCCCTTTCTGTAGATTTCCCTTCACTTCCTGTGTCATAGCCAACCAGGAAGTGAGGGAAATCCCTGCAAATTGAGGAGATTTCTCCAGGACCCCCAGGTCACCAGAATTGGTGTCCCCTCTATTACCTTTCTGGGGACAACCCAAAATGTGGGATGATAATGGTAAGCAAGATAAATAGAGGATGAATCTCTCTAACGGGGTCACAGACCACAATTAAAAACCTGCCAAGCGTTCTAATCCCTCTGCACTTTGTCCAAAACGAAAAAAAAGTTTTGCCTTAAGTTATACTTTAAGTGATATGGTAACTGGTCACGGGCCACAATGAATTATGGGGCTTTACCGCACTCAGAACACAAATATAAACAAGCCCTTACTGTCTGAGCCCCCTATAAAGCTGCTTTCACAATGATGTGTTGCAATCACCCGGTTATCTGACCCGGGCATGCACTTCCTCAGTTTGAGGTTGCGGGCCACATCAGAGGGCTCCGTGGGTCACGGGTTGAGCATGCCTGTGCCTAGAGCTTCATAGCTGTATGTTTGCAGTGTGGGATCTAAGATATTGCTGCCTTTGGAGATTTAGAATGAGGCATTGCTCATAGTTCTCTATGCTGGAGGTTCTGACATGGGGATGCAAAGCTCTGTCTCTACCAAGATGGCCACCTCCACAGAGCTGTACAATGCAGAACAAGGCTTGGTAGGTCAGTAATGGGGAACGATCAGCTACAGGGAAACAATGGGTAATACTGGTGACTATTCCTTTGCCCTCTGCCTGCCTCTTTTAGGGAACAACTTGCAGAGTTCAGTTTCTCTTATAAAAAAGCAAAAATTAAAACACATTTGTATCATAACTCCAGTGTATGCCTGTTGATTGAATAGAACTAGCTGCCCTGTGGATTCATTTCAGGGCTAATGCATGACTCTGCATTCACACTTTTATGTTGTGGGAACAAGCGATCCTGCTTACGACTTTAGTTGAGTGATTTGCATGTCACATATGGCCATCAGTTGAATGGGTTGCCCTATGCACGCTTGTTATCCGAAAAGAAGCACCTACTCCTTTTCGGACGGCAAGCTTCACGCGATTTTTTAAGACGCGGTATGCCGCGTGATCCTGTCATGTGACAATTTCGACAGAATCGCTTATCTTTTGGGGTGCTATTAAAGAATAATGGCACCCAAACGCACGTCACACGTTGTGCAGAGATTGCCACGCAATTTGGAAACAAATGCAGAATAACGGCCATTCTGCCTGCAATTCCAAATTGAGAAGTGTGAATGAAGCCTAAGGCCCTGGAAGTAAAGAAGTAACAGTTGGGCTACTTTTCACACTGAAAGCGTTTTTCATTCGTTTTATTGCTAAAAAATAGCGCCTGAAAATCACCTTGCATGCCTCCCTATTGTTAGTTTTCCAGGACGGGGAGTAAAAGCCCTGCAAACGGCATCTTTGGGGCGGTTTGGGAGCATTGTATACAGCACTCCTAAACCTCCCCTGCCCATTAAAATGCATAGACAGTGCTTCCGAAAGCGCTTCGGAAGTGCTGCAACATGGGCGGTTTTAACCCTTTCTTCGGCTGCTAGCGGGGGTATCGCCCAAAAAGCGTTGCTAAAACGACTGTAGAGCGCCGCTAAAACCCCTGATGCGGACAGGCCCCAGTGTGAAAGTAGCCTAATGGTTGAGCTGATGGCAACACTTAAAGTGGAGTTCCACCCAAAAATGGAACTTCCACTTTTTGGAAACCCCCCCCCCCCCTCCGGTGTCACATTTGGCACCTTTCAGGAGGGAGCTGATACCTGTCTAATACGGGTATTTACTCCCACTTCCGAGCATAGATCACCTCGGTGATCGAGGTGACCTACACCACTTCCTGCGCCTACTCTGTCCTGTCTCGCTGTCTTCTGGGAGATACACAGGTCCCAGAAGACAGCAGGGACCAGTGAGGACGCACAGCCTGACTCGCGCAGTAGGGAACCAGGAAGTGGTTCACTTCCTGATTCCCTCACCGAGGATGGTGTCAGCAGCTGCCAAGAGCCGAGCTACTGTTCGGCTTCGGCTGCCGACATCACGGGCGCCCTGGACAGGGTAAAAGTCAGCAGCTGCAGTATTTGTAGATGCTGGCTTTTAATATTTATGTTTTTAGGCGGACCTCCGCTTTAAGTATTGTATAGAGTAGTGGTTCTCAACCTCAGTCCTCAAGTACCTCCAACGGGCCATGTTTTCAGGTTTTCCTTTACTTTGCACAGCTGCTTTAAAGTGGTTGTAAACCCTTACAGACCACTTTGACCTACAGGTAAGCCTAGATTAAGGCTTACCTGTAGGTCCAAGAAATATCTCCTTAACCTACACGGTTAAGGAGATATTTCCATGAAAGACGGCACCGATGTCCACGGCGCATGCGCCGTAGACAACGGCTTGCAGGCGCACTGAGCGTGCCGCTACTAACGGCATCATGCAGTTGGTGGCGGCTCCTGCATGCGTGTGCGAATGTGACGTCATCGCTGCTTCAGCCAGTCACAGCGCCGGAGCAGCGATACCCGGAAGTCACTCCGGGTATCATTGTGACGGAGGAGGTGTCCGAGGACCGCTGCAGGGGCTTCGTTCTCAGGTAAGTAATTTACAATGAGCTAGTATGCTATGCATACTAGCTCATTATGCCTTTTATAAATGCAGATTTATGAATGTATTCTACTTTCTGTATAATTAAAAGTCAATTGCACCCTTTGCTGACAGTATAGTTTTAATGGGATTTGTTAAACGCATATTACATTTCTTGAGATCTTCTGATTGTGAAAGTCCCACTCTGTCCTTTCTGTTTTTTTTTTTTTTATTTAGACTTTTTTCTATTTTGGGAAAAACATAAAAGCCACAACCCTCTGTCTTCTGTGTTTTGTCTCTGATCAGCTTTAACACGCTAATAACCCCGCCAACGCTGAACGATCCCTTATTGTATAATCTTTAGTACAACTAACCTTTTACAAATAAACAAAACATTTCTTTTGGACGTTTCCATAATTTATTTTGCAGGACATTTTATCCTTTTATTGAATTTAATTATAGGTCTTTAAGCCAAAATTGTATGTTTGAACATTTATATCTACACGTACCATAGGTTCAAAAAGTCTTGTGTACTAAACAATAATTATTCAATGTTTAGTACACAATTCTTGGTCATCAGCAGCTGTGCTGATCTTTGTTCCAGAAATAATACAGGTTTTACTGCATTGAAGTGAGTCAGAGTAGCAACCAATGTCTGCTTAACCATGATCAGATATTCCAGGGCTAAAGTTTGTTTGCTGACATTTTTAAAAGTGTAGATTGTAATAATATTGTTAAAGGCTAAGTTGACCTTAAAAAAGTAATACATTTGCAGGGAAGAAGTGTATTTATTCTTTTTCCCATAGAAGCCTGCAGAGCAGACTCTTCCTCCAGCTCTCTGTTCATACTGAAGTACGGGCTTTCAGTTGGAGAGCTGAAGGAAATGTCAATGGACGAGTTTGGTGATTACAGCACTCTTGTTCCATGAAGAACTGCCACAGAGGCGGACAGGATTTGTAGTTTATTCGTTCACGGATCTTTGTGAATGGGACAATGTGCCGATTTCAAAAGTGACAGATGCTGTGGGGAGAAGAACCCCAGCACGCCATCACAAAGAGGGAATAGTTGTGGGTGTAACATGGTGCAAAGAGTGGGACTAGCCTCTAAAAGGAAGTAAAACCACCACAATAAAATATTTTGGGACCCCAGGAGCTAGCTCAGGGTTGCCCAACCTTATGAAGAGCGAGGGACTATCGAAGCGACTTGGTAACCGGTCATGGGCCAAAATAAGTGTAATGGGCGGACAGGTCTGTGTCTTCGCTGCATATGCAGAGCGGATACGGACACAGCCCACGCTACTCTATGGTCCTTCCAATTCAATCCGACGTAAGTGGACAGATACCCTTCTGTTGTGTTTTTTACGTATTGGAGTGAAGGTAAGCAGGGGTAAGTAGACAAAGTCTGACTGGGTCCTAAGGCTGCTTTCACACTGATGCGCCACGTGCACCTGTGGCTTTCCTGCAGGTTAGCTGCACTTTGCCATAGACTTCTATTATAGCCTGATGGTACAGTACACTTTCTGAAAGCGCTGCAAACCCACAGGTAATAACAGAAGTCTTTGGCTCAGTGCAGGTAACCCGCAGGTGCAGGATTCGTTTAAAAGTGGCCTAGTAACCACTGAAGAACAGATATGCCCATATATACACTGATTTCAGTAATAAACACACCTTTAATAACAGTCTTCCATTCAGTTTTCACCGGCTGTTGCTGTCCCAGGCAGAGTGCATTTGGTATTGATTGTGACAGGAGCTGGCGCTATACAGGAAGCATCAGTTTATTCGGCTCTGCAGCTGCTTTCTTTCTCTAACGCCGACTTCATTCATAACACTGATGCTCTGGGATGGCGCATCGGCAACCTGCTATCTGGGCTTGCCAACCCACCATCCCAGAGCAGGAGGTTGCGGGCCACTGGTTGGGCACCCTTGAAGCTAGTAAGCATATCGTATTATGGCAGACTTGCCAAACAAGTGATCCCTTCAAGCACTACAATCTTGGCACTTCCCTCTGTTGACAGCGCTTACATTTTCTCTTCCAAGTTCAGAGCCTTTGGCCTCTTGATTGGCCAGGCTGGAAATGAAATTCCTGCACATGGAAGTTACTTTGTCTCAGAACACGACGACTGTGCTGAAGCTGTTCGCTGAGCTCTGCATGGGCCTATAGATGCTGATAGGCAGGGAGAAGTAATTATAACAAAGGAGACCTGCAGTCGAGTCTATCATAAAAATTGTACCTGCCAACATTTTTACTTCTGTTTTTATCACATTGGGCTTTTCAGCTTTGAATCTTGTTTCTAAGCACCATACTAAGATGTATGTAAACAATACCAAAAATGCTATTTCTTTATCGTACATCACGGGACACAGAGAAGCATAGTAATTACTATGTGGGTTATAGAGAGTACCTTCAGGTGTGGACACTGGCACGCCCTTAAGGCAAGAAGTTCCCTCCCCTATATAACCCCTCCCATACCGGGAGTGCCTCAGTTTTTTGCCAGTGTCTAAGGTGTTGATCACGAGTGAACATGTGCTCCAAGGAGCTCCACTGGAGGGATCCATATTGGATGTAAAAAGCCTCCATGAAATCCGGATCCGTCCAAAGTGCTTCTGAGCCAAAGTGGACGGTACCCGGGCCCCGGTTAAGAAGAACGGGGTTTGGCCTGTAATGCTTCTCTTTGAGAGCTGGATCCTGGTTATTCAGTACTTTGGTCAATTTCCTAATACCAAAAGTTTACTGACAGGGTGCGATATGGGTCCAGGGGTGTGGTGTTCCTGTCCATGGACCCCGGTCCCTGAAGGTCTATAGACGCTGCTCTCCGTGATGGGTGAAGATTGGACTGTCTGTTATGCAGAGTCCTGCAGCGTTGGATCAGGTAAGTGAAGGTGCTTCAGGACTTGGTCCTAGGAGTAACCTTCCTTTATTTGAGCCATTATGTTTGCCTAAAGCTAACTGTCTGTGCTTCTCCTATATGGTCCTGTGTGTTGTGGGGAGGAGGGGTATCTCTAGTCAGGTAGTTAGCCCCTCCTGTGCAGGTTAAAAGCAGAAAAAAGTTGTCCAAAATGTTTGGCTTCACTTGGCTTACCTGGTTCTCACATGGAGCTGTGGGTTCCATCCTCATGCATGGCGCGTAGCGTCATGCGCGCGCGACATTGATGTGTCTTAGGCGCACGCGCGTGCACAAATGAAATTTTTGTACGCTGCTCCGATGCGCACGAATGTGCGCGGCGTGCTCCGTGAGATGCGTGTGACGACATGTGCGCGCGTAGCCTCGTGGTGCGCGCCTAGCAGCGGCGCGCGTGCGCATGCGCGCAGGGGGTCTATCTCAGCTGTTCTCTATGAGACTTGAGATTACAGGACAGAGCAGGTCAGGTGATACACCTAGTCCTTATATGCTCCAGTCCACCTAACTGGTTCTGGCTGACGGTGGACACAGAGATCTTGTGCACATACTTCAGTATTTAGTACTGGTGGTGGACAGTGACATTTGCTTAAGGCGCATAGTGGGCTCTGCACCTTGCAACCATCAAATAGCAGCGTCAGTGCTGGTCTATAGGTTCGCAAGTAGTTGCAACTATTGTGAGAACCTCAGCTTTATCATGGCTAAAGGCTCAGGGACTAGAAGCAAAAAAGCAAAGGGATCGCCATCTGGCTCAGAGGATCTCGGGCATGCTCCTGCGGCTGCTTCCTCTCCTGAAAAATTGAAGGAGGCCCAGGGTGAACCATCAGGGCTGTCAGATGCCTGTTCTGCCCTTGTCCCACTTGCTCCAGTTTTTGTGACACAGGAGGCTCTGGCCTCAGCTATGGGGGGTCTGGAGCAAAGATTAGCGACCTTGATTGCATCCTCTCTCTCAAGGGAAAAACGCACAAGGTCCCCCTCTCCCTCTGAGGAGTCCCTCGATTTGGGGCATGCATCCTCAGAAGAGGTTGATTTACCCTCTGGAGATCTGGCAGAAGGTCAGCTGGAAGTAGTGGACTCTGAGGATTCCACTTTGGGAGAACCCTTTTCGGCGTCGCAATCCGAAAAATTGTGGGTCCAGTCCCTCACTGAGATGGTCCGTTCGGCCTTCAAGTTGCCACTTTCAGAACCAGCTTCAAGTGCAGTCTCATCTTTAGGCTCCTTAAAAGCTCCTCAAGCTAATTATTCCTTCCCGGTTCACCCCCTGCTGGAAGGGCTTATCTACAAGGATTGGGAACATCCAGATAGATATTTTCTTCCTCCTAAGAAGTTTTCGGTTTTATACCCCATGGAGGAACAATTCACTAAAAGATGGGGCATCCCCAAGGTTGACGCAGCTGTGTCCTGCGTAAACAAATCTTTGACCTGTCCAGTAGACAATGTTCTGGTATTCAAAGATCCGACAGACAAGAGATTAGAGACTTTATTAAAAACCTCTTTTGCTTCGGCGAGAGGAATAACCCAGCCTGCAATTGCGGCTATTGGGATTTGCCAGGCCTTGCAGGACCAGTTTAAAGGGGTCTTAAAGGAATTGCCGGCACAACAGGCCCAGAATTTGGCTGAGTTTCCCAGAGCATTATGTTTTGCCATAGATGCTATTAAGGACTCCATTCAGCAGTCCTCACGTCTCACTCTCTCGCTGGTTCATATGCGCAGGTTACTCTGGCTGAAGAACTGGTCTGCTGAAGCCCCGTGTAAAAAATTACTGGCGGGGTTTCCCTTTCATGGAGAGCGTTTGTTTGGGGAAGATCTGGATGCTTACATTCAGAAAATTTCCAGTGGCAAAAGTACACTGTTGCCAGTAAAGAAAAGGTTTAGGGGTCCCCCCTCCTTTAAGCGATCCTCCTCTCCTATCCCTAGTACTTCCGGTACCAGGCAGTTCCGACGGCCTCCTGGACGATTCAATGCAGGTGGGAAGCCACAGGGCCAGCCTCAGGCTTCTAAAAAACCTTGGAACCGTAAGCCACAGGCCAAGCCAGCAACTAAGTCAGCATTATGAAGGTTCTCCCCCACTCAGCCGGGTGGGGGGAAGACTTCAGCTGTTTGCGGAGGCTTGGCTAGACAGGATCCAAGACAGGTGGGTCCTCTCTACGGTCTCCGGGGGCTACAAGCTGGAGTTGAGCGAATTTCCTCCACCGCGCTTCTTAACCTCGAACGTCCCAAAGGACCTCGGCAAAAGAAGGTCCTTAGCATTGGCCTTAGATCATCTGTTATCCCAAGGGGTAATCAGAGAGCTGCCAGTGGAAGAACAAGGTTTGGGGTTTTATTCCAATCTCTTCACCGTCCCCAAACCAAACGGGGATGTAAGACCCATCCTGGACCTCAAGGCCTTAAACAAGTTCCTAAGGGTCCAATCATTCCGGATGGAATCGATCAGGTCAGTGGTGGCCTCCCTGCAAGGAGGGGAACTACTAGCGTCCATCGATATAAAGGACGCATACTTGCACGTTCCTATCTTTCTCGACCATCAGAAGCTGCTTCGCTTCGCGGTAAATCAGCGCCACTTCCAATTCGTGGCCTTACCTTTTGGTCTGGCCACCGCTCCTCGTGTTTTCACGAAAGTATTGGCTCCACTGTTAGCCTATCTAAGGTCTCAAGGCATATCCATAGTAGCCTATCTAGACGACCTATTGGTAGTAGACCGGTCAGTGGCCGATCTAAACTCAGCGGTACACAGAACCGTAAAATTTCTGGAATCCATGGGTTGGGTACTCAACATGGACAAGTCAGCCTTAATGCCTGTGCAAAGGCTCGAATATTTGGATCTACTCATAGACACAAAGCTAAGAAGGGTCTTCCTGCCCCAAAGGAAGTTCGAGGCTTTAAGAGAACTAGTTCTACTAGTCAAAGCAAAGCGTCAGCCTCCCATTCGCCTCTGTATGAGGTTACTGGGAAAGATGGTAGCCTCGTTCGAGGCCGTCCCATTTGCGCAGTTCCACTCAAGGGAGCTTCAACATGCCATTCTGTCCGCTTGGAACAAAAAGGTTCAAGCCTTGGATCTCCCTATGTCTCTCTCCCGGTCAGTCCGGCAGAGCCTTTGTTGGTGGCTGGTTCCCCGGAACCTGCTAAAGGGGAAGTCCTTTGTTCCCGTGACATGGCAGGTTGTGACCACGGACGCCAGTCTGCTAGGCTGGGGTGCAGTCCTGGGAGGTTTGTCTCTCCAGGGGAAATGGTCAGCCTCCGAGAGGTCTCTACCCATAAATCTGCTGGAAATTCGAGCAGTCTATCTAGCCCTGTCAGCTTGGTCAGACAGGTTGAAGGGTCTTCCGGTCAGGATTCAATCAGACAATGTCACTGCCGTGGCATACATAAATCACCAGGGGGGCACAAGAAGTTGTGCAGCCCAAAGAGAGGTGAATCGAATCCTGACCTGGGCAGAGAAATATGTCCCATGCATATCTGCAGTGTTCATTCCGGGAATAGACAATTGGCGAGCAGACTACCTAAGCCGCCAACAGGTGCTTCCAGGGGAATGGACTCTTCACCCCGACATCTTTCAGAGCATTTGTCAGAGGTGGGGAACACCAGATGTCGATCTCTTTGCATCGAGGTTCAATGCAAGGGTGGGCAACTTTCTGTCCCGGACAAGGGATCCACTTGCTTACGGCACGGATGCACTGGTGTTCCCATGGGATCAGTTCTCCCTAATGTATGCGTTTCCTCCGCTGCAATTATTACCCCGTCTTCTTCGCAGGGTAAAGTCGGAAGGAAGACCAGTGATTCTGGTGGCTCCAGCGTGGCCCAGAAGGGCCTGGTTCGCGGACATTGTAAGGATGTCCGTGGGGCAACCGTGGTCCCTGCCGCTTCGGCCAGACCTATTGTCCCAGGGGCCAATATTCCATCCTTCCTTACCGTCTCTCAATTTGACGGTCTGGCTATTGAGTCCCATATCTTAAAGAAAAGGGGTCTCTCTAATGCGGTGGCATCTACTTTGATTAATGCCAGAAAACCGGCATCCAGACTTATCTATTACCGAGTTTGGAAATCTTATGTGGCCTGGTGCGAGACCAGGGGTTGGCATCCCCGGAGGTATCTCATTGGCAGAATTCTGGAGTTTCTGCAGTTAGGGGCAGACATGAAGTTGGCCCTAAGCACCATTAAGGGCCAGATCTCGGCCTTATCGATTTTTTTCCAAAGGCCACTAGCTACACATTCCCTGATCAAAACCTTTTTGCAAGGTATGATCCGGCTTAGTCCACCAGTCAAGATTCCCTTGTGTCCATGGGATCTGAATCTGGTCCTTTCTGTCTTACAGAAACAACCATTTGAGCCCTTGGCTCATATTCCTTTGGTCCTTCTGACCAGGAAGGTGATATTTTTGGTAGCCATAACCTCCGCCAGGAGGGTTTCGGAGTTGGCGGCCTTGTCTTGTAAGGAACCGTACCTTATATTCCATAAGGATAGAGTGGTCCTACGGCCCCACCCGGCTTTCCTTTTTTTTAAATCCAACAAAATTTTATTTAGTTTAGTTTACAGAGGTACAAGGTATACAAAGTCCCCTTAACAGTGCGGGGAAAATAAAGATCTGCAGCGAGACAGCCACATACTCAGAATACATCTATGAACAGGAGGTAAACCCCCCCCCCCCCCCCCAGCAAGTCAAACATTTCCCTCCCGACAATTGGCTCAATGCCCACCTCACCCAATATTAATGCCCAGAAGCCTGTCCATCACCAGGTCCACAGGGGCCAGACCCGGCACATCCAGCCACTTTGCCCATAACTTCTCAAATTTTTGGGCATTACCCCTGTGTTGATATATCACCTTCTCCATCCTCAGCACTGTCCCAATGTTATTGATCCATTCAGCCAGCGTCGGAGGAGCCTCGGCCTTCCAGTGAACCATAATAAGCTTCCTAGCTTGGCCACCCGGCTTTCCTACCTAAAGTTGTTTCAAAATTTCATTTGAATCAGGATCTTGTTCTCCCGTCTTTTTTCTCAGAACCTAGTTCTGCAAGGGAGAAGTCTTTACATACGCTAGATGTATTAAGACGTATTAAGAGATTACTGCTCAGGTCCGGAAAACTGATACATTGTTTATCCTGCCAGAAGGTCCCAGATGTGGGCAGGCAGCGTCGAAGTCCACTATCTCCAAATGGATTCGGCAGGTCATTACTCAAGCCTATGGCTTGAGGGGAAAGGTTCCCCCGTTTAAGGTTAAAGCACATTCCACTAGAGCGGTGGGTACTTCCTGGGCAGTGCATCATCAAGCCTCCATGGCTCAAGTCTGCAAGGCCGCGACATGGTCGTCTGTCCATACTTTCACTAAGTTTTATCAATTGGACATAAGAAAGAATGAGGAGAGCGCCTTTGGGCGCAGTGTGCTGCAGGCTGCAGTCTGATTCCTCATGTCTGATGGCGCCCGGCTTATTTCTTGAGGTCTCCCTCCCCTCATAGCATTGCTTTAGGACATCCCACATAGTAATTACTATGCTTCTCTGTGTCCCGTGATGTACGATAAAGAAAATAGGATTTTTATAACCGCTTACCTGTAAAATCCTTTTCTTTTGAAGTACATCACGGGACACAGAGCACAGAGGAACTTCTTGCCTTAAGGGCGTGCCAGTGTCCACACCTGAAGGTACTCTCTATAACCCACATAGTAATTACTATGCTTCTCTGTGTCCCGTGATGTACTTCAAAAGAAAAGGATTTTACAGGTAAGCTGTTATAAAAATCCTATTTTCCCTTTTGATCTGTCAAATAGATAATTGATTTTTTTTTTTTATTAAATCTTTTTGATAAGGGCCAAAAATTGATCCACCAGGAAATCCGGTATTGTCCTATTCAGTTTGCTGCCTTATGTGAAGCTGGTGACCAGTTCACCTCTGTGAACTGCAGAACACCCCCATATGTTATGGAGAGGAGGAGGTGAGGTGCTCTGTAGTCTTTAGGCCTCATGCGCACTGGATGTTTTTTCAGCTTCTCCTGGGGGCGCCTGCTGTTTTTTTCCTGCCTCTAAACTCTCGTTCATGTTGGCCTATGTGTCTATGTTCACATTGGCGTTTAGAAGCAGGAAAGAAAACTCACTGTCAGTCCCGGAGTAGCAGAATTTATTCCAGAAAAATCGCTTGATGCTTCTAAACACGTGCAAACACGTCGATAAACGTTAGGCGTATTTAGCGATTTGAGTGTTAATTTCAGTGCCCAGAATAATTTATTATTATGGATAATGAAATGAATTAATTCCCAAACATTTCACACAACTAGACATGCCTAAATACTGTATGTTACACACTTTTACAAGCGTCAAGCATTTTTTCTTCCAATACGCCCCTGCCAGGAGGAAAGATTTCTAGGAGGGATAGAAAAACATCGAGTGTGCATGTGAGGTTACACAGTCCCTGTCTGAGGGTGACAGCGCTGCTCCCTCATAGAAACATACAATGAGTGAACATTGTCACCCTAGGACAAGAAGCCTGAAAAAAAAAAAATAATGCCATACTGATGAGAGGATTCTGTCTTGTATATAATAATAATAAATAACATAAAAGTTTCATTGTCATTTTGCTTGCAGAGGCCAGGCTCCTTTGGCTGCAGTGTTTGCTGGGAGTCCTCAGCTGATGGGTGCCATTAAACTCTGTACCGGATGGATGGTGACAAGTTTACCTGTGTACAATGACGAAGAACTGATGAAGAGGAATGAACATGTAATGTATACAATTTCTATACTACAGGCATACCCTGCTTTAAGTACACTTACGGGTCCAGACATACCCGCGAGTGTACATAAAGTACCTTGCAAGTGCAGACAACCCACGCCGCGCAGCCGCAGTATGGCCTGGAAGAGGTGGAGCTGCCGCCCAGAGTTGTCGCCAGTGAAGAGGCCGCAAGTGAAGAGCCAAAGTTCCGGCCAGCCCAGAGTTGCCCGCCATGCCAGCCCAGAGTTGCCCGCCATGCCAGCCCAGAGTTGCCCGCCATGCCAGCCCAGAGTTGCCCGCCATGCCAGCCCAGAGTTGCCCGCCATGCCCAGCCCAGAGTTGCCCGCCATTGTCAGCCCAGAGTTGCCCGCCATGCCAGCCCAGAGTTGCCCGCCATGCCAGCCCAGAGTTGCCCGCCATGCCAGCCCAGAGTTGCCCGCCATGCCAGCCCAGAGTTGCCCGCCATGCCAGCCCAGAGTTGCCCGCCATGCCAGCCCAGAGTTGCCCGCCATGCCAGCCCAGAGTTGCCCGCCATGCCAGCCCAGAGTTGCCCGCCATGCCAGCCCAGAGTTGCCCGCCATGCCAGCCCAGAGTTGCCCGCCATGCCAGCCCAGAGTTGCCCGCCATGCCAGCCCAGAGTTGCCCGCCATGCCAGCCCAGAGTTGCCCGCCATGCCAGCCCAGAGTTGCCCGCCCAGAGTTACTCCCTAAACGTAAGTGGATTACTGTACAGTACTGTAAACTTTACTCCCTGACCCACTCACTACAGCCCATGGCCCTCCACTATATGCCCTGACCCCCCCCCCCCCCCCAGAAGTGAAAAAGATATTGCTTCACTTTAGGTACATTTTCGTTTTACATACATGCTCTGGTCCCATTGTGTACTTAAAAGTGGGGTATGCCTATATACTGTTTAGGAATTGAGCAGCAACAGACCTGTAAGAGCTTTCAGTGGTGAACACACACTGAGGCTGGGATAAGCCTGAGATGTTGTCCTTGTAGTCAGGAATTTGGAGCACTTTGATCATTGCTTGTGAGCGTTTTAGTAGCTCCCATGCACGCTTCTGTCTAGAGAGTTTGCATTAAAGTGGTTCTAAAGACTTAAGGTTTTTTATCTTAATGCAGGCCAATTTTTATCCAGCGCTTTGCCTAAGAGCAGTGGATCTCTACACTCTTTTTCTCTCTTCTCTTTCTCTTTTTCTCTCAAAGGGAGGCAGCAATGGGAGTCATTGGCTCCTGCTGCTGTCAATCAAATCTTGCTGTCAATCAAATCTTGTGACGAGAGAATGGTGGCAGAGCCAATCTGTGCTGTCTGTGTCTATGGATGTAGGCAGCATGGCTCGGGATTGATTATCAGTGTCCTGGTTATAAGTGCAGTCCCACCAATGCTTCCAGTGCTGCCCATCAGTGTCACCTAGAAGTGCCGCCTCATCAGCACACATCAGGGAAAGAGAAAAATTACCTGTTTGCAACATTTTATAACAAACTATGAAAAAGGTTATTTTTCAAAGTTTTCAGTCTTTTTTTGTTTATTTAGCAAAAAAAATTTAAATCCAAAGAAATCTCTATTTGTGTGAAAAAAATAACAATTTCATATGGGTACAGTATTGCATGGCCGCGCAATTGTCATTAAAAGTGTGACCGTGCTGAAAATTGGCCTGGGCAGGAAGGGGGTGAAAGTGCTCTTTGGGCAAGTGGCTAAGTACAATTTTTTTTACTTCTGAAAACTTCTGTTTTCATTGACACCTTCAACACAGGGGTGTCTTTAACAAGTTGCAAAGTCTTTCTAAATTATAATACAATCTGGAATACAGCACATTATCAGAATGGCCTGGCCTGTACTAGATGTTATTACTGGAGTCATTCAGCAAGAATTCCGGAGGCATTGTCATAGATATACACTAGATAGATTATATTGTTGTATACAGTTTAAATGATGGGAGATTTGGCACTTGCTTGATAAAAAACACATATAAGATAACCTTCTCCATGATCATTCAATAAACACAAATTGCATTCATATTGGTGTCTCTTTAAAAACGTTCCTTTGATGGGCCACTAGAGGGAGCCAGAGCAACAGTTGGATGAATTAGGAACTAATATATTAGTCATTTTTCTCTCACAGCTCTGTTTGTATCATATGTACTTTTCTTTTTGTCTTTTTCAGATTTATCAGATCTATAGCATGAGGTCAGCAGAAGACATATACAAGATCTTAACCTCTTATAAAGCAAACTATGTGGTGATCGAAGATTCAATCTGTAATGAGGTAGCTGGAATCAAGGGCTGCAGAGTAAAAGATTTGCTGGATATTGCAAATGATCATGTAAGTTTACCTTTCCATAAAACGGTTTCACCAATATAATGTAGCAGGGGAACTGCAAAGGTCCCCAAAAGAGTAAGTGTTGCTTTGCTTTTAAGCCCTTTTTATTTGTTTCTGACTGCACTCCCTGTGAAAGTCGAACTGGTCATCATTGATTCCAATGTGTAATGATCGGCTGGGATTACCAGCCCTGCTTAATGACATCACTGGCTTATCAAACAAATTAACGATGACTCCTTGCAATTGTTCAGTGATTCATTCCTCATTGCATGTTGGCACTGGCTTCCATAATTGTAGTTAAAGACCAGATGGACTTCGCAACAGTCACATGCATAGTTTTCTTGGCATCTCAGGGGCAGCATAGCATGCTTTGTTTGAAGTTCATGATTTCCAAAACTTCCCTGCTTCCACAGACTTTAGTTCTCTGACACTTGCTAAAGGCAAAGCTACAAGCATTTAAGACCAGTAAGTGGATAATGTCTGACATAAACCTGCTGGTCCTCCCAAACGTAAAGTTTTAGTTTTAGATTGGGATGAGTGGAACAGAATAATAGCCAGTTACCTAGCATTTTCAGAAGGTCGGCCATGGCTGCCTCCGTATTTATCATCACTGCCTTTCCACTTACCCAGAGAGAGCAACTGTTCAGTGATTCAAGCTACCCATAGATATTAGAGAGCATTTGGATGTTAAGGTACCATCCAGTGGTCAAAAGCAGATCCCTGACCATGCAAATGTATATCATCCAGAATGATCCGGCACAGCCAGTGGCTGCGGCAGTAAATTCCTAGCTTGGGTTTTTTTGACATGCCTTGCTTGTTGATCTGGACAATTTGGATTAACTTAATCAAATTAGAAAAGGTCTGATAGAGAATTAAAGCCTTTATCCGAAAAGGTGGACAGACATATCTAGGGGAAAACATATCACTTAGATGCCTGTTCAGTCCTACACAAAAATATGGCAGCACATGCAGGATCAGTGGTCAGTTGGAATCACAGATGCTCCTATGTTGGTGGTCTGTGGAAGTAATAAAAGCCCCCACCCCAGTATTGGTATCAGTGAGAGAAGTAAATGCCCCCCAGCATTGATATCCAGGAGAGTAGTAAAAGCCTCCCTAGCAGTGGTGTCAGTGAAAGTAGGTACATCCCCCCCCCCCCCTCTAGCATTGGTATCAGTGGAAATGGTAAAATCATCCAGTATTGGTATCGGTGAGACTAGTAAAAGCACCCCCCCCCCCCCCATTAAGTTCTGGTGTCTGTAGAAGAAGTAAATTATCCCCTAAAGCAGGGGTGTCAAACTCAATTTCGTCGAGGGCCGCATCAGCAGTGTGGTTGCCCTCAAAGGGCCAGTTGTATCTGGGTCGCACTACATACACAGTGCAGAGTTCAGGATTATGCTACGTACAGAGTGCAGGGTTCAGCAGCGCGTTACGTACAGAGGGTAGGAATTCAGGGGTGTGCTACGTACAGAAATTCAGGAGTGTACTACATACAGAGTGCAGGAATTCAGGGTTGTGCTACGTACAGAAATTCAGGGGTGTGCTACATACAGAGTGCAGGAATTCAGGGGTGTGCTATGTACAGAAATTCAGGGGTGTGCTACGTACAGAGTGCAGGAATTCAGGGGTGCGCTACGGAGGGCAGAGCTTAGGGTGTGCTGTGCCCAATGTGCAACATCTCACTTCCACCCCTCCTCCTGGGTTCTGACCCCTGCACCCAGCACTATGTCCCCAACCCCCACCTCTAAACGCATCTTCCTACACACCCCCACAGTCCCCCCACCTCCCAAAGCAAACCAGGGAGGTGAGGAGAGCACACACCAGGGAGGTCAGGAAAGCATGCACCACTGTGCCACTTGAAAAGATTCAATCTGATTTGTCAGCTAACAGCTCCTCTATGCTAAGCTGCAGTAACTCAGCAGACTCAGCATAGAGGTGCCTGTTAACTAATCCAAGATGTACTGCTTGATGATCTTACCTTCCAGGAAGTTCACAGTCACTCGGCTCCCGCTGCTCACACCTCCCTCTTCCAGGCGGGCGCGGTCTCAGGGGTCAGGCACATCCCTTTCCCTCCCACTCAAGCAGCAGCCTGCAGGAGATAGGCTGAAAAACTGCTGGGGGAGGTACATGCTGGATCCACATTGCATGCGCTCAGCTACACACAGTACTGAGGAGGAGAGGGAGGAAGTGTTTACTCTGATTGCCAAGGAGACCCGTTTCGTGTTAGCAGCAGATAGCGGCTGTGAGAAGAGGAAGTGGAGGCTGGCGTGCCACTGCGCGGGCCACATGACAAGGCCTGGCGGGCCGGATTCTGCCCGCGGGCCTTGTGTTTGCCACCTCTGCCCTAAGGTGTCAGTAGGGGTAGAAAAAGGTACCACCACCAGGACTGGTGATGGTAGAAGTAGAAAAAGCCTCCCAGCATTAAAGTCATTGTACGAGCTGATTTACAGCAAGCTGCAACCAGCCACTGGGCTATAGTTTGGGGACCGCTATTCAATAGCATCTTATTCCGGTGATTAACCAAGTTTGCAAGATGCAGCTCACCACCTGGTATTTATACACATTTTCCAACAATACGACATGATCATTTCATCTTTATGGATGTACAGAGCTGCCATTCATTTACAGCACAGTTAAAAGTACAAATGGGTATTGGAGACTACATGACAAATGAGAAGCATGTGTCTGTTACTTCACCTTCCCGTGCTGTGTGATTGGAAGCTTTGCTCATCTATACAGCTGAATTGAGGCTTTCTCATGGGTGCAGGAACACACATACCAGTGTGAAATGAGAAGCTGTATCTGAATGATGCAGCTCATCATCGTTCTAAATGGGCCTGAGAAAAAAAACTTCAATAATATGTTGAAGTAACTTGTTATGTGAACACCATATAAAAAAAAAAACATTTTTTTTTAAGTAGATGTGAATTCCAAGGGGGTGACATTTTGTTTGCTAAAGCACTATGGGGTTTATTTACTAAAGCTGGAGAGTGCAAAATCAGTCCCACTTCTGCATAGAAATCAGCGTCCAGGTTTTATTGCCAACCCTAATTGAACAAGCTGAGGTTTAGAAGCTGACCCGTTTCCCTGCAGAATCTAGACTGATTTTGCACTCTCTAGCTTTGGTAAATAAACCCCAATGTGTCTAACATGCAATCCAGTGATGGCTTCATGGCAATTCCCAGGATGAGTTTCCTGTTTGTGATGACTGTGTCATGTCTGTATAATGTGTGTTGGAATGGCCATTTGTATTCTTCATCAGAAGATCTGGTGACAATGCAGGAACACGATTGGGAGATATGGATAAAGCATTGTCGCCTAAGAAAAGCCCTTAGAGCAGGATCACAAGGTTTCATTTAAATGGATGTTGCAATTTAAAAAAATATTGAAAATATTTATAAAGAAACATTAAAGCGGAGGTTCACCCAAAAAATAAATTTTTAACATTACATTCAGCCGAGTTTTCCTAATGACAATCGTCTGTTTTTTTTTTTTTTTTCGTACATACCGTATTTTCACCGCCGCTTCCGGGTATGTCTTCTGCGGGACTGGGCGTTCCTGATTGATTGACAGGCTTCCGACCGTCGCATACTGCGCGTCACGAGTTGCCGAAAGAAGCCGAACGTCGGTGCGCAGGCGCCGTATAGAGCCGCACCGACGTTTGGCTTTTTTGGCAACTCGTGACGCGCTGTATGCGCCGGTCGGAAGCCTGTCAATCAATTAGGAACTCCCAGTCCCGCAGAAGACATACACGGAAGCGGCGGTGAAAATAAGGTATGTACAAAAAAAGAAAACAGCCGATAGTCATTATGACAACTCAGCTGAATGTAATGTTAAAAAATTATTTTTGGGTGAACCCCCGCTTTAAAGGGGAGTTCCAGCCATTTGTATGTTTATTAAAAGTCAGCAGCAACAAAAAGTGTAGCTGCTGGCTTTTAATAAACAGACACTTACCTGCTCCAGCACTCCAGCGACTCAGTGTGGGCACCCGGCCGTGACCGCTTTTGGCTTCACGGCCGGGCACCCACTGCGCATGCGCGAGCGGCACTGCGCATGCGCGAGCGGTGCGGCCCGGCGCCGTGTAATTGGCCAGGAGATCGCCTAGGACCTGTGACGTGTCCTAGGCGATCGCCTACAGCAGCCCCTTTCTGAAGGCGATTAAGCTTAGTCGCCTACAGGAAGGAGGAAGTGGGACAGGAAGTCCCACTCTTCCTGAAGCCCCCACCCCCCCCAAAAAAAATGACATGCCAAATGTGGCATGTAAGGGGGAGAGGAGTGGGATAAGAGGAAGTTCCAAATTTGGGTGGAACTGCTCTTTAACATGTTAAAGCTTTTGTTATTTTTTTTTTTTTTTTTTTTTTTAATGATTCATATTACTGTAAATCTACATTAACTTCTGCCTGCATATTGGCAGTTCTGGCTTCCTTGGGTTACGTAATTAAGCAAATGTTGTCCATCTGCATATTTATAGATGTCTTTAGTTGATGCTTTATGTACCTGCATTAATAATTCTGACCGCCTGTTCTTCCTGCTGACAGGTGCTGAACGAGGATGGGGATATGTATGCCTACTCAAAATATGGACGCTTCTGCCATGAAATAAAAATGAATTATTCTCCATATGTGAATTACTTCACCAGAGTGTTCTGGAACAGGTCCTATTTTGTATATAAAATCAACACTCTTATATCTTTCCAGTACTGACAATCATGAGGATTTATGATATCGGTGACCATCATTTGAGACTTTGTGATGCATCGCGGTTCTTCTTCCAAGGCCCTCATGGGTGTGTGTGTGTGTCTATCAAAGCATGGGGTCTTGTTATCATGGCTCCATCTAATGTGTGTAGTATTGGCTGTTTGTACTGTGGGCTTGAGGATAAAGATCAAGAGACGGTGTGAATGTTATATCATTGAGTTGTATAAATCCTGTGCTTTGAAATATGCAAACTGATAAATATTTTATTTTGTTTTAATATGTGTATTGTAAAAACTGTTTAAAATGTTAACATATTTTGGCTCTCCTGAGAGATGGTATAATACTGGGTGCACCAAAATAGATTAACCAGTCAAGCCCCCTTTATATTCGGTTCCATATCATGATGCCTTCTTTATTGTTTGGAAATTCTGTGCCAGCTCTGCAGCCGCCCCCCCTCCTCCTACTACAGAGGCGTTTTATATACCGTGTTTCCCCAAAAATAAGCCCAGGTCTTATATTAATTATGCCAACAAAAGACACAGTAGGGCTTATTTTCGGGGTAGGTCTTACCATGTAATGTGCTGTCTTCTCTCCCCCTCTCCCTCCCTGCCTGTCAGGAATCCCCAGTGTAAACTGAGTTAAAATGCTTGTACAATCCTATAATCCACTCTATTACAGTATTATATAATGTACAATGTGTGCGTTTCTGTAATATAATTGTGCCAAATACATTTGTTATAGTGCCTTCTGTTACCCGCCAGAGCTCTCTTCCCCGCAATTATATTACAGAAACACACACATTGTACATTATAAACTACTGTAATATAGTAGATTATAGGATTTTACAAGCATTTTTAACTAGGGCTTATTTTCGGGGTAGGGCTTATATTGCACCACTCCTAGAAAATAACGCTAGGTCTTATTTTCAGGGTAGGTCTTATTTTGGGGGAAACAGGGTACCTTCTGTTGCGGGAAGTCTTGATGCATATGCTGCAAAAAAAGGAAAATTACAGCATTTAATGGTTGCTGCAGTTGGGCATAGCTGGGAACTCAAACAGCCCATGAACTGTAAAATAGGCTGGTGTGTGTGGTTCGATCATCTAGCTCTAAAGAACAACCCCCCTCCACTCCTCTATAATGACCTTCGCTGCCCTCCCCCTTTGATCTGTTGCTTCATCATAGTCCCCGGCTAATGCCTAGTGCCTTTGAATATAAGGGAGCATGTGACTTCTTCCATGGATGCAGTGCTTGGGCCCGAGTGGCCAATCACCAGGTCCACATACTGTTACGTGAGGGAAAGAGTTTAACTAGGGTTTGGACTTCTAGCTCTGCCAGGTAAGTAGAGAAACTGAGAAAAATGTGTGTGTGTTTTTTTTCTTTTTTTTTTTTTTTAAGAAAACCTGACAGAATCGATTTAAACAATATGTTCCCCAAAGCCATTAAAGCAAAGACTCCACAAGAATAAGACCAGCGGCCTATGGTGTGCTGCTTGCACATCTTTTCTATCTATTCTGCTGGTCAGATACATAACATTACCAAAAATCTTTTGGGCTGCTCTGATCTGCACCTCCTTTTTTTTTTCTCTACTAGGTGTAAGGTTTTCAGAATAGTAAAATTGTGATACTCAGGGAATTGAAGGCGCAGGCTGGAATCAAGCCAGGGCTCTATAATGGAGGTTTAAGAGCACAAAGATCAGCTTACAAACATGTCTTTCCCCACTTTTCTCACCACTGATAGTCAAGCTTTTCTTTCATTCCATTCTGAGAATTTGGGACAGGCACATTGTACTGTATAAGTGTGCTCAAAGTATAACTCCAAACAAAGCTGTATAATTTGGGGTGTAAAGGTTTTTTATTGCAGTCTGTGTCCTTGTTGGGGAGGTCCACTCTCATTATTTGTCATGTTGGCCATTATAAGTAGGTGAAATCCAGCATCTTTTTACTGTCATAACCAAAACGGCATTAGTGGGGATATTTCCCGATGGAGTCATCTGTTCTGGTGACAATTCTCAAAGGTGGCATTTTCCCTCATTTTGGGGAGATTGCCTTTCACTTCCTATCATGTCACCACTGCAGGAAGTAAAAGAAAATCTCTCAAACTGAATCTCCTCCCCCTGCTGTTCTTGTCTAACAGGTTATGAGAAGATGCCTAATTGAAGGGATTGAGGACACTTGGGGGTTATTTACTAAAACTGAAGAGTGCAAAATCTGGTGCAGCTCTGCATAGAAACCAATCAGTTTCCATGTTTTATTGTCAAAGCTTAACTGAACAAGCTGAAGTTAGAGGCTACCAGATTCTGAGTGCACCAGGTTTAGCAAATCTCCCCCATAATTCGGGTGTCGCTGGAAGAACATTGAGGTGCTCGAACAGAGCAGCAGGGCTGCAGTGTACACAGTTATACTGTACATCAGTGTTTCTCAACTCCAGTCCTCAAGGTGCCCCAACAGGTCATGTTTTCAGGCTTACCATTATTTTGCACAGGTGATTTGATCAGTTTCACTGCCTTAGTAATTACCACAGCCATTTCATCTGAGGGAAATCCTGAAGACATGACCTGTTGGGGCGCCTTGAGGACTGGAGTTTAGGAACACTGCTCTACATGTCCCATCAACCTACACCTGTAATAAAACCAGTGCTTCCTGTGGGAGGTTTTTAACTCTGTTGTGTACTTATACAGGCTGGTACTGGAATTTTTTTTTTTTTTTTTTACAAATTCTTTATTTTAAGTACCGTATTTATCGGCGTATACCGTGCACTTTTTTCCCCTTTAAAATAAGGGGAAAAACGTGGGTGCGCGATATACGCCGATCTCCCCTTCCCGCGCTGTGTTTGAACACCGCCACCGTCATATACCGAGTGCAGTACACTCGGCCAGGCTCGGCTCCCCTCGCGGTCACGCCCTGTGCCGCCTCCTAGCCTTTATGCTAGGAGCCGAGCGTGCCCGAGTGTACTGCGCTCGATATATGTCGGCGGCGGCTTTCAAACACAGCGCGGGAAGCGGGGATAGACTCAGAAACAGCGCGGGAGAAGCGGGGAGGACACCACCAGGGCCGCAGACGGACACCGGACCGGACAAGGCCGCCGATGGACGCCGGGCAAGACACCGACGAGGGGCATTCAAACTTTAAGTATTTAATTTTTTTCAGGAAATTTCCCTTCCAGGTTGGGGGTGCGCGCTATACGCCGGGGCGTGCTATACGAAGATAAATACAGTATCCACCATCCACAGAGCAGTAACAGCCCTGAACCATCAGGAAATACAGCATCAGTTATAATGTAAGGTGCAGGGGCGACTTGTTCGGGACTGGTACTGGAATTCTTATCCAACATCATTGTGCAAGTGGACAACAAAGTATCTTTGTTAGTTGTCTTGCTATAACTTGGTGCATGTTCCACTTTGTGTTCTATTTGTTCCCTGGTGATTTACTGCCCTACTTCTCCTGTACCAAGTTGTACAAAACCTGCATTAGTGGCATACATTTCACATTGGTCCATGAATCAGAGAGCTTCCAGATTGCTTAAATTACCCCCCAGCTGCCTCATTGAACTCTCTTGTAATAATTGAAAGTTCCCAATACCTCGTGCATACTGTTTATGCGTTGGTGGTAGGACTCATGTCGGGACTATTGAGATACATTGGTGCACTACAGCACCTACTTTATGTAATTGGTTGGCCTGCAGTCCTGCATTTTCACCAGCAATGGTATCTGCACACTCATGACTGAGTCCTTACAATCCTTGTGAATTCTAATATGTCACATTTGTAATTTCCATTTAAAGCACAAATTACCTTTTAAGATTTGTAGCCTGGAGAATTGTTTGGGACATTGCTGCTACCGGAACAAATATTTCCATATTGGCTGCATGCTTGTGCTTAGCCAACAAGTAACCAAGTGTCAAAGGAAGGATCAAGATGCTACGCCAAAGCCTTCCGCTTCATAAACCGAAGCCGCAGCTCACATATTGCTCTTCCTTTCCTTTCACTTAAAATAAAGCAGGTTTACACTTTTTTTAATACCACCTCAGTACCAGAGCTATGCACCCCGACACTGGTTGCCACCATTGCCTGTACAGCAAAATATATATAATTTGCTGATCTAATTTTTTTCTTCTATATATATATATATATATATATATATATTGCTGATCTCTTTTTAAAGCTGGGTCACAGTGTCCGAAAATCAGGAGATTCAGCAGAAACGGCCGACTTTTGGTCAGTGTGTACAGCAGTCTGTGCAACAGAAGCCAGTCTACTGACCAGTTTTTGTCAAAGGGACATGCTGGAAAAGCAGCATCTGATCAGTGCAATGTCTGCAAGTACTGATAATTTTTTTTTAATTTTTTTTGGCAAGGGGGAGTTCCCATGTCAGAATACAAGAGCACAACAGGGAAGATCTCCGTCCCAACATTGCATGTGTTGGTACAGCGATCTGCCAGTTTTTTTTTTTTTTTTCGTTCTACCGTCTGGGTTGAACCAAAAAAAACTTGCAGTGTCTATCGGGCTTAAAACCATGGTTGTTTGGATTGACTCAAGTATTGGCTGCAGCCAGTGAATTCAGAACAGCTGACCTGTATTATTATTCCAGGTCAGTGACTTGCAAAGCAGTAATTGGATTAGCTTAACAACCAGGCAAGTCATTCTTTCAGTATTTTTTTTTTTTTTTTAAGGTGGATTTGATGGAGTACCAGTTGCTAAAAACCGGGTACAAACATAAGGCTTCCTGTAGACTTAAGAACAGTCAGAGTTGCAGACCCAATCCAAACTCCCTTGGGGGCAAAGAAAAAGCAGAAAAGTAGGACAGCTCCAGTGCCTTCCTATTTGTGAGTGTAATAATAAATAAGGTTTTTAACCTTCCTAATTCATCATATATGGCACAGAGCAGTTTTTCAGGCTTGTCTTAATGTTCCTCCAACATGAGTTGGCTGCCCAAAACGGTCAGATCAAAGACGGTGTCTATGTCATGTACCCCCTCCCCCCATCGTGTTTTAGCTCAGCCCAGCATCATCCAAGTTGTTGTTGGCCTAGAGATTTTCTTCTAAAATATTTCCACCTTAAGACGAGTAGTGTCATGACATTCATTTGGACACTGTGTATGTCCTGTCACTGGTGTCAGTGAAAGGAATGATGCCCCACTGTTGGTGTCAGTGAAAGGGGTGGTGCCTCATCATTGGTGCCAATGGGAGGCATAGTGCCTCAAATTGAGAGCTGGATGAAGGCTAGCAAAGAGCCACATCCAGCTTGTGGCCTACAGTTTGAGGACCAGGGCTCAAGTCCTGCGGGAACGCGTGGGAACGGAGTTCCTGCACTTTTTTCACAGCAGGAACGCAGTTCCCTTTGCAGGACTAGAGAAGCCGAGCCAATCCTTCACTAAGCGGCGATGCCCAGCTCGAGTCACTGTCAGGGGCAGGCGAACCTTAGTAATCCTTTATGTTACTGGCCGCTTCCTGTATATGGATTCATCAGGTAGTGTGCCGGTATTCCGTCACTTCCTCGATGCCGCAATGTCTCCTGGGAGCTTTTGTCATTGTTCCCAGGAGATATTGCGGAACATTATTTTTAAATCCCACGATAACTCGCGGCAGACCTCCGCAATGTCTCCTGGGAACAATGACAAAAGCTCACAGGAGACATTGCAGCATCGAGGAAGTGACGGAATACCCGCACACTACCCGATGTATCCATATACAGGAAGCGGCCAGTAACATAAAGGATTTCGAAAAAAACAAAAAACATGTGGTTTAGTAATTATGCATATGAGCGCATCTTTTTTTTTTTGGTGGGGGAGTGGATCTTGGGTGGGAGTTCCCACACTTTTTTCCCCAGGACTTGACCCCTGTTGAGGACCATTGCTTTAGATAAGGGATCCCCAAACTATGGCCCTCCAGCTGTTGTAGAACTACACATCCAATGAGACATTGTAACACACTGACATTCACAGACATGACTAGGCATGATGGGAATTGTAGTTCCTGAACAACTGGAGGGCCGTAATTTGAAGACCCATGCTTTTAGATCAATGTCCAAGAGACCAAAGTGGAATGTTGTCTAAAGGCCCATACACACGATCTGACTTTTTGACAACAATTGTCCGACGGACCTGTTTGATCGGACAATCCGACTGTGTGTACGCTCCATCGGACAAACTTTTTAATCGGACAAATGTTCGCTGTGTGAACAGACAAACTTTCCGGCAACAAATGTCCTACATCGGGTTCGGGGTTCACCTGACGCAGCGGATGCATGATTGACAAAAAACCTGGTTCGTCACTCGAACTGTCTCACAAGCGTCCATTCAACGTAAAAAAAAAACACTTTAAAGCCTTTGACCTGCCTATTTCAAAAGTAATTCATGTTTTGTTAAGAATATATTTTATATACTAAGGCCCAGATTCACGTAGGGAGCGCGTATTTGTGAGCGGGCGTAAAGTATCCTATTTACGCTACGCCTCCGCAACTTTGACAGGCAAGTGCAGTATTTACAAAGCAAATTTGCGTCGGCGTATCGTAAATAGGCCGGCGTAAGCCCATCTAATTCAAATGTGGAACATGTGGGCGTGTTTTATGGTCATTTATTGTGACCCCACGTAAATGACGCTTTTTACGAACGGCGCATGCGCCGTCCGTGAAAGTATCCCAGTGCGCATGCTCCAAATTAACCCGCAAAAAGCCAATGCTTTCGACGTGAACGTAAATGACGCACAGCCCTATTCGCGAACGACTTGCGCAAACGACGTAATCAACGGAAAATTCGATGCTGGCCCGACGTCCATACTTAACATTGGCTGCGCCTCATATAGCAGGGGTAACATTACGCCGGAAAAAGCCTAACGTAAACGGCGTATCTGTACTGCGACGGCCGGGCGTACATTCGTGAATTGGTGTATCTAGCTGATTTACATATTCTAGGCGTAAATCAGCGTACACTCCCCTAGCAGCCAGCGTAAATATGCAGTTAAGATACGACGGTGTAGGCGACTTACGCTGGTCGTATCTTAGACGAATTCTGGCGTATCTGATTCTTTGAATCAGGCGCCAAGATACGACGCCTCAGACTCAGAGATACGCCGTCGTATCTCCTACGTGAATCTGGGCCTAAATCTCAGTACCTCCCTAGTCAAACCTTTTTAAGGAAGAACCTTAGATGGGTCACTAATTTCCTGGCCTTTCATACAAAATTGTGCGCACTTTAAAACTTGATGCATGAGCTTCATTAGAAGGGTAGTGCGAAGTGTACTCATGATGTGGGAAGTACAGAATCCCAGCGACAGCCAATCAGGAGTCGCCTCCTAAAGTGTTCTCTCACCTATCTTCTCTGTGCTGCTTTACTGAGAAAAAAAAGTGTAGTTTTTCGACCATCACACCAGCTGATTTCTGCACTGAGACAATATTTTTGTTCGGTCTTAAACGTTTTTCTGTGTATTAGGATGAACTGAATTCTTCTGCCTTGTTACAAGCACTGAATCATTGTCCATCAGGTCCTATTGGTGGTATTGATGTTTTATGTATGGTTTATCATGTGTATGTGTGGATGGTTGCTGTATGTTTTAATAACAAGTGTACTTATTGTATTTTGGTCTGTAAGCCAAAGTTCACTGCCAAAGTGAAGTCGGAGTCTTGTATGTTACACAATTAAAAGAGGAGGATTGTGGGAAATGCTGCTGGCCATAAAGTTTGTCGTAGAATTTTGCTCTCCAGAATTTTGAAATCTGTAGAGGTGATGTCAATAAAACTGTCTTTTACTTACACTCGACCCAAGTTGTTTTGTAATGTTGATGATGATGCCATAGCTTTTGCTTGTGACCAAAAAAAACAACTATTACATGCAATAGAGAACAAACGCAAGGGGCCAGATCCACGTAGATAGGCATAAATTTAAGCGGGCGTAGCGTATCGTAGTTGCGCTACGCCGCCGCAACTTTGAGAGGCAAGTGCTGTATTTACAAAGCACTTGCGTCTAAAGTTACGGCGGCGTATCGTAAATGTGCCGGCGTAAGCGCGCCTAAATCAAATGAGGAACAGGGGGGCGTGTTTTATGTAAACTAAGCATGACCCCACGTAAATGACGCTTTTTTCGAACTGCGCATGCTCAGTATCACGTCGAATTTTCAAATTAAATTACGCCCGCTCAATGCCTAGACGACGTGAACGTAATTTACGCAAAGCCCTATTCGTGAACGTTTTACGCAAACGACATAAAAAATGTGACGCTGGCCCGACGTCCATACTTAACATTGCGTACGCCTCATAGAGCAGGGGTAACGTTATGCCGAAAAAAGCCTTACGTAAACCACGTAAAAAAATGCGGCGGACGTACGTTTGAGAATCGGCGTATCTAGCTAATTTGCATACTCTACGGAAGCGGAAGCGCCACCCAGCGGCCAGTGTAAATATGCACCTAAGATCCGACGGCGTACTAAGACGTACGTCAGTCGGATCTAGCCCACATTCTGGCGTATCTTGTTTTGTGAATACAAAACAAAGATACGCCGGCGCACCGTAGAACTTACGCAGCGTATCAATAGATACGCCGCCGGAAGTTCTTTGTGGATCTGGGACAAGGTAGGTAACTGCACAGTGGCTTAACATTGGGGTTGATTTATTAATACTCAGAGTGCAAAATCTGGTGCAGCTTTGCATAGAAACCAATCGACTTTCAGGTTTTCTTGCCAAATCTAACCAGATGTCGACCGCTCCACATACTTTTACTGTGGCAGGGCGGCCGCTCTGGGCAGAATCTCATACCTGTAAGTGATTCTGCACTTCCAGGTCTGGGGCGTGTCGCAGGTGACCTGCTCCCACTGTGATTGGTCACAGCGGGTCAGGCAGACGCGATACCCACCAATTGTTCGGGAAACAGGCAGAACGGCAATCTGCCTATGTAAACAAGGCAGATCGACTTTCTGTGAAAAGGGGAGGTAGAGATCCTGTGTTTCTGCTAAGCAAGAACATGTATCTCTGTCTTCCCACAGTACAATCGCCTCCCCCACAGTTAGCAAGCACTCCCTAGGAACACATTTAACCATTTGATCGCCCCTGATGTTAAAGTGACACTAAAGGTTCCCGTTTTTATTTTTTTAAATAACAAACCATGTCATACTTGCCTCCACCGTGCAGTTCGTTTTGCACAGAGTGGCCCCGATCCACCTGTTCTGCAGTCCCACTGTGGCTCTCGCGGCTCCTCCTCGCATTAGATAGCCTCCTCTGGGTATAGGATGCATTAAGGTGAAAAAACACATAGGTTTACAACCCCTTTAACCCCTTCCCTGCCAGTGTCATTAGTACAGTGACTGCATATTTTTTTACCACTGATCACTGTATTCGTGTCACTGGTCTCCAAAAAGTGTCAGGTGTCTGATTTGTCTGCAAAAATTTCCCTTCTAAATGTTTTTTTTCTTTGTCTGAATTTCTCACTTCCTGTTTCTCCTCAGTAAGCTGTTCTGGCTGACTAACCCCCAGGGGGTGATGGGGGCAAGTTTACAGGAAGTTAAAAATCCAGACAAAAAAAAAACATTTAGAAGGAAAAGATAAGTGAACCAACAATGCACTAGCTTAAAGGGTCACTAAAGGAAAAAAATTTTTTTAGCTGAAATGTTTACAGGGTATAGAGACATAATAGTTAACTGATTCCTTTTAAAAATGATTAAAAATAGATAAAAACCAATCATATA
Organism: Rana temporaria; assembly: GCF_905171775.1. Taxonomy (NCBI): domain Eukaryota; kingdom Metazoa; phylum Chordata; class Amphibia; order Anura; family Ranidae; genus Rana; species Rana temporaria. The sequence continues at coordinate 359,335,624 of NC_053493.1, forward strand.
ATGTGCCTACAGTTTAGTTTAGTTTTTGCTGTTGTTTCCTGGTTCTCTGATGTACAGAGCCAAAGAGCCAATAGAGGGCAGTGATGGTTTGTAAAACAAAACTGGATTGGTGCTGAGGGGTTTTAGACACACAGTAATCACACCTCCTTGATTAGTCACCACAGTGAGAAATCTCCCAGTACTGTGGTGATCAGGAAACAGACAACCAGGAAGTGTCCATAACAGAGAGGAATTACAGCAACTTCAAAGCAAAAACCAACAATGAGGACATGAAACCAGGACTGCAGTAAGGTAAAGGAAGCTATTTAGCTAAAAAAATAAAAAATCCTTTAGTGACCCTTTAAAGGAACCTATTTAGAAAATAAAAAAACAAACCTTTCCAACCCCTTTAAGTGTATATTTTTTATTTTTTGCACAACTGCAGTGTTATCAACTCGTGATTGTTTTTCACTTGCTGCTGCTCTTTAACAGTAACTATATGCATTAGTGTTATTCTTCTCAGTTTTTTTACTACAATCCGCTGTACAATTGCATCTTCTCTCTGACTTTGTAAGTCACCTGTACTTTTTGCAAAATCATTTATTTTGTTTATTTTCTCCATAAAATATCACTTTAAATAGCCGCTTTCTATAATATGGTTGTGGAGAGCAGCAATTTAAACACATTTTACTCTAATCACTAACCACTCTCCAGCTAAATGTGACTCGGTGACGTTTTGTAGATAATCATCAGATCGCGGTTCCCATTTGCTCATTCTGGCCTCTATTTCCCTATGTCCGGTAATGTGTCTTTATCCTTATTGCCTTTCTGACATTACTAAACTTCATAATCCTGTTTGTCAGCAATGAGCTCTTTGCATGTCTCTGTATGTCTGAACTAATGAGCGTATTTTTGGTAACTGAGAATTTAATTTCGATTTAATAGGATATATCAAGTTCTCCCTAATGGAAGAAAATTGTGCAGTGGGTTATTATGTACATTCTGGAGGAATAGACCCGTATTATTATCCGTTATTAGTAACTCATTCAGCTCGGTCCTGGAATTCCTCTCGACACATTTCTGCCCTTACACTTTTCAACATCTGCATGTAATGTGAACAGTTGGAGCAACAGTTACATAGGCCCAGATTCACAAAAGAGATACGCCGTCGTATCTCTGTTTTAGGGTCTTCCTAACTATGCGACTGATTCATAGAATCAGTTACGCATAGCTAGCCCTAAGATCCGACAGGTGTAATTGAATTACACTGTCGGATCTTAGGATGCAATACCGCGGCCGCCGCTGGGGGGAGTTTGCGTCGTAAACCAGCGTCGGGTATGCAAATTAGTAGTTACGGCGATCCAGGATGGTTTTTCCCGTTCGCTACGTCGCTGCTTGTCTAGTTTCCCATCGCAAAGTTAGTCGTCGTTTTAGCTGCCCTAACTTTACACAGCCCACGTATGTGCTGTATAAAGTATGGCCGTCGTTCCCGCGTCGAAATGTAAAAATGTTTTGCTCTTGCGTAAGACGTCCGGGAATACGAAAGTACGCTACGCATGTCGCCGTTTGAAAAAATGACGTCACTTCGCGCAAAGCACGGCGGGAATTTTAAAACGGAGCATGCGCAGTAGGTCCGACGCGGGAGCGCGCCTAATTTAAATGGCACACGCCCCTTTGAATTACGCAGGCTTACGCCGGAGGCCGCCGGCGTAAGTTTTCATGCAAGTGCTTGGTGAATCAGGCACTTGCGATGAAAACTTGCGGCGGTGTAACATATCTACGATACGTTACGCCGCCGCAGTTCTATGTGAATCTGGGCCACAGTGTAGAGCATACCAACATACCCATTGCAAGTTTTTGCAGACTTTCTATTACAAGGGCTTCACAAATATATACAGTTTTGTTGAAAATAATAGCAGTCCAGCATCACTTACCAGATGAAACACTTTTTTTGGTATAAATTATATTATCATAGTAGTAGAGTGATAGAAAACCAACAGTCATGACATGCATTCTGCTGATTCTGTGTAATTAATTCAAAGGGGCGTGTTCAAAATAATAGCAGTGTGGAGTTTAATTAGTGAGCTCATTCAGTCTGTGAAAAAACAGATGGCCCTTATTTAAAGTGGTATTGAACCTAGGTTCACATTGGAGCGATTTGTCATGAGATTTGAGAGATCAAATCGCATGACAAGTCGCAGCCTATTGGCGGCATTGGCACTGTTCCAATCGGTGCGACACCGATTATGCGGCGCCGCACCGATTTGTAAAAGTAATTCCTGCACTACTTTTGTCGATTTCAGGTGCGATTTCTATAGACATCTGTGTATGAAGCCACAGAAATGTCGATCAAGTAGCACCTGAAATCGCGCTGACCTTGCTACTTTGAAATCTCACTACTTCAAGTAAATTAGCACGATTTCAAAGTAGCATCAATGTGAACCAGGGCTAAAGGTTCAATAAAAAATAACAAGCATGTCATACTTACCTCCGCTGTGCAGCTTGTTTTGCATAGAGTAGCCCTGATTCTCGTCTTCTGGGGTCCTTTGGCTGCTGTGTCTCGGCTCCTTCCTTTTTTATCTCCTTCATGCTGACAGCCTGAGGAGAAAAAAAATCTGATCACTGGCTTAGGTGCAAGGGACATTGGTCCCGAAGAGGAAGGAGGTATATCTGCCTCATCTGTGCCCCCTGCCAGTGCCACCTATCAATGCCCACGGGTGCCACCTATCAATGCCCACCATTGGTGCCTCATCAGTGCCACCTAGCAGTGCTGCCCATCAGTGTAACCTACCAAAGCCGATCAGTGCCCATCACTGCCACCCATCAGTGCCCATCACTGCCACCTATCAATGCCGCCTATTGGTGCCACTTCTCTGTGCCACCTATCGATGCCCTTCAGTGCAACGTATCAGTGCTGCCTATCAGTGCACACCAGTGCTGCCTTATCGGTGCCCATCAGTGCAGCCTCATCAGCATACATCAATGAAGGAGAAAAATTACCTGTTTATATATTTTTATATGTTGTTATAAAATTTTGCAATTTTTTTTTTTTTTAATTCAGTCTTTAAAAAAAAATTCTAGCATTTGGGTACAGTGTTGTATGACCGCGCAATTGTCATTCAAAGTGCACCAGCGCTGAAATCTTAAAATTGGTCTGGGCTGGAGGGGGGTTTAAGTGCCCAATAAGCAAGTGCTTAATTGGTTCACACTATAGAGATTACCTTTGTTTGCATTTTATATCCATGTGATGATTAATAAGGGGCACCAAAATTTAAGGCTACTTTCACACGACCACGGTAGCGCTAAAGCGCCGCTCCTTTTAGCGACGCTTTAGCGCTGTTTACGCAGCAATTTTCAGCCACTAGTGGTGCACTTTTGGGAGGCAGTTTTCAGGCGCTATTTGTAGCGCTAAAATGCCTGAGAACTGCCTTAGTGTGAAAGGAGCATTTTTCGGGTTGTAAAAAATTACGTTTTTTTTTAAATGTCATTAAAAATGATCGTGTGTGGGCTCCAGAGCATTTTTCAGGTTCATTTTTTAACAGCGTTTTTAACTTTGTCGTTTTTCGGGTTGTTAAAAATGGTCGTGTGTGGGCTTTAACGACGTCAAAAATCTGCGTATGCTCAGAAGCAAGTTTTAAGATGGGAGCGCTCGTTCTGGTAAAACTAGCGTTTGTAATGGAGTAAGCCCATTCATCACGCTGTAACGGACAGAAAAGAGCGAATCGTCTTTTACTAACACAAAATCAGCTAAAAGCAGCCCAAAGGGTGGCGTCATCCAAATGGAACTTCCCCTTTATAGTGCCGTTGTACGCGTTGTATGCTTTGCTAGAGCATTTTTTTCACGATCGTGTGTAGGCAAGACCGTTTTAATGATCAAGTTGAAAAAAAACGTTGTTTTTCCGAAAAATGATTGTGTGTATGCGGCATTTGAGTAATAGCACTTCCATATTGATTGAGCAGTGAACTTTTTGGTTTTATTTATATATTTATGGACATTTTGTATATTATCACATAGGATTTGCAGCAATGCTATTTTGGAATCAACACCCAGTAGAGTAACAGCATCAGGATATTGCTATATGTATATCACCTTATCATTTTTATGATTTACAGCACTGCACTGTTGGGCACAATACCCAGTAGGGGTAAAAAAAAAAAAAAATTGTTCGCACTTAATCAGTATGTCAATTAACCACTTAAGGACTGGAAGGATTTGCCCCCTTAATAGACAGGCTATTTTTTGCGATACGGCACTGTGTCACTTTAACTGACAATTGCGTCCTTTTTTTCCCACAAATAGAGCTTTCTTTTGGTGGTATTTGATCACCTCTGCAGTTTTTATTTGTTTGCACTATAAGCAAAAAAGAGCGACAATTAAAAAAAATATATATATTTTTTTAAATTTTTGCTATAATAAATATCCCAATTAAAAAATAAAAATAAAAAATGTTTTCATCAGTTTAGGCCAATATGTATTCTTCTACATATTTTTGGTAAAAAAAATATATTGATTGGTTTGCGCAAAAGTTAGTGTCTACAAAATAGGGGATTATGGCATTTTTAGAAATGTTTTCTTTTTTTTTTACTAGTAAGGGCGGTGATCTGCGATTTTTAGCAGGATTGCGGCGGACAGATCGGACACTTTTGACATTTATACAGTGATTACTGTGTTAATGTTACTGGCAGGAAAGGGGTAACCACTAGGGGGCGATCAAGGGGTTAAGTGTAAGTGCGTTCCCTGGGAGGTGTTTCTAACTGTGGGGGGACAGGACTGAATAGAGGAGAGAGATCGCTTTTCCTAATCACTAGGAACAGCAGATCTGTTTCTCCTCCCCTGTCAGAACCGTGATCTGTCTGTATACATTAACAGAACCCTGTTCTGGCTCCCTATGGAGCGATTGCGGGTGGCCAGTGGACATTGCGACCGCCGGCCACGAGCATCGGCTTCGGTATTCCGCCATGGGCGCGCCCCCCTATCGCTCTTAAAACGGCTGACGGCGCTTCGCCCAGGGGAGCCAACCTGCAGCAGTATAATGACGGCAGATGGTCCTTGAGCGGTTAATTCGTTAACAGTAGTAGGATGGCACATTGAGCTAATATAGGAGTGAGCACTGCACTCACCTATTTCTAAGATATCATTTAGACCACTTTCAGGATTTTTAGCGCTAGAAATAGCTTCCCATTCATTCCAGTGTGACTTTTCACACTGGGGTGGTGCGCTTGTGGGACGTTAGGAAAAGTCCTGCAAGCAGAATCTTTGGGGCGGGCTAAATACAGCGATCCCAAAACGCCCTGCCCATTGAAATTAATGGGCAGCGCTTCCAATGCGCCGCAACATGGACACTTTTAACCCCTTCTTTGGGTGTTAAAAGCACCCCGCTAGCGGCTGAAATGCGCCGCTCATTTTAGAGACGCTTTAGTGCTGTTTAACCACTAGCCGACCAGCCACCGCAGTTATACGGCGGCAGGTCGGCTCGGCTGTGCGAAATCAAGTAGGTATACGTAATTTCACATTTCAGCCATTAGGGGTGCGCGCTCGCCCCTGGTGCCGATGCGCAATCACCGCTGAGCACCCGCAATCGCTCGTTAAAGAGCGAGAATCGGGAGCTGTGTGTGTAAACGCACAGCTCCCGGTCCTGTCAGGGGGAGAAATGACTGTTCGTCTGTTCATACAATGTATGAACAGCGATCTGTCATTTCCCCTAGTCTGTCCCACCCCCCCTACAGTTAGAACACACCCAGGGAACATACTTAACCCCTTCCTCGCCCCCTAATGTTAACCCCTTCCCTGCCAGTGGCATTTTTACAGTAATCGATGCATTTTTATAGCACTGATTACTATAAAAATGCCAATGGTCCCAAAAATGTGTCAAAAGTGTCTGCCATAAGGTCACAGTCGCAGTTTTTATTTTTTGCATTATAAATAAATAACAAAAATTTCAAATAAAAAAAACTATATTTTTTACTTTCTGCTATAAAACCTTCCCAATAAAAAAAATGTAAGAATCAAATTTCTTCATCAATTTAGGCCAATATGTATTCTGCTACATATTTTTGGTAAAAAAAATCCCAAGAAGCGTATATTGATTGGTTTGTACAAACGTTATAGCGTCCAAAAGCTATGGGATAGATTTAGGGACCTTTTTTTTTTATTATTATTATTATTATTGTTTTAAGCGGTTCTCCACCCTAAAGTGGAACTCCCGCTGATCGGAACCCTCCCGATCTAAAGACAGGTATTTGCACCCACTTCCGGCCACACAGTCTCGGGCAGACTGCGGGCAGGACGTCACCTCCCGTCGTCGTCCCCCGTTGTGTTCTGGGAACACTCGGCTCCCAGTACACAGCAGGAGCCAATCGCCAGGCATAGCGCGACTCGTGCATGCACCGTAGGGAACCGGGCAGTGAAGCCGGAGCGCTTCACTTCCTGGTTCCCTCACCGAGGATGGCGGGGGGGGCAGCAGAGTGACGAGCGATCGCTCGTCCTCTGCTGCGGACGACGCTGGACTCCAGGACAGGTAAGTGTCCTAATATTAAAAGTCAGCAGCTGCAGTATTTGTAGCTGCTGGCTTTTAATAAAATAAATTCAGCGGAGCTCCGCTTTTAACTAGTAATGGCAGTGATCAGAGATTTTGGGCACTAAGTGCCACTTTTTGGGACCAGTGACACCAATACTCTGATCAGTGTTAAAATAAATGCACTGTCACAGTATAAATGACACTGGCAGGGAAAGGGCTAACACCAGGGGCGATCAAAGGGTTAAGTGTATCCTAGGGAGGTGCTTTCTAACTATGTAGGGGAGGGACAGCTGAGACACAAAGATCTCTCCTTTCTTTCCTGACATATCAGCGGTTCCCTTCACAGAATGATCGGCGGGTCACAGCGGCCATCGCGCCTGCCGGACCCACTGATTGGCTCCTGCTGTGTCTAATCACAGCATGAGCGGCGCACGCACACCCCCTACATCGCGTACACAAAATCACGTACAGGTACGCAATTTTGCGCAGCCGGTGTTTTTGTTCGGTGGGTGGTACGGAAGCAGTTAAACATATGCCAATTCGAGGCGAATAACAAAATTGTGCATGTCCGAGACCCGGGGCTTTTTTGGGGACCCACTCGGGGCTCCAGCTCCCCTCAGCCCCCCTCCCAACGCCACTGCTCTCCTGTCCTGTCATCTCCTGCCCTCCTGTCCTGTTACGGGCACGGCTCTACTCTCCTGTCCTGTGTCCCATCCTCCTTTCCTCTCCTGCCCTCCTGTCATGTGTCCTGTCATGTCTCTGGCTCTGGCTGCCTGGAGTGCCTGCACGCTATGGCTGAGCTGCAGGAGGAAGTCACGTCACCTGAAGTCTTGTCAGGTAGGTTTCTGTGTGTCAGGTAGGTTAGTGTGGGTCAGGGTCAGTGTGTGTCAGGGTCAGGTGCGCGACAGGTAGGCAAAACCCCCCCCCCCCCCCGGTACCAGACTCGGACTTTGGGCTGAAGCCCCTGGTCTTTTTGCCACCTAGCAACGCCCCTGTCCCGGATCCTTGTCATCTGCCTCCTAAGGTAAGGAGGCCTCTTTCCGTCTGTCTTCCGTGGTAAAGGGCGGGTGATCGCCGCCTTTGCGTCTGTCCCCCTGCGGGGGAAGGGGGGGTTGGGGATTGGCTTATTCCCTCCATCTTTTGCATGGGGGGGGCACCTTCCCATGCGTCTTCTGCGGGGTGGGGGCGTTGGTTTGCACCAGCCGCCACTGGTCCCAATTGGACTGCCTATACGAACACCTGTGCATCCCATGCAGGTAAACGCAGCCCTCGCATGGGCATATGCATTAGGTATGCCAGTGCGAACACACCAAAAGTTTGTGTGAACTTTAGAACCCGGTTAAAGTCTATGGGACTCTAACGTTTAAAATCTAAAGTGCTAATTTTAAAGGCTAATATGCAAGTTATATAATAATAAATAATGCTTAAAGTGAAACAATAAAAGTGAAATATTCCTTTACTTAGAACTGTCCCTGCACAAAGTGTAATTTCTGAAGGAAAAAAAGTAATTTAAAATCACTCGTGGCTATAATGAATTGTCGACTTCAGAGAGAATTCATTCATAAAAAAAAATTAAAAAGCGTGGGGGTCCCCCAAATTCAATTACCAGGTCCTTCAGGTCTGGTATGGATATTAAGGGGAACCCCGCCGTCAATATTTTTTTTTTAATTATGTGGGGTTCCCTCCAAATATCCATTCCAGACCCTTAAGGTCTGCTGTGAATTTTAAGGGGAACTCCAACCCAAATTTAAAAAAATAAATGTTGTGGAGTTCCCCCAAAAATCCAAACCAGACCCCTCTTCCGAGCACGTAACCTAGCCAGCTGCAGAAAACAGGGGGGGGGGACGAGAGAGCGGCCACCCCCTCCCCCCCTGAACTATACCAGGCCACATGCCCTCAACAAGGGTCTCATCCCCACAACCCTTGCCCGGTGGTTGTGGGGGTCTGCGGACAGGGGGCTTATCAGAATCTGGAAGACCCCTTTAACAAAGGTGACCCCCAGATCCTGCCCCCCTATGTGAATTGGTAATGGGGTACATTGTACCCCTACCATTTCATGAAGGAAGTGTAAAGAATTGTAAAAAAAAACACACACCGTGGAAAAAGTCCTTTATTAAAAAAAATGTAATCCAGCGGTGGTAATCCACTCTCGATCCCTGCTCCAACGTTGTCAGTATCCAGCAACGGGTGATCGCCTCTCCACCGGGGTCCAGCCATGAGAAGATCATCCAGGTCCGGGATCCAGAGCGCAGCATCGCCGGCCGCCTGTCTCCACCGGAGACAGCCCGGCGAATGACGCGGCTGGCGCTAGTGACAGTTCTTATATAGGGTAGCGGGGCCACCCATCCCGTGACCCCGTCCCCCTCTGAAGCACCCAGCCAGGCTTCCCCCTTGCGTCAGAGGGGGGCGGGGTCACGGGATGGGTGGCCCCGCCTCATCTATATAAGAACTATCACTAGCGCCAGCCGCGTCATTCGCCGGGCTGTCTCCAGTGGAGACAGGCAGCCGGCGATGCTGCGCTCTGGATCTTGGACCTGGATGATCTTCTCATTGCTGGAACACGGCGGAGAGGAGATCACCCGTTGCTGGATACTGACAACGTTGGAGCGGGGATCGAGAGTGGATTACCACCGCTGGATTTAATTTTTTTTAATAAAGGACTTTTTCCACGGTGTGTGTGTTTTTTTTACAATTCTTTACACTTCCTTCATGAAATGGTAGGGGTACGCAAGGGGGAAGCCTGGCTGGGTGCTTCAGAGGGGGACGGGGTCACGGGATGGGTGGCCCCGCTACCCTATATAAGAACTGTCACAAGCGCCAGCCGCGTCATTCGCCGGGCTGTCTTTTTTTTTTTTTTTTTTATAAAGGACTTTCTCCACGGTGTGTGTGTTTTTTTACAATTCTTTACACTTCCTTAGTGAAATGGTAGGGGTCCAATGTACCCCATTACCAATTCATATAGGGGGGCGGGATCTGGGGGTCCCCTTTGTTAAAGGGGTCTTCCAGATTCTGATAAGCCCCCCCGCCCGCAGACCCCCAAACCACCGAGGGCATGTGGCCTGGAACAGTTCAGGAGGGGGGGGCGCTCTCTTGTCCCCCCCTCTTTTCTGCGGCCGGCCAGGTTGTGTGCTCGGATAAGGGGTCTGGAATGGATATTTGGGGGGAACCCTACGTCATTTTTTTTTTTAAAATTTATGGCAGAGTTCCTCTTAATATCCATACCAGACCTGAAGGGCCTAGTAGTTGAATTTGGGGGGGACCCCCACGATTTTTTTTATTTTTTATGAATGAATTCTCTCTGAATTGCCGGGAGCCGACAATTCATTATAGTCGCGAGTTCCTTCAGAAATGACATGCTCGATCAAATCTTATTTTTTTTTTTTTTAAAGATTCTGTCGAATATACAGTGGAACCTTGGTTGACGAGTAACGCGGTTAACAAGCGTTTTGAAAGACGGGCAACTTTAAAAAAAAATCGGACTCGGTTTGCAAAACAAGCAGAATTCAAGCTAATGGGGTGTACAATACCACATTTGGCCAGAGGTGCGGGGCACTGGTGACACTTGGTTCGGAGCTGTTTGGAAATACTCGGAAATACTTGGAAATACTCCACTCATGGGTGTTTCCAAACCTTTCCGAGGGTATCCAAGATCAGCCGAGCTGTCCCTGAGTATTTCCGAGGCTCTCCGGTGCCCCCACCTCTGGCCACATGCGGTATTGCATGCCATAGAAGTCAATGCGGAACGAATTATCTTTGTTTTTTTACGTCCATGGGGAAACTCACTTTGATATGCCAGTACTTTGGACTACAAGCATTCTCCTGGAACGGATTATGCTCATAATCCAAGGTTCCACTGTACTCTACAAACTATACAATAACAGAATAAATAAAAAAAGGACCACAGCCTCTGCTGAAGAAAATATAGTCCATGTAGCTACAATGTATCAATGTTTGTTTACGGGGAAGGACCACAATCTGTGCAGTTTATATTCCAGTTTACCACAAACAGAGCAATCCTTGGAATGTCTGCATGCTTGCTTTGTCGTAATTTGTTGCTTTATTGATTTAAAGCGTTTGTAAGGTCCCATTCGGACCTCACATACAGTTGTATTCAAAATTATTCAACCCCCACTGAAATTGATTGTTTTGGCCAGTTTGACATTGATTTTGATCATTCAGTCATCCTGCTTACAATTAAATCAAAGAGGCACGTGTAGGTCAGACAAATATAACATAACATTTATAATGAAATAACCACAAATGTCTTTTCTGTGCTTACATCATTATCAGTTTTATTCAACCCCCAAGTGACATTCAATCTTAGTACTTAGTACAACATCCTTTTACAGTTATAACAGCTTTTAAACGTGAAGCATAGCTTGACACAAGTGTCTTGCAGCGATCTACGGGTATCTTCGCCCATTCGTCATGGGCAAAAGCCTCCAGTTCAGTCACATTCTTAGGCTTGCGCACTGCAACTGCTTTCTTTAAGTCCCACCAGAGGTTCTCAATCGGATTTAAAGCGGATGTGCCACGGGAAAAATATATTAAAAGCCAGCAGCTACAAATACTGCAGCTGCTGACTTTTAATATAAGGACACTTACCTGTCCTGGAGTCCAGCGCCGATCGCAGCAGATGACGAGCCGATCGCTCGTCACCCTGCTGCTCCCCCCTCCATCCTCGGTGAGGGAACCAGGAAGTGAAGCGCTCCGGCTTCACTGCCCGGTTCCCTACGGCGCATGCGCGAGTCGCGCTGCGCCCGCCGATTGGCTCCCGCTGTGTGCTGGGAGCCGAGTGTTCCCAGCATACAACGGGGGACGGACGGGAAGGAAGGAAAAAACCCGTCCTTTGCCCGTATTGTAGGGCCGGAAGTGGGTGCAGATACCTGTCTGTAGACAGGTATCTGCACCCCCCTCCCCCCTGAAAGGTGTCAAATGTGACACCGGAGGGGGGGAGGGTTCCGATCAGCGGGACTCCACTTTAGAGTGGAGATCCGCTTTAAGTCTGGTGACTGCGATGGCCACTCCAAAATGTTCCAGCCTTTAATCTGCAACCATGCTCTAGTGGACTTGGTGGTATGCTTGGGATCATTGTCCTGTTGAAAGGTCCAACGTCTCCCAAGCCTCAGGTTTGTGACGGACTGCATCACATTGTCATCCAATATCTCCTGGTACTGAAGAGAATTCATGGTACCTTGCACACGCTGAAGCTTCCCTGTACCTGCAGAAGCAAAACAGCCCCAAAGCATGATTGAACCCCCGCCATGCTTCACAGTGGGCAAGGTGTTCTTTTCATCATAGGCCTTGTTCTTCCTCCTCCAAACATAGCGTTGATCCATGGGCCCAAACAGTTTCATCAGTCCACAGAACACAATCCCAAAACTTCTGTGGTTTGTCCACATGATTTTTGGCATACTGCAGTCGACTCTTCTTATTCTTTGGAGACAGCAAGGGGGTGCGCCTGGGAGTTCTGGCATTAAGGCCTTCATTACGCAGTGTGCGCCGTATTGTCTGAGCAGAAACTTCAGTACCCACATCTGACAAATCTTTTCTCAGTTCCTCAGCAGTCACACGGGGACTTTTCTCCACTCTACGCTTCAGGTAGCGCACAGCAGTCAAAGTCAGCATTTTCTTTCTGCCACGACCAGGTAGCGTTTCAACAGTGCCCTTTGCCTTGAATTTGCGAATGATGCTTCCTTTGGTGTCTTTTGGTATGTTTAACATCTTTGCAATCTTCGTATAGCCATTGCCCTTCCTGTGAAGAGTAATCACCTCTTCTCTTGTCTTCCTGGACCATTCTCTTGACTTCACCATGTTTGTAACCACACCAGTAAATGTCTAGAAGGAGCTGAGTATCACAGTCATTTTAAAGCTGCCTGATTGGTGCTTATTAGGCTTTATTGCTGCTCCCTGACATCCACAGGTGTTTTCAATACCTGATTGAAAACACTTCAATGAACCTCTGTTCTTCAGAGTGGTAGTCTTTAAGGGGTTGAATAATTGTGTAAATGAAGAATTCACAAAAGAAACATTTACTACTGTATTACAAAACCAATTGATGTCATTTTAGTTGCATATGGTTCTTTAAGAAGTCCTTGTAGGATTTCATTCTGAATACAATTACAAATGTACACTAAATTCCCTAAAACCCTTTACAGCATTGGGGGGTTGAATAATTTTGAACACAACTGTAGGTTCCCACTTGCGATTTTTTAAGCGTTACTTACACGTGTCACGCATAGAGCAGACCGTTCAGTTCAAAGGGCTGTCCTATCCATGTATGTCACCCAAAAGAAGCGCCGCACCCTTTTTGGGTGACAGGTTTAGCACGTTTTCAAACCATTCGTTTTACAGAGATTGCTGCACCATTCTGTCACGTGACAATTGCAGCAAAATCGCACGACATCTGGGACGCCATTATAAATAAGGCCCCATTCACACATCAGCATTTTGTACTTTGAGGCTCGAAGCTCCAAAATGCTGGAGAATAAAAATTCAATAATTCTCTGAGGAGTTGGCTCACATCTCCACTCTGAGTTGCCTGAAGCTCAAAAAAGTTCTGGAACATTTTTTTTGTCGCTCAAATGGGGTAGAGTGGTAAATTTTTGAAGCGTTTTATTGTTCCAAAGAAATGCATGGAAACGCTTGATATAAAAAAGATTCCAGTGCATCTTGTTGCATGTTTTTGAGTGTTTTTTTTTTACGCTCAAATGCAATAGTTAAATTAAATAATAATAAAAAAAACTAAATAAAATAAATAAATAAAAACTAACCCATAACCCTAACACTAATTTTGACCTCTAATACTAAACTCCTAAACATAACTTTACAAAGTAAAAAAAAAAAAATGATACATTAATAAATAAATTAAACCCTAACCCTTAAAGCGGGGGTTCACCCTAAAAAAATGTTTTTCTTTATCTACCATCCCATCCAGCATACTAGCGTCAGCTACGGTATGCCTTTTTTTTTTTGCGCTGTACTTACCGTTTTAATCGTCCCGTTTCGTTTCAGACTCCGGCGGGGAAATAGGCGTTCCTATGAAGAGGGGAACATGATTGACGTCCGGCTATGGCGCATTACGCGTTCCGAAAATAGCCGAAATAGGACTCGGATATATACGGCGCCTGCGCAGTCAGCTCCTAGTCTGTGCGCAGGTGCCGTATAGCGCCGTGAAGAGCCGAGTCCTACTCCTACTGCTATTTTCGGAACGCGTGACGCGCCATAGCCGGACGTCAATCATGTTCCCCTCTTCATAGGAACGCCTATTTCCCCGCCACAAATGGGCACTGACTGGCAATATGAGTAAATCAGTGCTGCCACCTCAGTGTCCATCAGTGCCACCTCAGTGTCCATCAGTGCCACCCCACAGTGCCCATCCATGCCCAGTGCCCACCTATCAGTGCCCATCTGTGCCACCCATAAGTATCCATCAGTGCCACCCATAAGTGACGCCCATGAGTGCCCATCTGTGCCGCCTATGAGTGCCCAGTGCCGCCCATGAGTGCCCATCAGTGCCGCCTATGTGTGCCCATCAGTGCCGCCTATGTGTGCCCATCAGTGCCGCATACCAGTGCCACCAATCAGTGCCACCTCATCTGTGCCCGTCAGTACCACCTCATCGATGTCCATCAGTGCCATCTCATCGGTGCCCATCAGTGCCACCATATCAGTGCCCGTAATTGAAAGAGAAAACTTACTTATTTACAAAAAAATTAACAGAAAAAAATAAAAATTTCATTTTTTTTCAAAATTTTCAGGCTTTCTTTAGTTGTTGCGCAAAAAAAAAAATCGCAGAGGTGATCAAATACCACCAAAAGAAAGCTCTATTGGTGGGAAAAAAAGGACGCCAATTTTGTTTGGGAGCCACGTCGCACGACTACGCAATTGCCATTCAAAGTGCGACAGCGCTGAAAGCTGAAAATTGGCTTGGGCGAGAAGGTGCGCAAGTGCCTGGTATGGAAGTGGTTAGTGACCCTTTAAGCCCTTACAAAAAAAGTAAAAAAAAAAAAGTAATAAATAAATCATAAATAACAGCTGTTGAAAGACATAGCCAAACAGCTGAAGCTCAAAAAAAGTTCTGGAGCTCAAATTGGGCAGATTTGTGTTATTTTATTTTTTTGTTTGTTTTTTTCCCCATAGAAATGCATGGAAATGTTTGATTTGAGCATTTTAGTGCATTTTGTCACGTGTTTTTGAGCTTTTTTTTTTTTTGTCCTCTAATAAAATAAATAATACACAACCCTAACCCCCAACCCCTGCCCTAATATTAACCACTAATTCTAAACCCTACCCCTATCCTTACAAAATAAATAAATAATACAGTCAATAAATTAAGCTCTAACCTTAGTCACAATTCTGCAGAAAAAACAATCATCTTCCAGGTTTTATTGCCAAAACGAAATAAAACAAGTTGGGGTTAGAAGCTGATTGTTTCTATCTATGCAGAAAAGTGACACATTTTGCACTCTCTAGCTTTAGTAAATAAACCCTTAATCCCTTACATAAAAAATAAAATAATAAAAGTAATAAATAAAAAAGCCGAAAAACATAGCAAGAAATGATGAAACAGATGATATGTTTTCTCTATTGGCTAATCAAAAATGCTTTTAAAAAAGCTTTACACAAATGCTGAAACATGTGCATACAAACTCTCGAAAAAAAAGGTCAAAAACGCGCAAGTCTAAAAAAGTCCTCATGACATGAAACAAGTGAGCGAAAATTCAGTGGGAATGTGGGATTACAATGTTCCAGCTAAAAAAAAAAAAAATGAAGAGGGCACATTTGATTGGCTGATGCAGGCAGTCCCTGTGTTTCCCGAGAACTGTCACAAATCCAGTATAGTCAGATCTCTTTCATGAGCCAGAAAAGAGGAACTTTCCCAGAGTGCGGGAAAAGTCATTCCAGGAATGTCTGATGAATCCTTAGGGAGGGGGATGTGATGATGAAAGAAATGAATGGTACCCTGGAGTAACAATGGATGTCACTGTCAGCCTAGCTCCGCCTCCAGCACACCTTGTCAGTGCTGTGATGGGGAGGGGGCGTGTCCCCCACCTGTATGCTGTGGGTGTCAGTTCTGTGATGGGGAAGGGGCGTGTCCCCACATGTGCTCTGTCGGCCTCAGTGATGGGGAGGGGGCGTGTCTCTCACATGTGCTCTGTGGGTGTCAGTGATAGGGAGGGGGCGTGTCTCCCACATGTGCTCTGTGGGTGTCAGTGATAGGGAGGGGGCGTGTCTCCCACATGTGCTCTGTGGGTGTCAGTGATAGGGAGGGGGCGTGTCTCCCACATGTGCTCTGTGGGTGTCAGTGATGGGGAGGGGGCGTGTCTCTCACATGTGCTCTGTCGGCCTCAGTGATGGGGAGGGGGCATGTCTCCCACATGTGCTCTGTGGGTGTCAGTGATGAGAAGGGGGCGTGTCTCCCACATGTGCTCTGTGGGTGTCAGTGATAGGGAGGGGGCATGTCTCCCACATGTGCTCTGTGGGTGTCAGTGATAGGGAGGGGGCGTGTCTCCCACATGTGCTCTGTGGGTGTCAGTGATGAGGAGGGGGCGTGTCTCCCACATGTGCTCTGTGGGTGTCAGTGATAGGGAGGGGGCATGTCTCCCACATGTGCTCTGTGGGTGTCAGTGATGGGGAGGGGGCATGTCTCCCACATGTGCTCTGTGGGTGTCAGTGATGGGGAGGGGGCGTGTCTCTCACATGTGCTCTGTCGGCCTCAGTGATGGGGAGGGGGCATGTCTCCCACATGTGCTCTGTGGGTGTCAGTGATGAGAAGGGGGCGTGTCTCCCACATGTGCTCTGTGGGTGTCAGTGATAGGGAGGGGGCGTGTCTCCCACATGTGCTCTGTGGGTGTCAGTGATAGGGAGGGGGCGTGTCTCCCACATGTGCTCTGTGGGTGTCAGTGATAGGGAGGGGGCGTGTCTCCCACATGTGCTCTGTGGGTGTCAGTGATGGGGAGGGGGCATGTCTCCCACATGTGCTCTGTGGGTGTCAGTGATGGGGAGGGGGTGTGTCTCCCACATGTGCTCTGTGGGTGTCAGTGATGAGGAGGGGGCGTGTCTCCCACATGTGCTCTGTGGGTGTCAGTGATAGGGAGGGGGCATGTCTCCCACATGTGCTCTGTGGGTGTCAGTGATAGGGAGGGGGCGTGTCTCCCACATGTGCTCTGTGGGTGTCAGTGATGAGGAGGGGGCGTGTCTCCCACATGTGCTCTGTGGGTGTCAGTGATGAGGAGGGGGCGTGTCTCCCACATGTGCTCTGTGGGTGTCAGTGATGGGGAGGGGGCGTGTCTCCCACATGTGCTCTGTGGGTGTCAGTGATGGGGAGGGGGCGTGTCCCCCACCTGTATGCTGTGGGTGTCAGTTCTGTGATGGGGAAGGGGCGTGTCCCCACATGTGCTCTGTCGGCCTCAGTGATGGGGAGGGGGCGTGTCTCCCACATGTGCTCTGTGGGTGTCAGTGATAGGGAGGGGGCATGTCTCCCACATGTGCTCTGTGGGTGTCAGTGATGGGGAGGGGGCATGTCTCCCACATGTGCTCTGTGGGTGTCAGTGATAGGGAGGGGGCTTGTCCCCACATGTGCTCTGTGGGTGTCAGTGATAGGGAGGGGGCGTGTCTCCCACATGTGCTCTGTGGGTGTCAGTGATAGGGAGGGGGCGTGTCTCCCACATGTGCTCTGTGGGTGTCAGTGATAGGGAGGGGGCGTGTCTCCCACATGTGCTCTGTGGGTGTCAGTGATGGGGAGGGGGCATGTCTCCCACATGTGCTCTGTGGGTGTCAGTGATGGGGAGGGGGTGTGTCTCCCACATGTGCTCTGTGGGTGTCAGTGATGAGGAGGGGGCGTGTCTCCCACATGTGCTCTGTGGGTGTCAGTGATAGGGAGGGGGCATGTCTCCCACATGTGCTCTGTGGGTGTCAGTGATAGGGAGGGGGCGTGTCTCCCACATGTGCTCTGTGGGTGTCAGTGATGAGGAGGGGGCGTGTCTCCCACATGTGCTCTGTGGGTGTCAGTGATGAGGAGGGGGCGTGTCTCCCACATGTGCTCTGTGGGTGTCAGTGATGAGGAGGGGGCGTGTCTCCCACATGTGCTCTGTCGGCCTCAGTGATGGGGAGGGGGCGTGTCTCTCACATGTGCTCTGTGGGTGTCAGTGATAGGGAGGGGGCGTGTCTCCCACATGTGCTCTGTGGGTGTCAGTGATGAGGAGGGGGCGTGTCTCCCACATGTGCTCTGTGGGTGTCAGTGATGAGGAGGGGGCGTGTCTCCCACATGTGCTCTGTGGGTGTCAGTGATGGGGAGGGGGCGTGTCTCCCACATGTGCTCTGTGGGTGTCAGTGATAGGGAGGGGGCGTGTCTCCCACATGTGCTCTGTGGGTGTCAGTGATAGGGAGGGGGCGTGTCTCCCGCATGTGCTCTGTGGGTGTCAGTGATAGGGAGGGGGCGTGTCTCCCACATGTGGTCTGTGGGTGTCAGTGATGGGGAGGGGGCGTGTCTCCCACATGTGCTCTGTGGGTGTCAGTGATGGGGAGGGGGCGTGTCTCCCACATGTGCTCTGTGGGTGTCAGTGATGGGGAAGGGGGCTTGTGCTCTGTGGGTGTCAGTGATGGTGAAGGGGGCGTGTGCTCTGTGGGTGTCAGTGATGGGGAAGGGGGCGTGTGCTCTGTGGGTGTCAGTGATGGGGAAGGGGGCGTGTCCCCTGTGGGTGTCAGTGATGGGGAAGGGGCGTGTCCCCTGTGGGTGTCAGTGATGGGGAAGGGGGCGTGTGCTCTGTGGGTGTCAGTGATGGGGAAGGGGGCGTGTCCCCTGTGGGTGTCAGTGATGGGGAAGGGGGCGTGTCCCCTGTGGGTGTCAGTGATGGGGAAGGGGGCGTGTCCCCTGTGGGTGTCAGTGATGGGGAAGGGGGCGTGTCCCCTGTGGGTGTCAGTGATGGGGGAGGGGGCGTGTCCCCTGTGGGTGTCAGTGATGGGGAAGGGGCGTGTTCCCTGTGGGTGTCAGTGATGGGGAAGGGGGCGTGTGCCCTGTGGGTGTCAGTGATGGGGAAGGGGGCGTGTGCTCTGT
Source organism: Rana temporaria (assembly GCF_905171775.1). Classification (NCBI taxonomy): domain Eukaryota; kingdom Metazoa; phylum Chordata; class Amphibia; order Anura; family Ranidae; genus Rana; species Rana temporaria. The sequence goes on from NC_053493.1 coordinate 359,354,179, forward strand.
GGGTGTCAGTGATGGGGAAGGGGGCGTGTGCTCTGTGGGTGTCAGTGATGGGGAAGGGGGCGTGTCCCCTGTGGGTGTCAGTGATGGGGAAGGGGGCGTGTCCCCTGTGGGTGTCAGTGATGGGGAAGGGGGCGTGTGCTCTGTGGGTGTCAGTGATGGGGAAGGGGGCGTGTGCTCTGTGGGTGTCAGTGATGGGGAAGGGGGCGTGTGCTCTGTGGGTGTCAGTGATGGGGAAGGGGGTGTGTGCTCTGTGGGTGTCAGTGATGGGGAAGGGGGCGTGTCCCCTGTGGGTGTCAGTGATGGGGAAGGGGGCGTGTCCCCTGTGGGTGTCAGTGATGGGGAAGGGGGCATGTCCCCTGTGGGTGTCAGTGATGGGGAAGGGGGCGTGTCGGTGATGGGGGCGTGTGCCCTGTGGGTGTCGGTGATGGGGAAGGGGGCGTGTCCCCTGTGGGTGTCAGTGACGGGGAAGGGGGCGTGTCCCCTGTGGGTGTCAGTGATGGGGAAGGGGGCGTGTCCCCTGTGGGTGTCAGTGATGGGGAAGGGGGCGTGTGCTCTGTGGGTGTCAGTGATGGGGAAGGGGGCGTGTGCTCTGTGGGTGTCAGTGATGGGGAAGGGGGCGTGTCCCCTGTGGGTGTCAGTGATGGGGAAGGGGGCGTGTCCCCTGTGGGTGTCAGTGATGGGGAAGGGGCGTGTCCCCTGTGGGTGTCGGTGATGGGGAAGGGGCGTGTCTCCTGTGGGTGTCGGTGATGGGGAAGGGGGCGTGTCCCCTGTGGGTGTCGGTGATGGGGAAGGGGGCGTGTCCCCTGTGGCTGTCGGTGATGGGGAAGGGGGCGTGTCTGTGATGGGGGCGTGTGCCCTGTGGGTGTCGGTGATGGGGAAGGGGGCGTGTGCTCTGTGTGTGTCGGTGATGGGGAAGGGGGCGTGTGCTCTGTGGGTGTCAGTGATGGGGAAGGGGGCGTGTCCCCTGTGGGTGTCAGTGATGGGGAAGGGGGCGTGTCCCCTGTGGGTGTCAGTGATGGGGAAGGGGCGTGTCCCCTGTGGGTGTTGGTGATGGGGAAGGGGGCGTGTCCCCTGTGGGTGTCAGTGATGGGGAAGGGGGCGTGTCCCCTGTGGGTGTCAGTGATGGGGGAGGGGGCGTGCCCCCTGTGGGTGTCAGTGATGGGGAAGGGGGCGTGTCCCCTGTGGGTGTCAGTGATGGGGAAGGGGGCGTGTCCCCTGTGGGTGTCAGTGATGGGGGAGGGGGCGTGTCCCCTGTGGGTGTCAGTGATGGGGAAGGGGGCGTGTCCCCTGTGGGTGTCAGTGATGGGGAAGGGGGCGTGTCCCCTGTGGGTGTCAGTGATGGGGAAGGGGCGTGTCCCCTGTGGGTGTCGGTGATGGGGAAGGGGGCGTGTCCCCTGTGGGTGTCAGTGATGGGGAAGGGGGCGTGTCCCCTGTGGGTGTCAGTGATGGGGAAGGGGGCGTGTCCCCTGTGGCTGTCGGTGATGGGGAAGGGGGCGTGTCGTGATGGGGGCATGTGCCCTGTGGGTGTCGGTGATGGGGAAGGGGGCGTGTGCTCTGTGTGTGTCGGTGATGGGGAAGGGGGCGTGTGCTCTGTGGGTGTCGGTGATGGGGAAGGGGGCGTGTCCCCTGTGGGTGTCAGTGATGGGGAAGGGGGCGTGTCCCCTGTGGGTGTCAGTGATGGGGAAGGGGGCGTGTCCCCTGTGGGTGTCAGTGATGGGGAAGGGGGCGTGTGCCCGGTGGGTGTCAGTGATGGGGAAGGGGGCGTGTCCCCTGTGGGTGTCAGTGATGGGGAAGGGGGCGTGTGCTCTGTGGGTGTCACTGATGGGGAAGGGGGCGTGTCCCCTGTGGGTGTCAGTGATGGGGAAGGGGGCGTGTGCTCTGTGGGTGTCAGTGATGGGGAAGGGGGCGTGTCCCGTGTGTGTGTCAGTGATGGGGAAGGGGGCGTGTGCTCTGTGGGTGTCAGTGATGGGGGCGTGTCCCCTGTGGGTGTCAGTGATGGGGAAGGGGGCGTGTCTCCCACATGTGGGTGTCAGTGATGGGGGAGGGGGCGTGTGCTTTGTGGGTGTCAGTGATGGGGAAGGGGGCGTGTGCTCTGTGGGTGCCAGTGATGGGGAAGGGGGCGTGTCCCCTGTGGGTGTCAGTGATGGGGAAGGGGGCGTGTCTCCCACATGTGGGTGTCAGTAGCGGCTGTAGTCAGAGCTGAGAGTCTCAGTCACCCGCTGACTCTTCATCAGGACCCGTCCATGTTCCAGTAGCGGGCACTATGTACAGGCTGCACACCCAGGACCCCATTCTATACTCCGCTCTCCTCTTCATGCTGTGCCAGGCTGCCAGTCCTGCAATATTTCCCCATGGAAGTCCCGGCCATTCCTCTGGGGTCCCGATCCCCCCTCCTGATGGGACTGTGGCTGGTGCTGATGAGAGCGATCAGTCGGGAAGAGGACGGACAGCTCTTCATGGATTCTCCCCATCCGATCTCCTGACTTCTACACCTGAGCCACCCTCCCCCCTGTACCATCCTCTCCCTCATATTCATCCTCTGCCACCAGCATTACCACCCGCTACTGCCCCATCACTTCCTTCTCTGCCCCCACTTATTGCCCGATATAGATCGGCCAGATTCATTCAGCCTCTGGGGATATCTTCTTCCTACACTGTGCGGGTACCAGCAGGGGGCGCCCTAGGGGAGACGATCTTCACTGTCCCCGATAGGAGGTATCGGGGCAAATGGTTTGAGATCAGCTGGCCCCCAGAGCCCCCGATGAGGATAGAGAGCGGATCTGGTCGGCTGTACCTGACCCAGAAACTGCAAGGAGGACAGACAGAGATCCAGGTGAAGGTCCACAACCTGGAGCAAGGTGAGGGCGACCTGTCATTGGCACCATACACTATACAATCTGATTGTACCAGCTCCTTCATGTAAGGCCTGTGCGATTCGATAGAATTTGACTGTTAAATCTCTATCTATCTATCTATCTATCTATCTATCTATCATCTATTCTATCTGTCTGTCTATCTACCTATCTCTCATCTCTATCTATCTATCTCTCATCTATATCTATCTATCTATCTATCTATCTATCTATCTATCTATCTATCTATCTATCTTTCATCTATATCTATCTATCTATCTATCTATCTATCTATCTATCTATCTATCTATCTATCTATCTATCTATCTATCTATATATTCTCTCATATACTTCTAAATATCTATCTATCTCTCATCTATATCTATCTATCTATCTATTCTCTCATCTACTTCTAAATATCTATCTATCTCTCATCTATATCTATCTATCTATCTATCTATCTATCTATCTATCTATCTATCTATCTATCTATCTATCTATTCTCTCATCTACTTCTAAATATCTATCTATCTCTCATCTATATCTATCTATCTATCTATCTATCTATCTATCTATCTATCTATCTATCTATTCTCTCATCTCTATCTATCTATCTATCTATCTATATTTTATCTATCTATCTATCTTTCTATTCTCTCATCTCTATCTATCTATCTATCTATCTATCTATCTATCTATCTATATTTTATCTATCTATCTATCTATCTATCTATCTATCTATCTATCTATCTATCTATCTATCTATCTATTCTCTCATCTCTATCTATCTATCTATCTATATTTTATCTATCTATCTATCTATCTATCTATCTATCTATCTATCTATCTATCTATCTATTCTATCATATATATCTATCTATCTATCTATCTATCTATCTATCTATCTATCTATCTATCTATATTTTATCTATCTATCTATCTATCTATCTATCTATCTATCTATCTATCTATCTATCTATCTATATTTTATCTATCTATCTATCTATCTATCTATCTATCTATCTATCTATCTATCTATCTATCTATCTATCTATCTATCTTTCATCTATATCTATCTATCTATCTATCTATCTATCTATCTATCTATCTATCTATCTATCTACACATTGTATGTTTTTGTTACATTTTATTGGGTTTGATATATTAAATAGTTGTGGTAAATGAGATTGTGCGGGGATTGCCTGTCCACCCTACACACATCATTTCTGCATGCGGTCAACCCATAGAGCCAATCACTTTAATCGATCAGGTATCTGAAATGAAAGATATACTGCAAATAATCTCATATCATTCAGATCACTGTATAAAAAAATAAAAATAAAAGTTTATTGGAGGTCAAAAGTGACCATTTAACAATCCACCGATCTTCATCCCGAATCTTATATTAAAATCTACTAAATTATTTCAGAGTTTTAAAAGTTAGTGAAGAAATTCCACAGTTTAACAGATGGGAATATGGTAATAATGTGCTATGTATATTTATGTGCCAGTTTGGTTGGGCGCAATCATCGCCATCTATGGGGTTCTCTGCATTCACTTGGGCAACTTTCTAGCAATTTTAATATTTTGAATCCTTTTGTTGCATAATAATGTGTCAAATGATCAGAGCTTGGGTCTTAAAGGGGCATTAAATACCAGGATTGCATTACATACAGAGTGTAGAGTTCAGGGGGGTTACACACAGAGTGCAGAGCTGTCACTTGTAAACACAGAAACCAGACTTCTGTGTTTACAAGTGATTGTGGTGAGTGGGCACCAAAGGGTCTGAGCCAGAGGTGGTGGAACTAAGTTCCCCCTGAAAAAAAGCCCTGCAAATGATCGATGGCAGTGAGAAAATGTGTATCTAGGATCGTTGTGTTCTTTTAATTGAGTGCATTTTGTATTTGTTTCTTTGGATTGCATTTGTTTTGGGACCTTTTTCCTTTCTAGAAGAGAACAAAAAACATAAAAGCACATTTATGATGAGACACAGGACAGGTGTGAGATTTTGGGAAGGGGCTTTCTGTATTCCTTTAGGAGCTATTTAAAGGCATAGTAAACCTTAACATTTAATATATGAACCCATGGTAATATTATATATGTATGAAATAAATTGTAGGGATTAAGGCTGGCTTCAACTGAAGCGTCAGCCGCGGTGACGGTATAGCCGCGCTATTTGTAGCGCGGCTATACCATCGTGTTTACCGCGATATTCGGGCGCTAGCGTTGAGGTTTTAACCCCCGCTAGCGGCCGAAAAAGGGTTAATACCGCCCGCGTTGCGGCGGTATTACAGCGGTATTACAGCGGTATTACCGCGCTTTCCCATTGATTTCAATGGGAAGGCGCGGTATAGGAGCGGTGAACACACCGCTCCTATACCGCGGTAAAGATGCGGCTAGCAGGACTTTTGGAGCGTTCCTGCTAGCGCACCGCTTCAGTGTGAAAGCCTTCGGGCTTTCACATTGAAGAGTACAGGGCATGATTTTTCATGCGGTATAGCAGCGCTATTTTTAGCGCTGTACCGCATGAAAAACATCCCAATGTGAAAGGGGCCTTAGTGTTGGACCCTTTATTGCTGGCTGTGTATTGCTGTCACCCTCTCTGTAACATTATCTGAATTTTTAATTTGTCTCAATGACCTTTGTCACTAAAGTTGGCCATAGATGGGTAGAATTTCAAACAAACAAAACTTCTTGAGGAAAGAAAATTCTAAAAAAAAGTGGGGGTCAAAATGATGTTCATTTTTTACTACATTGATGAGAAAATTCAAAGGAGCAAAGTGGAAAAGTTTTCTCGACCAAAAAAATTTCTAACAGTGAATGTGGTTTTCGTTTGGTAAAGTCCAAAATGAAATATTAACAGCAAGCAAAATCTTTCTAACAACAAACGAATGTTCTAAGAATATAAGTATGATTTTTTTCTAAGCCCTCTTCCACGCAGGAGGACTCCATCGCTACGGAGTCCGCCAGCTCCTGCCGGCTCAGCGGGAGTTCTCTCCGCTGAGCTGGCGGATGACAAGTCCCTCTCTGCTCACTGAGCGGGGAGGGGCTTGTGCAGCGCCACTGTCTCCTATGGGGAGATCTGATGAAAACGGACAGCATGTTCGTTTTCATCAGATCTCACAAGATCCGATCCGCCATGGACAGATGGGGATGTATCGCCATCCGTCTGACTTTGGCGGATCAGATGTCAGCGGACAGGGCCGATCCTAGGCAGGGTGCGCGGGGTGCTCCGCACCCAGGCGCCATAGAGGTGGGGGCGCCGAAGCTTCAAAGTGCTAATGGAGCACATGTAGCGGGTGCTGCGGTTCCCCATCCCGCTTGCTCTCTCCGCTGGCAACTGACGAGCGCATACCCCCCACTGTCCCCGGAATCCGGGTTGGGTACCGCAGCACTAATTAATTCTGTCCGGTGCGCGTGGAGCAGTCTTTTGTCTGCCCCGCCCCCTCTGCGTGTGTCGGCTCTTCTCCCATAGGCGGTGTGATGAGAGGCTTCTGGGTTAGCCGGAGCTGCTACCAATCATCCCGTGCACTCCCAGAAATGCTCTCTTTGTGCCACCCTCCTAGTAATCAAAGATGCCATATATGCCCCGCCCCTTGTAATGTACTTCTGCTCCCAGCGCGCCTGAGCTACAGGGATCTATTGGATAGGTACTGATCTATTTGGACATCTGATGTGGGGCGGGGGCTCTGATGGGGGACACCTGCTGTGGGGGGGGCTCTGATGGGGGACACCTGCTGTGGGGGGGGCTCTGATGGGGGACACCTACTGGGGGGCTCTGATGGGGGACACCTGCTGTGGGGGGACTCTGATGGGGGACACCTGCTGTGGGAGCTCTGATGGGGGACACCTGCTGGGGGGGACTGTGATGGGGGACACTAATGAAGACTTCTTAGTTGAGCATCTATCTCTGTGTTTGAGTCATAGCCATAGAAACATTTGTAAAGGGGAGGAGTTAGTAAGATGACCATGCCCATGTGGCGGGCACCAGCAATATTTCTGAACCCAGGTGGCTGTGACCCTAGGATCGGCCCTGTCAGCGGACATGTCTCCGCTGATATCCGACGGTCCATAGGACTGCGTGGAGCGGCCGTTCAGGTCCACCGTCAAAACTGACAGGCAGACCTGAACAGTCCGATCGTGTGAAAGGGGCCTTAGACTTTTCCTAAAAATGTGCATCAATGGCCAGTTTAAACCACTCCTGGACCACCGCACGACTATATAGGTCCTGACTTTGAAGAGGGATATCATGGTTATGGCAGCAGCTGCTGTCACATCTGAAGTATCCATCTCTTCAGGCAGCGGTCCGGTTTTTGATAATGGTGGTCTCTGCAGGGGACTCACCGCGAGATCACCGTTGGGGGCTCTTTTTTCTAGCAAAAAAACTTGTTTTTAACTTATAAACACAGTCTGAAAAACAGTCATGGTCCTTAACCATTTAAGGACCCCTTCACGCCGATATACGTCGGCAGAATGGCACGGCTGGGCACAATCACATACCTGTACGTGTCTCTCTAAGCCCAGCCGTGGGGTCACGAGCATGCCGCCGGCGGCGCGCTCATGACCCGGTCCTAAGCTCCGTGACCGCGCCTGCGGAACCCGCGGACCTGATCGCCACCGATGTCCCGCGATCGGTCACCGGAGCTGAAGAACGGGGAGAGGTGTGTGTAACACACCTTCCCTGTTCTTCACTGTGGCACTGTCATTGATCGTCTGTTCCCTGATATAGGGAAAGACGATTAATGACATCACACGTCCAGCCCCGCCCCCCTACAGTTAGAAACACATATGAGGTCACACTTAACTCCTACAGTGTCCCCTAGTGGTTAACTCCTAAACTGCAATTGTCATTTTCACAGTAAACAATGCATTTTATAGCACTTTTTGCTGTGAAAATGACAATGGTCCCAAAAATGTGTCAAAATTGTCCGATGTGTCCGCCATAATGTCGCAGTCATGAAAAAAATCGCTGATCGCCGCCATTAGTAGTAAAAAAAAAATTATTAATAAAAATGCAATAAAACTATCCCCTATTTTGTAAACGCCTACAATTTTGCGCAAACCAATCGATAAATGTTTTTTGCGATTTTTTTTTTTTTTTTTTTACCAGAAATATGTAGAAGAATACGTATCGCCCTAAACTGAGGGGATTTTTTTTTTATATATTTTTGGGGGATATTTATTATAGCAAAAAGTTAAAAATATTGAATTTTTTTAAAAATTTTCGCTCTATTTTTGTTTATAGCACAAAGAATAAAAACCACAGAGGTGATCAAATACCACCAAAAGAAAGCTCTATTTGTGGGGAAAAAAGGACACCAATTTTGTTTGGGGGCCACGTCGCACGACCACGCAATTGTCAGTTAAAGCAACCAGACATTCTCCCTTCATAGTCAAACCTATCTCTTCATAGCCAGACGTTTACCCTTCATAGCCAGACATTCTGCCTTCATGGTAAAACTTATCTCTTCATAGCCAGACATTTACCCTTCATAGCCAGATATTTCCAATGCATAGCCAGGCAATCTCACCCATAGACAGACATACTCGCTCCATAGCAAGGCACTCTCCATTAATAAACAAGCATTTTTTCTTCATAGACACACATTCTCCCTTTGTAGCCAGACATTTTCCCTTTGTAACCAGTGATTCATCCTTCATAACCAAACATTCACCTTCGTAATCGGGCATTCTCCCTTTGTAGCCAGACGTTCTCCCTTTGTAGCCAGGCGTTCTCCCTTTGTAGCCAGACGTTCTCCCTTTGTAGCCAGACGTTCTCCCTTTGTAGCCAGGCGTTCTCCCTTTGTAGCCAGACGTTCTCCCTTTGTAGCCAGACGTTCTCCCTTTGTAGCCAGACGTTCTCCCTTTGTAGCCAGACGTTCTCCCTTTGTAGCCAGACGTTCTCCCTTTGTAGCCAGACGTTCTCCCTTTGTAGCCAGACGTTCTCCCTTTGTAGCCAGACGTTCTCCCTTTGTAGCCAGACGTTCTCCCTTTGTAGCCAGACGTTCTCCCTTTGTAGCCAGACGTTCTCCCTTTGTAGCCAGACGTTCTCCCTTTGTAGCCAGACGTTCTCCCTTTGTAGCCAGACGTTCTCCCTTTGTAGCCAGACGTTCTCCCTTTGTAGCCAGACGTTCTCCCTTTGTAGCCAGACGTTCTCCCTTTGTAGCCAGACGTTCTCCCTTTGTAGCCAGACGTTCTCCCTTTGTAGCCAGACGTTCTCCCTTTGTAGCCAGACGTTCTCCCTTTGTAGCCAGACGTTCTCCCTTTGTAGCCAGACGTTCTCCCTTTGTAGCCAGACGTTCTCCCTTTGTAGCCAGACGTTCTCCCTTTGTAGCCAGACGTTCTCCCTTTGTAGCCAGACGTTCTCCCTTTGTAGCCAGACGTTCTCCCTTTGTAGCCAGACGTTCTCCCTTTGTAGCCAGACGTTCTCCCTTTGTAGCCAGACGTTCTCCCTTTGTAGCCAGACGTTCTCCCTTTGTAGCCAGACGTTCTCCCTTTGTAGCCAGACGTTCTCCCTTTGTAGCCAGGCGTTCTCCCTTTGTAGCCAGGCGTTCTCCCTTTGTAGCCAGGCGTTCTCCCTTTGTAGCCAGGCGTTCTCCCTTTGTAGCCAGGCGTTCTCCCTTTGTAGCCAGGCGTTCTCCCTTTGTAGCCAGGCGTTCTCCCTTTGTAGCCAGGCGTTCTCCCTTTGTAGCCAGGCGTTCTCCCTTTGTAGCCAGGCGTTCTCCCTTTGTAGCCAGGCGTTCTCCCTTTGTAGCCAGGCGTTCTCCCTTTGTAGCCAGGCGTTCTCCCTTTGTAGCCAGGCGTTCTCCCTTTGTAGCCAGGCGTTCTCCCTTTGTAGCCAGGCGTTCTCCCTTTGTAGCCAGGCGTTCTCCCTTTGTAGCCAGGCGTTCTCCCTTTGTAGCCAGGCGTTCTCCCTTTGTAGCCAGGCGTTCTCCCTTTGTAGCCAGGCGTTCCCCCTTTGTAGCCAGGCGTTCCCCCTTTGTAGCCAGGCGTTCCCCCTTTGTAGCCAGACATTCACCGCTCATTGTCAGACATTCCCCCACCGTAGCCCGACATTCACCGCTCATTGTCAGACATTCCCCCTTCACAGTCAGACATTTTCTCCTAAAAGTCAGACATTTTACACCAAGAAATACAATATTGTGAGTAAAATTCGTATTTTTATTATGAGCCTCCATTGGAAGGTGAGGAGTCCCATTACTGGGTGTTATGAAATGCGGCTTATTTTAAATCAGCTTTTTCCTTGTCTCTCCAAAGTCAGCCCATTGTGTGGCTGTGATGTCCCCAGCCTGAGCTCTAATGACAGGGTATTGACAGGCATTCTGCCCTCGGGGAGGGTCTGTTCATAGACAATGCTGGTCAAGGTTATTTGATTTGGTCACCATCCTAAGATGTTACTGTGCAGGGCGCCTGTACTGTGCCATCCTCATATCATATAATACAAAGGGCACAATTCACAAAGCTTTCAAGCTGATCTCTAGCTGAATTAAAAAAAAAAACACCTTCAGTGGCATCTTTCCCGCACTGCAGGGCTTACACTGTCATGAATGCCTAGGGTACCATTAAAAAGAATTCTTACCATATGCCTCACTCCTGCAGGTTCCTTCTCTTTAGCTTCTGTTGGGCACTCAATGGGGCAGCTGCACTCAGATGTCAACATGCACAATGCAGGACCAGCATCCCAATACCCAAAACTAGGGTTGTCCCGATACCACTTTTTTAGGACCGAGTACAAGTACCTATACTTTTTTTTAAAATGCAGCCATGTGTCCCCAAATGCAGCCATGTGTCCCCAAATGCAGCCATGTGTCCCCAAATGCAGCCATGTGTCTCCCTAAATGCAGCCGTGTGTCTCCCTAAATGCAGCTTTGTGTAGGTCCCGCCCCCCCCTGCCGTCTAGTTGATCGGCGCTTGGGGAACATAACAGCTTTCATTTGAATAGCTGTGTGTTCCTTGCCGCGCGTTGTCATATATAGCCCCTCCCCCTTGTCCGGGCACTTTGATAGACAGATCACCCATCCAATCCTGGGATGGGTGATCTGTCTATCAAAGTGCCCGGACAAGGGGGAGGGGCTATATATGACGGGCACGGCTGGGAACACACAGCTATTTAAATGAAAGCTCTTATGTTCCCCCCGAGCGCCGATCAACTAGATGGCAGCAGCTCTCCTCTAGTGGCATGTTTTACATACCCGAGCACTTACCTCCACTGTGCAGTTCGTTTTGCACAGAGTGCCCCCGATCCATGTCTTCTGGGGTCCCTCGGCGGCTGTCTCTGGTCCTCCTCGCAATTAGTAACCACAGTCATGCGAGAGCTCGCATGGTGGTCACTAATTGCGGGCGTGCTCCCTGTATCACTCGGCCCCACCCCTCGGCGCGCTGCGTCACTGGATGTGATTGACAGCAGCACCAGCCAATGGCTGCGCTGCTCTCAATCCATCTGCTCTAGCCAATCAGCGGCCAGGCTGAGCGGCAAAGAGGATATCGGGACCGATTTTTCTTTACAACTCCTTTAACCACTTGCCACCCACGCTATAACCAAATGACGGCTACAGCATGGCTGGCCAGTTCTGAGAGGGTGTCATATGACATCCTCCCGTGATCATGCCTGCTGCAACTCACTCTGTGATCACAGAACACAGCTGATCACAAAGGGCCAATCACAGTGGCCTTTTACCTGATGATCACCTGATCAGTTGTGTTCAATTACGGCAGATCACGATGTAAACACAAGCTGGTTATCGGCATTCCTTTTCTTGCTCTGACAGCATGAGGATAGGAGAGCTGATAACTGGCTTGTGTGAAAGGGACATCTATACGTATAATCAGGGCATCAGTGTCCTGATTATCAGTGCAGTCCCAACAATGCCCATCAGTTCTGTCTGCCTATCAGTGCCCACCAGTGATGCCAATCAGTGTCGCCTATCAGTGCTACCTATCAGTGCTACCTATCAGTGCCACCTCATCAGTGTCTGCAATTTATCAGTCTGTTGTGCCGGCTTCCCATTATTGATTTAATTTTCAGCAAACCAGGGTGGATTTGATTTAAATAACGAGTTAAGTTACTAGTAAAAAGGTTTGATTTAAATCATAATTTTTATCTCTGTCCCGCAGCGGCTTCTTCTTCTGACCCGCTGTTGACTCACCGACAGTCCCATTCACTTTAACCACTTAAGGACCGCCTCCTGCACATATACGTCGGCAGAATGGCACGGCTGGGCACATGTAAGTCCTGTACTAGTACCCAACCGTGGGTCGCGGGCGCGCGCCAGTGGCGCACTCCCGCGACCCGGTCCGAAACTCCGTGACCGTGGGATTAGCGGACCCGATCCCCGCTGAAGTCCCGCGATCGGCCCCCGGAGCTGAAGAACGGGGAGAGCCGTTCTTCACTGTGGCGGCAGCATCGATCGTGTCATCCCTTTTATAGGGAATCACAATCGATGATGTCACACCTACAGCCACACCCCCTACAGTTGTAAACACACTTCAGGTCACACATAACCCCTTCAGCGCCCCCTGTGGTTAACTCCCAAACTGCAATTGTCATTTTCACAATAAACAATGCATTTTAAATGCATTTTTTGCTGTGAAAATGACAATGGTCCCAAAAATGTGTCAAAATTTTACGAAGTGTCCGCCATAATGTCCCAGTCACGAAAAAAATCGCTGATCGCCGCCATTAGTAGTAAAAAAAAAAAAAATAATAAAAATGCAATAAAACTATCCCCTATTTTGTAAACGCTATAAATTTTGCGCAAACCAACCGATGAACGCTTATTGCGATTTTTTTTTTTGCCAAAAATAGGTAGAAGAATACGTATCGGCCTAAACTGAGTAAAAAAAAAATGTTATATATTTTTGGGGGATATTTATTATAGCAAAAAGTAAAAAATATTGCATTTTTTTCAAAATTATCGCTCTATTGTTGTTTATAGCGCAAAAAATAAAAACCGCAGAGGTGATCAAATACCACCAAAAGAAAGCTCTATTTGTGAATCGCAAAAAGGGGCAAGGTCCTTTAGCTGCATTTTGGTCCGGGTCTTAAGTGGTTGGCTGGTGATGCGGCAGTGACACAGCAAGGTGAGGCATGTGGCGGCAAAAGGTGAGTAGATGCCCGCTAACAGGCGTTGCCATGATGGATCTTAAAGATGACAGGTGTTCTTTAAATGTCTTATTCTTGCTGGTAGTTAGAAACTTTAATATTTGCAAACAAAATGAAGGTTTCCTATTTAGAATAATAAGCTGTCACGTCAGAACCGATTCAATCATACAGTTTGTAGTGTACATATATTTGCAAAACAATGGGATAAAGGAATATTCCTAACTTTGTTTTATCGTATCGTTACTGTGACATTGTGTGAATGCATCAATTCAGTGCATGTTATCTCAGCTTTCAGAGCTTGGATTCATTGAATGAGTTTACTAAAAATGTAAATATTGCAGAATATATAGCCTCATGCTACATAACTAAGCACCATTTCTTGCTGAATAAACTAAATTATTAATGTATCTTCAATAGAAAACTATCTTTATATAGATTGATTTTTTTCGAAAAGCATTTTATTAAAATAAATTTTATAAAAATCAAAAGAATCGATTTAAATAAAAAATTCTGTTTAAATCAAGAAAGTCATATTTTTTTGATTTTTTAAAGAAAACATTGATTTATATCCACCCTGCAGCAAACACATAGAAAACTACTTATTAGTATTATTTGCCATGTATAAGATTCCTTTAAACTTGGTTCACAAATTTGCGAATCGGATGTATTTTAACCACATCTGATTCTCATAACATGTGAATCAAACTGGCTTTTAATGGAGCCGGTTCACACATGTCTGTTTTTAAAATGGGCCCTGATTTTGGGCCCGGTTTAGGTGAGAATTAACATAAGATAAGTTAAGGATCCTTTAGGTAGATTCAAAAAGAATTAGGCCGGCTTATCAGTAGATAAGCCGACCTAACTCTGAATCTACGCCGGCGTTTGTTTAAGCGTATGCTCAAACAGAGATACGCTTAAACAAAGCTAAGATAGGCCGGCTTGCGCCGTTCTATCTTAGCTTGCAATGTTTCTGATGGCCGCTAGATGGCGCTTCCATTGCGGCCAGCGTAGATTATGTAAATGAGGGGATACGCCGATTCACGAACGTACGCCAGGCCTACGCCGTCGAATTACGTCGTTTCCGTAAGGGATAGGCCGCCTAAAGTTAGAGCTATGCTCTAGTGGCCTAGCCAATGTTAAGTATGGCCGCCGTTCCCGCCGCAAAATTCGAAATTTTAACGTTGTTTGCGTAAGTCGTCCGCGAATCGGGATTTACGTCGTTTACGTCCACGTCGAAATCAATAGGCGTACTTAGCTGCAATGCGCACTGGGAAATGTAGTCACCCGGCGCATGCGCAGTGTCAAAAAACTTCAAAAAACGTGAGGTCAAGCCTCATTTCCATACAACACGCCCCCCTCCAACCAATTTGAATTAGGCGCCCTTACGCCCGCTCGTTTTAGGCTACGCCGCCGTAAATTAGCAGGTAAGTTGATTTAGAATCACTACTAGCCTAACTAATTTACGGCGGTGTAGCCTAAACAGGCTAGGCTACGCTGCCCTAAAGTAAGGCCAATGTACCTGAATCTACCTACTTATATTCAACTGAGAGTCAGAGATCTGAAAATGAGAGTGTAGATATTGAGATGACAAGATTGCACACCCTATGTGAAAATCATGCCTCATCCCTCCATCCAGGCAATTGTAGAGCACTTAACCTTTAAAGTGTGTGTATAGCCAAAGCTTTTTATTTGATTTATTGGTTTCAGATAGAGTAGAAAAATGTAAGCCTGTCTGGTTATGTTTTTCTGTAACAAACTGGGGAGATTTTTATTTCCTGTCTTGGACATGCAACAGGAAATAAGAGGAAATCTCACTAAAGTGAGTGTAATTCCCCTCTACACTGCTGTTGCTGGAACAGCTTGTCACAACCTGTCCTAAGTACTTTGTTAATCACTCAGTTTCTCTTTACTGTGCTACTCTTTTTATTATTAATGTAGTCTAAGGCCTGTCCTATTGAGATACACAAAGATATATGGAGATACACAGTGAAATTCACTAAGCTTTATTTGTACAACTACAAAAACAAACAAACTGGAGGGCACACGCACCTAGTGCATTACCAAAAACATTTATTAAAGGGATAAAGACTGCTGAGAATGAATACTCACAAAATTGGAACTTGTACAAGCCAATGAACCACAAGATGCAATACAGCTAAGCTCCGAGGAAGGGGATGAGCCCCCAAAATGCGTCAGTTTGACACCACAATAGGGTGTAATTGGAGTATGTGCATTCTCCACTGTATGGCATCTTGTGGTGCATTGGCTTGTACAAGTTGCAATTTTGTGAGTATCCATTTGCAGCAAACTTTATCGCTTTAATACACAGGTGTCAAACACAAGGCCCGCGGGCCAAATCTGGCCCTCCAGGACATTTCAGGTGGCCCTCTCACCTCTCCTGCAGCTGCAGGAGAGCTCCAGCCCTCCTCTGGTCCTCCTCCAGACCCTTAGGCCCCTTTTTACACTGGGGCAGTATGTGTGTGGCGGTATAGCGTGCCATTTTTAGCGCGATATACCATCGGAATTGCCGTGGAATTGTGGCGGTGTTCGGCCGCTAGCGGTGCGGTATTAACCCCTGCTAGCGGCCGAAAAAGGGTTAATACTGCCCGCAATGCGCTTCTGCAGAGTCGCATTGCCGTGGTGTCCCATTGTTTTCAATGTGAAAGAGCGGTATACACACCGATCCTCTCAACGCTCCAAAGATGCTGCTTGCAGGAGATTTTTTTCTCCCGCCAGCGCATCGCCTCAGTGTGAAGGCCCCCGGGCTTTCACATTGAGAATGCTGGGGCAGGAGTATTTCAGGCGTTATTTATGTGCTATTTTTAGCGCTAAAACACCTGAAATACTCCTCAGTGTGAAAGGGGCATTACTTTCTGCTTTCAAGCAATGCATCCAACTTCTTCCCAGCAGCAGCAGCATAAGGAAAGGGGGGTGCACTGTGATGTAAGGGAGAGTGGGGGACTTAACTTCTGATGGTGGGGTGGCTCTTGACATCTAAAGTAAGGGGAGGGGATGCGCTGAACATCTAATCTTACAGATACAACCGGCCCTTTTGAGGACAATCATAATGCTGATGCGGCCCTCGATGACAATTAGCTGCAGCCAGTTTGTATCCCTGGAGGCCCTAATCTGTATCTTGGGTCAGTCACAGGCCCTAATGCCTCATCAAAGCAGTTACATGTGAACAGCAGTGATGCCAGCCTTTGATTTGTAGAGTGTACAGATCAGGCCCCACTACTGCGGGCCACGTTTGTTGGTACACTGTGTACATGCAGATAGTTGCTCCTCTTCAGTCTGTTACAGCTGAGTAGGACTTAACCAGAAAAAAAAATCTTCAATATGTTTTAATGTTTTTTCACCTCAATGCATTCTATTTTTCAGCAT
Organism: Rana temporaria; assembly: GCF_905171775.1. NCBI lineage: Eukaryota > Metazoa > Chordata > Amphibia > Anura > Ranidae > Rana > Rana temporaria. The sequence continues at coordinate 359,370,517 of NC_053493.1, forward strand.
TTTTTAGCTTTTATCAGTGTTTTTACAGCTGAAAAACTCCTATTAAAACCCACTAGTTCTGAATTTTCTTTCCAGCCAGAAAACGCCCCCTGCCAAAAAAACGCCTTATAACAGCCTGTGGGCAAGGACAGATAGGATAACATGCTGGGGAGTTTACTGGCTGCAGAAAAAAACGTCTGAAGCCAAAAACAGCAGCTGTAAAAATGTCCAGTGTGCATGAGGCCTTCAGTGAAACTAGGAAGGTTTCTTATTCAGTCACTTCCTGTTATGGTGTGACAACTATCACCCAGTTGTACCCCTGCTTTGTCACCTGATTACGTAACGTAAGACCCCGATTCAGACAACAAGGGGCCTTGCCAACACAAATTATGCAGACATGATCCACTGTTGTCACCATTAGTGCCGGTTAACACTACCACGACTTGGGATCCGACTTGTGTCGCCCCAAGTCGCGCAACATGAGAAATTCAATTGAAGTGAATGGGAGCCGTCTTAATGTACAATACTGAAGTCACTCCGACTTCAGAAAAGGTTCCTGTACTACTTCAAGGCGACTTCTAGGCAACTTGTACCAACTGCACAGTTGGATCTCTGTCTTAACTGAAGCAACTTTACAGGAAGAGAAAATAGTTTACTCAGGCAAACCCCACCCTCCCAGAGCTGATTATTCTGTGATTGGCCACAGCCAAAGTCGCCTGTCTTGGAAGCAACTTTAGGTCACGTTGTAAGTTGCTCCAAGTTGCGCTGAAGTTGCCTTGCAAAATCGCGCTGAAGTTGCCTTGCAAAGTCGCGCTGTAAGTCGGGTTGCCCCTGTGTGAACCGGCACTTAGTTAACCAGTCCAGAGTAATGATGTGCAGCAATTGCATATAGACACAAAGTGGATAAAAAAGCTGTGATACAAAGATAAAAATAGTATTTTTTATAAAAAAGAAAAACATGCATAGAATAATGATACACAATGCTTTAGCAAACTAAATGTCATCCAGTTAGACTTTACATCTACGTTAATGTGCGTCTGCCATCAAATCGCCCTGTGCTGCCAAAGATCTGTTCACTATATCCTACTCCTCTCTGTACAGCCACCTCACACCAGCAATAACAAAGGAATGTTCAATCCAGTGTGACTGTGTGGTGCGGGGACTATAAATAATATTTAGTAATTAGCCCTCTCAGCCATTTCAAAGTCTCCTGTTTACATTTGCGGAGTCTGAGGTGACTGTCAGTACAAGTACATTATACTAATATGGTCACATCTGTATGGCGTCCCCAGAGAGTTCACGTTGGGCCAGTCACCTGACCTGCACCTCGGCACTGTGAGCTCTTCAGTTTATAAACAGGAAAGAGGGGAATCGGCTATACCGAACCCAGTATTTGTTTTCTTTAGATGTGTCTGTGGGGTTATTAATGGCTGCATTCGTGAAACGTGATATGAACTGTTTATCCTCGGCAGAGGTATGACTGTTGAAAAGTAAGAGCTTGTTCACAGCATTCAGTGCATGTTATTGTGTGTATGAGGCGTGTGCGCTGATGTGCGGTGTGAACACGCACTGCTATGTGTTGTTGAAAGGCACTGCAGTGCTTTCCTTATTATTAATTCCTTTCCTAAAAATCTCTATGCTATTCTATGGGCTGCAGTATATTGTGATGCATTGTCACATGTTGTAACACCAGTTTGTGTGCTGGAAAAAAAATAATTTCATTATGTTTATATTTCTCTGTTTAGGGTTGAACTTTGGGGTTAGACAGCAATAGCTCACATTTCAGAACACTGGTGAACAAGCCCTAATGCCGCGTATACACGATCAGAAATTCCGACAAGAAAGTCAGATGTGAGCTTTTGGTCGGAAATTCCGACCGTGTGTGGGCTCCATCGGACTTTTGCTGTCGGAATTTCCGGCAACAAAAGATTGAGAGCAGGTTCTCTATTTTTCCGACGGAAAAAAGTTCCTATTGGAAAATACCCTCATCTGTATGCAATTCTGATGTGCAAAAAAACACGCATGCTCTGAAGCAATTTGGAATCACTGAACTTAAGTTTTCTCGGCTTGTTTTAGTGTTGTACGTCACTGCGTTCTTGACGGGCGGAATTTGGTGTGACCGTGTGTGTGCAACTCAAGTTGGAGACGAAATTCCGGCGAAAAAAAACCCAAGGTTTTCTTGTCGGCATTTCCAATCGTGTGTACGCGGCATTAGGCCTGATTCACACCTACATAGGTTGCAGTTTGCTTATTCCAGGTGAATTTTGCGTTTTTCAATACACATTTTTGATCCATTGAAGTCTATGAAACCAAAAAACAGAAAAAAGTCCCTGGCTCTTTCCATAAAATGCACATATGTGAACTACATCCATAGGAAACCATGTTAAATGTACTGTAGTGTGTTTCTGCAAAACTGAAAACGCACAAAAAAATTATTAGGTGTGAACCAGGCCTTAAACTGCTTTGACCATTTTACCACCACAGTTGCAAATGTTACAGCGGTGGTAGCTTTCTTTGACCCCTAGAGTGTGTGCTCCATTAGCTTCAATGTAGTGCAGGTGAGATATCGGGGATCAAAATCCCACCAATATCTTGGTAAAGAGAACCTGTCTTAAAAATATTATATCGTATAGGGGATTTTTTTGGCGTCTATATGTCATATCAATAAAGTTTTAGTGAACACAGTAAAAATAATTAAGCTACACCCAAGCAAAAAATCATTTTTTAGCCCACCTCACCCACACGTTCACACACACACATTAACAAATGTAAATGCCACTTTCAATACATATGTCACATATCGCCGCACAAGTCAGAGTAAGAGCAATAATTCTAGGGCGAGTATTCATGGTGAACTCTAACCTGATGGCTTTTAATGTGTTTCCTATCGAAAATATAGGAAATCGAAGTTCAATGCCGTTTTGTGGGCACACGCTAATTTAAAGATTGACAGGTTGGGTATCTACTGTACGGTATATATCACATATGTATGCAATATTTTCAAAAGGAAACATGACGTATGAATATGCCAAAGAGTGCTGGATAGAAAGATGGTTCATTCTCAATTCACTAAGGCCCCATTCACACTGAGGAGTATTTCAGGCGTTTTAGCGCTAAAAATAGAGCATAAATAACGCCTGAAATGCTCCTGCCCCAGCATTCTCAATGTGAAAGCCAGAGGGCTTTCACACTGAGACGATGCACTGGCGGGATAAAAAAAATCTCCTGCAAGCAGCATCTTAGGAGCGGTGAGAGGAGCGGTGTGTGTCCTTTTCATTGAAAACAATGGGACACCGCAGTAATACCGCCGGCAATGTGCCTCTGCAGAGGTGCATTGCGGGCGGTGTTAACCTTTTTTCGGCCGCTAGCGGGGGTTAATACGGCACCGATAGCGGCCGAATACCACCGTAATTCCGCGGCAATTCCGACGGTATAGCTATATAGCTATACCGCCACCGCACATACTGACCCAATGTGAAAGGGGCCTTAGGTTCACTTCTTCAGGAAGATAAAAGAGGAATGGTGTATCTGCGTGATATTAGTCTGGGTCAAATATGGTTGTACGCATCTGTTTCTGATACGTAAAACAATCAAATCTAGCAGTATAGGATATATACTATATACACTGAGTATGGATCGCCTTGCAGGGTAAGAATTACTGATCCCTATTTTATTGTTATCAGAACCAACTCTGCTCAATTTAATTTTATTGCCAAAAGTCCTGCTTTTTATTTGGTGTTTTTCTCTGAAGCTGCAATGAGATCTGAGTAAATTGCCAGCTTGGTAATTTCTTGATACCTCTAGATATTATTATATTTTTACATTTGTTACCTCTTTTGTCATTTTTACAGCGACCAGTGCTATAAAAATGCACTGATTACTGTGATAATTACATTGGCAGTGAAGGGTTTAACCACTAGATGGCGCTGTAGGGGTTAAGTGTGCCCTAGTGAGTGTTTCTTACTGTAGGGGGGATGGGCTGTGTGACAGGACACTGATCTCCGCTTCTGATTACACAGAGCGGAGATCAGTGTCATTGTCACTAAGCAGAGCGGGAAGATGCTTGTTTACATTAGCATTTCCCCGCTCTATCTCTGCGTGAGACGATCGCGGGTATCCCCCTGGCGATCGAGTCCGTGGGACCCGCGGTCGGGTTCATGGAGCTCGCGGCAGGCACGTGCGCACACCGCCGCCGGGGCGCGTGTGCACAATGGTGCTTACTTAAAGGGGAAATATATATACATGCTTCTGCCATTGTGTGGACGTATATGTGCGCGCGGCACATAAACTGTATAATGCATAGTGTATCATCTCCATATATCAAAGGAGACCCAATGCACTCAGTAGAAGACCTGGGGCACATGCCATGGTCTAGCATCATCCCTGCATGTTGGCACTGACCACAGATCATTGTGTTTTTTGTAAAAACACCCATATTTAAGCTCTAATTTATTAACAGATAATTCCACACCACATTAAACAGTCTGCAAGTTGGTATACTACACCACGGGAGGGAAATCGTTTCAATGATGAAGTGAAGTGGTTTGAAATGATGTCAGGAATGTCAAATCCCCCCAACCTGGAAGCAATAGAGGCTCTGAAAAAAACTCCTTTGTATACTTATGAACATGAATAAACATCTAGACGTGACTTTGTTCACATTCACTGACTAAGGCTTACATTTAATTATGGCTTCAATGAGGTCCATTGCCAGGAAAATCCACCAAGTGAAATATGGAGAGGCTTTGGTAGCCACTCTGAACAGAAACTCAACCATGCTTAAGGGATTAAACAGTTCTCGAAAATGTCCCATATTAAACTCCTGCATCTGACTAATCCATGGATGGGGTCCTTCTCTGTGCTGAAAAGAAGAGCCCATTTCTAAATGAATGGGAGAAGGGGAAAGGGCTCTTCGGTCCTCATCACTTGGTGACTGCTCAAGCCTTATAAGATTAAACAAGATTTTCCTTGTCCGGTTGCCTTTGTTGGTTCCTTCTCTTCTAGGAGTCACCATATGTCTCTGATGCTTGAGAATCATAAACCTTTAAATAAATCAAATAAAAAAATGTTTATTCTAAAAACACATAGCAGAATCACAGTGATATTGTGCAAGATGTCCTTTGCCATACATTACCCCAAACACTAAAATCTCCTATAATATATATTTAACAAGATATAATGTAATTTTAAAAACACTTTCTATGTTATTAAATCTTCAGCGTTCTTGAAAATAATACCTGGTGATTCTGCCATGATGGTCCTTGTTTGGGCACTTTCAGTATGGAGTTTGAGGAAACATTCATACTCCACTCAAACAGAAACTTCATGGGGTCACCCGTTAGTAGTTGTTGTTTTTTGTGGTGTATTGTTTTTTAACATTCATTTTTTTTTTTTATATATGTATTAAACTATAATTTTTTATCATACTCCATTTGTCATTGTATCAGTACCGAGGTAGTCCAGCATGTCCTCCCTCTAGGTGGTTATATATAAGTTGGGCAGCATCAACAACTGCCTCAATATCTTCACCTGGTCTAGTTTTCCTATTCAAATTGGATGATGGTACTTCCCTTCTATTCAATATTACATGAGGCTATACTCAAAATGTTGTTTAGTTAGTTAAATAGTTAGTCAGGTTGAAAAAAGGCACAAGTCCATCTAGTTCAACTATAAAAATAAATAAAAAATAATATCATACAATCCCATATACACAATCTTTCACCCACAGTTGATCCAGAGGAAGGCGAAAAACCCCAGCAAAGCACGATCCAACTTGCTACAGCAGGGGAGAAAAATCATTCCTGATTCCCAAAGAGGCAATCGGATTTTCCCTGGATCAACATTACCTATAAATGTTAGTACCCAGTTATATTATGTACATTTAGGAAGGAATGCAGGCCTTTCTTAGGCCGGACCGCCGGACCGTTTCCATCGGACATTTTTCCTCCGGATTTTCATCTGATGGCTGTACACACCATCAGATCAAAATCCCCACGGAAAACATCCGCGGTGACGTGTCTGCGCCGTCGCCGCGACGATGACGCGGCGACGTGCACGACGCTGGAAGGTAAATACTTCCACGCATGCGTCGAATCATTCCGACGCATGCAAGGGATGGGGATCGGACGGACTTATCCGGTGAGTCTGTACAGACGACCAGATAAGTCAGAAGGACAGGATTCCAGCGGATAGATTTCTTAGCATGCTAAGAAATTTTTATCCGCTGGAAATCCGTCGGCTGGACAAATGTCCGCCGAAAATTGTCTGCTCGGGCCTACACACGACCGGATCTATCCGCTGGAACTGATCCGCGGATAAATCCCAGCGGATAGATCCGGTCGTGTGTACGGGACCTTAAAGCAGTCTACTGAGCTGGCCAGAACCACCTCTGGAGGGAGTTTATTCCACATTTTCACAGCTCATTAATATGAACAAACCTTTCCATTTTTGGAGATTAAACCTTTTCCCCTCCAGACGTAAAGTGTGCCCCCTTGACCTCTGTGATGACCTTAAAGTGAATAACTCAACACCAAGTTCACTATATGGACCACTTATGTATTGGTACATGTTGATCATATCCCCCCTTTAATTTCCTCTTCTCAAGAGTGAATAGATTTAGTTCCTCTAATCTTTCCTCATAGCTGAGCATCTCCATGTTCCAGATGAGGTCTTGCTAATGATTTGAACAGGGGCAAAATTATATCTCTCTCTCTCTGAAGTCCGTACCTTTCTTAATACAAGAAAGGACTTTGCTTGCTTTGGAAACCTTGGCATTGCATGCTATTATTAAGCTTATGATCTACAAAATAAAAACAGATCCTTCTCCACTATGGATCCCCCAGTTGTACTCCCTCTAGTATGTATGATGCATGCATATTCTTAGCCCCCAATTGCATAAATTTACATTTATCTACCTTAAACCTCTGCCACATAGTTGCCCAATTACACAGTGCTGTCACGTACCTGGGTGAAGTCTGAAGTGACGAGGTTGCAGCAGGTTGCAGGGACGAAGTCGCAGGTACCCAGGAAGTTGAGCGGAGCCAAACAGGAGACAGGAGCTCGGTCACATGCAAAGCCGGGTTCAGCAACGAGCGGGCAGCAAGACACAAAATCATCAGGCAGAAAACAGGGTCACGTGGGAAGCCGAGATCAGGAACCGAGAGTCAGAGGTGAAGCGAGTCCAATAGCAAAGTCAAGGAAGCCGAGGTTCAGTAACTGGGATCAGGAGCACAGGAACAGGCACAGGATACAGGGACCGGAACCGATGAGATCCGTCAGCACTAGGCTGGGGTCAGTGCACCCTTTAAATAAGCTATCTGGCGCCAAGGGACACGCAGGTGCGCTCCCGCGCACGTGCACGCTCTTGCGAATTTGCGGGGACAGCTCTAATAGTTCTCTTACAAGTGCATTGAGGTCGGCTTGTAAATTTAGTCATCGTTAGGCATAGTTTGGTGTCATCTGCAAAGACAGAAATTTTACTTTTAATCCCAGACCCAATATCATTTATAAATATATTAAAAAGTAAGGGTCCCAGCACTGAACCTTGGGGTACACCACTGATAACCACTGATTTAGAATAAGAACCATTAACCACTACTCACTTAATTCTGTGTTGTTAGCCAGTTTTCTATCCATTTACAAACTGATATTTCCAATCCTGTAGACTTTACCTTACACATGAGCCGTGTGTGCGGAACTGTATCGAACGCTTTTGCAAAATCCAAGTATATCACGTCCACAGCCACGCCTCTGTCCAGGGTTTTACTTACCTCTTCATAAAAATAAATCAGGTTTGTCTGACAACTTCTGTCTTTCGTGAACCCATGCCGTCTGTTGCTTATACTTTTGCCGACAGTTCTTATAATAAGGTATAACTATTTGTATTAATAAATATTTGTTGATTCTGTTACAATGTAATGGCAAACAGTAAGCCGAGCATGTAAATTATCACAAGAATGTTTCAACACATCCCTTTTCCACGTAAGTGATTGATTGCTGTTCATAAAACTAGAGCAATGTGCCTTCATACATGACCAGTCACTGCTAATCCAGGCACAATAGCGATGGTCTTACTTGTGTGGTCCAGGTAAGCTCATTGTGGATAGGTTTTTGTCCAGGAAGTGGGTTTGTATTGCTCATTTTGTTCATCAAGCTTGATCAAAGGATCCGGAAGGGATTTTCCAGCTAGTGGGATAAAGCATGATGTTTGGTTGCATGTCCTGGTAATTTTCCTGTTATGGTTGTAGAAATGGCAGCTTTATGGTATTTATGGCAGTAATAGACACACAGAAATGCCAAATCTTTTAGATGTCAGTGCTGTCAATGTTGTTCTAAACATCCAGAAAAATTACTGTCCATGTCGGCAGCCAGAAAGAATAGAGAAGGTTTTACTCCTTCAAGAAATTAAAGACGTAAATTCAAAAAAACGCAGCAAAAGGCTGATTGATAATATTTAAAACAATACATACAAAAAGATTATAAACAATGTGCATCAAACAATTATGAGCACAACCCCCTATTGTAGTATATCTCATCCACAATATATATACATATAAAAACACATTAAGTTTCAAGAAAAGGGCTAAAAACGAATACTGCTCATTAAATCTATAACAATCAACTGATTAGAATGACACAGAGAATTTGCAGTTATGAGTTGTGGAGGGACTACAATCTCTTGACATGTTTCACGGGCATGCTTCCTCAGGAAGGTGGATTCCAGAGAAAATGCTTAAATATTTTTTCTTACAGATATGCATGCTGATGTGAATTTTACATCTTTTACAGGGGGGCAGCCATCCGAAATTTTAAGGACCGCTTACAGAGCTTTAGGCCTGGGCCCCACCAGGTCTGTCCATCAACATTCACCAGGGCCCGCCCACTGACCGTCTCACCAAAGCCGTCCACTGGCCATTTCCACATCCTCCTCCTTCTCCATCTCATGTCCTCTTCCTCCTCCTCCAGTCCTATCGCCCTAATTCCATGTTCTCTTCCTCCAGTTCTGTCTCCTGTGTCCCATGTCCTCTTTCTCCTTTAGTCCCATCTTCTCCATCTTATGTTCTTTACCTCCTCCAGTCCCATCTCCTGCATCCCATGTCCTCTTACTCCTCCTCCAGTCCTATCGCCCTAATTCCATGTTCTCTTCCTCCAGTCCTGTCTCCTGCATCCCATGTCCTCTTCCTCCTTTAGTCCCATCTTCTCCATCTTATGTTCTTTACCTCCTCCAGTCCCATCTCCTGCATCCCATGTCCTCTTCCTCCCCCATTCCCATCTCCCCATATCCTCCTTTCCATGTGCTCTTACAGTCCCATCTCCTCCATTCCATTTCCTCCTCCCCATTCAGTCCCATCTCCCCATCCCACCTCCTTCTTCTCCTGCAGTCCCATCTTCTCCATCCTATGTCCTCTTTCTCCAGTCCAATCTCCCCCATCCCATGTCCCCCTCCTCCATTTCCATCTCCTTCTCTCCTCCATCCTATATCCTTCTCTTCCAGTCCCATCACTTCTATCCCATGTCCTCCTCCAGTCCCATCTCTATCCCATGTCATCCTTCTCCAGTCCCATCTCCTCTATCTCCTGTCCTCCTCCAGCCTCATGTTCTCCATCCCATGTCCTCCTCCCATCCCATTTCCTCCACCAACAGGAGGGTAGCAGTGGGACAGGTGGGGGAAAGCTAGACAGTTGAGGTGGGGGGCAGTGTTAAAATCAAAACCTTGCATCTCTATGTGAATATTACCTCAATTGTTAAATGAAATTGTAAAGCTGATAACCCCAAGTGTGAAAATAATAAATAATGTTACAACAAATTAACACAATGAAGTACTAAATAATTCATAAAGTGCAAAAATGCTGTGGAATCAAAAAAGTGCAGAGAATATTTTCAAAAAAAGTTCATATGTGCCATTCTTAATTCTTCAATGTGAAGTATCATTTATACCATCAGCACCAATTTCATTTCCACCCAGTGTGCTGTACTGGAATACCACTCACCAGATAACCATGACCTCTATAACTAAAAAGAAAGTCATACATGGCCTGATAAATGAGTTTCTTTATGATTCTTCATACAGTATATTGCCCACACCTGTCATGGATCCACAGTACCACTGCTCCACTCCGCTATGTCACCATAAATTGGAGAAAGAGCTAATACCATTAAACACTAATAGTGTGATACAATTTATTTAATAATCTTTAAAAACATGTAAAAGCTGCTTACATAATAAAGTGCCCTCCCCGACACTGAGTTTGTCCACTTGCTGTGTTGACTAGAATCACTGCCCTTCTGCTAAATCTATGGAGCCGGCATGAGATCCACTTGCCAATTACTGAGAACTGGAAGATCATGACCAAAAGTTACGCCTCAGCTTATGTAGGTTTCCTGATGACATTATTTGACGAAACGTACGTCGAAGTGTAACTTCCAGTCAGCGCCCCCTCACTTCATTTTAAATATTTCTGTAAACTCTCTAATGTGCATGTACTAAATATAGACAAGCCCCAGTGGGTTAAACAAAAAAAACCCCTCCCCTGCTGTGCTATTGTGTTCTGACGGGGATGGCCAGCTGCCATTGGCTGAGAGCGCTGATCGAGAACCGGTCGGCAGATTGTTTTCGATCATGACCCTTTGACAGAAGCCGGCTGAACGGTCGACTTCTGTCAGACCGGTTGCCATACACAGCTGCCAAATGTCAGCCAATTTCAATTGAACCAGCCGATGCTGCCTAATATTTGGCCCGTGTGTATTAGGCTTTAGTTTTTCACCATAGTGACCTTAAGGAAAATTTGAAGGAGCATGATGGAAATTTTTTCTCGAATGAACACAATTTCTAACAGTGAATGTGGTTTTTATTTGAGAAATTACATTTATTCCAATACGGAATGTTAAAAACAAATACAGCTTTTAAATACTTTCGTATGGCATTTGTTGAGTCATGTACTGAGAATTTGTATGAATGTTTGTTCAAAAATCTTCTAGTAGATGACCAGTTTTACTCCACAAAATTCCTCAAAGATCAAGAAAATCTTATCATTCTCCTAGCATGTCCTTACCTTACCATCTGTTTAAGGGTCATGACCAAAAACGGCCTGCCGACTGGCTCCCTATCAGTACTCTCAGCCAATGGCTGAGAGAATTTGTACGAACATTCGTTCAAAAATCTACTAGTATATGACCAGCTTAACTCCACAAAATGCTTCAAGGATCAAGAAAACCTTACCATTCTTCTAGCATGTCCTTACCTTACCATCTGTCTAAGGGCTATGATCGAAAACGGCCTGCTGACCGGCTCCCGATCACTACTCTCAGCCAAGGGCTGAGAGCGGTGACCCGAGTATTCTGGAGGGGGGCTGTCCCTCTGTCAGAATACAATAGAACAGCGGGGGAGATCGGTGTACTAACAGCAGCTTGTTAGTACAGCGACTTCAACCTGAGCTGGAATTTTTCCCATTACTTCGTTAAACAAAAAAAACTGTTAGTATGTATGACTTAACATCAATTTATCCTCAGTAACCACTGGAAAATTTAACAGATTTTGTTAAAATTAAACATTTAAAATTTTAATTTCACTAGTGTATGGCCAGGTTTAGATCTTTGCTCTTCCTGTATTGTAATCTGGTCAATAGCAATGTTTCCTGAGGCTGATAGCTGAAAAGTCAAACTCAAAAGCACAACAAGCCACATGATTGGGTTAGAAGAGTAGCAAGTAGAAGGGTAGCTGCTTTTTTGAACTGAGAGCGAGCTGTGGTGGCTTAAGCCTCAAACACAGGTCCCACTTTTTTTGAAAGGTACATAAACTTGAAATGGATTCCTTACCCTCTAGTCTTTTTGAACCTTCTTACACCAGAGGAACGCTTGAAATAATGTTCAGGTCTTGGGGAATTTCTTGTAGGCTGTAGGGGCCAAGGTGGTAGGCACCCCAAAGGGAAAACACGGCACACACAGCGGTTGAAATTGCAGGAAGTGTATTATCAAAAATGTTCCAACACACAGTAACCGAGTCTATGTAATGGCTTAGACAGGTTATATAGTACTTGCAGAGTGATGCACAGAGACAGGCAAAGGAAAAAATGCCACTTATATTAGTGGGTAGTGGGCATAGGTGTGTGCAGCCTAATGCTTTAGGATGTGCACCCTTAAGCTCAAACACACATGCATGTGTATGTATCTACATATACATGCCCCTGGCACATTGATCTCCCTGCTGGCACAGTGAAAGAGAAGAGCATAAACACTTCTCTTATGGCAAAACCGGTAAGAAGGAGATCTTTCCCATGTTCCTGTTGCTACACAGAGCGATAACACTAATGCACATTCGGTGATTAGGGTGTGCCTGGGCACACCAGGCACACCCTGTGCGCACGCCTATGGTAGTGGGAAGAATGTTACAGTGGTGATAAGAATGCCACCCTACAGACAGCTAAAAAGTCCATTGGTGTCATGCAGCTGGCTATGCCAAGTGGTGTTGACCCCGGAAAAATGCAGTCACCATCAAATTTTTGATTAAACAGCCACAGCTCAAGGAATACCTGTTAACTTCTGACGGAGCCCTAGGATTCCACAGAACCCTAGTTGACATGGCTTTTCTAAGATCGTGTTCATATCCTTTACTTAAGATATATACTGTTAGGTGGATTCAGAAAGACTTAGGCCGGCGTATCAGTAGATACGCCGGCCTAAGTCTGAATCTGCGCCGACGCAAATTTAAGCGTGTTCTGGTAACCAGATACGCTTAAATTAGGCTAAGATACAAGCGGCGTAAGTATCTTACACCGTCGTATCTTAAAGTGTAATTTTTAGGCTGGCCGCTAGGTGGCGCTTTCATTGCGTTCGGCGTAGAATATGTAAATCACTAGATACGCCGATTCATGAACGTACGCCCGGCCGACACAGTACAGATACGCCGTTTACGGAAGGCATTTTCAGGCGTATAGTTATTCCATCAAATAGCTGGACTAGTAATGTTAAGTATAGCCGTCGTTCCCGCGTCGAAATTTGAAAATTTTACGTCGTTTGCGTAAGTCGTTCGTGAATAGGGCTGGATGTAATTTACGTCCACGTCGAAACCAATACGTCCGTGCGGCGTACTTAGCCGCAATGCACACTGGGATATGTACACGGGCGGCGCATGCGCCGTTCTTAAAAAACGTCAATCACGTCAGGTCACACTTCATATACATACAACACGCCCCCCACATCCTCATTTGAATTAAGCGCGCTTACGCCGGCCCCATTTACGCTACGCCGCCGTAACTTAGCAGGCAAGTACTTTGTGAATACAGTACTTGCCTTGCTAACTTACGGCGGCCTAGTGTAAATAGCTATGATTAAGCATTGACACTCAATGCGAAATGCGTCAGCTGTTTATCCCACTGTGTGCTGATACCTGTAGTGCATTTTTTCCTGTACCCAATAAAGGGCACGTCTTTTTTCAAAGTCCTGGAGTGCGGCTGTCCATATCCTTATTGTTTTTGCACGATACACTACGCCGCTGCAAAGATGCGGCGGGCTTTCTGAATCTAGCTATGTATGTTTATATAAAGTGTTCAGTTTTTGGTGAAAGGCCCCAAGTCTCATAATTCCCCCAATTTAGTTAATTCCATTTTTAGATTTAATAGACAATCCTAGATTTAGAGGTGCCATTTTAATCATTTTTTAATTTCTTTCAATAATTTTCAATCTCATGCTGTAAAATAGAAGTGTTGCCTGAACCTCCCAAGTTGGGCCATAAAGTAGAAGGTTCAAAACAATTTAAAAAAAAAGCACTCTCCCTTGTGGTTGTGGTTGGTATTTATTTTAGTATTTTTTTTATAATTGTTCTTTTATTGCTTTGGCGATGACAAAAACCCATAACTTCTGGCTCTTGTATTTGCAGACAGCGACTGGTATTTGTGCCACATAACCATTATTGTGCCCAGAGAGGAGAGTTTGGAGTGGACGATGTACCCCTTCCCTTACCTTGCTTGTGTAGATCCTGAAGCACCAAAAGGCACTTTTGTGTACCAGCTTTTAGCCCATTACTACAACGATGAGAGCTCAGGTGGTGGGATATCATATTACATTATGGAAGGTAAGTAATGTCTCCATATAATATAATGCATGGACTGGATTGTTCTTGAGAAGATATTAAATCCTAATTCCAGACAAATCTTTTTTTTTTTTTTCGTTTTTGGGATGATTAGGGAAGGGTTAGAAATTTGCTTGCTGTTTCTGTAGCCAATGCAGAGATCAAAAAAAAAATTCAGGTGCATTATGCTTACCTGGACAAGCTCACCTGTTGGGAAGCATTCAAGCTATACCTGCAGGGCATATTTACATCGGAAATGAATGCTGATAAAATAACAACTACATTAAGTGAACGCCAAGGTGGACCAGCAGGTGCTGGAAAATGTTTTGAACCCCAATGCTTTGACACATGATGCATGAATGACTGCTCAGGATGTTCTGAAGCACCCTTCTGTCTTATCCTCAGAGAAGAAACGATTATCTAGTAAACTGGCTTACTATGAGGAGGGAGAGAAAGCTGATCAACTGCTAGCTAGAACCGCTCAATTCCAACAATCTTCAAATAACATTGAATCGTTCATTAATTCTGAAGGACGAATAGTGAATTCACCTTCCTGATACTGCGGCAACTGGTTCGTTTTTTTATAAGACCTATATATTTCCGAAACCCCCCGCTCTGAGGATTCCTAAAGTGGAACTAAATATTCTTGTTCAATATTAACGGTTTTTAATCCTTATGCTAGCCTTAGTAAATAGATAGGAAGGTATATTATATTTAATTATTTTAAACTTGTTTTATTTTTACATTTCTTCAGTTGCTTTCTGGTTTCTGGCCTAGGCCAAAAGTATGTCTACATACCAGGAGGCTTCATGGGCATTTTTTTTTCTTTCATCTTTTTTAGACTCTTTTTAAGACTTGTCCTGTCATTTTCATGGGATGAGGACAGAGGGACAGGGTGGGAGGGGGACAAGGTGGGATGAGCACAGGGGGACAGGGTGGGATGAGCACAGGGGGACAGGGTGGGATGAGCACAGGGGGACAGGGTGGGGTGAGCACAGGGTGGGATGGGGACAGGGTGGGATGAGCACAGGGTGGGATGAGCACAGGGTGGGATGGGGACAGGTTGGGATGAGCACAGGGTGGGATGGGGACAGGGGGACAGGGTGGGGTGAGCACAGGGTGGGATGGGGACAGGGTGGGATGAGCACAGGGTGGGATGGGGACAGGGTGGGATGAGCACAGGGTAGGATGGGGACAGGGTGGGATGAGCACAGGGTGGGATGGGGACAGGGTGGGATGAGCACAGGGTGGGATGGGGACAGGGTGGGATGAGGACAGGGTGGGATGGGGACAGGGTGGGATGAGGACAGGGTGGGATGGGAACAGGGTGGGATGGGGACAGGGTGGGAAGGGGACAGGGTGGGATGGGGACAGGGTGGGATGAGGACAGGGTGGGATGGGGACAGGGTGGGATGAGGACAGGGTGGGATGGGGACAGGGTGGGGTGAGCACAGGGTGGGATGGGGACAGGGTGGGATGGGGACAGGGTGGGAAGGGGACAGGGTGGGAAGGGGACAGGGTGGGATGGGGACAGGGTGGGATGAGCACAGGGTGGGATGGGCACAGGGGAACAGAGCATCTTAATTTGGGGGGGTAGAGGGTGGTATGGGGATATGTGCTGGGGAGTGATTTGAGAGGGAAGATGATATGTGCTAGTGGGGGGGGGGAAATCGCCCCCCCCCCCACACACACACTAGCACATATCATCTTCCCTCTCAAATCAGTCCCCAGCACATATCACCTTACCACCCTCTCCTCTCCCATCACTTCAATAGTTCACCTCGAATCTGCTTAAGGGGGGCCCCTTACCTCCTGCTTACTGTGCAGCACTCGTGTCTCTCCTCGGCTCCTCCTCCTGGCTGTGTACACATTGAGCCATGAGGGGGGGAGGAGCCGAAGTGTGACTGTGTAATGTATTGCAGTCAGTGGAGAGAGAGGGACGGCTGCACTGTCCCCGATGACCGCGCCACTTTGCGGGGGGCGGAGAAACGCCCCCCCCCCCCCGCGAGCCCCCCTCCTCGGAGAGCCGCACAGCTGAATCCTGGAGTTCAGTGCAACTGCACGCTTCGGCACTGAACTCCAGGATTCAGCTGTGCGGCTCTCCGTGGGGGAGGAGGGGGGCTCGCGGGGAGCCTGTGAACATAGCAGCAGGCAGACAGGCGAGCCAGCTTGGGGGCCCCCCTCTAGCTCGGGGCCCCAAGCAATTGCTTGCCTTGCCTGTCCTGTTGCAACGGGCCTTAGTGTAGGTACATTTTGACTTGGCTGGCAGCCAAGCCTGGGTTGAATCTGGGTCAGGGATAAGTGAATCAGGGGAAGCTGGATCACTCATCAGGCAGCACCTCTGGTACCTTCCCCTACTTGCTGGAACCTTGGAGAAGCTTCCAGAAGAATAGGAGAGAGGCTAGGAGGATCTGCCTGGAGTATTGAGGTCGCCAGCAAATGGGCTGGAAGGGAGTGGGCACCTCTTAAAGACTCTGAGTCATGCCAGCAAGGTGCAGTCGGGTGAAAGCTGGATGAGCACAGGGTGGGATGGGGACAGGGGGACAGGGTGGCGATAGAGTGCTGAGGAGGCTGTCGGTGGCCCTAATCTGGGGGGTGTGACCTAGAGCCTGGGCTCAGGTCCTGGAGGGATCCATTTAGGAAACAACTAATCAATTAATCGACAACTAATCAATTATGAAATTAATCGATTACAATTTTCATAATCGATTAATCGGCCAGTAACATAATAGGGTTAACAAAAACTACAATTAGCCCTTTATAGTAGAAAAAAGCAAATCGCTACTGTAAATATTACTTTCACTGTCCCACAGTAAAAAAATTAACCCCTTACAGTAGCGATTCTTTGCTCTTTTTGAACTTATTTTTGTTTTTTTAACCCCATTCTGTTACTAAACATCTCAGGCCTGGGTTCACACCTCTGTTTTTTGGTGCTTTTTGCAGAAACACACTACAGTTAATTTACATGTTTTCCTATGGGACACGTTCACATCCATGATTTCTTTTCAGCTGCTGCGTATTTGGAAAGGGCAAAGACTTTTTAATGCAAAACGGTGCTATTTTGTTTTTTTTGGTTCAATATACTTCAATGGAGAAGCTGCAGAAAAGCATGTAATGTGTTTTTGCAGCAATTTGTGCTTTGTAATCTGCCCAACAACAAATTGGCACAAAAAAAAAAAAAAAGCAACATTTTTTTTAAGGCTATTATCCGATTAATCGAATAATCGAAACAATAATCAGCCAACTAATCGATTATGAAAATAATTGTTAGTTGCAGCCCTAGATCCATTTACAACACATGGAGGAGTCCTGTCCTGGATGCACAGGAGCAGGTGTGAGCAGGGCCGATCCTCCCTATAGGCTCACTATGCAAGCCGCTTAGGGCCCCGCAAAGCTACGAAGGGCCCCCCAAATTACTAGAGGCCCCGCCTGGTGAGAAGTCATTTTTGGCCCCTCACCCCACTTCTCAACTCGCTGGCTGCATGGGAGGTAAGAAGTCAGCACCCCCCGCTTCTCACTTTAATGATGTAAGATGTCATTTCTGACAGACAGCAGAACACCGCCTCCCCTCGCTTCTCAACTATAATCTTAAACGTGACATGTCACTGTCGGCAGCCCCCCCACAACACACCCCACCTCCCCCACTTCTCAACTTTAATGTGACATGTCATTTTGCTTAGGGCCCCAGGGAGGTCAGGATTGGCACTGGGTGTGAGGACAGGGGAAGAGAGTCAGCACATCCAGGAGATCTCCAGGGAGAAGACCGCCGGTGGCTGTTAAGTGTGCAGTCTGGGAGGACTGTGGGAAGTAGCCGGGTGGGCTGGTGAAGGGGGCAGCTGCAGTCAGACGGACTGGCAGTGCCTGAAGAGTTAGTGCTGGGATCAGTAGCCACAAGGATGTAGCTGGACACTGGACTTATTCTCTACACATCAAAAGGGCCCACGGTCCCTGCCTGTAAAGGGCTTTGCTTAATCTGACTAAGTGTTCTTTGTTAGATCTACAAAAAGTGTCCCAGTTGGTTCTGTGTTTAATGCAAGCAAGTGAGTGCTGTAGGAAGAGAAGTGTATATAGCTGTACATAGGAAGAGTTGTCCCTAAAGAGTTCTAAAGTCAAGTGGGCATCCAATAATCTCCCTAATCCCTAGTCAAGTTTTATGCCCTCAATAAAGTACAAAAACTAAGTGCTGGACTGTTCACTAAATCTAAGTGTGCCTGTGAAAAAAGGGTGTGCCGGGCTGTGCAGGGTGGGGGATCCAAATTCACCAGCGGCTCTTATGGGGAGTGTGCTACACATACCTTCCTTCCTGAATGCCTGAGCTAAGGCCAGATTGATTCCAGTAAGTAAATTCTACATGAATCAACTGCCCTTACTCAAGATGGCTGCAGTTAGTAATGATAGGTTGTAGTTTTTCAAAGCGATTTCTCAACAAAATAAAGTATGGAGACATGGATGAATGGGTGAGCTTTTGAATATTGCTAATAAAAAAAATTGGTGTTTTTAGTTTGTGGCGCTCAGACACAGTTTAGTTTTGCTTTTACTCAATATATGCATGGCCTCAATCTGCCTTCACTATCCAAAGAACACCAAACATAGACCTCCCCAATATTCTAGAGGAAGTGCATACAGTGCTCAGTTCGTTTACTAATTATAAAGCCCCAGGAGATGATGAAATACCCATAGAAGTGTATAAACGATATGCAGGTCGTATACTGCTGCAATTCCTGGAAGTATTCAATGATACTTTGCAACAGAAATGCCTTCCACGTTCTTTGACAAGAGCCATTATCATTTAGTTGTTTAAACCGGGTATGGACCCCACATCATACAGACCTATCATATTGGACTGGGTTCTGGTGACCAGATTATATAAGATAATAACTTCAGTGATACATCCTGACCAAGTGGGCTTTATACCTCAAAATTCTATAACTATTAACCTTTGTAGAATATTTATTAACGTGCAAACCCCTGCAGATGATAAGGGTACCAGAGCCCTACTTTCCCTAGATGCCATAAAGGTCTTTGACAGTATAAGGTGACGATACCTATGGGCATGATGTAGTAATCCTCTGCGCTATTATGTGGTGAATGTGATAACAGTAAATCCTAATTGAATACCCAGAATTTCTGCAAAACCTAGTGATTTCATGATTGCGCTATTCCATCCTATATAGTTAAATAAACAATGTGATATAAATGTAAACTGAAATCTTGCAATAGTGAAATGCAAATCAATGAAATCAATAATCCTAAAGTAATCCTAAAATAATCAAGTCACAATTCAAATAATAATAGCAGTGATATAGTCCAATAGTGACTGTAATCGAAATATAAATACTGTGATCATTGTGCAGTCCTTCAATAGGCATTGCAACAAACTTCAGAGAGTCAATGCGCCGCCACCAACACCTCAGAACTCAGAGAACTCTCACCGCATATCCACAGATTATGGGCCTTGAGTGTTATTAGGGACAAGCTATTTCCTCCTGCTGGAAACTCCTCTGCAAATCCTCTCTCAAAGGGTCCAGGATCATGTGTTTGGGGTAAGGTAAAACAGACAAGCCTCCAATAGTGTATTAACATTTTCCAAAATCAATTTAATAAAAGTATTAAAATCTGCTTACATTTAAGCACAATTAAAAGCGTTTTGAATGGTAAAACAACGGCGTTTCCGCCTCTCACATCACTTCCGGTCTGCTACGTCTTACGGCCACGCCATTATCATTCTGTTGTTTAAACCGGGTATAGACCCCACATCATACAGGCCTATCTCACTGGACTCGGTTTTGGTGACCAGATTATTTAAGATAATTACTTCCGTGATACATTCTGACCAAGCGGGCTTTATGCCTCAAAATTCTACAGCTATTCCCCTTTGTAGAATATTTATTAACACTCAAACCCCTGGGGGGTTACCAGAGCTCTACTTTCCCTAGATGCCATAAAGGTCTTATAAGGTGATGATACCTATGGGCAATTTTGACATATTAAATATTTATCTCCTGGGTGAAACCTCTTTATATGTGCCCGAAAGCAGCTTTTCATGAAGGAGGCACTCTTGTTTTTTCTGGCTATTGAGCCATTGGTGGCTCTAAATTAGAACCAACAAAAAAATATTGAGCTGACAATCAGCTGGTTTAAATCGGTATTAAAGCTTTTGAAATGTGACTCCTTGCAGCCTATTTCAACATCCAGCCCCCATACCAATTACAAAAATTATTCTTATGTCTCACCTGTCTCCCACACAATACCCAAATTACATTTTTTAAAAACATTTTTTGCATCATAAATACTGTTTAGGGAATTACTATGGAAATCTTAAACCCCTAGGGTTAAATTCGAACAGTTGCAATGCCTAAAAGAAAGTGGAGTCACCCTTCCAAACTCATTGATGGTACAAAAGATTACCGCGTTCTTGACGGTCAGAATTTCCGACAAGATTTGTGTGACCGTGTGTATGCAACGCAAGTTTGAGCCAACATTCCGTTCACGGTTTTCTTGTCGGAATTTACGATTGTGTGTACGCGGCATATGTATTATTGGTCAAGCCCGCATATTGGCTACGTCCATTGTCAGTTCATTTCAGCTTCCAGTACAGTATATGTAGCATGCTTTCCATGTACCAACTTTGGAATTTACCAAATCTTAAGGAGGAGATTTACCCTTTTAAAAAAATAAAATAAACAGTCAACATCTACAAATACTGTAGCTGCTGACTTTTAAAAATCTGGTACAGTACTTACCAGTCCTTGGAGTCCAGCGCAACCTGCAGCGGGTTCTTCTCAGTGATGTGGGTCCCCAGCGTCGCTATCTTAGATTTGAGAGCTGGCTTTGACTTCCTGAATTATCACAGCTGGATCTCCATTGCACACAGTAAGACTGGTCCTGCATGCTCTTAGGATGTGTTTCTGGAGGCAATGGGCGGGGAGGGGGCAGGACAGGTGATGTAATATTTGTCTAGGTGAAGTGGGAGGGGGTATCTGTCGAAAATATATCTGTTCCCTGTTTTTGTTCTTTAAAAATTATTAATAAAAATGACCTGATTCCAAAAAAAAAGGTGGAGGTGAAGAGGAGGATAATTGTCAGTGAATCTCCGCTTTAAAAATACACATTTATATTTTTTAGTTATAGTTTATATTTCTAATAAGGGAAAATTATTCAGCGCTGGAATGTCAATATAAACTAGAAAATGCAAGCCAGCACTAAGGTAAATTCAAATAAAACACCTCACATTTACATAAAATAATAATAGTGCAGCGCAAAACAGGAAATATTATTTAACTAAACACACACAGAAAATTATAACATATGATATATAATATATAATTATATATTAAAAGAGTCCATAAAAAGTGCTCAAGTGCAAAAAAAAGATCCAAATCGGAATAAATAGTGCAAAATCCAAAGGGTGATATCCAGAAGGAACCTCCACCAAATAGCAGGAATGGCCTCTCACCTTACAACTTCGACCTACAATAGGTCACAAAGCATAATCAGAGAACCACCTGTTCTCAAAGGACAGCAAGCAATGCAGCAGTAGAACCACGATATCATTCAGACTCAGGAACAGGTCATGGAAATCAGGGCATAGAAAACAAAGGAGAGGAAATCTAGTGCTCTCTGAAGCCACCAGGCCAAAATACATTTATTAAGAATAAAATAAATACACTCACTGCATAAGCACTCTCAGGCGAGTGCGGCGAAACAGCATAATAAAAACATCCATGACAGCATGGGTTTCTCGGTAGGTCGGCGATCGCGGGTGACGTCACACGTGGCCCCCCCCCCTTACTTTTTTTTTGCACTTGAGCACTTTTTATGGACTCTTTTAATATATAATTATATATTATATATCATATGTTATAATTTTCTGTGTGTGTTTAGTTAAATTATATTTCCTGTTTTTAACTGTGGAGGGGTGTATTTTAGGTGTTATGTGCTTTTAATAATGTATAAAGCAGAAATTGTCAAACAAATAAAGATCAACTAAAACGTTCCAAATGCAGCCAATCAGAATAAATCTTTTAATGGATCTGACTTGAAATCTGATTAGTGGCTATTGGGTTTTCACAGTTCGCAGCCAATCATTGCTCTTATCGGTACCTTGCATACGTGTCCTATATTGTACATGAATAGTAGTATGATGATTCTTATTCATTATCTTCTTTTCAGGATATGACCAGCAGTTTGAGGTTAACAAGGAGACTGGTGTCATCAGTACGACAGGTTTACCACTGATTTGGGATAAGGAATATGCACTCACAGTGCAGGCAATTGACAGACATGGGAAAAAAAGTCTGCATGCTTGTGTCTCCATTCTGGTCGGCTTGCGTCCTCCCCAGTTCACCAATATGACGTACAGTCTGTTTGTCCCAGAAAGCACTGCTGCTAGGGAGAAGTGAGTATTGAGACAGACATTTTACAATACATACATGTGCACATACGGTACATACATGCCCAACCTGTCTATACACATTACATTCTAATTGTACAATCTTCTTTCTATCTACCAATATGTAGTGTGGGGGTCTGGATGGCTGATCCAAATTAAATTGGTATTTAAGTAGGCCCTTACATTACATCATACCGTCTAACTATACAAACTTCTTTAGATCTACCAACTATATAGTGTAAAGGCCTGCTTGATTGGGTGAGTGGATGGTTTGGGTAGATCATCGTATAACATAGTTTTGGTGAATCTTAAACTGGCCATACTTTTTTAAGAACATTCTTTAAATTTTCTATTTGTTAGTGGGACAAACCAACATTCGTTTTCAAACTAGGTGATAAGAACAATTTAAGGAGCAGGATAGGAAAAAAATGAATTAACTTCTAAGGCTGGGTACACACGAGCTGAATATTAGCAGGTATCAGTCGGTTCCACAGGAACCGGTAGACGTTTGGTCAGTGTGTACAGCTGTCTTTTCGACAAAAGCCAATCTAAGGGTCGGCTTTTGTCAAAGGGACAAGCTAGAAAGCCAGCATCTGATCAGCGTGTTCTGGCAGCGATGGGGGGGGGGAGTGGGGGCAGTGCCTCTTTTATAACAAAAAGGCACAGCTCTTTCTCTTGGGATTTTGGGTCCCCGGCTTTAACAAGATCCTACAATAAGTAACCCTTGCTAAGGCGAGACTACTGGTAAGGTCAGTATTTTTTTTTACACTTTTCTTTTAGAGGGAGAGGGAGGTTCTCAGAACCAGATAACACAGTGCCCTTCATTTCAGAAGCTCAGAATCAGTCCTTTATTTTTTATTTTTTAAATAAAACAAATGTCCTCTGATATACATCCACCATCAATCAGGTCATCCAGCAATGCAAGTCCACATCAACCACAATGAACTGCTGACCCATGCAAAGGAAAAAACCCACTGTCTGAGATCAGATCGATCCCGTTGCTTTCTCCACGCTGAATGGAGTGACTGTTCCCACTGCCGTTAAAACAAGGTCAACAGGGGTCGTCATTAACCAAATATGGACATGTCTTCTGATGTAGTCCAGGGCTCTCAAGAAAAGCGAGAGAGCCCAGTTACCATAGGGGGTGGGGGGGACGTGCCACCCGTATTGTAAAAGTGATCAGCATCTTAGTCCAGTTGGTAGATGTTGACCATGGATGATGCCTGAACAGATATATGACTCTGTCTTTCTGGAGAGGAATGTAGATGAAGACATTGATCTGTGTGAGGAGTAGTAAATACCTGTAAGTCTTACAGATTTCTTCACATGCATGCACTTAACATAACATATCTGATGCTAGGTCCTCTTTAAGCATCTACAAATGAATATTTTATCAAATATTTGAGCCCTAAAGTTAGCATGTGTCCTTCTTTGTGCAGAATAGCAGTTGTAGAAGCTGTGTCTTTCCAGAGCCAGCCGATCACCTACAGCTTGCTGATGAATCCCAGCAGCCTCTTCATCATTAACCAGGAAAGCGGAGAGCTGAGCCTTACCCATGCTGTGGACTTTGAGAGTGAACATCACCTCTACCACTTGTTGGTAAAAGCTGTGGAGGCAGACATTGGACTCAGCAGCGTCACTGAGGTAATTGCATTGCTTTAATGAGAATCATACCGTACCTTAAAGAAAACCTCCATTGTGTCTTTACTAGTCATAGCAACAGGTTTGCTTTATAGGAAGAGCCAAAAGTAGCCAGTACATACCTTCTCTACACTTCCCAGTACAGACCACTGCAAAAAATACCTGGTATAACTGGGAATAGGGGAACATATCACATTCCCTTTGCCTAAACACAATGCAGCCTTTGTACCTGAACTGCCATCCCCAAGTGCTGTTATACAGGTGATACTCGAAAAATTTGAATATTGTGCAAAAGTTCATTTATTTCACTAACGCAACTTAAAAGGTGAAACTAATATATGAGAGAGACTCATTACATGCAACGCAAGATAGTTCAAGATGTGATTTGTCATAATTGTGATAATTATGGCTTACAGCTCATGAAAACCCCAAATCCACAATCTCAGAAAATTAGAATATTGTGAAAAAGTGCAATATTCTAGGTTCAAAGTGTCCCACTCTAATCCGCTAATTAAGCCATAACACCTGCAAAGGGTTCCTGAGACTTTAAATGGTCTCTCAGTCTGGTTCAGTAGGAATCACAATCATGGGGAAGACTGCAGACCTGACAGTTGTGCAGAAAACCATCATTGGCACCCTCCATAAGGAGGGAAACCCTCAAAAGGTAATTGCAAAAGAAGTTGGATGTTCCCAAAGTGCTGTATCAAAGCACATTAATAGAATGTTATGTGGAAGGGAAAAGCGTGGAAGAAAAAGGTGCACAAGCAGCAGGGATGACCGCAGCCTGGAGAGGGTTGTCAGAAAAAGGCCATTTAAAAGTGTTGGGGACTTTCACAAGGAGTGGACTGAGGCTGGAGTCGGTTCATCAAGAGCCACCACACACAGACGGATCCTGGACATGGGCTTCAAATGTTGTATTCCTCTTTTCAAGCCACTCCTGAACAACAAACAACGTCAGAAGCATCTTACCTGGGCTAAAGAAAAACCGACCTGGTCTGTTGCTCAGTGGTCCAAAGTCCCCTTTTCTGATGAGAGCAAATTTTGCATCTCATTTGGAAACCAAGGAGCCGTAGTATGGATAAGCAGATAAGCTCTATGGGGATGCTGACTTCATTTTACAGCAGGACTTGGCACCTGCCCACACTGCCAAAAGCACCAAAACCTGGTTCAATGACCATGGGATTACTGTGCTTGATTGGCCAGCAAACTCGCCTAACCTGAACCCCATGGAGAAACTATGGGGCATTGCCAAGAGAAAGATGAGAGACATGAGACCGAACAATGCAGAAGAGCTGAAGGCCGCTATTGAAACATCTTGGTCTTCCATAACACCTCAGCAGTGCCACGGGCTGATTGCTTCCATGCCACGCCGCATTGAGGGGCCCAAACCAAGTACTGAGGGGCCCAAACCAAGTACTGAATACATATGCATGCTTCTACTTATCAGAGGTCTGATATTGTTCTATGTACATTCCTTGTTTTATTGATTGCTTGTAATATTCTAATTTTCTGAGATTGTGGATTTGGGGTTTTCATGAGCTGTAAGCCATAATCATCACAATTATGACAAATCACGGCTTGAACTATCTTGCTTTGCATGTAACGAGTCTCTCTCATATATTGGTTTCACCTTTTAAGTTGCATTAGTGAAATAAATGAACTTTTGAACGATAATCAAATCTATCTATCTATCTATCTATCTATCTATCTATCTATCTATCTATCTATCTATCTATCTATCTATCTATCTATCTATCTATCTATCTATCTATCTATCTATACACTCAAACCTTTGCATCTTCATTCTTCCACTGCCTTGCTGCTATCTTTGTTTCCAGTGACCGGTTTCTTGTTTTCTCAGGTCATGGTTCACATCATAGATGATAATGATTGCTCTCCTGAGTTCCTGAGGTCTATATACAGCAAAGACAATATTTTAGAAAATATTCCAGTGGGAACATCCTTGTTACAAGGTAGATTGATGCCTCCTGTGTGTATAATTGATGCTGTTTTAGCATTTTCCCCAATTTTGCATGATAAAGTGTAGCCATCAGACAATTTTTAAATAAAAATAGAAAGCATAGTCCATTTGTCATCATATTATCACTCCTCTTTCATTGTGGTTTTAATGTAGTTACTGCAGCTGTAATATATATATATTTTTAAATTATATTATATAAAAGATCAATTTTGTAACCGTCAAAAATGTCCATCTTAATTAAATTACTGGTTAACTGCTTTGGGTAACTAAAATTTTACAACTACCATCATTTAAATACTTGTAGTAGAGTGTAATTTGTCTGATACTATTAAAGAGTTTCTAGATGTACCACTCATTGGTACTTCTGTCACTATAATGGCTTATACTACTTCCACCTCCGATGGTAATATTAATAGTGTAAAAGCTGGTAGAACCACTGGCTTCTACGTCACTGGGAGATGCATACAGCTAACACACTAAGGCCCCGTACACACGGTTGGACAAAACCGATGAGAATGGACCGAGGTTCAGTTTCATCGGTCCAAACCGACCGTGTGTATGGCCCATCGGTCTGTTTTCCTTCGGTCCAAAATTTTAAAACATGCTTCAAAACCGAACCGATGGACCTCTGCCCGATCGGTCCAAACCGATGGTTAGTACAGAAAAGCATCGGTTCAAAACCCGCGCATGCTCAGAATCAAGTCGACGCATGCTTGGAAGCATTGAACTTCGTTTTATTCAGCACGTTGTGTGTTTGACGTCACCGCGTTCTGACCGATCAGTTTTTGAAACAATGGTGTGTACGCACATCAAACCATCAGGCCACTTCAGCGGTGAACCGATGAAAACGGTCCGTCGGACCATTCTCATCGGTTTGGAACAACCGTGTGTACAAGGCCTTAGTGGTTCAGCACATTGACTTGCATGGCCACACTAGTAGAGTAGTAGCCGGTGAGTGGAACCATCAATTCTTACCTAGCTGTCAGACACAGACATCCAAAACACTTGAAAGTGTCAGATACTAAAGATTCTACCACCTACTGTAGCTTTGTAAGAGCATTTTGTTAGTATTTAAATCCTTTAAAAGCAACTATGTGGGGACTAAACTTGTACTACAGTTGAGAAACATTGATCTACATTGTATAATCTTAGCTTCCAGTAAAAAACCCACATAGAGAGATGGGGGCGATATTGTATCATGTGTGACTGCATATATTGATTATTTTTTTTTATCAGTGACTGCCCAGGATTGTGACTCTGGAACCAATGCAGAGATTTCTTACTTCACTCAAAGCTCAGAGTTTTCTATCACGCTACAAGGAGTCATCCATTCCAGCCAGATACTCGACTATGAGCGAGCCAACCACATGTATGAATTTGTAGTAGTAGCTGTGGACAAGGGAAATCCCCCTCGTACTGGAACAGCATCTGTGCGACTACGCATGGCCAACGTCAATGATGAAGCCCCAATCTTCTCCCAGTTTGTGTAAGGACTTTAATACAGATTTAACATCACTTAAGGTAATATTTAATTTATAAGGCAGTGCAGGCTGTGATGTGGAAAGTGCCTTGCAGTAAGCCTTGCAGCAAGCTTATAGTATGCAATCATCGAAAAAATTGTTCTTGGTCATTATTGGTTACTGTATTTAGTACATTGCTTATTATTAATAATATTATATAGGATTTATATGACGTCAACAGTTTACGCTGTGTTTTACAAAATAAGGACAGACTGTACAATTACAATACAATTTATTGTACACCTAGCAGCACTTGGGTCATCGGTTTGAATCCCAACCATGGCACTACCTGCCTGGAGCTTGTATGTTCTCCCTGTGCCTGCATGGGTTTCCTATGGGTACTTTGGTTTCATTCCACACTCCAAAGACACGCTGTTAGGTTAATTGGCTCCTGTCTAAATTGGCCCTAGTATATGCACTTTATGTATGAATGTGAGTTAAGGACCTTAGAATGTAAGCTCCTTGAGGGCAGGGACTGATGTGAATGTATGATATATTTAAAGTGCTGCGTAAATTATCAGTGCTATACAGTAAGAACCTGTAATAAATAAAAAATAAATACAGTAGGAATCAGAGGGCCCTGTTCATTAGAGCTTACACTCTAAGGCCCCGTACACACGACCGGATCGATCCTCTGGGATTGATCCGTGGATCAGTTCCAGCAGATAGATCCGGTCGTGTGTACGTCCGAGCGGACATTTCCCAGCGGATAAAAATCCAGCCGACGGATTCCCAGCGGATACAAATTTCTTAGCATGCTAAGAAATCTATCTGCTGGAATCCGTCTGTACAGACTCACCGGATCAGTCCGTCCGCTCCCATCCCTCGCATGCGTCGTAATGATTCGACGCATGCGTGGAAGTATTTACCTTCCAGGGTCGCACACGTCGCCGCGTCATCGTCGCGGCACGTCACCGCGGATGTATTCCGCAGGGATTTTGATCTGATGGTGTGTACAGCCATCAGATCAAAATCCGCCAGAGGATTTATCCACTGGAAACGGTCCGGCGGACCGTTTCCAGCGGAAATCCTCTCGTGTGTACAAGGCCTAAGAGGCAGCAGCAATTATGGTAGACTGAAGTGGAGATGCCTATGTAAAGTTAAGCCGATAAAGAGTGAGTTGCAGTAGTCAATGTGAGAGATGACCAGGGAGTGAACTAGGAGCGTTGTGGTGTCATTGCTTAGGAAGGGGTGTATTTTGGAGATGTTATAGAGGTTGAGGTGGCAAGCTTTGGCATTGTATGTGGGGTTGAAAGAAGAGTGTAGAGTCCGGGATTACACCTAGCACCCTGGCATGCTAGGACAGATTGATAGTCAAGCCGTCAATTTTAACAGAGAAGTCAGGAGAAGAGGTAAGTGGGAGAGGAAATATTATGAGTTTGGGGTTTGAGGAAGTGGTATGACATCCAGACTGATATGTCTGTTAGTAAATGACTGATGCGTGAGGAGAGAGATGAAGTGAGCTGAGGTGTAAATAGATAGATTTGACTGTCGTCAAAATAAAAATGGTATTAGAAGCCATGGGAGGAAGTGTAGTTTAAGAATGGGCGAGGTCCAAGAACAGAACCTTGGGAAACCACAACAAAGAAATGAAGAGGAGAAGAGGAAGTAGAATTGTAAGGGCCCTTTCACACGGGCGGACGAATGGACCGTTTATTACAAGTCTGTTTACAGACTTGTAATGTATCCCTATGGGATTGCAGACGTTAGTGGATGATGCATCCGCTAACGTCCGCAACGATCCACGTCCGCAAAGTTCCGCTTTTTCAGATGGAAGAAAACCCTATTTTTCTTCCGTCTGGCAGAACGGATCGGATGAATACGGATCCGCTCCGTTTGAAAGAGCCCTAAGAGAAACTGAAGGTGCAGTGGGAGAGGTGAATGAGAACCAGTGCAGAGTACAGTCCTCAAGACCAAAGGAGTAACGTTTTTTGAGGAAGAGGGAGTAGTCCACAGTGTCAAAGGCAGCAAAGACGTCAAGGAGTAGGATTTAGCTGTTAGCCATTTGTGAGTTTCAGTTGAGTGTTGAGGATGAAACCCAGACATTTAAAGGGTTAGTCCACCTAAAAGTGATACTTTAGCTACGGATGGAGGCTCTTGGGCTGTCTACCTCTGGTATCTGATATGGTTTGGATGCTCTAACAGTGAAATCTCCCAGCCACAATGGCCACAACAAGTGTGAAGACCTAGGAAATGTCTATATCTCACAAGTAAAGTCCTTGAGATATATATATAAGAAAATTAGAGGTGGTTTAACTCTCCAGCATTTACCAAAAACAGAAATGTTGGTTTTGAGCAAATCAACATTAGACTATTTCATGTATTGTGGGGTTATACCCTTTGTCAGATTTGTATTATTGCCTGCCTTTGAATAGTTTACTGTTAAAACTAAATTTCTCCTTGATAGATATAACACTTTCCTGTCTGAAGATGCTGGGCCAAACACCTTAGTAGGGACAGTCCATGCTAAGGACCCAGATGGAGATGGAGTGTCCTACTTCATTGTTGAAGGCAACGAAGATGGTAACTTTGAACTGGACAGTCAAAGAGGTAAAACAACAAAATGTTTATTTGACAAACATCTCTGTTTTGAAAGTCTCAAGGACAGGTGCCTGAAAAAAGTACTGTCTGTCTTGCTCAGCCTCATTGCCTGCCAATCTTGATTGGTTTCTATTGGTGGGCGAGGACCATTTTTTTTTCTGACTTCTCCGTAATACCTGTTTTTTACCTTGCTAATTGGACACCATTATGAATTATTACATTTTTTTTATTACAATATTTTTTATAGGTATCTTAAGACTTCGTAGAATGCCTCTGCCCAAGCTGACGAATACTCAGTATGTGTTAAACATCTCTGCAGTGGATGATAATATTTCTGGGGGATCGTCCTCATTAATCAGCTTCACTAAAGTCATTGTGGGAATAAATGATGTTAATAATAATAAACCTATTTTCAGAGAGGTGAGTTTAATACTATGTAACATAGCTACTATTACTGTAAACAGACCTGTATGTTAAAGTGGAGTTTCCATCCCAATAATTTTTTTTCATTATTGTGCTCATTAGACCTAAAAAAGTAAAAAAAAAAAAAAATAATGTTTTTTTACTCATCTGGAAATGCCTGTTGCTATGCGGTCCCACGAAATCTGCCTTTGAAACCACCTAGGATTCTGACATCATCTCCCTCTAATGCTCCTTGGAAATGTGTGTCATCATTTCCCAGGATGCAGTGCGCTGTCCAATTATCACTCCCCATCCAAGACTTCCAGGAAGTAGGTGCTTGTAGGCTTCACAATGCCCACAAGCAAAATGACAACGGTGTAGACATAGTTTTATAAACAATCTTTTTTGAATATCTATGCGGATCGGCGGCAGATTGTAAAATAGTAAGTGACCGGATTTATATTATAAAAACGCAAGATGAAAGGACATACATTTAAAAAATGCTAATTGTGGTTGGAACTCCACTTTAACTTCTTGCCATCCATGTAATGCATATGTGCAGCCGCAAAGAGGGTGGGCTTGAACACTCACATACCACACATATGGGTCCATAGGTGGCAGAGCTTTCTGTGCTGAGAGTGTGCTCAATGTGTGTTCCCAGCACAGTGACCAAGCTGTGGTAGACAGCAATCAGTTCATAGTATGTTTGGGAGCAATTAGGACTGTCTCCTGATCATATGACCACTGTGACAACCAATAACAGTGGTCACGTGATTAGCCGATCCTCTGAGTTGATTAAGCCCATCTGTCAGTGAAACACATCAGAAGAGGAGTTCCCGAAGCGGGCCATATGTTGTATTCTGTCTTATACATTAAACTTTTTACCAATTTGGATGGTGGACTGCTCTTGGGACCAGAACGAGCTCTTGCTGGCATGAGTACCTAGCAACCAGGTAATCAAGCTGACTTTGGGGCATGGTCTGGTTTGTGGCTTATGCAAGCCCCTTTCTGCAGAGGTTCCCCTTACTTCCTTTGTAGTTACAAGGACAGGATGTAATACATCAATAAACACCCAAGAAAGATTTTAAGTGCCCTAGCAGATACTGTATATGAAAACCTAAACAGTAATAAAATATGGCCATTTGCTTAAAGTGGATGTAAACCCACTCTCATCCTTTCTAAACTACTGCCATAGTGCTGATCTATAAGGATATACATGCCTCCTGCATGTATCCTCACCTGTCAACTGTCTCCCCTCTGTCTGTTATAAGAACTGAAAAACTGCAGATTCTGTGGGTAGATCTGTTGTCTGGAGCTCGGTGGGTGGAGTTGTGATGTCAGTAGACTCCCCCCCCTCCTCTACACTCCCCTTGTCAACATGCATTTTTTTCTGTGTATTCCTTACACTAAATTCTGCTATGATCGCTAACATCCAGTCAAAATCCAGAAAAGTAACCACATGACTTCAGAAAAGGAGTGGGGGTGGGAATTAGAAAAGAATGCCTGTCTCCAGGCTAGTGCATGAGATATGTAAATAACCTGTCACTCACAGCAAGGAGGCGGAACGGACTAAGGTTTTTCTCTTTTATTTCACTGAACAATAAAAGA
This sequence comes from Rana temporaria, assembly GCF_905171775.1. Classification (NCBI taxonomy): domain Eukaryota; kingdom Metazoa; phylum Chordata; class Amphibia; order Anura; family Ranidae; genus Rana; species Rana temporaria. The sequence goes on from NC_053493.1 coordinate 359,402,646, forward strand.
GGATTGCTCAGAGCTGGATTAACTCTGTGTGGCAAGACTGGGCACAGATGATAGGAAATCTTATACTCTACATTGTGACATAAAAAATAAAAAAATCGGGTTTACATCCACTTTAAGCAACCAGGTTTTTGCTTTCATTCCCTACAGTGCACTAGGAAAAAGAAACATAGAGTTTGATTGGTCAATATGGGCTAGGGCTTGCTCTTCTTTTCTCTATTGGTCATAAATGATGCATGTTGTCTATAATTGAAGAAGTTCATGCAGTTGTTATATTTAGCTATGCTATTACATTGCTGTGTTGTTTGATATGCACAGTATTTTTACTTGGGATATTCCTAGCATCTGTCACTCAGCTGTTGTCCATCCTTTGTGTCGCTAGTGTGTCTTTTTTTCCAGCACTTTAATTTTGAGTCTCATTTCTCTGTGCATAGTGTCTTAAGTACAGTGAAAACACCTGGGTCCTAGAGAACCAGCCTCCGGGTACCTTCGTCCTACAGGTAGAATCTTATGATGCAGACACTGGTGTGAATGGAGAAGTGAAGTACAGAATAATGCATAGAGAGGGAGCCATTCCAGCATTTTCCATCGACGCAGATACTGGTATTGAACTTTATTTTATAAAATTTTTTCATTGTTATGATATTCTTTTTACATAGAGATTTGTGAAGATGTCACTAGGGAGAACGCTCTGTGGCTCAGTTTAAAGCATGAGTACAGCAGAGTCAAAAAGTGGTATTAAAGGTTCAACTTTTTAAAAAAACAAAAAAAATATAAAACATGTTATACTTTACTTACCTGCTCTGCACAGTGGTTTTGCACAGATCAGCCCTGTTCCCCCTCTTTTTGGGACCCCCACCAGCACTACTGGCTCCTCCCCCTTGGCCAGTGCCCCTAATAGCAAGCTGCTTGCTATGGGGGCACTGATGTATGCCTGCGCCCGAGCCCTGTTCTGTGCATTCATAAGACACATAGAGTCCTGGCTTGGCCCCCACCCACCACTCTCTACTGATTGGCTCACTGGCTGGGATTAACAGAAGTTGGAGCCAATGAGGAGACGGAGTCCCGGGACAGCTGAGGCTCTCGTGCACATCGCTGGATCGGGGGGGGGGGGGCTCAGGTAGGTATTAGCTCGTGGATAGAGCTGCATACAGAAGGTTTTTTTTTTACCATCGTGCATAGAATGCATGATGGTAAAAAACTTCAGCCTTTACATCCACTTAAATTTAGCCGAACTAGGGCAGGGCGATAATGCAATAAACTGCAGCTTGCATGTCTATAGATGTGGTGGTCACATTATTATTTTTTCAGACCTGTCCTAGGGTAACAAGGCTCATTACCTGTATCATATCTATGGAGGAACAGCATTGTCCTTGGAGAGGACTACAGAACATCTCTTCCTCTTTTTCATAAACCTGGGAAAAGGGGATACTATAGTCCTCTGAAATAACTGTGAACAATGTAACTGATAAGAATGCAGCACAGGCAGAGAGAGAGCAACAGGAGTTTATCAGCTCACAAGATTTCTGGCAAGGTCATTGAGTATTTTTTCACTTATGAAACAGATATAACAGATAAGTTTCAATTGCTTGGGATAAATACACTTTTAAGACCAACTACCAACTTTACCTATTCATGATTTCTAGATAGGGCACCCCCTGACTGACTCTCACCTTTACTGCACCCCCCTCCAGTATGTTCACTTGTCAGAGCCCTGGGGAGAATCCCTATGTAAGCTTTGTATTGGAGCTGTAAGCCATGGCAATGGCAATAACCATAACAACCGATCAGAAGTTAGTACAATAAGCCAAATATAGGAGGAGAGAGCAGAGTGGCAGAAATTAGAGCTCATCCGTGTACTGCTTCTCCTTTTACTGTCCAGTCAATGGGCTGGGTATAACAAACAATCACAAATAAGTTTACTGCAGCCAGGTCAATAAAAATTTCATTTTGATTCGGTTACAGAACCTTGCACACAGTCTTTGCACTTCTTTATCCAATTATCTTGTATGTGTATAATAATTTAGGTGTGATCAGCACAGCTCAAAGTTTTGACCGGGAGAAGCAAAGAGAATACACGATCTCTGTGACTGCCACAGACCAAGCTCAGGAGCCCCTAATTGGTATTTGTCCAGTGACTATCCTTATTGCTGATGTCAACGATAATGACCCTAAATTTGAGAACAGTCGTTACCAATGTGAGTAAAAATGTCCACAATGGCTAAATACCTATTTATCTGTTAGTCTTTAGTGTTTTAATAGTAGAACCCAAGAGTCTGTAAGTGACCATGCAACAGAATTATGAATTTTAAGTTTGCACATTATCTTTTATTCATCTAGATTTCCTGCGAGAAGATACTCCAGTTGGAACTAGTTTTCTTCGCACTGCTGCTCTAGACAGTGATCAAGGTGTTAATGCTGCCATAAGTTATACAATATCAGCAGAACAACCAGAGTATCTCCAGATAAACCCAAGCACAGGGTGGGTGTATGTCAACCATCCCATCTCCCAGGTAAAACATAATTGTGCCATGTCCATGTCTTTAGGACCTTGCAGAGTACATCTGTGCTAAGGGCTGTGTTTGCCCACACAAGGATGCTTAGGTGTTCCATGCATCCCCACGCAGCCAGTGCCATTCATGTCAACTGGGATGCAGTGTCTGCACGGAAACATACTGTAGCTGCTGCACCCAATTCGACAGCTGTGTAGGTGCATGGCCCCGAACACAGACAATGGGGGTTATTTACAAAAGGCAAATCCACTTTGTACTACAAGTGCAAATTACAAGTGCACTTAAAAGCGCACTGCAAGTGCAGTCGCTGTAGATCTGAGGGGGGACATGCAAAAAAACAAACAAAAAAAAAACAGCATTTTAGCTTGCACATGATTGGATTATAAAACCAGCAGAGCATCCCCTTATTTCAGATCTCCCCCTCAGATTTACAGCGACTGCACTTCCAAGTGCACTTTCAGTGCAATTTTTAAGTGCACTTTGCACTTGTAGTGCAAAGTGTATTTGCCTTTCATAAATAACCCAAAATGTGTGTTCAGGGCTGTGCACCCTCAATCATCAAATTGGGAGCAGAAGCTGTGTCCCAATTGACATGAATGTGTATGCTGTAGTATGCTTGTGTGAATTTGGCCTTAATGAATTTATATACTGGGCTGTGCAAGTATATTTCATGGAAACAGGACCAGGGTGGCAGGGCTGGTAGCAAGGCTGCTCTATCCTGCTGACAACATTGTGGCACGTGCTTATACAGAATTACCAGGAGCAATCCTGATTATTATTACTGTAGGCAAAAGGAAAGTAGATAGGCAGCAGTGGCTTGCTTTCTGTTTTCATTCCCTGCCTTCCTGTAGATGATGGACCTGGAAGCACATAAAGCTATTCTCCTTGCAGATATAAAGTGTTTGTCAAAGGATCACTGAAGGTATTTTTTTTTTAATAACAAACATGTTATACTTACCTCCACTGTGCAGCTCGTTTTGCACAGAGTGGCCCCGAACCTAGTCTTCTGGAGTCCCTCGGCAGTTGTCTCGGCTCCCCCCTGCAAGGACTCAACTCCTTAATGCGAGCTCGCATGGTGTTGAGTGCTTGCGGGCGCGATCCAAAGATACAGCCGGTGGCCATAGCCTCTCACTGTATCACTCGGCCCCGTCCCTCCGTCGCGCCAGATCATTGGATGTGATTGACAGAAGTGCAAGCCAATTGCTTCGCTGCTTTCAATCATCCAATGAATGAGCCGGGAAGACGGCCCAGAAGCCTGCGCATTCTCGGCGTGGGACTTTCGAAGGGTCAGGTAAGTAAAGGGGGGCTCGGGGGGGGGGGAGGCGCTAATACACAAATGTTTTTTCACCTTAATGCATAGAATGCATTAAGGTGAAAAAACATTTACCTTTACAACCCCTTTAACCCCCCAAAAAATTGATATCCTGGACCCTTAAAGCAGATTAAACAGCATAGTGCGTGTGCTGTGTAATCTGCCCCTCTCTAAACTGTAAAAAACCTGTCTGGATTTGGAAGGGACATTCTGGGAGCAGTAGTCCACCAAGTATCAGGTAGCACAATTATCCTTTTCATTTTAAAATGGTTGCTACAACTAAGGGGACTGCAGACCCCTGCCTGCAAAAGGCTAATAGGAAAGCTGAAACACGCAGCGACCTCACGGGGCACCGCTACATGTGTCTCTGTCTCTGCCCCCAGCTTCCTCCCCCCCGCTATTAGTAGAAATCAAAAACTTACAATTGTCACTGCCAGCACCTCTATGATGCTCAGGCATACCACACTGTATATGTCTTTTCTAAAAATGAGGCTTGTAAATACCTATTTAGAGCTATCTTCAGGCCGGTCGCGTAAATAAGGGTAGTTTTACATCTCAGATACAGGGCTTCTGCAGGAGGGGCTGAGCAATCATGTGACCTCCCCGGCTGATGTCAGAGGGAGATCTCGGCCCCTCCTGCAGAAGCTTTGTATCGGTGCTGTAAAGCGGCTGCGAGTCACGTGACCGGCCTGAAGATAGCTCTAAATAGGTATTTACAAGCCTTGTTTTTTAGAAAAGACATATACAGTGTGGTATGCCTGAGTATAATAGAGGGGCTGGCCGTGATTTTTTCTTTCTCTTTAACAAATACATTAAAGCTATTCTCCTTGCAGATATAAAGGACACAACATAATGCAGCTATCTATTCATTAACAAATTTTTTAATTTATGTAGTTTAAGAATCTAAAAATCAGCTTGTTAAAATCCACTGTACAACAGAGTTCAAACTGGATGGGGGAAATGCAGCACAAGAAGCCACTGAGCTGTGTGGTGTAGGAGAGAGTGACAGGCCGATTAGTGTGTGCTGCTTCTCCTTTCACTGTCCAGTCACAGGTTGGAGGTTGGAAGTAAACCTATAAGTACTACTAAAACACAGTAAACACAAATATATAATGTGTTTAAAATGTTTCTAAAATTAACCACTTTTGCATTTCGCTAGACTTCTCGCATTACTCGGCACATTTTTGCCACAGATGGGGGGAACCGCAGCACCAGTGTCGAACTTACAGTGACCATAACTAACATTCTAAACCAGCCACCACAGTGGGTACAAACAAGATACTGGGTCTCTATTCCAGAAAATATCACACGGGACACTAAGATTGTGGTAAGTGGAGTCTGCTTTTCACTCTGCAGAAAAGTAATAGTTTTATTACTGTGTATATTTATTCAAGGCTTATTTAGATAACTGATCAATCAATATATAATTCTAAAATAGTGATAAAGTCCAGAAAATAGTGAAATATCCAATTTGTCAGATCTTGGGATTCTTCACCAAGTGACGATGCAAAAGCTAAACTTAAAGTGATCCCTCCACCAGTAAGAATGGGTACTTTCACCTCCACACATGGACCACTGTTTTACCAGATGGTCAAATAAGCAGATATCTCAGCATGGGAGACCAGGAAGCAGGGTAGAAATTCAAATCCTCATAGGTCAGCGGTACACACAGACCCGAACATGAAAAAAGGAATCACAGATCTAAGTGCTCTCCGCTGGATTCAAACATTTATTTAAGGTAATAAAAGCACAGGCTACTCACATTCAGCCAAGGTAAAAACGGCAGTAAGAAATGCAGGGCATATATGAAAAACTTGATTCTTAAGGATGGCAGCGAGCGACGTGTCTTCAGGCTCCTAAACCCCCGTACGCGTTACGTTTTGTAACTTCCTCAGCGGGGCTCCAGTGGTCCATGTGTGGAGGTGAGAGTACCCATTCTTACTGGTGGAGGGATCACTTTAAGTTTGGCTTTTCCATCGTCACTTGGTGAAGAATTCTAAGATCTGACAAATTGGATATTTCAAATTTTTTTGGACTTTATCACTATTTTAGAATTATATATTGATTGATCCATATTTCACATATATATATATATATATATATATATATATATATATATTCAATTTGAATATATATTCTTATTGGTTTTGCGCTGCACTGTTTTCTCTTTATATTTTTGTCACTTTTGGATTTTGTGAACATCCTGTTTAGTGTTCAGCTAGCATTACTGGTGAAATTTATCTTTATGGTTTTTCACTTTATCTTATTATTTGTTTAATTTATATTAATAGTTTATATTTTTGCGCTGATTGCACCCCTGTTTTATTTAGTTAACTATTTTCTATTGCTTTGTTTTTTTATAAATGTAAGAATTTAAAGCTCAACTCCAGTCTGGATTTTTAAGTTTTGGACAATGTGGGGAAAGTGATGAAGTCCCTATCATGTTTTTATTCGTAGCCTGTATTCCCACTGGGGATGGGACATCGCTCCAGTGGGGTCACATACTACAACACAACACTACTTTTCAGTAAATATAAAGGATTAAGCTTCTGTCAAGTAATTAATACTTATTGTGGTACACTGCTTGTTAAATTTATGAGGAGTACTGCTATGTAAGAGGATTTGTCGTTCTTTCAGAAGGTTAGAATTAATTTGATCTCGCCAATTCTCCATTTTATTAAAATACATTTGTGGACCAAAAACAGTAACCTAGAGAGAGAGGCCCGAGCTTGAGGAGTAAATAATTCCTTGTCTAAGAAACCTAGTCCACCTGGGTCATTATGTAACAGAGTCTGAAAAGCCTGATTAAAGATATTAATAATACCCTGCCAACAGCGTACTAACTTGGGGCATTTCAAGGACAATTCTGTCTCTCTCTATGGTGCCATTAATAAAAATTGAGTGGTGTTCTATGTTCTATAAGCTCTATGTATTACAAAAAGCTGAGGTAGACGTTGGGTCGGTGATATCGATACAGAAGGACCTGTTTCAAAATAGCCTGCCAGGTTTCCCCATCCAGTGAATTAATATCTTTAAGCCCTGTACACATGGCCAGGAATCCCGTCTGTTTGAAAACCGTCAGTTTTCCCGACGGGATTCCTGCCAAGCTTGCCTTGAAAAGCCATGTATACACACAGCCACACAAAAGACCCACCATTCTTTTGAATGGCAAGAACGCAGTGACGTCAAAGACTACGACGATCCGTATAAATTACGTTCTATGCTACCGTGCATGCGTCAAATTGTTATTGAGCATGCGCAGTTTATTTCCCCTTCAGGTAAGTATACACACGACCGTTTTTCTCAGCAGGAAACACTCTGCCTGGAATCCCGACGGGAAAATAGAGAGCAGGTTCTCTATTTTTTTTCGGCAGTTTTCCTGTCAGGAAATATACACACGGCTGGGATTCCTGGCCAAAAGCTCTCCTGGCAGTTTTCCTGCCGGGAAAGCCAGTCGTGTGTACGAAGCTTTAGACCAGCCTGTCCTACCTGGTAGCTGTATGTTACCAAGGGAACTATTCAACAATGTACTATAAAGACACAAAATTATACCTCTCCTGTCTGTAGTAGCCACTAGCTGGTCCATGAGTGGAGCAGTAATCCCACTATAATTAGTCCGCTTAGCTTGTGCTGAGAGGGCATGACAGAGCTGAAGTAAATGAAAGAATCTATGAGAGGGTATACCAAATTTCTGCTGTAAAGATTCAAATGATTTCAGTTGACCATTTGTATATACACTACTTGATAAAGGAATGTAACCCCTCTGGTATACCAGCCCTCAAAGACCTGTAACTTCTGTAGTTCTTCCAAATACCCGCTCTCCCAGGTAGGCAAATACAGTGTAATCCCATTATATCTCATAATCTGACACATCTCATCCCATACCTTGGACATAAGAATAAATTGTGGGATAATGGGAATCTTCCCAAAATCCCCCTGCCTCTAGTTAAACCATGAAAGAGTATTTACATGATCCAGACAAAACAAATATCATTTGTAATGCCCCATTTGTAATCTCCTAGTTATACCCTTGGGCCCTTTTCGTTGTTCCAGCAATCTCCTCTGACACCTATTTCCTAATTTTATATCTACTTGTCCTCACTTACCAATACTTATTTTGTCTGGATAACCAAAGGAACAAAGCTATGAAAGCTATGAAAACTATGCATGTTTACCTCAGCTATGGGGTATATTGTGGAGCTTGATGCTACCAGGGTATGTCAGAGGTTTCCAAATTTGGTATGGGAAGCTTTGCTGTCGAGTTTTCCTATCACCCCTATATCATCTCCATATCTGGCTGTAACGGAATGACCCGGGACAAACAGAGACTTTGGAAGGATGAGGGGGGTACTCCTGTGCCAGCGTCATTAATAACTCTTATGTCTAGGGTCACCTTATGTCCGATAGGGCCATAGGGTGACTGAGAAATTATATCCTAAATTACAGGACAGGGGACATTACTGATAGCTCATATTGCAGGAGATTGCAAAGTGTTGCTTTATTCTATGACTCATCTCTCTGTGTAGACTGTTGACATGCTAATTGAGTCTGGTCCAGGATCTCTCATGATGTATGCTAAATACTGTTGTGTGTGTGTGTGGAATGGAACTTGTCAAGCTGTATGCGGAGACAGAACGTCTGTCTAAAGATGTGGATTGAGAAGAAATCATTGTGTAATGGTGTTTTGTTTGAATTCTGTTAATGAAGGAATGTGACTTCTCAGGTGCAGGTGAAGGACTTATTGTCGGAGACGTAACGTCTGGGGGATAATGAACTCCTCGATGTAATTATCTAAAAGAATGTGATTAAAGCTCATCGTGTGATGTATGGGTGGGGTGTGGTTTTGTTCCTGGGATTACTGTAACCTGTTGTACTGTATATAAGACTGAAAGTAACCATTAAAAGAGTTCATACCTTTTGAAGCAGAGAATAGAGCAGTCAGTCTCATTTTCTGGGGAATTGATATGGATCGGGTCCTGTTGGTTTGTCTGTGTGTTAGATGAGCTGTCGTGGGGTGATGGAAGGTCGTAGACGGTGGTGACCGTTACACTGGCCATCTATTCGTTAATTTTACTTTGCTTTTATTTCAGACGGTAAAAGCCACATCTTTGCTGGGTGACCCACGTGTAACATACAACATGGAAGAAGGGCTTGTTCCAGAGACAAATAACCCCATTCGTTTCTACCTGAAAACAAACAGAACTGACAGCTCAGCATCCATATTGGTATCTGAACCCCTGGATTATGAGGAGACCAAATTCTTTACCCTGAAGATCAGAGCCCAGAATGTTGCTACAGTACCTCTAGCATCTTTTACAACTGTTTATGTCAACGTGACTGGTACGTTACACTTTTTGATCTGTCTTTGAAAGCCAATTCTATTGGAAAAAGAACCAAAGTCCAGGTTTCACAGACATCACTAGTGGTTCAATCTTACCTTACAGTTTCCTTAACAATAGACTGGTTGTATTATTAATATCAAAAAGCTTAATTTGCTTTATCTAATTCCCAATGTCCTGTCTACTAATGTCATAACATCTTATCTTTTGCAGATGTTAATGACAACGTTCCATTCTTCACATCCTCCACTTATGAAGTGACGTTACAGGAAGGGGCTGAGATCGGATCATCAATTGCACAAGTTATAGCCACGGATCTTGATTCTGGCCTACATGGAAAGGTTTGCAAACTGTTTTAAAATACATCAAATATAGTTAGATTCCCGAAGAAAGTAGACCTACTACCTATACATAACAGAGACAGTTATTCAGTGCCCTGAACAATTACTTGAAAGGTTACAGCCAATCAGTTCATTAGGTTTCATGTTAGACAATACTTATTTCGGTATAGCAATCTTTTTTCTGATTATGTTTGCTAGTAATAAAGGCCCAGATTCACGTAGGGCAGCGGCGGCGTAACGTATCGTAGATACGTTACACCGCCGCAATTTTTCATCGCAAGTGCCTGATTCACCAAGCACTTGCGATGAAAACCTACGCCGGCGGCCTCTGGCGCAAGGCGGGCCAATTTAAATGGGCGTGTGCCATTTAAATTAGGCGCGCTCCCGCGCCGGACCTACCGCGCATGCTCCGTTTCCAAACTCCCGCCGTGCATTGCGCGCGTGACGTCATTTTTTCGAACGGCGACGCGCGTAGCGTAATTCCGTATTCCCGGACGGCTTACGCAAACGACGTTATTTTTTAAATTTCGACGCGGGAACGACGGCCATACTTTATACAGCAATACGATTGCTGTGTAAAGTTAAGGCACCAAAAAAAAATGACTAACTTTGCGACGAGAAACTAGACTAGCGGCGACGTAGCGAACGCGAAAAACCGTCGGGAAACGCCATAACTCCTAATTTGCATACCCAACGCTGGTTTACGACGCAAACTCCCCCCAGCGGCGGCTGCGGTATTGCATCTTAAGATCCGACAGTGTAAAACAATTACACCTGTCGGATCTTATGGCTATCTATGCGTAACTGATTCTATGAATCAGTCGCATAGATCGAACAACAGATACGACGGCGTATCAGGAGATACACCGTCGTATCTGCTCTGTGAATCTGGCCCAAAGAACCTCATGCATGAAAGTATCTGAAGACAGAAACATGTGTGTAACCAATCAACTTCTCCCTCTCATTCTTCCATACTACTACTTTGAGCAACAAAAACCTAATTTTGATGATCATTGTCCAGGCATAGCTGTAGCATAACAGCAGCATTGTGGCTTGGTGGTTAGCACTTCTCCCTTGCAGCACTGGGGTCCTCTGTTTGAATCCCAGTCAGGACATTGTCTGCATGAAATTTTCATGTTCTCCATGTGCTTGCTCGGGTTTCCTCTGGATACTCTGATTTCCTCTCACACTCCAAAAACACTAGCGGGTTAATTGGCACCTGTCTCAATTAGTATGTGTATGTTTGCATGTGCAGAGCTTACTCCTGAAGGATCTGCTGATGTTTATGTTCCCCTGTTCCTGGTGTTAGAGACCCACTAGGCAGTACCACACTCTCTGACATGTCAAGTCTGAAAGAAAGAAAAAGAATGGAAATGAAGCAATGCATCAGTGAGAAACTTTACTGAGAACTATAGTCTGTGCTGATTGGCATATATCACCCTCCCTTCAAGGGCCAACACTGCCTGGGTACAAATGTGAGATAGGGACCTTCACCTGTAAGCTCCTTGAGGGCATAGTTGTTAAACTGTTTAATTAGGCAGGACCCTTCACTATAGACATGTTGGCAGGGTGACCAGACATCCCCTATTTCCGGGGACAGTCGCAGGACTGAGGACACTGTCCCCAGGCGGAAACTGCCCCCGGTTTCGTCCCCAGATTCAGGGCTGGATTCAAGGTGCCAGGACGAAGGGGGGCGGTGAAATCCAAATCCAAATCCCCAGCAACTTACTGGGGATTCAGATTTTTTTTTTCAGCTGTAGTGTAATCCCCTTTGGAGGGGCGATCTTCCCATGTGAATCTCTGGTGTTGGCACAGCACCCCCCACCCGCCTCCCTCATGATCTGGTGGACTGGGATACTGCACAGCTCTTACCCGTGCACATGCGGAGGAGGAGAGAAGAGTGCATAAAGCGGACAATATTCCTCCCAGACCTCACCTGGTTGGAGGGAGTTTCTGCCCGACACTGATCCACCTCCATGGTCCATCCCCCACTCAGGAGAGCCTAGCTTGCCCCCCTCCCCTGCCGCTTTCCTTGGGGTTTTTTCCTTCCTCTGTTGTGGTGGCAGCGGTGGCTCTTCCTCCATCTGCATTGATGGGCACTGAACAGACTGCATTTATGGGCACTGGTGAGGCTGAGCTGATGGGCACTGAACAGGCTGCATCGATGGGCACTGAACAGGCTGCATTTATGGGTACTGGTGAGGCTGAGCTGATGGGCACTGAACAGGCTGCATCGATGGGCACTGAACAGGCTGCATTTATGGGCACTGGTGAGGCTGAGCTGATGGGCACTGAACAGGCTGCAATAATAGGCACTGAACAGGCTGCATTGATGGGCACTAATCAGGCTGAGCTGATGGGCACTGAACAGGCTGCATTGATGGGCACTGAACAGGCTGCATTGATGGGCACTGAACAGGCTGAGCCGATGGGCACAGAATAGGCTCCGTGTCAGAATCACTTTTGTGCTCCTGCTCCTCATTCCAGGCATCCGAGTGTTGGCTGTTGCATTCCCCCTGTCTGTGTTCACCTGCAAGGTGATTGATTTGGTCAGTCACCTGGTATAGGCAAACCAAACACTCTATCCCTTGCTTATGATAGAGACAGTATACCTGCATTGTTCCTGTTCGAGCCCCCAAATAGTCTGTTTGTTTGCTCTGTTCGCATCTGCCCTGGCATGGTGGCCAGGCACTATAGCATTGTGTATAAGTCCTGGGGGCATTGATGGGCACTGAACAGGCAGAGGCTGCATTGATGGGCACTGGTGAGGCTGCATTGATGGGCACTGGTGAGGCTGCATTGATGGACACTGATTAGGCTGCATTGGTTGAGGCTTCACTGATGAGGCTGAGATGATGGGCACTGATGAGGGTGGGATGATGGGCACTGATGAGGATGAGCTAATGGACACTGATGAGGCTGCATTGATGGGCACTAATCAGGCTGCATTGATGGGCACTGATCAGGCTGCATTGATGGACACTGATCAGGCTGCATTGGGTGAGGCTGCACTGATGAGGCTGAGCTGATGGGCACTGATGAGGATGAGCTGATGGACACTGATGAGGCTGGATTGATGGGCACTGATGAGGCTGAGCTGATGGGCACTGGTGAGGCCGCATTGATGGGCACTGTTGAAGCTGAGCTTCATGGAAAAAGATTTGAGAAAAGACGCATATATCATACAATCATTCCATAAACACATACCACATACACTGCATATATCATTTGAGCAAAACATGCTTATAAAATAGTTTACTATTTAAAATATGTCCCCAGATTTCATTTTAAAAATCTGTAATGAAAAATAAGGGAGGTAAGGGGCGCTTACTGGAACTAAATCTAAATACGGGCATCCATCATCACCAATAAATAACTAATTAATAAAATTAATAAATGTGTAAAAAAATGTAAACATTTAAAAGTGAAACAATCCAATGTAAAAGGAATTCTCCTGTGCACAGTATCAGTGTGAGCAAAATAAATAAATATATATAAAGTGCAACGAAGCAGTCTTATGTGCAAAATATCGATTCCAAAAACAAGTGCAAATGCAAGTCTTTGTGCTGGAAATTTCTGTAAACAATCCACAGCACTGTGCATTACAATCCATAAAAGTGCAATTGCAGGCAATCCTCTTTCAGTTGCAGTGATATCCAATACAATGTGCAAGTGCTATTCCTCCAGTGCTGGTGCCCCCAGCCTCTCACCTCAATAGGCTTATAAGTAAAGCCCTGTACACACAATCGGTTTGTCTGATGAAAACGGACACTTTGGCCCAGATTCTTAAAGCACTTACGCCGACGTATCTACTGATACGCTGCGTAAGTGCAGGGATACGCCGTTGTATCTATGCGCCTGATTCTGCTATTAAGATACGCCTGAATTTTGGCACCATCTGACCGACGTAAGTCTACGCCGTCGTATCTTGGGTGCATATTTACGCTGGCTGCAAGGGGCGCTTCCATTGTTTTACACGTCAATAATGCAAATGACCGAGATACGCCGATTCACGAACGTACTTGCGTCCGTCGCTGTAATCTACGCCGTTTACGTAAGGCGTACGTCCAGCGTAAAGTTATTCCACCTATAGGAGGCGCATCCCATGCAAAGGTATGGACGACTGAACAGGCGTCGGGTTTTACGTCGTTTACTTAAGTCGTACGTGAATGGGGCTGGGCGTAGGTTACGTTCACGTCGTAGGCATTGAGCCGTCTTATCTTAGGGAGTAAATTCTACGTCAAATGAGCATGCGCCGTTCGTTCGGCCCTTCATTTGCATGGGGTAACGGTTAATTTAAATGTATCATGCCCACTACCTTCCTACTTTGAATTAGGCGGGCTTATGCCGCCCAATTTACGTTACGCCGGCGCAACGTAGGGAGCAAATGCTTTGTGGATACTACTCTTGCCTCTCAGAGTTACGTCGGCGTAGCGCATATGAGATGCCCTACGCCGGCACAAAGATACGCCGATCTACCTGAATCTGGGCCTTTTTGAAGATTTACCTTTAACATTTATTAATTTTTATTAATTAGTTATTTATTAGTGATGATGGCTGCACGTTTTTCATTCTATTCTATTGTTTTATTATTTTATATTCTATTTTATCGTATTCTTTTTTAGAAATCGATTTATATTTTTTAGATTTTGATTCAAATTTGCTTTCAATTTTCATTCGAATTTGTTTTCGAATCGAATTGTTTTCGAATTCGATTTGAATAGAATTTGTTTTCGAATTCGATGGAATTTCGTCCGTGGGTTTTCGATTTGAAAACGTTCGTTCGGATTCGGTTAAATTCGTTAATATTACAATTCGGGAATTCGTATGCACCCGAATGTCCGAATAATGAAAAATGTGTCCGAATTTCGGTTCGGTTCGAAACGAAATGCACATGCCTACCCCTTATCTCCCTTATTTTTCATCACGGTTATTAGTGTGTGAACACTCATTTGGTGGCTGCTACTATTTTTAGTTTAGTTTATTCCACTCTTACCCCTTTTGGTTTGCGCATTCGTTTTCCCCATTTTTATATATTTAAGAAATCCGGTCACCTTACTCTAAAGGAGATTGTAATGTGTGTCGTGAGCTCTAGACTGAGAGAGTGGGATGTCGCCCAGCCCAGAAACACATGTAAAATTTGCATGCAATAGATTAAATGAAATTATGGGGACTTGCTCACTTTGGAACCATTCTAGCATATCCTGAATAGTTTAAACATTTTACTGATTGCGTTAAACAATTTGCTAGATGTTCCTCTATAGATTGAAAAAATACAAAAAAATAGGAAAATACATCCTTTAAATGCTACAATTGAAGTCATTTGTAACTGATGTTTACCAAAAAAAGGGATTCTGTGCCACGCAGGTTCAATATACCATACTGAGAGACACCAGTGGAGACCACCAACATTTTACCATTAATCCAGAGACTGGAGTCATATACACAAGCACATTGTTTGATAGAGAAAAACAAGCATCCTACCTCATAGAAATTCAGTCTCAAGACTCTTCAGAATCAGCCCGTCCAGGAATGCAAGGACACCCTAACACAGGTAAGTCTATATAAAATTGTCACCAAGAGCTTAGCTTACTTGTTAATCTCTTCAGGAGTTACTTAAAGTGGATGTAAACCCCCCAAAAAAATGTTTTATGTCACAATGTAGAGAATAAGATTTCCTATCATCTGTGCCCAGTCTTTTTTTTTTATAATTCTTTATTTATCTTTTCTTATCATTTTTCACATAAGACAAAAAAGAAGAAAAACATAATACAGCTATTTTGTCATGTTTTCCATCTGTAACATCCGTTAATCAACTCCCATTAACTATTTACGATTTCTACAACCTACACCATGTCCGCCCAATCTCTCATTGATTACATTACTATTCTCTGTAGTTCAATACTTCCTTGAGTTACCATCTTCTATAGGTTTAATCAGACTACTTTCCATCTTTCCTCACCCCCTCCCCCCCTCTAGCAAAAACAAAAAAATAGGGGATAACAAAAAAAAAAAAAAAAAAAGAAGCTAGTTTCTCTCTCTCTCTCTCCCCCCCTCCCCCCCTATGGGTTCCGATCTCTATACTCCGAATATGGAGTCCAAGTCCTCCGATATTCCTCCTCTCGTTCTCGGATTCCCATCGTTAGATTCTCCATCAACTGAATCTCATTTATTCTGCTAAGCCATTGTGACCTTGTTGGTGAAGCTGTACTCTTCCATAGTATTGGTATACAGGCCTTCGCAGCTGTTAACAGGTGTCTTAGCAAGGATTGCTTATATTTTTCCAGAGACATTGGTATGTCAAATAATAAATATGCTGCCGGTCTGTCTCCCAGATTCACCCCGGTGATTTCTCGGGTGGTATCCGAGACCATATTCCAAAATTCTTTTAGTTTTTGACAGCTCCAAAACATGTGTATCATGGTGCCCTCCTCTTTCTGACATCTCCAGCAAATTTTTGATGTACTTGGGAAGATTCGATTTAATATCATTGGTGTTCTGTACCACCTAGTCAGAACTTTATATCCTCCCTCCTGATATCTGGATGCCATTGACGCTATGTGTGCAAATGAAAGGATCTTATTTTTCTGTGTTTCTGACCACTTTATGTCCAAGTCCCTCTCCCACGCCTTTATGAAGACTAATTCTTGAGGTGCATTTGCTTCGTTAATTAAATTATACATATACGATAACATATGTCTCATTGGTTCCCTTTTTAAGCATATTTCCTCAAATTTCGATGGTACACCTATATCTTCCATTCGTATTTTTAGAGGTCCTATATACGTTCTCAGCTGATTGCGTCTCCATAAATCTATGTCCTCACCATAGACCTGCTCCATCTCCTCATTTTGCATCACATGGTTGTCTATCATAAAGTGTGTCAGTCTGCTGATGCCTTTCCGTCTCAAATTGATAAATCGCCGGTCTTTCAGACCTGGCTCAAAGCTCGGGTTACCCAGAATAGGTGTCATAGGGCCGATCTGTTTCAGCAGCTCCATTTTTTTACACATCTTTCTGACAACACTAAGTGTCGCGTTTATTGTTGGGTGTTTTTTTGCAGACTGAGGTATTTTACTTTCTGATAGCCACGCCAGTCCTTCTAACGGGATATTACTCGTCTCGCGTTCCATGTTTACCCATGGTTTGTCTGCCTGCTGTGTGCACCAGTCTACTACACGTACCAAATGCGAGGCTACGTAATAACCCATTGGGTCTGGGAGTCCGACTCCTCCTCTTTCCTTCGATAAAGTCAGTATATTTCTTCGTACTCTAGCGGGTTTGCCTGCCCATATGAATTTCATAATTCTAGTTCTCATATCTGTCAGAAAACCGGTCGGTATTTTTATCGGTAAGGTTTGGAATAAATAGAGTATCCTTGGCATCACATTCATTTTAACTATGTTGATTCTGCCGAACCACGAGAAGGTTTCTTTGTCCCATTTTTGTAGATCGAGTTTTATTTGTTTTATCAATGGGATAAAGTTTAATTCAAGAATTCTGCTTAATTTTTTAGGTATCTTAGTCCCCAGATATTCTACGTGGGAGTCTGTCCATCTTAAAGAGAAATTGGCTATCAGTTGCTGCTGTTTCCGACTATCTACCTCCACTCCCATAGCCTCCGACTTATTATAGTTCACTTTGAAATTTGATATTTCCCCATATCTTTTTATTTCTGCAAATAAACATGGTAGCGATGTTGTTGGGGAGGTTATTGTAAACAATAGATCATCGGCATATGCTGCCACTTTATACTCGTCCCCCTTATCTTGAACACCCCTTATATCTGTGCTCGCTCTGACTGTTCTTAGAAATGGTTCCAGGGAGAGGATAAATATAATAGGGGAGAGGGGACATCTGTGCCCCCTGCTGTATCAACCAATCTTGTCAAAATGCCATATACTTATACATTTTCATATTTGCCTGTTATACTGCTTATTTACATTCTTTTACATTCTCTATGTTTCTACCCTCCCTATATATAGCAAAGTGAACACAAAAAAAAAAAAAAACCCCCCCCCCAAAAAAAAGGACTTCCTTTCTTATTCCTTTAACCCCCCAAGAGATATGAATCAGAAAATCCTTAGTGCCCTTATGTATTCCACTGCTCTGGCCCATTATTCCCAATTCCAAATTTTTTTTATTATACCTTACGTGCCCTACCCCCCCCCCTCTTCCCCCATCCCCCTCTCCAACCCCTCTTATCCTTCCCCTCCTACCCTTACTATGGCAGCATTTTTGCCCACCTCCCCCAAAAAAAAAAAAAACAACAAATACATAAATCGACCCTCCCCCCCTATTGGGCCTCGGTAATTACTTTTAACGTATATCATTTACCTCCTTTTTACCACATATATAATGCCGGTACTTATAATACTATATAATAACATACAATATCACATATCATTTTATATATCCAAAAATAGAAAACTCCCAAAAAAAAAGAGAGAGAAAAAAAATGGAAACACTCCCCCCCCCACCCAAAGGAGATCAAGGGGAATGGGAAAATAGAGGATAAACTAGTTCCTGACGGACATCAGTCGTCCGTTTGTCTGCCACACCTTGTCCGCTTACTCCCTTTATATGTTTGTGCGCTTTATTTTTATTCCAGCCCTTACCCTCTTATCTTCTTACTGTCTCTGTCTATATGGCTGGTATATCCATACTTGTCTTCTCCCGCATCCCTTCTGCCTCTATGTCCCTTTCCCCTTCTCTCAACAAACAAAAAAAAAAAAAAAAACAGCCCCCGAGCCGAGATGCAAAAAAAAAAGGGAAAAAGGAGTCCGTTTTCCTATCCCCCTCCGTTTCTCCAAAAGAAAAAAGGAGCCCTTAAAAAAAAAAAAAAAAAAAAAAACCTACAAAGAGTCCTAGCCCCAAGCAAAAAAAAAATAAAAAAAAAAATATTCCATTATCCTTATCCTTTTGGGGTTTGTTCATCATAGTATGGTTCTTCACATCTCTTTCTCTTTCCTTCTTCCTTTCCCTCTCCCTCTGTTCAACATCCGGCTCTCTTCTCCCCTTTCTTCTCCTTACTTTCTAGTCTCTCATATAGTTCCTGTGTGTTATCACAATAGAAAGCCTATATAGGGAATCTGTCTATTACTGTCGGTAGTTCTAACCAGTTAGAAACATTTATAGGGTCTGCTCCCAGAAACTGAAAAAATTCTGTTAATTGGGACCCTCAGGTTAAAGCTCTGCCCTTCTTTCTTCACGATAATTGCTAAAGGGTACCCCCATCTGTATGTAGCCTCTTTGGTGCGTATGAGCTCTAATAGAGGTTTTAGCATCCGTCGCCTCCATTTTGTTTGCCGGCAGAGATCTGGGAAGATCTGTATGTCCCCCCCCTCCCACTTTATTGTTCCTTCCTTCCATGCAATTCTCATTATGTCTTCTTTAGTCCTATAGAAATGTATCCTACAAACCACATCTCTGGGATTTGATTGTGCCGAATATCGGGTAGTAGGGACTTTATGTACCCGATCTATTTCGATCACTGTCTCTGGGGGATTTTTCAGGACTCGGTTTAATATAGACATAACCGTTTCACGCAGTGCAGCCCCTTCTAGACTTTCTGGGACCCCCTTTATTCTGATATTGTTCCTCCTGCTCCTGTCTTCGGCTTCCTCTGCATGCAATTGTATCATAGCTATCTGCTGATACTGTCTCTTAAGCTCCTCCTTATCCATATTCGCCATTTTGAGCCCCATAATAAGATTTTGCTCTTCTAAATTATTAATTTTAAGCTCTCCTCTCGTCACTCCAGAGCGAACTTCCTCTATCTCCGCTTGCAGAGTCCCCATTATGCTAGTTGTCATTGTTAATATGTCCTCCTTCGTGGGGAGTGCCTGTATTAACACACTGAGCTGTCTGATGTCAAGTGCAGCTTCGTGCTCCTGGGTCTGTGTGTCCTTTGAGTTACCCAGACATGCCTTTGCTCCCACCTCCTTCGTTCTCGGTATCACCGCGGAAGGCTCCAGCTATCCTATGCCTCCCCCTCCAGACATACCTCTATCCAGCGTGTGTGTGATTGCAGGCGCTTGTGTTGACACCTCTGCTAGGGAATCTCGCTTCCCCGCCATCTCCCGAGCCGCGTCTGTGGCGTCTGTAGTTACGTCGTCGGCGTCACTGGCGTCTGTTTGCGAGGAACAGCCCTCCTTCGCTCTGAGGTAGCGGGTGATATGTGATCGGGTTGAGACACCCGGTAGAGCAGTACACCTCCTTGCGCCTCTACCTCTGCGCGACATGAGCCGCTACGATCGGGAAGTATAGCCTGCTTTTGCCGGTCCTCCTGTTGTGTGCACGCTGCGGTTTCGTTAGGGGCTCCTCTCTCGCTCCCTCACTCCGCCATGCCTAAGCCACTCCCCCCGGAGACGGAAGCCATCTGTGCCCAGTCTTGCCACACAGAGTTAATCCAGCTCTGAGCAATCCTCTTTTTATTGTTCAGGGAAATAAAACAGACTTCCAGATAAAAACCAAAGTCCTTGCTTGAGTGACAGGTTATTTACATATCTCGTGCACTGCTTGCAGACATACACAGCTTCTGTAAAAAGTGCTCAATTCACATCCCCCTCCCCTCTTCCCTCCAGCTCTATGTATATTCTGATGCATTTTCTCATGGCACTGAACTGTGACTCACCCCATATTTTGAAAACATTTAATCAAAACACAGGGGAGGGGGTGTGAATTGTGCACTTTTTTTCAGAAGCAAGGACTTTGGTTTTTATCTGGAAGTCTGTTGTATTTCACTATACAATAAAAGAGGATTGCTCAGAGCTGGATTAACTCTGTGTGGCAAGACTGGGCACAGATGATAGCAAATCTTATATCGTACATTGTGACATAAAAAAAAAAAAGGTCTCTCTTACTTCTTAAAATTATAACTGTCCAAAGATAATCAGAAGGTGGGTTGTCATGGGAACAGTATGTAACTACCAGAGAGTCATTTATTTCTCTACGTAAATATGCTCAGTAATAACCTGTGCATAAATGGTTATATATTTCAAGGAGGATCAGGAGAAAGTAGGATGATATCCCCAACACTGGAGGGAACGCTAGTGGTCAGTCAAAATTTTCCTATAAGAGTTGACCCCAGTTGTCTTCTTGTCAAATTTGTCTTGGCTGGTTCAAAGAGCAATCAATATTTCAATTGGCATCTTTAAGGCACCATGTCATCAACTTAAAAAAAAATGCACGTAAAAGCACATAAAAAATAAGTATTTTAAATGTTTTTGTTTTTTATTTAGATTTGCAATGTGCCTCTAAACTTGCTAGTAAAATTGGCATGTTTAGAAGAATCAATTCCCCAGCACAGCCCCCTTCCTCCTTACACATCATAGCCCGCTCATCTTCTAGGAGTGTTATATTACTGTCTGTGCTGGCCAAGCTCCTTCACCCCTCCCTTCTCTTCCCTTCATAACCTTTTGTGTAAAAGCTGGGGGAGGAGCAAATGATTATGCTATAATGCAGCGGTCCTCAAACTTTTTAAACAGGGTGCCAGTTCACGGTCCCTCAGACTGTTGGGGGGCTGGACTATAGTTTAAAAAAATATGAACAAATTCCTATGCACACATCTTATTTGTAGTGCAAAAAAAAAACCAGGAAAAAATATATAATATTTAAAATAAAGAACAATTTTAATCAACATAAACTTATATTAGTATTTCACAGAATCCCCTCATCACAGAACCCCCCTCCCCATCACAGATCACCTCCTTCACAAAGCCCCCATCACAGATTTCCCATCACAAAGCCCCCATCACAGATTTCCCATCACAAAGCCCCCCATAACAGATGCCCCCATCTCATAGACCCCCATCACAGACTCCCCCACCAACAGATCCCCCATCACAAAGCACCCATAACACATCCTCCCATCACAGACTCCCCCATCACAAAGCCCCCCATAACAGATCCCCCCATCACAGAGCCCCCCCATCACAGAGCCCTCCGGCGGTATTACACTGCCTCTTCTGCAACATCGCAGCACTTCCCCTCGCCTCTGCTACCCTAATCACACAAGACACGAAGCATGACAGGTGGAATGCAAGCCTAAAACAAACTATTCTTAAAAATGTTCCCTTCCCCTCCTCCGACCTATCATGTCTACCCAGTGTAAAAAAGATCTGTATACTTACCTTTTTTAAAGGGGTTGTAAAGGTAAAAAAATATTTCCCTAAATAGCTTCCTTTACCTTAGTGCAGTCCTCCTTCACTTACCTCATCCTTCCATTTTGCTTTTAAATGTCCTTATTTCTTCTGAGAAATCCTCACTTCCTGTTCTTCTGTCTGTAACTCCACACAGTCCCCTCCTAGCACTTATACCGCCCAATCATCCCTACTGGCACAATTTCCCCTCCCCACTATACCATATCATCTCTACTAGCACAAATACCCCAAATCCCTCCTCCTAGCACAAATCCTCTACCCCATCCCCCCTCCAAACACAAATCCCCCCTCATATTTCCTCTCCTAGAACAATTCCTACCCCTGCTGCCCCCCCCCCCAAATCCCCCCCCAACACATATCTCTCACCCCCCCCCCAAATCTCTTTGTGATGTCGTCCCCATCTCACATAAAGCCACAATGCCCAGGGCAGCTGTCCCTCCTGCCCACCCCTTGTCCCGGCTCTGGAAGGTAGTAACACACGTTGGTTCAAAAAAGTGGAAGTTCAGTAAAAACCTAACTAAGCTTAAAGGGCTTGTAAAGGTACAATATTTTTTCCTAAATAGCTTCCTTTACCTTAGTGCAGTCCTCCTTCACTTACCTCATCCTTCCATTTTGCTTTTAAATGTCCTTATTTCTTCTGAGAAATCCTCACTTCCTATTCTTCTGTCTGTAACTCCACACAGTAATGCAAGGCTTTCTCCCTGGTGTGGAGTGTTGTGTTCGCCCCCTCCCCTGATGGCGAGCAGGAGAGTCAGGACGCCCACTAACACACAGCTCCTTTTTCTATTTGCAACATAGAGAGCGTCCTGACTCTCCTGCTCGCCCCCTCAAGGAAGGGGGCGAACACGACACTCCACACCAGGGAGAAAGCCTCACATTACTGTGTGGAGTTACAGACAGAAGAACAGGAAGTGAGGATTTCTCAGAAGAAATAAGGACATTTAAAGGCAAAATGAGGCGAAGGCGAAGGATGAGGTAAGTGAAGGAGGACTGCACTAAGATAAAGGAAGCTATTTAGGATTAGGGGCGGACTGACCATTCGGGCACTCGGGCACTGCCCGAGGGCCCCATCAGGGTTGCCGGCCTCAGTAAAACCAGGGACAGTATGTAAAAATCTGTATTTTTTTTTTAAATCCCAAGATTATAGTTGCCCCGCCTCTCCAGTACATTTCAGTGTGTGTATGTGTATTCTGTGTGTGTGTATACTGTGTGTGTATACTGTGTGTGTGTATATTGCGTATATTGTGTGTGTATATTGTGTGTCTGTGTGTGTTATACTGTGTGTGTATATTGTGTGTCTATATTGTGTGCGTATATTGTGGGTCTGTGTGTTTTATACTGTGTGTGCATATTGTGTGTCTGTGTGTGTGTGTGTTTACTGTGTATGGATACTGTATGTGTGTTGGTGTATACTGTGTGGCCCCAAAATCTTTTGCCTGGGGGCCCCATAATCTCCTATTGCCCGGGGGCCCATAATCTTCTATTGCCCGGGGGCTCCATAATCTCCTATGGCCGGGGGGTCCAATGAATTGTCAGTCCGCCCCTGTTTAGGATTTTTTTTTTTACCTTAACAACCCCTTTAATCCTGTCTGGGCCAGTCATGTGATCCTACATGCTCTCCTGTGTCATGGAGCACTCAACAATGGCTTGGAATTCCAGGAGCCTTGATGTCACCGATAGGCTCCCTTGGCCCAGCCACTGTCAGCACTCACTCCTCTCCCCTGCAGCCACCACTCACTGACAAAGGGAAGCCAATCCTGCAGAATCACATGACCAGACCTGGGTGGGAAAGGTAAGTACCTACATCTTTTTTACACATGGTAGACCAGGTAGGTAGGAGAAGCGAGGAGGGAACCTTTTTTAAGAAAAGTTAATGTTACAGTGGTTCTACACTTTAAAGGTTTTGTACCCTAATGCATTAACTGTGTTAGGATGAGCCGTACTGTGTGTGTCTATGGATGAATACAGCCTTGCTCAGGAGTGTCCCCATAGCACTCGGCTTGCTATGGGGGCACACACAGGAGGGGAGGAGTGGAAAGGACCCGCAGGGGACCCCAGAAGAGAAAGTAAGGGATCGGATAAGTACGGTATATCATCTCTATATTTTCATTAAAAAAATAAGGTTTACAATAACTTTAAGTTTGAATTCCACTTTAAGGAAAGATTACATTTTTGTTGAAAAGAATGGTCTGACAACAGGGTCTAGCTTTATCTTCATTATTCTCACTGATGATGTAAACAACCAGCGCATATATAGTAAAATAAGAAAAAAGTATTAATGACCACTCAAATGTTCGAAAACACAAAATCCCTGCTATTGTTTTAGGAAAAGCAGTAAAAGCAGGTGGATATGTTAATCATAGTTTTAGTGATCCTCAATATGCAAAGCCTAAATGAAGATGTATAGATGAAGGAAAAGTTCAATAACTCTCTAGCCACTTAAGGACCAGCCCATGTACATATACGTCCACAATATGGCACGTACAGGCACATGGGCGTATGGGTACGTCCTCCCCTATTAGCGGGTGGGGGGTCCGATCGGGACCCCCCCCGCTACATGCGGAGGTCGGGTCCGCTCGGGGAGCGATCCGGGACCACGGCGCGGCTATTTGTTTATAGCCGCTCCGTCGCGATCGCTCCCCGGAGCTGAAGAACGAGGAGAGCCGTGTGTAAACACGGCTTCCCCGTCCTTCACTATGGCGGCGCATCGATCGCGTCATTCCCTTTATAGGGAAGACACGATCGATGACGTCATTCCTACAGCCACACCCCCAAACAGTTGTAAACACATACACAGTGATCCCTAACTCCTACAGCGCCGCCTGTGGTTAACTCCCAAACTGCAACTGTCATTTTCACAATAAAGAATGCAATTTAAATGCATTTTTTGCTGTGAAAATGACAATGGTCCCAAAAATGTGTCAAAATTGTCCGAAGTGTCCGCCATAATGTCGCAGTCACGAAAAAAATTGCTGATCGCCGCCATTAGTAGTAAAAAAATAAAAAAAAATAAAAATGCAATAAAACTATCCCCTATTTTGTAAACACTATAAATTTTGCGCAAACCAATCGATAAACGCTTATTGCGATTTTTTTTACTAAAAATAGGTAGAAGAATACGTATCGGCCTAAACTGAGGAAAAAAAATGTTTTTATATATGTTTTTGGGGGATATTTATTACAGCAAAAAGTAAAAAATATTGCTTTTTTTTCAAAATTGTTGCTCTATTTTTGTTTATAGCGCAAAAACTAAAAACCGCAGATGTGATCAAATACCACCAAAAGAAAGCTCTATTTGTGGGGAAAAAAGGACGCCAATTTTGTTTGGGAGCCACGTCGCACGACCGCGCAATTGTCTGTTAAAGCGACGCAGTCCCGAACTGTAAAAACCCCTTGGGTCTTTAGGCTGCATATTGGTCCGGGGCTTAAGTGGCTAGTGTATATGCTTCAAGATGTGTAATTTAAATTAGTGGATAATGGACAGCCAATGTCTAATTGGCTGATGTGGTCAACAACACTACTTTTCTTTTGTTTCAATTATTACATAGTCAATGATTGTCTTCGTAAGAATTTTTTAAAGAGGTGAATCCATGTACAGTAACGTGACTTAAGAACTGTCTTGTCTTTAGATACGGCCTACATGAGAATATTTGTCAGTGACATCAATGACAATGCACCTATGTTCCCACTACAGAGATATGAGACTAGTGTGGAAGAGGACAAAGATGTGGGTTATGTTGTAATAACTGTAAGCGCTGTGGATGAAGATGAAGGTGAAGTATGAATTTGTCTACTTACTGTGTGTTGTATTAAAAAATGGTCAATAATCTGTGGAAAGCTGAGATGTAAAGGTTAGAATGCAGCCAGAGAGTTGACTCCCTCATAAAATAAAAGACTTGGAATACTCAAAAGGAATAACACCTTTAGTAGCTGGAGTAGGGGAACTTTGGGAACTATGTGGGAGAAATGTCCTCTCTCTGCGGTCCAAATAAAATATGCCAGTGAGTAATTCAATCCAATAAACTCCACCTGCATCTTAAAATCGTTTTTCTCTTAGTTTGTGTAATGAAATCCTAATAATACACAGGCTTTCCAATTGTAGGGGCCCCAGAGTATTACTTTGCCCAGGGGCCCATGATGCTCTTAAGACAGCCCTGGCTGCAAGCACTGGTGAGAACATTTCATCAGTTACTTGGATCTAAAAATGAATCAAGAAAAACGCTGGTTCACATTCTCTTTAATTTTCTGTGCAATTGTGGCTTGGTCTTGGTAGCTAGTGTTCTGTTTGAAGACCTCAAGGTGGCTGAGTAGAGAGTAGGGGTGCAACGGATTGTGCCCGATCTGTACGGGTCGACCTGTTCAGATCGGCACAGTATGCGATCCGCGGAACGCACCGCCGCCGCGGCCTTAGGAAAGACCACGGCTTCGGCCTAGCTCCGGAGCGGTCGGCCATCTTGGTACACTCAGCGGCGGTGCGCGCTGACGTCATCACCCCTCCCTCTGCTCGTGGATCTTTTCTATTCTGCAAGAGTACAGTGAGACGGACCAAGTACATCAGTACAGTGAGTTGGCTAATGGCTATTACAGGGGGAAAATGGCTATAAAAAAAATGGCTATACACACAGTGTTACTGTTTACTAGTGTGGGGGCAATGTTGGCTATGACTATTATTACAGTGGCAAAAATGGCAATTACAGTGTTACTGTTTTACTTGTGTGGGGGTAATGTTGGCTATTAATAATAGCCATAGCCAACATTGCCCCCACGCTAGTAAAACAGTAACACTGTAATTGCCATTTTTCCAACTGTAATGGTCCCAAAAATTTGTCAAAATTGTCCGATGTGTCCGCCATAATGTCGCGGTCACGAAAAAAATCGCTGATCGCCGCCATTGGTAGTAAAAAAAAAAATATTAATAAAAATGTAAAAAGACAAAACTTTTGTTTGTCTTGTGTTTTTTTTTTTTTTACTGATCCGAAAATGATCCGATCCATGACTCCTGATCCGAGGATCGATCCGATCCGTGAGTTTTTTTGATCCGTTGCACCCCTAGTAGAGAGTGGATCAAAGAGGGCAGGGACATGGACATGGTGTCACTCTGTAGGGGTTTTAATATGTTTCGCTCAGCAAAAGGCAGCAGTAGGTCATGCAATGATGTGAGCTTTTTCCATTTAACTAGGGAGAATACCATGTTATTTGCGATTTGGCAGACTGATTTTTTTCAGTTTGAGAAGTCTTTTGCTCATGTTGAATGTACTAGTAGTATTGCTTGACCAGTGTGTGGGGCAGTCATTTAAAAGAGTAAGGCCACAATGCTCCAATATCTTCAGTGTTGCAATGTAATGGAAAACTTGAAGACGGTTACTATTGATCTTGCTTTATCAAAGATTGTTTTAACACTTGCCTCCTCGCACCAGACAAGACCACACATGGCGTCCGGTCCAACATCTTATGGGAATAGTTTTACACAAGATAAAAATAAACTGGAAAAATAACAAAGATACACCAGTAGAGCAGACAGCCCTAAGATCCTTCATTTCATATCCATTTGATAATTGACTGTAGTGTCATTATGTAAAAGAATAATAAAAATGGCTCACTGCAGATCATTCATTTTGGTCTTACAGTCACTTTCTGTCATGGGGGAGTCTTTCTCCCTAGAGCTGGGTGGTTCCTCTGCTGCTGCTGTGGTTTGTTTAAATGCTGCCACCATATTACTCCTATTGTCTGTTATAACAGTGTACACACGGTCGGAATTTCCCATGGAAAAATTTCCGACGGACTTTAGATAGAGTGCAGGTTCTCTATTTTTCCATCGGAAATTCCAACAGAGTTTTGCCCGGTCTAAAGTCCGACCGTGTACGTGCCATTAGGATCTTCCTCTTTGGTATGTCCCACTCATGCAAGCATTTGTCCACACAGTGATGTAATTGACTGTACAGTGTGTGGGTGAGCTTTGGGATGCTTGCTCTCAACAACAGAAAAGTAGCATGCACTTATAGCAAGGAATGAAACTGTGACTCAAATCAATATTTTTGTAACTAGACTTGGCCTTATGCCGCGTACACACGATCATTTTTCGGGTTGTAAAAAACTTAGTTTTTCAGGCTCTAGAAAAAATGAAGTTTTTTTCAACTTCATCATTAAAACGGCCTTGCCTACACACGATCGTTAAAAAAAATGCTCTAGCAAAGCGCAGTGACGTACAACATGTACGACGGCACTATAAAGGCACTATTAAGGGAAAGTTCCATTCGGATGACGCCACCCTTGGGGCTGCTTTAGCTGATTTTCTGTTAGTAAAAGACGATTTGCGCTTTTCTGTCTGTTACAGCGTGATGAATGTGCTTACTCCATTAGGAACGAGCGCTCCTGTCTCATAACTTGCTTCTGAGCATGCACGGGTTTTTCACGTCGTTAAAGCCCACACACGATCATTTTTTACAACCCGAAAAACGACATTGTTTAAAACGTCGTAAAAAAATAGAGCATGTTCAAAAAAAAATTTGGCTGTTTTTCAGAACCCGAAAAATGCTCTGAAGCCTACACACAGTAATTTTAAATTACATTTTTAAAAAACTTTGTTTTTTACAACCCGAAAAATTATCGTGTGTACACGGCATTACAGAGTAAAGATGTTATAAAAGGGCCAACCATGAATAATAACATATTAGGTTTTTTTTTTTTTACTCCAGGAGTGTATAATGAATTTTGAAATTCTAGAGTAATACATTATTTAAATAGACACATTAGATTTTGGTGGACTAAAATAATTTTAGCCTAAAATGTACTGGAGATTTAGTCGACTAAATGCGACTAGAACTAAAACAATAACAGAAGGCTAAGGCCTCGTACACACGATTGGTTAAACAGAGGACAACGGTCTGATGGACCGTTTTCATCGGTCAAAACCGATCGTGTGTGGGCCCCATAGGTTATTTAACCATCGGTTAAAAAAAAGCCAACTTTAAATTTAACCAATGGATTCCTAACCGATAGGTCAAAACCGATGATCGTTAGTAGGCACAACCATTGGTTAAAAATCCACGCATGCTCAGAATCAAGTCGACGCATGCTTGGAAGCATTGAACTTTTTCAGCACGTCGTGTTTTACGTCACCGCGTTCTGACACGATCGGTTATTTAACCGATGGTGAGTGGGCGCGACGGACCATCAGTCAGCTTCACCAGTTAACCGATGACAACGGTCCTTCAGACCGTTCTCATCAGATGGACTGATCGTGTGTATGAGGCTTAAAATGGGGCCAAAACTAAAATGCCATTTTAATCTTAAGACTAAAACGTTTGCTAGCAGAATTAACACTGCTCCAGAGTTACATAGTTACAAAGTTAGGTTGAAAAAAGACACAGGTCTATCTAGTTCAACCAAAAAAAAAAAAATACAATACCATATACAAAATCCTTCACTCACAGTTGATCCAGAGGAAGGCAAAAAACTCCAGCAAAGCATGCTCCAATTTGCAACAGCAGGGGAAAAATTCATTCCTGATCCCCCGAGAGGCAATCAAATTTTCCCTGGATCAACTTTACCTATAAATGTTAGTACCCAGCTATATTCTGTACATTTAGGAATTAATCCATGCCTTTTTTAAAGCAATCTACTTTTAAAAAAAGTACCATGGGCCTCTTGGCTACTTCTCTGATTAATGCTCTCCTTTCCCGACCTGTTAGTTTAGGTGGACGGCCATGTCTTGGTGGGTTTGCAGTTGTGCCATACTCTTTCCATTTTCAGATGATGGATAGAACAGAGCTCCGTGATATGTTCAAAGCTTGGGATATTTTTTTATAACCTATCCCTGCTTTTACCTTCTTCACAACTTTATCCCTGACCTGTCTGGTATGTTCCTTGGCCTTCATGATGCTGTGTGTTCTTTAAGGTTCTCTAACAAACCTCTGAGGTCTTCACAGAACAGCTGTATTTATACTGAAATTACACACAGGTGGACTCTATTTACTAATTAGGTGACTTCTGAAGGCAACTGGTTCCACTAGATTTTAGTTAGGGGTATCGGAGTAAAGGAGGCTGAATAAAAATGCACACCACACTTTTTAGATATTTATTTGTAAAAAAGAAAATTATAATTTTCCTTCCACTTCACAACTATGTGCCACTTTGTGTCGGTCGATCACATAAAATACCAATAAAATACATTTATGTTTTTGGTTGTAACATGACAAAATGTGGAAAATTTCAAGGGGTATGAATACTTTTTCAAGGCACTGTACCTGTTGCACCCCCTACCACCTTTCCAATGTGAATACGTTTTTTTTTTGTTTTTTTTTTCCTTCAGACCACTGGATAGTTCTGTATATACAGCAAATATGTGATCAGCAGAACCAATAGATTAGTGCAGCAGTGCAGTGATTATTATATTTGTTTGGGTTGCTAGTTGAAATAAGGGACTGGTGTAGGAAAATTCTCAGTAAAGTTATCAAAAGTTTAAGGAAGTTTAAGAAAAACTGGAAATGCTTTTTCTCAATTGTTCTTAATTGGAGTGGTCAATGTATATTTGGATTTCAGTCCACTAAGCATTTTAGATAACAGCGGAATGGAGGGTTGAGATTTCTCCATTCTTTCCTTTCACATGGAGCTTTCTTTTCCATCTTAGGCCCCATACACACGGGAGGATTTATCCGCGGATACGGTCCAGCGGACCGTTTCCACGGATAAATCCTCTCGAGGATTTCCGCGGATTTCTATGCGATGGAGTGTACACACCATCGCATTGAAATCCGCGCCGAAATCCTCTGGCGATGACGTGTCGCGCCGTCGCCGCGATTATGACGCGGCGACGTGCGCGACGCTGTCATATAAGGAATTCCACGCATGCGTCGAATCATTACGACGCATGTGGGGGATCCCTTCGGACGGATGGATCCGGTGAGTCTATACAGACCAGCGGATCCATCCGTTGGGATGGATTCCAGCAGATAGATTTGTTTGGCATGTCAGCAAATATTTATCCGCTGGAAATCCATCCCAGGGGATAAATATCCGCGGAAACAGATCCGCTGGAGTGTACACACCATAGGATCTATCCGCTGAAACCCATTTGCTGGGATTTTTCAGCGGATGGATTCTATCGTGTGTATGGGGCCTTATAATTCTAATATTGGTACTGTTTCTTACAAAATATCAGTTTTCCAGATTTTAATTTGTAATACTTTTCCACAGGTGCCAATGCCAAGCTCAGATACCAGATCACCAGTGGAAATGCCAAGGGCATATTTGATGTGGAACCAGAGATCGGAGCAATATTTCTCACCCAGAGTCTGAATTATGAGCAGGACATGCTCTTCGAGTTGAGACTGGTGGCATCAGATGGTAAATGGGAAAATCACACTCTTGTGGTCATCAGCGTGGTCAATTTAAATGACGAGGCCCCGGTCTTCACACAGAGTGAATATCATGATAGTATTCTGGAGGAACTGACAGAGCTCCCTGTACTGGTGCTGCAAGTAAGGACCCAAATAATTGCTGAACTTTTACTCTGACTTTAAGACAATATGTATGATTTGCGTGTTGAGTTCACGCGCAGCATGCACCCAACTCTAGCTTCCTAAAAGACTCTGTAGTCCTTTCTGTTCTCCTAAAGGCCAGATTACTTATTAAACTGTCATCCTGACTTATGGAAACTGTGCACAAAAAAATCAGAGCGCTAAGGACTACTTACCTTTAGTGTCCCTGAGCTTGCTAGAGCTGATCTTTCTCCATTACCAAAATACAATGGGCCAGATCCACAAAGATCTGCCTATCTTTAGGCAGGCGTAGCGTATCTCAGCATAAATATGCACCTAAGATCCGACGTAACCTAGAGCGTAGTTTCCGTATCCAGAATTTGCGCCGTAAGTTACGGCGGCGTAGTGTAAATGTGTCGGCGTAAGGGCGCGCAATTCAAATGACTAAGATGTGGGCGTGGTTTATGTTAATTCATCTTGACCCCACGTAAATGACACTTTTTTTAACGGCGCATGCGCCGTCCGTGGGGGTATCCCAGTGCGCATGCTCGAAATCACGTCGCAAATAGTCAATGCTTTCGACGTGAACGTAATTTACGCAAAGCCCTATTCGCGAACGTTTTACGCAAACAACGTAAAATTTTACGCTGTCCCGACGTCCATACGCCTCATAGACCCAGGGGTAACGTTACGCCGAAAAAAGCCTTACGTAAATGAAGTAAAAAATGCGCCGGGCGGACGTACGTTTGAGGATCGCCGTATCTAGCTAATTTGCATACTCTATGCGGAAATCAACAGAAAAGCGCCACCTAGCGGCCAGCGTAAATATGCACCTAAGATCCGACGGCGTACTAAGACGTACGTCAGTCGGATTGAGCCCACATTCAGTCGTATCTTGTTTTGTGGATACAAAACAAAGATACGACGGCGCATCGTAGAACTTACGCGGCGTATCAATAGATACGCCGGCGTAAGTTCTTTGTGGATCTGGCCCAATGTCTTGTTCTGCACTATGCCTCTATGTGGAGACAGCCATCTTGATAGAAGGGCAGCGATTTGTTTCTTCGTGTCAGAACTGCTACCCTTATAACTGAAATCTCAACCCTCCATTCTGCTGTTATCTAAAATGCTTAGTGGACTGTGATCTGGTGACTAGTGGGTTAATAGTGAAGAAGCTACAGGATTATGTGTAGAAATAACAGATCTACAGAATGGATAATGGATCAGCAAGCAGTAGGTGAGTTCTTTACCAATCTGTGGTATTGGTAAAGTGGTCATGTTCTTGTGTGGCAGGGATGCCTGGATCACAAGACTAACTGAACAGAATTACCAATCCTTTTGTACAGTTATTTGTGTTTATTTAGTTCTATTTGGATGAAAACTAAGCCTATTTTATTCTGGCTAAATTCTTGGATTCACTTTTAAAAATATCTTTATGCAGTAGATCTGTTTTTTTCCATTAACCCGTTTCCATTTTGATTAACAAAGTATCCTTTGAATTTTTGTTTAACGGTAAAGAAAACAGCCATTCATTTTTTTCTTTTGTTTGTTTTGTCCAGGTTTCTGCTACCGATCCTGACCAAGAAGCAGATCAGAGTGCTCTTCGTTACTCCTTGCATGGTCAGGGAGCCAACAGTGAGTTCATCATTGACCAGTACAATGGAAAAATATATGTACAGAAAACTCTAGACCGAGAACAGCGAGCAACTTGGCGCTTCCTGGTTCTTGCCACTGATGCAAATGGTGAAGGTTTGACTGGATTCGCTGATGTGATAGTTGACGTTAAAGATATAAATGACAATCCACCAATGTTCCTGTGCACCTCTGATGGCTGCTTTGTGGGCTATGTACCAGAAAATTCCCCTGCAGATACTACAGTGATGGAGATGACAGCTTTTGACTTGGATGACCCGAAATCTGGGAAGAATGCCATTTTGACCTATAGAATTGTCCAGAATGTCAAAAATGAGATAAACCTTAATTTGTTTGGAATTCATCCTTCTACTGGCTCCATATACACTGTGTTGGGTTCTCTGGATAGGGAGAAGGAGGACAGATACCTGATTGTTGTAGAAGCTAAAGATGGAGGTGGCCTTTCTGGGACTGGAACTGCCACCATTATAGTATCTGACGTGAATGACCACGCCCCGGTATTCTCTCAGAAAATGTACACAGCATCTGTTCCTGAATGTTCTAATGTTAACAGTGAGGTGACTGTTTTACATGCCTGGGACAATGATGAAGGGGAAAATGCAATGATGGCGTTCAGCATTGCTGGAGGAGATGATGACCGCAAATTCTTTATAGAGACAGATAAGATCCATAAACGGGGGATCATTCGTCTAAGGAAAAAAGTGGACTATGAAAAACCCTACGAGAGATCCTTTAATCTGACCGTAAAAGTTGAAGACATGGATTTCTTCAGTGTGGCCTACTGCATCATCCATGTTGAAGACTCAAATGATCATGCTCCAGTGTTCTATCAAAATATGTATGAGTTGCCTGCAATGTCTGAAGATATCTCTGTTGGCACAACAGTGGTTCAGGTATCTGCAGTTGATTTGGATTCAGGAGTGAATGGTTTGTTCTCCTATCACATTCTGGACTCTTCCGATCCTGGTGGACAGTTCTTGGTTGATCATGATGGCCACATTGTGGTCTCTAGGCCATTAGACAGGGAAGCATCTCCTTATCATCGGCTGGTTGTACTAGCCACAGACATGGGTGAGCCGGCCCTCACTGGAAGCGCAACCATTGTTTTCAGTCTTAAGGATATAAATGATAGTGGTCCTGAATTTGAAGTCCAATATAGTCCAATCATCTGGGAAAACTCAGAGTATCCCCATGTTGTACAAATAAACAAAACATCAACATTATTATATGCTAAAGACAATGACACAGCAACTAATGGTCCGCCATTTTCATTCTACCTGTTAAGTGCCACTGTGGGTACTGGTGATTGCAGTCTGACAGACTTTCACAATGGAAGTGCCATGATCACTGCTCTGCGCAGCTTTGACAGAGAAATACAAAAGGTGTTGTATTTACCGATTGTTATTACTGACAGTGGGAGTCCTCCTATCACGTCAACAAATACATTGACAGTTGTAATCGGAGACAGAAATGATCATCCTCATTCTTCTGGACACATGGACTGTACTGTCTACTCATATAAGGGTAACAAATCTCAATTGCGCCTGTTGACAGGAAGCAGGGTTTCTGCTATCCCTTTACATATACAAAGGAGAATGCATCCTAGATATTTATAAGGAATTAAGTTACAGTATCAGCGAGGAGCTCTACAACCCTTATAAAACATTGGGCCAGATTCGCGTAGAACTGCGTAAATTTAAGCAGGCGTAGCGTATCGTAGTTACGCTACGCCGCCGCTACTTTGACAGGCAAGTGCAGTATTCTCAAAGCAAAGTTGCGGCGGCGTAGCGTAAATAGGCCGGCGTAAGCCCGCCTAATTCAAATATGGAACATGTGGGCGTGTTTTATGTTACGCTGGCGTATCAATAGATACGCCAGCGTAACTTCTTTGTGGATCTGGCCCATAGAATATAAATTAAATGTATATACAGTAGGTCATGGAGCACCAAAATATCTTCAGTTTTCTCTATAAACTGTTGTAAGCATGGGTATCGCTAGGTGTGATGCAGGGCAAAAAAACAAGCTGATAGGAGAGAGTGGAATGACATATAAATTAACTCATCAGAATGCTGTGTTTCCTGCCTTTTCCACCCCCAAAATGTTCTGGGTCAATGACGCACGTTCCAGCAAATTATGAAAAATAGGGATATTTAGCTCACACATATTGCAATACATGCTTAACCCTCCTGGCGGTATCCCCGAGCGTGACTCGGGGTTGATTTTTTATACCAAAATCGGTAGCCCCGAGTCACGCTCGGGGTAGATATGCAGAGCCTGCAGCGTGCGCTGGCTTACCTTCTCCTGGATCCAGCGATGCCACCGCGCTGTGTGAGCGAGCGGGACCTCGCTCGATTCACACAGTGTCCTCCTGTGCCGCCGATCTCCGTTCCCTGCGACGTTACGACGCACGGGAGCGGAGATCGGTGCCAAATTCAAAAAAGTAAACAAACACTATACATACAGTATACTGTAATCTTATAGATTACAGTACTGTATGTAAAAAATACACACACCCCTTGTCCCTAGTGGTCTGCCCAGTGTCCTACATGTCATTTTATATAATAAAAACCTTTCTTTCTGCCTGAAAACTGTAGATTGTCCATAGCAACCAAAAGTGTCCCTTTATGTCAAAAATGGTTTTAGATCAGCTAGAAAACAGCGATAATAAATTATAATCACTTGCAGAATTGTGCGATAGCGATTTGCGGGGAAATTCGTCAAAAAAAAATAATAATAATGACAGCGACAATTCTGCAACTGAGCAAATTTCAGTGATTTTGAGTTGATTACATTATTGAATAATTTTTATTTTAATGATATTATTACTTGCTATAATTATTTATAATTATTTATTATATTATAATTTAAAATTTTGTTTTTAAAAAAATGTCATACCCGGGATGCCTATTAGATTCTTGTTTGGTCAGATTTAAGTGAGTTATTCCTAAAAATCACAGGCCTACAGTATAAAACGCCAAATTTCCTTGCAAATAATTGTACCGCTTTCAGCATGTTTTTTCAGAAAGAATCATACCGCCAGGGAGGTTAAGCTGGCCAACCGCATCAAAGTAATCTCTTTTATGGCCAGTCTTACACTGCTTTGTCACTGCAAATGCTATGTTGGACACCATGCCAACATGGGGCATACAGACACAGTAATAAGTGGCTTTAGACACAGCTACTCCACCTATCAGACAGGGATACAGTATCTTGCATGGACAGACTGACACTGTACCAGTTTCTGAAGTCCAATCACAGAAGCAGGACAGAGCTGCCAAAATTGACAGGACAGATGTGAATGAAAATAATCATTTTTGTCAGAGCAGAAGTAATTCTAAGGGATGAGAATGACATCACAAACAGCAAGCATTGCATAAATCTTTCTATTGCATGAACAGTGGTGGAATTCAAGAGAAAAATGTATGCAATACACACTGGTTGTGCCATCACCCTTTAGTCCACCTGGAGCGATATGAACTGGTATGTGTTGCACAAGCACAGTTATATAGATGTCTAATTACCAGGTACACAGATAGACAACTTATTATGGTGTGTATGCATACACTTGAGGTGACGTTCCAACACAACATGTCAGTATTATACAATAATTATTTACACCCAGCTACACCTAATTGATGAGGACCTGTCTCATATACAGTATGTAGATATGGCCGTTGAACATTGACCTTATTGACATTGTACTTAACATGTCCAAATGTCTCTCAGCCTTATCTGGTAGTCTCCTTTTCTACTGATTATTTTAAACAATCTTTCTATTGAATCAAAAGTGGTTGAATTCAAAAGAAAAAAATATATGCATAAATAATTTTATTCAAAAATTGGTAACATCAGTTGACAACATTTTTTGCCATTCTGAAAATTGTGATTGTAACATTACTAATCAAACAAAACACTAACACCATACAATATTGGACCTATAGGATGGCTGTAATATACAGTATATATGAGTGCATACAGCTTTTAGAAGTGCAGAAATCTAATTTTCAGGATGTTACTGAATCATAAACATGGAGGTACACAGTAACTACTAAGCATAATGAAAGAGTATGAATGTATATAATTAGGTTAGAGGGGTGGAGGTGTCGTTGTATGGAGTATGAGCTAATAGATCACTGGCCAATTTGATAGACTTTACTGAAGAGTTGCCCTCTCATAGAGCCTTTGAAATACAGACAACCTAATA
The DNA here is from genome assembly GCF_905171775.1 of Rana temporaria. NCBI lineage: Eukaryota > Metazoa > Chordata > Amphibia > Anura > Ranidae > Rana > Rana temporaria. Next base: position 359,439,648 of record NC_053493.1, read on the forward strand.
GGGGAATGAAGAGCATTCTAGAGTAAATGTAATAATACTAAATGTGAGAGATGTCTTGGATATTTTATTGGGGTGGTAACAATTGAAGATAACAGTAGCAGATGTGGAGAGCAGTCTTGAAGTACATGTAAAAGCTATGAGACAAAGACGAGCTAAAAGCACCTTAAGAGAGAGATGGCACTGAGATACATTACCTTGGAGCAGTTAATCATATAAAGAAATGTTAGCAATTCATAGAGAGAATCTCTTCTTCTGCATAACAGAAAATGCAGCAAGAAGATGAAGAATTTATGGTGGGGGTGATCCAGATCCAGTAATCATGATCCTGGAGCACCAAGAAATAACTGACCCTAGTAGGTTTGGGCCAGATTCACAAAGAATTGCGGCGGCGTAACGTATCGTAGATACGTTACACTGCCGCAAGTTTTCATCGCAAGTGCCTGATTCACCAAGCACTTGCGATGAAAACCTACGCCGGTGGCCTCCGGCGCAAGGCGGGCCAATTTAAATGGGCGTGTGCCATTTAAATTAGGTGCGCTCCCGCTCCGGACCTACCACGCATGCTCCCTTTTCCGAACTCCTGTCGTGCTTTGCGCATCGTGACGTAATTTTTTCGAACGGCGACGCGCGTAGCGTAATTCCGTATTCCCGGACGGCTTACGCAAACAACGTTATTTTTTAAATTTCGACGCGGGAACGACGGCCATACTTTAGACAGCAATACGCTTGCTGACTAAAGTTAGGGCACCAAAAAAAAAACCTAACTTTGCGACGGGAAACTAGACTAGCGGCGATGTAGCGAACGCGAAAAACCGTCGGGAATCACCGTAACTCCTAATTTGCATACCCGACGTTGGTTTACGACGCAAACTCCCCCCAGCGGCGGCCGCGGTATTGCATCTTAAGATCCGACAGTGTAAAACAATTACACCTGTCGGATCTTATGGCTATCTATGCGTAACTGATTCTATGATAGAACAACAGATACGACGGCGTATCAGGAGATACGCCGTCGTATCTGCTTTGTGAATCTGGCCCATTGTCCCTTTAAAGCGATAATTCCACATATGTGACTATGTATGTGCTCATCGAAAGCCACCATTACTGCATGAATGTTATTCCTACCGTGTTTCCCCAAAAATAAGACCTAGGGGTATTTTCCAGGAGGGCTGCAATATAAGCCCTACCCCGAAAATAAGCCCTAGTTTGAGATACTTGTGTACTCCTATAATCCTCTCTGGTATGGCAGTGTGCTGTGTATGTGTCTCTTTGATCTAGCCGTGTCAGGTGCCTTTGGTACAGAGTGGCGCTCAGCTTATCTCCCTGCTGGTCTCCTCCTCCCGGGTGTCGGTGGGGGATCTCGGGGGCCCCTCCTTCCACTGCAGTCACGGAAGGTGCAGTCTCAGTGCAGAGGCTCTGCACTAAATCAACATGTCACACTGTGTGCATACCGATACTCCTGTCTTCACAAGGTATACCGTATTTAACTCACGCAATCCAGACTTAAGCACTAAAATGCTACAGATCTTTATTTCTGCGGGGGGGGGGGGCGGGGCTGGGAGAGGTGGAGGAGAGCAGAGCTGAGGCGTTTGGCACCATTGGATTGCAGGGGCACACACATTGTGTAATGTATTGTGTGCTACTGTAACAGCTGTAACAGGATTTTGGCATTTTACAGGCATTTTTACTTTTTTCAAACTGAGGCTTCCTGACAGGCAGGGAGAGAGAGAAACAGCACATTATAAGACCTACCCTGAAAATAAGCCCTACTGGGTCTTTTGTTCCCAAAATTAATATAAGACCCAGGCTTATTTTCGGGGAAACACGGTAGTTATAAAATAGACAGGTCATTCCCCTTCCCAAAAAATGCACTGTATCATAATAAAATCAACATTTCCTCCACAAATAATGAAAAGTACCATTTTATTTTTCCAAGGGATTCAGCCAGCCATTGCTCTTGGAAAAGTTGTAGCACCAGACCAAGATGACTGGGAACACAAATTGTATCAACTAGAAAGTAAATCAAGGTAAGTGAAATAATAAAAAAATGAAAACTACTGGGAATCTCGACGAGAAAAATAGAGAACCTGTTCTCTATTTTCTCGTCAGGATTCTCAATTTTCTCGTCTGGATTCTCTTTGGACTGTTTTCCGATGAGAAAACCGGTCGTGTGTATGCTTTTCCGAGTCTTAAAAAAAACGCACATGTTTAGAATCAAGTATGAGACGGGAGCGCTCCTTCTGTTAAAACTAGCGTTCGTAATGGAGATAGCACATTCGTCAGCATTCTGAACAGCAGAAAACGATCTGAAAGCACGAAGACTGAAAAGCGCTAATCGTCTCTCACCAAACTTTTAAGTAACACGAGATTAGCAAAAGGAGCCCAAAGGGTGGCGCCATTGGAATCAAACTTCCCCTTTATACTGCCGTGGTACGTGTTGTACTTCACCGCACTTTAGACCGACGAGATTTTGGATTGACAGTGGCCAAGATTCAGGTAGCAATTGCGCCTGCGTAACCATAGTTATGCAGCGCAATTGCTGACTTGCGCCGGCGTAACAAGTTCTCCTGATTCAGAGAACTCGTTACGCCGACTGCAGCCTAAAATCTGCGTGGCATAAGGCTCTTATGCCACGTAGATTTTAGGCTGCATTCTTGCGTTGACCGCTAGGGGGCACTCCCATTGTGATCAGCGTATAGTATGCAAATTGCATACTAACACCGATTCACAAAGTTGCGCGGGCCCTGCGTACGCAAGGTACGGAGTTTCCGTACGGCATTTTTAGCGTAAGGCTGCCCCTTCTAATAGTAGGGGCAGCCAATGCTAAAGTATACCCGCCCTTCCCGCGTCGTGAAATTTGAATTTCACGCCGTTTGCGTAAGTGATACGTGAATGGCGCTGGACGCCATTCACGTTTACTTTGAAGCAAATGACGTCCTTGCGACGTCATTTGCCGCAATGCACGTCGGGAAAGTTTCCCGACGGCGCATGCGCTTTACAATCGGCGCGGGAACGCGCCTAATTTAAATGATTCCCGCTCCCGGCGGGATCATTTACATTGGGAGCGCTTACGCCGGGCAATTTTGCCGGGGCGCCCTCGCAATTTACGGAGCTACTGCTCCGTGAATCGAGGCCAGCGCAAAATATTTGCGTGGGCGCAGGGCAAAATCGTTGCCCTGTGCCTCCGCAAATAAAGCGCAACTCGTACCTGAATCTGGGCTAGTGTGTATGCAAGGAAAGCTTGACAAGAATCCCGTCGAGAAAAACAACGTTTTTTTCCTGACGAGATTCCCGGTCGTGTGTACGAGGCTTCAAAGTCTGTTTTATTTGGCGCCATCAAGATCCTCAGTGCTTGGTCTTTAGCAATAAAATTAAAACACGCACAAATGTGTGGAACACCATGAATAAGAAATCTGCCCAAAAGAGCTTATAGTCTAAAATCGAAATCTACGCATATCTATATCTAGAACACTGGCTACATGCACTCAGTAATAATTACATTTTCTGTGTGATTTTTAAGAGCACAATAACATATTGTCCTTGTTGCTCTTCTTTACTGGGAAGTGTAAACTCTGAACAAAGCAATGATATAAATGCTGTCAAGCTTCTATATACACTATGGGCCAGATCCACGTAGATAGGCGTAAAATTAAGCGGGTGTAGCGTATCGTAGTTATGCTACGCCGCCGCAACTTTGAGAGGCAAGTGCTGTATTCACAAAGCACTTGCGTCTAAAGTTACGGTGGCGTAGAGTAAATGTTCCGGCGTAAGCGCGCCTAAATCAAATGAGGAACAGGGGGGCGTGTTTTATGTAAACTAAGCATGACCCCACGTAAATGACGCTTTTTTCGAACGGCGCATGAGCGCGCATGCTCAGTATCACGTCAAATTTTCTAATTAAATTACGCCCGCTCAATGCCTAGACGACGTGAACGTAATTTACGCAAAGCCCTATTCGCGAACGTTTTACGCAAACGACGGAAAATTAGACGCTGGCCCGACGTCCATACTTAACATTGCGTACGCCTCATAGAGCAGGGGTAACTATACGCCGGAAAAAGCCTTACGCAAACGACGTAAAAAAATGCGCCGGGCGGACGTACGTTCTGAGAATCGGAGTATCTAGCTAATTTGCATACTCTACGTGGAAATCAACGGAAGCGCCACCTAGCGGCCAGCGTAAATATGCACCTATGATCTGACGGCGTACTAAGACGTACGGCAGTCAGATCTAGCCCACATTCAGGCGTATCTTGTTTTGTGAATACAAAACAAAGATACGCCGGCACATCGTAGAACTTACGCGGCGTATCAATAGATACGCCGCCGTAAGTTCTTCGTGGATCTGGGCCTATGTTTATTTTATTGCTTATGACATATTTCATTTAAAAGTGTGTTATGCTTTATTTAGCTACACTTCAAAACATCAGGGTAACCTTAATGCTTTGACATTGCAGGATTTTCACTCTCCATGATGCTACCGGCATGCTGACCATCAGAGAAGGGGCTCTGCCAGGGATGTATAAAATGAGGGTGAGAGTGACAGATGGCATGTGGCCTGATGTGGTCTCTACAGTAAAGGTTGTGCTCACTGACATTACTGAGAAAGAAGCTCATAACGCTGGAGCCATAAGACTTCAAGGTGAGGAAAGCCCCGCAACTGTCCACAAAACTGCCAATATAAGAAATGGGTTAAACAAAGATGGGCTTTGAAAAAAATACAGAAACATTTCCAGTTTAAAGAATGGGCAAATTAAAGTGGAGTTCCACCCATTTTTTTATGTTTGTCTGTGCTGCATGCCCTAATCTCATAGTGTTCAGAATGGACAATGTTTATTTATTTTGTTGCTTGTAAATACCTTTGTTTTGTAGTCCTTCATTACTTCCTCCTCCTTATTAGCCTAGGCTATTAAGTCACAAGGCTATTCGCAAGGGTTTCTGGGATAGGCATCATGTATCCCAGTAGTCCTTGCAAATAGCCTATTTGCATATAGAAGGGGCGGCAACGTCCTCTGACACTCCCGTTGCTATGGAAACCTGACTGAAACCTATTACATCGCTTGTGCAGCACTAAGCAAGGCTGAAATCCAGGAAGTCATACAGTCTGGCTTCATGATGCCCACACTTAAGATGGCCACGGTCTATTTCTAGATTATAAACAAACTAAATGCTCTAACAACCTAACAAAACGGACCTTAGTTTACAGACTAACTTTACTAGACTACATTAAGCTTGTGTATTACAGGGGTATTTATATTTAAAAAGTGAAATTGTGGTTGGAACTCCCCTTTAAGTCTGATTTCATGCATTCCTGCTATTATCTTTTTTTTTTTGGTATGCAAATGGCTTCTTTTAGCACAGCTGAAATAGTAAAACATGTGAAAAGAAGGCTAGAGCTCAACCTGTTGGTTGGATACAATTATGCAGTAAATGTTTTAACCTGTTTATTTTTTCATCTTCAAATACTAATTTTTTTCCCAATGTCTTATATCTCCAGGTATCACAGCTGAAGAATTTATAGCTCAGACACCCAGCATTGGAAGTAGATATGAACAGATGAGGGATCTGCTGTCAGACATAATCCCCTGTAGATGGGAGAATGTGAACCTGTTCAGTGTATTGAATGTTCCTGGCATGGATAACGCAACTGATGTCTGGTTTACAGTGTCCAGACCTCCCTATTACCAGTCTGAAAAACTGAATGGGATTGTGGCTTCCCACCTAGACAAGGTGTGCTACAATCTTTCCACTGTTCAATCTCAGTTCTGCCAACATGGCTCGATTAAGGAAATACTCTACCCAGGGGTGGACTGACCATTCGGGCACTAGGGCACTGCCCGAGGGCCCCATGACACTAGGGGGCCCCATCAGGGTTGCCATCCTCAGTAAAACTAGGGACAGTATGTAAAAATCTGTGTTTTTTTTACATCTGTCCCTGAAATGTCCCTTACCAACGCCATTTTAGTCTAAAAATCCCAAGAATATAGCTGCCCCGCCTCTCCAGTACTTTTTCAGTGTGTGTATACTGTGTATTGTGAGTGTATGAATACTGTGTGTGTGTGTGTGTATACTGAGTGTCCCCACAAGCTATTGCCTGGGGGCCCCATAATCTTCTATTGTCCGGGGGCCCCATAATCTCATTTTGCCCGGGGGCCCCATGAGTTGTCAGTCTGCCCCTGACTCTGCCATGTTCTTTTCCTATTCTTTCTGGTTAAAACTACCTGATAGTTAAACAAACTGTTTGCAAGAGATCATTGAGAGAGATTAATCACATGGCAGTTAACCAGAGTCTTGCTAAAATTCATTAAAGTAGAAGTAAACCCATCAATTTACCAGTTCCCTAACACCAGGGCTGGTGCAAGGATTTTTGACATCCTAGGCGAAACCTCATTTTGCTTCCCCTCCATTGGCTCCACTGACTCCACCCCATTTGCCCTGCCCATGTATACCCCACCTTTTTAATAAAGAGCCCATCAAATGCAGCCTACCAGTGCCCATCAAATGCAGCCCATCAACTGCAGCCCACCAGCGCCCATCAACTGCAGCCCACCAGCGCCCATCAACTGCAACCTACCAGCGCCCATCAAATGCAACCTCACCAGCACCCATCAAATGCAGCCCACCAGCACCCATCAAATGCAACCTCACCAGCACCCATCAAATGCAACCTCACCAGCACCCATCAAATGCAACCTCACCAGCACCCATCAAATGCAACCTCACCAGCACCCATCAAATGCAGCCCACCAGCACCCATCAAATGCAGCCCACCAGCACCCATCAAATGCAGCCCACCAGCACCCATCAAATGCAGCCTACCAGCGCCCATCAATGAATGTCTGCTTGCTTTCATTCAATCGGGACATAGACAAAGTCCTCCATCGCCGCAGCGCCTCTGACACTATGTGCGAATGGAGCGGCGGCTGCCTGCTGAGACTTAGTTGCTTGCTGCAGAGAGAAGAGAGTAGGAACACCAGTGGCCAGGCACCCTAGGCAGCGGCTGCCTAGTTTGCTTAGTGGTAGCAGCGGCCCTGCCTAACACACATGCTGTAAAACACACCCTGCCTAACACACATGCTGTAAATGATAATTGTCACAATTGCTTGTGCTCTCAGCCAAACTGTCAACTGAACTTATAGAGTGTGGGAAACATTACAGGGTATGGAAGCTTCATATCACAGTAGTTTATAGTGCATAGCTAGCATAGCTGTACTTATTTAAAACTGGACTGCAGAAAAATATAAAAGGCACAAATTATTTCAGCTCTGTAATCATGTTTGCTTTTAATACAAGCAATGTAAGTCCTCAATTTGATTTGGAAGTAAGTTTTTAGCAATCTACTGTACAGCTGAGCTCAGATAATGGAGGGAGAAGCAGCACAAGGAGCCAATTAGGTGTGATGCAGGGCAAAAAAACAAGCTGATAGGAGGAGAGAGTGGAATGACACATACATTAACTCATCAGAATGCTGTGTTTCCTGCCTTTTCCACCCTCAAAATTTTCTGGGTCAATGACAAAGTGAGGTCTACATCTTACCTGGTAGCCAGATCTTGCTATTAGTCTCAGAACTAATGGAGGCTCAGGACTCTCTCTCTCTGCTTTGAGAGCCTGCTGCTGGGCGAAAAGACTGAGTGCTGACGGAACACTAAAGTGGTACAAGAATGGCCTGTTTGTTTTGTGGAACCCATTAAGGGGCCACACCGTTAGTCAGGACCTGACATGAATTTAGATAGTGGCTCACAAGCAGATGTTTTATTTTATGTACTGAATAAAAGCATAGGAATATCTACTTGGACTCTTCCTGGGTGTTCCAGTTTTGTGCATAGTTCACCACCAATACCAGCTACTTTTTCCCCTCCTACAATTTTTTTTATTTTTTATGAAACATGTTTTAAAAAGGACATTTGAGATTTGTTGACTATGTACCGTATTTTCCGGCGTATAAGACGACCCCCTAATTTTCCAGGAATTTTTGGGATATACTCACAGTATAAGACTACCCCCTTCCTTCTAGTCTTTCTGGAAGCTGAGGGGGAGCCAGAACCGCTGACAGAAACAGGCTTTTTCAAATCTCACTGTGCCATTACATTACATTCCTCACTGTGCCATTACATTACATGCCCAGACTGTGCCATTACATTACATCCTCAGACTGTGCCATTACATTACATGCCCAGACTGTGCCACTGTGCCATTACATGCCCCCATATTGCCACTGTGCCATTACATGCCCCCACATTGCCACTGTGCCATTACATGCCCCCACATTGCCATTGTGCCATTACATGCCCCCACATTGCTATCACTTGCCCCTCACTTGCCTCTCACTGTGTCATCACTTGCCCCCACTGTGCCTGAACTTGTTGCCCCCCCCCCCCCCCAGTGCAATAACACTCACTTTTTTTTTTTCCAGCGGTGACAGTCCCCCATGCTGCGAGCGCGAGCGTGAATGATTTCAAAGCCGCGCCTTCTCTTCAGAGTGTTCTGTGATAGGCGGCACACAAATTTTCCCAGCAGCGCCTCTGTTCTGTTTCCGCCTATCACGGACGTCTTCTCATCTCTTCCGAGGATGAGAAGGCATCTGTGATAGGAGGAACACAGAACCGAGGCGCTGCTGGGAAGATTTTTGTTCCTCCTATCACAGAACACTCTGAAGAGAAGGCGCGGCTTTGAAATCATTCACGCTCGCGCTCGCAGCATGGGGGACTGTCACCGCTGGGAAAAAAAAAGTGAGTATTGAGACCGTACCCGGCGTATAAGACGACCCCCGACTTTGGATGCATGTTTTTGCATCCAGAAAGTCGTCTTATACGCCGGAAAATACGGTATATAATCTTGTATTGTCTATTTTTGTTTCATAATCAGTAACAAGTGTCTAATGTACATAAGAGGGCATGACATTATATTCTCCACAGATAGAATCTGCACTGGGGGTACAAGTGGATCAGATTGGAGAATATGAGTGTGATAAGGCACAGTGCAGCCACAAGACTGGATGTATTACTGGGAAAACCTACAAACACATGCCCACTATGATCAGATCCCCCAACGTCTCCTTCGGATCAGTGACTGTGGTGACACAAGTCCAGTGCTCCTGTGCTGCCCGAGAGTATCGGCATCTATCCTGCTCCTCCTATCCAGTCAACCCATGCATTAATGGAGGCACCTGCATAGACACTGCACTTGGATACAGGTAAGCTATGGATTATGCTAATAAGCAAAAAAAATACGTGAATGTTTCCACACTGCAATTTTATCCAGGAGACAATACAATCAGAAAATGTTCTCTGATTACCTCAGTCTGAATGTTGTGTAAAATACTGTAGCCAAATTCCAGAGAAATCCTCACTAGTGGGGAGGGTCTTATTTATGAAACATGTGCAGGACAACTTTTCTAATGTGACACTAATTACATTCTGCGAGAGGAAAAACTGCGCTAAACAATAAAAAATGTAATTAATATAGATCAAAGGCAGCAATTTGATGGGATAAACACAAACAACATAATACAAATAAAAACTGCGCCAATAAAAATAAACTAGCAACTAGGTGCTAGTACAAAAATACCAAAGAATAAAGGGCCAGATTCACATAGAATACGGCGTAACGTATTGCATTTACGTTACACCGCCGCAAGTTTTATGGGCAAGTGCTTGATTCACAAAGCACTTGCCTGTAAACTTGCGGCGGCGTAGCGTAAATCTGTCCGGCGCAAGCCCGCCTAATTCAAATGGGGCGTGTATCATTTAAATTAGGCGCGTTCCCGCGCCGAACGTACTGCGCATGCTCCGTTTTGAAATTTCCCGCGAAATGACGTTGCACCGATGTAATTTTTTGAAAGGCGACGTGCGTTACGTCCTTTCCTATTCACGGACGACTTACGCAAAAAAAAAAAAAAAATTCGATACGGGAACGACTGCCATACTTTAACATGGCAAGTCTGAATATAAGCCAAGAAATAGCAGCCGTAACTATACCCCGGGAAAAGCCGACTAGCGACGACGTAAGAGAATGCGTCGAACGCTCGTACCTTAGTGGATCGCCGTAAACAGCTAATTAGCATACCCACCCACCCAGTGGGCGCCAAAGTATTACACCTACGATCCGAAGGCGTACGAAGCCGTACGCCTGTCGGATCGAAGCCAGAAGCCGTCGTATCTTGGTTTGAGGATTCAAACTAAAGATACGACTCGGCAAATTTGAAAATACGCCGGAGTATCAGTAGATACGCCGGCGTATTTCAGCTGTGAATCTGGCCCAAAGTCTTTAAATCCCAAATCTAAATAAATAGTTAGGGTTGCAAATGAAAAAAAGTCCCAAATGTGTAGAGTGGATCACATCAGAGCCCACAGACAGGACAAACAGCACCACCGTGAATTGGACTTCTGTGAAGAAACCACCACCTTATGGAAAGCCGCTTACCGGAACAAACAGGCTCATAAGCAATAAGCATAAATCCATCCGAGCGTTGAGACACCGGACTGCAGGGATTCCAATGAACAGATATACAATGATGAGCTAAATGCTCGTAGAGAAAAGGTCCCGGTTCATGGGTACAGAGAAAAAACAGACCATAGTGTAATTCCATAATTTTTTTTATAAAAACAAGAAAGAATCGTACTTACAAACACGAAGAGTTTAAAAGCATATATAAACAGATGCCGGCCAGCACTATAGGAGGCCTTCCTCCTACCGTTGAGAGCGGTGACGTCAGTGTACGCCATCCCAGACGCGTTTCGTCATCAACAGACGTCCGCGCTCAACGGAAGGAGGAAGGGCTCCTATAGTGCCGGCCGGCATCTGTTTATATATGCTTTTAAACTCTTCGTGTTTTTAAGTACGATTCTTTCTTGTTTTTAGTACATTTTTTACAGAATTACACTATGGTCCGTTTTTTCTCTGTACCCATGAACCAGGACCTTTTCTCTACGAGCATTTAGCTCATCATTGTATATCTGTTCATTGGAATCCCTGCAGTCCGGTGTCTCAACCCTCGGATGGATTTATGCTTATTGCTTACGAGCCTGTTTGTTCCGGTAAGCGGCTTTCCATAAGGTGGTGGTTTCTTCACAGAAGTCCAATTCACGGTGGTGCTGTTTGTCCTGTCTGTGGGCTCTGATGTGATCCACTCTACACATTTGGGACTTTTTTTCATTTGCAACCCTAACTATTTATTTAGATTTGGGTTTTAAAGACTTTATTCTTTGGTATTTTTGTACTAGCACCTGGTTGCTAGTTTCTTTTTATTGGAGCAGTTTTTATTTGTACTAATTACATTCTAACATCCAAAGCAGACTTGCCAATCTGATTGGTGGTTGGAAAGAGATTCTTAGTACAATGGACAGGGTTCACAGTTGCTAAATTAATGCATCCCCGAAATGTGTTCCCAAGCAACATTATCCTAGAATTGCGCATAGGCATGGTTTCTACCAAGGGGGGAAATCTGAAGAGGTGTGTGTCTTTCAATGCCTTCCAACCACCAGTCTCACAGCTACACTCTATGTGGACACCTGTGTTGGTGGCTGCAGTGGCAGTTCCAGCCACATGTTTCCTCTTACTATATACTCATTGTACAAAGATTTTAGTCTGTGAGTGTTTTACTTTTTACTTTTAACATTAAAGACAGCTACACAACCTCAGTGTGCTCCTTCTTGATCTTTGATATTTTATTTTTTTAAGAACAGCCTTTTCTGTTTCTCTCTGTTCTTCAAGGCAAGACCATTTGTCATTTCTTCATCCATAAACTGATTATATTGTATGTAGCTGTGATGTTTGGGGGTTGTTTAGCTCAAATCTAGCACCCAAAAGTTGAAGAAAAGGTGGCAACTCTGCTGCAGCATTCAAGTTTCGGACATTATTAGTGGTCATCTTACTGGCTGATATGGCTAGTGTGGCTCTGCTGTGACTGGAAATGTTTGGAAACCATCCTGTGCTTCCTTTTTCTGTCTTGCACAAACCCAGGCTTGAGGAATTTACATCATTTGTGTTTGGCAAAGGATATTACTGTATAATAATAATAATAATAATGTTTACACTTATATAGCGCCAATTACAGCGTTGTCGCTGTGTCTAAGCGCTGATAATGGTTGTCATTATTACCCAACTCAATGGTACTGGTATGCTAATATAATTTTCAGCAATAGGAATAAAAACCCACACATTCAACTTTCTTGTGTTAAGATGAAGCTGTGCTTTGCTCCTCAGATGTGAATGTCCACCTGCGTACCATGGACCTGAGTGTCAGCAGACAAAACGCTCCTTTACTGCCCCTGCATATGCCTGGTTTCCACCCCTGCAGCTCTGCTATGAAAGTCAGATTTCTCTGGACTTCATCACTGACGTACCTGATGGCCTTCTGCTGTACAATGGTCCCATGTCCGCCAGCAGTCGTGGAGACTCGGGGGATTTCATCGCTCTGGGTGAGGATGCCTTTTGCTGAGTAACTGCACCATAGAACAGATATTGCCATTATTGAATAAACTTCTTTCTCTACTTTAACCACTTAAAGACCTCAGGTGTTTTTCAGATTTGGTGTTTGCAAGACTAAAACAGTTTTTTCTGCTAGAAAATTACTTAAAACCCCCAAACATTATATATTTATTTTTTCTAACACCCTAGAGAATAAAATGGCGGTCATCGCAATACTTTTTGTCACACCGTATTTGCGCAGCAGTCTTACAAGCGCACTTTTTTGGGAAAAAAATCACTTTTTTTAATTAAAAAATAAGACAACAATAAATTTGGCCCAATTTTTTTATATATTGTGAAAGATAATGTTACGCCGAGTAAAATGATACCCAACATGTCACGCTTTAAAATTGCGCCCGCTCGTGGCATGGCGTCAAACTTTTACCCTTAAAAATCTAGATAGGCGACGTTTAAAAAATTCTATAAGTTGCATTTTTTGAGCTACAGAGTAGCTCTAGGGCTATAATTATTGCTCTCGCTCTAACGATCGCGGCGATACCTCACTTGTGTGATTTGAACACCGTTTTCATATGCGGGCGCTACTCGCGTATGCGTTCGCTTCTGCGCGCGAGCTCGTCAGGACGGGGCGCTTTAAAAAAAATTTTTTTTTGTTTTCTTATTTAATTTTATTGATTTTATTATTTTTTACACTAAAATATAAAAAACAAAAAAAAAATGATCACTTTTATTCCTATTACAAGGAATGTAAACATCCCTTGTAATAGAAAAAAGCATGACAGGTCCTCTTAAATATGAGATCTGGGGTCAAAAAGACCTCAGATCTCATATTTAGGCTTAAATGCAAAAAAAAAAAAAAAAAAAAAGGAAAATTTGTCATTTAAAAAAATTACAGAAAAAAAATTGTCTCTTTAAGAGGCTGGGCGGGACTGACGTTTTGACGTCACTTCCGCCCAGCAGAGCTATGAGGACGGGTGGGGGCCATCTTGCCCTCACTCAAGTCCTCACTCTCCAGGCGGCAGCATCGGATCTCCTCCGCCGCTACCGACGGCTCGGGTAAGCGGCGGAGGGCGCGGAAAAGCGGCGGGAGGGGGGGGCCCCTCTCCCGCCACCGATAACGGCGATCTCGCGGCGAATCCGCCGCGGAGACCGCCGTTATCGTTTACACGGCCGCCCGCTGAAAACATGGATATCTCAGTTGTGGCAGCAGCTGCTGCCGTTACTGAGATATCCATGTTTAAAAAGAGGACGTACATATACAGTGGAGGGTCCTTAAGTGGTTAAGGTGCAAAAAGCAAAACAAATTAGTCCATAATACAATGAATATGAAATCTCCTTATTACTTATAAAGTCCAACTCCAAAGAAAACATTTTTTGTGGATAGAGCAGTAAATAATTAATACCTCTTCAAAGCTAACATAAAAGCTTTAGGCTGGGTTCACACATATGTGAATTAGATGCGGTTTTCTTTGCATCCAATTCGCATGACAGGAGAGTGTGACTGGCTCTCAATGGAGCCAGTTCACACATCTCCGGGGAGGCCGCAGTCCGCCATTACATCAGGACCATAGACCACTAGAGCTTGGGGGAGAAGACACTGCGGGGACTGGTGTAGGTATGAGGAGGAGCAAGAGGAGTAAATGTTGTTTTATTGCCCCTATAGACTTAAAGTGATATTAAACCTTTGCTTCTTTTTACAAAAAATAATAAAAAAGTTATACTCACCTGCTCTGTGCAGAGGTTTTTCACAAAGCAGCCCGAGTCCTGGGTCGGGTCTTCAACCGGTGCTCCATACAGGCTCGCTCCCGAGCCATCCTGTCTTCGTCCATTGACACAGACAGGGCAGCTCGGCCTTGCACCCTGCTCCCTCGTCACAGATTTTGATTGACAGCAGTGGGAGCCAACAGCTTCCTTTGCTATCAGTCTACTCGGTGAGGAGGGACAAAGCCTGGAGAGCCACTGCTCACATGCACAGAGCTGGATAGAGATCAGGTCAGTATAAGGGGGGGTCAGTGGGGGTTCTGTGATTTAGAAAGGTTTCTTACATTAATGCATAGGATGCATTAACCAGTTGCAGACACAGAGCACGCTAGACACCCCCAAACAAAATGTCATCATTGTACACAGGGTGTGTCTAGTACGTCCAGTCCTTCTGCTCTGCTGCCAGGATCCCCCTGTCACAGTACACAGCAATTGTGAAATGCCGAGTACACAGAGAAGGTCCCGGCAATTGGAGCTGTAAAAAAAGCAGTCTGGCAATGTTTATAAACAACATTGCTCAGCTGTGAATACAGTAAGCTACAATGAAACATTGTTTCATTTTGTATCTTTCTGTTTATTCATCTACAGATCAAAGGGATGAACTCCCATCTGCAGATGAAGTCAGTTAAAGCAACCTGTGTTTTACCTGTTCTTCAATAAACTTTTTTCTGGATAAAAAAAAATAAGTTTTTTTTTCACTTGCCTGTGACATCCATACAATTAATAATGTGGTTGTCACCAGGACAGAAAGGCCCAGCCAGCAATAAAAATATCATCAGACTAAACCTTTTTCACTCAAATGTGTTTTTGTGTGTGTTCTGATTGGAGAGATTTCCTGTCACTTCCTGCCCTGACAGGAAGTGAGCCGAATTTCCCAATTAGGAACAAAGACAGCAATTAAAAAATTACAAAGGCTGTACTCCTTCCCCCTTCTATCCATAACAAAATATAAATTTGGGCTCTAAGCTTAGTAAATGATGTGCTGAGAAGAAAGTCACTGCACACCGGAGAGATCACTTAGTCTACGACTAAGCCCTATAGGTGAAAGCGTTGGAAGCGTGGTCCTAGATGAGGGCTGTCAATGTGGATATCCTTCCCAATAAGAATAGGACACCAGTGATCCCTCTGGTGTACAGCTGCTTTCTTTTTAGCACTTGGTCGGCAAGCCGTGATGGCTTCTACAACCCACCGACACCCGGGTTTAAAGGTGGGAGTGTGGAGGAGCAGCTTGGAATTAATTTGTCTTAGCAAATTATGTATTGATCATATGTTAATTTTGTGCTTCTCTTATTTAGTGCTTCACAATGGATCTCTTTCCCTCTCTGTTAACCATGGTTCTGGATCTCTCTTCCTGAAGTTTGGAAAAAAAGCCAATGTGTTAGATCAGCGCTGGCATAACCTAAAGATCATGAGCAATGGCAAGGTATAGCCAATGGATATAAATGTAGCAACGGGGACAACCTGTTTTCTAATCTACATAAAGACAGGGAGGCGCTCATTGGTGGTACAAGGCACTTTTATTTCCTTTGTTATCATGTTTTTTAGACTAAACGTATGTGTTACCACCTTGCCTTTGTACTAATATCAGAAAAATTGTGTTTTCTCATAGTATATACTGTATTAGCTTCTGAGTCTAGACTAGTGATGCTGGGACTAAGTTGATATCAGAAATTCAGTTATAGCTGGGGTTGAACTGTATGGAGCAATGTCTTTGCTCAACCTTACCAACTATTAGCTAGATTCGGGTACAGCCGCCTATCTTTAGGTTGGCGTAGCGCATCCCATTTGCACTATGCCGACGTAACATAGTGAGGCAAGTACTGTATTCACAAAGCATTTGCCTCCTAAGTTACGTCGGCGTAGCGCAAATGGCCCAGTGTAACCCCGCCTAATTCAAAATAGGCAGGTAGGGGGCGTGTTGTATGGTAATGAATTCACGATTCATTACCATACATGTAAATGAAGCGCCGATTGTGAATGAATGAATGAATGAAAAACTTATATAGCGCGGCGCATGCGAACTGAATCGCCTCTGGGCGCTTGATGTTTCGTGTCTCATGACATCAAAAGAGCAGAGTTTTGATCTGTCTTCTGAAAGTCAGGTGGTTTTCCTCCAACCGAACGCTGGTTGGTAAAGCGTTCCATAGTCTCGGACCTTGAAAAGCAAACCTTCTTTCTCCTTTGGACTTGTATTTGGTTTTTGGCACCTTGACCAGATTTTGGTCAGTGGATCGCAGAACGCGATTAGAATTGTGAGGTTCTATCTTGTCGCAAAGATATTGCGGCGCCTTCCCATGGATGCACTTATGTGTCAGGCAGAGTGCTTTAAATAAAATTCTGTCTTTTACTGGCAACCAGTGAAGGGTTCTCAGTGAAGGTGAGATTGATTTCCAGGGTTTTTTCCCAGTCACCAGTCTGGCGGCCGTATTCTGTACGACTTGCAGACGAGCGATTTGGTACTTTGGGAGCCCGAGGTAAAGGGCATTTGCATAGTCCAGTCTGGAATTCACAATTGTTCCCACCACGACTGCTACGTCTTCTTTGGGGATAAATGGAATAAGTCTGCGTAGTAGGCGCAACAAATGGTGCGCTCCGCTGACTACTGACCCTATTTGTGCGTCCATTGTCATGAAGGTGTCGAAGATGACCCCGAGACTTTTGACTTTGGAGCTAGGGGTGATGCTTTGGCCCAGAATGGGCGGCGGTGTCCAGGTTGTTGCCAGTTG
Source organism: Rana temporaria (assembly GCF_905171775.1). Lineage (NCBI taxonomy): Eukaryota > Metazoa > Chordata > Amphibia > Anura > Ranidae > Rana > Rana temporaria. The sequence continues at coordinate 359,456,561 of NC_053493.1, forward strand.
ACTCTTTCGGCTGGCGTGAAACATAAGAAGTTCTGTTTTTGAACTGTTGAGTTTAAGATAACTCTTAGTCATCCAGTTTTCTATCGAAGAGAGACATTTCTCTAAACTGAGATGATGATCCTTTTTGTTGCAGATGCGAAAATACAATTGCGTATCGTCTGCATAAGAGTGATAGAGTAGTTCTTGGCTACTGATAATATCAAAGAGAGGGCGAAGATAGATGTTGAACAGTACCGATGACAGGGGGGATCCTTGGGGGACTCCACATGGCACCGTGCGTTTTTCCGACGTGAAAGATCCCAGTTTCACTGTTTGTGATCGGTTTTCAAGAAAGGAGGAAAACCATGGTAAATCACCTTCTGCGATTCTGGCTACCTCGGCCAGTCGCATCAGTAACATTTTGTGGTCTACTGTGTCAAAGGCTGCGCTTAGGTCCAGCAGAACCAGGAGACAGGATTCTCCCTCGTCTGCGGCCTCGAGGGCATCGTCCCATATTTTGAGTAAGGCCGTTTCTGTCCCGTGTCCGGGACGGAAACCTGATTGAAATGGATCGAGTAGATTGTGGGTATCCAGATGCTGTTGCAGCTGTTGTACCACTATTTTCTCCATTATCTTGGAGAGAACATTTAGGCCTGTTATGGGGCGGCGGTGAGTTGGGTCCTTGGGATCCAAGTTAGGTTTTTTCAAGATGGGCTGGATTGTGCCCTCTTTCAGCAGGGATGGCACTATGCCTTCCTTAAATGACTGATTTATAAGCTGTGTGATGGGAGGCGCCAGAATGTCGGCACATTCCTTCAGCAGCTTGGTGGGAATGATGTCATTGGGTGCTGTGCTGTTCCGCAACGCACCAATGATATTTTTGGTGGTATCGATGGAGATGGGTTCCAGAGTGAACTTAGTTGATTGCAGAAGGTTTCTGTTGGTGTTTTGTAGTTGATTGAAGAGGGGGCTGAGGGGGGTATTATTTTGCAGAATACTTACCCGGATTCTTTCGATTTTGTCGATGAAGAAATCCGATAGTTCATTACAGAACTCTTGGGTGTCTGAATTGGGGACTTCAAGACATCCCGAATTCATGGTCTGGGTGACCATCTTGAAGAGTTCTCGGGGGCGGTTCATGGCGCTGTTAATCCTCATAGAAAAATGATGTTTCTTGGCTTTGAAGATTTCTTTATGATATTGTGTTGTTATTGCCTTGTAGATGATGAGGTGATCTTCTGAAGGGCTTCTTTTCCAGGCGGCTTCCGCCCTTCTGCGCTCTTGCTTCAGTAGGGACAGCTGGTTGTTGAACCAGCCGGACTTTTTTTTCCGGATGCGGACTTTGCGTTTCGGTGCTACTAAGTCGGCTGATTGTAGCAGAGCTGCATTTATGGCATCCAGTGTATCTGAGGCTGTTAACTGAGGATGAATAGCTTCGATTCGGTTTCCCAAGGTAGATTTGAAGAGTTCCGAATGGAGCTTCTTCTGAGATCTAGCCCAGTGTATTGTCACCGGCTTGGGTGCTTTTATAACTGGTGGAATTTTGGAAATTATGAAACTAATTGCATGGTGGTCTGTCCATGGCAAAGGTTCATTTCCCAAAATGTTTATTTTCAGATTTTGTCTGAAAATTAGGTCGAGTGTGTGACCTGAAGCATGTGTTGGCCCGCATATACATAAGTTGCTGTAGTCCTAATCCTTCCAGGTGATCGATGCAGGCATCCGCAATGGGATCCTGTGAGGAGTTGGCCCACAGATTGAAGTCCCCGAGCAGCAAAAGATGTTTGCTGTTAAGGGTATAAGTGGATATGAACTCCGTTAATGATGGTAGAAGCTGCGATTTTGGCCCAGGTGGCCTATAGCAGAGGAGAACGTGAACAGTCTCCTGGGGGGAAGTTTGAAGTTGAAGAGTAAGGGTTTCTATAAATGGAAGAGGATTTTGAAGGACCGGCTTAGTGATTGTAATGTGATTCTTGTGGATCACCGCCAGGCCTCCTCCTCTTTGCCCTATTCTGTTTTCCGTTATAATTCGATAATTTTCTGGCACCAATTCTCCAAGAATGGTGTTGCAGTCGTCTGAAAGCCAGCTTTCTGTGATAAAGAGGCAGTCTAGATCGTTTTGTAGTAAGAAATCGTGGATTTCTGATCGGTGTTTTACTGCCGATCTTGTGTTGATCAAAGCACATGATATGTGCTTGAGCTGGGTTAAATGGTTGAAATTTTTGATGGTCGATCGTTGATCGAATCTCAAAAGTTGGTCTATTTTTAAGGCCTTTTTGGTGACGGCTGGTAATACTGTTGCGAATTGTCTCAGACCCCAAATCGTTTCTGCAGAGTATCGCAGTTTAACCATTGTTGCCAGTCACCGGGGGGGGGGGGGGGGATTAATTGCAATAGAGGGAAGATTCGCTGAATCCTCTCGCTTGGCCTTGGTCCAGAGGAAGGCAAAAAAAACCCTGGCAGTGCTAAGCCAATTTGCTGCCGCAGGGAAAAAAATTCCTTCCTGATCCCTGAAAGGCGATCGGACGAAACCCTGGATCAAGTACTGTTTGGAATGGGGGGGGGGAAGGGGGGGAAGAAGGGTGTCACTGTAGCTGAGGAGTACCAAGATGGCCGCCGACCGGGCCACAGGCCTCAGGTTTGGGGGCTGTTTGGCTTGGTGGGTATGAGCTGGTTGTTAATCCAGGGGAGGATAGGATCCTCCAGGGATAGGGGGATGATCCCTGACAATTCCAGGAAAATTTCCAGGCTGTCAGTGCTCCTTTTTGCGGCGCGCTGCTAGGCCGCGGCTGAAGCCGCGGTCTTTCCTAATTGCGGCGGCCGCGAATAAGGCCTGGTCTGGCGCTGATGCGGGAAAGAGCCGCAGATCGCCAGAAAAAAGACTGATTGGGGTGCATGCGGCTCTAAGAGAAGGTAAACAGCCGCAATTTGGATCGCTGGAGTGGCTGTCCTGAAAAGGACGGTCACTAGCGATTCCTGGGGGTGGAAAGATGGCCCTGAAAGACAGGGTCTTACCTGAAGAGAGGGGCCCACGAAGGGAAGGAAGGAGCCGGTCCTATGGGCTGCAAGTTGATTCATGCAGCAAAGATTGTAGGAGCCTGCCTGCCTGTCTGCGGTGTCTAGCTGGCTATCTGTCTGGTCCCTGGACTGTACGGCGCATGTGCGTGCATGCTCAGTATCACGTTGCAAATACTCCTTGCTTTCGACGTGAACGTAACCTATGCCCAGCCCCATTCTGAATCGGCTTACGCAAACGGCGTAAACAACGTGAAATTCGACGGCTGTCCGATGTCCATACTTAACATTGGCGGCGTATCTTATATGCGACGGCCCTGCATACGTTCGTGAATAGGCATATCTTGATCATTTGCATATTCTCTGCGTAAATCGACGTACACGCCCCTAGTGGCCAGCGTAAATATGCAGCTAAGATACGACGGCGTAGGAGACTTACGCCGGTTGTATCAGAGAAGCGTATCTCAATTTGAGCATACCGCTTAAAGATACGACGGCGTGGATTTGGACTTACGACGGCGTATCTACTGATACGCCCTCGTAAGTCTTTATGAATCTAGCTATATATATTTACAGCATTCCCACTTAAAATGAAGAAACAGGGTTTGTTGGGCCACCAGATCATAGCACGTGTTTTTATATACTTTTTATTACCTTCAGGAATACAATTTTAAAATGTTAACCTTTTATATATTTATTTGTTTTTAGTCAACAAAATATGAGCTAAGACATTACCAGTTAAAAAGGGGCACCCTCGGGACTCCACTATAGTTCTGATACCGCGTACACACGACCGTTTTTAATGTCATGGAAAAAAACAACGTTTTTCTCGATGTGATTCTTGTCAAGCCTGCCTTGCACTCACATGATCGTGATAAAAAATGCTTGAACATGATCGTGATAAAAAATGCTTGAGTAAAGCGCAGTGACGTACAACACGTACAACGGCACTATAAAGGGGCAGTTCCATTCGAATGGCGCCACCCTTTGGGCTTGATTATGCAAATTTCCCTTCTCATAACTTGCTTCTGAGCATGCACATTTTTTCCCCGTCATTAAAGCTTACGCACGACCATTTTTCACGACGAGAAAAAAAATGACGACGTGAAAAAAGAGCATGTTCTAAATTTTTAATGCCCATTTTCTCGTCGAGAAAAATGCTCTGGAGCCTACACACGATCGTTATTAATGACCAATTTAAAAAATTGCATTTTTCTCATCATGAAAAATGGTCGTGTGTACGCGGCATTAGTCACTTTAATACTATATATCAAATAGTGCTCCACACAAACACTTTGGGCTTGATTTACCAAAGGCAAATAGATTGTGCGCTTTGCAAGTGCAGTTGTTCCAGCGCTTAGTAAATGAGGTAAAGCTCTCCTGACTTCCATCATCCAATCATGTGCAGGCAAAAATGTTGTTTTTTATTTTCCTTGCATGTGATTGGGTATTCTTTGTAAAGTGAAGCTTTACCTCATTAACTAAGATCTGCAGCAACTGCGCTAGCAGAGTGAAACTGCATGTGCAAAGTGAACTATTTGCCTTTAGTAAATCACCCCGTGTTAACCACATGCAGACCGTCATTGTACGTCGGCTGTTTGATGTTAAATACAGGGGTTTTTATGTTTATGTGGGATAATTCAAAGATTTATGTGGGATAATTCAAAAATTGGGACCTGTTTGTGGATACTTTTCTCTTTTAGCCATAGCTGAGCAAATATGAAAAGGAATGGAAAAAAAACTCTGCTCTGCTAAACCAATGAACATATCTTTCTGTGGCTCGTGGGTTGGTCATACTGAAATCATGACTCCCACTTATTGGCTGTCTCAGAAGCAGCTTAAATTCCACTGATTGTCTGACCTAGACACAGGTTCATTTTCACTAATTGGCTGACCCAGAAACACCATGACTTCCACTGATTGACTGGCTCAGGCAAAGCTTAACTTCCACTGATTGGCTGGCCCAGACACAACATAACTTCCACTGATTGGTTGACCCCGACACAGCTTATCACTGATCTCAAAAGACAATAAAGTAATTGCAAAGGACTAAATAAAATAAAGTTCCTGATAATGAAGGACAGTTTCCAACCCTATCTACAGCTATATGTTTGTTTATAATATTACTAATTTGTCAAATATTTTGTCATTAGAGGGTGAAGATGACCCTTGATAACTGCTTGGGAGACCTGGTGAGTGAAGACTCTGATGGATTACATGCAGACTGGTCATGGTGTGAAGTGTCTGGAGAGACGCCTGGGAGCAAGAGGTAATAAGATAACTGTAATGTAAAAACATAATTAAAAATGGAAGTTATAGTTATTTAACTGCTGATCACATGTCCTCCAAGTCAGAAACCATGAATCAGACCAAGACAGAAGTACAGTTAAATCACACTTGTTTAATCATAAAAGTAAATAGAAAAAACATAGTCAAAACATAGCATAATACTCGGTAACCGGAACGGATAGTCAGACTAGCTAGAAAGTCAGGAAGCCAGGGATCAGCGTAGTGGAACAGCAAGCAGGATCTGGAGCCAGAAGCAATGTCAGCCAAGCTAGTTTTTAACAGGAACGCAGGCGATATTCTCTGTGATGTGACCAAGGCGAAGGCAGAGATCATCTGGGCTGGACGACTTAAGTAGGCAGGACTGACGAGCAGGATATCATCAACGGGTGAGTCACTGTGGAGAGATAGGAGCTGGCAATTAGCTGACAGCTGAGCGGCCAGCTCAGAGAAAGAAGAGCTGAGCCCAGCCCTGACACTCCATTTATCTTCTATTGTACAAACCGAAAAAAAGTGTGCCTAAAGCCAAAACTGTTTTTAATGTATTTCAGATAGAGTGGTGAGGGGTTAGAACCCCTATAGGGTTTCTATTGCTGTCTGTGTCCCCACTGGGAGATTCACCTTCTCCATTTGTCCTAGTGACCACTGTGCCCTTTATCTAGCAAATATTAGCAATCTAATGGTTGTAACCCTTTAAGTGCTTTCTCCCCAAGCACACCACTGTGGAAATGAGCCCTTTCTGTGAATTTTTGTCACCATTGTCTCTGGAACAGACCGTGTGGGAAATTTCCTCTATGGAACACAATGGGCAAAGAAAAACTAGATAGGGGTTTTAACCATTCTTCACTGTTTTCAAAATTAAAAAGGGCCCACTCATGACACTGTATTACCTCAAAATGCAGCAACGCGCATAGAGCAGTGGCTCAGCCCTGCCCCTACTCTCTCCTCATTGGCTCTGATTGACAGCAATGGGAGCCAATGGCTACTGCTGCTGTGTTTCAGCCAATGACAACTGGATTGAGAGAGGGCTCAGGTGAGTATTAGGGGGAGCAGCAGAAGGTTTTTACCTTCATGCATAGAATGCATGAAGGTAATAAACCTTCAGCCTTACAACTACGTTAATATTATATATAGTCAGGGCTTTTTTTCAGCGGGAATGTGGGGGAACGCAGTTCCGGCACCTCTAGCACTGAATGTATGTGATGTCAAGGGGTGCTGGGTTGTGCTACAGTGTCTATTGCTGCTGGGGGATATAGTGTTGCTGGAAGGGATCTATTTTTGCAGGGGGAGGGTCTATTGTTGCGGAGGAGGTACAGGGGCGGACTGACAACTCATGGGGCCCCCGGACAATAGGAGATTATGGGGACCCCGGGCAAAAGGAGATTATGGGCCACACAGTACACACACACACACATACAGTACGCATACACAGTATACATACACACACACACTCATTAAAAAGGTACTGGAGAGACGGGGCAGCTATAATCTTGGGATTTTTCGACCAGAAGGATGTCGGTAAGGGACATTTCAGGGACAGATGTAAAAAAAAAAAAAAAAACACAGATTTTTACATTGCTGATGCTGGCAACCCTGATGGTGGCATGGGGCCCTCGGGTAGTGCCTGAGAGCCAAAATGGTAAGTCCGCCCCTAAGGATTGTTGCTGGGGTGGGTCTTATGTTGCTGGGAGAGTCCGTTGTTGCCTGGAGGGATCTACTGTTGAGGGAGAATTCTATTGTAGCTGGCTGTTGAATGGTCTATCGAAACTGTCTGCAGGGAGATCTTTTGTTGCTGCTGGGGGTCTGTTGTTGCTAGGGGGGGGGTTATTTTGTTGAGGGTGGTCTATTGTTGCTGGTGGATCTATTGTTGCTGGGGGTCTATTGTTATTGGCTGCAGGGGATCTAGTTTACTGCTTTTCTTGTTATGATTAACAAATTAAAGGGGCAGTACTAGGAGGTGGGTAGGAGGTGGGACCAAGGAACGGTGCTCGGAGGTAGGTAGTGGTGAAGACGAGGTAAGACGGGGCAAGTCCAAAAGGAAGAGTTCCTGCACCTATTCTCTGAGGAAAAAAAACCCTGTATACAGTATCAAGTAAGCAAGATTTTACTAGGTTTCCTGCAACCAAATTTGCTTTATCATAATCTGTGAATTGTATTGATTTTGAATATTAACTGTAAACTGCATTTGCATCTTGTTTTCTAGATTCCTCAATGTTTACCAGCCCCTGCAGCTTGGAGGAGTAAAGAATATACCAGGCAGTATTCATTCATCCATCCACTTCACAGGGTTTTCTGGCTGCATCAGAAATCTGCAGGTGGATAGTAAGGTAAGATATGATTGAGGTGTACGTTTAATAAACCGCGATAAGCCGAGATCATGATGATCACGGCTTATCACAGAGCATTGCCGATTTAATAAACGGAGATAAGGAGCAGAGAACACATTCTCCACTTCACATCACAGCACATGGATGTTTTGTCACAAACGGCCAGTTTAATAAACCGAGATCTGAAGATTTCACCTGAAATATCTCCCTTCCAGATTCACCAGCTCAGAGGTGGAGAATCTGGGAGAGAAGCTGGTGTGATAAGAGGAAGAAGGCTTATTTCTTCCTAATTTCAACACCAGTGGGTTCAAAATGAATATTAACAACAATATACACGTGTATATAGATTGGGGGCCATATTCTCAGTAGAGTTACGGCAGAGTATCCGCGTAACCGTCCCTTACGTCGTTTGCGTAAGCGTAAGGTTACCCCTGCTATATGAGGGGTAACCTTACGCCAGTCCCATGTATACCATGTTAAGTATGGCGTCGGGTCCGCGCCGTCTTTTCCCGTCGGGTACGTCGTTTTCCTAAGTCGTTCTTGAATACGACATTACGTCAATGACGCACACGTCGGCGTCATTGACGTTTTCCGCTGAGAACTGGAGCATGCGCACTGGGCTATTTTTAGCCCGGCGCATGCGCAGTTCGATCGAAACGGGGGCGTGCCCCCTTTGAAATACGCAGGGATACGCCGGGCCTTTTACACTACGCCTCTGCAAACTACGGAGCAAGTGCTTGAGGAATACGGCACTTGCTCCAGTAAGTTGCGGCGGCGTAGTGTAAATAGCTTACGCGAGGCCGCCGCAGATTATTGGAGAATCTGGCCCACTGTGTATATGTGTGTGTGTGTGTGTGTATGTATGTATATATATATATATATATATATATATATATACACATATATATATACATACATACATACAGTATCTATATAACACGTGCACACATATATACAGTGGGCCAGATCCACGAAGAAGTTACGTCGGCGTATCTATTGATACGCCGTGTAACTTCTAGGATGCTCCGGCGTATCTTTGTTTTGTATCCACAAAACAAGATACATCTGAAGCTGGGCTAGATCCGACTGGCGTACGTCTTAGTATGCCGTCGGATCTAAGGTGCATATTTACGCTGGCCGCTAGGTGGCGCTTCCGTCGATTTCCGCGTCGAGTATGCAAATTAGCTAGATACGCCAATCCACAAACGTACGTCCGGCCGGCGCATTTTTTTACGTAGTTTCCGTAAGACTTTTTCCGGCGTAAAGTTACCCCTGCTATATGAGGCGTAGCCAATGTTAAGTATGGACGTCGGGCCAGCGTCAAATTTTCCGTTGTTTACGTCTTTTGTGTAAAACGTTAGGGTTGCCAACTCATCCCTTTAAAACAGAACACATATTAATTACACAGGTTCTGTGGCTGATTAAGGAGGTAATTAAACTCACTTGGTTCCTTATTTGCATTAAATTAGCCCCAGAACCTGTGTAATTAATATGTGTTCTGTTTTAAAGGGATGAGATGGCAACCCTTTAAAACGTTCGCGAATAGGGCTTTGCGTAGAATTACGTTCACGTCGAAAGCATTGGCTTGTTGCGGGTTAATTTGGAGCATGCGCACTGGGATACCCCCACGGACGGCGCATGCGCCATTAAAAAAAAACGTCATTTACGTGGGGTCAATAGGAATTACCATAAAACACGCATCTTATCCATTTGAATTGCGCGCCCTTACGCCGACACAGTTACACTACGCCGCCGTAACTTACGGCGCAAATTCTATGTGGATACGGAAAATACGCTGTAAGTTACGGCAGCGTAGTGTATGTGAGATACACTACGCCGGACTTACAAATGCGCTGCGCTACGTGGATCTGGGCCAATGTCTATACAAAAAGGAAGAAGCACCATACTGATGGGTTTTGCCTTTTATGCAATATTGGGGGTTAAATTCAATTGCAGATTATTTTACATTTGGAATCTTACTAATCAATTTGTTACTGAAATATAGCACAAATATGTGGATTTTGGTGGTCCATTCTTATGTACAAATGCAAAGTCTTAAATGGTATTTATTTTCGGAAGTAGAATTAACCAACTGAATTGTTTTGTGTTTTTGGAGATGTATGATTTGGAGAAGCCCCTGGAATCGGTGAACAGTGCTGCAGGATGTGCTGTGACAGATGAGCAGTGCAGTAGAATTAGATCGCCACCTTGTGGAAAACATGGATACTGCATAAGTGATCAGACTTTCGCTAAATGTGTCTGTCATCCAGGATATTATGGGAAACTCTGTGATTCAGGTAAAATGGAAAGCAAAAGTTAAATAAAAAAAATTTGTAATCCATGACCCATTTTCATGAACATAAATAAGCTTTCTTTTGGTGGTATTTGATAACCACTGGGTTTTTTATTTTTTGTGCTATAAACAAAAAAAGCCGACAATTTTGAAAAAAAATATATATACATTTTTACTTACTGCTATAAAACATATCCAGTAAAAAAATAAAAAAAATATATATAAATTTCCCAATAAGCGTATATTGATTGGTTTGCGCAAAAGTTAAAGTGTCGACAAACTATGGGATATATACTGGAATTTTTTGTTATTGCGACAGTGAATTTGACACTAACTGATATTTTTGACTCTTTGTGGGGATCAGTGACACTAATACAATGATCAGTGCTAAAAATATGCACTGTCATTGTACTAATGACACTGTCTGGTAAGGGGTTAAAAATCTAGGGTGATCAAAGGGTTAAATGTGTGCCTAACCGGTATCTGTGTGTACTATGTGCTGCTTTCACTAAAGGACGTGATTCTGTACAGAACGGCTGCCCTGTAGCAGTAAATCTGCTATAGGGTGGTCAGTAAGTGGTTATTGTGTGGTTATATTACTTTGTCTTTCATAATCACTGGTTTTGATTTGAAGCGTATCTGCGGTCAATATGTAAAATCATATATTCATTTTCAAATTGTATTTCAATTACTTCTAGCCCACTCCTAAAAATCTGAACAATCTTGTCGTTTTTACACTTACTTTGTGAAGACCCCACACATTTACTTCCTTGAATTCTGTGACACATATTCACTATGCCCTGTGAGTAGACACTGCTGTGTCACAGAATTCACAGAGCCTGCCTTCTGAACTATAGAGGTGCTGAGAGGAGGAGTTTCAGGAGGCGGAGTCAATATGGGAAATGCTGCTTGTATGCAGCAAGGTACCATGGGATATGTAGACCTTAGGATGGCCATTATACAGTCCAGTGGCGGCTGGTGTTCAAAAATTTTGGGGGGGCGCAAACGAAAAAAAAAAATTGCAGCCTCACTGTGCCTATCAAATGCAGCCACTGTGCCATCTACTGTCACCACTGTGCCATGCCATCAAACGCAGCCACTGTGCCATTAATTGTCACCACTGTGCCATGCCATCAAACGCAGCCACTGTGCCATCAATTGTCACCACTGTGCCCTTTAATTGTCACCGCTGTGCCCTTTAATTGTCCCCACTGTGCCCATTGTCGCCACTGTGCCCATTGATGTCGCCGCTGTGCCCTGTAAAGTGCCCCTTTCCCCCCCGCCCGGCACTTACCTTTACTGGAGTCAGCCATCCACGTCCTTCAATGTCTTCTACCGCCCTCGATGACTGACAGGCGTCTCAGCCAATCAGGTTACCGGTAGCCAGAATCAGCCAACCTGATTGGCTGAGACGCCTGTCAGTCTTATCGAAGGAGCGCATCCCTAGTGCGTTCCTTGTATAAGCTTCCGGGACTCGAGGGCTGTACTCGGAAAAGCCTATCAGAGCCGTTGGCTCTGATAGGCACTTCCGTACAGCCAACCAGCTGCCGTTATTCAGATGGCCGGGCATGAGCGCCGACCATCTGATTAGAACAGCGGCAGCGGCAATAATAACATAGATTCGTGCAATGCATGAATCTATGTTATTAGAGAGCCAGAGGGGGCGGCGCTCCAGCGCCCTCTATGGACGAACCGCCACTGATACAGTCTCCTTTAGATCTACACTATGTTACCATAAGTATTGGGACGCCTGCCCCTTCACATGCACATGAAATTTAACGGCATCCCAGTCTTAGTCTGTAGGGTTTAATATTGAGTTGGCCCACCCTTTCCAGTTATAACAGCTTCAACTCTTCTGGGAAGGTTTAGGAGTGTGTTTATGAGAATGTTTGACCATTCTTCCAGAAGTGCCTTTGTAAAGGTCAGGCACTGATGTTGAACAAGAAGGCCTGGCTTGCAGTTGCCACTCTAATTCATCTCAAAGGTGTTCTATTGGGTAGAGGTCAGGATTCTGTGCAGGCCAGTCAAGTTCCTCCACCCCAAACTCGCTCATCCATGTCAAACTCCTCCTTCAAACACAAATCTCCTCCCCCCCAATCTACTTGTGGTGCCCCACCTTCTCAAATGATACCACAGTCATCAGGGCAACATCCCCTCCTGCCCACCCCTGTCCTGGCTCTGACTACAACACACCAATAACTATTGTAGCCTAGTCTGCATATGTAATAAGCACATACATATCCTTGTAACCCTACTTATGTGTATCTCTGTTATTGTAATACCCAGCACATAGGAGGTATGTAAGTGTATGATGTGTCTGTTAGTCCTACAGGAATGGAGCCTTGAGAAAGGAAGTTGGATTCGTTATGTGATTCATCATCCGCTCAGCCTGCACTATACTTCTATACAACTCATGCTTCGTACTCGAATATCTTCTGCTACTATACTCCATCTGACTTCCCGGGACAGGTCCTCTTTTCTGAAGCTGGAGGTGAGCTGAAAAAATGCTGGATGTTAGTTACCACAGATAATATATGAAATAGAAAGACGTGGCAATTCATCATGGTAACAATCACATGAACCTATAGAATGAGTATTTCCAACCAGATATTTATTGTGTTCTTTAATTCAGGATTTCAACTAGGGTGCCTTTTGGGTTTCCATGGGGTGCCTGGAGCAAGGGGCCCAGTTTGCCCTAGATCAGCACCATGAGTTGCCATGGTTCCACCTACACCATACCAACCAGTAATGTTCTGGGGCAGTATGCATGGCATCATGCATTGCTATAATGTTAGCAGTAGGAGCACCCCCAGAATTTAGAATTGTCCACCCCCCACCACGTTGCTGGAGCTTAATTATTGCAAAGGTGAAAAATGTATTGAAAAAAAAGAACCATGTTATAATGGTTTTGCACAGAGCAGCCCCAATCCTCCTCTTCTTGGGTCCCCTGCCACCAAATTGGGCCCTTCCCCCTTGCCGCGTGCCCCCATAGCAAGCTGCTTGCTGTGGGGGCACCCCTGCTTGCTTGCTCGCTCCCGAGCCAGCTCTCTGTGTCCATAATACACAGAAAGCACGGCTCAGCCCAGCCTCACTGGCTTTAATTGACAGCAGCGGGAGCCAATGGCTCCTGCATGTCAACCAATCAGCAGGGAGTGACCCAGGAGAGCCTCGGGTCTCGTGCACATCGCTGGATCGAGATTGGGCTTAGGTAAGTATTGGCAGGGCTGAGGGGGAGCTGCACACTTAAGGTTTTTTACCTTCATGCATGAATAAAAAACCTTCAGCCTTTACAGCCACTTTCTCACCTGGGTGTTTGGGGATTGTGGCAGAATTGCGCATCTCAAAACGTGCTACAATCACAAAATGCAGAATCCGGTGTCATTATTTTCTATGGCATCTAAAACAGGGTGCGGTTTTGCCCCTATTGTCACGCGATTTGCAATCACTGGGGCAGATTCAGGTACCTGCGCGCCTAGTTGCGGCGCAGCGTATTGTATTTACGATACACCGACGCAACTTACAGGAGCAAGTGCAGTATTCACAAAGCACTTGCTCCGTAAGTTGCGGCGGCGTAAATGGGGCCGGCGTAAGCCCACGTAATTCAAATGTGGAAGGGGGGGCGTGTTTTATGCTAATGTGTTATGACCTGACGTGATTGACGTGTTTTACGAACAACGCATGCGCCGTCCGTGTACATATCCCAGTGTGCATTGCTCTCAAGTACACCGCAATGACGTATTGGTTTCGACGTGAACGTAAATTACGTCCAGCCCTATTCGCGAACGACTTAGGCAAACGACGTAAGAAATTCAAATTTCAAAGTGGGAACGACGTCCATACTTAACATTGGCTGCGCCTCCGAATAGCAGGAGCAACGTTACGCTGAAAACGACTTACGCAAACGACATAAAAAACTACCGCCGGGCGCACGTACGTTTGTGAATCGGCGTAACTAGGTAATTTGCATACTCTACGCTGAAAACGACGGGAGCACCACCTAGCGGCCAGTGTGAGAATGCACCCTAAGATACGACGGCGTAAGAGATTTATACCAGTCGTATCTTAGGCTAATGTCGGCGTATCTAGCTTTCTGAATACAGAAAGAAGATACGCCGGCGCAGATTTGAATTTACGCGGCGTATCTATGGATACGCCGGCGTAAATTCTCTCTGAATCTACCCCACTGCAAATTGTATCGCATTAAGCTTTTCGCACAAAAAGGAGCAGCAGGAGCTTCTTTTGGGTGACAAGCTTTACGCAATCCTCTTGGTGGCTGCATTCATTTCCTTTTTTCAGTCTGGGAACAATTTTCAGAAAGTGCAGGAATATAATTATTGATCCCGCTAGAAGTCCAGTGCGCATGTCACTTTCTGTGCACTGAACTGATATACAATGTTATCAGCCATCCCAGAAATATTTTGTGAACTACAGAACACCTGCCCCCTATAGATGGTAGATGAAGAAAGGGTAGGGGGGTAACTCTATGGTCTGAAGAAGGAGACCAGTCTAGAGTGACAACACTGCTCTCCATAGATATGTTAAAGTGAGCCAGTGTTGTCACCCTAAGGCCCCTTTCACACTGGGGTGGTTTGCAGGCGCTATTGCTCTAAAAATAGTGCCTGCAAACTGACCCTAAACAGTCGCTGCTGTTTCTCTAGTGTGAAAGCCCGAGGGCTTTCACACTGGAGCGGTGCACTAGCAGGACCGCTCCAAAAGTCCTGCTAACAGCATCTTTGGAGCTGTGAGAGGAGCGGTTTGTTTACCGCTCCTTCCCATTGAAAGCAATGGGAAACCGCAGCTATATCGTCGGCAATGCGCCTATGCAGAGGCGCATTGCTGGAGGTATTAACCCTTTTTCAGCCTCTGGCAGGGGTTAAAACCGCATCGCTAGCGGCCAAATACCACCGCAATTCCGAGTGTATAGCGTCACTAAAAATAGCGGCCCTATACCGCCACCGCGCCTCCCACCCCAGTGTGAAAGGGGCCTTAGACAGAAAGTGTGTTACTGGCAGGATCATCAGGTGAAAGCTGCAATATATGAACGTTTTGTTCTCAGGTTTGCATATGCTTTAAAGGGGTTGTAAACCCTCATGTTTTTTCACCTTAATGCATCCTATGCATTAAGGTGAAAAAATATCTGACAGTTACCGGCCCCCCGCCCCATTTTACTTACCTGAGCCCTGGAAAGTCCCGCGTCAAGAACACGCTGGATCTTTGCCCGAGGTTCTCGGCTCTTCATTGGATAGATTGATAGCAGCGCAGCCATTGGCTAGAACTGCAGTCAATCAAATACAATGACGCGGGCGCCGGGGGGACAGGGCCGAGTCCTGCACTCGGCGACTATGAACGCCAATTGCAGCCCCTTGGAAAAGCGCCATAGGGGTTATCTGAAGCGGGAGGAGCCAAGAGAGCCACGAGGGACCCCAGAAAACAGTGTTCGGGGCCACTCTGTGCAAAACAAGCTGCACAGTGGAGGTAAGTATGACATGTTTGTTATTAAAAAAAAATAGAATCTTTAGTATAATTTTAAGAGTATAAAATGTTTTTATGGTGAGCAGAGGAATCTCCCATGCGTTGTTTGTTTTTCATGTATTACATCCCGCTTTGTAAAGAATATTTTATTATGAAGCAACTTTCCTTCCATACTAAGATGAGCACCATCACTTCATGTACCTGTGTCATCTGCAGATTAGTGGAGGACACCTCGCTGTTGGTTTCAACTTTGGCGAGCGGAGTCATGTGATCAGGCTGCCAGACCTACGTATAGATCATGGGAGATGGGCACTGCTAAGCCTGGAGCGCTATGGCAATGTGTTCACATTGCGTATTGAAAGAGGAGGCGGTGTCCGAGAAGTGACAGCTTCTATGGGGAAAAGTAGATTATTCGAAGCTGATCCATCGAATGTTATGTTAGGAAACAGTTTAGCGCAGCAAGCTGAGGATGATTTTCAAGGTACGTGTTTACATCATAAAACTTGTTTCCCCTTCTCAAATTCTAATTCATGTTTTATTAAAGTTCCACACTTGTGTGCTGTTATCAGTGTAGAAAATTGCTCAGGTCATAAAATAAAAAGTTTATCCTCAAATCTAGTAGAAAATATAAGTGACGGTAGCAGTGGCTGGACAAGGCCATCTAGAGCCCTGGGCAAATATGGCAAACTGTGCCCCCTCCCGAGTCCCAAGATGTATGAGCATTAGGTGGTAGCAGAAGATTGAGCACTAATCTGCATGCTTACCCCCTAGGCATAAATTCCCCTTCCTCCCAGGACAAATCCACACCCCTACTGAAATACCCCCTTCCAGCCCAAAAAAAGTCCCCTCCTAGCACTTATACCGCCCAATCATCCCTACTGGCACAATTTCCCCTCCCCACTATACCATATCATCTCTTCTAGCACAAATACCCCAAATCCCTCCTCCTAGCACAAATCCTCTATCCTATCCCCCCTCCAAACACAAATCCCCCCTCATATTTCCTCTCCTAGAACAATTCCTACCCCTGCTGCCTGCCCCCCAAATCCCCCCCCCAACACATATCTCTCCCCCCCCCCCCCCCAAAAAAAAATCTTTTTGTGATGTCCTCCCCATCTCACATAAAGCCACAGTCCCCAGGGCAGCTGTCTCTCCTGCCCACCCCTTGGCCCGGCTCTGGAAGGTAGTAACACACTTTGGTTCAAAAAAGTGTAAGTTCAGTAAAAACCTAACTAAGCTTAAAGGGGTTGTAAAGGTACAATTTTTTTTCCTAAATAGCTTCCTTTACCTTAGTACAGTCCTCCTTCACTTACCTCATCCTTCCATTTTGCTTTTAAATGTCCTTATTTATAAATCCTCACTTCCTGTTCTTCTTTCTATAACTACACACAGTAATGCGAGGCTTTCTCCCTGGTGTGGAGTGTCGTGCTCGCCCCCTCCCTTTGACTACAGGAGAGTCAGGACGCTCTCTACGTTGCAGATAGAGAAAGGAGTTGTGTGTTAGTGGGCGTCCTGACTGCACTAAGGTAAAGGAAGCTATTTAGGGAAAAAAATTGTACCTTTACAACTGCTTTAAACCTACTTTCTCCCCCATTCTGAGCCTATTTTATATTCCCTGAAAAAGGAAAAGCCTATCCTTACCTAATCTGAAGTTGCTCTGGTCTGGTCACATGATCTCTCCAGCACTGGCTTCAGTGTAGAGGAGGGACGGTCGACAATGGCTGCAGAGGCTGACTATGGGGCATCGGTCGTGCGACTTCAGAATAGGTAAGTATAGGCATCTTTTGTTTTACACGGTGGATAGAATAGGTTTAGAATAGCGGTAGAAGTAGGTTTAAGCTTAGTATTGACTGAACGTCCACTTTAAGGTATCTTAAAGTGTCCTTAAAGCATGGTAAACTGGCCTCTCAATCAATGCTATCTCTTTTATTTTAGTGTTGAGGATAACTTTTTTTTAGAATGTTATCCTTTAATTGCACCCCCCCCCCCATTCCCTAGCACCCCTAATATTTTAATATTCAAAGTCATCTTTGCATGCTCCAGACAGATGCACTCCTGGCTGGTCACTTAGGCCTGATTCACACCTATGCAGACTGCAGTTTGCATGTTCCCGGTGCATTTTGCGTTTTTTAAATACACATTTTTGATACATTGAAGTCTATGGAACAAAAAAAAATGAAAAAAGTCCCTGGCCAATTCCGTAAAATGCACAGATGTGAACTATATCCATAGGAAGCCATGTTAAATGGACTGTAGTGTGTTTCTGAAAAACTGAAAACGCACAAAAAAATGCATAGGTGTGACCCAGGCTTAACTGCTTCTGCGCAAAAATTCTATCCATTCCTATGGAGCAGCTGTTGTGAGCAGATGACTTCTAAATAGGAATGCATTGGGTTTTTCCACGCACGTGCACAGGAAGCTGGGCGCCAGCCCAAGGGTGTGTGGGTCACACAGTGTAGATCTTGTAGGAGTGTGGACAGGTGAGTATTGCTCTGGGGGATGTTGGGAAGCTAAATTGAATGATGACTGCAATGAAATACAATATTTAAGTAATATTTAGCAAACATCAGCTATCCACCCACACAGCCAAAGTTGACAGGTACCAGTGGCGGCTGGTGCTCAGAATTTTTGGGGGGGCGGAAAAAAATAAAAATAAATTGCAGCCTCACTGTGCCCATCAAATGCAGCCACTGTGCCATCAATTGTCACCACTGTGCCATGCCATCAAACGCAGCCACTGTGCCATCAATTGTCACCACTGTGCCATGCCATCAAACACAGCCACTGTGCCATCAATTGTCACCACTGTGCCATGCCATCAAACACAGCCACTGTGCCATCAATTATCACCACTGTGCCATGCCATTAAACGCAGCCACTGTGCTATCAATTGTCACCACTGTGCCATGCCATCAAACACAGCCACTGTGCCATCAATTGTCACCACTGTGCCATGCCATCAAACGCAGCCACTGTGCCATCAATTGTCACCACTGTGCCATGCCATTAAACGCAGCCACTGTGCTATCAATTGTCACCACTGTGCCATGCCATCAAACGCAGCCACTGTGCCATCAATTGTCACCACTGTGCCATGCCATCAAACGCAGCCACTGTGCCATCAATTATCACCACTGTGCCATGCCATCAAATGCAGTCACTATGCCATCAAACGCAGTCACTGTGCCATGCCATCAAACGCAGTCACTGTGCAATGCCATCAAACGCAGTCATTGTGCCATGCCATCAAACGCAGCCACTGTGCCCCTCAATTGTCGCCAATGTGCCATGCCATCAAACGCAGCCACTGTGCCCCTAAATTGTCGCCACTGTGCCCTTTAATTGTCGCCACTGTGCCCATTGTTGCCACTGTGCCCTTTGTCGCCACTGTGCCCTTTGTCACCACTGTACCCATTGATGCCATGCCACTGTGCCCTTTGTTGCCTCTGTGCCCATTGTCGCAGCTGTGACCTGTAAAATGCACTTACCTTTCTGCTTTCACGTCCCTCGATGTCCTCTCCCGCCCTCGATGACGCTTCAGCCAATCAGGTTACCGATAACCAGAATCGGTGAACCTGATTGGCTGAGACGGCCGTCAGTCTTATCCAAGGAACGCACCCCCCGTAGGGGGCCCGGGCGCCCCCTATGGACGGGCTGCCACTGACAGGTACACATTGACAAGTGCATGGTCCTGGATGCACGGACTCTCCATTGGGGACTATGAACTGTCCATGGGCTGCCTGCATGCAGCTCAGCACTAGGAAAGAGAAGTAATCAAAGGGATCTTCACGCTGTACAGGGATGTGCGCCAATGTGAATGAGAGCTAAATTCTCATCCTTATAACCCAAAGTTTCTCTAAAGCTTGTGTTATCTTTAGCTTTGCTTGTAAAGTAGCCAGAAGTTTGCTTACATTTTATAATCTGCAGAAGGGGGAACAGGATGTTCTTATCTGCAGATTGAGCTACAACTTTAACATTCTTTAATGAATATTTGTCTGCATGATCTAAGAGAGAAAAACTTTAATGGGCTCTGTTAATTGTGCACAGGATGTTTACGGGATGTGCGTGTCAATGGTCTTGTACTGCCGTTGGATGGAGAAGGTAATGAGCACAGCTCTGTTGTCAGCTCGCAGGGTATCAGCAATGGATGCCACTCGGATGTCTGCAGGAACCAGCCCTGCCCCTCTCACCTCAACTGTATTGATTTATGGAGAAAACATGAATGCAGGTACAATACTAGGCACTAACCTATTTGGTGATGACACAATGGTAAGAAGCAGGGTTTACTACTCTTGAACCCCCACTTATTCTCTGATTGATGGAGCTTAGATGAAGCTCCTATGCTGCTGAAAGCTCTCCGGTATATTGCTCACATTTATTTACAAGTATACATTTTTTATAGAAAAAGGTTTATTAACCACCGCAATACCAGCATGTTACACATGGTTACATAGTAGGTGAGGTTGAAAAAGGACACAAGTCCATCAAGTCCAACCTATGTGTGTGATTATATGTCAGAATTACATTGTATATCCCTGTATGTTGCGGTTGTTCACGTGCTTATCTAATATATAAAAAATATCAGAATTTATCCGAAGATAGTACTGATCCAAGCGCTCTATGGATATAGTGTGATATCTACTAAGATATGTGAAGTGGTAGTTTTTGGCAGAATAGCAGCTATTATAAAAGAAATGCTAGAAATTAGGAAAGGTGTCTCTATATGGAAACACTAACAGCGCTTAGGTAAAAGAAAAAAATCTAAAATTACCCCTCTGCTTATGGTGATAGATATTCACCCTTGGTGAGAGCAATTGTCACTCCAAATCAATCATATACCATGAGTGAAAAAGAAGAGCACAAAACCTCACTGAAATGATAATGGTTGAAATTGCAAAAGAAACGATGATACAAAGTCCATTTACCAAAAAAATGCATTAGCATAAAAAAGTCTCTAAAATCATTGTAATTCCTGTGCGTTGTTATACTCCTGAAGTGTCCACACAAAGATCTTCACATACAGGTCTCCCTTAGGAGTTCTACTCACCAGATGCCTATGGTGTAATCAGCCTTGAGAACTCCTGTGATCCTGCTGGGCTCCTTCAAATGGTATGCCTAGGATGTATCCTGGAAGACTCTAAATATCTTTCCTCCTATTACCAGCGTCTCTCGGTGGAGTGGATGGGTAATCAAGGGCAGAGTATGATCATGGAAAATAAGCATAGGAAAGAAACATAGTGTGATACTGCTTTTTATTCAAACCAAGCCCCTCACAAAATGTTATGCTTACAATGTAATAGAAAAATACAGGCACATCAGATGTTAGGACTATTAGCTCACGTAGCTATGTTGCTTGTCAGCTCAGCTCCAGCTGACAAGTTGCTCGTTCTATACAACTGCTGTCTGTATGGGTGTAGACTCGTCGTGTAGCCACGCCCTGACGCGTTTCGGGATTGGTTCCCGTCTTCAGAGGGCGTAGCTACACAGCGTTGTGTAGCTACGCCCTCTGAAGACGGGAACCAATCCCGAAACGCGTCAGGGCGTGGCTACACGACGAGTCTACACCCATACAGACAGCAGTTGTATAGAACGAGCAACTTGTCAGCTGGAGCTGAGCTGACAAGCAACATAGCTACGTGAGCTAATAGTCCTAACATCTGATGTGCCTGTATTTTTCTATTACATTGTAAGCATAACATTTTGTGAGGGGCTTGGTTTGAATAAAAAGCAGTATCACACTATGTTTCTTTCCTATGCTTATTTTCCATGATCATACTCTGCCCTTGATTACCCATCCACTCCACCGAGAGACGCTGGTAATAGGAGGAAAGATATTTAGAGTCTTCCAGGATACATCCTAGGCATACCATTTGAAGGAGCCCAGCAGGATCACAGGAGTTCTCAAGGCTGATTACACCATAGGCATCTGGTGAGTAGAACTCCTAAGGGAGACCTGTATGTGAAGATCTTTGTGTGGACACTTCAGGAGTATAACAACGCACAGGAATTACAATGATTTTAGAGACTTTTTTATGCTAATGCGTTTTTTTGGTAAATGGACTTTGTATCATCGTTTCTTTTGCAATTTCAACCATTATCATTTCAGCGAGGTTTTGTGCTCTTCTTTTTCACTCATGGTATATGATTGATTTGGAGTGACAATTGCTCTCACCAAGGGTGCTTATCTAATAGTTTCTTGAAACCCCCGCTGAGACCACCGACTGTGGAAAGGAATTCCACATCCTTGCCGCTCTTACAGTAAAGAACCCTCTACGTAGTTTAAGTCTTTTCTTCTCATTTTAATGAGTGGCCATCTGTCTTGTTAAACTCCCTTCCGCAAAAAAGTTTTAACCCTATTGTGGGGTCACCAGTATGGTATTTGTAAGTTCAAATCATATCCCTCTCAAGCGTCTCTTCTCTACCCCCTTCCCTTCCGAGACATTTTTCAGTTTTCAGTGTTGTGTTTGACTGACAATTACTTGGTAATGCAGTAGTGTACCCAAATTTAGTTTATATAATTAATAGACAGATGGGGATTTCTTTCGGTGGTATTAAAAGCCCAAGTTTACTTAAAGTGGAGTTCCACCTAAAAATGGGACTTCCACTTTTTGGAAGCCTCCCCCCCCCCCCCCTCCGGTGTGTCACATTTGGCACCTTTCAGGGGGAGGGGGGAGCAGATACCTGTCTAATACAGGTATTTGCTCCCACTTTCTGACATAGATCACCTTGGTGATCTACGCCACTTCCTGTGCCTACTCTGTACTCCCGCTGTCTTCTGGGAAACATACAGCTCCCAGAACACAGCGGTACAGTAAAGACGCACAGCAGGACTCACGCATACACAGTAGGGAACCAGGAAGTGAAGTCGCAGCGCTTCATTTCCTGATTCCCTCAACGAGGATGGCGGTGGGGGCAGCCGAGAGCTGAGCGATTGCTCGGTTTCAGCTGCCGACATCGCGGGCACCATGCACAGGTAAGTGTTCATTTATTAAAAGTCAGCAGCTGCTGTATTTGTAGCAGCTGGCTTTTAATATTTTTTTTTTAGTGGGACCTCTGCTTTAAGAAAAAAATCAGCACAAGATATGTTACTTACATGCAAAGTGATGTGTCCCTTGTGCTGCTGTGCCGATTTAGCAGAAATCTTCCACCTTTGATGAAGCTGTAGTACCAACTTTTAAATGGAGAAGCTGGTCAGAAAGGTTGGCATATTCATACATTCTTGAGCGTAACCAGGACAAAGCAGCATAAGGGACATGTTCTGACTTAAAGTGGAGTTCCACCTGTTTTTTTTTAGCCCTAAAAATCTTAAAATAATAATAAAAAAAAAAAAAAATGTTATACTCACCTGAAAGGGCGGTTGCTATGCGGAATTAGCTCTTCTGCCTCTTCTTCCACCGTGGTGGATCTTCTGGCTCGTCCTACGTCGATGTGTCTTCTTGTGAATGAGCCGTGCTGCCTTCTGGGAACTGTGTGTATCCCAGGAGGCAGCCGCTCATTCACAAAGCGATGTGCGAGTCGCGCATGCGCAGTAGGAAACGGACAGTGAAGCCGTAAGGCTTCATTACTTGTTTCCCTTAGTAAGGATGGAGGCGCCAGGACCGAGCGATCGCCAGCGATCGCCATCAGGGGAGCGACATCGCGGGCGACTAGGACAGGTAAGTGTCCTTATTAAACGTCAGCAGCTACACTGTTAGTAGCTGCTGACTTTAAAAAAAAAAATTGCGGGTGGAATCCCGCTTTAACTACAAGGCCATGAACGTTATCTTCCAGCTTCCTGTAGGGCTTACACGACCTGGTGTTCTATTTAACCCTTGCATCAATTCAGACGGCTTAACTCAATGAATAAACTCACTGTTAGAGAGACAGACGATTAATCCTATTCGAATGTTCCGTTTAATGATGGATATTCATAGATAGAAAAACGTTGGTGTTGTAAGCCGAAAGATGTTACAGCATGGCCGAGATACTGAGCAAATGAGTGAAAGACAGGAAGTGGAGGGAAATATACAGAACTACGGTGGGAGAGACAGTTCAGCTAGACAGAAGGGAACAGAGCTTAAAGAGCAATAATAAATCACATAGTGTAACACAAAAGGACACATCGCATTGAACGCAAGTTACATCCCTTGCGCTAATTTTTTTATCCTGCTAATAGCAGAACTTACATACTCTGGCTGTTGTTTTTATAGTTTTCCTCCTCTGAGCTTCTTTCTCATACAGCTTCCTGGTCATGCAACCTGACACCAGGTATGTTGGTTCTCCCTCCGCCTGCCAGGTCTGATGGAGACCTGCTGGAGTCTCTTTATGTGCACCCTCCCATTTAGAACTACAAACTTAAGCCCTGTACACACGATTGGATATCTGATGGAATCTAATCCAATGGATTTTTTCATTGGATATTCGATGAAGCTGACTTTCATCAGTCTTGCCTACACACCATCGGTCAAAAATCAGACGCGGTCCAAACGCAGTGACGTAAAACACTATGACGTGCTGAGAAAAATGAAGTTCAATGCTTCCGAGCATGCGTCGACTTGATTCTGAGCATGCATGGATTTTTGACCGATGGACTTCCACACAGACGATCGTTTTTTCTATCGTTTTTTTATCCATAGGAAAAATGTGAAACACGTTCTATTTTTTTTCACCGATGGAAAACAAACCGATGGGGCCCACACGCGATCGGTTTGTCCATCGGTCCGTTTTCATCAGACTAACCGATCGCGTGTACAGGGCTTTACATGCATCCATTCTGAGAGGGACAAAGAACCAAAGTCTTGCTGACTAAGCAGCTGCTATAAAGAGGGAGAAGAGCGTCCCTTTCGCTGTCTCTGCGTGTGCTGCTGGCAATGTCTGCATGTAAGTTTGCAGTTATAAACACAAACTTGCACATAGTGGAGCCTGCAGTAGGACTGCATATGTCCCGGCAGGCATGGGGGCACCACAAAAGTTGAGGCAGGCAGTGGGCTAGGGGGCTGCTGTATAAAGAGGAGGCTCAGAAAAAAATATATATGAACAACAATAAGCAAGTTTAAATTTTGCTATAAGTAGCTGATTTAGCAAATTAAATAGACTTTGCTCAAAAAAGGACTGCGGAATGTAGGGTAGTGAGTTTATTGTACTTACCTGTATGCTGTCCTTCCTGAGATTTTTCTACAACATTTAATGAGCAGGGATCAGAAGCAGACAGCTAATGGTAATAATGTTGCATCCCAGAAGGGATAGCACTAAGGTAAGTTATTAACATAATACATATAAAAACCTACTGTCCCTTTTGTTGATACTTTATGGAGTTCTTTAATAGGGATGAGCTTTGTATTCGAGTCAAACTCATGTTTGACTCGAACATCGTATGTTCGATCGTTCATCGAAATACGAACAAAACGGGTCGTTCACGCCAAATTCGAGTTACGTTTCACAGACCATAATTCACTGCGGCATCGCTGGCTGATGATTGGCCAAGCATGCACTATGACCCGCATGATTGGCCAATCACAGCTTGCAAAAAACGGAGAGCCATAATTGGCCAAAGCCAGGGTGGCTTTGGCCAATTATGGCTCAGGGGGTTTAGTACACGCCCCACACTATAAAAGGCCGCCTGCAGGTCGGCCTTGTGTAGTGTGTTGCGGCAGTTAACAGAGGACAGAGAGAGGACAGGCAGGCAGGTAGGCTAGTCAGTTAATGTTACAGTGTGTAGAGGATATATATACATCCCAGGTGTTGTACATATATTTATACACTGTATAGTTTAGCTAGATCAGTTCTTCCTAATTTACTGGCAGGCAGGTGATTCTGCTAGCTGCAGTATTCTTACGTGGTTTATTGCCTGTGTCCTCTGTAGTTTGCACCTAAAGCTACTTGGTGTGTACTGGCCGTGTGCTCTGTAGTTTGCAGCTAAAGATTCAGGAGCAGTGATTTTAATGATGTTTAAATAAAAAAAAAACATGTACAATGGAAAAAAAGTTTTAAAAACTGTAGTTTTTTCAGGAGTCCTGAAAAAAACTACAGTTTTTAAAACTTTTTTTCCATTGATACATGTTCCCTGGGGCAAGACCCGAGTTCTCAAAGACGTTTTCACAGGCATACTTTAGACACCCAGCAGGTACAATATTTAAAGGAATTTTTAATTTATACATTTTTTTTTTTAATTCAAGAATCATTAAAGCGGGAGTTCACCCAATTCGTTTTTTTTTATCTTTTCCCCTTAGCTTCATGCTCGTTTTGTCTAGGGGAATCGGCTATTTGTTTTAAAATATGAGCCGTACTTACCCGTTTTCGAGATGCATCTTCTCCGTCGGCTTCCGGGCATGGGCTGCGGGACTGGGCGTTTCTTCTTGATTGACAGTCTTCCGAGAGGCTTCCGACGGTCGCATCCATCGCGTCACTCGTAGCTGAAAGAAGCCGAACGTCGGTGCGGCTCTATACTGCGCCTGCGCACCGACGTTCGGCTTCTTTCGGAAAATAGTGACGAGATGGATGCGACCGTCGGAAGCCTCTCGGAAGACTGTCAATCAAAATAGGAACGCCCAGTCCCGCAGCCCATACCCGGAAGTGGCGGAGAAGATGCATCTCGTAAACGGTAAGTACAGGTCATATTTTAAAACAACTAGCCGATTCCCCTAGACAAAACGAGCATGAAGCTAAGGGGAAAATGTGTTCTCTATGGGTGAACCTCCGCTTTAAAATCACTGCTCCTGAAAAAACAACAGTTTTTAAAACTTTTTTTCCATTGATACATGTTCCCTGGGGCAAGACCGGGGTTCTCAAAGACGTTCGGTCCGTTCGAAGGTTCTGGTGTGAACCGAATGGGGAGGTGTTCGGCTCATCCCTATTCTTTAATGTCAGGTTCCATTAATAGGGGTTTACTCCCTGGCTTTACAGTAACAGGCCAAGATGCCACATAGATCTTACAGAAAAACACTTGCTAAATGAATGAGTCAACCATTCTATCACAGAGGCACTGAAAAAAAAGATGGTAGAATTTTCAAGAATTGCATATCCATTTGGGTTCTGTTTCCAACCAATAGTTACCCAATGACTGAAGATCATCTTGGACATATCTATGTAATGATACTGTAATTCTCTTAATGCTTTTGTCAAATATGCAGTACGTGTTTCTCTGGTTTAGGTGCCCAACAGATAAAGTTGGAGTGATGAATAATGTAACAGGACAGAAGGACTGTCACCCATCACCTTGTATGAAATGGATCTGTCGGAACGGGGGCAATTGTGTAGCTCAGTCCCAGCACAAGTATATCTGCCAGTGCAAAAAAGGCTTCAAGGGTCGGGTCTGCGAGACCATCCAGGCCAGAACTGGGAAGATTGTTGGACTGAGCTCAGGATCCATTTTAGCCATCAGCATGTGTCTTCTGATCTTCATAGGTAAGATCTTGCTTCTTTTTCCTTATTTTCACATTGTTAAAGTAGAACTATAGGCAAAACTTTGTTTTCCATTTTGGTTAGAGCAAGGAGGGGATATAACTGCTGTCAGATTTATTTTTTATTTTTTTGTCATTTGTGTCCCTTTGCTGTGATTTCCCTTCACTTCCTGTCCCACAGCCAAACAGGAAGTGAGCGAAAATCCCAACAAAATGAGGAAATTCTCTAGGGACCCCCAGGTCAACAGAACAAGTGTGCCCATTGGAAGATTTCTCCTCTATTATTTTTGTGGGGACAACCCAAAGTTTGGGATTTTCTTTTACTTTCAATGATAATGGTAAACAGTAGGGTTGTCCCGATACCACTTTTTTAGGACTGAGTACAAGTACTGATACTTTTTTTTATGTACTCGCCGATACCAAATACTGATACTTTTTTTTAAATGTGTCCCCAAATGCAGCCATGTCCCCCCACAAATGCAGCCATGTCCCCCCCACAAATGCAGCCATGTCCCCCCCATATGCAGCCATGTCCCCCCCATATGCAGCCATGTCCCCCCCATATAAAGCCATGTCCCCCCCATATGCAGCCATGTTCCCAAACATATGCAGCCATGTCCCCCACATATATGCAGCCATGTCCCCCACATATATGCAGCCATGTCCCCCACATATATGCAGCCATGTCCCCCACATATGCAGCCATGTCCCCCCACATATATCCAGCCATGTCCCCAAACATATTGCAGCCATGTCCCCCCACATATATGCAGCCATGTCCCCCCACATATTGCAGCCATGTCCCCCCACATAAATGCAGCCATGTCCCCCCACATAAATGCAGCCATGTCCCCCCACATAAATGCAGCCATGTCCCCCCACATAAATGCAGCCATGTCCCCCCACATATATGCAGCCATGTCCCCCCACATATGCAGCCATGTCCCCCCACATATTGCAGCCATGTCCCCCCACATATTGCAGCCATGTCCCCCATATATGCAGCCATGTCCCCCCACATATATCCAGCCATGTCCCCAAACATATGCAGCCATGTCCCCCATACCTAATGATGATGCCGCCGCCGCGTTAATCACTGTGCGGCGAACATTACATGCAGCTTTCGTTTGAATAGCTGTTTTCCCTGCCACGCCGTGTAAAGGACACTCCCCCTTGCTCGGGATTGGACAGATCCGTCCAAGGGGGAGAGTCTATACACGGCGCGGTGGGCAAAACAGCTATTCAAACTAAAGGTGCCTGTAATGTTGGGATTTGCGATATAAGGTGGCGGTGACGGCTGCGGCGGCGGGCAAGTATTCTATTTAGGCATCAGGGGTATTTGCGGGAGTACAAGTACTCCCGCAAATACTCGGTATCGGTATCGGGACAACCCTAGTAAACATAGGATAAATAGAGAGGGTGAATCTCCATAACAGGGACACAGAAAGCAATAAAAACTGACAAGCGTTCTAATCCCTCTCCAGTCTATCCAAAACGAAAAAAACGGTTTTGCCTTTAGTTATACACGTATCTGGAAAATGGTATATAAAATGGAAGTTGGTAAAAAGGACTGTATGTTGGTGTAATCCTGCCGTGCACATATAAGTGTATATTTAATGTAAATTAGGGTTTATATTTTTTGAGGCACAATATTAAAGGTGAAGCCCACCGAACATTGATCTCAGATTTCAATAGACACCAGTGGTTTGAAGTGAAGGTACTCTGCACTCACATGGCCACATCCGCATGAAAGTCACAGGTCAGACTTTAAAGTGGATGTAAACCCAAAAATCTTTATTTTTTTAATGTCACAATGTAGAGAATAAGATTTCCTATCATCTGTGCCCAGTCTTGCCACACAGAGTTAATCCAGCTCTGAGCAATCCTCTTTTATTGTTCAGTGAAAATTAACAGACTTCCAGATAAAAACCTGTCTAAATAAAAAAGTCCTTTCCGTCCCCTTGCTTCAAGTGACATACATTACCTCTCACAATGAACTGTGAATCACCCCCCATATTATGATAAACATCCAGGAATGTGCATGTGTCCAAGCTAGTGCACGAGATATGTAAAAACCCTGTCACTCGAAGCAAGGGGACGGAAAGGACTTTTTATTTAGACAGGTTTTTTTCTGGAAGTCTGTTTTTCACTGAACAATAAAAGAGGATTGCTCAGAGCTGGATTAACTCTGTGTGGCAAGACTGGGTACAGATGGTAGGAAATCTTATTCTCTACATTGTGACATCAAAAAATAATATTTTTTTTGGGGGGGGGGGTTACATCCAATTTAAGGGCACAATGGAGAGTATGGGTAAGACTATCCCATGGGTAAGACTATCCAATTCGGACTCCTTCTTTCCACAAGTGATACCTGTTCTCTTTCCCAATGATTCCTGAATGTGTCCTGACGAAGCTAGACAGCGAAACATGTTGACACACAGGGGCTCACTCTTTATCATGTATTTTATATATATATGCTTTTTTTAATTCTCTCAAATGTCCTTTATGCACCATGTACTGTTCTAAATAAACATTGTAATCATTTTGTATACTCTCCACTGTTCATTGTGCCCTTAAAGTCCGACCTGTGGGCTATCACTGCCCCCCTTTTTGCTTTATTTTTATATGGTACTCTGCAAACCTTACAGTTGTGCGCTATATCTAAATTCCCTATAGTATTCAGTTGGATTGGATCTGATTTTAAACATGTAAGAATATTAGAGCAAAGACAAACTGAGTGGGTGTTTAGACCACATCAGTGATATAGGACTTTGTGGTGTGTCGTGTCAGGGATAGGTGAGCTAATAATTCAATATAGAACATTGTATAGAAAAAGTAACAATTTATTATAAATATATAAAAATAAAACACAATGAATAAAATCACTTGTTGCCCTGTTACAGAAGAGATGCTAGTAGTGATTAGATGAACTTGATGCTAGTCGCCGACATGTTTCGCAAGAAATTGTGTCTTCTGGGCGCCGCATTCATCTAAATTACATCCTCATCTATTAATATGTAAGAAAAACAAATTAGTTACATATAATATTTTCCGGGCATAGAACATAAGAAATTACATAATTTGTACTTATATTAATACATCATAAATGTATATATAAATGCTCACCAGCGACTGTAGACTAGCAGACTTTGTCAGCAAAGACACATGAGGCCTAAATTGGGGGAGATGGAAAAAACCATAGGGCAGAGGCTCGCCTGAGCTACAACTAAGGCCCCCTGCGGGAGTCAGACCTGCAGAGTTTAGAGTGAAGCTGTTTCCCCCTGGTGGTATTCAGATATTGATAGGTGGTATATTGAAATCTATAATGGTAATGATAAGATATGGTAAGAATTGTATATGTATATACATGAATGCTGACGCATACATATATATATATAAATAGGATTGCTGGCGTTAATCAGCAAAATACCTATAAAGGACGTTCAATAACTGTACAATTATTTTCTCATTGTTGATAACAAAGGAAAAAGGGGAAGAAAAAATAAATACATATTACCTACCTAGTATTCCATATTGAACCGCATATCCTCTAGTTAGGGGCAAATGATGGAAGCGGGACCGTGGGGCAATAAATCCCCTAGGGAACCAAGAAAACATGTGAGTTTTAATGGTGATAGCAATCCCAGGTCCTGTATATACATATTCTTATTCAAGTATATGGAGCATAAGGGCAGGATTGATATCTATTAATGTGTGGAGCTAGATAGGGCATCAGTGTTGAGTCACAGAGCAAAATACGTTCAGTAAGCCGGATACTCCTTCACTATGTAATGAATATGTAAGATTTCATGGAACAATTAGTCCAAAGTATAGATTCTCCCCTATGGGACTTGAAAGTCAAACAGCGGGGAGAGGAGGGTGGAAGACCAGGATTTAATAGGCTCTATCAACACTGATGGGTACCTATCGTATAAGCGCCACACATAGAGGTAAAGGAGGACATAAATGTCCTGTGTATCCATACCTTGATATTCAGTAGCTCCAAACGTGCTCCCGCCTGGGTGCTCGTATGCCTCTGTCTCTCCGGTGTGTGTGTATTCTCTCCACACGCCGGCGGTTAAATATCCAGGGCGACCCAGAAGTGAAGGGTCAGATTGACCCCTGACATCACTTCCTTTGGATCCAGACTGGCCGCACATGCGCAGACGGGCCAGTAACGGCCGTACCGCGCATGCGCCGCAATCGGTGTGGATGGGAAAGTGTTCCCATCCTCAGCAGCAGGATCAACAGCTTCCCTAACTAGACAGTTGACGCTCAGGCAGCGCCACCCAGTGCTCCCTAATGCCTACTGTCATACAAATATGACTGCTGTCTGCTGGCAAAGAATGACAGTCAACGCCTTGTATCAATCATAAGAGAAAAAATGTGTAGCATAGTATATAACAATCTGCAATATCAGCAAGAAAAACTGTACAGTATATAGATAGATTGATTGGATACACAATCCAATATCTTGTCCTCCAAAAGGGAGAATTAAAAACTCAGACAAAAGTTCATATGTTGACCATTTGTCTATTTACCAACAATCTGATATGTAGTTCTTAAAACAATCCACTAGATGGCATGCATAGGCATAACACATTATCCATTATATATATATATATACAGAGAATTCAGTGATCTACCCTGGAGAGAGCAAAACTGTTTATTCATAGAAATGGTTTAAAGGACAGGGCTGAATTCAAGCCTGGCGCATATGTGGCTCTTTGATTGAAAATCCAGCGGGTTTCCTGTTGTAAATTTTTTTTATCAATGTTTCCTCCTCTTTCTGAAGGGGACAGCGAAACATGTTGACACACAGGGGCTCACTCTTTATCATGTATTTTATATATATGCTTTTTTTAATTCTCTCAAATGTCCTTTATGCACCATGTACTGTTCTAAATAAACATTGTAATCATTTTGTATACTCTCCACTGTTCATTGTGCCCTGACCTATGGGCTATAACTGCCCCCCTTTTTTCTTTATTTTTATATGGTACACTGCAAACCTTACAGTTGTGCGCTATATCTAAATTCCCTATAGTATTCAGTTGGATTGGATCTGATTTTAAACATGTAAGGGTGAAGTGCTTCTCTGTCCTCTGTAGTTGTAATAGATGAAGTGTGTACAGAACAGAACCAATTGACAATCGCCTGCAGCCCACAAGCACCATCAAAGACTTCTGACTCCGACTGTAACAAATTATATTCAGTAAGATTATGGTAAATTGGGCAGACTCTGTTTAGTACATTTATATTAATTCCTGGAAAACATTCACAGATTTAATTTGTTGCCTGGTGTAGCTCTGCAGGAGCTCCCTGGCTTTTGTTAACTTCTAGAGACCTGAAGCACTAGTAGCCAGTTCTTCTACAATGGGCTTCAGCCCTCTGTCTGCTGAATATGGGTCAGAGGAGTGCAGAACTAAGTGCACTTCTGTCATCTGTAGTATGGAGCTTTGGCCATACATCTCCTTTAATCTTCATCTGAAACAAAGTAACCTGAAAAGAAGCACTCATCCCTTTTTATCTGAACTAGATTTTTATTCCACCTTCATGTAAGATGCAGCAGTAATCTGTAGTATTTGGATCAATATTCTGACTTTATTTAAGATTGGACTGCTGTTTTTGTTGCAGCCTTGTTGGTCTCCTACACGGTATGGAGTCAGTGGGGAAGATCGAAGTTTCGGAAAGGTGGAGTTTATCACATTCCTGCAGAACATGAAAGCTGGGAAGATATCAGAGGGAACGTGTTGAATTATAACAAGGAGGGTAGAGGACAGGTACACAGTATTACATAGTCTCTTGGCTTGAATTCCTGATTTTGGTTTTTGAAACGATATTGCCTCTGACAGTAAAGTAAAATTTTAATGCGAGGAATAACATCCTTTAATACGGTCACAGATCATCTGGGCATAAGCTGATTCAATAACTTGGAACTTAAATATTTTATTCAAAATGTACCAACATATTCACAGAGGAGGCAGTTTGCGGTCTGCAGCAGTGGTGGCTGGTGCTCAATTTTTTTGGGGGGGCGCAAACAAACTGAAATAAAAAACATCAATTGCAGTCACTGTGCCCATCAAACACAACTACTGTGCCCATCAAACGCAACTACTGTGCCCATCAATTGCCGCCACTGTGCCCATCAAGCGCAGCCACTGTGCCATGAAATGCAGCCCCTGTACCCATCAATTGCTGCCACTGTGCCCATAAATTGCTGCCACTGTGCCCATCAAGTGCTGCCACTGTGCCCCATCAATTGCTGCCACTGTGCCCATCAATTGCCGCCACTGTGCCCATCAATTGCCGCCACTGTGCCCATCAATTGCCGCCACTGTGCCCATCAATTGCCGCCACTGTGCCCATCAATTGCCGCCACTGTGCCATCAAATGCAGCCACTGTGCCATCAAATGCAGCCACTGTGCCATCAAATGCAGCCACTGTACCCATCAATTGCTGCCACTGTGCCCATCAATTGCTGCCACTGTGCCCATCAATTGCTGCCACTGTGCCCCATCAATTGCTGCCACTGTGCCCCATCAATTGCTGCCACTGTGCCCCATCAATTGCTGCCACTGTGCCCATCAATTGCTGCCACTGTGCCCCATCAATTGCTGCCACTGTGCCCCATCAATTGCTGCCACTGTGCCCCATCAATTGCTGCCACTGTGCCCATCAATTGCCTCTACTGTGCCCATCAATTGCCGCTACTGTGCCCATCAATTGCCGCTACTGTGCCCCATCATTGGCTGCCAGTCTGCCCATCAATTGGAGCTACTGTGCCCCATCAATTGCCGCTACTGTGCCCATCAATTGTCGCTACTGTGCCCATCAATTGCCTCTACTGTGCCCATCAATTGCCGCTACTGTGCCCATCAATTGCCACTACTGTGCCCCATCATTGGCTGCCAGTCTGCCCATCAATTGGAGCTACTGTGCCCCATCAATTGCTACCAATGTGTATTGCACTACCTGTCTCACAGCGTGTCACGGTGGCGTCCTCCACGTCCACGCTCCTTGATGTTTTCTCCCGTCCTCTCTATCAGGCGTCCAATCACAGCGCCTGTTGTTTCAGCCAATCAGGTAACAAACCCGAACACCTGATTGGCTGAGAGGCGGGTCAGTGTTAGGAAATTGATTTTTTCGCTTTCCTAACACAACGCTGAGCAAACAGCAGGCACCCAGCATGGTGCCCGCTGTTCACCATTTTGGACACCTATTAGAGCCTACGGCGACCATAGATAGATTCATGCAATGCATGAATCTATGGTGAGAAAGAGGTGGCAGGAGAGAGGGGGCGTGCGCCCATTATGGACACACCGCCACTGGTTTGCAGATATAACGAGTGATGCTGCATCCAATGAGGTAAGTATGATTCCTAAAATTAAAAACCCTTAGGCTACTTTCACACCGAGGCACTTTGCAGGCACTATAATGCTAAAAATGACACCTGTAAAGCACCCTGAAGGAGCCTCTTCTCTCACTCCAGTGTGAAAGCCTGGAGTGAGCCAGACGCATCTTTGAGGCACTGTAGGAGCGGTGTGTATACACCGCTCCTAAAGCGCCCCTGCCAATTAAAATCTATGGGCAGCGCCGCTTTGCGGGTGGTTTCAACCCTTTTTTGGCCGCTATCGGCCAAATAGCGCCGCAAAAATGATGGTAAAGCGGCGCTTTACCACCGACGGCGCAACGTCCCAGTGTGAAAGTAGCCTTCTCTTTTAAGTTACTTTGTATTTTCTATGCCTAGGCAAATTATGTTATACATCTCAGGAGTCTTAAGGGGAGAGGGGGGGCTTTTTCAGTCAAGCACATCCTCTCCTGCTTGCATGCCTGAGCTAAGGGCAGATGGCCAGGAAATAAATGCAACATGAACCATTTGCCATTACTCAATATAGCCATGGCCAAAGTGATTTCTCAACAAAATAAAGCATGGAGACATGGATGGATGGGTGAGTTTTCTTTGAATATTAAAAATGAATTAAATAGCATTTTTGGTTTGTGGTGCTCAGATGAAGCGTACTTTCACTTTCAATATATATATATATATATATATATATATATATATATATATATAAAAAATGATGAGAACAGTAGGGTTGTCAGTTTAACAATCAGAATGGTTGTCAAGCGATGGTATCACCTATTTCAAGTGATAAATAAGCCAAGAATAGTGCAGCAGGGTGGAGGAACCCACTAAACGGTGTCAAATAGCCAGATTCAGAGAGACTTAGGCTGGCGTATCAGTAGATACGCCAGCCTAAGTCATAATTTGCGTCAGCGCTAATTTAAGCGTATTCTGGTAACCAGATACGCTTAAATTAGGCTCAGATACGAGCGGCGTAAGTGTCTTACACCCTCGTATCCTAAAGTGTAATTTTTAGGCTGGCCGCTAGGTGGCGCTTTCATTGCGGTCGGCGTAGAATATGTAAATCAGTAGATACGCCTATTCACGAACGTACGCCCGGCCGACGCAGTACAGATACGCCGTTTATGTAACGCATTAGCAGGCCTAAAGTTATTCCATCAAATAGATGGAATAGTAATGTTAAGTATGGCCGCTGTTCCCGTGCCAAAATTCAAAAATGTTACGTCGTTTGCGTAAGTCGTCCGTGAATAGGGATTTACGTTGTTTACGTCCACGTCAAAATCAATAGGCCCGTGCGGCGGACTTAGTCGCAATGCACACTGGGAAATGTAGGCGCACGGCGCATGCGCAGTTAAAAAAATCGTCAATCGCGTCGGGTCAAGCCTCATTATCATAAAACACGCCCCCTCAGACAAATTTTAATTATGCGCCCTTACGCCCGCCCGCTTTAGGCTACGCCGCCGTAACTTAGCAGGCAAGTACATTGTGAATCATGTACTTGCCTCGCTAACTTACGGCGGCGTAGCTTAAATGCCTTAAGCTACGCCGCCGCAAGTATGCGCTCGCCATCCTGAATCTAGCTATTAATCTGTAGTGATATATAACATTTTCCTTTAAAATGCTGCAAAGAAAAAAAGAGTCACTGTGCTGTCATTTTCAGCGCTGGAAGAAAACAGACAGACTAAGCGGAGCAATAAACAACAAAGGCACAAGAGTTATTGTAAGTAGCCATTGCTTTGTCTATCAGTACATTTATACTCATCATTTTGAAATATTGTCTACCTCAAAACAAGACATCTGTGTTTTTAAAATGCATCTCCCAAGACAACCAGGGTATGACTTTCTTTTATGTTTCAGAGGAGCAGTTTTCCCACAATATCCACTGAAAATGCACGTGTACCGGTCTCTGCAGACAGCCATTTTTCATGTTTTTGCTGTGGCTCCACCCCTTGACAGCCAACCAAGCCTGAACTGTGTGATCTGAATGACAAGGTGAGCACACCTCCAACCGTGAGCATGATAGATTGTGCGAGCAGAGGTGGAGCTAATTCAGTCCACATGATCAATGAATGCTGGCAGAGACTGGGCTATTCCACACTGCATAACTGATAATGACGAAACACACATGTAAAATGCACATGTAGCGGTATCCCCGTAGGGGCTGCTGGTAGTTGTGGTTCCCATCTCACCCTGCACAGCCAGGCACATAAATCTTCAGACATACAGTGGTCAAGAAATGTTCCTTGTACTTTGTTTTTGTTATTTTATTTAGGAGATTGTAACTTTGATGGGGATAAGGTAGATATGGGATGCCCATTTGATTGTAAAAGCAATATAGGGACTGAGAACTATATACACCTCTGGTATATACAACTTCCTCTTTTCCTTAGCACATTCAATTGATTGCAGACTATCGCTCCCTGGGACCAGCTAGGACTGTAGTTGAGGCCTGACATTGGCCCAGCCAGGCCCAAAGCAAAATGCCCTTTGCAGGCAGGGACCGTGGGCCCCTATGGTGTAGCAAAAAGGGTAGTCCTAGTGCTAGCTGTCCAACGTGGCCACTGATCCCAGTACCACCTCTTCAGTCCCTGCCTGCCCTCCTGGCTGCAGCTGCCTCTTTCCACTGCCCGTGCCACCACAGTCCTCCTTGCTGGCTCTGCACCCATCCCAGACTGCTTGCACCCAGACCTCTCAGTCGTGCCTTCCAGTCCTCCTGACTGTGTGTCACTCAGCAGCCATCTTGGCTGCACCTTGCTGTTCGTCTTGGAGTCTTAACTGGCAGTGTTCTCCTGCTGTCTTCTCCTTGCTCCCATGCCTCCTGTCCAGGACACCTCCATTGGTTGTAGGAAGGTCCCATCTGCACCCAAGCCCAGGCCGAAGTCCCCCCCCCCCACCAGACTGGGGAGCTCACTCAAAGGCCACAACAGCCCAACACTCCTTATCCAGCTTCCACCCAAACAAATCTGCCCCAGCTGGCCTGAACTGGAGAATATTTGAGGAAGCCTGCCCCCTGCCAATCCAAGTTGGGGATTGGTCAGGGCCCTCAGAATACTCCAGGCGGCTCCACCTCACCTCTCCTCTTATCTTTCCAGAAGGTTTCTGGAAATAAGTGGGAGGTCTTAGAGATGCTGCCTGTGAGTCATGTAGCTCTCCCTGGATTTCTGCCAACCCAAGAAACAAAACAAGGAAGCTTGGCTACTAGCCAAGCCTGCATAAATGTGCCTACACTGACAAAAAAATAACTATCTTTCACACTTAGCATACTAGAGGGTGCTACACACAATCCTATACCCACAGATAATCCAGAGGAAGGCAATGCAAGGCATATGGTTGTTGCTGTGTTGATCCATATATTACCTAATATCCCAACCAAAATCCCCAGTACCTTTTTCCTGCTAAAGTTATGTCATATTTCCCCCTCAGATTCTGCATATATAAAGATTAATTAGATTAATTATGTGTTCTGTTACACAGGGGGAAAAGTACATGTAGTACGTTTGTCCCATCTTCCTATGTGATCTCTAAAGCCTCGTACACACGATAGGTTAACCAGAGGACAACGGTCTGAAGGACCGTTGTTATAGGTTAACCGATGAAGCTGACTGATGGTCCGTCGCGCCTACACACCATAGGTTAAATAACCGATCGTGTCAGAACACGGTGACGTAAAACACAACGACGTGCTGAAAAAAACAAAGTTCAATGCTTCCAAGCATGCCTCGACTTGATTCTGAGCATGCGTGGATTTTTAACCGATGGTTGTGCCTACTAACGATCGGTTTTGACCTATCGGTTACCAATCCATAGGTTAATTTTAAAACAAGTTGGCTTTTTTTTAACCTATGGTTATATAACCTATGGGGCCCACACACGATCAGACCGTTGTCCTCTGGTTAACCTATCGTGTGTACGAGGCCTTAGGCAAGCTGTGAGGTCAGATGGAGCACCTCTCCCTCCTCCATGGCTGTTCAACAAAGCAGCTATCAAGGAAATTGCCTTTTACTTCCTCTCCTAGCACTTGTCATCCTCCTGTGAGACACTTGTCTTGGGCAGGTGCTTGGAGGCGAAGAAACATACTGTTCGTCAAAGCAGCCACCTCTCTGCTAGCTGCTTTGTTAGAGAACCATGAAGGGAGGATGGGTGCCCTGTCCACCCTCACAGCCATCTGTAAACAGGGGGCATAACGTACTGCATATACTTTGTCCCCTATGGAACAGAACACATCAATAAAATTTGAAGTGAGACTTCTTATTTTAACAACTGGTGAGTCTAACTGCAAGAGAATAACATCTTTTGTCATGGTTTTGTAGGACTTTCCTGAGTAACAGGCTATGGTGGGGAACCTTTGTTGTTGAAGTATTTTGAGAACTGAGAAACTTCCATGTGTTTAAAATAAGGTTATAGGCAGGGCTCAAGTCCTGCGGGAACGCGTGGGAACGGAGTTCCTGCACTTTTTTCACAGCAAGAACTCAGTTCCCTTTGCAGGACTAGAGCAGCCGAGAGCATCCGAGCCGCCCGAGCCAATCCTTCACTAAGCGGCGATGCTCAGCTCGAGTCACTGTCAGGGGCAGGCCTTGGTAATGCTTTATGTTACTGGCCGCTTCCTGTATATGGATTCATCAGGTAGTGTGCGGGTATTCCGTCACTTCCTCGATGCCGCAATGTCTCCTGGGAACTTTTGTCATTGTTCCCAGGAGACATTGCGGAGGTCTGCCACGAGTTTTTGCGGGATTTAGAAAGAACTTGCTTCTTTCGAAATCCCGCGATAACCCGTGGCAGACCTCGGCAATGAAGAAAAAAAAAAAACATGCGGTTTAGTAATTATGCATATGAGCGTATCATTTTTTTCTTTGGTGGGGGAGTGGATCGTGGGTGGGAGTTCCCACACTTTTTTCCCCAGGACTTGACCCCTGGTTATAGGGAGATATATGATGATTGATGGGACCATTTATAATTGTTATACTGTATACCTGTCCAGTTCCATCCTTCACCCTTTTAAAAGGCACTCATCGTACTTGTAAATTTCCTCTAGATTTACCCATTGAATAAATAAAAGCATTATATTGCTGAAGTTGACCACCTACTCACATGCAATAATGCTGATAAAACATAATAGGAGGGTAGTTGAGTGCAGGGAGAATATTGCACTATAGATTGCATTATGCATATACTGCAAACTATGTTCTTCTACATATATAACATGTAGTCGCCTTCATGGCAGGCAGGCAACGTTTTGGCAATGCCTGCCTGCTGTATATTTCTACTGGCTGGCCATAAGCTGCCAAGCATAGAGGGTTCATAAAAATGTATAGGAATGTGGGTAGCAGTAAACTCTGACAAAACCTGGAAGAGCCAGAGCTTTGCCTACAAAAATGGCTGTGCATTTGTTTCGTAAAGGGAATTATGCCACGTACACACGATCATTTTTCGACATGTAAAAAACAACGTTTTTAAAAAACGTCATTTAAAATGGTCGTGTGTGGGCTTCACATCATTTTTCGGCTTTTGAAAAACGACAATTTTTTTTTCGAGCATGCTGCATTTTTTAACGACGTTTTAAACGATGTGGTTTTTCGGGTTGTAAAAAATGATCGTGTGTGGGCTAAAGCGACGTTAAAAACCCACGCATGCCCAGGAGCAAGTTATGAGATGGGAGCGCTCGATCTGGTAAAACTACCGTTCGTAATGGAGTAAGCACATTCATCACGCTGTAAGAGACAGAAAAGCGCAAATCGTCTTTTACTAATATGGAATCAGCTAAAGCAGCCCAAAGGGTGGCGTCATCCGAATTGAAATTCCCCTTTATAGTGCTGTCGTACGTGTTGTACGTCACCGCGCTTTGCTAGAGCATTTTTTTTAACGATGGTGTGTGGGCAACGTCGTTTTAATGATGAAGTTGGAAAACTGTATGCCGAAAAAATGATCGTGTGTACGCGGCATAATAGTTTTCTGCAGTTATGTGTAGTCTCCTCTAGGTGCCTACATATTTTTTATGTAGCTGTTTTATTATTTTTTGTGTTTTACGTTTCTTTAATTATCACAAAGTAAACATTTGACATAATTAACCTACTGTTTTTTGTTTGTTTTTTTCATTTACAGAATGGATACAACCCTCAGAAAGTGAAAAAGACAGTCAAAGTAAATGCTCATCAGTTATATTCTACCTCAAATGTCCCCTCCACTTTGAACTTGTGTCGCGCTCCTCGCCGTCTACATGGTGCTGGTGCATCGAGAGGAACAGTTTATCGTGAACAGACTAAAGCTGAGACCAGCAACCCCAGCTTTCAGAAATATGTTTCACAAATAGTTAAGGCTGCAGATAATGACCAAAAAAAACAACCTCCTGAGGTCCTCCATATGTATGCCACAGAAGGTGATGGCTCATTGGCTGGGAGTCTCAGTTCTCTGACCTCTTCCAGTATTGATGAAGACTTGAATTATGACTACCTCTGTGAATGGGGACCCAAGTTTAACAAACTCCGAGATCTGTATAAGGAGTTGGACACGGAGGCATAGCTAGCCGCAGACACATGTTCGTAGAGCAACCCAGACACCCACAGTTATACGCTAATTTATAACATAGGAATTTTTTATATGAAATATACAATAAACATCTTAGTTAAAAAAGGAGAAAATTGATGTTCTTTTCACAAGTTCTCAGAAGGCTTAAAGGATCCTTCATTGTCCAAACAGTGACAACATTAAGAAGGAATTTAGCATACAGACCAAACTTTGTTCCAGGCGTAAGTAACGCTGCCAAGGAGGAAGGCATTAAAGACAAAGTAATTGAGTTTTTCTCATTTATAAAAGATGTTCTTGAAAGGCGAAATGTCATGCCCATCCCTCCACCCTGCCCGCTTCTTATTGGTATCTTACAATTCAGTGTTAGAAGTTGGCTGTTCACCTAAGAAGAGTAGCAGTGCCTCAGGACATTGGTAATATCTGGAGAATAGTTTGTATGGGACATGAGGGAATCAATGTGACAGGTTATGGAGGTAGTGGGGAAGCTTTGGCTGATCTCTGATGTTATAGTATCGTTATATGTGTATTTGTGGTACTTCAGGGTATCCGGATCTCTGCAGCACGGACTGTTCTCAGCCCATACGAGGGTTTCAAGTATTTCATGGGATATTAGTTATTTCCCATTGAGCGCCAGTGATTTTTTTGTATCAATAGTATCGTTATAGTATAGTATCTTGGTGCACCACATGTGGTAAATGAAGAAGGGGTGGGAAATTTTACATGTGTATGTATATAGATATGTAATATAAAGATAGGGTAAGTGGTATTATTGGTGTTTTGCCAGCATCATAATAAAGCCAAAAAGGAACACCCCACCCGTGTACCAAAAAAACTGAGTAAAGTCTTGTACACATGATAGGTTAACCAGAGGACAACGATCTGAAGGACCGTTGTCATAGGTTAACCGATGAAGCTGACTGATGGTCCGTCACGCCTACACACCATAGGTTAAATAACCGATCGTGTCAGGACGCGGTGACGTAAAACACAACGACGTGCTGAAAAAAACAAGGTTCAATGCTTCCAAGCATGCGTCGACTTGATTCTGAGCATGCGTGGATTTTTAACCGATGGTCGTGCCTACTAACGATCGGTTTTGACCTATCGGTTAGGAATCCATTGGTTAAATTTAAAGCAAGTTGGCTTTTTTTTAACCTATGGTTAAATAACCTATGGGGCCCACACATGATCGGTTTTGACCGATAAAAACGGTCCTTCAGACCGTTGTCCTCTGTTTAACCGATCGTGTGTATGAGGCCTAAGTTAAAAGGTAAGTATACCAACTTTATTACAAAATCATAGAAAGGTTAACATAGGTAGTACATATGAAAAATGGAGGCATTTGCATACAGAGCATGATCTGTAGCGGTCACAGATACCCTCTATGTCCAAGATGTCACAGTGTAGTAAGCTGTCTGAGTATGGCACAATAGCTCTAAGATGTGGCATCCAGACGTAGCAAGGTCCCGGGCCTCCTTTGGTCTAATGAGAACCTCCGGGGCCAGAGATGGCCGACATCCTTCTGTATATGGTGGGTTATGAGGCATAGTGGGTGCAAAGTAGTTAAAGTCATTGGGCACCAGACACTTCTTGAATGCAAAAGTTTTTTATATTTCTTAATAGAACTTTGGGGGGGGGGGGGGTTAGGGCCAGGACATCCTTAGGTAGTTGCAAGATTAATTGGCAGACTCAGACTTCAACAGGAGGACAGCCATGCAGGGAAAGGCATTCAGCCAGACCCCACATCTGCATGTGTAGGAATGCTGTCTCCTATGGCAACGGTCTTTAACAGTTCCTAACACAAATGTAACAGTTCTTTCACTTCTACTACAATCACTTCTTGTAGTTCTTCAGCTCACTGAGCTCCCAGTCTTTCTCACTGGACTAGACGATTCTCTGCCACTGAATCCATTGAGCTCCTCCAATCTTCGCTGTAGTATCTTCCTCAAGTGCCCCCCTGCCTTTCTGCTGGGTCCCTAGCTTGGCACTCAAGATACTACTCGAGCTTCACCCCACTGGCCTGATCAGTCCCTGACTTGACATTCAAGGCTGCTCTGTAAGCATCACCTCCACTGGCTGGGTCCCTGGCTTGATACCCACTGAAGTTTCCAGATTCTTTACCATCCCCAGTTGGTGAGAGTGCTTCAGTACTTGCTTCAGCTACTCACTGTGGTCCCTGGTAATAAGGTGGTTGGTTTCTTAGCGGCTACAGCTTCCCCTTTACCTCTGACCACAACATGTTCTCTGGCCGGCAGAACCGACACTTATGGTTGGACTGCAAGCCAAGATCCCACCCCTGCGCTGCTCTCTTGCTTCTGGATAGGCCCTCAGGCAGCCTAGCAGCCAGATGTGCACATGGAAAAAAGAAATGTTCCTGGACTGCCGCACTCTGATAGGCGATTTATTGAAACAAAATGAACAAAGGATAAAATCCAAAGCTGTATAACATCCAAAAATTCATGCAACACTGCAATCAATGGTAGAAAGTGGACATAGGGGACAAAAAAGCTAACATGTTTCACATCATGAATAGTTGCTTAGTCATAGCTGGCATAGCCAGATGTGCACGGGATAGACCCAATCTCTGGCCAAGAAGCCCGGACAATACAATACACGTCCACCCAGACAGCCGTCAAGGTGGCACAGAACAGTGATCACCTGACTCCATCCCAATATATAGGCTCTCCCAGCAGGCCAAGGGATAAAAGGAAACCCCTGCCCATTGGCTGAGATACCCCATATATCCATCTTCTCTTATCTAATGCCACCAGGTACCCAGCCACCTAGTGGCAGAAGAGAAAAGTGCAGCAATGCCAGACTTAGGAAGAAATCAGATGATCCCTAACAATTAGCCAAGGTAGCTACTCCTGGCAGGTAAATTTAGGGGCAACTGTGCTGAAACTCCAGGGTGCTACAAAGACAAGAAATCCCAGTGTGTTTCAGAAATATGTTCCTTCCTCAATGGATAGTTAGGGTGGACCACATATAATACACTGTGCTAGATAGGAGTATCTGACGAGAATACAAGTGTGTGCTAAATCAGGCTGTCAGAGAAACTTGTCCAACCAAAGGTCCCGAAGGTCCCGATATTTCGCATCGTGCCCAAAACGCCACATTAGGACTACACTGGAGCCACCGGGCTTGGCTGCTGTCAGGGAGGTAACATTTTCCTACATACTGCACAATGGTGGCTCTATCAGAATACAGAGATCAGTGCTGTAGCCATTGGCTGCAAGTGCTGTTTGAATGCTGGTTTTCCAGCAGGACTGTTTTGTTGAACAGACAGGGCTACACCTAGATCAAAATTCATCCTGTTCCTGCTGAATCGGCTGAATTTCAATACATGTCTACCCAGATTTACATAGGGATGGGCAATAATTAAAAATAACTTCAGGCAAACTGAATGCACCATTTAAATATATACATACAATACATCGGAGCAGTTCTGAGATATACACAGCTCTATCAGAGCAAGGATGTGACTTTTCTCTAGTGCAGTAAAGCAACAATGATGGGTCACCCCCTGTCTCAGCCTGTGATTGGACAGTAAATGAATAGCAGCAGCACTGGCGTGAGTCATCCCACTAATATTTTGAAATGCATATTTCTTTATCGTACATCACGGGACACAGAGCGGCATTCATTACTATATGGGTTATATGGAGTACCTTCAGGTGTAGACACTGGCAATCTCAAACAGGAAATGCCCCTCCCTATATAACCCCCTCCCATAGGAGGAGTACCTCAGTTTTTACGCCAGTGTCTTAGGTGTTAGTCATGGTTTAGCTTGCCTCCGCATCCTTGGGATTAGGTGAGCTACCGGTTCTGTCCAAAAAAGCCTCAGCGCTAAAGTGGTCAGTAACCGGACCCCAAACCCTTGGGGTATAGCCCATAATGCTTTTCTTTTTAGAGAGCTGGACCCTGGGCCCAGAACTTAGAAACCTTTGGGTACCTAAAGTTTTCTGTTGCCAGGGTGCTATATGGGCCCAGGACAGTGGATCCTTCATA
Source organism: Rana temporaria (assembly GCF_905171775.1). Lineage (NCBI taxonomy): Eukaryota > Metazoa > Chordata > Amphibia > Anura > Ranidae > Rana > Rana temporaria. The sequence continues at coordinate 359,501,211 of NC_053493.1, forward strand.
GGAACCCAGGGCCTGAAGGTCTAGACATCCCCACGGAGATGGGGGAAGATTGGGCCTCTTGCTTGGCAAAGTCCTGCGGCATGGAGCAGGTAAGTGAGGGGAAAACTTGCGGAACTTGGTTCTTAGCAGGTTTTTTCTGGGGGGTCACAGGGGACATGCCTAAAGTTATGCACTGCATCTGGCAAACTAGTCACATATCATAAAGATAGGATGGCTCTCTATGTATTATTCCCCATAAGATGTGACCTCCCTTGTAGTGTTGGAAAAGCATTGAGTGGGGCCTGTGTTATATAAAAATATATGTGTGTGTCAGAGAGCTTTGCTTACCTGCAGGCCTCCAGGCGATGCTCCATTCAGTCTTCCTCCTCAGAGCCTACAAGCAGGCAAAACGCTGACCTCCTCATGGTTCCAGGCTGCAGGCTGCAGTTTGCTGGAACAGAGAGGTCCCTTCCTCCCAAAATCCCCCCCCCTCCCCCTGTCGGGAGGGGCATTTCCTGTTGGAGATTGCTGGGGGGGGAAGGGCGGGTCAGTGGCTTAAAGGAAGGGGCGGCCCTTCCTTGTTTGTTCCATTCAATACTTTGGAACTGAGGAGAAAGACCAGAGCGGCAGCACGGGGCGCCGAGGACACACAGTGGCCAGAAAGGATATTGCAGTCTTCAGAGGACTGTTTTTTTCAAGCCTAGAAATAGGCTGTTTCTTTTCCATCTCATAGTTTTTCTTTGCAATACTACTCAGGGGGACAGAATGTTTTTTCTTTCCTGGATTTGAAACAAAAACGAAAAAAAAAAAAAAAAAAAAAAAAAAAGTCATCTAGGGGAGAGGAAGCATTTTTTATCCCCCAAACAGGTATTTGGGCAATTAACTTTTATAGTTCCAAATACCAATAGGTAGCAGGTGTACCTCGGTATTGTACCATGGCATCCGGGTCAGAGGGTACAAGAGGTGGGGATTCCCCCAGAGAGTCTGAGGTCTCAGACAAAGCTATCTATCCAGCAAGGCTATGCGGGGCAGTAAGCGGAATAGATCTCCGTCGCCCGAGCGCGGACCCTCAGAAGAGGAGGTCCTTTCCTCAGGGGAATTGGACGACCTCTTGGACAAGGACCAAGTAGGTTCAGGGATCGAAGACCCGGATACAGAGGAGTCTGGGGCAGTCTCCCTGAGGGAGAGCTGGTGGATTCAAGGATTGTCGGACTTGGTCCATAGGGCATTCAACTTGCCAGTACCAGATCTCCAGGTATCGACGGTTTCAGCTTTGGGCTCACTGAGGGCGCCTCAAAGCAATGCTGTGTTTCCGATCCATCCTCTATTAGAGGGAATTTTGTTCCAAGATTGGAACAAGCCAGATAAGATCTTCTTACCACCTAAGAGGTTCTCTGTCCTATATCCTATGGAAGAAAAATTTTCCAAAAGATGGGCTACTCCTGCAGTGGACGCAGCCATCTCATGTGTTAACAGATCGTTAACATGCCCTGTAGAAAACATACAGGTGTTCAAGGATCCAGTTGATAAGCGCTTGGAAGCACTACTTAAGAACTCCTTCACTACTGCAGGGGCAGTAGTACAGCCAGCTGTGGCTGCGATTGGGGTCGCTCAAGCATTATCGGATCAATTTAAACTGCCCAGCAGGCAGAAAAATTTTCGGATGTCCCTAAGGCCATATGTTTTACGGTAGACGCAATCAAGGATTCTATCCAGCAAGCGTCACGTTTATCGTTATCCCTTATCCATATGAGAAGACTCTTATGGTTAAAAAGCTGGGAGGCTGAGCCCCCATGCAAGAAGCTCCTGGTAGGGTTCCCCTTCCATGGAGGACGACTCTTCGGAGAAGACCTAGATAAATACATTCAGACCATTTCAAACGGCAAGAGTACTCTCTTGCCAACTAAGAAGAAGGTTCAGGGACCTGCGTTTAAACGACAGTATTCCCCTGGGCAGGGGCCCTCTAATGCCAAGCAGTATCGACGGCCTCCTGCAAAAGCAAACTTCGGCTTCAACAGCAGATCACAAGGACAGGCTGTTAGAGGCAAAAGGCAGTGGTTTCGCAAACCAGCAAAACCAGCCCCCAAGCCAACCTTATGAAGGGGCGCCCCCACCCACGAAGGTGGGGGGAAGGCTGCGACTCTTTTCAGAGATTTGGGAAGCCAGCATTCCCGACGAGTGGGTACGGTCTTCCGTGGCCACAGGCTACAAATTAGATTTCCTAAGGTTTCCTCCTCCTCATTTCCAGAAGTCGAGGATTCCAAACGATCCGGAAAAGGGAGCCGCATTAAGATCGGCATTAGATCATCTACTTTCCCAGGAAGTAATAGTAGAGGTACCAGTCCTGGAACAGGGGCTGGGTTTCTACTCCAACCTATTCATCATCCCAAAATCCAATGGAGATGTCAGGCCAATTTTGGACCTAAAGATGGTAAATGCATATCTAAAGATCCGCTCATTTCGGATGGAATCCGTGCGGTCAGCAGCTGCCACACTCCAGAAGGACGACTTCATGGCGTCCATAGACATAAAGGATGCCTACCTTCATGTTCCAATTTATCAGCCACATCAAAGATATCTACGCTTCATGGTGGCTTCGCGTCACTTCCAATTCGTGGCGCTTCCCTTCGGGTTGGCTACGGCCCCCCGGGTGTTCACGAAGGTCCTAGCTCCAATCCTAGCCAAACTAAGGATCCAAGGGGTCACGATCCTAGCATACCTGGACGTCCTCCTAGTCATAGATCACTCGTCTCCCGGCTTGGAGCGAGCAGTGGCCCTCACGGTCCAATACCTCGAGAGGTTCGGCTGGGTCCTAAATCGAGAAAAGTCAGCTTTCCAGCCCACAAGGCAGTTGGAATATCTCGGCATGAGATTAGACACAGAACAACAAGGAGTGTTCCTACCTCTGAGGAAGGTAAAAGCCATCAAGGAATTAATCCTACTGGTTCTAAGCAAAAAAGAACCGACTATTCGCCTATGTATGAGGTTACTAGGCAAGATGGTGGCCACATTCGAGGCGGTACCATACGCCCAGAGCCACACTCGCATCCTACAGGCAGCCATCCTGTCAGCATGGAGCAGAAGGCCACAGGCCTTGGATATCCCGTTGCCGCTCTCATCAAGAGTCCGACAAAGTCTGTGTTGGTGGTTAGACCCTCAGAATCTACTGAAGGGGAAGTCTTTCAGCCCAGTGGCTTGGAAGATAGTGACCACAGACGCCAGCCTGACGGGCTGGGGAGCAATTTTGGATGGTTGCACTCGCCAAGGTACTTGGGCAAAGCCAGAGAAGCAGTTGCCCATCAACATCTTGGAGCTCAGAGCTGCTCGACTAGCCCTCAGGGCTTGGACGTCAAAATTGCAGGGGTTCCCGGTGAGAATTCAATCAGACAATGCCACGGCCGTGGCATACATAAATCACCAAGGGGGAACCAGGAGTCAAGCCGCTCAGAGAGAGGTGAGCTTGATTCTCCTATGGGCAGAGGCTCATGTGCCCTGCATATCGGCAATATTCATTCCAGGAGTGGACAACTTTCAGGCGGACTTCTTAAGCCACCAGACTCTATGGCCGGGGGAATGGTCTCTGCATCCACAAGTCTTTCTAGCACTCTGCCAAAGATGGGGAGTGCCGGACGTGGATATCATGGCATCGAGACTCAACAAGAAACTAGACAGGTTCATGTCCCGCTCAAGGGATCCGATGGCCTGCGGAACCGATGCGTTGGTTTGCCCTTGGCATCAGTTCAAACTTCTTTATGCGTTTCCCCCGCTCCAGTTACTACCCCGCCTGCTGCGCAGGATCCGGGTGGAGCACATACCAGTCATCCTGGTAGCTCCAGCATGGCCCAGAAGAGCATGGTACTCACTAATCTTAAGGATGGTAGTGGGAGACCCGTGGACTCTTCCTCTACGGCCAGACCTGCTATCGCAAGGTCCGATCCTCCACCCTGCCTTACGGCATCTAAATTTGACGGCCTGGAAGCTGAATCCCTGATTCTCAGGGGTAGAGGTCTGTCTCAGAAAGTAATCTCTACCCTAATCAGAGCCAGGAAACCGGTCTCTAGGGTGATTTATTACAGGGTCTGGAAGGCCTATGTAGGCTGGTGTGAGTCCAAGCGATGGCTTTCTCGCAAATTTACCATCGATAGAGTATTACGTTTTCTCCAGCTAGGAGTGGATAAAGGATTGGCATTAAGCACAATCAAAGGACAGATTTCTGCTCTGTCAGTGTGGTTTCAGCGGCCGCTGGCCACCCACTCGCTGGTTAAGACCTTCCTTCAAGGGGTCTTACGTATTAGACCTCCAGTTAAATCCCCGCTTTGTCCGTGGGATTTAAATCTTGTTCTGTCAAGTTTACAGAAACAACCGTTTGAGCCGTTGGCTGATATTCCTTTGGTTCTACTGACAAGGAAGTTAGTATTTTTGGTTGCCATAGTTTCCGCAAGAAGAGTTTCGGAGCTGGCAGCCTTATCCTGTAAGGAACCATATCTTGTTTTTCATAAGGACAGGGTCGTTCTCCGCCCTCATCCTTCCTTCCTTCCGAAGGTCATATCCAGTTTTCATTTGAACCAGGATTTGGTATTACCATCCTTCTTCCCTAAACCTACTTCCAGAAAGGAAGGGTTGCTGCATACCTTGGATATTGTCAGGGCCATGAAGGCCTATCTTAAAGCTACAAAGAAGATCCGGAAAACAGATGTGCTGTTCATTCTACCGGATGGGCCCAAGAAGGGGCAGGCAGCTGCAAAGTCCACCATTTCTAGGTGGATTAAGCAATTAATCACTCAGGCCTACGGCTTGAAAGGGTTGCCTCCTCCAGTATCATTAAAGGCTCATTCTACTAGGGCCATGGGCGCCTCCTGGGCAGCACACCACCAGATCTCTATGGCTCAAGTTTGCAAGGCGGCAACCTGGTCTTCTGTCCACACGTTTACAAAATTCTACAAGTTGGACGTAAGAAGGAATACTGATACTGCCTTCGGGCAGGCAGTGCTGCAGGCTGCAGTTTGAGACCCTCGGATTCCGGGGGCTCCTCTTGTTTGAGTTAAATTTAAAAAATTTATTTTTCTCAACTAAGTTGGATTTATTATGATTTGAGTATATCTCTAAATTAAATCCTTTTGTCTTGGAGATGTTCTCCCTCCCCTCATTGTAAGCATTGCTTTGGGACATCCCATATAGTAATGAATGCCGCTCTGTGTCCCGTGATGTACGATAAAGAAAAAGAGATTTTTAATACAGCTTACCTGTAAAATCTTTTTCTTGGAGTACATCACGGGACACAGAGCTCCCACCCCTCTTTTTTGAGGACCATTTTGGGAGGCATACTGCTTGCTACAAAACTGAGGTACTCCTCCTATGGGAGGGGGTTATATAGGGAGGGGCATTTCCTGTTTGAGATTGCCAGTGTCTACACCTGAAGGTACTCCATATAACCCATATAGTAATGAATGCCGCTCTGTGTCCCGTGATGTACTCCAAGAAAAAGATTTTACAGGTAAGCTGTATTAAAAATCTCTTTTTTTTATTTATTTTTTGCATATTTTTAATGCACAACTGTTTTGATTTACTGCGTATCTAAACCCAATGACCAAACTTTAACCACATCATCTCCGGAAGGTTTACCCCCCTTAACCACTTGCTTACTGGGCACATAAACCCCCTTCGTGCCCAGGCGAAATTTCAGCTTCCGGCACTGCGTCGCTTTAACTGACATTTGCACGGTCGTGCGACGTGGCTCCCAAACAAAATTGACGTCCTTTTTTCCCCCACAAATAGAGCTTTCTTTTGGTGGTATTTGATCATCTCTGCGGTTTTTATTTTTTGCGCTATAAACAAAAAAAGAGCGACAATTTAAAAAAAATATATATATATATTTTTTACTTGTTGCTAAAATAAATATCCCAATTTTTTTTAAAAAAAACTATTTTTTTTCTCAGTTAAGGCCGATACGAATATTTCAACGTATTTTTGTAAAAAAAAAAAAAAATCGCAATAAGCGACTGGTTTGCGCAAAAGTTATAGCGCCTACAAAATGGGGAACAGAATTATGATTTTTTTTTATTATTTTTTTTTTACTAGTAATGGTGGCGATCTGCGATTTTTATTGAGACTGCGATATTGCGGCGGACGTATCGGACACTTTTGACACAAATTTGGGACCATTCACATTTATACAGCGATCAGTGCTATAAAAATACACTAATTACTGTATAAATGTGACTGGCAGTGAAGGGGTTAACACTAGGGGGTGAGGAAGGGGTTAAATGTGTATCCTGGGTGTGTTCTAACTGTGTGGGGGGAGGGGGTGACTGGGGGAGGTGACCGATGCTGTGTCCCTATGTACAAGAGACACAGATCGGTCTCTTCTCCTCTGACAGCACGTGGAGCTCTGTGTTTACACGCAGAGCTCCACGTCCCTGCTGTGTTACCGACGATCGCGTGTACCCGGCGGACATCACGGCCGCCAGGTACACGCATCGGTTCTTCGGCGATGCGCCGGGACAGTGTTTACCCGCTGCGCGCCCCCCAGTGGCGCGCGCGGGTAATGCACATAAAAGGACGTCTAAAGACGTCCACTCGGCACTTGAGAGCCGCGCTGTGGACGTCTTTTGTCTATAGCGCGGGTCTCAAGTGGTTAATGACCAGGCCATTTTTTTGCGATACAGTACTGCGTTCATTTTAACTGACAATTGCGCAGACGTGCGACACTCTACTCCAATAAAATTTATGTCATTTTTTTCCCCACAAATAAAGCTTTCTTTTGGTGGTATTTGATCACCTCTGCTATAAAACATATCCAATAAAAAAAATTTAACAAATCTAATTTCTTCATCAATTTAGCCCAATATGTTTTCTGCTACATATTTTTGGTAAAATAAATCCCAATAAGCGTATAATGATTGGTTTGTGCAAAAGTTATAGCATATACAAACTATGGGATATATTTATGCAATTTTTGTTTACTTTATTTATTTATTTTACTAGTAATGGCGGCGATCAGCGACTTATAGCAGGACTGCGGCATTGCGGCAGACAAATCGGACACTAAGTGACACTTTTTAGGGACCAGCGACACCAATACAGTGATCAGTGCTAAAAATATGCACTGTCACTGTACTAATGACGCTGGCAGGGAAGGAGTTAAAATCAGGGGCAATTAAATGTGTTCCTAGGGAGTGCTTGCTAATGTAGCGCTGACATTCTTGTATATTGATGTGTGTTTGCATACTTTAATACAACGTCTATGGACATTGCTATGTTTTGTTTAGTATTTTGGTTGCCTTGGAGACGAGGAGAGACCCAAATACTGGTAATGCAGAGAGATGTTTGGTTGAGGATTTTGGTTGCCTTGGAGACGAGGGGAGACAGGAGTGTAAACAAAAAGCCTTCTGGATGCTGAGGCCGAGCTGCTGGGGAGGGAAGGCTGAGCTCGGAGAGCTAGAGGACAGTGGCCGGATTGCAGAGACCGAGAGACACTCATCCGAGCATTGGAGAACCGGATCCATCCAGCGGAGCTGAACAGAGCTGACGGAGAAGCAAGTTGCAGTCACAGGACCCTGAACAAAAGTTACTACCCGGAGCTCCGATCCAGTGGGTGAGCGGGTCACGACCCACAGTTTGCTAAGTTTACACGCAGTTAGACTCATATACAGGCCTCACTGGGATTTATAGTGACACAGAGGAACTGAAACTGAGAAGGCTTGAGGCCTATCTAATTTGATGTTTCAAGCGATTTTAAAATAGTTGTTGCAGTTACACCAGGAGCATTTTCACTTCAATTTAACTCATCAAAACTGTGGATTACAAAATCACTTTAGCTAGCGAAGAAAAGAAGATCCAAGACCAAGTACTTTAAGTGAGATCTCACGCATAGCTAATAAAGTAGGGGGAGCTCCCAGGTATAAAATGTTTATGTATACTGTTTTCAAATAGCTTATGTTTAAATCAATTGTGCTGTCGTCTTACGTTGGGATGACAGCACAATTACTGTAATCACTTCTTTGCATATTTCACAGTAAAATATATCTCTGGTTAAGTATCCAGTTGTTGTGGCGTACTGTTTTTCTCACTCAAAGTGCAGTCAGTGGATCCTGGGGTTAGAATACAGGTATTTTGTATTGTCTTACATTGTATTGTATTGCATTGCATCACAGCTGTGCCAAGGGGATTGAGCCAAGTTAGTGGGGTTTATTGTTAGAGTGCAGGCCCAAATTAAACCAGCAGCTCCTTCGGGGGTCAGTGCTACACGTGGGGGCTCGTCCGGGATTCCTGTCACTCTACAAGCAAGCCCGCCCCTTCACGCTATCATGGACCCCATCAAAGTAGTCCAATGGTGCGAAGCAGAAGGGACATGCTCAGAAGCGAGCGTGGTCATTGAACTTCCAGGGAGCGACTGGGGAAAGAAACAAATTAAAGAGGTGGTACAAGCATTGTCCCCGGACAGAAAGGCTTACGTGGTCGCAGTGAAACCCGATCCTGGGACCGACTGCACCTATGCACTGATAGAGTGGGAACGGGATGTCCCTGAAAACTTCCACGGTGCCAGTATAAAATTGTCCGAAAAGACAGAGTTCCACCTGACACACCCCAGCAAACATGAAGGGCGCTCTCCCAGTCAAAAGCAGTTAGAACCTTTAGACAGGAAAGCAGAGGCTGCTGTGAAATCACTGGCAGAACGACAGCTGGCTGATCTGAAGCGACAGTACTGTAACATACAGGAGAGGTTTCAGGAGACCTCCAGTATGATAGCTGAACGCATTAATGGGTTACGTGTCGTTTTGGAGGACCAGAAAGATGGCCAGATAACGCCCAACACTGGGAAGGTACTGAAGAAACGCACCCAGGGCCGCTTGCAGGAAGTAACCATCCAGAAGGATTTCCACATTGACGGCAGGATAGGAGAAAGAGGGCAGAAGGACAAACTGTCCTACACCAGCCTCCTACACCAAATAGAGTTGGGGCTACAGAAAGGATATCTGGAATCGGAAATTAGAGAGGCTGTAATCCATGCCATCAGCCCAGGTTCAAGTGTTAGGGGCATGTTGGAGAGGAAGAGTGGATTGACCTTGAACCAGCTAAAAAGGATACTGAAAAGCTATTATGAGGAGGAAGATGCCACTGAGCTGTTTCATCGACTGATAAATATGACACAGGATAGTAGAGAGACTCCTCAGAACTTCCTATTTCGGGCCATTGAGCTCAAGGACCGCCTGCTGTTCACATCAAAGGAAGAAGGAAATGGAGAGCATTTTGGAGCCGAGCTAGTTAAGAGGAAATTTAGGAGATCTGTGACTACGGGATTGAGGAGTGACTATATCAAGCTACAACTGAAGCAGTATTTGGAAGATCCCTCAACTCCGGATGAGGTCCTCATTGAGAAAGTGAATGAAGCGGATAAAATGGAGATTGAGAGGGACCAAAAACAGGGGAAACTTCATTCTCCTAGCACCACAAGTGCTAAAATACAGCAGATAGGTGTCCCCTCAGACACTCAGGAACTTAATATATTGGCAACAAGCGTTGAACAGGGATCATGGCTTTCACCTATTCACCACCTACCCGTAGGTCAGACTGAACTGGAGAAGCTGTTCCAGACCCAGAAAGAAATACTGGAGATGATGACCATGTTGATGACTCGTCTGGTGAAACCCCAGACAGAAGAAGTCCTGCCACTCAAGGCTCCAGAGACTCCTACCATTAACCATCCTATGAAACAAACACAGAGAGTCTGCTTCAAATGTGGAGGAGTAGGACATCTCAGGCGAGTGTGCCCAAGCCCAGTAACTGAAACAAAATCCAAACAACTGGGGGAAAAACTTCAGAGGGCCCCAGTGAAGGAGTCAACTGGGCGCCCGGTTGCAATAGCGAACTCCACACCGACTCATATACCCCTGACCACTGAGGTCACCAACAAGCCAGGATGGAAAAGAGAGAGACCCCCAAAACCAAAGGCGAAGGTACAAGCCACCAGGCAGGTCAAAGGTACTGCAATCAGTGGATTTCTCCCCAAGCTAGTGGGACCCTCCCCAATTGTTCCCATCCAAGTAGAGGGGATTTATACGAAAGCCCTGCTGGACACTGGAGCCCAAGTAACCTTGCTCTACAGGGATTTCTATGACAGACATCTCAAGCACCTGCCGTTACAGAAATTGGAGGAACTAGAGATATGGGGATTAGGCACCCAGAACTTCCCATATGATGGTTACCTGCCGGTCAGACTCACCTTCGACCCAAGTACAGCAGGAGAGGCTGAGACTTTTGACACCTTGGCCATAGTGTGCCCTCGTCCCCCAGGGGCTGACAAAAATTCCCTCATCATTGGGACGAACACTGACTTGGTGAGGAGGCTACTTGCACCGCTTGTGCTGCAGAAGGGGACCCTCCCCACTAAAATACATCCAATGTTGGCCCAGACATACCGAGACCTTAGACAGGAGGAAGAGGCTCCTGAAGAGGGAGTGGGAAAAATCTGGCTCCTGGATAGGGAAAAGAGGTTAGTCCAGCCGGGTGAAGTAGTCTGCCTGAAAGCCTCCGTCAAGTTAAGCTGGAAAAAAACAGGTCCTTTCATTGTCCTTGAAAATACAAGCCAGGAAGGAAAAAAGGGGTTAGAACTTATCCCTGAAGTATTGCCCACCAGGGCATTGAAGAGGACTCACGGCAAAGTTCCAGTCAGTGTCCGCAACACAGCAGCTGTGCCAGTGAGGGTGCCAGCCAGACTACTGTTAGGACAGGTCAGCCCAGCAACTCCAGTCGCAGCATGTGGTTCGACGGAAGGACCAGCAGCAGAAATCCCTGTAAAAGAATTCTGCCCAAAGAATACGCCTCTTACTCCTGCATGGAGAGAAAGAGCTAAAGCCCAACTTCTGAGATGGAGGGCAGTTTTCTCAAAAAGTGAATTTGATGTGGGTTTGGCAAAGAGTGCCACCCACCGAATTCGACTGGAGGAAGACAAGCCGTTTCGTGAAAGGGTTAGGCGAATCCCATTGGGAGATCTGGAAGATTTGAGGGAACAACTGGCTGAACTCAAGAGGACTGGCATTATGCGGGAGTCCAGGAGTCCTTATGCCTCCCCAATAGTGGTGGTCAGGAAGAAGAACGGATCCCTACGCCTATGTATCGATTACAGGACCCTGAACCGGAGGACCATTCCTGACCAGTACACCACACCTCGGATAGAGGATGCTCTGCAGAGCCTGTCGGGAGCAAAGTGGTTCAGTGTGCTGGACTTAAAGAGTGGGTATTATCAGATCCCCATGTGCCCTGAAGACAAAGAGAAGACCGCTTTTATCACCCCAGTCAGATTCTTTGAGTTCAACCGGATGCCGCAAGGCCTGTCTGGGGCCCCAGCAACGTTCCAGAGGTTGATGGAAAAAACAGTGGGTGACATGAACCTACTTGAAGTACTAGTTTACCTGGATGACATCATAGTATTTGGAAGAACGTTGGAAGAGCACGAAGAACGCCTGGAGAAGGTCCTGAAGAGACTTCATGATGAAGGTCTGAAGCTCTCTATGGAAAAATGCCAGTTCTACCAGCCCTCAGTGAATTACCTGGGACACATTGTGTCTGAAGAGGGAGTGGCAACCGATCCCAAGAAGTTAGAAGCTGTCACTTCTTGGCCAAGGCCCACCAACGTGACTGAACTCAGGTCATTCTTAGGCTTCTGTTCGTACTACAGAAGGTTCGTGGAGGGGTTCGCTAAAATAGCCCACCCACTCACTGAGCTCCTGAAGAAACAGGAAGAAGTTAGTGTAAGCCCAGATCAGTCAAGGAAGCCAAAAGAAGGGCCCAGAAGGAAGAAAGAGTCCATCCAGGACCAGTGGACTCCAGGATGTGAGGAAGCCTTCAGACAATTGAAGTGGAGCCTTACCACTGCTCCGGTTTTGGCCTATGCAGACCCTGCCAAACCATACGAGTTGCATGTGGATGCCAGCCATGACGGACTGGGAGGAGTGCTCTATCAAGAGCATGAAGGGCATCTGCAGCCGATCGCCTATGTGAGCAGAAGTTTGATTCCTGCCGAAAGAAACTATCCGACTCACAAGCTTGAATTTCTGGCTCTGAAGTGGGCAGTGGTAGACAAGTTGAAGGATTACCTTTACGGGGCTGAATTTGTGGTAAAGACGGACAACAACCCCCTCACATACCTGCTCACCACTGCAAAGCTGGACGCCACCGGTCACAGGTGGCTAGCTGCTCTCTCGGCATTTACCTTCAGCCTGAAGTACAGACCAGGGGTTGGTAATCGAGATGCGGATGCTCTATCAAGAAGGCCTCATGACCCCCGAAATCCATCAGAAGACTGGACTCAACTTACTCCAGAGGGGGTAAGAGCCCTTTGTGAAGGGACAAGTCTACACGGGAGAGGTGGGGCCAGAGCTGAAGAAGTGGGAGTATCCTCAGCGGGAGTACCCAGGTGCTATTGCAACGTCTCCCAGGTTGTACAAGAGGGTCTCCCCAAGCTATCCAGAAAGGATCTCAGGAGAGATCAGGAGGAAGATCCACTGTGTGGGCTGGTGCTGAAGGCATTGGAACATCAACAGTCTGATGTGCTGCAGAAGAGCCCCAAGAAGGAAGCCCGGCTGATACTGAAAGAATGGGATCGGTTGCAGTTGCAACAAGGGGTGGTCTACCGAAGGGGCCCCTCTGATGATCCAGAAGCAAAGTGGCAGCTGCTCCTGCCGGAAAAGCACAGAGAGAGGGTACTGATTGCTTTACACGATCATCATGGTCATTTGGGAGCCGAGAGGACTTTCCAACTAGTAAGGGACAGGTTCTACTGGCCTCACATGAGGAAAGAAGTGGAGAGTTACTGTCATTCCTGCCTCAGGTGTATACAACGAAAGACATTGCCCCAGAGGGCACTCCTGACTCTCCATTTGGAGAGCCAGGGACCAATGGACCTGGTCTGCATAGACTTTCTTTGTTTGGAATCCGATCTGAGTGGGCAGGGGGACATCTTGGTGGTAACAGATCACTTTACCCGTTATGCCCAAGCATTTCCTACTAGAGACCAGCAAGCAACCACAGTAGCAAAGACTCTCGTGGAAAAGTTCTTCGTCCATTATGGCTTACCTCAACGGATACATTCGGACCAAGGACGGGACTTTGAGAGCAAATTAATAAAAAGACTGTTGGATCTACTAGGCATACAAAAGTCCAGGACTACTCCTTATCACCCACAAGGGGACCCTCAACCGGAAAGGTTCAACAGGACTCTCCTGAATATGTTGGGGACGTTGACTGCAGAACAGAAACCCCATTGGAGTAAACACATTACTGCACTGGTTCATGCCTACAACAGTACCAAAAGTGACGCCACTGGGTATTCACCTTACAGATTGATGTTCGGCCGTGAAGCCCGATTACCAGTGGACCTGGCTTTTGGTTCCTCCTTGGATCACACATCAGAGACCTCCCATAAAGGGTATGTGGACAGGCTGCGGAGGAGCCTGAAGATAGCTTACGAGCAGGCTCAAGCCACCTCGAACTCCAGAGTCAACAGGAACAAGAGAAACTTTGACCTGAAAGTAAGAGTTCAGGATCTTCAACCAGGTGACCGGGTTTTGCTGAGGAATCTAGGCATCCCAGGCAAGCATAAGTTGGCTGATCGTTGGAGATCACAGCCTTATGTTGTGTGTAGGAAGCTTCCAGGGCTCCCAGTGTATGAAATCAAGCCAGAAGGAAACACTGGGCCAATAAAAACCTGGCATCGGAATCACCTTTTACCTCTCACTGAGGCAGTCAGGATAAGCACAGAGGAGGAATTCCCATCCACATCCACCGATGTGTGTAGGCCAATAACCAGATCTCAGCTTGCACCCTCTACAGATGAAGATGAGGAAGTGGAGATGAGTTGGCTGTGGCCTCCGGAAACTTCAGAAACAGATGCTGATATCTCTTCAGAAGTAGAGGAGGATAATAACGGAACTCTCAGGGCAGAGGCCCCAGAATTTGTGCCGGCAGCTCATCTTGCAGAAGAGCCCAGTACTCTTATTTACTCTCCAATTTTAGTCACTGAGAGGAGGGATGACGACATTTGTCAAAAAGGAATGGATACCCCGAAAGTGCAAAGAGCAAAGAGAGACATTCGCCCACCACGCAGACTGACTTATGATACATTGGGCGAATGCTCTGAAGCATCTCAGTTTGTCAGCAAAAGAAACCTTGAACTGTCTGGTCCCTCTACTTTTGATTCAGTAAGGGACAACCCCACCTCACCCCTTGGCACATCTGTACCAGACACAGTAGTATCAGCTGTGAGTGCACAGGATAGCTCCCCATCATATGACAATTGGTGGGAAGCTCCTCTGTCTGTATTGTATAACCGTATAGAGGCTAAAATGCAGAATAGAGTTAGCAATTTGAACCTCTTTGGAGGACCAAAGAGATAAAGTAGGGGGAGTGTGTAGCGCTGACATTCTTGTATATTGATGTGTGTTTGCATACTTTAATACAACGTCTATGGACATTGCTATGTTTTGTTTAGTATTTTGGTTGCCTTGGAGACGAGGAGAGACCCAAATACTGGTAATGCAGAGAGATGTTTGGTTGAGGATTTTGGTTGCCTTGGAGACGAGGGGAGACAGGAGTGTAAACAAAAAGCCTTCTGGATGCTGAGGCCGAGCTGCTGGGGAGGGAAGGCTGAGCTCGGAGAGCTAGAGGACAGTGGCCGGATTGCAGAGACCGAGAGACACTCATCCGAGCATCGGAGAACCGGATCCATCCAGCGGAGCTGAACAGAGCTGACGGAGAAGCAAGTTGCAGTCACAGGACCCTGAACAAAAGTTACTACCCGGAGCTCCGATCCAGTGGGTGAGCGGGTCACGACCCACAGTTTGCTAAGTTTACACGCAGTTAGACTCATATACAGGCCTCACTGGGATTTATAGTGACACAGAGGAACTGAAACTGAGAAGGCTTGAGGCCTATCTAATTTGATGTTTCAAGCGATTTTAAAATAGTTGTTGCAGTTACACCAGGAGCATGTTCACTTCAATTTAACTCATCAAAACTGTGGATTACAAAATCACTTTAGCTAGCGAAGAAAAGAAGATCCAAGACCAAGTACTTTAAGTGAGATCTCACGCATAGCTAATAAAGTAGGGGGAGCTCCCAGGTATAAAATGTTTATGTATACTGTTTTCAAATAGCTTATGTTTAAATCAATTGTGCTGTCGTCTTACGTTGGGATGACAGCACAATTACTGTAATCACTTCTTTGCATATTTCACAGTAAAATATATCTCTGGTTAAGTATCCAGTTGTTGTGGTGTACTGTTTTTCTCACTCAGGTGTCCGTTTATGAAGCAGTGAAATCTATTCACTGCTTCTTTCTCCGGCATTCACGGTGAAGATTTTTCTCCTCTGTGTGCCAGTTTATGAAGCGGAGAAGATAGCTTCACCCTTGGAGGAGTGAAGTGATCTTCCAATGCTTCAAACACTGGAGAACGGACCAGAAATTCACAGAAATACGGAGATGTCAGTTTATTGAGCAGTGATAAATTATCACCACTCAGTTCACTGAAAGACGGCGTGGTTAATGTAATTAAAATAACGAGTCCCCCTGCATAATATATATATGTATACACACACACATTGTATATACATGTATATACACACACATTATATATATGTACATGTATACATTATATATATTTATGTATATATATGTATACACATAAAAATTACAGGGGGACATGGTTACAGTGTTGGGGGGTCTGAACGAGGTTGAAGGAAGACCTGTGTGAAGTTGGCACCCCATGTTTGTAAAATCTGAATAAAAATATACCATTAGTTTGTGCCGCGTTTGTGCTGGTTTGTGCCGCTAAAACGAGCGTTTGTGCAGGTTTGGTTTCTGAGATATTAAACATTCAATTTAATGCAAGCCCCGCCCACTTTGCACCCCATGTTGCTGAATTAAAAAAAAAACTGCGCCATTCGTTTGTGCCGCGTTTGTGCTGGTTTGTGCCGCAAAAAGAAACGTTTGTGCCATTTTGGTTCCGGAGATATTGAGCGTTATATTTTCTGTAACCCCGCCCACTTTGCACCCCATGTTGCTGAATTTTTAAAAAAACGGCGCCATTCGTTTGTGCCGCGTTTGTGATGGTTTGTGCCGCAAAAAGAAACGTTTGTGCCGCTCAATATCTCCGGAACCAAAGCGGCACAAACGTTTCTTTTTGCGGCACAAACCAGCACAAACGCGGCACAAACGAATGGCGCAGTTTTTTTTTTAATTCAGCAACATGGGGTGCAAAGTGGGCGGGGTTACAGAAAATATAACGCTCAATATCTCCGGAACCAAAGCGGCACAAACGTTTCTTTTTGCGGCACAAACCAGCACAAACGCGGCACAAACGAATGGCGCCGTTTTTTTAAAAATTCAGCAACATGGGGTGCAAAGTGGGCGGGCTTGCATTAAATTGAATGTTTAATATCTCAGAAACCAAACCGGCACAAATGCTCGTTTTAGCGGCACAAACCAGCACAAACGAATGGAATATTTTTATTCAGATTTTACAAACATGGGGTGACAACTTCACACAGGTTTAGCCTAGGTTCACACTGCTGCGAATTCAAAATCGCGGTAAAATGCGCGATTTTACTGCAATTTCGCGGCCGCGATTTTGCCGCGATTTCGGCCACAATTTAATGTAAATCGCGGCCCGAAATCGCAAAAAGTAGTACAGGAACTACTTTTTGAAATCGCAGATGCGGCCTCGCACTGATTAGGACAGTGCCATTGCCGACAATTGCCGCGGATTTGAGATGCGATTTGACATGTCAAATCGCATCTCAAATCGTTCCAAATCGTATACAGTGTGAACCAGGGCTGAAGGAAGTTAAAAATCTTCCTCCTTCCTCCTCAGAACCCCTGGGATTCCCTCTTCACTCCCCGCTTCACCACCTCTGAGCTGGTGAATCAGGGAGTGTGAATTCTGACTCAGATCACCAGTGAAGAGCTCAGATCACAGCTTCATAAACTGGCCGTTTCTGTGTCAGTCTATGAGACTTCACTGTGTGTAGAGATAATCTGCAGGAGAACAAGTTCAAACACTTCTCCCCACGATTATCACTGTTTCATAAACTGTTTATGGGCTGTGATCACTGGTGATCCTTGGGATCACCGCTCTTCACTGCTTCATAAACGGACACCTCAAAGTGCAGTCAGTGGATCCTGGGGTTAGAATACAGGTATTTTGTATTGTCTTACATTGTATTGTATTGCATTGCATCACAGCTGTGCCAAGGGGATTGAGCCAAGTTAGTGGGGTTTATTGTTAGAGTGCAGGCCCAAATTAAACCAGCAGCTCCTTCGGGGGTCAGTGCTACACTAATTTTTTGAGGGAGGTGCTTGTACTGTGGGAAGGGAGAGATTCATGTCCCTGCTTAGTATAAACACAGGATCACTACCTTCCCTAGTGACAGAATGGCTATCTGCTTGTTTACATAGACAGACTGCCGTTCTGCTTCTATCAGGAACGATCGGCAGGTCCTGGCCAAAATAGAGTCCGCCGGACCTGCTGATCGGCTCCTGCTGTGTCCAACCACAGCGGGAGCTGGTCGCCGGCGGCGCACGTGCGTGCCCCAGACTCGAACAGGTACACGATTTTGCACAGGAGAGCCGCCTTGCTGCTGTATATTTTTTCTGTATACGGTCTGCAAGCGGTTAACATATTGCAGCTTAACAGTTCTTAGATGTGGTGGTTTATTTTTTAACTTTTTTCACCTGGTAATGTTGTGAATCCAGGGCCCATTTAGTGTATGTAGATGCTACTAAATTACCAGTGAGATATGTTCTTAGATATCTGTGTAGACTCCAGTGGCGGCTGGTGTTGGAGGATTTTTTTTGGGGGGGGGGGGCATGGAAGAAGCAGGAGAGGGAGAGCGTTGCCTGTCAACTGCAGTACCTGTGTCTTGTGCGGCAGTCATCTTGGATTTCTTGTCGGCTGTGACATAGTCCTCCAGCCAGCGGGGGGGATAGACTGGGAGCGGGTCCTGGCAACAAATCGATCCATTGACGGAGAGTGTCGGCGAGCAGCAGGCTGTCTGGAAATGCCCAGACTCTGCACTAACCCTCCAGCAGTCATGGCTCCCCTGGTGCCCAACGTGGCGTCTTCTGCGATGGCACAGGGACGTATCTAGAGCATTTGGCACCTGGGGCGGATCCAGGCACCTTTGGCACCTGGGAAGGATACAATATCTGGCACCCCCCCTGATATTGTTTAAAAAATGGCGCTGTTATCTGCCGAGTAAACCAGAAGTGACGCAGTGATGTTGCTTCCGGGTTTCTACATCGGAGACCCGATCAAAGCTCAATCAGGCTTTGTTCAGGTCTTCGGCCAGCCAATGGACATGCTGGCTGGTTGTTCAGGTCTCCCGATGGGAGACCTGGGCGGAGGGGTGGGCTCGAAGGGGAGGCTCATGGCGTGGGGCAGGAGGGGAAGCTTCCCCTCCCGCTCTGTGTAATAACAGCCGATGCCGTTCATCCATGGCAGCCAGTGACAATAGACAGGACAGAGGTGTCAGCCACTTAGATGTGAGCAGATCTCACATTTTCTGACAGATCGCGGTTAGGGAAATGGAGGGCTCACCATGGAGAGCGGGACTGTAGCTGCTATGAGGGAGACATTGTAGTGACACAGGGAGCCAGCTGACAATACAAAGTATGGCCCATACTTTAATGTAAAAGAAAGGACTCCCGCGCTATCAACGAACTAAGCTAGGGGGCACTGCTGCAGGCACCCAGTGATCTGTCCTCACCAGAAAAATGTGTCAAATGAATAAGTGGTGGTGTCTGCGCTGTGTAACTCAAAGAACAAAAAGGACAGTGTGACTGATAAGCACACTGAATGTGTAAATGAAGTGAAAGTGTAAACTACACAATGAAGGCAATAGGTAAACCTCTCAATAGAAGCAATATGTGATCCAGAAACATCAAAAATTCTTCAGCAAACATAAAAATAAAATACAGGAACCAAGTGACATAAATCAAACGTGGTGAAATGGTGACACAATAGATATGTGATTTGGCAAGAAAACACACTCAATAATATATAATGAACAAAAAGTCTCTAGATGGTGATCCCAAAACCAGGCACAAGTGTTGAGAGGAGAGATAGCTTCAGTGCAAACACCTCTTGTGTCTCCTAGCAGCTCACCTCACAGCTGTTGCACAGACAGCCCAAAAAATCCTCAGGTGTATATTCAGTAAATCATGGGTGCCCGACCATTGGCCCGGGGGCCACATGTGGCCCGCGGAGCCCTCTGATGTGGCCCTCGGCCTCCTGCTCTGGGATAGCAGATTGGCAAGCCCAGATCACAGTTTGCCGACCGCCATCCCAGAGCAGCAGTTTTGTGAATGAAGCCGCTGGTAGAAGAATCAAGCACTGAGCCATAGACTTCTGTTATTACCTGCGGGTTTGTTGCGCTTTCAGAAAGTGCGCCACACCTGCAGGATATAATAGAAGTTTATGGCAAAGTGCAGCTAACCTGCAAAAAATACACATGCACTGCACTGCACCTGCGGTTTGGGCAAATCGCAGTGCATCAGTGTGAAAGCAGCCTTAGGCCCCTTTCACATGATTGGTCCGACCCAATCAGACTTAATATTCACCTCTATGGCGCAGTAAACAGACACAGACTTTACACCCGCCTCCCTAAAAAAAAAAAAAATTGAAAGGGATCTGCCCCCTTTCGTCTTGGCTAATCGGATTGGATCAGAGGGCCCATAGAGTAGAGTGGGCTGTGTCCATGGACACATACCTGTCATCCTCCTGCTCCGCTCATTGTGGCCCGCAGCCAGTTACCAATTTGCTTAAGTGGCCCTCGCTCTTCAAAAGGTTGGGCACCCCTGCAGTAGATGATAATACAAGAGGCTGGTATGTGGTCAGAGAACAATGATAGTGGGCATATCTCCAAAGAACGCAGAGTTCGTGAATTCTCCTGTGTATCTCTTCCTAGTCCTCCTAGCTTCCCAGTAGCATCAGATGTGTCGCTCAGAGGATAGTAGTAAAACAAAAGAGAGGGAGGCACATTGCATAATACCGTAATAGGAACGTATTTAATAATAAAAACGCAGCAGATCTGCGGTTCAATACATCTACAAGCGGCGAGCTCGTCTTCCTGCCGTCAGAACCCTGACTTCATTAGACCCTGGTACACCCCGGGTCAGGAAGCTGATGCCCATTCAATCGTATCACAGGGTAGGAGGGCTCAGGGTGGAGTGCTCTGCGCCCCAAGGACAACATAATACTGGCCAATTAGGGCCTCTGGCTGTGGTCATGTGCTTGTGAGGGGGTGATGGACCAGGTAGAGACCTGTTGGTCTGGCGTCCAGCACAGTGCATGGCCACACAGATGGTGCGGGCTGGGTCCCGTGCCCCTTGTGGACCAGCTGCCACTGGTAGACACTATTCTTTGCAATCAGAACATAGAATTACATCTTAGGCCCCGTACACACGACCGGATCTATCTGCTGGGATTTATCCGCGGATCAGTTCCAGCGGATATATCCGGTCGTGTGTAGGCCCGAGCGGACAATTTTCGGCGGATAAAAATCCAGCCGACGGATTCCCAGCAGATAAAAATTTTGTAGCTTGCTACAAAATCTATCCGCTGGAATCCAGTCCAGCGGACTGATCCGGTCGTCTGTACAGACTCACCGGATCAGTCCGTCCGCTCCCATCCCTCGCATGCGTCGTAATGATTCGACGCATGCGTGGAAGTATTTACCTTCCAGCGTCGCGCATGTCGCCGCGTCATCGTCGCGGCGACGGCGCGACACGTGACCGCGGATGTTTTCCGTGCGGATTTTGATCCGATGGTGTGTAAAAGCCAGCGGATCAAAATCCGGAGGAGGAATGTCCGCTGGAAACGGTCCGGCGGACTGTTTCCAGCAGATAACCCCTCGTCTGTACGAGGCCTAATAGGACTCACCTGTGTATTATGGTGCACTAAAACGCAGATGCATCGCAGCACACTGTACGTGTGCATTGGAGTAAAATCA
Source organism: Rana temporaria (assembly GCF_905171775.1). NCBI lineage: Eukaryota > Metazoa > Chordata > Amphibia > Anura > Ranidae > Rana > Rana temporaria. The sequence continues at coordinate 359,522,196 of NC_053493.1, forward strand.
CCTCTGCATTCCAGTGCCATACGATCCACATCTACAGCGTGCTATGGTAACGCATGTTATAGCGCATTATGGTATAAACAAACATTCAAACTCAGAGGCGGCTCATTAATTAGGTGGTCGCCTAGGGTCTCGCAATCACAGGGGCCTTGCAGCCTAACTTACCCAATGCATTACCCCAGTTTTGAGGGACAAGGGACCTTAACGCTGTGTGCTCAGGCAGGGTTAGGAGCCCTCACTCGGCAGAGGGGCCTCCAGCGTCCCTAACACCAAGTGAATATCGGTGACACCACCCCTTGTGACGTTAATGACCCAGCAAGCCCTCGGTCAATGACGTCACAAGGGGGCGGGTTCACCAGGTGACATCACCGGGTGGCCCCCACCCCTTAGTTATTAAAGAGAAGGATCTGGGGGCCGCCTTGTTAAAGGGGGCGTTTCCAGATTCCGATTAGCCCCCTGCCCGCAGACCCCAACAATCACCGGCCAGGGTGGTGGGGAAGAGGCTCTTGTCCTTGAATTATTTTTCCTATCATGGGCGAGAGTGGGGCCCCATGTCAAGTTTTGCTTAAGGCCTCACAAAGCCTAGAGCCGCCTCTGTTCAAACTACATCATCATTTCTTTCTGGAAATTCTTGACTGGAGTACTAAGTTCTGTGTCACTGCAAGTTGCATCCAAGACCCCTTTCACACTGAAGCGTTTTTACAGCGTTTTAAATAGCGCTCTTAAAACGCTCATAAAACGCTCTCCATGCATCTCAATGGACCCTTTCACACTGAGTCCTGCAAGCAGCATCTTTGGAGCAGCTTTTGAGCGCTGAAAAAAACACTCCAAAAACGCCCCTCTCCATTGAAATGAATTGAAAAGCGCTGTAAAAACACCTTACCCTTTCACACCGAGGCACTGCAAAAACCCCCTAAAACTTTAGGGTGTTAGCGGTGATTTAACAGCACATTGGGATTGCAGATGAGGCTTCGCTCTAATAACGCTCGAAAAACGCTTGAAAAACGCCCCAGTGTGAAAGGGGCCTTATAGCTATATACAAAGACCTGCTTTTCACCATAGCTGCTTCCTTATTATCTAGATGATACCTCTGGAATCATTACTGTTCACAATAAACCAGTATTTAACCTGTAACGTACATTAAAACTTACCTTATTCCACATTCCAGTTGTCCAGCCGTCTTCTCTTCAGCACTGGAATGTTGGTGGGGACTTCTGCAGTTGCCCACAGTAACAATCAGATTTTATGTTATGTTTTAAATAAAGCAATGCATCTGATAGGTTGCACTAGGTTACTGCTCCTGTTGTACAGTAAATCTGTTCTGTTTTGTGTTTTTTCCAAAAATGGCCACTAGATGGCACTGTATATTTAAAACAAAATCTGATTTTCAATTTAGTGACGCTAGTTACAGTATACAGTAAACCCTTGGTTTGAGAGTAACTTGGTTTGAGTGTGTTTTGCAAGACAAGCAAAATGTTTTAATAAATGTTGCCTTGATATACAAGCGACAGCTTGATATAAACAAGTAGCATCATATCACAACTGAATATAAAAAAGAAGAAAGGAGCCTCTAAGTGTAGCAATATGGTTACATTTAACCACTTGCTTACTGGGCACATAAACCCCCTTCGTGCCCAGGCGAAATTTCAGCTTTCGGCACTGCGTCGCTTTAACTGACATTTGCGCGGTCGTGCGACGTGGCTCCCAAACAAAATTGACGTCCTTTTTTCCCCACAAATAGAGCTTTATTTTGGTGGTATTTGATCACTTCTGCGTTTTTTATTTTTTGCGCTATAAACAAAAAAAGAGCGACAATTTAAAAAAAAATATATATATTTTTTACTTGTTGCTATAATAAATATCCCAATTTAAAAAAAAAAAAAATTCTCAGTTAAGGCCGATACGTATTTTTCGATGTATTTTTGTAAAAAAAAAAATCGCAATTCTGGGGAACAGAATTATGATTTTTTTTAATTTTTTTTTTTTTTTTACTAGTAATGGCAGCGATCTGCGATTTTTATTGGGACTGCGATATTGCGGCGGACGTATCGGACACTTTTGACACAAATTTGGGACCATTCACATTTATACAGCGATCAGTGCTATAAAAATGCACTAATTACTGTATAAATGTGACTGGCAGGGAAGGGGTTAACACTAGGGGGTGAGGAAGGGGTTAAATGTGTATCCTGGGTGTGTTCTAACTGTGTGGGGGGAGGGGGGTGACTGGGGGAGGTGACCGATGCTGTGTCCCTATGTACAAGGGACACAGATCGGTCTCCTCTGACAGCACGTGGAGCTCTGTGTTTACACACAGAGCTCCACGTCCCTGCTGTGTTACCGACGATCGCATGTACCCGGCGGACATCGTGGCCGCCAGGTACACACATTGGCTCTTCAGCGATGCGCCGGGACAGTGTTTACCCGCTGCGTTCCCCCCAGAGGCGCGTGCGGGTAATGCACTTTAAATGACGTCCAAAGACGTCCACTTGGCACTTGAGAGCTGCGCTGTTGACGTCTTTTGTCTATAGCGCGGGTCTCAAGTGGTTAATGAAGGTACAACATTTAGCAACTTATTGCTACACTTAGAGGTAGAAATTAGCCTCTGTTCCTCTCAGTACCCATCAGTGAAGTCTATCGTTGCCGCTTAGGCCCCATTCAATGTTATCTTATGTGTACATGTACACAGGTTTGTTTACTATCGTTTTTAGGCAGTTGCGTTTATAGGCCTTTTTTTTAAGGCAAAAAGTTCAGACGCCAAAGTTTCCGACGTTATAGACGCCTCTAAACGCGTTTCGTTTATAGGTGTTTTTTCGTTTTTGGCCATTTAATAAAATATATATATATATATTGAAACGCTTCTAAACGCAAACGCGGCAAAACACAGCATGCAAATGCAGAAGAATGGACATTTTAAACGTTGGTTACTATCTGTCAAGTTAAATCGTTCAGGAGAGGTTGTAAAAATGTCCTGTGTACATGGAGCTTTATCGGTGCCCGTCAGTGCCACCTATCAGTGCCACAGATCAGTGCAGCCTCATCAGTACCTCCTCATCAGTTCCCATCAGTGCTTCCTCATCAGTTCCCATCAGTGGCGCCTTATCAGTGCAGCCTCATCAGTGCTTCCTGATCAGTTCCCATCAGTGGCGCCTTATCAATGCCCATCAGTGCAGCCTCATCAGTACCTTCTCATTAGTTCCCATTAATGCTTCCTCATCAGTGACACCTTATCAGTGCCCATCAGTGCAGCCTCATTAGCGCACATCAGTAAAGGAGAAACATTTATTTTTTACAAAATTCTATAACAGAAACTAAGAAAAACTTTTTATTTTTTCAAAATCTTTAGTCTTTTTTCGTTTTTTTCCAAGAAAATGAAAAACCCAGTGGCGAATAAATGCCACCAAAAGAAAGCGTTATCTCAAAAACAATTCAAAAATTTTTGTTTGGATACAGAGTTGCATGACCGCAAAATTGTCGCTCAAATTGCGACAGCAGCTGAAAATTGTCCTGGCCATGAAAGGGGTAAAAGTGCCCAGTAGGCAAGTGGTTAAAAATTCTCACTTAGAAAGGAGAAATGAAAGTTCACTTTTAGTAAAATACTTTAGTATGATGTCTTTTTTATCATAACAATGTACCGAGAATAAACAAGTAGCCAGACCAGGATTAGCTGAAATCTGTATCCTGTTTCTCCCTTCCTGGAAATATACTTCCGTGCAGCCAGTGACATTTTTGCTGGTAGATCAGAAGTTTAAAGATGACCTCCAGGCAAACAGCTAAATACATAGAATGACGCACATACATGACGGTTGTCTTACCTGTAAAAGGATTCGTATAATCCGTCTATCCAGCCTTGAGATTTACATAGCTCTGCCTTACAACAGAGCCAAGTCAAACAGAAGACGGGACCCGATCTTTCACTGCTGCCTCTTCCTTATACGGGTCCCATTGCCACCCCCCCTTCCTCCCTGTGAGTACACAGTGAGGCAACATACTAATAAGTTCATCTCTCTTTCACTCTGCTCTCTTCTCCTATCATCGTGACCATACAGCATACTCAATTGGCTCCTGTGCTGCTTCCCCCTCTTCCCTATCTCTGCACAGACCATACAGTAGACAGCAAAATGCTTGAGTTTGGGTGCTTGCATAGCACCCTCTTCTGGTTAGGTTGCTAGCTAAATTTTGTTTCCATTGTAGTGACCATAGGCGTGCGCACAGGGTGTGCCAGGTGTGCCCAGGCACACCCTAATCACCCTGTGCAGCACACATTCCTCCTACTGCCCTGGCTCCCATCTTTCCCCCTGTGGAGCTGCCAGCTTCCCTCCTCTCCTATCTGCTGTTGCTCCTGGGATGTTTTAGGAGAGGGGAAGGGCCCAGTAAATATATAATTTACCGGTTCCTTCCCTTTCTGAATGAACATCGTGAGTGATCGGTAGTTTGTGTTTGGGCTTTAGGGTACACACGCTAATGCAATAGGCTGCGCACACCTATGGTAGTGAGTGAAGCAGTGATTGATTATGTAGGTCTGCTCAGGCTTTCCTGAGCTGAGAGTTTGATTAACCCCCCTCCCCAGAACAGAGGGCTGAGAGATTCAAGCAATGAGTTATCATGCCCCAGCCAACCGTTAGAGACATCCAGATGGTGGCTGTGGAGGTAATAAATATATAAGAAGCCTGAAGGCTACTGAGGCTTCTTTCCCTCAGGGGAGGATTCCGTTGTTTTTTTTTTGTTTTTTTGGGGCTGCTGGGCATTGCAGTCTGGGCTTCAGTAGCTTCTGGGCTGAATACCTGGGGAAGATTGCAAGAGCATTACATTTGCTGGAGGGCACGCCACTGGTCTGGAGAAGGACCTTGTAATCTCCCTCGCTTAGGATCTACCTGTGGATGGCAGACAGCTCCTGGGACACAGCGAGTAAAGACCTTGCTGGGGACTGTTAGTTGTGCAAGTACCAGAGGTTGCTATATAGTCTGCTGCTGTAGAATCCTAGATATAATGGCCATTCCTTGCTACCTCCAGAAAAGCTGCTATTTGAGGATTAGGCTGCATTCACACCTGAGCGTAGGTCGTTCGGTCATTTTTTCCGGCGTTTTGTCGCGCGTATTCATGCTTATTTGCGCGTTTGCATACAGCGTCGTCCGACGTTTTTGTACTTCAATGTTTTTTATTTTAGCCAATAGGAAAAATTATCATCTTTTCATCACCTGTTGCTATGGCCCAGATTCACAAAGGAGATACGACGGTGTATCTGCTGATACGCCGTCGTATCTCTCAGAGTATCTATGCGACTGATTCATAGAATCAGTTACGCATAGATAGCCCTAAGATCCGACAGGTATAATTGTTTTACACTGTCGGATCTTAGGATGCAATACCGCGGCCGCCGCTGGGGGGAGTTTGCGTCGTAACCAGCGTCTGGTATGCAAATTAGGAGTTACGGCGATCCACAACGGTTTTTCGCGTTCGCTACGTCGCCGCTAGTCTAATTTCCCGTCGCAAAGTTAGTCGTCGTTTTGGGTGCCTTAACTTTAGACAGCAAACGTATTGCTGTCTAAAGTATGGCCGTCGTTCCTGCGTCGAAATTTAAAATTTCACGTCGTTTGCGTAACACGTCCGGGAATACGGAAGTACGCTACGCACGTCGCCGATCGCAAAAATGACGTCAGTTCACGCAAAGCACGGCGGGAATTTCGAAACGGAGCACGCGCAGTAGGTCCGGCGCGGGAGCGCGACTAATTTAAATGTTACCCGCCCATTCGATTTGGACCGTATTTACGATACACCGCCGCAAGTTTCCAGGTAAGTGCTTTGTGGATCGGGCACTAAAACTGAAAACTTGCGGCAGTGTAACGTAAACGGCCCTATGTTGGTAGATTTTCTGCCTGGGTGAAAAGTTCTATTGATTAAAGCGACAAAACGCCCGTAGCAAACGCTCGTTGGCGCGCTAGTCGCTTGAATCAAGCCTTTCTATGGGAAATAGAAACGCTCAAAAACGCCCAAACCACCCGATTCGCGCGACAAAAAAAGGCTCCGGAACTTGTTTGAGCTTCAGGCGTTCGGCGTCAGGCATTTTGGAGTGGAGATGTGAACCATCTTCATAGGGAATAATGTATTTTTTTCCCTCTAGCGTTTTTGAGCGTCGCGCTTCAGGCGACAAAACGCTCAGGTGTGAATGCAGCCTCAGAGAGATGTTTGTCCTCCTGTTGTTGCTACTGATTGGTTTGGAGTATCCTTTGACACTCAACCCCTCTCCTGGTAAAGATATTTAGCATTAAAGCTAAAAACAAATTTCTAGCATGCCATCAAGCATACTAGCGCGAGCTACAGTATGTCTTTCTTTTATTTTTTGGCGCCGTACTTAGTTTACTGCCGTAGTGAAGTTTCAGACTCCCCGCGGGGAATGGGCATTCCTATGCAGAGGGAAGATGATTGACGGCCGGCTATGGCGCGTCACGCTTCCCGAAGATAGCCGAAATAGGACTTGCCTCTTCACGGCACTATACGGCGCCTGCGCACAGACATCGGAGCTGACTGCGCAGGCGCCGTGAAGAGGCAAGTCCTATTTCGGCTATCTTCGAGAAGCGCGACGTGCCATAGCTGGCCGTCAATCGTCTTCCCTCTGCATATTCCCCACGGAGAGTGTGAAACTTCACTACGGCAGTAAACTGTAAGTACGGCGCCAAAAAATAAAATAAAGGCGTACTGTAGATCGCGCTAGTATGCTTGATGGCATGCTAGGAAAAAAAAATGATTTTTTAGGGCGAACACCCGCTTTAAATACTAAAAGGACATCCCCTGGACAGAGCCATAATTGTCGGTTTGCTTGTGTGACAGGCAGCCTCTGTATGACTTGGCAGAACCTGGGCATATTCTCAGCAGCCCCTCCAGGGGTAAGAGCTACACAAAAATACAGATGACAATGTATGTTGTATTTAGAATTAAAAACCTGCATTTTTAATAGTTTTTTTTTTTACCTTGAGTTCAGCTATGAGTTTCATGCACACTGGGCTTACACATACATTTTAGATGCCTGGCGTAATTTCCTGGCCTTTCTAGTGCCCAGAGAGCAGCACATGCCACGTCCAGCCTGCCATACAAGTACAGCCACACTAAATGCCAATGCTTCTTGGTATCGGCATTTAGCTGCCCAATGTGCAATTTTGCAAGCAATGTGGCTGCTTGAACTACCTTACCCTTCGTCCTCGTTGGGCTACCAGGAGAGAACAATACTTTCAGATATGCTGCATGTGGGCTTCACTCCCCTCCCCCTTCTCTCCATGTGTTCTGATGCTTAGATATTGGCTTCCAGGCACCCAGTATTGTCACATGGGGGAGGGGAAGAGAGTCCTTAGCCTTTGTAACCTTCAGGACGCTGACTTTGAACATACAAAGTGCTTCAACTCTTTGCTTCCATCAGCCGATCAAAAGCAGGAGGAAGTATAAGAGAGGTAAGTATAAGCAGCTGGTGGGGCGACCATAATGCCTCGTACACACAGTTGGAGATTTGACCGTGCAAAAGTCCGCCGTGAGTCCATTGGAAAGAAAGAGAACAAGTTCTCTATCTAAGGTCCGTCGGACTTCCGAGAAAAAAAGTCAGAAGGAGGCTACACACGGCCGGACTTTCCGAGAAAAAAAGCCCGTCTGACTTCTTTTCTCGGAAAGTCCGACCGTGTGTACGAGGCATTAAAGCAAAATTATACATACTGTATTTATCGGCGTATACCGTGCACTTTTTTGCCCTGAAAATTAGGGCAAAATCGTGGGTGCGCGGTATACGCCAATACCCGCTTTCCCACGCCGAGTTTGAATACTGCGCCAACATATACCGAGCGCAGTAAACTCGTGTATTGTCGGGCAGTCTCGGCTCCTCCCGCGCTGATGTCCTGGACGTACAGGACGTCAGCGCGAGAGTAGCCGAGCATTGCCGACAATACACGAGTGTACTGCGCTCTGTATATGTCGGCGCAATATTCAAACTCGGCGCGGGAAACGAGCGGGGAGGACGCGAGGACGCCGCAGAAGGACGCCGGACCCGACGAAGAGGACACCCGAAGCCGCAGACGGACGCCGGACCCGACTTGTAAGTACAAAAAATAATAATTTCCACAGGATTCAGGGCAACTTTAGGGGTGCGCGCTATACGCGGGAGCGCGCTATACCCCAAAATACGGTACCTCCTCTCCATGAGCTCCTTCACTGGCACCGACATCCACGCCTGGTCTTCCAGATTCAGGATTTTAGCCATGATGTGATGACGTATATGTGCTCCTCAGGGCCGTTTGAAGGAATTTGGGGGCCCCAAGCAAATTGGGGGCCCCTAAGCACCCCCGCGCACACAAAACCTGCGTTAGCGCTACACAATTTTTTTACACCCATGTTCTTACTCCCCCCCCCCCCCCAATCCCTATGTTTTTCTATTCTCAACTCCCCTTCTTCCCTGTAGGCTGCCGCTGTAGCGTCGCCAAGCTCCTCTTCCTCCTCTTAGTCCGGTGTTCTATCATTATGGGTCCCCAGTCCCCTATCAGATAGTGCCGGGGCTGGGCCGGGTACCGCGCGTGGTACAGGAGATTCAGTTTCCTGTGTTCCCGGCCGGAATGAAAGGAAGTGAGCACCCAGTATGCACTTCCTGTCAGTCTGGCCAGGAACCGGAAACTGAATCTCCTGTACCACGCGCGGTACCCGGCCTAACTGACAGGACTCCAGGAGGAAGGAAAAGGAGCTTGGCCACGCTACAGCGTGGGATAGGGAAGTTGGGGGCCCCAGGCCAGATCGGGGCCCCAAGCAATTGTTTGTTTTGCCTGTCATGTAGCGACGGGCCTGGTGCTACTATAGTAATAGTAATAGTAGTAATATATCTCTTCCACAATAAAAGCCTGCCTGTTCACTTTTTCTTGTATATACAGTATCTCACAAAAGTGAGTACACCCCTCAGAATTTAGTAAATATTTTATTATATCTTTTCATGTGACAACACTGAAGAAATGACACTTTGGTTCAATGTAAAGTAGTGAGTGTACAGCTTGAATAATGCCGCGTACACACGCTCGGACATTTCGGCAACAAAACCGTGGATTTTTTTCCGACGGATTGTTCGCTCAAACTTGTCTTTCATACACACGGTCACACAAATGTCGGAAATTCCGAGCAGAGCTGAGAAAAATAAAGTTCAGTGATTCCGAGCATGCGTCAAATTGATTCCGAGCATGCGTAGGATTTTTGTGCGTCGGAATTGCATACAGACGATCAGAATTTCCGTCAAGAACTTTTGTTGTTGGAAAAATGGAGAACCAGCTCTCAAACATTTGTTGTCGGAAATTCCGACAGAAAATGTCCAATGGAGCATACACACGGTCGGAAAATCCGACCAAAAGCTCACAACGAATATTTGTTGTCGGAAATTCCGACCGTGTGTATGCCGCATAACAGTGTAAATTAGCTGTCCCCTCAAAATAACTCACCACGCAGCCATTAATGTTTAAACCGCTGGCAACAAAAGTGAGTAAACCCTTAAGTGAAAATGTCCAAATATGGAAAATTTGCCATTTTCCCTCCCCGGTGAAATTTGTGACTCGTTAGTGTTACAAGGTCTCAGGTGTGAATGGGGAGCAGGTGTGTTAAATTTGGTGTTATCGCTCTCACTCTCCCATACTGGTCACTGGAAGTTCAACATGGGACCTCATGGCAAAGAACTCTCTAAGGATCTGAAAAAAATAATTGTTTCTCTACATAAAGATGACCTAGGCTATAAGAAGATTGCCAAGACCCTGAAACTGAGCTGCAGCACGGTGGGCAAGACCATACAGCAGTTCAACAGGACATGTTCCACTCAGACCAGGCCTCGCAGGGTGTTCTCATACAAATACAGGCAGGGAGGGACCTGCAGTATTTTGCTTTAGTGTCCTTTGCACAGGTTAGATAGAGCAGGCAGGCGAGTCAGTTAGCTTCAGTTACAGTGTGTAGAGGATATATATGCATCCCAGGTGTTGTATATACATTTATACACTGTATTCAGTTTAGCTAGATCCGTTCCTGTTATTCTCTTCATAATATACTGACAGGCAGGCAGGTGATTGTACTAGCTGCAGTATTTTCACTTAGTGTACTGTGTCCTTTGAACAGTGTGCACCTAAAGCTTACCTGAATACAATTGCTGGTGTTCTCATACAAATACAGGCAGGGAGGGACCTGCAGTATTTTGATTTAGTGTCCTTTGCACAGGAACAGACATTACATTAACCACTTTCTTACTGGGCACATAAACCCCCTTCGTTCCCAGGCGAAATTTCAGCTTCCGGCACTGCGTCGCTTTAACTGACATTTGCGCGGTTGCGCGACGTGGCTCCCAAACAAAATTGCCGTCCTTTTTTCCCCACAAATAGAGCTTTATTTTGGTGGTATTTGATCACCTCTGCGGTTTTTATTTTTTGCGCTATAAACAAAAAAAGAGCGACAATTTAAATATATTTTTTTTTTACTTGTTGCTATAATAAATATCCCAATTTTTTTTTTAAAAAAACGTTTTTTTTTCTCAGTTAAGGCCGATACGTATTTTTCGACGTATTTTTGTAAAAAAAAAAAAAGATCGCAATAAGCGACTGGTTTGCGCAAAAGTTATAGCGCCTACAAAATGGGGAACAGAAATATGATTTTTTTTCATTATTTTTTTTTTACTAGCAATGGCGGCGATCTGTGATTTTTATTGGGACTGCGACGTTATGACGGACGTATCGGACACTTTCGACACAAATTTGGGACCATTCACATTTATACAGTAATCAGTGCTATAAAAATGCACTAATTACTGTATAAATGTGACTGGCAGGGAAGGGGTTAACACTAGGGGGTGAGGAAGGGGTTAAATGTGTAGCCTGGGTGTGTTCTAACTGTGTGGGGGGGAGGGGGTGACTGGGGGAGGTGACCGATGCTATGTCCCTATGTACAAGAGACACAGATCGGTCTCCTCTCTAACAGCACGTGGAGCTCTGTGTTTACACACAGAGCTCCACGTCCCTGCTGTTACCGGCTGTGTCACCGACGATCGCGTGTATCCGGCGGACATCGCGGCCGCCAGGTACACGCATCGGGTCCCCAGCAATGCGGCGGCACAGTGGTTACCCACCGCGCGCCCCCCAGTGGCGCGCGCGGGTAATGCATTTCAAATGACGTCCAAAGACGTCCACTTGGCACCTGAGAACCGCGCTGTTGACGTCTTTTGTCAATAGCGCGGGTCTCAAGTGGTTAAAGTCGCAAGCAGTTTTAAATTACTTTTTTTCCTATAGAAATGTCATTTTGTGCGGGGACAGTTCTACACACGGGAAACACGTGCCACTTCACAGGCATACTATAGACACCCAGCAGGTATGATATTTAAAGGAATATTTCACTTTTTTTTTCACTTTAAGCATCATTAGAATCACTGCTCCCGAAAAAACTGATGTATTTAAAACTTTTTTTGCATTGATACATGTTCCCTGGGACAGGACCCGGGTCCCCAAACACTTTTTAGGACAATAACTTGCATATTAGCCTTTAAAATTAGCACTTTTAATTTCAAATGTTCGAGTCCCATAGACTTTAATGGGGTTCTAAAGTTTGCGCAAAGTTTCGGTCCGTTAGCAGGTTCTGGTGCCAACCGAACCGGGGGGGGGGGGGGGGTTGGGCTCATCCGTACACAACACATATGGATAATACTAATAAACACTTATATAAAGAAAAAATAAACCCTATACAAGCTATATATAAAAAATATAAGTATAAATCATTATCCCAAACAATGCAGTAAAACAAATGGTCTGTGCATATATTATTATCACCAATTAAATTTAAATTCTGCACAGAAAAAAAACACAGTTTTAGCTAAAAAGTAATAATAATTTATGAACTGACCAATTGTTTTATTTACTGATCATCACTACACATTGTTTGGGATAATGATTTATACTTCTATTTACTATGTATGAACTGTATAAGGTTTATATAGCATATTTATAGAACTGCATATTGGTATTTTTAATTTTGGAATATTTTTTTGATACTTATATAGCTGCTAGTGTACAGTTTTATAACATTTATTAATTTTTAGATGTGTAAAATCTGGTGCAGCTCTGCATAGAAACCAATCGGCTTCCAGATTTGTTTATTTTTTGTCAAAGCTTAAAGCGGTAGTTCACCCTCCTTTCCATCATTAGACCATTAAATTCGGCATCGTAGCGCGAGCTACGGTATGCCGGTCTTAAATTTTTAATCCCCGTACTCACTGTGGTATCGCTGATTGAAGAAATCGACTCCCGCGGGGAATGGGCGTGCCTATGGAGAGGGAGGATGATTGACGGCCGGCTCTGGCACGTCACGCTCCCCGAAGACAGCCGGAGTAGGTCTCGGCTATTCACGACGCCTGCGCACAGGCTATGCGCAGGCGCCGTGAATAGCCAAGCCTATTTCGGCTATTTCCGGAGAAGCGTGACGTGCCAGGGCCGGCCGTCAATCACCTTCTCTCACCATAGGAACGCCCATTCCCCGGATTCTTCAATCAGCGATACCGCAGTGAGTACGGGCATAAAAAATGTAAGACCGGCATACCGTAGCTCGCGCTACGATGCCGAATTTAATGGTCTAATAAAAAAAAACTTTTTTTTTTTTTTTAACAGGGCGAACCCCCGCTTTAAAGGGTTTGTAAAGGAAATTTTTTTTTTTATCTTAATAGCTTCCTTTACCATAATGCAGTGCTGTTTTCATGTCCTCATTGTTCGTTTTTGCTCTCAAGTTGCTGTAATTCTTCTCTGATCTCCACACTTCCTGGTTGTCTGTTTCCTGATAACCACAGTGCTGGGAGCTTTCTCTCTGTGGTCACTAACTTCAAGGAGGTGTGATTACTGTGTGTCTAAAACCCCTCAGCACCAATCAGTTTCGTTTTCCAAACCATCACTGCCCTGTATTGGCTCTGTGGCTCTGTACAGCAGAGAGGCAGGAAACAACATGCAAAAACGAAACTAGAAACTACAGGTACATTATATGATTGATTTTTTTCTATTTTTAATCGTTTTTAAAAGGAATCAGTTAACTATTATGTCTTTATACCCTGTAAACAGTCATTTCAGCATAAACATTTTTTTTTATTTACAACTCCTTTAATTGAACAAGATGAAGTTAGAAGCTGATTGGCTACCATCACAGCTGCACCAGACTTTGTACTCCCCAATTTTAGTAAATCACCCCCCAGCCATTGTGCTGCATTACTTTGTTAAAAAAGCCTAAATTTTTTTCACAAGTTCTGTGTGCTGGCAGCCCGTAATAAATAGGCTGTTTAGAGAGATGCTCAGGGGCGTCCCTAGGGGGGGGGCCAGAGGGGGCCCTGACCCCCCCAACATCATGCTGTGCCCCACCATGTGCCCCCCCCAAAAAAAAAAATTTTTTTTGTTTGTTTGCAATTTTTGTATTTTGCTCCCCAGTCAGCTCTGCGGGGGATTCCTCCCCCTCCCTTTGCTCGCCATCACTGCATAATGCGAGCGCTCACACAACCAGATATTCTAGCCTGGACCGTGTTTAAGTGTGTGCACTGCAGACTGCAGTACACTGTAATCACTGAACTACATTATCTCCATCCCTTCTCTCTCCCCCCCATCTGTCTCCCTCCCCCTCTTCTGTTCTTTCAAAACATTCACAATTTACTTTCACTTTCAGTTAGGCAGATAATATACGGTGCAAATTTCTTTCCTGCATCCACAGATTGCAGGAAAGAAACTTGCATGATTCCCCCATCAACAGACAGTGGTGACAGGGGAATATCCCTCCTGCCCAGCAATTATATTCTCCCGACAAACAGTGATTATCACCAGTGGCTATACAGCAACCACTAGTGATAATTATAAGAGAATCTGCTAATTAATGGTTCAAATCTCAGCCAGTTTCTGCTGAACCAGCTGAGATTTAAACTGTCTATGGCTGGTCTTAGCTCTTAGGCAGCCCATACATTGATTAGCACTGTGGAGTGTCGGCTTCCTGGCGGGATCGGGCATGTGGGATTTCAAACACACCCGAGCCCATCTCTATTGGTTGTAGACCAGGGGTCTCAAACTCAAATTACCTGAGGGCCACAAGACAAGTTTTCATATGCCATGGGGGGCCGCATGCAAACTTTCAAACTTCAAAAACAACAGTACTGGTGTCAGCAAACACATTATTAACCCCCAGCACTGGTGTCAGCGAGCGCATTATTACCACCAGCACTGGTGTCAGCGAGCGCATTATTACCACCAGCACTGGTGTAAGTCAGGGTTTGACAAATTTGCTTGGAATCTAGGAGCCAGCTAAAAAAGTTAGGAGCCAGAAAACGCACCCCGTCCCGACAAGCTTGCGCGCAGAAGCGAACACATACGTGAGCAGCGCCCGCATATGTAAATGGTGTTCAAACCACACATGTGAGGTATCGCCGCGATCGGTAGAGCGAGAGCAATAATTCTAGCACTAGACCTCCTCTGTAACTTAAAACATGCAACCTGTAGATTTTTTTAAACGTCGCCTATGAAGATTTTAAAGGGTAAAAAAAGTTTGTCGGCATTCCACAAGCGGACACAATTTTGAAGCGTGACATGTTGGGTATGAATTTACTCGGCGTAACATTATCTTTCATAATATTAAAAAAAATGGGGATAACTTTACTGTTGTCTTATTTTTTAATTAAAAAAAGTGTAATTTTTTTCCCAAAAAAGTGCGCTTGTAAGACCGCTGCGCAAATACGGCGTAACAGAAAGTATTGCAACAATCGCTATTTTATTCTCTAGGGTGTTAGGATAAAAAATATATATAATGTTTGGGGGTTCTAATTAGAGGGAAGAATATGGCAGTGAAAATAGTGTAAAATGACATTAGAATTGCTGTTTAACTTGTAATGCTTAACTTGTAATACCAACGGCCACCACCAGATGGCGCCAGCTCACATCTGGTGGTAATAACTTGTAATACCAACGGCTCGCCACCAGATGGCGCCAGCTAAAAAAAAAAAAAAAAAATTTTTTTTTTTGCTCTCCTCACTTCCACCCTGCCTGCGGGCCATTTATAACTGGTCCGCGGGCCGCAAATGGCCCGCGGGCCGGTACTTTGAGACCACTGTTGTAGACAGTTGAGCTCCCTGCAGGTTGCTTAGCAGCAGTGGACCCTTCTCTGACATGCTGATCGGGATGCAATCCAGGTGATGCTCTTAGTCAAATCCTAGTCATAAATATCAGAGATTTTATTGATCAAAGCCCACACATTACAGGCATAGAGCCCACATGGCTGCTGATCATATGGTTGATTATATTCATGTGGTTGTACTCTTGATGCTAATAAATACTGTGTTTATTAGATCTGACTGGGAGCATCACCTGGATCACATGCCGATCAGCATGTCAACAGAGAAGGTTATACAGCATTACTGCTGCTAGGTGACCAGCTGGGGGCCCAGCTCTCTATAACCAATAGTGCCAGCCTTCCCCTGCATGCACCCATAATGTCACCAGCACTAGGTCCTAATAGACTGCCGCCGCTGCCAAGGAGACAGATGCCAGACCAGCGCTGTAAATAGCAGGGACAGGACAGCTGGGGATCCCCACTGTGGCAGAACCCCAGGGCCCGGTGGCAAGACAACCTTTGCAACAATGATAGTTCTCCCACTGCTTTGGACCCTTATATTTTCTTGGTGTGCTGGTGACATATATCTCTTGTTTTCTGCCACCCTGGGGGGCCCCAGTATAGTAGGAAGAGAGCTCACTGCAGAACATATGAAAGGGCCCATAGTGGGATCGTAATAAAGGGCCCCAGGATATATATATATATATATATATATATATATATATATATAATTGCATTTTATAGTTGGCCCCCCTACTTTTGTCCCTGTCCCCCCATGTGCCCCCCCTAAATATGAAAGCTGGAGACGCCACTGGAGATGCTGCCAACGCGTGCCATAATGCATGTGCATTAACTTGCTTACTGGGCACCCCCTTCCTGCCCAGACCAATTTTCAGCTTTTAGCGCTGTCACCCTTTGAATGACAATTGCGCGGAAATTTTCCCCCCATAAATAGAGCTTTCTTTTGGTGGTATTTGATCACCACTGGGTTTTTTTTTGTTAAAAACTAGTGAGCATTGATATACACTGGTGGGCACTGGCAGGCGGCACTGGCAGGCGGCACTAGTGGGCACAGGTTAGGTGGCTGCCCTTTTTCCTCTTTGGGACCGATGTCCCTTTCACAGCAGCTGGTGATCGGCTTTTTTTTCTCCTCCTGCTGTCAGCGTGAGGAGAAGCAAAAAAACGATTACTGATCTTCTGTTTATATTACGTGATCAACTGTCATTGGCTGACCGCTGATCACGTGGTAAGAAGGCCGTGATCCTCCGATCTGTGATCACCTGAGTCATAGTTGCCAACATTTGAAAAAAAATTCCAGGGACACTTTGCAGCACAGCTATTAACTAAGGCGAAGGTGCATTTTAAACCCCCCCCCCCCCCCCGGCGCGCGCGCGCGCAGGCACACACACCATACATTATATCTGTGCTTCATTAAGCTTTAATGGTTATGATGCTTAAAGTGATCGTTTAACGTATTTATCTTTTACAGAGAAAGATAGCATAGATAGCGTTATTCTGCATTGCGCTGTATAATGTACTATTGCTGGGATTTGTAGTCCTCTATAGCTGGTGGTATTCTCCATTACGTTGTATAATGATTATACTGCGCAATGCAGATTACCACTGACCAGTTATAGAGGAACTACAAATCCCAGCAATAATACATTATACAGCGCAATGGAGAATACCAGCAGCTAGAGAGGAACTACAAATCCCAGCAATAATACATTATACAGCGCAATGGAGAATACCAGCAGCTAGAGAGGAACAACAAATCCCAGCAATACATTATATAAAATGCAATGCAGAATACCAGCAGTTACAGAGGACTACAAATCCCAGCATTAAATCACAGATCACCACCATTACTAGTAAACCTTTACCTGCCTTCAGTTGCGGATTGTCACTCACCACGTCACCTGGCTTCAGATGTGGATTGTCACTTGCCACATCACCTGCCACACACTGCGAATTTTCACTTGCCACGTGTGGCGGATTGACACTTGCCACACGTTGTGGATTGTCACTTGACACACGTGGCTGGATTATTAATTTTGCCAATCAAGGGGACTTTAGTAGCTATCTCTGCCACTGCCCAATGTCCTTGTTTTAGCACATAACGATGGGAATATTGTGGAGGGCTGATGTTATTTATCTATACCTTCTTGCAGTATGCCTTGGGTTTTGTCAATGTTTCCCACAATACAGTATTGAGTATTTGTCCATACTATAATAAATATGTATATGATGACATTATAGTTTACACTGTGATCTCTGAATATAATTGCTGCAGCTGCAGACTGTGTATAATACTGTCTGTCTACAGCTTGAGTCAGGCAGTATTGCAGACACACCATCTGACCGTACTGGCCACACTGACACATCAGACTGTCTGTACCTTCTTCTCAGCTCCAGCCTGAGCCTCCACTGAACAGTGCAGACCATGTGGGACAGCCAGCCAAGGCACTGCGCGGGATCCTCTGCTCTATTGTAGGTGGGACTGGACTGGAGGACGGAACAAAATCACAATGATGTGGGCGGCGCACCATGACCACCCTCAGCACCTCATTGGCTGTCAAGGCACCTATCCTGGGCACACGGTGCCAGCCAGGAAGCATCCTAAATGTAATCTTGATGGGCATTGGCGGGTTCTGGCAGGCGGCGGAGTCATGTCCTATCTAATTGGCAGACACAGACAGCGCAGGATGGGCGGACCATGATGCCTGCACTCTGCACGAATCCTCCCTCCCCATTATAATGTGTATATATCCTTCTACTTCCTCCGTGAACGTACTCCATCCCGGCCAGCTGCTCCCTCCCCTCCCCCTCCATTCATCCCTCCGACAGCACACACACAGCGCTTACTTGCCGCTTTTACTGCAGTCTACATGTCAGCCAGACAGCCGCAACCTCCCTCCTACGTGACCAAAACATCATCCCTCCCGCACAGGGCCGCGCCCCCGACACGCCCCTCGGCCAATCGCCTGCCCCAAGGTGGACAAGCGGTACCCCTCCATCTTATCGCGGTGAGGCTGGGCGTGGCTGAGCTCCATGTGCTTCTTGTTTTGTGTACGTGCTGAGGGGAGTGGCCTGTGTGCTGGGGAATGAGTAGAGACCTAAATTAGCCGGGACTAGGTCCCAAATAACGGGACTGTCCCTTTAAAAACGGGACAGTTGGCAAGTATGCCTGAGTCTCATTGACTCTGTGACCACAGAGCGCACTGCGCGGGGAGCGTGCAAAGGGGAGGATGTCATATGACGGCCTCACTGCAATGTATGTCCATCAGGGGTCAAGTCCTGGGGAAAAAAGTGTGGGAACTCCCACCCAAGATTCACTCCCCCACCAAAAAAAAAAAAGTACGCTCATATGCATAATTACTAAAGCGCATGTTTTTTTGTTTTTTTTCGATCCACTGTACCTTAGTAATCCTTTATGTTACTGGCCGCTTCCTGTATATGGATTTATCAGGTAGTGTATTCCTTCACTTCCTTGATGCCGCAATGTCTCCTGGGAGCTTTTGTCATTGTTCCCAGGAGACATTGCGGAGGTCTGCCGCGAGTTATCGCGGGATTTAGAAAGAAGCAAGTGACTCGAGCTGGGCATCACCGCTTAGTGAAGGATTGGCTCGGGCGGCTCGGCTGCTCTCAGCTGCTCTAGTCCTGCAAAAGGAACTGAGTTCCTGCTGTGAAAAAAGTGCAGGAACTCCGTTCCCACGCGTTCCCGCAGGACTTGAGCCCTGATGTCCATGCTGTAGCCGTCATTCGGCTATAGCGCGGACGGGAAGGGGTTAACACACTGCAATGGAACGAATGGAAGAGTGAATGGGCCCTCAAAGTCTGGGAATCAGATAAAGTTTAACCACTTGCCGACAGCCACATGTATATGTACGTCCACAGAATGGCACGTACAGGCATATGGGCGTACATGTACGTCCCTGTCTTTCCGCGAGTCGGGGGTCCGATTGGGACCCCCCCCGCGCTACATGCGGCGGTCGGATACCCGCGGGGAGCGCTCCGGGACGACGGCGCGGCTATTTGTTTATAGCCGCTCCGTCGCGATTGCTCCCCGGAGCTGAAGAACGGGGAGAGCCGTATGTAAACACGGCTTCCCCGTGCTTCACTGTGGCGGCTGCATCGATCGAGTGATCCCTTTTATAGGGAGACACAATCGATGACGTCAGTCCTACAGCCACACCCCCCTACAGTTGTAAACACACACTAGGTGAAACATAACTCCTACAGCGCCCCCTGTGGTTAACTCCCAAACTGCAACTGTCATTTTCACAATAAACAATGCAATTTAAATGCATTTTTTGCTGTGAAAATGACAATGGTCCCAAAAATGTGTCAAACTTGTCCGAAGGGTCCGCCATAATGTCGCAGTCACGAAAAAAATCGCTGATTGCCGCCATTAGTAGTAAAAAAAAAAAAAAAATAATAAAAATGCAATAAAACTATCCCCTATTTTGTAAACGCTACAACTTTTGCGCAAACCAATCGATAAACGCTTATTGCGATTTTTTTACCAAAAATAGGTAGAAGAATACGTATCGGCCTAAACTGAGGGAAACAAAATGTTATATATGTTTTTGGGGGATATTTATTACAGCAAAAAGTAAAAAATATTGTTTTTTTTTCAAAATTGTCGCTCTATTTTTGTTTATAGCGCAAAAAATAAAAACCGCAGAGGTGATCAAATACCACCAAAAGAAAGCTCTATTTGTGGGGAAAAAAGGACCCAATTTTGTTTGGGAGCCACGTCGCTAGACCGCGCAATTGTCTGTTAAAGCGACGCAGTGCCGAATCGCAAAACCTGGCCTGGGCATTTAGCAACAAAATGGTCCGGGGCTTAAGTGGTTAAAGTATACACCTGGATTCTTTCAGCTCCAGTGTGATAAAAGGCAGTAATAGATCACACAGCACTTGTGGTCATTACTGGAAAATAAAGTTTGCATTTAAAGTTCTCTTCTCTCCTTTCTCATTCAGACACCTCAGGGAATTATACTGCAGCACAGCTGCCATGAGGCCTGAAGGAAGGCATGAAAACATGGGAGGGGCATGTACACACAAAGGACATATGTATTCTCAGTTTCAATCATAAATTACCACCTGCTATTGTACACTGCACGACGACATGTCACCGGATTTATTAGAACAGATTAGATGTCAGCTCACACATGAAACCTGTCATTTTTTCTTATCTGGTTGTCTCATTCAGGAGTTAAAGCGGAATGTTAAGGATAGATGGAAAAAGGGTGACCAGGCAGGCTTTTTATTGTAGAAAAAACTATGGGCTAGATTCAGCAACAAGTTACAGCGGCGTATCTGGAGATACGCCGCCGTAATTTCAAATCTGCGCCGTCGTATCTTTACGCCGATTCTCAAAGGCAGATACGTTGAAAAAATAGGCTTCCTCCGCCGACGTAACTTGAATACTGCGACGTATAATTGTGTGCAATTTTACGCTGGTCGCTAGGGGCGCTTCCGTTGTTTTCGACGTAGAATATGCAAATGACCTAGATACACCAATTCACAAACGTACGTACGCCCGGCACAATTTAGTTAGGTCGTTTACGTTAGGCTTTTTCAGCGTAAGGTTACTCCTGCTATTAGGAGGCGCAGCCAATGTTAAGTATGGACGTCGTTCACGCTTCGAATTTTGAATTTATTACGTCGTTTGCGTAAGTCGTTCGCGAATAGGGCTGGACGTCATTTACGTTCACGTCGAAAGCAATGACGATTTGGGGTGGAATTTCGAGCATGCGCACTGGGATTCTTTCACGAACGGCGCGGGGTCAACATTAATTTAAATAAAACACACCCCCCTCATCCTCATTTGAATTAGGCGCGCTTACGCCGGCCCCATTTACGATACGCGCCGTAAGTTAGGACGCAAGTGCTTTGTGAATACAGCACTTGCCTCTATAACTTACGGCGGCGCAGCGTAAATACGATACGCTGCGCCGCCGTAATAATGCTCGCAGCTACCTGAATCTAGCCCATACTACGTCTCCTCTGCAATAAAAGACTCTTCCTTCTCCTTTGCCTATTATTAACAATGTACACTCTGCAGCTCAGTGTATAATTTCGGCATATGCCAGGATGAATGAACTCCTGCACTTGTGGGGGAATTATGTCATCCTCGTGCGGCCAAAATGTGTGAAAATCCCGAACCTGGAAGATACCGGGCAAAGATGTTGACACCGAAGGGGAGGCGAGTATAGTTCGACTTTCAACTGACATTTTTCCCCGTGTTAGTAGATCTAGTGGAAGGGAAGGATTAGGGTAGACATGTGCATGACGAAAAAATGTGTTTTCTTTTGTTTAGATTCAATAACCCAAGTTATTTTGTTTAGTTAAAATCGGTTGATTCGTTCAATTCCTATTCGTGATTCGTAATTTTTCAAATATTCTTGGAATTTAACGATTTATTTTCAATTTGAAACAGTCAAATCCATAAATTTTGAATCAGTAGAAACGAAAATGTTATATATTTTTTTTCGATTCGAATGTGACTCAGGCCCAGATTCACAGCGGAGATACGACGGAGTATCTCAGATACGCCGTCGTATCTCTCAGAGTATCTATGCGACTGATTCACAGAATCAGTTACGCATAGATAGCCCTAAGATCCGACAGGTGTAATTGTTTTACACTGTCGGATCTTAGGATGCAATACCGCGGCCGCCGCTGGGGGGAGTTCGCGTCGTAAACCAGCGTCGGGTATGCAAATTAGGAGTTACGGCGATCCACGATGGTTTTTCGTGTTCGCTACGTCGCTGCTAGTCTAGTTTCCCGTCGCAAATTTAGTCGTCGTTTTGGGTGCCCTAACTTTACACAGCACACGTATGTGCTGTATAAAGTATGGCCGTCGTTCCCGCGTCGAAATTTAAAAATTCACGTCGTTTGCGTCAGACGTCTGGGAATACGGAAGTACGCTACGCACGTCGCTGTTCGAAAAAATGACGTCAGTTCGCGCAAAGCACGGCGGGAATTTCAGAACGGAGCATGTGCAGTAGGTCTGGCGCGGGAGCGCGCCTAATTTAAATGGCACATGCCCCTTTGAATCACGCGGGCTTACGCCGGAGGCCGCCAGCGTAGATTTTCATTGTAAGTGCTTTGTGAATCAGGCACTTGCGATGAAAACTTGCAGCGGTGTAACGTATCTACGATATGTTACGCCACCGCACTTCTACGTGAATTTGGCCCAAAGTGAACAAACAAACGAAAAATCTTTATCAAATGATTGCAATGGGGGTTATTTACACAAAAGGCAAATCCACTTTGCACTACAAGTACACTTGGAAGTGCAATCGCTGTAGATCTGAGGGGTAGATCTGAAATGAGGGAAAGATCTGCTGATTTTATCATCCAATCATGTGCAAGCTAAAATGCTGTTTTTTATTTTCCTTGCATGTCCCCCTCGGATCTACAGCGACTGCACTTGAAAGTGCAAAGTGGATTTGCCTTTTGTAAATAACCCCCAATGTCTCTTTAACCGATTGCCGACCGCCTGACGTCGGCAGAATGGCACAGGCAGGCAAAGCAACGTATATTCATATATATATATATATATATATATATATATACACGTTGCTTTAAACCTGCCCCCTAGCAGGCGCGCACCTACCGCGATCTCCGTGACCGTGCCCGCGGCACCCCCAGACTCAGTGTCCGCCGGTGTCCCGCGATCTGGTCACGGAACAGCAAAACGCCATTAGCAACTTGTGGCTGCAGGAAAGAAATCTGCACCATCGATGGCCAGCCTAAAACAAGGTTAGAACATAGACCTACTTTGCACTCTCCAGTTTTAATAAATCAAACCCTATGGGTGAAAAGGTGAAAAGTTTGGTGCAGCCCTGCACAGAAACCAATCGGCTTCCAGGTTTTTAAAGTTTAAAGGGTTTGTAAAGGAAATATTTTTTTTATCTTAATACCTTTTCCTTTACCTTAATGCAGTGCTGTTTTCATGTCCTCATTGTTCGTTTTTGCTCTCAAGTTGCTGTAATTCTTCTCTGATCTCCACACTTCATGGTTGTCTGTTTTCTGATAACCACAGTACTGGGAGCTTTCTCTCTGTGGTCACTAATCTAGGAGGTGTGATTACTGTGTGTCTAAAACCCCTCAGCACCAATCAGTTTCCAAACCATCACTGCCCTGTATTGGCTCTGTGGCTCTGTACAGCAGAGAGGCAGGAAACAACATGTAAAAACGAAACTAGAAACTACAGGTACATTATATGATTGATTGTTATCTATTTTTTATCGATTTTTAAAAGGAATCAGTTAACTATTATGTCTCTATACCCTGTAAACATTAATTTCAGCAAAAAAAAAAAAATTATTTACAACTCCTTTAACCACTTATGCCCCGGACCAATATGCAGCTAAATGCCCAGAGGTGTTTTTACAATTTGGCACTGCGCTGCTTTAACTGGTAATTGCGCGGTCATGCAATGTTGTACCGAAACAAAATTGGCGTCCTTTTTTTCCCACAAATAGAGCTTTCTTTTGGTGGTATTTGATCACCTCTACGGTTTTTATTTTTTGTGCTATAAACAAAAATAAAGCGACAATTAAAAAAAAAAAACGATATTTTTTTATTTATTAAATATCCCCCAAAAATATATAAAAAAAAATGTTTTCCTCAGTTTAGGCCGATACGTATTCTTCTACATATTTTTGGTAAAAAAAATCGCAATAAGCGTTTATCAGTTGGTTTGCGCAAAATGTATAGCGTTTACGAAATAGGGAATAGTTTTATTGCATTTTTATTCATTTTTTTTTTTTACTACTAATGGCGGCGATCAGCGATTTTTTTCGTGACTGTGACATTATGGCGGACACTTCGGACAATTTTGACACATTTTTGGGACCATTGTCATTTTCACAGCAAAAAATGCATTTAAATTGCATTGTTTATTGTGAAAATGACAGTTGCAGTTTGAGAGTTAACCACAGGGGGCGCTGAAGGGGTTATGTGTCACCTAATGTGTGTTTACAACTGTAGGGGGGTGTGGCTGTAGGTCTGATGTCATCGATCGAGTCTCCCTATAAAAGGGATGACACGATCGATGACGCCGCCACAGTGAAGCACAGGGAAGCCGTGTTTACATGGGGCTCTCCCCGTTCTTCAGCTCCGGGGAGCGATCGCGAGGGGGCGGCTAGAAACGAATAGCCGCCCCCTCATCCCGGATCGCTCCCGGAGGCCTACCGACTGCCGCATGTACCGGGGGGGGGGTCCCGATCGGACCCCCGACCCACATCTAGGCAGCGACGTGCGGGCACGTCGTTCTGCCTGTCCGTGCCATTCTGCCGACGTATAAGTACATGCGGCGGTCGTTAAGCGGTTAATTGAACAAGCTGAAGTTAGAAGCTATTTGGCTACCATGTGCAGCTGCACCAGATTTTGCATGCTCTAGCTTTAGTAAATCTCCTCCATGGTGTCTAACTGAGGGTGATGTCATGTTCCTTATTTGAGATTCTGGGAACACTGAGAATCCCAAATGTAAGAAGAAGAAGCTCCGGCTGAAATGTCTTCTTTTAATTATGATCATGTTTATTGTTTTTCAAATAGTGCAAAACACATTGTGCAACATAGTTATCTGAAGCATTGCATCAACAAACCAACCAGCTGATACAATACAACTTTACCACAGTTAACAACTAATGGCGCTCAGTGTGTCTCTGTTATAATTATATCTCTGCCCTTCTATAAAGTTCTCTTTCAATCTACAACAAGGCTAACAGAAACCAAATGAAGTTTGCGTTTTGAATATATTGAAATTTTCAACATAATAGGTTACCTAAAGTGATCTAAAAGGAAAGTAGGGGACTGTACCACCATCCAACTTACCCTCTCCCTCTGGACCCAGGACCCCAACCGCCAAAGTGAGGTACGATAAAGGAAGATGTTCCATTCCCCTAAGGCCTTCAACCAATAAGTTGTATATATTTCATCCAGGTATCCCATGTCCTCTGAAAGAGTTCATGTTTATCATTAACTACCTCAAGGTCCAGTATAGTTTATTTTTGGAAAAGTTGAGGCCTACCAGAGAAGTTTTCTGTGCCTTAGTAATTGCTATTTTGGCAGCTAGGAAAAAAGAAGACTAGCTAATCTAATATTGTGTGAATACCAGAAAAAGATGCATAAAAGAAAGACAAAAACTATTGAGGGCTGATCTGAGGTGAGAACTTAAACCCTCCCCAAATGTACCTTCTACCAGCAACACTAAGGCCCTGTACACACGATCAGTCCAAACTGATGAAAACGGACTGAAGTTCAGTTTCATCGGTGCAAACCGACCATGTGTACGCCCCATCTGTCGACGCATGCTCGGAAGCATTGAACTTCATTTTTCTCTGCACGTCGTCGTGTTTTACGTCACCGCGTTGGACTCGATTGGTTTTTGAACTGATGGTGTGTAGGTTAACCGATAAAACTGAACTTCAGTCCGTTTTCATCAGTTTGGACTGATCGTGTGTACAGGGCCTAAGAAGAAGAAATTGGAGTGAAGAGAAAAATAAATAGGGTCCACCCCCTCAACTTGCCACCATCCAACCTACCCCCTCTCTCTGCCCCCCCCCCTTAAACCAAAGCACTTTGGGGACAAGGGCCTCTTCCCCACAACCCTGGCCGATGGTGGCAGGGGGCTTATCGGAATCTGGAAGCCCCCTTTATGGAAGCACCCTCTTATATGAATGAGTTTGGGGTATATTGTACCCCTACCTATCCACTAAACGAAAAAGCAGTGTAGTGTTACAAAAAACAAGAGACGTTTTTTGACAAGTTCTTTATTAAAAATGAAGAATGTCCCCCGTCGTAGCTCCAACGTGTCTTTTTCCGGTACCACCACCAGATGTCTTCTTCCTCCGGTCCTCTCCTTCAGTTGCTGTTTTCCCCCTGCTGACCTAAAAATAAAAATAAACATTCCTCCTCCGAGGCTGGCTTCCTCTGTTGTGTTCGTCAGTTCTTATATAGCCATGGGGTGTGGCCATCCAGTGATGACACAAAGAGGTGGCATGACAAGGAGCAGGTCCTCTGGGTGATGTCACTGAATGGTCACGCCCCATGACTATATAAGAACTGGCAAACACCGGAGCCGACACAATGGAGGGAGTCAGTTTAGGAAGAGGACCATTGTTTTTATTTTTAGCAGGTCAACGGCGGAGGAGGAAGAAGACAGCAGAGGGAGACGACATCACCGATGGGAGAAGACAGCGGAGGGAGAATACATTACCAGAGGGAGAAGACAGCGGAGGGAGAAGACTGCACCTGAGGGAGAAGACAGCGGAGGGAGAAGACAGCGGAGGGGGAAGAAATCACCGGAGGGAGAAGACATCGGTATTGTACCCCATACTCATTCACATGGGGGGCCGGGATTCGGGGGCCCCCTTTCTTAAAGGGGGCTTTCAGATTCCGATAAGCCCCCTGCCCACAGACCCCTACAACCACCGGCCAGGGTTGTGGGGAAGAAGCCCTTGTCCCTGTCAACGTGGGGATGAAATGCTTTGGGGTAGGAGGGCCCCCCTGCTCCAAATCACCCCCCTATGTTGATAACATGTGGCCTGGTATGGTTCAGAAGGGGGAGGTGCTCGCTCACCCCCTTTTCCTGATATGCCGGGCTGCATGCTTGGATAAGCGTCTGGTATGGATTTTGGGGGGGCCCCATGACATTTTTTTTTTACATTTTGTCGTCGGTGTCCCCTACAAATTCATACCTGACCTGAAGGGCGCTGACAGCTGATGACTCATCGGTTGTTAAAGACGCAACGGCCGGCTTCCCGGCCTGCTCCTTGGCAACCAGTTACAGTGCCTTGCGAAAGTATTCGGCCCCCTTGAACTTTGCGACCTTTTGCGAACTTGCGTTTCTGGTGCGACCCCATTGAAGTCTATTACATGCAGGAAAAAAAGGTCCCCTGCTGTTTCCAGAAAAAAAAACGCATAGATGTAAATGTTCGGTAAAGGAAGGGGAGTCCTGATGTGATAAGCAGAGCTTGCCTGTTTGTAAAGATCCTGTTGAGGCTCCTCTTAACCACTTCCCGCCTGGTCTATAGCAGAATGACGGCCAGGCGATGGTTCAGTTATCCTGACTGGGCATCATATGGCGATCAGTGGGGCGGTGTGTCACTCTGACACACCGCATCTCTGATCGTAGTAAGGAGCCTTTGATGGAGGCTCCTTACCACATGATCAGCTATGGCCAATCACAGTTGATCACAGCGTGAATCAGGAAGTTCCGGTAAGCGTCTTTCCTCAGTTCGCGCTGACAGGGAGAGCCAATCGGTGTCTCTCCCTGTCAGAGGGGGGGTCAGCGCTGATAATCAGCACATTGATTATCAGCGCAGCCCCCATGAGAAGTGCCACAACAATGCCAATCAGTGCCGATCAGCTGCCAGTCAGTGCCAGGAATCAGGAACGCCTGACAGTGCCAATCAGTGCCCACCACAGTGCCAATGAGTGCTCATCAGTAATACCTGTCAGTACCTCATCATTAGTGCTGCCCATCAGTGCCATCTATTAGTGTCCATCAGTGCAACCTATCAGTGCCGCCTGTTAGTGCCCATCAGTTCCGCCTGTCAGTCCCCATCAATGCGGCCTGTCAGTGCCCATCAGTGCTGCATATCAGTACCGCCTATCGGTGCCCATCAGTGTTGCATATTAGTGCCTCCTCATCAGTGCCAACTCATCAGTGCCACCTTATCAGTGCCCATCAGTGAAAGAGAAAACAACATTTTATAACAGAATTTTTTATTTAAAAAATGTTGGTATTTTTTAGTTTGTTTAGCAAAAATGTAAAACCCCAGTGGTGATCAAATACCAATCAAAGAAAGCTCTATTTGTGGGAAGAAATTTATAAAAATGGGCTGCTTTTAGCTGATTCCTTGTTAGTAAAAGACGATTTGCGCTTTTCTGTCTGTTACAGCGTGATGAATGTGCTTACTCCATTATGAATGGTAGTTTTACCTGAAAGAGCACTCCCATCTCATAACTTGCTTCTGGGCATGCGCGGGTTTAAAACGTTGTTTTTGCCCACACACGATCATTTTTTACAACCCGAAAAACTTAATTTTTAAAAACTATGTTAAAAAATGCAGCATGTTCGAATTTTTTTTGGTCGTTTTTCAGAAGCCGAAAAATGATGTGAGGCCCACACATGATCATTTTAACCACTTCATTACTGGGCACTTAAACCCCCTTCGTGCCCAGACCAATTTTCAGCTTTCAGACCTGATGCATTTTGAATGACAATTGCGCGGTCATACAACACTGTACCCAAATTATATTTTTATTGTTTTTTTTCCCACAAATAGAGCTTTCTTTTGGTGGTATTTGATCACCCCTGC
Source organism: Rana temporaria (assembly GCF_905171775.1). Classification (NCBI taxonomy): domain Eukaryota; kingdom Metazoa; phylum Chordata; class Amphibia; order Anura; family Ranidae; genus Rana; species Rana temporaria. The sequence goes on from NC_053493.1 coordinate 359,550,641, forward strand.
GGTTTTTATTTGTTGCGCTATATACAAAAAAAGACAGAAAATTTGAAAAAAATAAATACATTTTTTACTTTTTGTTATAATAATATTCCTATTTTTTTCCTCGGTTTAGGCCAAAACGTATTCTTCTACATATTTTTGTTAAGCGTATATTGATTGGTTTGCGCAAAAGTTATAGTGCCTACAAAATAGGGGATAGATTTATGATTTTTTTTTTATTTTATTTTTTTTTACTAATGGCGGCGATCTGCGTTTTTTTTTTTTGTCAGGCCTGCGATATTGCGGCAGACACATCGGACACTTTTGACACAATTTTGGGACCATTCACATTTATACAGCGATCAGTGCTATAAAAATGCACTAATTACAGTATAAATATGACTGGCAGGGAAGGGGTTAACTCTAGGGGGTGAGGAAGGGGTTAAATGTATTCCCTGGGTGTGTTCTAACTGTGTGTGGGAGGGGGACTGACTGGGGGAGGTGACCGATGCTGTGTCCCTATCTACAAGGGACACAGATCGGTCTCCTCTCTCCCTGACAGGACGTGGAGCTCTGTGTTTACACACGGAGCTCCACGTCCCTGCTGTCACCGCCAATCGTGGGTACCTGGTGGACATCGTGGCCGCCGCCAGGCACACGCATCGGCTTCCCAGCGATGCGCCGGGCACAGTGTTTCCCCGCTGCGCGCCCCCAGTGGCGCGCACAGGGAATGTAAACAACAGGATGTCCAGGGATGTCCACCCGGCACTTGAGAGCCGCGCTGTAGACGTCTTTCGTCTACAGCGTGGGTCCCAAGTGGTTAAATGACGTTTTTAAAAACGTTGTTTTTTTCCATGCCGAAAAATGATTGTGTGTACGCGGCATCAGATTCTTGGATATAAAAAGCAGGTTAAACAGCACAATGATAAAAGAAAAACTAAAAACAATGGTACAAAATACCCATGGAAGGGTATGGTCCTCCTGGCTTACCTAATCTCAGTTTGAGGTAATGTCTAATGTACTATCCAAATAAAACTACCCAATACCAGGGAAATCAAGATCACCTTTTTTAGTTTTTTTATTTCCAAATTTGAATATTACTATTTACTTTTTCTTCACTACCATCTCCTGCATTCTTATCACTCATCCTTCCTTAACATATCATTTTTTTTCCTTTTTCCTGCCCCCCATTGTAGTGGTGTCCTCACTGAGTGCAGAACTATTGAAGCTGAAAGTTTTGGCACAAATTTCCTTGACCTTAAACAATGCCAACAGAATATAAAACCATTGTCCAAAAACCTACTCAAAGGGGAATTCTATATCAATAATTAACTATATCAGTGTTACTTGCCTTTTGCCAATTTCAGTAGGCTGTTGAGCCTGGCTTTATGTCAGTCTTGAAAATTAATTACGCAGGACTGTCCTGGGAATATCATGAAATACAGCGGGTAAAATAAGTATTGAACACGTCACCATTTTTCTAGGTAAATATATTTCTAAAGGTGTTATTGACATTACATTTTTACCACATGTTGGTAACAACCCAAATAATACAAACATACAAAGAAACCAAAACAAGTAAGTTATGTGTAAAATAAAATGGAATGACCCAGGGAAAAAGTATTGAACATATGAAGAAAGGAGGTGCAAAAAGGCATGCAAAGCCAAGACACACCAACTGAAATCTACCAGTAATTAGAAAGCAATCCTTCCCCTTGTCAGTGCAAATTAATATCAGCTGGTTCAGTCTCAAATGATGGCCCATAAAAAGGTGTCTCATTACCAAGATGTCACACAAGAAAAAGCTCATGATGAGTAACAGCAAAGAGAGCTCTCTCAAGGCCTTCGCAACCTTATTGTTGCAAAAAAAAAAAAAAAACTGATGCCACTGGCTACAGAAGGATTTCTAAACTACTGAATGTGTAAATGAGTGAAAAGAATTATCAGAAGAGTTGTCCAAGAGCCAGGGATCACTTGTGGAGAGCTTCAGAAGGACATGGAATTAGCCGGCACAATTGTTTCAAAGAAAACAAGTAATGCACTCAACCGCCGTGGCCTGTATACACGCTCGCCACGCAAGACTCCATTGTTGATGAAAAAGCATGTTAAAGCTTGTTTAAAGTTTGCTGCCCATTGCCCAACATTTAGACAAGCCTGTTAAATACTGGGAGAATATAGTCTGGTCAGAAAAGACAGAAATTTAACTCCTTGGAGGCCATAATACACACCATGTTTGGAGGTCCAATGGCACTCAGTGAGGGCTGTGTAATGTGAAGGGGTCCAGAGGTACAAGGGCTGTGTAATGTGAAGGAGTCCAGAGGTACAAGGGCTGTGTAATGTGAAGGGGTCCAGAGGTACAAGGGCTGTGTAATGTGAAGGAGTCCAGAGGTACAAGGGCTGTGTAATGTGAAGGGGTCCAGAGGTACAAGGGCTGTGTAATGTGAAGGGGTCCAGAGGTACAAGGGCTGTGTAATGTGAAGGGGTCCAGAGGTACAAGGGCTGTGTAATGTAAAGGAGTCCAGAGGTACAAGGGCTGTGTAATGTGAAGGAGTCCAGAGGTACAAGGGCTGTGTAATGTGAAGGGGTCCAGAGGTACAAGGGCTGTGTAATGTGAAGGGGTCCAGAGGTACAAGGGCTGTGTAATGTAAAGGAGTCCAGAGGTACAAGGGCTGTGTAATGTGAAGGGGTCCAGAGGTACAAGGGCTGTGTAATGTAAAGGAGTCCAGAGGTACAAGGGCTGTGTAATGTGAAGGGGTCCAGAGGTACAAGGGCTGTGTAATGTGAAGGAGTCCAGAGGTACAAGGGCTGTGTAATGTGAAGGGGTCCAGAGGTACAAGGGCTGTGTAATATGAAGGGGTCCGGAGGTACAAGGGCTGTGTAATGTAAAGGAGTCCAGAGGTACAAGGGCTGTGTAATGTGAAGGGGTCCAGAGGTACAAGGGCTGTGTAATGTAAAGGAGTCCAGAGGTACAAGGGCTGTGTAATGTGAAGGGGTCCAGAGGTACAAGGGCTGTGTAATGTAAAGGAGTCCAGAGGTACAAGGGCTGTGTAATGTGAAGGGGTCCAGAGGTACAAGGGCTGTGTAATGTAAAGGAGTCCAGAGGTACAAGGGCTGTGTAATGTGAAGGGGTCCAGAGGTACAAGGGCTGTGTAATGTAAAGGAGTCCAGAGGTACAAGGGCTGTGTAATGTGAAGGGGTCCAGAGGTACAAGGGCTGTGTAATGTAAAGGGGTCCAGAGGTACAAGGGCTGTGTAATGTAAAGGAGTCCAGAGGTACAAGGGCTGTGTAATGTGAAGGAGTCCAGAGGTACAAGGGCTGTGTAATGTGAAGGAGTCCAGAGGTACAACGGCTGTGTAATGTGAAGGAGTCCAGAGGTACAAGGGCTGTGTAATGTAAAGGGGTCCAGAGGTACAAGGGCTGTGTAATGTAAAGGAGTCCAGAGGTACAAGGGCTGTGTAATGTGAAGGAGTCCAGAGGTACAAGGGCTGTGTAATGTGAAGGAGTCCAGAGGTACAAGGGCTGTGTAATGTAAAGGAGTCCAGAGGTACAAGGGCTGTGTAATGTGAAGGGGTCCAGAGGTACAAGGGCTGTGTAATGTAAAGGAGTCCAGAGGTACAAGGGCTGTGTAATGTAAAGGAGTCCAGAGGTACAAGGGCTGTGTAATGTGAAGGGGTCCAGAGGTACAAGGGCTGTGTAATGTGAAGGAGTCCAGAGGTACAAGGGCTGTGTAATGTGAAGGGGTCCAGAGGTACAAGGGCTGTGTAATATGAAGGGGTCCGGAGGTACAAGGGCTGTGTAATGTAAAGGAGTCCAGAGGTACAAGGGCTGTGTAATGTGAAGGGGTCCAGAGGTACAAGGGCTGTGTAATGTGAAGGGGTCCAGAGGTACAAGGGCTGTGTAATGTAAAGGAGTCCAGAGGTACAAGGGTTGTGTAATGTGAAGGGGTCCAGAGGTACAAGGGCTGTGTAATGTGAAGGAGTCCAGAGGTACAAGGGCTGTGTAATGTGAAGGGGTCCAGAGGTACAAGGGCTGTGTAATATGAAGGGGTCCGGAGGTACAAGGGCTGTGTAATGTAAAGGAGTCCAGAGGTACAAGGGCTGTGTAATGTGAAGGGGTCCAGAGGTACAAGGGCTGTGTAATGTAAAGGAGTCCAGAGGTACAAGGGCTGTGTAATGTGAAGGGGTCCAGAGGTACAAGGGCTGTGTAATGTAAAGGAGTCCAGAGGTACAAGGGCTGTGTAATGTGAAGGGGTCCAGAGGTACAAGGGCTGTGTAATGTAAAGGAGTCCAGAGGTACAAGGGCTGTGTAATGTGAAGGGGTCCAGAGGTACAAGGGCTGTGTAATGTAAAGGAGTCCAGAGGTACAAGGGCTGTGTAATGTGAAGGGGTCCAGAGGTACAAGGGCTGTGTAATGTAAAGGGGTCCAGAGGTACAAGGGCTGTGTAATGTAAAGGAGTCCAGAGGTACAAGGGCTGTGTAATGTGAAGGAGTCCAGAGGTACAAGGGCTGTGTAATGTGAAGGAGTCCAGAGGTACAACGGCTGTGTAATGTGAAGGAGTCCAGAGGTACAAGGGCTGTGTAATGTAAAGGGGTCCAGAGGTACAAGGGCTGTGTAATGTAAAGGAGTCCAGAGGTACAAGGGCTGTGTAATGTGAAGGAGTCCAGAGGTACAAGGGCTGTGTAATGTGAAGGAGTCCAGAGGTACAAGGGCTGTGTAATGTGAAGGAGTCCAGAGGTACAAGGGCTGTGTAATGTGAAGGAGTCCAGAGGTACAAGGGCTGTGTAATGTGAAGGGGTCCAGAGGTACAAGGGCTGTGTAATGTGAAGGAGTCCAGAGGTACAAGGGCTGTGTAATGTGAAGGGGTCCAGAGGTACAAGGGCTGTGTAATGTGAAGGGGTCCAGAGGTACAAGGGCTGTGTAATGTGAAGGGGTCCAGAGGTACAAGGGCTGTGTAATGTGAAGGGGTCCAGAGGTACAAGGGCTGTGTAATGTGAAGGGGTCCAGAGGTGCACTTGTGGAGAGGGGGTACACAGAATTGACAAAAAAATATTGAAGGATGCAGAGGTATGCAGGGGGCACAGTGGGGTGTTTTTACATTTTAATGTGGGGTGGTGTCAGATGTAGGATCCGCCCCGGATGCCAAATGCTCTAGGTATCTTCAGATGCAGACAGGGCTAGGGATCTCTCTGTCAGTGTCAGTCCAGTCCCCCCCCTCTCTCTCTCTCAGCGGTCCTCTCTCTCTCTCAGCTGTCCTCTCTCTCTCTCTCAGCCGTCCTCTCTCTCTCTGCCATCCTCTCTCTCTCTGCCGTCCTCTCTCTCTCTCAGCCATCCTCTCTCTCTCTCAGCCATCCTCTCTCTCTCTCAGCCATCCTCTCTCTCTCTCTCTCTCTCTCTGCTGTCTCTCTCTCTCTCTCTCTCTGCTGTCCTCTCTCTCTCTCTCTCAGCCGTCCTCTCTCTCTGCCGTCCTCTCTCTCTCAGTCGTCCTCTCTCTCTCTCTCTGCCGTCCTCTCTCTCTCTCTCAGCCGTCCTCTCTCTCTCTCTCTCTCAGCCGTCCTCTCTCTCTCTCTCTCTCTCTCTCTCAGCCGTCCTCTCTCTCTGCCGTCCTCTCTCTCTCAGCCGTCCTCTCTCTCTCTCTGCCGTCCTCTCTCTCTGCCGTCCTCTCTCTCTCTCTCTGCCGTCCTCTCTCCTCTCTCTGCTGTCCTCTCTCTCTCTCTGCCGTCCTCCTCTATCTCTGCTGTCCTCTCTCTCTGCCGTCCTCTCTCTGTCTCAGCCGTCTTAAGGGAGCATCTCTGTGTTTGAATCGTTGCCATATAAACATTTGTAAAGGGGGAGGAGTTAGTAAGGTGACCATGCCCTTGTAGGGGCGCCAGAAATATTTCTGCACCCAGGCGCATGTGACCCTAGGATCGGCCCTGATGGCACTGCACTTCACCTCAAAAACACCCCCCATACCAACAGTGAAGTTTGGAGGTGGGAACATCATGGTGTGGGGCTGTTTTTCAGCATGCGTTACTGGAAAACGTCATGTCATTGAAGGAAGGATGAATGGAAAAATGTACCAAGACATTCTTGATAAAAATCTGCTGCCATCTACCAGGATAATGAAGATGAAACGAGGGAGGACATTTCAGTAGGTCAATGATCCCAAACACAAAGCCAAGGAAACTCTCAACTGGTTTCAAAGAAAGAAACTAAAGCTGCTAGAACGGCCCAGCCAATCACCTGACTTGAATCCAACAGAAAATCTATGGAAACTATTAAAGATCAGAGTTCATAGAAGAGGCCCACAGAACCGTCAAGATTTGAAGACTGTTTGTGTGGAAGAATGGGCCAAAATCACACCTGAGCAGTAAATGCGACTAGTTCCTCCATACAGGAAGCGTCGTGAAGCTGTCATTACCAACAAATATAATTACCTAGAAAAATGGTGACGTGTTTAATACTTATTTTACCCGCTGTAATTGTATCCCTTTGTAGTGGGGCTGTGCCTGCACAGCAAGGATTTATTACTTGTTTGGTCTATAGCAGGGGTCTTTAAACTGCGGCCCTTTGCGTGCCTTAAAGCGGAGTTCCACCCAAATATGGAAATTCCACTTAATCCACTCCTCGCCCCCTTACATGCCACATTTGGCATGTCATTTTTTTGGGGGGGAGTGGGGGCTTCAGGAGTGGAACATCCTGTCCCACTTCCTCCTTCCGCCGAGGGGCTGCTAAGGCGATACGTCATATCGCCTTTTGGCGGCCCCTTCCTGTAGGCGATCGCCTGGGACACGTGACAGGTCCCAGGCGATCGCCTGTCCAATCAGATAGCGCAGCGCCGCTCGCGCATGCGCAGTGAGTGCCCGGCCGTGAAGCCGAAAGCTGTCACGGCGGGTGCCCACAGTAACAATGAGGACGCGGGCCGGAGAGGGGGGGAGAGGAGCGGAGCTCCGGCCGGCCCGTCGCTGGAACGTGGAGCAGGTGAGTGCATGTTTATTAAAAGCCAGCAGCTACACTTTTTGTAGCTGCTGACTTTTAATAAACATTAACCACTTAACCCCCGGACCATATTGCTGGTCAAAGACCAGAGCACTTTTTGCGATTCGGCACTACGTCGCTTTAACTGACAATTGCGCGGTCATGCGACGTGGCTCCTAAACAAAATTGGCGTCCTTTTTTCCCCACAAATAGATCTTTCTTTTGGTGGTATTTGATCACTTTTCCTCAGTTTAGGCCGATACGTATTCTTCTACATATTTTTCGTAAACAAAAAAACGCAATAAGCGTTTATTGATTGGTTTGCGCAAAAGTTATAGCGTTTACAAAATAGGGGGTATTTTTTATTAATATTTTTTTTTACAAGTAATGGCTGCGATCAGCAATTTTTTTCGGTACTGCGACATTATGGCGGACACTTCGGACACTTTTGACACATTTTTGGGACCATTGGCATTTTTATAGCGATCAGTGCTATAAAAATGCATTGCATTACTATAAAAATGCCACTGGCAGTGAAGGTGTTAACACTAGAGGGCGGGGAAGGGGTTAAATATGTTCCCTGGGTGTGTTCTAACTTGTATGAACAGAAGATCAGCATTTCTATCCCTGACAGGACCGGGAGCTGTGTGTTTACACACACAGCTCCCGGTCCTCGCTCTGTAACGTGCAATCGCGTGTGCCCGGCAGCGATCGCGCCCGCTGGGCACAGGAGTCGGGGGCGCGCGCTTGCCTCCGGCGGCGCGCACACGCCCTTAGTGGCCGCTTCGAGAGCCGACGTAGAGCTACGGGCTCTCGTGCAGGGGAGCCGACCTGCCGCTGTAGAACTGCGGCTGGTCGGCAAGCAGTTAAAAATGCCTGGAACACCCCTTTAATGCGGCCCTTGGGACACTATTCCATCCAGCTCCAATGGGACATAATTATTGTTGCTGACAACAATGGGGCACTACTCCTCCAACTGACACCATTAATTCTTTCCATTGATACTAACGATGGGGCACTATTCCTCCCACTGACACCAAGATATGGTATTATTTACTCCCACTGGACACTTGGACATTTTCTACTCCCAATGGCCCTAGTCCAGCCCCCCTAAAGTCTGAAGAACCGTAAAATGGCCCTTTGTTTAGAAAGTTTGGAGACCCCTGGTCTATAGGGAAAGTTTTTGCACTTTTGATTATCTGATACTCCGCTATCCATTAATGATTAAGCACAGATCAGATGTGTGAAACGCGTCTATATGCCTAACACCTGGTGTCCCTGGTGTACTTTGGCACTTTTGAAAACTTTGGATGTGCAGCCATTTCAAGTTTTTATGAAGGGGGTCCTCTCTAGCACTCCTACTTGGTTCCAATCAAGGTATTGCACACACCTAGAGCAGCAGATCCCTCTCCCTTTGAGATGGTGCTTGCTGATGGACTGTCCCTTGGCATCACCTTGCCCAATGTCGGTCTTTGGACCTTGGTTTGGTCTTGATAACTTCAGGATTCTAAACCAGAGAATGAGGGGGAGGCTGGTGGAGGAGAGGAGGATCGAGAAAATGTTGTTATATTTTTTTCTGTTTTCCTAGACCTAAACAAGCCAATACCCCTAAGTACAAACACAACCCCACTGAAAGGAAACATTTTTTAGTTCCCTGAAGTTGTGAAGTTGGGCTTTTATGTACATAATTTACATAATGTACATAATTTTTTTTTTTATCTTTTCAATAAACATAATGATTTCAAATGGGGTGAGAATGCAGGATGGGTGGCTCCAGCTCTATGATTTTGAGGTTGATGATCATGATTTGACTACTTGCCTACCACACACTGTAGTTTTACTGCTACAGTGCTTGCTGGCTGCGCAAAATCACACACACACACACACACACACACACAATTGTACAGTTTCGGGTAGGGGGTGCATGTGCACATGGCCGACTGTGTTGTCACTGGCTCCAGCAAATGCAGATCAGCTGTTCTCGGCCAATGATTTATGGCCGAGACCCACCGATCCTCGGAAAAAGGGACACGAAAGAGCTCTGTGTATGTAAACAACACAAAGCTCTCTTCTGACCACGGCAATGTGCAGGTTTACCGGTATTATTTCAAAACAGCCAACTTGTCAAAATCTCCAACCACGTCACTTCCAGTGACTCTCCAGCATCAGTAATTGGAGATTTGGATGAGTTTGCTATTTTGACACAACACTGGTAGCGTGTAGACTACGGTACACAACAACTTTTTTGACAGAACAGGGACTAAGGAGGAAAAAGTTGTCGCCACTGTTGTTGGTTACTAGCTGGCCGGACTAACAATGTCCGCTCATTCTATTATCTACTGTAGTGTATAACAGTGGCGGTTCGTCCATAGAGGGTGCTGGAGCGCCGCCCCCTCTGGCTCCCGCACACACCACTGACTAATAACATTGATTCATGCATTGCATGAATCAATGTTATTGTCGCCGCTGGCCGGATTCACATGGTCGGAAATCAGCGCCGACCACCTGAATAACGGCAGCGGGTTGGCTGTACGGAAGTGCCTATCAGAGCCAGCGGCCCTGATAGGCTTTCCGAGTACAGCCCTCAGCCTTCCGGATGCTTATCCAGGGAACGTACCGGGGTGCGTTCCTTGGATAAGACTGTCAGGCGTCTCAGCCAATTAGGTTGACCGGTTCTGGCTATCGGTAACCTGATTGGCTAAACCGCCCGGGACACACACAGCCGACACCGCCGCCAGTGACACCACACCGCCGCCACCACCACCCAGGTATTGTGTATTAGTTTCTATTTGTTCTTCCCAGACGCAGTAATACACAGGGAAGCGGACACAGAACCTAGACGGCCCGGGTGCAGGGGGGGAGGGGGCCCTGAAATCTCTAGGAATGGAATAGCTCTGCTTACATTTTGCTTAGATGTGAATTTTAAGCGATTGATTTTCTAGAAATGCTCGACGCCTGGATTCCTATTGTGTCCCTCGATGCCCGACCCCCCCAGTGTGGTGGCCCAAAAATGCACCCAGTTTATTATCTCTTCTCCATCTGCCAGGATAGCATTTATTGTTTATAGAAAATCGATGCCAGTTACAGAATATAGAGGGCATTTATAGTTTATAGCATATAAATGGTATTTATTGTTTATAGAATATCAATTGAATTTATAGAATATAGAGGGCATTTATAGTTTATGCTGGCATGGCACAGTGGCTGCGTTTGATGGCATGGCACAGTGGCTGCATTTGATGGCATGGCACAGTGGTGACAATTGATGGCACAGTGGTGACAATTGATGGCACAGTGACTGCATTTGATGGGCACAGTGAGCCTGCAATTTTTTTTTCCGTTTGCGCCCCCCCAAAAATTTTGAGCACCAGCCGCCACTGGTGTATAAGCTATCCAGGGTTGTGTCAAAACAGCCAACTTGTCAAAATCTCCAACCACGTCACTTCCAGTGACTCTCCAGCATCAGTAATTAGAGATTTGGATGAGTTTGCTGTTTTGACACAACACTGGTAGCGTATACACTACAGTAGATGATATAATGAGCGGACATTGTTAGTCTGCCCGCTAGTAACCATCAACTTTTTCTTCCTTAGCTGCTGTTCTGTCAAAACATCCAAGTGGTCTTGCACCGTAGTGTATACGCTGCCGGTGTTGTGTCAAAACAGCCAACTCACCGAAATCTCCATTTACTCCATTTACTGATGCTGAAGAGTAACCGAAAGTGACATGGTTGTAGATAGACGAGTTGGCTATTTTGACAGAACACCCGGACATTGCTTAGTAAAATCAGCACACATTACACATAGTAAACATTGTTAGGCACACATTTACCTTTTGATTGCCCCTAAATGTTAAAGTGGATGTAAACCCAAACCAAGAAATTTGAGCTGGGCACATATATCTGCAGTGTTTTCTTATCCCTCTATGTCCTGTAGCTTTCCCCTGCTCCATTCTTCTGTTATCAGCCTGATAACTTCTGCCAAATTCTCCATCACGTGATAAAAGCAGCCTGAGTTTTGTGTTGAGGAGGGTGCTATAGATTAGCAGAGCCCTGAACTATTCAACAGAGCTGAAAGTCTCTACCTATGAGGAGAGGGAGTGTGTGCCTTTCCTCCAATCAGCTGTCTTGGCTGTATGCCCAGGCTTCACTGCAGTAGTAACCAAGAAGAGAAAATCTCCTAACACAATCTGTCACAACATTGTATCTGTTTTGAAAAACGTTAGCCATGTTTTGTTTGTAATAGATTCAATACATGGAGCTGTTAGATCCAAGATGTTACTTTGTAACAAACATTTGCTACTGTGCATCACAAATATATTCCATTCAGGAATCATTTGTTCAGTCTGTTGGAAGGTTTTGACCACTTTTTTCTTCTGGACCGCCCACCGTGGATATAGCTGCCATAATCCTGGTATATTTATCCACGGAGAGTGATCCTCTTTGCCATCGGTGGATTTGCCAGGGGATCACTTTTATGGGTGGCGGGAGAGGTGCCCCTCCCGCCACATCCCAGTCGTTTTGGCAGCTTAATGGAGAGGTCAGCAGTGGCGGAAACAAGCAGGTCTGGTGGCCTGATGGGCAGGAAGTCAAGTGAGGGCAAGATGGCCCCCACTTAACTCTATGCCCTTGGCGAACCGGAGCGACATCAAATCTCCCTTGCGCCCTCAGACGTTAAAGAGATAATTTTTTTTTTTTGACAAATGAAAATGTTTACATTTTAATCTTTTAATGCGGTTGTATTGCCCGCTTGGGGGATTTTTACCTACAGGCAGGGCCGCCATCAGGGGGGTACAGGCAGTACACCTGTAAGGGGCCCGGATGGCAACCCCCTTTAAAAAAAAAAAATAATAATCATTTTTTTTTTAGGGGTCCGGAGGTCCCCAGGGCCCCCGGATGGCAACCCCCCCTTTTTTTATTTTTTTTTTTATAAAAAAAAATATATATATATATATATTTTTTTTATTTATATATATATATATATATATATATATATAATATATATATATACAACCCCCCCCCCTTTTTATAAAAAATGTTATGTTTTGTTAATGTTAATGTTTTTTTTATATATATTTTTTTATTAAAGGGCTCAGAGGTCCCCAGGGCCCCATGTGGCAACCCCCCCCCCTTTTTTTTTTATAAATGTTCATTTACTTTTTTTTGTTTATATTTTTTTTTTTATTAAAGGGCCAGAGGTTTATTTTTATTAAAGGGCTCAGAGGTCCCAGGGCCCTGGATGGCTACCCCCCTTTTTTTATAATTTATTTTATATATCTATTTTTCTTTATTTCTTCTATTTTTGTAAAGCCCCCCCCCCCCCCAGCTTCACAATTTGCGGCAGCCCCCCCGCTTCTCAATTTCAGGCGGCAGCACCCCCCCCCGGTTCTCTGCTCCAGGGGGCCCATGCCTGAAGCTGTGTAAGGGGCCCCAAAATTCCTGATGGCGGCCCTATAATAAGGCTTACCTGTAGGTAAAAAGAATATCTCCAAAACCTGCAAGGATTAGGAGATATTGACCCTGCAAGCAGCCGCTGACGACGTCGGTAGCGCATGAGCTCTGCAGGTCCGGCGTATCCTGCCAGAACGAAGGGGCTCCCATGCGCATGCACTGGAGTGTAGTCATCGTGGCTCCGGCCACTCACAGCGCGGGAGCCAGTGATCCCGGAAGAAACACAGTGGGAACATGTCTGCTCCCTCAGTGGTGACCGGGCGTGCTGCGGGAGTTTTGTTCTAAGTTATTTAATAATGTGCTAGTATGCGATGCATACTAGCACATTATGGTATTGTCTTGCAGGTTTGTTTTTTTTCAGTGGTTTACTACCGCTTTATTTGTAAATGTGAGATCTGAGGTCTTTTTGACCCCGTTCTCACATTAAAGAGGCCCTGTCATGCTTATTTCTATTACAAGGGATGTTTACATTACTTGTAATAGGAATACAGGTGGATCAAACACTAATCAAAATAAATAAGAAAAAAAAAAAAGGTAAAGCGCCCCGTCGCTCCGAGCTCGCACGCATACGCAAGTCGCACCCAAATATGTACACGGTGTTCAAACCACACATGTGAGGTATCGCCGCAATAATTAGAGCGAGAGCAATAATTCTAGCCCAAAACCTCTTCTGTAACTCTAAATCGTCACCTATGGAGATTTTAAAGTCCAAAGTTTGTCGCCATTCCACGAGAAGGCGCAATTTAAAAACAAAGACATTTTAGGCTAACTTTACTGTTGTCTTATTTTTTTATTAAAAAAAGTGTATTTTTTCCCCCAAAAAAATGCATTTGTAAGACTGCGGAGCAAATACAGTGTGACAAAGTATTACAATGATCTCCATTTTATTCTCCAGGGTCTCTGCTAAAAAATAAAAAAATAATATAATATATATATAAATAATGTTTGGGGTTCTATGTAATTTTCTAGCAAAAAAAGTATTTTAACTTGTAAACAACAGGTGTCAGAAATAGGCTTGGACCTTCGGTCATTTTTCAATCTTTGCATCTATTAAGGGCTCTTTTACACGGGCGGCCCGTTCAGGTCCTCCTGCCAGTTTTTTAGGCGGACCTGAACGGGCACTCTATGCTCCTCTATGGAGCCGCGGATGTCAGCGGTGACATGCCCGCTGACATCCGACCTGCTCCGCCAAAGTGTGATGGAGGAAAAACCTACTTTTCCATCCGTCTGGCGAAAAGACAGGGCGGTCCCTGCACAGTGTGCGGGGACCGCCCTGTCATCCGCCGGCTCAGCAGGGATCAACAGGGCGATCCCCCCTGAGCAAGCGGAGGTTCACGGGGCGGGTGTGAAAGGGGCCTAAATCTTCTGCCCTTGCTGTTTTAACTTTGGATAGTAAAACTTTTTTCCTGCCAGTAAATACCTTACACAGCCCACTTCCTGTTTCTTGTCTGGTAAAAAGCCTAGGCTTATGACATCATGCACAGCTCTCTCCCTCTCTTGTGAGAGTGTGCCAGGAAGGAGGGGGGAGGAGTCATAAGAGCTGCAGGGCTGTCGCTGTGTAAATCCAGGAAGTGGACAGGCAGCAGTTTCGGCTGCCCACAGTTAAAATGGATGCAGCCAGACTCGGTGGATGGAGATTTCTGCAGCATATCACAGTACAGTGGAACCTCGGATTGCGAGTAACATAGTTAACGAGCGTTTCGCGATACGAGCACTCTATTTAAAAAGTTCCTAACATGGTTTGTTGTCTCGCAAAACAAGCAGGATTCAGGCCAAAGCGGTGTGCAGTACCGCGTTTGGCCTGAGGTGGGGGGACGCCTGAGCAGAACAGCGCCGTTCGAAAATGCACGGAAAGGCCCGAGGTCAGCCGAGCTGTCCTCGGGCCTTTCCGAACGGCTAACCTTGGGAACGGAGTCTTTCCGAAGTTTCCTCTGGCCTTTGAGGCTCTCCGGCGCCCCCCCCCCCACCTCTGGCCGCATGCGCTACTGCATGCCATTGAAGTCAATGCAGAGCGATTTATTTTCATTTCCATTGGGGAAACTCACTTTGATAGATATGCGAGTATTTTGTATTACGAGCCTTCTCCTGGAACGGATTATACTCGTAATCCGAGGTTCCACAGTATATATAAAATAATATGCAAAGTGGTTGGAGGGAAGCTTCAGAATGGCAAAGATGTTTTTATTACAAATTATGTGAGCAGACTACTGATCCCTTTTAAGTGGTTTTAAAGGCGTCTTGCACACAAAACTGATGTTTGAACATCGGCATTTCTGGACATAATTTAAGGTCAAAGACTGCAGACATGATACAGGAGATGGTCAAAGACTGCAGACATGATACAGGAGATGGTCAGAGACTGCAGACATGATACGGGAGATGGTCAGAGACTGCAGACATGATACGGGAGATGGTCAGAGACTGCAGATATGATACAAGAAATGGTCAGAGACTGCAGACATGATACAAAAGATGGTCAGAGACTGCAGACATGATACGGGAGATGGTCAGAGACTGCAGACATGATACAAAAGATGGTCAGAGACTGCAGACATGATACGGGAGATGGTCAGAGACTGCAGACATGATACGGGAGATGGTCAGAGACTGCAGACATGATACAGGAGATGGTCAGAGATGGCAGACATGATACAGGAGATGGTGAGAGACTGCAGACATGATACAGGTGAGAGATGGCAGACGTGATAAAGGAGATGGTCAGAGACTGCAGAAATGATACAGGAGATGGTCAGAGACTGCAGAAATGATACAGGAGATGGTCAGAGACTGCAGAAATTATACAGGAGATGGTCAGAGACTGCAGAAATTATACAGGAGATGGTCAGAGACGGCAGACATGATACAGGAGATGGTCAGAGACTGCAGAAATGATACAGGAGATGGTCAGAGACTGCAGAAATGATACAGGAGATGGTCAGAGACTGCAGATATGATACAGGAGATGGTCAGAGACTGCAGACATGATACAGGAGATGGTCAGAGACTGCAGAAATGATACAGGAGATGGTCAGAGACTGCAGAAATGATACAGGAGATGGTCAGAGACTGCAGACATGATACAGGTCAGAGACTGCAGACATAATACGGGAGATGGTCAGAGATGGCAGACATGATACAGGTGATGGTCAGAGACTGCAGACATGATACAGGAGATGGTCAGAGATGGCAGACATGATACAGGAGATGGTCAGAGACTGCAGACATAATACGGGAGATGGTCAGAGACTGCAGACATAGTACAGGAGATGGTCAGAGACTGCAGACATAATACGGGAGATGGTCAGAGACTGCAGACATAGTACAGGAGATGGTCAGAGACTGCAGACATAATATGGGAGATGGTCAGAGACTGCAGACATAATACGGGAGATGGTCAGAGACTGCAGACATGATACAGGAGATGGTCAGAGACTGCAGACATAATACGGGAGATGGTCAGAGACGGCAGACATAATATGGGAGATGGTCAGAGACGGCAGACATGATACGGGAGATGATCAGAAACTGCAGACATATGATAAATTTGGAGCTTCTATAAATCACTTTCCATAGGGAAACAGATTCGTTTCTATTGAGCCACAAGTTGGTCTCCCCAGGATTCATCTCTATAGGGTCTGGTGCTGGGGAAAGGCCTCCTGTTGTCTCCTCCAATCAGTGAGCGGTGTATGTTTTCCTCCGGACGGTCGGAGAAGTAGGACCCCCGGTCCCCGGCCGGACACACAGCTCCCCGGCTCTGCCCAGACATGCCCTCCAGGCTCCTCTATGACTGACAGCCCGGACTGGGTATAAAACTGGCCCTATCAGTCACGTGCGTTAACGACAACCCGCCCCCTGCCTGCCATTGGCCGGCGGGTTTCCGCGACGTCACGACCCGATCAGCTGTTTGCAAACTGAGTTGTAGAACAACAAAAGCGTCAGTTGGGGAGGCGAGAAGAGAACCGAACGAGACGGGAGAACTTCGTCCTTTCACCCGAGACCCTCACAGCGTCCCCGCTACTGACCCCGGCCGGAACTACCTCATTACTAGAACGGAGACTACTGGAGCGGGATTGGCTGAACTCCTTCACCCAGTGAGTAGCCGCCGCAGTGTGTGAGAGGGAAGGGGGGAGGAATGTGAGGCGCGCCGCGCTCTCCCACCTGTACGGAGGGTAGAGGGGGGTTCTATGCGGCGCCAGACACTCTCCCACCACACTTCTACGGGGCGCGCGGCGCTCTCCACCTCTACAGCGGATGGAACGTTCCAACGCGAGCGGCGCGCCTCACAGCGCTGAGTTCTGGACTCTCATGTCCCCTCCGGCTACTGTGTGTGCTATGGGGGGGCCGTGTGTGTGTACGGGGGATATACTAGGGGGTGCGGGGCTCTCTCTCTGCCTATGCGGGTGACTGGCCAGCGCTGGCTTCTCAGGAGGAGCTGCCCCTTTTCTTTGTGTGACACGGATGACGTTGTTATGAGTTTGAGTTGATACTAGTAAGGTCCGCCCCCCGTGCCCACCCACATCCCTGACGCAATCTGTTGTCATTCTGTACCGGCCACGCCCACTGCCCTCCTCTCCCGGTGTGACCTCAACTTGTTAGAGGAGACAAGTTCACCCGACCCGCCCGACACACAGACAAAAAGACAGACCTACAGACACAGACACAGACAGGACTCCGATACAGGGGAGGGATGTGCACCATATGTTATTATTATCCTCAACGTCATTCTTATTTCGTTTTTTTTTTTTTGTTTTTAATATTATATAACAAATACAACATTTTATTTTGAATAATATTATTAAATACAAAGTTTTCACAGACAGTACTCGATTTTCTCTGTCACAATTACACTAATATGGCTACAATCACCTTAAATACAATTAAAATAGTCATATTTTGTTATTATATATATTTTATAATATACATGTATTATTCATATATTAACCACTTACCAACCAGGCCGATTCTGACACTTCTCTCCTAAAAATCATATTTTCTTTGCTTGAAAATTTACATAGAACCCCCAAACACACTAATATATATATATATATATAGCCACATACAACGGCGCATTATTGCCCGGGCGAAGCGTATCTAAGATACACTACGCCGCTGTAACTTACTTTTTTTTTTTGTTTGAATCCTCAACGAATTTGCGCCGTAAGTTACGGCGGCGTAGTGTATCTGTTGCGGCGTAAGGGCGCGGAATTCAAATGGAAGTGATGGGGGCGTGTTTTATGTAAATACGTTGTGACCCGTGGGGGTATCCCAGTGCGCATGCTCGAAATTAACCCGGAACAAGCCAATGCTTACGACGGTGACGTCATTCTACGCAAATTCCTATTCGCGAACGACTTACGCAAACGACTTAAAAAATTCAAAATTATATGCGGGAACGATGGCCATACTTAACATTGAGTACGCCTCAGAACAGCAGCTTTAACTATACGCCGGAAAAAGCCGAACGCAAACGACGTAAAAAAATGCGCCGGGCCGACGTACGTTAGTGGATCGCCGTAACTAGCTAATTTGCATACTCGACGCGGATTTCGACGGGAACGCCACCTAGCGGCCGCCAAAAAATTGCAGCCTAGATCCGACGGCGTACTAAGACGTACGCCTGTCGGATCGATCCCAGATGCCGTCGTATCTTGTTTTGAGGATTCAAAACAAAAATACGACGCGGGAAATTTTAAATTACGCCGGCGTATCAGTAGATACGCCGGCATAATCCTTTTGTGGATCTGCTCCATAATGTTTTTTTTAGCAGAGACCCTAGAGAATACAATGGCGGTCATTGCAACTTTTTGTCTTGCACAGTATTTGCGCAGCAATTTTTAAAAAGCGTTTAAAAAAAAAAAAGTTTCATGTTTTAAAAAAAACAAACAGTAAAGTTAGCCCAATTTTTTTGCATAATGTGAAAGATGAAGTTACGCCAAGTAAATAGATACCTAACATGTCACGCTTCAAAATTGCACGCGCTCATGGAATGGCGCCAAACTTCAGTGCTCAAAAATCCACATAGGTGACGCTTTCATTTTGTTTACTGGTTACAGAGAAGGTCTAGGGCTAGAATTATTGCTCTCGCTCTAACAGTCGCGGCAACACCTCACATGTGTGGTTTAAACACCTTTTTCATATGTGGGCAGGACTTGCGTATGCGTTTGCTTCTGCGTGCGAGCACACGGGGACAGGGGCACTTTAAAAAAAAAAATGTTATTGTTAATTTTACTTAAAAAATATTTTGACACTTTTAAAAAAATTTGATCACCTTTATTCCTATTACAAGGAATGTAAACAGCCTTTGTAATCGGAATATGACATGACAGGACCTCTTTACAGTTAGATATGGGGTCAATAAGACCTCACATCTCACCTCTAGGCTGGGAAGCCTAACCCCCCCCTCAAAAAAAAAACGATCACCGCTTCACAGCCGAAGCAGCGGCGTTTTTTTTTAATGCAGAGGCCAGGCGTGACATCATAACATCGCGCCCGGCCTCCGACGATCATAGACTCTGGCGACCATCTGGTCCGCCGGAAATCTCTATGATCAACATCCGGGGCCAGCGGATCCTGTCACCGACTCACTGATTGCATAGGTGAGTCGGTAGAAGCACCGGCGGGAGGCGGGGGACATCCCCTCTCGCCGCCCGTAAGAACGATCAAGCGGCGGAACAGCCGCCATGATCGTTCTTGTGGTGTAGGGAATCGCTGGCTGAAAATGCTGATATCTGAATGATGCCTGTAGCTGCACCCATCATTCAGATTTACCACCACAAAGCCAAGGACGTTATATAACCGCCAGCGGTCAGCAAGTGGTTAACAAATAACAGAAATATATATATATATATTACTATAATATTTTGTATATTTCATGTAGTTTTTTTTTTTTTTTTTATATTAAATGCAAAGTAAAATAGTAATTTTGTGTATTATATTCTTATTGTTAATTATTATTTGTATATTAATAGAAAATAATATAATTTTGTATGTTTCTTGTTTTTTTTTTTTTATATATATAATTTTAAAATGTAATACAAATATTTTTTTTTGTGTAATATTAAAAAGATTCTTTTGTGATTTATTATTCTTATGCTGCTAAATAAACAAAACACATTGATTTACTTTATTATTTTGAATTGTAATAATATTATCATTATCACAAATCAAGAAGAATCTTTTTATTGTGCAAAAATTGCTTATATATCAGATTAGTGAAAATATGCTAAATAAAAATAAACAAAATAACACATTAATACATATATTTATTATTTTGTATTTTAATAGTAGAGCCCCCCCTCAAAAAAAATGACATGCCAAATGTGGCATGTCAGGGGGGGTCACCTTCCATTTTTGGGGGGATCTCGGCTTCAAGTGGTTTACTGACCTCATTTGTAGACGAAGTTCATCCCTTCTAAAAGAACCCAATGATTGTTTCTTTTTATCTCTCAGCGTTGAGCAATGTTAATAAACATTTGCTGGCTTTTTTTTTTTGGGACAGCCCAGAGCAGACTACACTTGTTACATAGAATCTTGGGAATGCCAGATTAACCACTTCAGCCCTGGAAGATTTTACCCCCTTCCTGACCAGAGCACTTTTTACAATTTGGCACTGCGTCGTTTTAACTGACAATTGCGCGGTCATGCAATGCTGTACCCAAACGAAATTTGTGTCCTATTTTTTTCACAAATGGAGCTTTCTTTTGGTGATATTTGATCACCTCTGTGCTTTTTATTTTTTGCGCTATAAACAAAAAAAGAGCAACAATTTTGAAAACATTTTTTTTTTTTTTTTTACTATAATATCCTCCAAACTTATAAAAAAAAAATCTTCATCAGTTTAGGCCGATATATATTTTTCTACATATTTTTTGTAAAAAAAAAAAATCGCAGTAAGCGTGTATTGATTCGTTTTTTGCAAAAGTTAAAACTTCTACAAAATGGGAAAGATTTATGGCCTTTTTTTATTACTAGTAATGGTGGTGGTCTGCGTTTTTTTTTTTTTTGTGGTATTGCGACGGACAGATCAGACACTTTTGACACATTTTTGGGGCCATTGACATTTATACAGCGACCAGTGCTATAAAAAAAAGTACTGATTACTGTGTAAATGTCACTGGCAGGGAAAGGGGTTAACACTAGGGGGATCAAGGGGTTAAATGTGTGTTCTAACTGTAGGGGGGAATGTGACTAAATAGGGGAGGAGACATATCATTGTTCCTACTTAGTAGAAACAAACGATATGTCTCCTCTGCCCTGACAGAACAGGGATTTGTGTGTTGCTGGCAATCATGCCTGCCGGCCACGGGCATTGGGTCCCCTGCTGTGTAGCGGGTGCATGCCCTCTGGTGGCCACTAAAGGGAAGGACATACCCATACGGGATTTCGCCCAGGAGAGCCATCCTGCCGCAGTTTATCTGTGTGAGCGGGTCGGGAACCAGTTAAGATCGTGAGGGGGTTGAATCGAGATTGCGTATTTGTTTTCTTTTTTTAATGATCGTGCGGCTCTAGTAGTGTTAGTTAATTTGGTTTTACTGAGGATATATGAGATCGGGGTAAAGTGCACATACTATAGGAGTGTAATAGAAGTCCTAGGTGAATTCCTCCATAGATTATGAAGGGAGTGTACTATCACTTACATACTTGGAGGCCAAAAGAAGGTGATGGATAGAATATCTGGGTGTGTTCTTGGTGGATTTACAGGGAGCCCATGAGGACATAAACTTCATCCCATCAAACACACACTTTTTTTTTCTTCTTCTTTATGCCTATTACCTGTTACAAGGTTTTCTTCAGTAAACATCCTCACCTACCCATCATTATCCTGCCACAAGCCTGGGGGGGGGGGGGGGTCTACACAATGGCTGCTCAGATGATATGAATAGCGTGTTTATACAGATATAATATGCAGGAAAGGCCTTCAATAGGTGCACAGCTAAGATGAACAAAAACCGGACGGTGCCTACTATTCCTGCTTCATCTCATATGATTTTCTTGGTATAATCCGTAGGAAAATAGAAGTTTAGACTATATAACACCCGGCCTTTTAAATGCTGCCTCCTCACTGCATTGTATATAACTTTGTATAAATGGCAAGTTATCCTTTTTTTTTGTTTTTTCTATTTTTCTATGTGGCAAAGCCTTGCCTCCTCTTTGTTGGGTGTGTGGCTGGTGGGAGGGAAGTACCCCCCCCCCCCCCCTGTGGTGACGTGACCTGGGGCGGCTTTGCCGTCACCACATAGAAAAATGAGGCAGAAATGGTATTTAAAGTGCGGTGTATAGAGAGACAGCATTTCACCCTAAGGGCCCGTTCACACTAGAATGCAGTGCAGGAAAGCCACGTTCCAGTGAGGCCAATTTCACTGGCATTGCGATCTGCTGCGGGGGGCGGTACAAAGATAACATCTTAAACACAGGTCAAACACCGTGCGTTTGCCCGCACAAGATCCCACGCTACAAAAGCAGCATGTGATGTTGTTTGCCGTGCATTTTAAAAAGTAATGTATGCACTACTTTTGGTGTGGTACGGTATGATTTCAGCCAGTGTTCCTGTGCGGTTCACATGCAGTTCTTAGAGCCCATTCACACCTAGGCGTTTTGTCGCCTGTAGTGTGACGCCCGCTGCCGCCCCGACACGCCAGAGGGATGATGTAGAGGGATGATGGTTCACATCTCCACGCCTGCCGCCTGAAAAAAAGTCCCGGACCTTTTTTTCAGGCGTCGTTCGGCATAGGAGATGTGAACCATCTCCATAGAGGGGGTGAAGGCTGCATTAAATCGCGGCGTTTTGTCGCCGCGAATCGCGGTACAAAACGCCGCTATTTGTCGCCGCAATTCGCGGGACAAAATGCAGCGATTTAGTATGCCGAGGTGTGAATGCAGCCTAAGTGTTAATGGGCCCTTAAAATGTAAACATTTTTTTTCTTTTTTTTTTTTTTCTTTACTTGCCTGCTTTGTGCAATGCTTTTGCACAGAGCAGCCTGAATCCTCCTCTTCTGGGGTCCCCCATCAGCGCTCCTGGCCCCTTTGTCAGGTGTCCTTACAGAATGCTGCTTTCCATGGTGGCACCTGTGCGTGCTTGCTCCTGAGCCACCCTGCCTGCATCTATTGACACAGTGCCAGTGGCCTAGCTTCTCCCCTGCATCAAAACATTTGACACCAGAGGTAACCAATACGGTCTAAGGTGACACCTCAAGGCTTTAGAACCACTTTTAAGGTCATGTCATACTGCCTGCCTCCTTCCCCCATACCTCTGTTACAGCTTTTTTTTTTTTGTTTAACCACTTCCATACTGGGCACGTATACACCTTCCCGCCCAGACCAATTTTTAGCTTTCAGTGCTGTTGCAATTTAAATTACAATTGCGCGGTCATGCTACACTGTACCCAAACTACATTTTTATCATTTTGTACCCACAAATAGAGCTTTCTTTTGGTGGTATTTGATCACCTCTGCGTTTTTTATTTTCAGCAAAAAAAAAATGACCGAAAATTTACAAAAAAAATTTTTTTTTGTTCCCGTTATAAAACATTGTAAATAAGTACGTTTTCTCCTTCATTAATGGGCACTGATGGTAGTGCACTGACTGGCACTGATAAGGTGGCACTGATGGGCACCGATGAGGTGGCACTGATGTGGTGGCATTGATGATGGGCACCAATATGCGGCACAGAGGGGCGGCACGGATGGGCAGGGATAGGTGGCACTGATAGGCGGCACGGATGGGCACTGATAGGCGGCACGGATGGGCACTGATAGGCGGCACGGATGGGCACTGATAGGCGGCACGGATGGGCATAGATGGGCACTAACTAATGTGTTGTACTAATGGATGCCAATCAGTGCCAAACAATGCCTGCCAATCAGTGATGCCCATTGTGCGCACTGATTGGCATCCATTGTGGCACTGATTGGCATCCATTATGTGTCATCCCTGGTGGTCTAGGGTGGCATACCTTTGATTTAAATCCCTGGTGATCTAGTGGAATCCCTGGGGGTCCAGTGGGCATCCCTGGTCGTCCAGTGGGCATCCTCAGGGGGGGCTGTGCTGATAATCGATCAGCACAAACCCCCCCGTCAGAGGAGCAGCCGATCGGCTCTCCTCTACTCGCGTCTGACAGACGCGAGTAAGGAAAAGCCGATTACCGGCTTTTGCTGTTTACATCGTGATCAGCCGTGATTGGACACGGCTGATCACGTGGTAAAGTGTCTCCGTGAGAGACACTTTACCTAGATCGGTGTTGCGGGGTGTCAGACTGACACCCTGCAACAACGATCGCCGCGATGCGATCGGCACGCAGCGGCTCAATATCCTGAGGACGTCATAGGACGTCCAGTCAGGATTAAGCAACCACTTTGCTGCTGTCAATCTGTCATTAGCGGGCGGCAAGTGGTTAATAAATGTTTGAGGTAAAAATAGAGGGTATGCCCAGACAAATGGGCATCAAAAATATAGTGATGTTCACATTTAATAAATGTGTGGAAATCCAATAGAGAGAGAAATTGCAATAGGACTCCATAAAAGTAGTCTATAAGGAGGCGGATAAGAGAATATATTCAGACAAAGAAGGAATATAGGAAAAGAAAATGAAGAAAGGAAGTGGGAGAGAGGGATAGAACAAGAAAAGGCTTTGGTCTTGGTAGAGATTCAGAAATGAACATGGAGAGCAGCAATACGTCTGGAGTAGCGTGTGTAGACTTGGGGCCCTTTCAGATGTGCGGACCGTATGTCCGCTTTTTCATCCATCCGTTTGTGGATGAAAAAGGGACATACATTGGTCCCTATGAGATTGCGGGTGTCAGCTGTAACGTGCGCTGGTCGGCAAGCAGTTAAATCTTTCCATGTTTTTTTTTCTGTCCAAGACAAAACATGGTGACTTGGCCTTCCATTGTCCTCCCAGAATTCAAGGTGGTATTAAACCCAAAACCAAAAAAGCAATAAATTGGAGCTTATCAATCTTGATATGTGGTGACTGCATTTGTTTTTCTTCCCCCCCCCCCCCCCTCTGTTTTCACCTGGTGATCTGGTAAGTGACACTCTTCCCATCTTAGTGTGCCTACACTCCGGATAAAGGAGAAATAGAGAGACCTTTGGACAGCGGCATTTTCAGTTTGTGTTTTAAAGGAGTGTAGTACTAGTAACACTAACAAACTGAAGCCAAGCCCCAGCTCCAATAATAAACTCATTGTAAGCACCCCTGCCAGTGGTGAATTGTGTGTCTCAACCCTCTAACTGCTACATCTGCAGGGCAGCTTGTTCTGTTGAAAAAATAAGACTTGCTGACAGGATCACCAGGTGAAAATACAGGAAAGAAAACTAATGCAGCTTTTATATCTAAGAATTGGTTTAGTTTTGATATAATTGTTTGCTTTTGGGTTTAATAACAATTTTAAGAGGAGTTTCAGTCTGTACAACAATTTTTGCTGTAGCTGTTGACTTTTCTGCCTCATGCACATTGGATGTTTAGCTTTAGCATTAAAGCTTATGGCTCAAAAACGCTGAATAGCCACGTTTTTTTCAGCGTTTGTTGGCGTTTTTAAGCTGTTTTCAGAGTTTGAGCCCTCTTCACACTGACAGCGAGGCCATGTTAGCGGCAAAGCCTCACTAGTTGTAGTGGCGCTTTATGGTAATTTTAGAGGCGCTAGCGGGGCGCTTTTACCCCCCCCCACCAGGGGCCGAATAAAGTTAAAAGTGGCGCTTCAGTGGTGCTGCCCATTGATTTCAATGGGCAGGAGCGATGTATACACCGCTCCTAAAGCGCATCAAAGATGCTGCTTGCATGGCTTTTTTTTTTACGTCCTGCCAGCACAGTGTCAGTGTGAAAGCACTCTTTTTTTCACACTGGGATTGCAGATGAGGTATTTTTCTGGCACTGAAAAACGCCTCCAGTGTGAAAGGAGTCTTGGAGCTGTTTTCACAGCCGAAAAATTCCTCTCAAAAGCCACTAGTTCTGTTTTTTTTTTTTCCAGCCAGAAAACGCCCCCTGTCAAAAACTGCTGATAACTCCTATGTGTGCATGAACACATAGATAACATGATGGGGAGTTTATTTGCTGCAGAAAAAAACCTTTGAAGGTAAAAACGTCCAGTGTGCATGAGGACTTGATATAAGGACACTTGCCTGTCCAGGGATTCCACAATGTCCGCACCCCTAGAAGATCTGTCCATCGGCTTCGGTTGCAGACGCTAGCATCTTTGCCGAGGGAAACAGGAAGTGAAGACTTGCGGGGGGGGGGAGCAAAGAAGCAGAGCTTTCCCTTTTGGGTGGAGCTCTGCTTTAATATCTCATAACTAAGGCTCCTTTCACACTGGGTGGGGCAGTGTGTGCGGTGGCGGTATAGCGCCGTTATTTTTAGCTATACTGTTGGAATTGCGGCGGTATTCGGCCGCTAGCGGTGCGGTATTAACCTCTGCTAGCAGCCGAAAAAGGGTTAATACCGCCTCTGCAGAGTCGCATTGCCGGCGGTGTTACCGTGGTGCCCCATTGTTTTCAATGGGAAGGAGCGGTATACACGCCGCTCCTCTCAGCGCTCCAAAAATGATGCTGCTTTTTCTCCCACCAGCGCATCGCCTCAGTGTGAAGGCCCTCGGGCTTTCACATTGAGAATGCTGGGGCAGGAGTATTTCAGGCATTATTTATGCGCTATTTTTAGCGCTAAAACGCCTGAAATACTCCTCAGTGTGAAAAGGGCCTAAATGTCTCCCATATACCCATCACTAAATCTGTTCTGGGCTGAGATGAAGCAGTTACTATGAGAGGGGGACATTCGATCATCTTGATTTATTTTCTTACAATTATTTTTGAAGTGTTCAGAAAACCCACTTACTGTGGTTATGGCTTTTTTTCCACACCACATAAGGATCTTGGTATATTTTTATTCTGCTATTTATAAGTGGGTGTAGTCCAATTCTGAATATAGCCAAAGGTCATTTTATGTAGCAATTTTCCTAAAATAACTGTACACATCTCCTGCTGAGGTTTGTATGGCGTTCTCTTGGAAATCATTCTGACACATAACCTTGTCAGTAAATATTTGTTTTTGGATGAGGTGTCAGGATGTCTCTTTAGAGCAACCATTTTTCACAACCACCTTCCCATTGCTGTAAGGTAGGTTAGTATGATCAGCATGTGGCACATTTTGAACCACTCATGTAGACTGTGTGACTAAACTTTTCCCCACTACTGACTTACCATGAACTGTTTGGCACCTGTTTGGAGGTGGGCATCTTGGTAGAGGCTGGGCTTTTCTTCCTTATGTCAGTTTCTCATCCTAAATGACTGGTGATCTGATGACTAATTGTGTATTAGAGGGGATCAGAAAGCGTCGATCACAGAATGAATGAAGCAGAAGCAGGGAAGTTCTTGTCTATACACTGGGGTATGACTCTATAGGTAATTGGCGATTTGTTTTCTTTCCAACAACGGGAACCTCAATCATAACGTCATCAAATCTCAACTCACATTTTGTAAAACTAGCAGTCGGAGACAGCGGTACACACTATTTTTTTGTCAGGAGGAATTTAAAGTGTAAGTAAAGCCACCTATCATTTTCAGCCAAGGAAGCTGCCATCTTGGCCTATGTTTAATCTTCAACTGCCATGGTGCTGCACATGTGATCAGTTATGACACCAGCCATTGGATGGTTTGACAGTTTGGTTGAGAGCACAACCAATGTGACAGTTAGCATTCCCGGCATGCCGGAAATGTAACTGCTTTTTGAAACTGTTAAATCGATGGGTTTACTACCGCTTTAAACAAAAGGTAGATTTAGCTCCACTGTATGCACCTACAGCAGGGGTGCCCAACCTTTTGAAGGCCGAGGGCCACTCAAGCGACTTGGTAACCAGTCGTGGGCCACAATGATCAGAGTGGGCAGATGACAGGTCTGTGTCCAGTCTGCATATGCAAAGCAGACACAGCCCAATCTACTCTATGGGCCCTCCAATCTAATCAGATAGAAGGGGGCAGATCCACTTTTTTTTTGCAGATCGGATTGGAGGTAGGCGGGTATAAACGGACAAAAGTGTGTTTACATCTTCCGCTCCATAGAGGTGAATGGAGTGTCCGATTGGGTTGGACCGACCATGTGAAAGGGGCCTAAGGCTGCTCTTGCACTGATGATCTGCGGTCTATTGCGGCGCAGTGTCCCTGTGGTTTTCCCGCCGGTTAGTTGCACTTTGCCATAGACGTCTATTATATCCTGCAGGTGTGGTGCACTTTCTAAAAGGCCACTTGCTTCCTCTACCGCCGGCTTCATTCACAACACTGATGCTCTCGGCTGGCAGGTCGGCAACCTGCAATCTGGGCTTGCCAACCAGCCATCCCAGAGCAGGAGGTCGTGGGCCACATCTGAGGGCTTTGCGGGCTGCATGTGGCCCCCGGGCCACTGGTTGGGCACCCCTGACCTTAAGGGATACTAAACTGTCAGTACCCCAGATGCCGGTCCAGCGATCCCATCTCAAAATTCTTCATAATAACTTGTCATTTTTTTTATAAATTTTTTAAGCTAAAGTTTATAAAGACCTCTTCCGATTTACAGTATGCAGTCATTACCGGTACTTCCTACCTAGAAATAGTACTGCAGTCAACGGCAGTGGTGGCTGTTTTCTTTTTTGGGGGGCAAGTACCCCCATCCTCACACACTTTCAGTTAAATGTTTATTGTACATTGTGATAACTCCACATGTTCTTGCTATAGCTTCCTTTTCAGACCGCACAGGTCTGTGTAGTTGCTGTTTTTTACTTTGACCACAGTGGTGGGAATACACTCAGTGCTACCAAAGTCATTTTTGTTCGAGACCTGATGATTGTGACCAGCTATTGTCAACAAGGGTTTTTCCAAAGGCTGCTAAGGGTTCCTTGAGCTGTTGCTGATTAACCTCCTATTTGATGGGGCCTACATAGTTCCTGGGGCAAGTACCAGTTGGCAGAGTCGGCTGCATGATACAAATTATCTTTTTTGCTGTTTGTAAGAGGACCTTCTGACCACCACTGTAAGACCCCTTTCACACTGGGGCACCGGCCTGCAAAGCACTTTAAAACCGCCGCTGCTGTCTCTTCAGTGTGAAAGCCCCGAGGGCTTTCACATTGGAGCGGTGCGTTAGCAGCAGGGCTGTGGAGTCGGAGGAAATTTTGGGTACCTGGAGTCGGAGGAAATTTTGGGTACCTGGAGTCGGAGGAAATTTTGGGTACCTGGAGTCGGAGGAAATTTTGGGTACCTGGAGTCGGAGGAAATTTTGGGTACCTGGAGTCGGAGGAAATTTTGGGTACCTGGAGTCGGAGGAAATTTTGGGTACCTGGAGTCGGAGGAAATTTTGGGTACCTGGAGTCGGCAAACAATGCATCGACTCCAACTCCTACTAAATTTAGATTGTCGGAACATTTAGGAGTTGAAACATTTATCTACCGACTCCACAGCCCTGGTTAGCAGGACGGTAAAAAAGTCTTGCTAGCAGAATCTTTGGCGTGGTGAAGGAGCGGTGTGTATACCGCTCCTGCCCATTGAAATGTGAATGGGCACCATCGGCAAAGCGCCTCTGCATGGGCACTTTGCAGGTGGTTTCAACCCTTTTTCGGCCGGTAGCGAAGGTTAAAGTGGAGGTTCACCCAAAAACTTAATTTTTAACATTAGATTGAGGCTCATTTTGTCAAGGGGATCGGGTGTTTTTTTTAAAAATCGAAGCAGTTCTTACCGTTTTAGAGAGATCTTCTCCGCCGCTTCCGGGTATGGGCTGCAGGACTGGGCATTCCTATTTGATTGACAGGCTTCCGACGGTCGCATACATCGCGTCACGATTTTCCGAAAGTTGCCAAACGTCGGTGCGCAGGCGCCGTATAGAGCCGCACCGACGTTTCGTCTTCTTTCGGCTACTCGTGACGTGATGTATGCGACCGTCGGAAGCCTGTCAATCAAATAGGAACGCCCAGTCCCGAAGACCATACCCGGAAGCGGCGGAGAAGATCGCTCTCTAAAACGGTAAGTACTGCTTTGATTTTAAAAAAAACACCCGATTCCCCTTGACAAAATGAGCATCAATCTAATGTTAAAAATAGTTTTTCGGGTGAACTCCCGCTTTAAAAGTGCCCGCTAGCGGCCGAAAACCTCCGCAAATACATCCGTCAGGTTCTGACTCCTGTCCAAACACACCTAAGCTCATCCCTACTGGCCTCCAAACTAAAGGGCTTTTTTCCCATGGGCCGCCACCAGTTTTTAGCAGGGGTTCCCTGAGACCTGCAATTTATTTTCCTCCGTGTCAAAAAGTCTGAGAAAGGGTGATTGTGTCTGTTTGGAGCTCAGCATTGACTAAGGCAGACCATAGATGGTGAAAACTGGTTGCAGGAAAGAACTTTGCATGATTCCCTAGTGCCAAGACATTGTATTCTCCCGGCAGGGGAAGCTGTCCTCACCCAGAATGATCGATCAACTTGGTACATTGAGCCTGCCCATATACGGCTCAAATCTCACCTGGTTGCTGCTGAAGTTGACAAATGTTTTCATTTTATAACCAGTTGTATTTTACATGGATGATTTGTCTCGGTCCTCTAACGCATTTGATCTTACAAATTTGTCCATATGAATACCAATACTCTATTTTGTTTTTGTTTTGCAGGTTTTGTACAAAGCCAATGTGATGTTTCCTCTATTTTTAAGCTGAGACATTTTTTATGCACTTTATCACTGCCTGTGCCACCTGGCTGAATCTGAGCCATCACTGTGAGGAACGGTTAGTAAAGGAACCCAGCAATGTTCCAAAAGCTAAATAATATGTTTATGGGCGACTCCAGCAACATCTTGAGTCATGATCCGGAGCTTCAGGAAAAAGAAGAGGAGGATGAATGGATTCTGGTGGACTTCATAGGTAGGACGAGGTGGTGAAACGCTCTGTATACCTGTATCCCACGCTGCACTAGTCACATATCAAAGACAACACCCGGAACACTAACACCCCTTTTTTTCAGCAGCCATAGGGGTTGGTTTACTAAAACTAGAGTGCTAAATCTGGTGTAGTTCTCCATAAAAAACAATCAGCTGACAGTGTTTTTTTTTTTGTTTTTTTTCCAATGATTAATTGAACAATCTCAATTTAGGAGCCGATTGGCTGCCATGCACAGCTGTACCAGATTTTGCACTCTCCAGTTTTAGTTACTCAACTCCATAGTATTATGAAGTGTAAAATAGGCCTTCGACCCCTTTCACACTGAGGAGTTTTTCAGGCGGTACAGCGCTAAAAATAGCTCTGCTATACCACCTGAAAAGCTCCTTCACTGCCTACTCAATGTGAAAGCCCGAGGGCTTTCACACTGAGGCGATGCGCTAGCAGGAGAGAAAAAAATCTGTCAGCAGCATCTTTGGAGCGGTATGTATACCGCTCCTTCACTGCTCCTTCCCATTGAAAACAATGGGAAACTGCGGCAATACCGCCCGCAATGCACCTCTATAGAGTAGGCGGTAACCCTTTATCGGCCACTAGCGGGGGTTAATACCGCACCGCTAGTGGCCGAATCCCGCGGCAAATCAGACGGTATACCGCCACCGCGGCTCCCGCCCCAGTCTGAAAGGGGCCTAAGTGCCCTACCATCATGCTGTATAGGAAATGCATGCCAACTCATGTTTTCTCTCGTTAAAAACACTGCAAGTGTAGAAGGAATACCCGTTGTGTCAGAAATCCAGTAAGCTCCTAACTTTCTTTTGCACTTTGCCTCTGCTGCCTTGAAAGTTTTTTTGTACTGCAGTGTTTAACGGATAAAACTGGGGAAATGATCATATATTGCAGAGATGTGCTAAATATACAAGCCAGATACTTTATTCTTTTAAATTCAGACGTTTTGAGAAAATGAGACTAAAGGCTCATACACACAGTCACACATCCAACAAACTTTCCCTTGGATTTTTGTCTTAATTGATTTGTCCGGTCACACCCATAGCATACACACGCTCAGACTTTTCTGCAAACTTTTCTAAAAATTACCCAACATCACGTGGTTTTTCTGCTCTTTACCACCACCCTTTGGTTAACTTCTGCTATTGTTGGTTGATTTTAACATTGGTTCTGAGCATGCGTATTTGCACTTTGTCCAAAAGTTGGTTGGCTTGCTGTACACACAGTCAGACAAGGCACCATCGGACTTTTGTTGCCGAAAAGTTGGTCCGTTTGCAGACCCAACTTTTTGTCGGATGAAACCCGAAAAAGTTGGTCTGATGGAGCGTACACACGGTCACACAAATTAGAAAAGTTGATGATTTTGAAGTTGGTTGGCAAAAAGTGTGACCGTGTGTATGGGGCTTTATGTCCATGGAAGAAGGGCAGCAGTTTGTGTATTTTTTAAATATAGAACTTTATAAATAAAAAGACTACACAGTTGTCATAACATTTCATTGGCAATACTTTATTTTTATGTTTTTCACTATTGTTTTCTTGCCCTTCAAAGTGGATGCCTGCATTGAAACAGAAGAAGAAGCCTCTACATTAGAAGAATTGGTTTTCGTTGACGAACACCCCATAATGTCCTTAACATCTGGTGCCTTGAAACCGTTTGGAAATACTAGTGACTCGTACTTTGTCCATTTTGATGCATGTCCTATGGAAGAGAGCTGGTTTGTAACTCCACCTCCCTGCTTCACTGCTGGAGATTTGACCACTAATGAGGTGGAGACCAGTCCTATGGAAAACCTTCTCATTGAACACCCAAGCATGTCTGTTTATGCTTTTCACAACCTTTCTAACAAGCAGGCAGATACATGTGCTTCAGAGTTTGATACCTCGAACAGTTTAAGGTGAGTTATTTTCATTCTCCTATTTTTAGCTTCTGTGCTTTTAAAGTTAGGCTGTTGCTGATGGCCGCCTGTCCAAGGTAAATGGTGTCTATATAGTTCTAGTCAATGTCAGTCTACAGGGCATAGTTTTACAGCTGAGAGAGCCTAGTCATCTCTGCTTGACAAGAAGACCAAGTCCTTCTTGAATTCCAATCCAATGACTTTGCCCAGGCTGAAATATATCGTCAGTATGCTGCATGCAGGAAGAAGCATTTCCTCAGTCTCCCATTTCCCATTAATTATAATGCAACATTGTCATTTTGTATGCGGTTACGGGGGAGCAGCAGTAGAAGGAAACAGATCTGAGTCAGACATTGAGAACATGGGCAAGTACTGCTCAGGCAGCAGGATTTACATGAATGTGTCATCACTAAGGCTGCATTCACACCTGAGCGTTTAGTCGCCTGAAGCGCGACGCCCCAAAACGCTAGAGGGGGAAAAAATACATTATTCTCTATGGAGATGGTTCACATCTCCACTACAAAACGCCTGACGCCTGAAGCCCAAACAAGTTCTGGACTTTTTTTGTCCCTCGAATTTGGGCGTTTGGGCGTTTTACATTGGTGACCCTAGACCTGTAAAAAAAACGCAGCGTTTTGTCGCGGTAAAAACGCTGCATTTTGTCGCGGCAAATGCCGCAAAACGCTACACTCAGTTGTGAATGCAGCCTAAATGTGAGCGTATCAGTCAGATTGGACAGATGGGTGCTCTTTTGATGAGAAAATCCATATGAAAGCATAGTCCAGAATAATACTGTGATCTTTGTGAGGGGTAATAAATGATGCTTGAAAATGGCTTCACATACAGAAAATATCTTGTGCTAGATAAAATTGAATTATATGCTGCTGGGTGGAGTAACATTTTTCAAGTGGAATTGCAGTTAAATCTACCCTTATTTTGAAAAATAATCATTTAAGGGCTTTTGCGATTGCTAAATGTCTGATAAAGAAACAACTGTCTTATTCACACATTGAGCAATCCTCTTCATCAACATTTTTGT